>NC_040101.1:4602500-5802500 GCF_003369695.1 Bos indicus x Bos taurus | reverse complement strand
CTCACAACCTGTTTACCTGCTGAACTCTTCCTCACCCATCAAGACCCAGCTCGATGGTCACCTTCTCCCTGGAGCCCTCCTTGATTCCACCTGAGTCCTACCCACTGCTGCATGCCCCGCAGAAAGGGCCTCTGGCTGAGAACACACGTGCTTTATGCTATGATATCAGCATTGTAGGTTTTCTTTTCTCTAGCCCTACCCAGAACTGACACTTTGAAAACAAAGACCGTGTTTCAGTCACCTTTGCCCCCCTGGGGCCTGGCTCTTAGTAAATGCTGTCCTAATAGGATGGAATTGAACAAAACCACAAGGACATGACCACATTGCCCACGCTGGCAGCTCTTTCACCATCTGTAAAAACCCTGTGTCAACAAATTGGAGGCAGCACAGGGTCGGGAGGCCGGCTCTGCCAGCAGGTCACCTGGACTCCATCCAGCTCCACCGCCACCTGCCGCGTGGCCATGGGCAAGTTTCCGGATGTCTCTGTGCATCCTTTTCCTGACCCACAAAACTAGGAGTGGAGTAGAAAGCCTCCACAATTTAGAGCTACCAGAATAAAGTGCAGGGATGAAGCACTCAATAAATACTATGTGTTATTATTTATTTACCACCCTTTAAAAAGAAGTCTCCATTTGTACATGAGTTCAAAAATGACACAGAGTTCAGCTTTTGCTACCAATAGAGAAAACTGCTTTGGCCACCATGAAGGGCCCCCTGACTGCTGGCCCAAGGGTGCCCACTCTCTTTAGGTCCTCTCCTGTCCCATCATACCTCCCTGTCTTCAGTCCCCCGTCTTTGGACGGGGTTTGCTTCACAAGCGGAGACTCGTGGAAGGCGGTTCTTACAGCATCAGAGAGTAGCCAGCACATTGCTCTAGAAATCAAAAAGCCTCAAGGGAAAACTGGGTCCAAGATGAAATTTACAGGAAAGCCACCAAGGAAATGTGCTGACATGCACTCTGAGCCCACGCAGCCCCCGATACTGGTTCTGTAGGATCAACCAGCTCCCCCAAGATGTGTGATTGGTGAGAAGCCTTAGGAGAGGCCCTGGACGGTGCTCCTTAGGTCTTCCCTTGCTGGGTGTCTCCACAGGACTCCTGCAGGGATGCTGCACGAATCCCCAGCTAAATGCTAGAGTATCTCCAGAGTGGAGACTCGTGGAAGGCGATTCTTACAGCATCAGAGCACAGCGTGGATGCATGCGTGTTTACCTGCCCACACCCATTCCCCTCCCACAGTAGCACCACACTTGGCCTTTGGAATGTCCCCCTCCAGCATAGTAGCAGTGATGCCAGGATCACCAGCTGAGCCCCTGCCCCAAGCCCCAGTGCCCAGCTACCGCTGCTCCTGGCAGAGGCCATCCGTTCCCTGTCACCCCCCTAGTTCTATGCAGCAGCCCCTGTGAAGCCGGGGTCTTCAGCTCTCCATCTGTCTGTGCGCTGCCCAACACCCTCCCAGCAAATGCCTTTCTGGGTATCAAGCCAGCTGATGTTCGTTTCTGTTGCTTACAAACAAGCACCTGAACCCCTGCTCTGTCTGTGACCTGAACCCGAGCCGAAGACCCACGGGCAGGGATGTGACAGGTGTTTGCCAAGAGGGTTTCCTAGTAAAGGCTGCCTCCAAAACAGGGATGAAAAAAAAATCTGTCATGTTCTAGGTTTCTGCAATAACAGCTATCAATATTCAAGCTGCTTTCGGGTGATTTAACATGAAAGAGCAGCCTTCGAAGGCAAAGCCCTGCCTCCTGTGAGCAGCATTTTAAGAGGATAAAAGCACCCAGGGAGCCTGAGTGACAGCAAGGGGCACTGTGCCGTGCAGCTCGAGTGGCGCCCGGAGAACCGCAGGCAACATAAGAAGCCGGTGGTTGTTCTCAGCGCTGCTCTGGGCCAGATGCCCCACAGGCAGGGGCCATACTGGAGACCCAGCAACCCCTTCAGGCTTTAGATATTATATCCGGCAGGCTGATACCTGCTTGGTGACTGCAGGACCCAGGATGGAGGCAACATTCAGGGCTAGAGATCCCAGCGGAAGTTATCCCTGCCCGTGGGAACTGGAGCGGGAGGGGCTTCAAGGACACTGTGGGATAAAAACAGAGTTGCCATAGAACCCAGCAACCTTACCTCCAGGGCATATGTCAGAAGAAAACTCTAATTCAAAAAGATTCATGCTCACCTGTGCTCACAGCAGCACCATTCACAATAGCCAAGACACGGAAACAAACTCAGTGTCCACCAACAGAGGAGTGGGTAAAGAAGACACGGCACACAGATGCAACGGAGTATTACTCAGTCGTAAAAAAGAAGGAGATAATGCCACCTGCAGCAGCATGGACGGGCCTGGAGATTATCACACTAAGTGAAGTGCGTCAGAAAAGAATGACACACACCACACTTGTGTGTGGGCTATAGAATATGACATGAATGAACCTATCTAGGAAACGGAAACAGACTCACAGACATAAACCAGGCTTGTGGTTGTCAAGGGGAGGGGCTGGGGGATAGACTGAGACCAGCAGAGGCAAGGTGTTATAGAGGATGGGCAAACGCCAGGGCCCTATCGTGCAGCACAGTGGGCTATCGTCAATATTCCGTGACTGACCACAATGGAAAAGAACATAATATAAAAAGAACGCATGTCTATATTATATATACAACTGAATTATGTAATATATAGCGTGTGTATGTGTGTGTTAGCTGCTCAGTCATGGCCAACTCTTTGCAACCCCAGACTGTAGCCCATCCAGCTTCTCTGTCCTTGGAATTCTCCAGACAAGAATACTGGAGTGGGTAGCCATTCCCTTCTCCATTCTCCAGGGGAGCTTCTCAACTCAGAGGCTGAACCTGGGCTTCCTGCCCTGCAGGTGGATTCTTTACCATCTGAGCAACCAGGGAAGCCCCATGTATATACATACTTTGGTATATACCAAAAACTAACCCAACATTGTAAATCAACTATACTTCAATTTAAAACAACACCACCACCACCTATTTCAGTCCTTTTGGGTATATACCTAAGAGTAAGAAGAAGAGGTGGCAAGAATACAGAAAAACATACAAAAGAGGTCTTAATGACCCAGATAACCACGATGATGTGATCACTCACCTAGAGCCAGGCATCCTGGAGTGTGAAGTCAAGTGGGCCTTAAGAAGCATCACTACGAACAAAGCTAGTGGAGATAATAGAATTATAGCTAACTTATTTCAAATCCTAAAATATGATGCTGTTAAAGTGCTACACTCAATAAACCAGCAAATTTGGAAAACTCAGCAGTGGCCACAGGACTGGAAAGGTCAGTTCTCATTCCAATCCCAAAGAAAGGCAATGCCAAAGAATGCTCAAACTACCACACAATTGCGCTCATCTCACATGCTTGCAAAGTAATGCTCAAAATTCTCTAAGCCAGGCTTCAACAGTACATGAACCCAGAACTTCCAGATGTTCAATCTGGATTTAGAAAAGGCAGAGTAATTAGAGATCAAATTGCCAATATTCATTGGATCGTGCAAAAAGCAAGAGAATTCCAGAAAAACATCTGCTTCTGCTTCATTGACTATGCTAAAGCCTTTGACTGTGTGGATCACAACAAACTGTGGAAAATTCTCAAAGAGATGGGAATACCACCTTACTTGCCTCCTGAGAAACCTGTATGCAGGTCAAGAAGCAGTAGTTAGAACTGGACATGGAACATCAGATTGGTTCAAAATTGGAAAAGGAGTACGTCAAGGCTGTATATTGTCACCCTGCTTATTTAACTTATATGCAGAGTACATCTTACGAAGTGCCAGGCTGGATGAAGTAGAAGCTGGAATCAAGATTGCTGGGAGAAACATCAATAACCTCAGATACGCAGATGACACCACCCTTATGACAGAAAGCTAAGAGGAACTAAAGATCCTCTTGATGAAAGTGAAAGAGGAGACTGAAAAAGCTGGCTTAAAACTCAACATTCAGAAAACTAAGATCATGGCATCTGGTTCCATCACTTCATGGCAAATAGATGGAGAAACAATAGAAACAGTGATAGACTATTTTCTTAGGTTCCAAAGTCACTGCAGAAGGTGACTGCAGCTATGAAACTAAAAGATGCTTGCTCCTTGGAAGGAAAGCTTTTACAAACCTAGGCAGCATATTAAAAAGCAGAGACATTATTTTGTCAACAAAGTATGTCGAGTCAAAGCTATGGTTTTTCTAGTAGTCAAGTATGGATGTGAGATTTGGAACATAAAGAAGACTGAGCACTGAAGAATTGATGCTTTTGAACTGTGGTATTGGAGAAGACTCTTGAGAGTCCCTTGGACTGCAAGGAGATCAAACCAATCAATCCTAAAGAAATCAATCCTGAATATTCATTGGAAGAAATGATGCTGAAGCTGAATCTCCAATACTTCAGCCACCTGCAAATGCAAAGAGCAAACTCATTAGAAAAGACCCTGATGCTGGGAAAGGTTGAAGGCAGAGGAAAAGGGGATGACAGAGAATGAGATGTTGGATGGCATCACAGACACAATGGACCTGAGTTTGAGCAAGCTTTGGGAGATGGTGAAGGACAGGGAAGGTGTTCTTCAGTCCATGGGGTCACAAAAGACCTGACTGAGCGACTGAACAACAATGACTAGGGATAAAAGGGCTTCCCTGGAGGCTCAGATGGTAAAGAACCTGCCTGCAATGCAGGAGACCTGGGCTCGATCCCTGGGTTTGGAAGATCCCTTAGCGGAGACCATGGCAACCCACTCCAACATTCTTTCCTGGAGAATGCCCATGAACAGAGAAGCTTGGCAGGCTACAGTCCATGGGGTTGCAAAGAATTGGACATGATACAGCGACTGAACAGCAACAACAACAAAGGATGATCTGTGTGACAAAGGCATCAGTAGGGAAAGGCCAGGTACTATGGCCCAGATAAGGGGTTTATGACTTGGATGAGGGAAGGGTGTCAGCAAGGAAGACCTCCTGGAGGCAGAGCTATCCAAACAGGGAAAGGAAATCTTCAGGTTTCCAGACTGGTACCTGGGAACGCAAGGCGGGGGGAAGGACAGGGGCTGACAGGGGGAGGATGGGGAGAGCCTAGCAGGGGCAGAGGCCCAGGGCCATGAGAGTCTCGGTGTCTTTGACAGGATTTGGAGAAGCAGAGAGTGAGCTGGGCAAAGGCAAGGAGTGAGTGTGGAGGGCAGGCAGCGGGCAGAGCACAGCGCGCCTGGAGGGGAGTCTCCCCTCTCACACCGGCCTTCCCATCCCCGCTGAGCTCAGAGCACAGGAGAACAAGCCCGGAGGTCCTCCTTTGCATCAGCAACGTCCCAGGCAAACCACCCGAGAAAGCTGTGCAGAAACGAGAAGGTTCCTGTCTTTCCCAGCACCTCTGTTTCTCCAGTTCCTTCCCCCACCCCTCCCATGTTTGGGCCCTTGTCTGAGGGGACAGACAGCACAAACAGGAGTCGTGGGGAACTCCCAAAGCAGCCAATGATAAAGGGACACAAACTCTGAGCGCTGAGTCTCGTTATTGGACACTGCAGCTCCACTTTGCAACTGCGGAGACTGAGGCTTGGGATGTTCTCATGTTTTCTCAGCACTACCCTGGTAATGACTGGTGAAGCAGGCACAAGTCCAGACATCCTGGCTTGGTCCTGTGTGCCTCACTCCAAGGCCGGCTGGGAAGAGAGGACGGGGAGGGAAGAGACGGTTCGGCCTTGAGCACCATGAGGAGGGCCCAGGGCAGAGAGGAGAGGAGCCCGGGCCTCCTGGGTATTCTTCCTGCTCCACCAACTCCGTGCCCTCTCTGTCCCTGCTGTCACCTCCCCTGGCTCACAGAGAGGGAAGAGGAGACATCCCTCTTTGATCCCACCTCTCTAGAAAACATTCCTGGGTGCCCATGGTGCAGGAACCTCCCTCCTGTACCAGTTCAAGTCTTAAGCTTCCACTCTGTCTACTGTATGCTGCCTCACCCAGCCCAGCAAACACTCAGCTCCTGGGACTCAGGCCAAGGGCTATCCTTTCCTCTAAAGACTACCCTCTTCCAAGCCCCTGCACAGGCTCACCAGCCCTGTGCCTGCTGGCCGCTCTGTCTCCTTCAGCCCCCCTGTCAAAGGGGTCCACTCTTCCACTGGGGCTGGGCGCTGTAGTCAAGGAACCCTGGGTCTAAGATCAGGAATTTCCCAGCACCCCCTGCCTTCCTGCTGCCCTGGCCATGATCTGGTTACATAAAAGCAGCCAGACTACTCCGCTAGTTTCAAGAGCCTCGAAACAGGGCTTTATGAATAGCTGTTCCTGGGCCTTCAGCTCCAACAACCTTGGAGTGCTCACAGAGCTTCCTAAGGTCCCTGAGGACTCCCATCTTTATGGCAGCAGGTCCTGACCTCCCCTGCATCCCCAGAGAGACATGCTCTGCTGAGGGCAGATACGCTGTCTTTATAAAATATGAGGTTATTGTGAATCTGCAGGGGCATGCACTGAGTTAAAGTCATGAAAACAGCCATAAAACTGTAATTATCTAATTAGGGAAAATGGGAAGAAACTTGAACACTTCAAAACTCAAGTCAGAACCACATCCCAAGGTTACGCAACCCAGACTACCCATATCGGGCCAGAGGCTTCAGCTGTCCCTAAAATAAAGCAAGCCTCTGCATCACACCTTGTGCTGTTCTCTCTTCCAGCCCTCTATCTCCACTGCCACATACCCCGCTAGAAAACTTGTACTCAGTCATCAAGGCCCAGCTCAAAGGGCTCTTCGTCTAGGAAGCCTACCTGAGTTTCCCCTGGCTGAATGAGTGGCTTCCTCCTCTGAGCACCCTCAGAACCATGAAGACATCCTGTTGTCTTGTTTATGGAACTGTCTTATTGGCGTTTACCTCTCTGCCATCCCATGGGAGAAAAACTTTTTGAAACAGAGGCCAGCTAGCTCATCTGCCTTCTCCCAGGCCCTGGCACAGCCTGGCATGCAGGAGGGCTCCCCACCACAACTGCTGGAGCCAAAAACCAGGGCTTCTGAAAAAGGGGCAGTGAGGGAGCCAAACACTGGGGATAAGCGTGTGATTCTCTTTCAGCGTCTACCTTGAATGCCCCACGCAGAATGACCAGACTTGATGGGTGATGAAGCCATGTGGGTCCAACTAAATAGAATGCAAAGCAGGTCCCTGCCTTGATGGGGTTTGTATCTAGTAAGGAGAGGTAGAGACAGGCAGCAAAACAAATATATAAGGATTTCTGGAAGGAAGCACTGACTGTGAGTTGATGCTGTCTTGAGAACTAGAGAGGGAAGAGTAATATCAACACCCTTCCCTTAAAAGAAGTTATCATCTAAACCGTTTTTACAAAGAATTAGATAATCCTCAGATCACACCTTTTCCAGCCATTAGGCTCTGGCATCAAAGATAATTTTAGGTTTTCTTACCTGAACGTAATTTCTATCCTAAATTTTATCCACCTGTGGCAGGAATGTAACTTTTTTATTGGCCACTTGGCATGGCGGATCAGGGTTCCCCAGTGAGGGACTGAAACCCCACTCCTTGTACTAGAAGCACAGAGTCTGAACCACTGGACTGCCAGGGAAGTCCTAGGAATGTAACTGTAGATTATTCAGGTTAAGCCCAGTTCATTCAGGCTCTTCCTTCCCCCTTCTTCCTTGGTCAGCCTCTAAATTCAGGGAGAGGGTTATATTGTGTCAAGCACAGAAGGGAAAGGGAAAGGGGAAGGGGACCACGATGTCATCTGTCCAAGTGACAGCTGCCTTCATCCCCTCTAGTCACCACTCATCAGCATCAGTTTCTGCTAGCGTCTAGGAGACAGCCTCATGCCATCTGGTCAACTAGCAATGTCAAAGAGGTCGCAGTGAAGGCCTCCCACCCAGCCCAGGACTCCTTGGTTCAGCAGCTATCTTGGCTTACTTCTGCACTCTGCCCATGCCCCTCCAACCTTTGCCTGGTTTGCATGCGTGCATGCCCATTCACTCAGTTGTGTCCTGCTCTTTGTGACCCCAAGGACCATAGCCCTGCCAGGCTCCTCTGTCCATGGGGATTCTCCAGGCAAGAACCCTGGATGTGTAGCCATGTCCTTCTCCAGGGGGTCTTCCCAACCCGGGGATCGAACCTGAGTCTCCTGTGTCTCCTTGCGTTGGCAGGTGGATTCTTTACCACTGAGCCAGCTGGGAAGCCCTTGCCAAGTTTAGCAAATAAAAATGCCGCATGCCCTGTTTTACCTGGCGACTCTTTCTTTCAGACACAGGAGACTGTAGACACCCTTGCCTGGTGCTTTGGGGCTGTGTAAGCCCCTGAGTCTCTAGGATCTTCCCCGTCTAGACCCCTGCCCACTGCACCTACCCTACCTGGTTGCTGCATGACACAGGGTGGGGGACCAGGATTTCTGCTTTCCTCGGCCCAATCAGGCAGTGGGGCTCAGCCCTCTGTTACTCTAAGATACTCAGGTTTACTTAGAGGTTTTGATCATCTCTCTTCCTTGTGGATACTTACCAAACTCCTTGGAGTAGGGAGAGGGTATGGAACAAGTCTCTTTTCAGACCCTCATGCAAGTATCTTAACTTCTAGGTTTTCCCTCTAACCCTCTCCAGCAAGAACCCAAGAAACTTTTTTCTTCTCTAGAACAAGAAAATTGGTTAAGTCTTCTCCTAAGTCTTACCTTCTTATACCTACACCTCAGCTTCTGAAATAAAAGCTTAAATTTGCTTCTCTTCACTTTCTTTGAATTTTGGCTAACCTTAACAGCACCGCCCTAGAGGCAACATGTTTCGGGGGAATAGAAAAATACTAGGGGGTGAAATACATTAGCAGTTCAAAATATTATTGAGACATTCACGTCCAGATGGGCTGGAATCACTGATGACTGAACAGTGATCCCACCTAAGACAGCAGCAACAGCTTATAAAATATAGAAACAGCCTGTGTTAATCCAGGCTCTCCAAGAAGACATCAAGATGAGATTGACTGTGCAGTAACTTTATTAGGGGAAAAAAGTACCCTGTGAGAGGAAATGAGAGGGAGCTGGGAAAATCCATCAGATCATGATGCAAGTCTTATGACAAGTGAAGGAGGAAAGGAGGGAAGGAGATGGTCCAAGCTGTGGTGCAATCTGAGGAATGTTGGGCAAGGCCCCCAGGAGGCCCTCAAGCCAAAGTCAGCAGGTAGAGGAATCCTGTGTCTTCCAGGACTGGGTCTGCCTTAACATACAAGGCACCTTCAGTCACTGACTGAGAGCAACTCATGACAACGTGGCCTTAATACAAACGTGGTGATGGATTTCAGAGCATGGCCACTGGGATTCTTGGTCCCTTGCACTCCAATAATTGAAGGTTTGTGAGGATCTACTTTTTAGAAGCAGTAGAAAGGTGCTGAGGCAGTGAGAATTAAAGGGGCTAAGACTCCAGAAAAGGAAAAACTTTAGAGAAGAAAGCTGGCTGTCACGGGCTGTTGTATCTTTCAGGACAGTTTCCAATTCTAGGTATGGAAATAAGGCTAAAAATATCATAATGCTCAGTGAAAACTAGGTGAAGGGGGACTGCCTGGAAACAAGCAATCCTGACATAGTTCTGGTGGACTTTGGAAGTCGTCGAGAGCAATGTTTCCTCTCAATAATAGCCGAATTCTGAGGCTATGCAGAATGGAAGCTAAAAATTTAGGTATAAGCCTCTGAAAAATAAAGTCTCAAGAGACACAGATTTGCATTTAGGGCTGTATATTGTCACCCTGCTTATTTAACTTATACGCAGAGTACATCATGAGAAACGCTGGATTGGAAGAAACACAAGCTGGAATCAAGATTGCCGGGAGAAATATCAACTCAGATATGCAGATGACACCACCCTTATGGCAGAAAGTGAAGCGGAACTAAAAAGCCTCTTGATGAAAGTGAAAGAGGAGAGTGAAAAAGTTGGCTTAAAGCTCAACATTCAGAAAACGAAGATCATGGCATCCGGTCCCATTACTTCATGGGAAATAGATGGGGAAACAGTGGAAACAGTGTCAGACTTTATGTTTGGGGGCTCCAAAATCACTGCAGATGGTGACTGCAGCCATGAAATTAAAAGATGCTTACTCCTTGGAAGGAAAGTTATGACCAACCTAGATAGCATATTCAAAAGCAGAGACATTACTTTGCCAACAAAGTCCATCTAGTCAAGGCTATGGTTTTTCCTGTGGTCATGTATGGATGTGAGAGTTGGACTGTGAAGAAGGCTGAGCGCTGAAGAAAGGATGCTTTTGAAGTGTGGTGTTGGAGAAGGCTCTTGAGAGTCCCTTGGACTGCAAGGAGATCCAACCAGTCCATTCTGAAGGAGATGAGCCCTGGGATTTCTTTGGAAGGAATGATGCTAAAGCTGAAACTCCAGTACTTTGGCCACCTCATGCGAAGAGTTGACTCATTGGAAAAGACCCTGATGGTGGGAGGGATTGGGGGCAGGAGGAGAAGGGGACGACAGAGGATGAGATGGCTGGATGGCATCACTGACCCGAGGGACATGAGTCTGAGTGAACTCCGGGAGTTGGTGATGGACAGGGAGGCCTGGCATGCTGTGATTCATGGGGTCGCAAAGAGTCGGACATGACTGAGGGACTGAATTGAACTGAACTGAAGAAAAGAAGGCTTGTACACTTAACTTGGATTTTAGCAGAAAAAGCAAGGGGGGAGGAGCTAAGATGGCAGAGGACTAGGACGGGGAGAACACTTTCTCCCCCACAAATTCATCAAAAGAACATTTAAACGCCGAGTAAATGCCACAAAACAACTTCTGAATGCCCGCAGAGGACATCAGGCACCCAGAAAAGCAACCCATTGTCTTCGAAAGGAGGTAGGAAAAAATATAAAAGACAAAAAAAGAGACAAAAGAGGGAGAGACAGAGCTCCGTCCCTGGAAGGGAGTCTTAAAAAGAGAAGTTTTCAAACACCAGGAAACATTCTCACTGCCGAGTCTGTGCCAAGCCTTGGAAGCACAGAGGGCAACCTAACAGGGAGGAAAAATAAATAAACAATTAAAACCCACAGATTACGAGCCCTACGGTAACTCCCCCAGCGGAGAAACAGCGCAGACGCCTGCATCCGCCATTAGCAAGTGGGAGCTGGGCAGGGAGGCGCGGCGCGGGCTGCATCGCTTAGAGTAAGGATCTGGCCTGAATACCCTGAGCGCTACCTGAGCGAAATAATTTGGGCTAGCAAACCGGACTGCAGGATATCTACCACACAAAAAGCCAGCCCTAACCTAAGACACCACCAGGCCCGCCCACAAACAAAGGACTGTACAGAGATAGCCGGCTGCAGACCGTCCCCCTCCGGTGACAGGCAGCCAGAGCCAGAAGGGGGCAATCGCAGCCGCAGAGAGACATTATCTACAAAACTGTAAGCAGGCTTCTTTGCTAACTAAAACTTCTTGGGGTTCTGGACGGTCAACATCCACCTGAGAAAGTGCACCGGTTGTACATCCAGATAACCGAGCGGCGGGGAGGCGATAAGTCACAGCAACCGCGTTCGCCAAACACCTCATCACCTGAGCTGCTTGGACCTGGGAAGGACACAAAACGCAGGCCCAACCGAGTCTGCGCCTCTGAGGACTACCCGAGTGCCTGAACCTGAGCGGCTTAGACCTGGGAGGTGCAAGCAGCCCAGGGCCAGCTGTGGATGGTTCCTGGCAGAGCAATCTAGAGCCTGAGCAGTACGGGCAGGGAGGCTACATGCGCAATGAGTGGGGGCAGACCCAGGGTGGCTGAGGTACTGCGAGCGCATGTCAGTGTTATTTATTTGCAGCGTCCCTCCCTCCCTACAACACGACTGAACAAGTGAGCCTTAAAAAAAAAAGGTGTCCACCACCGCACCCTTTGTTTCAGGGCGGAAATCAGACACTGAAGAGACCAGCAAACAGAAGAAGCTATAACAGAGGGAACCGCCTTGGAAGCGACAGGCAACAGGTTAAAACCCCGTGGTTAGTACCGACTACATAGGAAGGAGCCTATAGATCTTGAGAAATGTAAGCCGGAACAAGGAACTAGCCGAAAATGAACTGAACCCACAATACCCACAACAACATCAGAGAAAGCCCTATATATATTTTTACTATTTTTACGATCATTCTTTCTTTCTTTTTTAATTTAAAAAAAAATTTTAAGTCCTCTATTACTTCTTTAATTTTCACTTTTATAACCTACTATTACTTTGCAAAAAAAAAAAAAGACCCTTTTAAAAAAAAAAAAAAAGCAAACTTCATATATATATATTTTATAAATTTTGTGACCTTGTTTTTTTTTTTTTCTTCTTCTTCTTTTCTTTAACATTATATTTTTGAAATTCCAAACTCTGCTCTAGATTTTTAATTTTAGCTTTTTTGTATTTGTTATCAATTTTGTACCTATATTTTTTTAATAACTTTTTTGACTTTTTTTTTTCCCCTCTTTCTTTCTCTTCATCTTTCTTTAACATTGTATTCCTGAAGTGCCAAACTCTACTCTAGATTTTTAATTAATGCTTTTTGGTATTTGTTATCAATTTTGTACCTATATCTTCTTTATAATTTTTTGACTTTGTTTGTTTTTGTTCTTGTTTTTTTTTTTTCTCTCTTTCTTTTTCTTCTTCTTTTCTTTAACATTGTATTTTTGAAATTCCAAACTCTACTCTAGATTTTTAACTTTTGCTTTTTGGTATTTGCTATCAGTTTTGTACCTATATTTTCTTTACAATTTTTGTGACTTTGTTTTTTTTTGTTGTTGTTGTTGTTTTTGTTTTCTTTTTCTCTCTTTCTTTTCCTTCTTTTCTTTAACATTGTATTTTTGAAATTCCAAACACTACTCTAGACTTTTAATTTTTGCTTTTAGGTATTTGTTACCAATTTTGTACCTTTAAGAACCCAATCTTCAGTACCCATTTTTTACTAGGGAGCGAGATTACTGGCTTGACTGCTCTCTCCCCCTTCGGACTCTCCTTTTTCTCCACCAGGTCGCCTGTGTCTCCTCCCTAACCCCTCTCTATTCTACCCAACTCTGTGAATTTCTATGTATTCCAGATGGTGGAGAACACTTAGGGAACTGATTACTGGCTGGATCTGTCTCTCTCCTTTTCATTCCCTCCTTTTATCCTCCTGGCCACCTCTGTCTCCTTCCTCCCTCTTCTCTTCTCTGTATAACTCCATGAACATCTCTGAGCGGTCCAGTTGTGGAGTGCACACAAGGAAGTGATTACTGGTTAGCCCGCTCTCTCCTCTATTGATTCCACCTCATCTCATTCGGGTCACCTCTAACTCCCTCCTCCCTCTTCTCTTCTCCATGTAACGCTGTGAACCTCTCTGGGTGACCCTCACAGTGGAGAAACTTTTCATCTTTAACCTAGATGTTTTATCAATGGTGCTGTATAGAAGGAGAAGTTTTGAGACCACTGTAAAAATAAGACAGATAACTGGAAGCAGGAGGCTTAAGTCCAAACCCTGACTCCAGGGAACATTAATTGACAGGAGCTCATCAAATGCCTCCATACCTACACTGAAGGCAAGCACCACACAAGGGCCAACAAGTTCCAGGGCAAGACATACCAAGCAAATTCTCCAGCAACACAGGAACACAGCCCTGAGCTCCAAAGTCACCCCAAAACCATAGACATCTCATAACTCATTACTGGACACTTAATTGCACGCCAGAGAGAAGAAATCCAGCTCCACCCACCAGAACACTGACACAAGCTTCCCTAACCTAGAAACCTTGACAAGCCACCTGTACAAACCTACATACAGTGAGGAAACGCCACAATAAAGAGAACTCCACAAACTGCCAGAATACAGAAAGGACACACCAAACTCAGCAATTTAAACAAGATGAAGAGACAGAGGAATACCCAGCAGGTAAAGGAACAGGATACATGCCCACCAAACCAAACAAAAGAGGAAGAGATAGGGAATCTACCTGATAAAGAATTCTGAATAATGATAGTGAAATTGATCCAAAATCTTTAAATCAAAATAGAATCACAGATAAATAGCTTGGAGACAAGGATTGAGAAGATGCAAGAAAGGTTTAACAAGGACTTAGAAGAAATAAAAAAGAGTCAATATATAATGAATAATGCAATGCAATGCTGCTGCTAAGTCGCATCAGTCATGTCCGACTCTGTGCGACCCCATAGACGGCGGCCCACCAGGCTCCCCCGTCCCTGGGATTCTCCAGGCAAGAACACTGGAGTGGGTTGCCATTTCCTTCTCCAATGCATGAAAGTGAAAAGTGAAAGTGAAGTCGCTCAGTCATGTCCGACTCTTAGTGGCCGCATAGACGAAAGCCCACCAGGCTTCTCCATCCATGGGATTTCCCAGGCAAGAATACTGGAGTGGGGTGCCATTGCCGTCTCCAGAATGATGCAATAAATGAGATCAAAAACACTCTGGAGGCAACAAATAGTAGAATAACAGAGGCAGAAGATAGGATTAGTGAATTAGAAGATAGAATGGTAGAAATAAATGAATCAGAGAGGAAAAAAGAAAAACAAATGAAAAGAAATGAGGACAATCTCAGAGACCTCCAGGACAATATTAAACGCCACAACATTCGAATCATAGGGGTCCCAGAAGAAGAAGACAAAAAGAAAGACCATGAGAAAATACTTGAGGAGATAATAGTTGAAAACTTCCCTAAAATGGGGAAGGAAATAATCACTCAAGTCCAAGAAACCCAGAGAGTCCCAAACAGGATAAACCCAAGGTGAAACACCCCAAGACACATATTAATCAAATTAACAAAGATCAAACACAAAGAACAAATATTAAAAGCAGCAAGGGAAAAACAACAAATAACACACAAGGGAATTCCCATAAGGATAACAGCTGATCTTTCAATAGAAACTCTTCAAGCCAGGAGGGAATGGCAAGACATACTTAAAGTGATGAAAGAAAATAACCTACAGCCCAGATTATTGTATCCAGCAAGGATCTCATTCAAATATGAAGGAGAAATCAAAAGCTTTACAGACAAGCAAAAGCTGAGAGAATTCAGCACCACCAAACCAGCTCTCCAATACTAAAGGATATTCTCTAGACAGGAAACACAAAAAGAGTGTATAAATTCGAACCCAAAACAATAAAGTAAATGGCAATGGGATCATACTTATCAATAATTACCTTAAACGTAAATGGGTTGACTGCCCCAACCAAAAGACAAAGACTGGCTGAATGGATACAAAAATAAGACCCCTACATATGTTGTCTACAAGAGGCCCACCTCAAAACAGGGGACACATACAGACTGAAAGTGAAGGGCTGGAAAACGATTTTCCATGCAAATAGGGACCAAAAGAAAGCAGGAGTAGCAATACTCATATCAGATAAAATAGACTTTAAAACAAAGGCTGTGAATAGAGACAAAGAAGGTCACTACATAATGATGAAAGGATCAATCCAAGAAGAAGATATAATAATTATAAATATATATGCACCCAACACAGGAGCACCACAATATGTAAGACAAATACTAACAAGTATGAAAGGAGAAATTAACAATAACACAATAATAGTGGGAGACTTTAATACCCCACTCACACCTATGGATAGATCAACTAAACAGAAAATTAACAAGGAAACACAAACTTTAAACAATACAATAGACCAGTTAGACCTAATTGATATCTATAGGACATTTCATCCCAAAACAATGAATTTCACCTTTTTCTCAAGTGCACACGGAACCTTCTCCAGGATAGATCACATCCTGGGCCATAAATCTAGCCTTGGTAAATTCAGAAAAATTGAAATCATTCCAAGCATATTTTCTGACTACAATGCAGTAAGATTAGATCTCAATTACAGGAGAAAAACTATTAAAAATTCCAACATATGGAGGGTGAACAACACACTGCTGAATAACCAACAAATCACAGAAGAAATCAAAATTTGCATAGAAACGAATGAAAATGAAAACACAACAACCCAAAACCTGTGGGACACTGTAAAAGCAGTCCTAAGGGGAAAGTTCATAGCAATACAGGCACACCTCAAGAAACAAGAAAAAAAGTAAAATAAATAATCTAACTCTACACCTAAAGCAACTACAAAAGGAAGAAATGAAGAACCCCAGGGTTAGTAGAAGGAAAGAAATCTTAAAAATTAGGGCAGAAATAAATGCAAAAGAAACAAAAGAGACCATAGCAAAAATCAACAAAGCCAAAAGCTGGTTCTTTGAAAGGATAAATAAAATTGACAAACCATTAGCCAGACTCATCAAGAAACAAAGGGAGAAAAATCAAATCAATAAAATTAGAAATGAAAATGGAGAGATCACAACAGACAACACAGAAATACAAGGGATCATAAGAGACTACTATCAGCAATTATATGGCAATAAAATGGACAACGTGGAAGAAATGGACAAATTCTTAGAAAAGTACAACTTTCCAAAACTGAACCAGGAAGAAATAGAAAATCTTAACAGACCCATCACAAGCACAGGAATTGAAACTGTAATCAGAAATCTTCCAGCAAACAAAAGCCCAGGTCCAGACGGCTTCACAGCTGAATTCTACCAAATATTTAGAGAAGAGCTAACACCTATCCTATTCAAACTCTTCCAGAAAATTGCAGAGGAAGGTAAACTTCCAAACTCATTCTATGAGGCCACCATCACCCTAATACCAAAACCTGACAAAGATGCCACAAAAAAAGAAAACTACAGGCCAATATCACTGATGAACATAGATGCAAAAATCCTTAACAAAATTCTAGCAATCAGAATCCAACAACACATTAAAAAGATCATACACCATGACCAAGTGGGCTTTATCCCAGGGATGCAAGGATTCTTCAACATCTGCAAATCAATCCATGTAATACACCACATTAACAAATTGAAAAATAAAAACCATATGATTATCTCAATAGATGCAGAGAAAGCCTTTGACAAAATTCAACATCCATTTATGATAAAAACTCTACAGAAAGCAGGAATAGAAGGAACATACCTCAACATACTAAAAGCTATGTATGACAAACCCACAGCAAACATTATCCTCAATGGTGACAAATTGAAAGCATTTCCTCTAAAGTCAGGAACAAGACAAGGGTGCCCACTTTCACCATTACTATTCAACATAGTTTTGGAAGTTTTGGCCACAGCAATCAGAGCAGAAAAAGAAATAAAAGGAATCCAAATTGGAAAAGAAGAAGTAAAACTCTCACTGTTTGCAGATGACATGATCCTCTACATAGAAAACTCTAAAGACTCCACCAGAAAATTACTAGAACTAATCAATGAAGTTGCAGGATATAAAATCAACACACAGAAATCCCTTGCATTCCTATACACTAATAATGAGAAAATAGAAAGAGAAATTAAGGAAACAATTCCATTCACCATTGCAATGAAAAGAATAAAATACTTAGGAATATATCTACCTAAAGAAACTAAAGACCTATATATAGAAAACTATAAAACACTGGTGAAAGAAATAGAAGAGGACACTAATAGATGGAGAAATATACCATGTTCATGGATTGGAAGAATCAATATAGTGAAAATGAGTATACTACCCAAAGCAATTTATAGATTCAATGCAATCCCTATCAAGCTACCAACAGTATTCTTCACAGAGCTAGAACAATAATTTCACAATTTTTATGGAAATACAAAAAACCTCGAATAGCCAAAGCTATCTTGAGAAAGAAGAATGGAACTGGAGGAATCAACCTGCCTGACTTCAGGCTCTACTACAAAGCCACAGTCATCAAGACAGTATGGTACTGGCACAAAGACAGAAATATAGATCAATGGAACAAAATAGAAAGCCCAGAGATAAATCCACGCACATATGGACACCTTATCTTTGACAAAGGAGGCAAGAATATACAATGGATTAAAGACAATCTCTTTAACAAGTGGTGCTGGGAAAACTGGTCAACCACTTGTAAAAGAATGAAACTAGAACACTTTCTAACACCATACACAAAAATAAACTCAAAATGGATTAAAGATCTAAACGTAAGACCAGAAACTATAAAACTCCTAGAGGAGAACATAGGCAAAACACTCTCTGACATATATCACAGCAGGATCCTCTATGACCCACCTCCCAGAATACTGAAAATAAAAGCAAAAATAAACAAATGGGACCTATAATTAAACTTAAAAGCTTCTGCATAACAAAGGAAACTATAAGCAAGGTGGAAAGACAGCCTTCAGAATAGGAGAAAATAATAGCAAATGAAGCAACAGACAAACAACTAATCTCAAAAATATACAAGCAACTCCTACAGCTCAATTCCAGAAAAATAAATGACCCAATCAAAAAATGGGCCAAAGAACTAAATAGACATTTCTCCAAAGAAGACATACAGATGGCTAACAAACACATGAAAAGATCCTCAACATCACTCATTATCAGAGAAATGCAAATCAAAACCACTATGAGGTACCATTTCACGCCAGTCAGAATGGCTGCGATCCAAAAGTCTACAAGCAATACATGCTGGAGAGGGTGTGGAGAAAAGGGAACCCTCTTATACTGTTGGTGGGAATGCAAACTAGTACAGCCACTATGGAGAACAGTGTGGAGATTCCTTAAAAAACTGGAAATAGAACTGCCTTATGATCCAGCAATCCCACTGCTGGGCATACACACTGAGGAAACCAGAATGGAAAGAGACACGTGTACCCCAATGTTCATTGCAGCACTGTTTATAATAGCCAGGACATGGAAGCAACCTAGATGTCCATCAGCAGATGAATGGATAAGAAAGCTGTGGTACATATACACAATGGAGTATTACTCAGCCATTAAAAAGAATACATTTGAATCAGTTCTAATGAGGTGGATGAAACTGGAGCCTATTATACAGAGTGAAGTAAGCCAGAAAGAAAAACACCAATACAGTATACTAATGCATATATATGGAATTTAGAAAGATGGTAACAATAACCCTGTATACAAGACAGCAAAAGAGACACTGATGTATAGAACAGTCTTTTGGACTCTGTGGGAGAGGCAGAGGGTGGGATGATTTGGGAGAATGGCATTGAAATATGTATAATATCATATATGAAATGAGTCGCCAGTCCAGGTTCGATGCACAATACTGGATGCTTGGGGCTGGTGCACTGAGACGACCCAGAGGGATGGTATGGGGAGGGAGGAGGAAAGAGGGTTCAGGATGGGGAACACATGTATACCTGTGGCAGATTCATTTTGATATATGGCAAAACCAATACAATATTGTAGTTAAGTAAAATAAAATTAAAAAAAAAAAGAAAAAGCATGGAGATTCAGAGATGATCATAAATGGAGCCTTTAGCAGCTCAATTAAACCCTGACTACCCTGGGATGACCAGCCACTTCTGCCTGATCCCAGTGGAGCTTCCCTGGTTGCTCCAATAGAAAAGAATCTGCCTGCAATGCAGGAGACCCAGGTTCAGTCCCTGGGTCGGGAAGAGCCCCTGGAGAAGGGAGCGGCTACCCAGTCCAGTATTCTTGCCTGGTGAATTCCATGGACAGAGGAGCCTTGAGGGCTATAGTCCACAGGGTTGTAAAGAGTCAGACAGGACTGAGTGACTAATACTTCCCCTGATCCCAACAGAGAAAAGGGATAAGTCCCATCTAGAAGAGAGAAAAACCCATTTGGGACCTCTAAATTAATCAACTATTAGGTGCTCCAAGGGACAAAACCACATGACCAAATAAGAGGGGAAAAGTTAAACATTACAAACATACCTGCAAAGATCCAAATATTAACACTAGCTGACAAACTAAACTATAATCATAATTAGCATGTTTGAGTAATAGACATGTGCATGCTAGATTGCTAAGCTGTGTCTGACTCTCTGTGACTCTATGGACTGTAACCCGCCAGGATTCTCCAGACAAGATTAATGGAGTGGGTTGCCATGCCCTCCTCCAGGGGATCTTCCTGATCCAGGGATTGAACCCAAGTCTCTTTAAGTCTCCTGCATTGGCAGGCGGGTTCTTTACCATTAGCACCACCTGAGAAGCCCTGGATAGATTACTTTAACATAGAACTATTATCTATGAAAAATTAAATGGACATTCTCCAATGGCAATAGATAATACTTGAAATTAGGAACTCATTAATTGAATCTAACACAGTAGAGTACAGGATTGTTGATCTATATCGGAAGACAGATTAACAGAAAATGTACCACAGAAACATGGAAAGGGAAAAAGGAGAGAAGAAAAGAAGAAAGGGATATTTAACATTTAGGTGGGCCACAGTCAGAATATCTAACACATACATACACACATATATATAACATTTAATTGGTGGTCTGGACAGAGAAAAATAATGAGACAGAAGCAGCATTTGAATGCATGATGGAACAGACTTTTTTAAAACTGATGAAAGCTTAACTCATATATACAAGATGTTCTATGAGGTATAAAGATAGCCATAATAATGTATATTATGGTAACACTAAAAAGACTTAAAATATAGAGAAAATCATTCAAGTAGTTGAGAGGGAAAAAAAATTGTCTTTAAAAGACCAAAAGACAATCTAACAGCTGAGTTGTCAACAGAAACTATGGAGTCTAGTGCCAATGAAAAGAAAAACTTGAATGTTCTTCAAGAAAATACTGCCAACATAGAATTTAAATCTCAGCAAAAGAGAAAAATCCTTCACAGATAAAGGTGACATGAAGACATTTTAGACAAATAAAATCCAAGAAAATTTGTTGTCAAAATTCATTTAAAACATTAAGGAGTTTTCTTGGAAGTCCTAGCCATAGCAGTCAGACAAGAGAAAACAATCCAAATTGGAAAAGCAGTAAGACAGTCACTGTTTCCATATAGAAAATCCTAAAGATGCCACCAAGAAACTATTAGACTAGTAAATGAATTCAGTAAATTTGCAGTATACAAAATTAATACGCAGATATCTATTGTATTTCTATACACTAACAATGAACCAATGAACTATCCAGAAAGAGAAATTGAGGAAAAAAAAAAAAAGTTTACAACTGCATCAAAAAGAATAAAGTACCTCAGAATAAATCTAACTATGAAAGTAAAATAATTGTTCTCAGGAAAACATAAGACAGTGATAAAAGACATTGAAATTGACACAAACAAATGGAAAGCTATACCATGCTCATGGATTGGAAGAATTAACATTGTTAAAATGACCATACTACCAAAGGCAATACACAGATTCAATGCAATTTCTACTAAAGTGTTTCACAGAACTAGAACAAAAAATTTTTTAATTAATATGGAAACACAACAGAGCCTGAATAGCCAAAACAATCTCAAGAAAACAGAACAAAGCTGGAGATATCATGCTACTTGATTTCATACTATACTACAAAGCTACAGTAATCAAAAACAGTATGGAACTGGCAAAAAAACACTTAGATCAATGGAACAGAATAGAGCACCCAGAAATAAACTCATATAGCCATGACAGAGGAGGCAAGAATAAGCAATAAAGAAAGACTGCTTCTTCAAAAAATGGTGTTGGAAACACTGGACAGCTACACGCAAAAGTATTAAACTGGACTACTTTCTCACACCATATACAAAAACAAACTCCAAATGGATTAAAGATTTAAATGTAAAACTCAGTCCCAGAATCTGTAATGTTTGATTTTAATTGTGGTGCTGGAGAAGACTCTTGAGAGTCCCTTGGACTGCAAGGAGATCAAACCAGTTAATCCTAAAGGAAATCAACTCTGAATATTCATTGGAAGGACTGGTGCTGAAGCTAAAGTTCAGTACTTTGGCCACCTGACCCAAAGAGCCCACTTACTGGAGAAGACCCTGATGCTGGGAAAGATTGAGGGCAGGAAGAGAAGTGGGAGACAGAGGATGAGATGGTTGGATTCCCATCACTGGCTCAATGAACATAAGTGAAGTCGCTCAGTTGTGTCCGACTCTTTGTGACCTCATGGACTGTAGCCTACCAGGTTCTTCCATCCATGGGATTTTTCCAGGCAAGAATACTGGAGTGGGTTGCCATTTCCTTCCCCAGGAGATCTTCCTGACCCAGGGATTGAACCTGGGTTTCCCGCATTGTAGGCAGATGCTTTACTGTCTCAGCCAAAGTTTGAGCAAATTCTGGGAAATAGTGAAGGAAAGGGAACCCTGGTGCACTGCAGTTCATGGGGTTGCAAAGAGTCGGACATGACTTAGGTGGCTAAACAACAACACTACACCTAGAAATGTATAGGATTCTTTTTTACATAAATACTATTTGGCTGCAACTTGCCTTTTTTTTTTTTTTCCCCTCTTGACAACATGACTTGGAGATCTTCCCATGTCAGTTTTTCTACACTAAGTTCTAAGTGCAGCCACATAGTCAAAAGCTGTGCACATCTTAATTCTAAAGACGGTATCAATCTGACCTCCCAACATCCCAAAGATCTGAAGCGTGGCACTCTGATAAGCCAAACTTTCTATGCCTCAGTTTCCAGAATTATAAACAGGCAATTAGTAATCTATCCCCTGCTACCAGGGCACTTGTGAAAACCACATCAGAGCCAGTGTGTATTCACACTACAAAATGTGCAAAGGTTGGGGATGACCCAACAAGGGCTTCAGGGTAGCTGGTGGCCTCCCAGCTGAGCCAGGCTGGCAGCCACCCCCCATCTCACTGCTGACGCCTGGAAATCACAGTACTGTTTGTCACTGGCGTTGTCTAATGAGCACCAAACCTCCTCAATAGCACAGAGAACAAGCACGGGCTCTGTCAGGAATACAAATTGCACGCTTCCTTAATATATTCAGAGCATGTACACTTGGCATTAATTTAAAATCATCCATTGCTCTTCTTATCAGGGTAGAGGACACTGGTGCATTTTAGTGTTATCTTGAAGTTAATTTGAGGCTTTAAATATTTAAGTGTTTGATAACTTGTAGTCTGGATGGATGAAACAGTGAGCACCGTAGACTGTATTTATTTATCTGCCGGTGAGATATGGAACGCCTTCCCCTCTTGAAATAACACGGACTCTTAAATAGGTCCCTTTAAAAATTCATTTTTCAGCTATTGATTCTTTCAATGAAGATGCTTTCTCTGATAGGTAAGGAAATAACTTCTGAATAGCTTCTTATTCTATGGACTATTTGGGTTGGAGAGCACGCTGGGTGAGCTATGCAAGTGGGCAATGAAGCACATTTTTAATGTGAACCAGTAGTGTCTTAGAAGCCAGCCTTGTGACCTTGCAGCTGTCCCAAGGCAGCACATCCCTCACCCCACCCAGCATTACCGTCATGCCTACAAAATGTGCCAGGGAGTGGCTCCTTCAGATAGAAGGCATGTATTTTGCTGTTTCCTAGGAAGAATGATGATTTTCATGGAACACACAGGTACCCTTTATGCAACCCATCCATCCATCCATCCATTCATTTATCAAGGAAGGCTATCAGCTGAGTTGATAGGCAGATAGGGAGAATAAAGATCTCCCAACCCAGGTTCAACCCCAGCTCTATGTTTACCAAATATTTGACCTTGGGCAACACTCTCCTCCACTTAAAGCAAAACAGGAATTTTTTTCTTTTTTAAGCATCCTCTTCTGACACTGTCTAAAGATGAATTACATAATGCACAGAAGCACTGAGCACACAGCCAGGTACAAAGAAGTGTACCCAGGGAATGCCATGCACTACTGTTTATGCTCTGAGTTGTGTGCAGGGTCTGGGAAAAGCCCACTGGAGCTGCGAAGATGGAGGCGGAGAAACCTGCACCCACACCCTGAAGGTCCATGTAGTCACAGCTGTGGTTTCTCCAGCAGTCACGTACAGATGTAAGAGTTGGACCCTAAAGAAGTCTGAGAGCCAAAGAATTGATGCTTTCAAACTCTGGTACTGAAGAAGACTCTTGAGGGTCCCTTAAACTGCAAGGAGATCCAACCAGTCAACCCTAAAGGAAATCAACCCTAAATATTCACTGGAAGGACTGATGCTGAAGCTGAAGCTCCAATACTTTGGCCACCTGATGCAAAGAGTGGACTCGTTAAAAAAAGACTCTGATGCTGGGAAAGATTGAAGGCAGGAGGAGCAGGGGGTGGCAGAGGATGAGATGGTTGGATGGTATCACTGATCCAATGGACACAAGTCTGAGCAAACTCTGGGAGATAGTGAAGTGCTGCAGTCCATGGGGCTGCAAAGAGTTGGACATGATTGAGCAGCTGAACACCACCACCACCACCTTGGAGCTCAGACAATATGTAAAATGTGATAAACCACAATAGTCTGCAGAGGAGGAGCTCCAAAATCTAGACTGGCATTTGAAATACCAACATCTAGGGATGCACTATATGGAGAGAAAAAAAACACCAGAAGTTGAGATTCTGGAAAAACCCATTGGAGGCTTCTGGGGAACAGAAATTACTTTCGTGTGGAACAGAGATTCGTGGAAAGGAGTCCATGGTTTTGACACATGAGCAGGCACCATGTTAGCCATGTCCATGAACACTGCCCCATTCCATGGAAAGACGGACTGGGACCAGGGAGGGAAGCACCATGAATGCCCACTGAGATGTGAGGACTTGATTTGGTTGGAAAGGGGGCTGCTGATCATTGTTGAGCAAAGTAGGGCAGTGACGTAATCGGAGCTGGACACCAGGAAGGGCAATCTGGCAGCAGGATAAAAAGCAGTTGAGAAAGGAGAAGTCTGGAAGCAGGGATATCAGGTGCGGCCTTGCGGGAGTGCTCAGCGATGCCTGGTTGCAGGGAGACTGGCTCAGTAAGTCCTCATCTGTTGCTCCTCTGCCTACTGCAGGACCCCAGCGGCTGTCAAACATCCTGGAATTTCCAGTCTCGGCAGCTGGCAGTAGGGGGACGCCCAGGGGGCTCAAAAGAAACACTTTTAAAGATCAATTAGACAACAAACAACTTTATAAAAAAATATGAAGATGTACCTTTCTCCTGGGAAACCTAACATCAAGGATTCAGTTTGAAGGCAACAACATCACCTGTCCTGATGCTGTTGTGATTTGAACACGATTGCAAGTTTGTTTGTATTTAGTGAATCATTTGGTTTGGCTTTAGATTTGCAGAAGAGCTACCAGCCTAGGACTTTATGCCTCAGTCTACGTTGTTATATACTGCCGGGGTCCAGCCCCGGTGGATCCAGGGAATTCGAAGTGGGGACGGCGTCGGCGAACCGGATACAATAGCTTTAATTAGATATTAATTAGAGACATAAAGAGTAATAGAATAAGGATGGCTCAGTAGGAAAATTCAGCAGAGAAAAGAGGCAGAATAACTTGGTTTACATGGAAAGCCAATAAAATTCCAGACAAGGAATTTGCGTCACCTACGTAGGCCACAGGCATCCTCCTGTTCTCCCGAAGGAGAGGAGACACTAAGGCCTCCCCGGTCGGATCTTAGAAGCCCAGGCAAAATTAGTAGGCTTGATGAGCCTCCATGCTCCAGATGGGAATTCAGCCAGAAGGTGAGAGAAAGAACAACATGGGGAGACCAAGCTTCGGTGAACAAGGCCTGCACTTTATTTTCCAAAGTAGTTTTTATACCTTAAGTTGTGCATAGGGGATAATGGGGGAAGGGGTAGAGTCATGCAAGGACAGCAGTCCTTGATCCCTATCGAAGCCAGGCTTTCAAACTTATCATATGCAAAAGTTTAGGTGATTTACATCATCTTCTAGCCAGAAGGCCTGTTAACATTTTATGATCCTTTCTTCAGAAAACTTATTTTTTCTCTAAAGGTGATTATTTAAAGTCAGGCGCCACCCTCCAAAAGCATTAGATAAAGTTGCATTCCTATAGGGCAAAGGTGTGGTGGGCTATAACAAGAAAAAGAATTAACTCAAGGGTCCAAGGTTACAAACATTAAAGCTACTACTTACATTCCTATACACCAATTACATTAATCAGTACACTGCCAGGGACACAGTAGGTAAGGGATATGGAAACTTAGCAGCAAACATTGGCCCAACAAGTGAAAAACCCTTCACCAATACAATTTCTAATCAATCTTTTAACTGCTCAAAGGAATCTGTATTTAGACAGTTTAGAACATCTCATGCCTCTCATGGTTGGGAGGCTGTGAACAAGAACATGTGGCTGGAAGAACCTGTTCAGGCAGGCTAGAGGACTTCCAAAGGAGTTTGTAGGTTGAAACACTCTTGTCACGCCCAGGAACTTTATCAACTGGAGCTGTAAGTTAACTCTTTTTCAGAGAGAGGTGGTGGGGGACAGCCCCCCATAAAGTCAGAGGTGTAGGTGAGAGCACAAAGCAGTAAAGTGGGCAGACTCTGGTTTTGGGGGTAGGTGCTCGAGAATTTCCAGGGGGACTCCTGAGGCTCGATCCCACTTTTGTGTATGCCGAGCCTCCTTCCTCATGACCTTTGCCACGGGCGGAGTCCCTCACGCTGGCTCCTGGCAATATACCTAGTGCAATGATCACAAAACAGTTTACATCATCGCGCTCCCCTTGGTCCTATTACATCCTATTACGTCTGTTGGACTTTACGAGGAACAGCCACAAGTATCTGACCAGCACAGTGCAGCTCCCCACTTGCAATTTCCCGTGCTAGTCATTCCAATGGAGCTTTCACTGCCAGGCTCTCCCCAAGTGGCCTCCAGGCCCCTCCACCGCTTGCTCGTGCCCGTCTCCGCCCTCATCTTCTTTGACCGTCAGCAGCTTTTGACTGCACATGCGTTCCACCTACCCTCTGCATCATATCTTCCCTTCTTTCTCACCACTGCTCCTTCTGAGGAGTCCTGCCAGCCCCTCTGCGTCCTCCTGACCACTCAGTCCTCCAGCACCTTCTCCAGCTCTATTCACTCTCTCTCTCTGAGAATATCCATCACGGGCTATTAGCTCCCACCTTTACAGTTGGGTCCAGACTTCTGCCTGGGACTCCAGAGCAGTTTCTGGAGGCCTGTTCATCCTCCCACTTGCATGTATCATGCACCTCTTGAACTCAACATACCCAAAAGGGAACTCCTGATTTCCTCCCCTAAATCTATTCTTCCTAAAATGTTCACAACCCTAGTAAATAGCAACACCGTATCAAAGTCTTGGAATCATTCCTGTCTCCTCTTTCCCTACCAACCCACATCTAAGTAATCAGCAGATTCCATCCAAAGTCACCCATGAGCCAATCACTGCTCACTCACATCTGGGTTGGTCACCAGCATCACCCTCCTGAATTACTGTGATAGCTTGCTCCTCGCCCTGGCTTCTGTCCTTGACCTTCCTATAACCTCTTATCAACACTTCAAATGTAAGTTAGATCAAGTCACACAGCTCTGTGGTTAAAACCTTTCAAAGTCTTTTGGGGGAAAATGTCCTTACACCAGCACTATGTGACCTGCCTTGTCTGCCTCTGGAAGTTCATCTACTTTTCTCCCCTTTGCTTTGTCCACTCCAACCACATGGTCTTCCTAGTTGCCCCAGGACCCCACCAGGGACGCCATCTGCCTCCGTGGTGTGCTAGGGCCAACTCACACCCACTGGACCTGGCTCATGGGCAATGATTATGAGTGTCCCTTCCCGACTTCACATTCAGTGACATCATGTTGGTGGCTTAATATCAGCTATGGTGGGTGTGTTTAAACAACAAAAATCAGCCAGTGTTGCACATAAAATCTCATTGTTTCTTCAGAGAGCTGATGACTCACAGCACACCACTGCTATACCTACAACAACCTGCCCTGATTCATCTCCCTACACTCTTTGCTTCCTTCATGTCTCTGCTCAAATGCATCCCTGATCACACTATAGAAGACAGTACCCCCTACCCACACACTCCTCTCCCACAAACCCTATGTTGTTCTCCACCCGACTTGCTATGTATTTAACAGTTTTCATTTTCTTCTAAAATATCAACTCCAGAGTGATGGGGACTTTGTTGTGTTCATTCTTCATCTCCAGCATCAGGAATACTGCCTGACATGTAGAAGGCACTCAATAAATATTTATTCAATGAATGAATAAATTCATTTTATTAATTATTCCATGTGTTGATAAAATTTTCTATAATTATTCAATACATTGAAAATTATTCAATACCTAGTGAAAGAAAGAATAAAATAAATGCATCTATTGTAGTGACAGAGAAAGACATCTAAGATTAAAAATATTTTTTAAAATATTACTCTATTTCTCTATTTATTTATTTATTCTTGGCCATATGGGATGTGGGATCTTAGTTCCCCAACTGGGGACTGAACCAGAGCCTAAGGCAGTGAAAGCTCAGAGTTCTGACTGCCAGGGAATTCCTGAAAGAGCAAGTTGCTAAACATGTTATAAAATAAAGCATGTGCACATATGTACATATGCATACACAAATATACATATATTTTATTTCATAACACATTTAGTAACTGTCTCTTTGAGGAATTCCCTGGTGGTCAAGTGGTTACACATATGTATATACAATATGGAGCTTCTCTGGCGGCTCAGATGGTAAAGAATCTGCCTGCAATGCAGGCGATCCAGGTTCCATCCCTGGGTTGGGAAGATCACTTGGAAAAGGGAATGGCTACCCACTCCAGTATTCTTGCCTAGAGAATTCCATGGACAGAGGAGCCTAGCGCGCTACAGTCTATGGGGTCACAAAAGACTCAGATACAACTGAGAGACTAACACTTTCACTTTCATATATACAAATCAGTTCAGTTAGTTCAGTTGCTCAGTCGTGTCCAACTCTGTGATCCCACGGACTGCATGCTGCAACTACCGAAGCTTGCTCAAACTCATGTCAAGTCAGTGATGCCATCCAACCATCTCATCCTCTGTCGTCCCCTTCTCCTCTTGCCTTCAATCTTTCCCAGGATCAGGGTCTTTTCCAATGAGTCAGTTCTCCAAATCAGGTGGCCAAAGTATTGGAGTTTCAACTTCAGCATCAGTCCTTCCAATGAATATTCATGATTGATTTCCTTTAGGATTGATTAGTTTGATCTCCTTGCAATCCAAGGGACTCTCAAGAGTCTTTTCCAACACCACAGTTCAAAAGCATCAAATATATGTATATACATATACAAATTTATATATCATATACAAATATATTTACAAAAATGTCACAAAAATTATGGAACTCTTCCACATTTTAATTTATGTGCAGTACTTTGAGAATGTGACTTTTAAAACAATTAGCATTCACAAATCAAATACTTTAATAAAATTTTAAAAATAAAACTAAAACAATGACCTTGTATCATTTTTGATACCTCTCAAATCTGGCAAAGCAAAGCATGAAAATTCTCTGGGATATGAGCTCCATGAAGAGCATACCTTCATTGAAGTGCACTCCATTCACAGCATACCTTTATCATCTAGACACTTCCTGGCAAACAGTAGGTGCTCAAAGATGCTAAGGAATGGTCGAGTTCAAGCGAGAGCTGACAGACGCCTGAACTCAGAAGCAGGGGTTGAGGGGAGGGTCATGTGATGGCTAAACGAGCAGCTCCAGGAGTACATGAACCAGCACCTGGGGTTTTGGGGGCCGATGAACAGGAAGGGACAGAGATATCATCATTTACTCACTCACATTGCCCAAGTGCCAACTTTGTGCCAAGTAGCACACTGACATCTGGGAACAAAGCGATGAACAATGGTGGTCTACCAGACCCTGAGGGCTTCAGCACCAGGACCAGGGGGTGAACCGGGCTTGGGGGAGGAAGCAGGAAGCCCCTGCAGGAGTGTTGCCCTTGCAGAGACGCCCCAAGCCGCAAGCCTGAGAAGGCAGCTGGCATTCAGCGCTGGGCTCTATATGTGTGGCCTCAAGTGCCCGCCTAGTTTTGGGCCCTTACTCAGCAGGATTCACTGCTTAGACTCAACAGTGACAAACCAACCACCATGGTGAACCCCAATTTAGGGTGCAAGACCATTAACTTGGAAATGCCTCTCCTACCAGCCTGGTAATGTGGCATGAGAAATGGACAGAATTAGACCTAAACGATGCCTTTCTTCTTGGGAAACCAAACTTGCCCTTGGTCCGTGATGATACCCTATTACACACCCCATTATCTACATGTTCCATCTAAGAGACATTTATCTTCTATTTTAAGGAATTGTGATAACTCGTTACGGAACAGAAAAAAAGAGATCAGCCACACTTCATTATGTGTTTTCCTTCAATTAGGTAGAGATCTCAGTGGATTATATTCAAAAAGATACCAGTTTTTCCTCTGACCTGGATTTTCACTGGGGTTTCTCAATAGCAGGCAGTGGATACTGAGGCAAAGTCAATGATATATGGTAAGCAAGCATATGCATCACTGCATTTTCAATTTCCCCCAAGTCAACTGTTTCAGTCATAGTAACTAGATAGAAATAAATAACTCCCCCCTACTGTTTCTAATGATTTTCACTCTAGAAATATGATGGGCATGATACAAAAAGTCTTAAGATTGGTATAACAAGCTTGCTTCTGCAGCTAAGCAGGAAATTTGACCTCTATTACTTTATTCATCTGCAAAAATGGTTAGAACGATAATCACTTCAAAATGCTGTTGTGAAGGTTAATAATGCACTTCACAAAATCATTATAACATATTCTAGCAAGAGCAATTATTACTGTATTCATTTGTTAAGTAAAAGAGTTTAAGTTGTATAGACATATTATTAAAAATAATTGTGTCTTAAGCTTGTGTAACTACTAATTATGTACATTTTCCTGCAACTCCTGCTAAATAACTAGCTGGGTTTTTTTTTTTTTTTAATCTAGCATGCAAGTCATATTTATTTTCCCAAATGGCCATAGCCATCATGATCACTTCTGCTCCCCCAAATTTTATAAGTCCCTCCTTCCATTGTGGTAACATCCCTTACATGACCCTTACATTTAACATAACCAAGGTCAGTTTTCAGGTATTTGATGTTCTTTTGGTAAAAGACTGGGCTTCCCTGGTGGCTCAGCAGTAAAGAATTAGCCGGCAGTGCAAGAGCCGCAGGAGACATAGGTTTGTTCCTTGGGCTGGAAAGACACCCTGGAAGAGGAACCACTCCAGTGTTCTTGCCTGGAAAATCCCATGGACACAGAAGCCTGGTGGGCTACAGTCCACAGAGTCGCAAAAGGCCAGACACAACTAAAGCAATTCAACACACATGGGAAAAGATCACATGAATAAAAGAGAAAGACAAGAACTTAGCCAGCAAAAGTACAGAAGTTTCCTCATGAACCAAGTCTCCATGGGTTATCTGGTGAGTAACTGAAGCTGGTTTAAGAACTTGAATGTCACGGAAGCAAGTTTTTTTTCACCCGGAGCCAAAGATTTCCATTATTCGATTTTGTTTGAAAGCAGAGTTGTTGCTGTTTAGTTGCTAAGGCATGTCTGACTTTTTGCGATCCCAGGGACTGCAGCATGCCAGGCTCCTCTGTCCTTCACCATCTCCCAGAGTTTGCTCAGATTCATGTCCATTGAGTCAATGATGACATCCAACCATCTCATCCTCTGCTGCTCTCTTCTCCTTTTGCCTTACATTTTTCCCAGCCTCAGGTTCTTTTCCAATGAGTCAGCTCTTTGCATCAGGTGGCCAAAGTATTGGAACTTCAGCTTCAGTATCAGTGCTTCTGATGAATAATCAGGGTTGATTTCCTTGAGGATGGACTGGTTTGATCTTTCTGCAGTCCAAGGGACTCTCAAGAGTCTTCTCCAGCACCACAATTCAAAAGCATCACTTCTTTGGCACTCAGCCTTCTTTCAAGCAGAGCAGCCCAAAGTTGATAAAGCAGGCAGGAACACGGAGCGAAGACACTTTGGGCCACATCACGTTGCCAGGGCTGGGGAGGTGGGGGCAGTGGCCGAGGATTCTGAGGCTTTGGTCCTTTTAGCAACTTACATCCCATTCAATTTTTCACAAGAATGAGCATGGAGACACACACAAACATCAGCCTCGTTTTCTCCCTGATTAATTTCTCCCACACTTACCCTTCTTCCCTCTTCAGCTCTCCTCCCTTCAAAATCTCTCTCCTCCAACATCCCAGTGGTCCTGAGAAGAATCAGAGGCTGGTGGGGAGGGAGTCATGGGAGGAAGGGCAAATGCCCTTGACTTGTTCCCATCATCCCGACATCTCTATTCTATCATCTTAGTTAGCTTCAGATTTTATCCACCTTCCCACTGAGATCTCAGCTTGCACTTCAGAGTTTTTCTTCTGAAAAGATTGGAGGGCGTTTGGGTTTTAAGGTATTGAAACTATCTACACTCTAGCAAAACATTCATCTTTAAAAGTGACCCTCTTGTCTGTGGCCTTCATACTAAATGAAGGTCAGGATTAAAATTCAACCCTTTCTGCCGGCACTTTCCTTAATGAGAAAACCAAAATCGGGTCTGAAGTAGATTAAATAACTCGTTTGGATGTCACTCAAGGCGACGCTGAAACATGAGGCATCACTAGAAGCAAGTATGTGTGTTTTGCCATTTAAATGTTTTGAGGGTTCAAATCACTTAGCATTTGGTAACACGCTGTCCCTAAGGATCTGCCCCAGACTGAAGCTGAACACCTCAGAACGTTTGTTTCTTCTTCCATCATCCCCACAACCTGCAGAATCCCAGGATGTGAGGCCTTTGGAAAAACCCACAAATTCCCAAGCTTTCACTGCTTGAGAATCGTCTGGGGTGTTTGTTCCCATGCATCTTCCCAGGCTGCTCTGCCGGAATGCCTCCTCATGAGGTTTGGGGGCAGGAGGCGAGCCTCTGAATTTAAATATTTAACAGTTTATGCATGTCATACTGATACAAGCAGCCCATGGAAAACATTTCAAAAATACTGAATAATAAGGTGGCATTTTCCACTGAGGGTGCTCTTCACTCACCCTGCAGCCTTTGACATGATCAAAGAGACACTCCACACTTGTGATAGATTTACGAAGAAAACAAACCCAGCAGAAAGGGAACTCAATCGTATCAGCCTCTTTCAGGTCTCACATGTGACTATTATCTGGCCTGACTCACACTTCATTACATGGGACTTGACATACAAGATTAATATCATACACAGTTATTTCATCCATACACAAACTCCCTGCTGGCACCTCGGAACAGAAGTGAACTAATTTTAGTAAATCATTCGTGGTGATTTAAGGAGACTTGGGCTGTTCAAGGAAGTCTAAGAAAGGGTAATACACGGCAGCTTCAAAACACAGTCCAGGTGAAGCTGAATTTTGGGAACATCTTCAACCCTGTGGATTCATGACTCAAAAATGGGGAAACTTCTTGCACAGGAGCTGGAACATTTCCAAGTGGACAGAGATCAGCCACGAACTCAAACACTAAACCAGTGACACAACTGATAATTTCAGTTTGAAATATATTGCCTTCAACAAAGCTTTGACTGTGGTTTATCTTTGTTAGTGCTTCTTGAGCATATTATTGGAATACATTCTTGTTAGTGACCCAGAGGGGCTTGGCTGCCTTGTCACACTGCCTCACTCATGATTCAATCATGACCCTTTAGATTTGTTTCCCAGAGTGGCTCCTGCTCTTGACGCTTCCTAAAAGAAAATGAATGTCCATGTGGGATGAAAGTGAAAGTGAAGTCGCTCAGTCATGTCCGACTGACTCTTTGCAACCCCATGGACTGTAGCCTATCAGGCTCCTCCGCCCATGGGGTTTTCCAGGCAAGAGTGCTGGAGTGGATTGACATTTCCTTCTCCAGGAGATCTTCCTGACCCAGGAATCGAACCTGGGTCTCCTGCATTGTGGGCAGACGCTTTACCGTCTGAGCCACCAGGGAAGCCCATGTGGGACAGTTGGTTGCAATTCAGGAAAGGTGTGCAGTTTTGAAAAGCCCATCAAGTTGCTCCTTGTTTAGAAGTTCCCTGGTGTTCTTGTATATGTGTGTACTCGGTCACTCAGTGGTGTCCAATTCTGTGACCATGGACTACAGTCCACCAGACTCCTCTGTCCATGGAATTTCCCAGGCAAGAACATGGAGTGAGTTGCTATTTCCTACTCCAGGAGATCTTTCCAAGCCAGAGATCAAACCTGCATCTCTTGCATCTCCTGTGTTGGCAGGCAGACTCTTTACCACAGAGCCACGTGGGAAGCCCAGGTGTTCTTGACAAAGGATCTAAAAGCAGGAGAAATTAACATCTTGGCTTTTAACCTGCTGTATCTCAAGATGCACAGACACAGAACTGGCTTCTGCTGCAGCTGCTGTTTTGTGCACACACACTTTCTCTCTCAAAAAGGAATCCCTACTGCTCTTCTAGAATGCCAGGACCACCTTGATCTGGGGCTCCATGAGTTCTTGTTCATCTTATGAGGATGACAATCATCCTTTAAACAACATGCCAAGAGATCAAAGATCTGTGTAGCACTTCACTAAAATCAGTGTGTCAACTCCTGGGGACATGACATACACTTCTCATAATTGCTGCTGACAACACTCTCACTAGATGGTTTTGTCCTTGCGATCCTGGTGGGTGTGCTAGAGGAGATGCTCATGCAAGCAGGATGGAAGGGCCATATGCCATCTGCTCGATGGAAACAACCCCCATTAAAGGCACAGAGCTTGAATGCATCTGCCTGCAAGCCGAACCTCTCCGAGTGGCATTTCACTACACCAGCGTTAATCCTACTTATATAATCAACTGCTTGGGACTTTCTAGAGACAGTGTGATTTAGCAAGAAGCTGTTCTTGTTCTGGGGATTAAATGGGATCCCAGGATAAGGGTCCTGTTGATGTCAACTTCAGCTTGGCACCCAAGAGCTCCTCCTGCAGCTAATGGGTCTTCCAGATACCAGTGCTCAGGTAGCAGTGAACTGAGGTGATTCACCTGGTTTCCAGGCACACACTCCAAGGTGATAAGGAAACGGAGTAAGGAAACGAGGGAAGTTGGACTGTCTGGGATGGTAGTAAACCTTGAAGGGCTGCTACATCCAAAAGGACCTGCACATACAGAGCTCCATGCAATGCTCCTGGCACAGTGGCCGCCTCAAGCCACCAGATTTCCTGTGGTTTTTTTTTTTCTTTTGAGAAGCCAGATAATTGTTTTTTAAGGTGAAAGCCACTGATTTTTTTCTTAATTGACTTAATGCACACATATAATTAAAAATCAAAGGTTTAGAAAGTATGCAGATGCCAGGGGTTGAGAGGAGGTGGAGAGAATGAACAGGCAGAGCTCAGAGGGCTTTCAGGAAGTGAAATACTCTGGATAATATTACAGTGGTGAGCACATGCCATTATGATACATTTGTCCGAAGGTAAGACACCAGGAGTGAGCCCTAACGTAAACCATGGGCTCTGGGTGGTGACCATGCGTCCAGGCGTGCTCATCACTTGTAACAAAAGGACCATCTCATGGGGATGCTGAAGGGAGGGAGGCTGTGCGTGTGTGGGAGACAGACAGGAAACCTCTGTACCTTCCCCTTGGGCACAATTTTGCTGTGAACGTAAAGGCTCTAAAAATCCAAATTACAAAGAAAACAAAGGGAATTCCCTGGCAGTATAGTGGTTGGGACTCCACCATCAAACCCAGGTTCAATCCTGGTTGAGGAATCAAGGTCCCACGTGACACATGTGTGCCAAGCCGCTTCAGCTGGGCCCGACTTGGTGTGACCCTATGGACTGTAGCCCACCAGGCCCCTCTGTCCGAGGGATCCTCCAGGCAAGAATACTGGAGTGGGTTGCCACGCCCTCCTCTGGGGATCTTCACGACCCAGGGATCAAACCCATATCTCTTACGTCTCCTGCATCGGCAGGCAGGTTTTTTACAACTAGCGCCACCTGGGCAACCCCTGACATGACGCGTGATGTGGCCAAAATAAAAAAAATTTTTTTTAAGAAAAGAAAAACTGAAAAAGAGAATCACAGGCTTACAGTATCAGTGGCCTCTGCCCCCTTGGCCTCCAACCACCATCCTCAGTCACCACTCTGAACTTCTGTTTGCTTGTTCTGGTACGTTCTTCTCTATTACTAGAAAGTGTGGCTACTCGACTCTTCGTTAGCTTTGTCATTCTAAGCGTTGCCTGTATCTTTTCTGCACTCACCAAGGCTGATATTTTTAGCTCTTCCTGCACCGACCCTGCCCACGCAGTCACAGTCCGTCTTCGGTGACCTAGGTCTCACCAGCTCTCAGGTTCTGCTCTCTCCCTGGGGCATCTGTGTACCTTTCTACTGAGTTGACACCCCTGTTTTCTGGATTCCATGATTTTCTCACTTGCCATTTTGTTGAAATATATTTCAGGTAGTTCCCCTATAAAGCTGCTTGGATAGTAAAAATTTGGAGACTTCACACATTGGAAATGGCTTTATTCCACTCACACCTGACTGTAATTTGGCTGGTAAGGATTTCTGCCTTGAAAACCACCTTCCTTGAGTTTTGAAGGCAATCTCTCCATATCTTCCTGTTTCCAGGGTTGCATTAAGTAGATCCGACCCTCTCGGATTCATGTTCCTTCAGCTGTGTCCTGCCTATCCCTCGTGAATGTTGGGCTCTTCTCTTCATGCATGCTATTTGGACATTTCACAGCGACAAAGGGAGGTGTCAGGTCGACCCCCTGGGCCTCAAGCACCTCAGTGCCCCTGTGAGTGAGTGATCGTCGGCATGTGACATGACCTCACTGTGCCTCTGTAAAACCAGGGTGAGTGTCCTTCAGGTAGAGTGCTTGTCCAGAGTAACGAGCTAATCCATCAAAAGCCTAGAACAGTGCTGGGCCTGTCGTGAGCAGCCGATGAGTACTGGGACGAATACTGGGCTTTTTGACTGCTGATGCTACCTACCATCGTTCTCCATTCCAGCCTGGCTCTTCCTTATGGTAGTTTGTATCCTTCTGTTCTGCTACTTGAAATGCATCTTTGGTAATTTCCTGCCTGCTTTTTCTCTCATCCTTGGCCTTGGAATTCTCATCAGCCAGACAGTGGATTCCTAGACACATCCTCTCCTGCTCCCAGCCTTTCCTAGTTCCGTTTCTCTTTTCTTGTTTTAATTATTATTCTATTTCCTGAGATATTTCCTGGACTTTTGTTGCCCTGTCCCGTTGAGTTTGCTGATGGCCCCCGTGTGTCTGTTTCCATCTCCCTGAAGGTCGCTGTCCCTCGGCATCCTGCTCTTGGTTTCTGGATGCAGCGTGTCCTCTTAACTCTCTGGGAATGATAAGTAAACTCTGACACTGTTTCCTGATTCCCACAGTGGTGTTTCCTTGGGACCTTTCCCCTTCTCTTTGTCTGCTTGGTTCTCTCACTCTCAAGTGTGGGGTTTCCCCCTCAAAGTTCTGGCCTTCCTGGAAGGTTCACTCACACCCAGGAGGGAAGCCTAAAAAGACTGTGCCTGTGGGTTGTGCCTTGTAGACTGGTGAGCTTCACCCCAGGGGACCCAGGCTCATTTCTCCAGTCCTGCCCGCGTCCCTGGAGTGGACTCCTCCAGTCCTACCTGGGGACACGATCTGGCTGCAATATTCCAGACAGGGTCTGGGCTGGAGCTGGGCGTCCAGGCTCAGGGTGCAGACTTCCACAAACCTTCCATGCCTAGCCCTGCACTTCACCCCACCATCTGCAGCCCAGATGCTCCTCTTCTCAGTTTCTTTAGAGAACAAATTTCATAGATGCAGAGGAGGCCAGCCACTTGGTACAGACTTTCTATCCATAGGAAGTCTACTCCCCCCGACCCCGCCACCCTCATAGCCTGGGGTCTCTCGGCTCCACGAGGCACTTGGCCTGCTTCTCCCTGACATTGCTCTGTTAAATCAGTTTCCATTCCTCCACTCTGTCCAGGTAAAAAAATTCTGGTACATTAAAGCTAACTAATTCCGATTTTATTCTATTCACTGGGACAGGTTCTGGGCTTCCCTGATGGCTCCAATGGTAGAGAATCTGCCTGCAATGCAGGACACCCAGGTTTGATTCTTGGGTTGGGAAGAGCCCCCCTGGAGAAGGGAATCTCTACCCACTCCAGTATTCTAGCCTGGAAAATTCCATGGGCAGAGGGGCCTGACAGGCTACAGTCCATGGCATCACAGAGAGTCAGACATGACTGAGTAACTAACGTTGATTGATAGATTGGTACAGGTTAGGGGACAAAAAAAATGTGTCCAGGCATTATAAGCAGCCCTTTGGCCAGCCATTATCCTAAGACAACCCCACTTCGGCCCACCTATAATAAGAATGTTGTTAAAAACCCAGATTCCTGCCCCAGATCAGACCCACTAAACCAGGAGCCCTGGTTAGCACCCAGGTGCTAAACCTGGGTGGTGCCCAGGAGTCTGAATGTTCAACAAGCTGCCCTGGGGAAGTCTGGATGCAGGTGGCCTAGTGTTTGTCACACATGGATGGACACCACTCGAGGAAAGCCAGCCGGGAGCCAGGTCTGCTCACTGGGAGGCGCAGTTTGGCCTCCTGCTAGTCTCTGGCCACTCAGCAATTATGCGCTGTGTGTCCACCTGACCTTGGACTTGCTGGCTGGTTCTCATGCATTGTGAGCCGTAAGACACAGAGCTGCACTGACTCCACTGGGGCGGGCAGCGGGGGCCTAGTCCATGTTCTAGTTGGCCCTGCACTGGGAGCACCTTTTGGTAGGAGCCAAGGTAAACTCCACCACAATGGCAGCCCTTGAGCAGGAGCGCATGGACCAGTGCGTACTGGAAGGGGGCCCCCGATGGACACCACACAGCTAGAGGGATGTGCGGCATCACCCAGCAGGGCATGCTCTCGGGAACGTGACACTGAGCTCTCATCTCCAAGAGAAGAGGGCTGCTGAGCAAAGCAGAAGATGTCCTCTCTGATGTAAGGCAAATGTTTCAGGCCACAAGGGAAGCTCAGACCTGGCTTAGGACCTCCAAGAAGAGCAGCAGAGAAGGCCCGCCAAAGGGGAAACTCAGCATGACATGGGAAATGGGGTCTCTGGCTGTGGCCCCATCTCCTTGGGTTGGCAGGTGCCTGAAACACCCTTCTGGACATGTACACCTGAGGACCAGAGAGGTTTCTAAGGTTGTACCCCAAGAGGGCCTGCTGTGTTCTCAGCTACCATCCCTACAGGACCCCAGCATGGCCTGAAGGAATGAGCACAAAGCAGCAGGCTTGATTCTAGACAGAGGACCAACGCCTTCCCTGCGCCGCAGTTCAGTTTCCTTGACTAGTGAGAGGTCTCTCACCATCTACAGAAGCATCTGTGAGCATTTACAGGCCTGCACTCAGCTACACTTCCAAGAGCAACAGTCCTTTCTCCTAAGAGCGTGTGTGTCGGCTCTGAAGACATTGACTGTCTTCACCATCTCTGTACATTCGCACTTAACACTACGTGGCCCTTTGTAACCGCTCTCTAAATGGCTTTATTGACATATTAATTAATTATTCTCTACCAGATATGATTTAAACTGACTGTTCTCTATTCAGCTTTTACCCTTGGCTTGATGCCATCAGGCATACCATCTCTCATTAGGTGTGAGACAATGTTTGAGGCTAATTGTTTATTGAAAGAAGAAAAGCATAAATTGCTTTTCAAAGAAGTAGAATGCATGTTCTGCAAAAATTCACAAGAGCCAAATGTGGCTTGAAAAGTGTCGTTGACTTGAAATAATAGAACAAGAGTGTGTGTGCATGTGTGTGCATGTGCAAGAGAAAGAGGCTGCATCAAGAGAGAAAGACAGAAACATATTCTTCTCTAGATAAATTGATTTAACAACAGTAGGGTGAACAAGCCTCCCCACACTGCTGTCACTCTCTTGTCTACAATTTGAGCTCTATAAACATGGAAGGGGGATCTTTGTAGCTGTTTTTATTACTATCAAACCTTTTTCAACCAAGGAGGTGGATAATGAGTCACTGGATATGTAATTTTTAGCATAAAAAAGGAGCACACCACAGTGTCCATCACCATGGTTGACCAGACGCCCTAACTCCAGGACCACACAGGCTGAGACTGCTGTCTGCTTCTCTTGTGAGCCCGACCATTCTTCTCTCACCAAGAGCTCTGCAACCCCACCTTCACTGCTCCATAGTCATCTTTCTCTGCATTAAAACTTTTCCTCTTCAAAATCCCTCCCTTGAAAATAAACTGGGGCTGTGTGGTAATGCTTACTAACAGTTAAAATGCACAGCACCTCAATGCAGTCAAGGATACTTGTGAGAAGGTGTTCACTACAGTCTGGTTTGTAACAGCAAAAGTTGAAGACCTCCTACAAATCCACCAATAAAAACTGGTCAGTAAATGATGACATCATCACACTATGGAACTCTGCACAGCACCTAAAATGAATGAGATACCTGTCTGTCCTCACTTGGGAGGGTATCCATGCTAGATTATTGGGGGAAGACCACTATGGAGAGTATATACATGATTTTGTTTAAAAATTAAGTCTACCAATGTATGATAGATGTCTGTATGTTTCTATGTGCACAGAGAAAGTTCTGGAAAGATACAGACTAAACTAAGAACAGTGATTATATTCAGAGAATGTAATTAATAAGGAGGGAGTAATAAGGAAGGTGATTTTCATGTTTTTATTAGAATGGACTAATTTTGTAAGTTTTTTAAATTCCTCAATCCCTTATTAAAACACAAATCTCTGCAGGAGGGGCCATTCCATGTGGAAGTCCAGTAGTTTGGCTGAAACCTGGGGGAGCTATGGAAGGGAGTATTTACTGTACAATCTGCTGAGAGCCAGCCCAAGGGTTATCATGGGAAAGGGGGTGTCAGAGCCCAGACAGAGTGCATGTGGTGAAGATGCCCTGTCCAGAGCAATCCCTTGCCTACAGACCAAAGAACAAGAGTCACAAGAAGGATTTGTGAAGCGCGGCCCTCTCTCGGATGGATAATGATGCCCCATGGGCAGCTTCAGTCTTCTTGTGTCCCGTCTCTACCACAGGATTTCCTTACTCAAAGACGCTGCTCACGCACAGAGTGTGAAAACCAATGGCCTATAAACGGACTGGCCTGTTACTCATCTCATGGTTTCCCTTTGTGATGTTTGGATCACTTTATAGTTTTAAACATTAGCATCTCTATTTGGTCAGAAGAACTTAAAATCAGTCACATTTGGAACAGAGGCCTGTATAACTCAATCACTGTGCTGAACGCCTGAAACTAACACGACATTGTTAATCAACTATACTCCAGTGTAAAATAAACAAATAAGGACGTCCCTGGTGGTCCAGGGGATTAAGAATCTGCCTTGCAGTGCAGGGGATGTGGGTTTGACTCCCAGTGAGGGAAGTAAAGCCCCACATGTTGCGGAGCAACTAAGCCTACATGCTGAACTACTGGGCCCACTCACCAGAACCAGAGAGAGTCCAGGAGCCAGAGGAATGATCCACGTGACCCAATGAAAATCTCACATACTAAAATGGCCCAACATCGCCAAATAAAAATAAATAAATAAAGGGCATTAAGTTTATTAAAAAATAAATTAATAAATAAGTCTCATTTGGGCAACCTGATACAGACATAACAGTATTCCCATTATATAAGGAAATCTTTGGCATTCCCCATCCTGCACTAGATAATTCGTAGTTGACTGACATCTAAACACTGCCTTCTGCTGAAATCAACAAGGGTTGGGGGAAGCCTAGGATTTGGGTTTGAGATCCCAAGCAATCTGCTGACCTTTCCCCAACACCACTTACTATATTGGCTTCCCTGGTGGCTCAGACGGTAAAACATCTGTTTGCAATGCAGGAGACTTGGGTTCGATCCCTGGGTTGGGAAGAAGACCTGGAGAAGGAAATGGCAGCCCACTCCAGTACTCTTGCCTGGAAAATCCCATGGACGGAGAAGCCTGGTAGGCTACAGTCCATGGGGTTGCAAAGAGTCAGAATCAATTGAATGGTGGGTTCTAAAGAGAGCAACTGAATAATTTGTGCTTTGGGAAAAAGCAACCAATGTGATCCTCAACCATCAGTTAGAAGGGGAAATGCCTTAAAGGGAGTCGTTTTCTTTCAATTGCAATATACCAGCAGAACACATATGGATTCTATAATATAACACACCAAAACCACTGTGATTTATCTGCACAAGGTAACGCCTGAGCCAAAAGAGAATCTAAATCTCAGAGCAATCACCTTTCTCTGTTGGGAAAGTGGAAGGGCCATCTGTCCTGGAGGTACAAACCGCATAAGGGTTGCAGTGCCCTCTGGTGGTGATTGCTTTTTCCTGCATCGCACCCTCCCAGGAATCCACTTGCCCCATGGAATCCAAGCAGCTCCATGCAATGGGTGGTGTGGGTGATGGGAGGCCCACAGGAAGAGAGTATCTGAAACCGGAAGAAAGCCATCAACACGTGACCTTCCCAGGTGGCTCAGTGACAAAGAATCTGCCTGCCAATGCAGGAGGCCCAAGAGACCTGATCCCAGGAAGATCCCCTGAAGAAGGAAATGACAACCCACTCCAGTATTCTTGCCATGGAGAATCCTTGGACAGGGGAGTTTGGCAGGGTACAGTCCACAGGGTCGCAAAGAGCTCAACACCACTGAGCACGCACACTGCACCAACACTCACAACTGCAACAAGAATGACTTGTGGGCGCAGGCCTTACTCCCCTGTCATGCTGAGAGCTGGCACCTCATAGACAAGGCGATGGCTTCTGTAAAGTTCTGGAGGGTTCCCTCCAGATCGCCTGAAAAACATGGTGAAACGCCCTACCGTGAAGAAAAGCACCACGGTTCGGTGGGAGGACACAGACAAAGAAGCCGTGGGGCCGGTTCAGCCTCCTGCTGGGTAAGTAACACAGGGCAAGACATCTGGCTTCCATAGTTTGTTCACCTGTGAAACGGCAGGAAGGAGCCCTACCTCCTGAAGTGAAGTGAAAGTCACTCAGTCGTGTCCAACTCTATACAGTCCATGGAATTCTCCAGGCCAGAATCCTGGAATGGGTAGCCTTTCCCTTCTCCAGGGCATCTTCCCAACCCAGGGATCGAACCCAGGTCTCCCTCATTGCAGGCGGATTCTTTACCAGCTGAGCCACCAGGGAAGCCTGAGTCACTGTCCAAATGAACAGGAGAGTATGAGTGGCGGCTTAGCAGAGGGCAGGCAGTCCCTCGGTGGCAACTGTCACAAAAGTGCTGCAAGCCCATGCCTTGTTTTAGGTTCTTCACTTGATGAGACTATGGAAGACAATGGGTGTTTTGATTTCCTTTTGTTAACATATAGTTTATGTACAATATCACATAAGTCCTAGTGGGAGTGACAAATAGATTCAAGGGATTAGATCTGATTGACAGAGTGCCTGAAGAAATACAGATGGAAATCCATAACACTGTACCGGAGGCAGTGACCAAAATCATCCCCAAGAAAAAGAAATACAGCAAGGCAAAATGGTTGTCTGAGGAGGCCTTACAAATAGCTGAGAAAAGAAGAGAATTGAAAGTCAAAGGAGGAAAGGAAAGATATGCTTATCTGAATGTAGAGTTCCAACCAATAGCAGGGAGAGATAAGAAAGCGTTCTTAAGTGAACAATGCAAAGACATAGAGGGAAACAATAGAATGGGAAAGACTAGAGATCTCTTCAGGAAAATTAAAGATACCAAGGGAACATTTCCTGGAGGATGGCATGACAACCCACTCCAGTATTCTTGCCTGGAGAATCCCCATGGACGAAGGAGCCTGGCGGACTTCAGTCCATGGAGTCACAAAGAGTCAGACAGGACTGAGTGACTAAGCACAAGGGAACATTTCATTCAAAGATGGGCACAATAAAGTCAGAGACGATGTGGACATAACAGAAGCAGAGATATTAACAAGAGGTGTCAAGAATACACAGAAGAACTGTGCAAAAAAGGTTTTAATGACCCAGATAACCACAATGGTGTGATCACTCACCTAGAGCCAGACATCCTGGAGTATGGAGTCAAGTGGGCCTTAAGAAGCATTTTTATCAAGAAAGTTAGTGGAGGTGATGGAATTACAGCTGAGCTCTTTCAAAGCCTAAAAGATGATATTGTTAAAATGCTGCACTCTATATTCCAGCAAATTTGGAAAACTCAGCAGTTGCCACAGGACTGGAAAAGCTCAGTTTTCATTCCAATCCCAAAGAAAGGCAATGCCAAAGAGTGCTCAGACTACCACACAATTGCACTCATTTCAGAGGCTATCAAGGTAATGTTCAAAATCCTTCAAGCTAGGTCTCAACAGTACATGAACCAAGAAATTCCAGATGTTCAAGATGGATTTAGAAAATGCAGAAGAATCAGAGATCAAATTGCCAACATCCACTGGATCATAGAAAAAGCAAGAGAGTTCCAGAAAAACAGGTACCACTGCTTCATTGATGACCCTTAACCTTTCACCGTGTTGTTGTTGTTCAGTCACTCGGTCGGGTCCAGCTCTTTATGACCCCATGGACTGCACATGCCAGGCTTCACTGTCTTTCACTATCTCCTGGAGCTTGCTCAAACTCATGTGCATTGAGTCAGTAATGCCATCCAATCATCTCATCCTCTGCTGTCCGCTTCTCCTCTTGCTTTCAATCTTTCCCAGAATCCAGGTCTTTTCCAATGAGTCAGCTCTTCACATCATGTGTCCAAAGTATTGGAGCTTTAGCTTCAGCATCAGTCCTTCCGATGAATATTCAGGACTGATTTCCTTTAGGATTGACTGGTTTGATCTCCTTGCAGTTCACAGGACTCTCAAGAGTCTTCTCCAACACCACAGTTCAAAGACATTAATTCTTCTGTGCTTAGCTTTCTTTAAGGTCCAACTCTCACATCCATATACGACCACTGGAAAAACCATAGCTTTGACTAGATGGACCTTTGCTGACAAAGTAATGTCTCTGCTTTTTAACAAGCTGCCTAGGTTGATCATAGAGTTTCTTCCAAGGACCAAGCATCTTTTAATTTCATGGCTGCTGTCACCATCTGCAGTGATTTTGGAGCCCAAGAAAATAAAGTCTCTTACTATTTCCATTGTTTCCCCATCTATTTGCCATGAAGAGATAGGATTGGATGCCATAAACTTCATTTTTTGAATGTTGAGTTTTAAGCCAGCTTTTTCACTCTGCTCTTTCACTTTCATCAAGAGGCTCTTTAGTTCTTCTTCACTTTCTGCCTTAAGGGTGGTGTCATCTGCATACCTGAGGTTATTGATATTTCTCCCAGCAATTTTGATTCCAGCTTGTGCTTCATCCAGCATTTCACATGATGTACTCTGCATATAAGTTAAATAAGTAGGGTGACAATATACAGCCTTGACGAGCTCTTTTCCCAATTTTAAACCAGTCTGTTGTTCCGTGTCCAGTTCTAACTGTTGCTTCTTAACCTGCATATAGGTTTCTCAGGAGGCAGGTAAGGTGGTCTGGTATTCCCATCTCTTGAAGAATTTTCCACAGTTTGTTGGGGTCCACATAGTCAAAGGCTTTAGTGTAGTCAATGAAGCAGATGTTTTTCTGGAATTCTCTTACTTTTTCCATGAGCCAGTTGTTGGCAATTTGATCTCTGGTTCCTCTGCCTTTTCTAAATCCAGCTTAAACATCTGGAAGTTCTTGGTTCACATACTGTTGAAGGCTAACTTGGAGGATTTTGAGCATTACTTTGCTATCCCATGAAATGAGTGCAGTTGTGTGGTAGTTTGAACAATCTTGGCATTGTCCTTCTTTGGGACTGGAATGAAAACTGAGCTTTCCAGTCCTATGACTGTGTAGATCACAACAAAAACTGTGGAAAATTCTTAAAGAGATGGGAATACCAAAACACCTTACCTCTCTCCCGAGAAACCCGTATGCGGGACAAGAATCAACAGTTAGAACCGGACATGGAACAACAGACTGGTTCAAATTTGAGAAAGGAGTACATCAAGGCTGTACACTGTCACTCTGCTTATTTAACTTATATGCATAGTACATCATGCAAAATGCCAGGCTGGATGAAACTCAAGCTGGAATCAAGATTGCTGGGAGAAATATCAATAACCTCAGATATGCAGAAGACACCACCCTTATGACAGAAAGTGAAGAGGAACGAAAAAGCCTCTTGATGAAGGTGAAAGAGGAGAGTGAAAAGTTGGCTTAAAACTCAACATTCGAAAAACAAAGATCATGGCATCCAGTCCCACCACTTCATGGCAAATAGATGGGAAAACAATGGAAACAGTAAGTGACTTTATTTTCTTGGGTTCCAAAATCACTGCAGATGGTGACTGCAGCCATGAAATTAAAAGATACTTGCTCCTTGGGAGAAAAGCTATGACAAACCTAGACAGCTTGTTAAAAAGCAGAGACATTTTGCCAACAAAGGTCCATCTAGTCAAAGCTATAATCTTTCCAGTATCATGTATGGATGTGAGAGTTGGACTATAAAGACAGCTGAGCACCAAAGAATTGATGCTTTTGAACTGCGGTGTTGGAGAAGACTCTTGAGAGTCTCTTGGACTGCAAGGAGATCCAACCTGTCAATCCTAAAGGAAATCAGTCCTGAATGTTCACTAGAAGGACTGATGCTGAAGCTGAAACTCCAGTACTTTGGCCATCTGATGCAGAGAGTCGACTCATTGGAAAAGACCCTGATGCTGGGAAAGGTGGAAGGCAGGAGGAGAAGGGGGCAACAGAGGATGAGAAGTTTGGATTGCATTACCAACTCAATAGACATGAGTTTGAGCAAATTCCAGGAGATAGTGAAGGACAGTGAGGCCTGGCATGCTGCATGCAATCCATGGGGTCACAAAGAGTTGGACATGACTAAACAACTGAACAACAATTGTTAATTCATTAACATCGAACGCGTGGTCAGCAGCACTATAACTCATGCTGAAACACAACTCATGTGACAGGCGTCTTTTCTCCATGAGGCACATCCCAGCCTGCCTGGGATGTGCACAAAAACAGTGGATATAACTTTTGTACAACAGGTGGGGTCATTTTAAACAGTAAAATCACCCAAAAAAGCACAAAATTAAAGCTAGCAGTATGATAATTCATAAAGCACATAAAGAACCTTGGTTTAAGGTCTGAAAGAGGGACAAGGACGCAGAGGGCCAGCTTGTTTGACTTCAGCTGGGAACCTGCACACTGAAATTTAAGCCCCTTTATTCACATGCTTATCCACAAATGCCCACAAATGTGCAGTTACAAATAAATTAGTGAGTAGTTGAATTCATAAATACCGAATCTGTGAATAATGAGGATCAGCTGTACCAGGAGGTCACCATCCAGGGTCTGCGGACCCCTCGGTTTGCTAACACCCTTTCAGCTGTGCGCTAAGCTAAACAATATTGTTTTCACAGAATTCTGCTTCTCCTTGAATGAGCCTCTGACAAACGACGGTTATTCAGACTCAGGTAACTACCAACATCTTCTCAGTAGTGAATGAAGTCAGCCTGTCACGTCAAGGAAAACAACTGATATTATTTGTTGCAGACGATAAAATTTCAAGCTTTCGGGTGAAAATTAGATGTTGGAAAACTAGCACATGCTCCCACAAGGTGGAGAGCCTTCCAATATGTAAACACTTCTCGGATGTGATTAGAGATGATATCAAGCAGTGTGATTTTTCATGGTGTCTAATGAAATGTAGCAGCATTCGGAAGGGCTGCCTCACACCGTGAACCAGTATTTTCCAAGTGGCCAGTGCATGTTACAAAGTGATGCGTGGAGAGAAGATCCATCCAAAGTGCAAGACAGGAAAATAGGTTTTAATACAACAGAGAATGACAAGTTCATTGATATCATGCCATATTCCACATTGCAACGAACTTTCGAGGACACTGCCCCTTTCAAGTTTTGGTGTGGCACACAAGCAGAATAGCCACGATTATCTGAAAAGACCATTAGAGCCATCCTCTTTCTCAACTACATTTCTGTGTGAGGCCGGGTGTTTCTCATATACCTCGGAGAATTAGATAAGAAAAAAGTAGTTGTCCTCTAGTAAGCCAGATGTTAAAGAAGTGCATAAAAATGCACAACAATGCCACTCTTCTCACCGTGTTTTTCTTGGAAGATATAGATTTTATTTCACTTTATCTAAATAAAATTTAATATTTAATAAATTAATAAATTTTAATTAAATTAAAAAAATTTATTTAATTTTATCCTTGGAAATAACCTATCCATTGACAGATGAATGGATAAGAAAGGTCTGGTATATACAAACAATGGAATACTACTCAGCCATTAAAAAAGAAGGAAATAATGCCATTTGCAATAACATGGATGAACCTAGAGGTTATCAACCTAAATGAGGTAAGTCAGACAAAGAAAGACAAATACTGTATGATATCACTTACATGTGAAATCTATAGTATGACGCAGAGAATCCCCTGTGGTCCAGTGGTTAGGAATCAGTGTTTTCACTGCCAAGGCCTGGGTTTGATCCCTAGTTGGGGAACTAGGATTCTGCAAGCCTCGTGGTGTGGCCCAAAAAATAAAATAAATAAAACATGACGCAAATGAACTTATCTATGGAACAGAAACATACAGACATGGGAGCAGACTGGTGCTTGCCAAGGAGTGGGAAGGGGGGCGGGATTGGGAGAGAGGGGCAAGTGGCTGTGAACCAGTATATATAGAATATGGATAAATACCAAGGTCCTACTGCACAGCACAGGGGCTACCTTCAATATCCTGTGCTAAACCATAATGGAAAAGAATATATATGGAAAACTGAAGCACTTTGCTGTGGGGCAGAAATGAACGCAACACTGTAAATCAACTATACTTCAACTTAAAAAGTTAAAATGTTACCATGTAATAGGTCTGTTATCTTTCTTTTTAAATGAATTAATAAATCATTTTTAATGTCTCAGTTAAGTTCCAGTGTGGGAAATACACATTAACAAAAGTTAATGTTAATGCTAATAAAACCCCACATAAACAGGAGTTCTTCCAGGGTTCTCAATCAGGATGACCCTGAGGGATGGGATGGGGAAGGAGGTGGGAGGGGGATTCAGGATGGGGAACACATGTACACTCATGGCTGATTCATGCCAATGTAAGGCAAAAACCACTACAATATTGTAAAGTAATTAGCCTCCAATTAAAATAAATTAATTTTTTTTTAAAAGAGTGTTTGAGACGCACTGGCCATGCCATGTGTCGTCCAATCAACACTGATGTCACCCTATCCACATACACGCTGATTCTTACATCGTTTACAAGACCCTGGTGGGTCTTCCCAACAGCAAAGGAGACAGAAGCAACTGGGTGCCTGGAGAACGGGAGGCCCTGGAGACAAATGCCCAGCCCTGCAGACCTCATGATAAGTGGGCTTCACTTTCCTGAGTCAGTGTAGGATACTCATTACATGTGGAAGGACTTGGATTGCTTCATGGAGAGAGCAATGATATTTGTGAAGATGAAACATTTCAAGAGCTGTCCTCTTGGACAGTGGTCCTCAAGAGTCAATGGATGGAGGTTCTGCTGACCAGAGGATTCCTGTGCTGTGTCCCCACCCTGAGCAATCCCATCAACTCTCAGGCTTCCAACTACTACCCGCAGCAGGGCGTCTCAGCCTGTCCCTGCAAGGCTGTGAAATCTCCCCATTATCCCAGTAAAAATGCAACAGAGAAACAAGACCAACAGCCCAAACTTGAAAAGTCATTTAGGTGGTTAACACCAAAGAGAGAATGACATTGCCTGACCCTCTCTGAGTTGGAGCAAATTGTGTCAAAGCCACTCCAGGCAGCCCCCTCCTCCCCAAATCCCTCTTTCTCCTCAATTCTTCCTGAGCATCCTTCATCCCACTCCCACTTACAGAAAAAGTGGTCTTGGCTTTTTGGCTTCCAGGATCCATCTTTTCTCCCCAGGTGGGAAGCCCCAATGGCTCAGTGGGCAAAGAATCCACTTGCAGTTTAGGAGACACAAGAGACATGGGTTTAATCACTGGGTTATGAAGATCCCCTGGAGGAGGGCACAGCAACCCACTCCAGTATTCGTGCCTGGGAAATCCAATGGACAGAGGAGCCTGGCGGGCTGCAATCCAAAGGGTCACCAAGAGTCAGACACAACTGAGCAACTAAGCATGCACACCCAAAGTACCTCTCCTATTTTCTCATGTAATCACTCTAGCTTTCTTCCCTTCTCTTGCCCACACCCTACACAGATCAACACAACAGAAGTCCCCCCATACACAAAAAAGCATCAGGAGCCCCCTGATAAAAGTACTTCTGTGCACTGTTAACAATAGCTAGGACATGGAAGCAACCTAGATGTCCATCGGCAGACGAATGGATAGGAAAGCTGTGGTACATATCCACAATTGACTATTACTCAGCCATTAAAAAGAACACATTTGAATCTGTTCTAATGAGGTGGATGAAACTGGAGCCTATTATACAGAGTGAAGTAAGTCAGAAAGAAAAACACCAATACAGTATATTAACACATATATATGGAATTTAGAAAGATGGTAACAATGACCCTATATGTGAGACAGCAGAAGAGACACAAATATAAAGAACCGTCTTTTGGACTCTGTGGGAGAGGGCGAGGGTGGGATGATTTGAGAGAATAGCATTGAAACATGTATATTACCATGTGTGAAATAGATGACCAGTCCAAGTTCGATGTATGAAACAGGGCACTCAAAGCTGGTGCAGTGGGACTACCCTGAGGGATGGGATGGGAGGGAGGTGGGAGGGGGGTTCAGGATGGGGGACACATGTACACCCACGGCTGATTCATGTCAGTGTATGGCAAAAACCACCACAATATTGTAATTAGCCTCCAGTTAAAACAAACAAATTAATTTAAAAAAGAAAGAAAAAGCAAAAACAAAGAAAATACTTCTGTGCAAATACTTTTGCACAAATTGCTTTTTTTTTCTAATGGACAAATGGCATGCGGTTCCAAAGTCTATTATTTTTATGAGACTAAGAGTTACCCATGAAATGTGTTTCTAAATTTGGAGTTCTTAAACTAAAGTCAGACCCATATAAGAATTTACTGAGGGTTCTGCCAGACAGTATTGCTTCTCTCCTAATTCTGTGCAAATAAGTATTTGGAATTTTCAAGGATAATGCTTAGTCATTAACACATCGTCAATGTTGCCTTGAGTTGTTGTGATTTGGGCTTGCTGCTATTATTCCATTTTAATTAGAAATCTTTATTAGTTTGACTTCATCATTATCACTTTAATTTCTTGTGAGCTATTTGATCGGCTATATAACGAGATGCCTATTAGCATCCATTGCAATTTTGGCCCATAATTTTCCAGTGCCCAGATTTAGGACAATGTGTTACGGTACAAATTTGAACCCTTCAGACTCCTATTGGTAAGATTTGTGAGGTGTTATTACAGATAATTATATAATGATAAATATACACATATTATTTTGTGATTATAGACATAATTTCCTCAGAATGTCTTTGAACAGTGAAATTTTATGGTTATTGAAAGTGTTTCTTCAACTGGGAAGGCAAACAGGGCAACCTGGGGTCATGGTCTGTGTCTCAAATAACTAATGTCGAAAATATTTAAGTGGCAATGATTTGTGCTGATAATTCCCAAATCAGAATCTCTTCTAATTCCTCCTCATCTCTACTCCCATACACTCAACCAAATAAATTCATTATTTCCAACATGGAAGCCATCTTCCCTCTCCCACACCAAACTTGCAGCTTGTAGCTGCTCGTGTCTCAGGAAATGACATCACTGTTCACGGCCTTCTCCATCCACACACCTGGCTCCTCCCTCTGCCCCGGTCCAGTCCCTATGTTCTGTTGATTCTGCCTCCAAGATGCTTTTTGAATCCTTCCTCTTCTTTCCATTTCTTCTGCTCCCATCCTAAGGCTCTGTCGTTTTTCACTGCTTTATGTCCAGCCTCCACAGTCATTTCTAGCACATAGTAGGTGCTTGTGCAGGATCCTGCCTAGCACACAGTAGGTGCTTGTGCGATACCTTTTGCTTGTCTGTTTGGATCCACTCTCCTCCCTTCTCCCCCTGTTCTGGGCCCAGGAAGCTGATGTGATGGACCATCTCAGTAGCAGGCCTTGCCCTCTGGCTCTTTCAGCAGTGCTATTCAACAAAAATAAGATGCAAGCCACGGGTGTGAGCCTCATGTTTCATTCAAAATTTTCTAGTAGCCACATTTTAAAAAGTAAAATGAAAAAGGTGAAGCTCCTTTTAATAATATATATTATTGGATTCAATATATCTGAAACATTCCCATGTCAACTTGTGATCAATATGAAAAGCTATTTATTTGTGACATGTTTTACAATCCCTTTTCTCACCAAACCTTTGCAATCCAGTGTGTGTGTGACACAGCACATCCCAATTCAGATTAGCCACATTTCAAGGGCACCATGTCTGATGAGTGCCCACCACCCTGGAGAGCTCAGATCCAGAGCTCAGAGGGAGGGAAGGGAATAAGAGCAGAGGATTTATGCCCCTAAGTACCCCACCATGGAATCCTCACAGGCGGGCAGATCCCATCTCCTGCTGAGCACCCTCTCTGTTTTGATGCTCCATGTATGAGGGTCCCAAGGCTGCTGTAACAAAGGACCGCAGACTGGGTGGCTTAGAACAACAGACGTTGGACTCTCTAAGTCCAGAGACTGCCATACAGAGTGAAGACAGAGAAAAGCAAATATCATGGTACAGATGAATCTATTTGCAAAGCAGAAATAGAGACACAGATGCAGAGAACAAATGTATGGACACCAAGGGGGAAACGGGGTGGCTGGGATGAGCGGGAAGATTGGAATTGGCAGATATGTAGTCTTGGGGGCAGGAGGAGAAGGGGACGACAGAGGATGAGATGGCTGGGTGGCATCACCGACTCGACGCACGTGAGTTCGGGTGAACTCCGGGAGTTGGTGATGGACAGGGAGGCCTGGCGTGCTGCAATTCATGGGGTCGCAAAGAGTCAGACACAACTGAGTGACTGATCTGATCTGATGTATAAAACAGATAACTAATGAGAACCTCCTGGACAGCACAGGGAGCTCTACTCAGTGCTCTGTGGTGACCTAAATAGGAAGGAAATCCAAGGAAGAGGAGAGACAGGTATACGTGTGGCTGATTCACTCTGCTGTACGGCAGAAACTAACACAACACTGTAACGCTTATACTCCAATTTAAAAAAGAAAACTGACATTTTTCCTCTCATAGTCCTTGAGACTACGAATGTGAAATCAAAGTGTTAGCAGGGCTGTGTTCCCTCTGAAGCTTCTAGCAGAGAGTCTGTCCATCTGGTGTTAACCACCATTCTAGGTCTCCCTTTGATGGGGAAACAATGAAAACAGTGAGAGACTTTATTTTGGGGGGCTCCAAAATCACTGCAGATAGTGACTGCAGCCATGAAATTAAAAGACACTTCCTCCTTGGAAGAAAAGCTATGACCAACCTAGACAGCATATTAAAAAGCAGAGACGTTACTTTACCACCAAAGGTCCGTCTAGTCAAAGCTATGGTTTTTCCAGTAGTTAAGTATGGATGTGAGAGTTTGACTATAAAGAAAGCTGAGCACCAAAGAATTGATGCTTTTGAACTGTGGTGTTGGAGAAGACTCTTGAGAGTCCCTTGGACTGCAAGGATATCAAACCTGTCAATCCTCAAGGAAATCAGTCCTGGGTGTTCCTTGTAAGGACTGATGCTGAAGCTGAAACTCCAATAATTTGGCCACCTGATACAAAGAACTGATTCATTGCTGGGAAAGATTGAAGGCAGGAGGAGAAGGGGACAACAGAGGATGAGATGGTTGGATGACATCACCGACTCGATGGACATGAGTTTGAGCAAGTTCTGGGAGTTGGTGATGGACAGGGAAGCCTGGCATGCTGCAGTCCATGAAGTCGCAAAGAGTCGGACACGACTGAGCCACTGAACTGAACTGAGGCCTCCCCTGGCTTGCAGACACAGCACTCCAATCTCTGCCTCCATCACCACCCACCTTGCCATGGTTTTCTCCCCATCTCTTCTTACAAGGACATCATTCATGTTGGATTAAGGGCCACCCTACTCCAGCACAGCCTCATCTGAACCAGTGGCATCTTCAGTGATCCCACTTCCAAATCACACCATATTCCGAGGCTCTGGGAAGGACGTCATTTTGGGGGGGAACAGTCTCCAGCCCAGGACATCCTGTAACTGTCACCTCCTCTGAAGGGACATGCCATTGCTATTTCCTCAATGGTTTGAGACCATCTTCATTACGCACTAAATTTCCATGTGCAGCTGGGTCTGTCTCCAGATTTTTCAACTCTGTTCCATTGGTCTGTTTGTGCGGGCACCAGTTCCATGGTGTTCTAGTTACAGAGCCTTTCTGGCGTGTTTTAATATTCTAATTCTAGAATGCTTACGGTGTGTTTAACCTCATGTTTAAACTGGCTCGTCTTCCTCTAGGTCTTGCTTGTGACTCTTCCTCATTCGCTCTTCAACATAAACTTTAATTTACACATTGTCCTGTGAAGAACTGACATTTCTTTGTGAACTGACATTCACAAAAATATTTGTGGAAATGAGTTTTTCTATTCAAACATGGCACATGTTTTTGCCATTTTTGGCCTTTTTTGTATCTTCCAGGGTGTTAAAGTTTTCCATAAGGTTTTAGACATTTCTATGTAAGTTTATCTCTAAGTATTTCATTTTCTTTCTAGCTGTTATAAGTGCAGTCCTCTCTTCCAGTAAGTTTTCTAACTGGTTTTTGCCTATATGTATGATAACTATTGATTTGTGTGAGCTCCCCTGGTGACTCAGTTGTAAAGCGTCTCCCTACAAGGTAGGAGACACGGGTTCGATCGCTGGGTCAGCAAGATCCTCTGGAAAAGGAAATGGCAATCCACTCCAATGTTCTTGCCTGGGAAATCCCAAGGACAAAAGAGCCTGGTCAGCTAAAGTTCACAGGGTTGCAAAAGGGTCGGCTACAACTAAACCCCCATTGACTTGTGTGTTGCTTTTATAACTTAACTCACTGAATTTCCTTACTATTATATAGTAGTTTCCCACCAATTCTTTGCATTGCTACACAGTCATATCATCTATAAATAGAAATGTACTTATATTATTTTCTAGCATCTACACTGTAAATGCTTTACTTTGTCTGATTTTATTGGCTAACAACACAATATTTAGCAGTAGAAGAGACATTAGTGGCCATTAGTTCTTATTCCAGACCTTGACAGCAAAGCCCCAAGTGCTTTGCAATTAAGTAAAAAGCTAACTTTGGTCTGAAGCATGTGTGTTTGTCATGTTATGGCAGTATCCATCAGTTCCTATATTACCAAGTGTTTATAAAAATGAATAGGTATTGTTAAGGACTGAAGTCCTAACTCCAGTACTCAGAATGTGACTGTATTTGGAGAAAAGGCTGTTAATGGGGTAATTAAGTTAAAATGAATCCACTAGGGTGGGCCTTAATCTGTTCTGACTGGTGTCCTTATAAGAGGGAATTCAGACCCACTAAGGAGCCCTAGGAGCAAGTGCACACGTAGGAAAGACCAGGTGAGGGGCGAGAAGGAGACCACGTGCAGCCCAAGGAGAGAAGCTGAAGAAGAAACCACCTTGATCTTGGACTTCGCAGCCTCCAGACCTGTCAAAAGATATGTTTCTGTTGTCCATGCCACAAGTCTGTGGTACTTTGGAATAACACCTGTTGCAGTCTAATATATATAGGGAATTGTCTCAAGTGCCTCTTCTGTATCTGTGGAGATGATTGTATGATTTATCCCCTTCAGTTCAGTTCAGTCACTCAGTCGTGTCCAACCCCATGAATCGCAGCATGCCAGGCCTCCCTGTCCATCATCAACTCCCAGAGTTCACTCAGACTCACATCCATCGAGTCAGTGATGCCATCCAGCCATCTCATCCTCTGTTGTCCCCTTCTCCTCCTGCCCCCCAATCCCTCCCAGCATCAGGGTCTTTTCCAATGCATCAACTCTTTGCGTGAGGTGGCAAAGTACTGGAGTTTCAGCTTTAGCATCATCCCTTCCAAAGAAATCCCAGGGCTGATCTCCTTCACAATGGACTGGTTGGATCTCCTTGCAGTCCAGGGGACTCTCAAGAGTCTTCTCCAACACCACAGTTCAAAAGCATCAATTCTTCGGTGCTCAGCCTTCTTCACAGTCCAACTCTCACATCCATATATGACCCTTAGCTCTATTAATTGTTGTTGTTGTTCAGTCGCTAAGTCATGTTTGTGACCCCATGGACTGCAGCACACCAGGCTTTCCAATCCTCCACCATCGCTCAGAGTTTGCTCTAATTCATGTTTATAATGTCGATGATGCCAGCCAACCATTTCATCATGTGTCGGCCCCTTTTCCTGGCCTCAATCTTTCCTAGCATTAGAGTCTTTTCCAGTGAGTCAGTTCTTTGCATCAGGTGGCCAAAGTATTGGAGCTTCAGCATCAGCAACAGTCCTTCCGTTGAATATTCAGGGTTGATTTCTTTTAGGATTGATACGTTTAATCTTGCTGTCCATAGTAGGGTGCATAAATACATTTCCTACTAACAGACATCCTTGCACTCTAGAATGAATTTCACTTACCAGTTTTATTTTGTTTGGGGGCATGCCACATTGGTGGCAAGATCTTAGTTCCCAGACCAGGGATCGAACCCAGGCCCTGGCAGTGAGAGCACAGACTCCTAACCCCTGGATCACCAGGGAATTCCAAAACCTCACTTGTTCTTAAGGTGTCTTTCATGTGCTATTGCATTCTCTGGGATAACCTTTTACTTAAAAATTTAACATAAATCTTTATCAGTAAGATCAATCAGAAGTTTTGTTTTACAGTGAAATCTTTTCAAATTTGAGGATTAATAATATTTTCACTTTTCAGCAAAGAAAACCATTCTTTATATTCCCATTGCAACTTTTCTATAATTTTGTAATTCTTTTTTTATTAAAAAAAATTAAACATAAAAAAAGTCTAAGCTCTTTGATGGCTCATTATCAGTAGAGGCGACTTCACAATGGTGTTATTAATAATGTTCTTCCTGTTGGGGTTGATATGCAATAGCCCTAATGTGTCAAATCTCTTGAACAAAGTAGATGGGTCCCTTGTCACATGGACAAAAGTCTCCAGGATTATCCCAGTTCCCGGCACATATTCAGTGTCCTGCAGAAATTCTTTGAATGAGCGAATGGACAAGGATGGATTCTGCACATATGCATCAAAGTATTGATAGTACAGAAAATCCACGGAACTTTTTCCCTTAAAATTTTGTGATGTGATTAAAGATCATTAATGTTTGAGAGTCTGATCCCTGTTTAAGCAGTTAGGAGAGTAGAAAGGAGATTTTTTTCCATCAACTAAAATAACTCTGCTTTCTGCAGACTGTGTAACAGGATAATTGAAGATTCATGCAAGACTAATGGATTCTTTGTGAGAAGGATGGATGCATGAAGGGAACCTGATATCCCTGCACGATGACAACAGCAGCAGCTATTTATCAGAAATGTAAATGGATTTACTCGGCCCGTGGCATCGCCCCTGCTGTAATGCCAAGTACACACTTGGCGCCACTTACCTCTTTCCTCCCGACCTCCCTCCGCTTTGCTTTACCCGCACTTGTTGGCCCTTCTTGCATCAGACCGTCGATTTACGTGATATTACAAATGAGTGCAATCCTGAATGTGGTCATAAAGCCTGCTCAACACCATCATGAGCATAATCCCTGAGAAAACAAAAGCCCCTCTCTTTGGAGTGATTAGTACTCAGCCTGGTTGCTGCAAGCCTGACCCGAAAGCCTTACCTTACATAGAAGCGCTGGACCGTGACCCCACCAGAAAGATGTGAAGAGTCCAGTCAGGAAATCTAACCCCATGTCTCATGTTATGGGAAGAGAATTCTATCACTTTAAATGAGCTCCTTCCGACCCCCTATACCATCGCTGTACGACTTTGATAAATCACCCGGTTCCCAGGGTCTCAGGCTTGAACACCAGCCAAGCATGTGCTCTGGGGCTTTGTTCACATAGGTTCCTCTTCCTGGAGCATCCTTCCCTACCTCCCATCCCTACTCAGCCGAATCGTCGGAGGCCCAGCTCTGACCCACCTCCCCGGGAAACTTTCTGGATCCTGCCTTTCTGCTGCCTTTATCAGAACCATGAGTATACATGCCCATTCTCTTTAGTAGGTCATACATGCCATCAGAGAGCAGACCGGGTCTTGGTCATTGATGAATGCCACACAGCAGTATCTCACTGCAGCATGCAACACTTATTTGTTGTGATAAATTCATTTATTAAAATAAATTCCCCTGGGGTGGATTCAATACCTCCTTTAAAATGAAACTTATTGCCTTCTGATGTTTGCATCCTCTTGAAGTTTTCAGAAATTTTTCTTAAACTTGAGGTTTCCATTTTGAACCTAGATAGATGTGTTTAGCTGTCAACTACAAGACTAATTTTGAAATTTCATGAAAGTATAATAATCCAATTCCTATGGAATAATAGAACAATGCTAAGTAAGGGTTTATGTTTGTGAACTACAAAATGCCCAAGAAGAAAGAAATGCTGCTTGAATATTTAATTGGCAGTGATATAAAAAACTGAATGAAGTACCTGTAAAGCCATGCCTTCTGATTTTTCAGTTCCCTGAAAGCTTGGAGGTGCACAGTTTGCATGGCCAGGAGGGGAGAGAGCTTCATTTACAGAGTCGAAATAGAAGACCTGAAAGTAGGAAGCTTGCTGCTGCTGCTGCTGCTGCTAAGTCACTTCAGTCATGTCCGACTCTGTGCGACCCCATAGATGGCAGCCCACTAGGCTCCTCTGTCCCTGGGATTCTCCATGCAAGAGTACTGGAGTGGGTTGCCACTGGAAGCTTGCTCTACTGGGAAAAGTCACGTATTTGCTACAAAAGATGATACAAGTTAGATTTCTCTCTGTAAATTTGTTTCTCAGTAGTGTCCAACTCTTTGCAACCCCATGGACTGTAACCTCTGCCCATGGAATTCTCCAAGCAAGAGATGAGTAGACACTCCCTTCTCCAAGCAATCTTCTCGATCCAGGAACTGAACCCAGGTCTCGTGCATTGCAGGTGAATTCTTTACCATATGAGCCACTGGGGAAACCCCATGGAAGATGATACAAGTTAGTTTTCTCTCTGTAAGCCAGCCTCTGAAGGCATCTTTAGAAACTTTCTATTTAGAAAAAGGAAGAGTAGAATTTCCCATGAAAATCTTCAACTAAAGGTTGCCATGCAGAATCATCAAACTGACTAAAAGTTATAACATGAAAATGTCATTGGCATAAACTGACATAAATATGTTCACAAATTCTTGATGTAGCATATCTCGACTGCCAATTATGTGCTGCTAGACCTACCTGAAGTAGGTCTCTAACTGCCTCTTAGAAAATGACATCACATGACCATAAATAGTATAAATCGACAATATGCAAGTTTTCTTAAGCAGAATATTTTGGTAAGAGATCATATTTCTATTACCTCTGAGAAAACTCTTCTCTGTTAATTAGAAGAACTAAGGAACCTCTATTTTGTCGGCAAATGCCTACCCTGGAGGACTAGAGGGTTTAACTACAATATTTGTCTTGTGACTCATTTTGGTTTTGACAGTTTGACTACCATAATTATCACTTTCTCAGGAAATATTTAATGAAGATAATAAGATAATCCTGTGCACGACTGCACTTTCTCATGGAATCTTCTTCATTCGTTATTTAAATGATAGAAAAACGTGATTTTGTTATTAAGCTAATGCAAGGCTGAGTTTTCATACATGTTGCAACAATGCATATAATCTTAAAGGACAGGCTCAGTGGGTAAAGAATCTTCCTGCAATGCAGGAGACACAGGAGACTTGGGTTTGATTCCTGGGTCAGGAAGGTCTCGTGGAGAAGGAAGTGGCAACCCACTCCAGTATTCTTGCCTGGAAAATCCCATGGACAGAGGAGTCTGGAGGGGTACAGTTCATGGGTCATAAAGAGTCGGACACAACTGAGCACATGGCCCATATGCTATCTTTATGGAATAAGATGGGGTTTTTTTCTATATCATTTTAATGAAAAGACCAACATCTTTTGTTTTGGAAAACACCTCAATAATCTGTTCATGGGGTTTAAAGAGAGGCTCTGCCATTCAAGTTGGCTTGAAGCAAGTCAGTAAAGACAGGCTGATGATGCTCTGGATGCAGAGGTCAAGGAGAGAAGAGAGGAGGGGAGAGGGAGGGAGCATAGAAGCAGAGGATCCCCAGGGGCTTTGGAGGACAGGATATTTAAAATTTAGTGTGAGTTACCAACAGTTCCATCACTTCCAACGTTCCTCCAAGTCCTCTGCCCACACAAATGCCTTGTGTGTGGAATCAGGGGTGGGACAGAGTTACCCACTCAGGATGGCACGGACCAGAAACTAAGTGCCCCCAGGGACTTACCTGGACCTGGGGGAGCTGGACGAGGGAACATGGGTGGACCTCTGCATGGCACCTGGAGATGCCCTGCCTTCAAGTCTCTTCTTTTGACATTGCCATTAATTTTTTTAAAAGAAAGCATTTTTCCCTGGAAACTGGTTTCTGCAATTTTTTTTTTCCAACTTGAGAGATTTATGACTTACAACACAGCTTCCCCCTCCATTCCCCTACCAGGAAAAGCTTTACCTTCAGCAAAGCACATAAAAGATTCAAGATGAACCCGTTCTCAATTTGTCAGTTGGGTGTTTTCTCCTCTCACTTTCTTAGTATGGACTCACAGATGGTTAGACTTCCTATATTCCCCAAACTGACGGAAAATCTGCAGGGAACTGGGCTGAGAGCAACTTCTGGTGTCCTTGCTCGGGGCTGAAAATCCGTAAGGCTCTGTGGGCTCCACACCCTCTCCCTGAATCACAAACTGGAATCTTAAAATATACTGAGTCCTTTTCCTCCTTTTCTCTCTCAACTGTCATCCATTTAAAATGTGTTTTCCAAGCACTAACTCTGCATAACATACATTATACAGGTAGCCTTGCTAGAAAGGAATATTTTTCAATTGAGCAAGAAATTAGAAATGGCTGAAATAAGAAGAAAATATTAGGAAAACTCACCTGCTAGAGCAGCAATACTGCTAGCTAACCAGCAGCGATGCACAGCTGTAGATGGCAACTCAGGCTGAGGTCCCCTGCACTGCTGACGCTTGTGGATGCCCAAACAGCTTCCTCTGAGTTTCTGGATGACTCCTCACACCAGGGTCTAGGAGACAGTGACCAAGTCCACTTCATGCAGAAACTGCATAACAAGGCAAGACGGTCACTAGGGTTGTTTTGAATCCAAGTAAAGAGAAACTGGAAAAACTGATATACATTTGTGAGAAGTTTTGGTTTTTTTCCTGAGCAGGAGATTCTTGAACTTGCATTTTGATGGTGTCTATTCCTTGGCTCTGGGGAAACCAGCCAAAGTCTTCAGTATCTTGAAGATGAAGAGAGCCTACAGGAAAGGAGAGCTTTGAGAAAATGTGGCACTGGGTACCATGAATGCACCTTTGCATCTTCCTCCAAGACGATGCTGTTTTGTGGACAGAGCTGCCCCCTCCTCAGGGTATCAGTGGTGGAGAAGGGCTTCTTTCTTGAGGGAGGATCGGGTCTGCCTGTATTGTGTGTCTACAGAACTCTGGGCATGTCCTCACCACAGGTTTCAGCCAGTGTGGATGGGGCATTGAAGCTACAGGAAAGACACACAGGCCCATCTAGCCCCAAGTCAAGTCCAGACCAAGAGGAGGGACTTGAAAGGACATCACTCCCCTTGGCCCCACCCAGCCTTGGCGCGGGTGGGATTAAAGACTGGTTTGGAGAAACGTGCTCATGTTCTGTGGGGGCAGGTGAAGCAAACCGATGATCCTAAAGAAATCAAGGCTGATGAAATTCTTCTTAGAGTTCAGGGGGAAATGTCCTCAGAGCCTTGGGGCCTAAGGCCAGTCTTGGGGGTGCACTGGTGGGGAGATAGAAGCAGGCCATGAACCCAGGGATGAGGGGGCTGGGAGAAGACCCTCTTTAGCGCTGTGTGTGATTCTGCCCATCTTCTGTGACCCCAGATCCATCGATAATATTCTTCTAGATGCTGCAACCTGGTCTCTGCTGGGCTGCAGGACCCACATGAGCCAAGGCGAGGGCCAAGCTCAGCCTTTGTAAAATTAGTTTCCTGCTGCTGCTGTCGCTAATTACCACCTACTTAGTGACTTAAAATAACACAGTCTTTCCTACAAGTCCTGGAGGTCCGAAGTCCACGGCGGGTCTCAGGGAACTAAAATTAAGGCTGGGGTTTCTTCTGGGGGCTCCAGGGAGAATCAGTGGCCTTGCCTTTTCTTCCATCTAGAGGCCTCTGCCTTCCTTGGCCCGTGGCTGCACTATTCCAGCCTACACTCTCTCCTTGCATCTTTTTCTCAGACTCTGACCTTCTTGTCTTCCTCTTATAAGGACCCTTGTGAGCATCCTGGGCCCACAAGGTGAATCAGGGGAATTTCTCCCAGCAGTATTCGTAACTTAATCACATCCTGCAAAGTCACTTTTACCCTGTAAAGCAGCAGGTTCACAGATTTCAGGGTTTGGGACCCAGACACCTTTAGAGGTCATGACTAGCTTTCCATAGCCTTCCGGCCCCACCCAAGTGAGCATCCACATCTGCACCGAGAGGAGCCCACCCAAGGGGCAGAGGTGGCTGAGGCGGCAGAGGGGAGCCCCGAGATGCAGGAGGCCAGGGTGCAAAACTGGGGGCCGGGCGTGGGGTGGGTCCTCAACACTCTTCATTTAAGATTAACAACAAGTCCTTTTGAGTATAGATCAGATAAGTCGCTCAGTCGTGTCCGACTCTTTGCGACCCCATGAATCGCAGCACGCCAGGCCTCCCTGTCCATCACCAACTCCCAGAGTTCAGTCAGACTCACATCCATCTAGTCAGTGATGCCATCCAGCCATCTCATCCTCTGTCGTCCCCTTCTCCTCCTGCCCCCAATCCCTCCCACCATCAGGGTCTTTTCCAATGAGTCAACTCTTCGCATGAGGTGGCCAAAGTACTGGAGTTTCAGCTTCAACATCATTCCTTCTAAAGAAATCCCAGGGCTGATCTCCTTCAGAATGGACTGGTTGCATCTCCTTGCAGTCCAAGGGACTCTCAAGAGTCTTCTCCAACACCACACTTCAAAAGCATCAATTCTTCAGTGCTCAGCCTTCTTCCCAGTCCAACTCTCACATCCATACATGACCATAGGAAAAACCATAGCCTTGACTAGACGAACCTTTGTTGGCAAAGTAATGTCTCTGCTTTTGAATATGCTATCTAGGTTGGTCATAACTTTCCTTCCAAGGAGTAAGTATCTTTTAATTTCATGGCTGCAGTCACCATCTGTAGTGATTTTGGAGCCCAGAAAAATAAAGTCTGACACTGTTTCCACTGTTTCCCCGTCTATTTGCCATGAAGTGGTGGGACCAGATGCCATGATCTTCATTTTCTGAATGTTGAGCTTTAAGCCAACTTTTTCACTCTCCACTTTCACTTTCATCAAGAGGCTTTTGAGTTCCTCTTCACTTTCTGCCATAAGGGTGGTGTCATCTGCATATTTGAGGTTATTGATATTTCTCCCGGCAATCTTGATTCCAGTTTGTGCTTCTTCAAGCCCAGCGTTTCTCATGATGTACTCTGCATATAAGTTAAATAAGCAGGGTGACAATATACAGCCTTGACGTACTCCTTTTCCTATTTGGAACCAGTCTGTTGTTCCATGTCCAGTTCTAACTGTTGCTTCCTGACCTGCATATAGGTTTCTCAAGAGGCAGGTCAGGTGGTCTGGTATTCCCATCTCTTTCAGAATTTTCCACAGTTTATTGTGATCCACACAGTCAAAGGCTTTGGCATAGTCAAGAAAGCAGAAATAGATGTTTTTCTGGAACTCTCTTGCTTTTTCTATGATCCAGCGGATGTTGGCAATTTGATCTCTGGTTCCTCTGCCTTTTCTAAAACCAGCTTGAACATCAGGAAGTTCACAGTTCACATATTACTGAAGCCTGGCTTGGAGAATTTTGAGCATTACTTTACTAGCATGTGAGATGAGTGCAGTTGTGCAGTAGTTTGAGCATTCTTTAGCACTGCCTTTCTTTGGGATTGGAATGAAAACTGACCTTTTCCAGTCCTGTGGGCACTGCTGAGTTTTCCAAATTTGCTGGCATATTGAGTGCAGCACTTTCACAGCATCGTCTTTCAGGATTTGGAATAGCTCAACTGGAATTCCATCACCTCCACTAGCTTTGTTCGTAGTGATGCTTTCTAAGGCCCACTTGACTTCACATTCCAGGATGTCTGGCTCTAGGTCAGTGATCACACCATCGTGATTATCTAGGTCATGAAGATCTTTTTTGTACAGTTCTGTGTATTCTTGCCACCTCTTTTTAATATCTTCTGCTTCTGTTAAGTCCATAACATTTCTGTCCTTTATCGAGCTCATCTTTGCATGAAATGTTCCTTTGGTATCTCTGATTTTCTTGAAGAGATCCCTAGTCTTTCCCATTCTGTTGTTTTCCTCTATTTCTTTGCATTGATCGCTGAAGAAGGCTTTCTTATCTCTTCTTGCTATTCTTTGGAACTCTGCATTCAGATGTTTATATCTTTTCTTTTCTCCTTTGCTTTTTGCTTCTCTTCTTTTCACAGCTATTTGTAAGGCCTCCCCAGACAGCCATTTTGCTTTTTTGCATTTCTTCTCTATGGGAATGGTCTTGATCCCTATCTCCTGTACAATGTCAAGAACCTCATTCCATAGTTCATTAGGCACTCTGTCTATCAGATCTAAGCCCTTAAATCTATTTCTCACTTCCACTGTATAATCATAAGGGATTTGACTTAGGTCATACCTGAATGGTCTAGTGGTTTTCCCTACTTTCTTCAATTTAAGTCTGAATTTGGCAATAAGGAGTTCATGGTCTGAGCCACAGTCAGCTCCCAGTCTTGTTTTTGCTGACTGTATACAGCATCTCCATCTTTGGCTGCAAAGAATATAATCAATCTGATTTCGGTGTTGACCATCTCGTGATGTCCATGTTTAGAGTCTTCTCTTGTGTTGTTGGAAGAGGGTGTTTGTTATGACCAGTGCATTTTCTTGGCAAAACTCTATTAGTCTTTGCCCTGCTTCATTCCGTATTCCAAGGCCAAATTTGCCTGTTACTCCAGGTGTTTCTTGACTTCCTACTTTTGCATTCCAGTCCCCTATAATGAAAAGGACATCTTTTTTGGGTGTTAGTTCTAAAAGGTCTTGTAGGTCTTCATAGAACCATTCAACTTCAGCTTCTTCAGCATTACTGGTTGGGGCATAGACTTGGATTGCTGTGATATTGAATGGTTTGCCTTGGAAACGAACAGAGATAATTCTGTTGTTTTTGAGATTGCATCCAAGTACTGCATTTCAGACTCTTTTGTTGACCATGATGGCCACTCCATTTCTTCTGAGGGATTCCTGCCCACAGTAGTAGATATAATGGTCATCTGAGCTAAATTCACAAACCCAAACATGACATAGGACATATTTGTACTAAAAATTATTCCATTGTTTATTTGATAGTCACATTGAACTGGGCATCCTATATTTTCACTTGCTAAATCTAGAAACCTTGGAGGAACTTACAGAAATAGTTCTGAGGCATGTGGAAGGAAGACACTTAAAGGGATCTCGCATCTTACAATGAGGCCATTACAGAGCTTTGCTGGTGTTACTACATCACACGTTGTACTCACTGATTTTATGAATTGCCATCATGGTTCCCTTAACACTTTCTTCTTGCCACGTTAATATTTCTCTGATCTGAATTTAACTGTCTTTTCTAATGTTAGGTTTTCTGCATTTTTTTAAACCTGGCTAATTTTACCCTAGTACTAAATATGTATTCAAAATGTGGTACTAATCAGTGCATCAATAACTGAACTTCTTCTTTCCATAGAGCAAAGACATCACTTGTTGCCTCCAGTAAACAGATGTGCTGCTCATACAGTCACACTCGTAACTGAGCTGTTCACTGTCAGGGCTCTTGGACATCAAGATGATCCAGCTAAAGTTAACAGCCAGTTATGTTCTTCATGCATCAGAAAATTCCCAGAGGTCTTACGTAAAACATCATGACTCTTCAAATAGCATCATAATCTGAGTACTGAAAAGAGATTGAAGTAAATTACTACATCATGGAAGCTTCCCTACGCAGCAGGCAATCAGGAGTGTGAACAAGCCCCAGGATGATTTGAAAAGAGACTGAAGTAAATTACTACATCATGGAAGCTTCCCTACGCAGCGGGCAATCAGGAGTGTGAACAAGCCCCAGGATGATTTGAAAAGAGACTGAAGTAAATTACTACATCATGGAAGCTTCCCTACGCAGTGGGCAATCAGGAGTGTGAACAAGCCCCAGCATGATTTGAAAAGAGATTGAAGTAAATTACTACATCATGGAAGCATCCCTACGCAGTGGGCAATCAGGAGTGTGAACAAGCCCCAGCATGATTTGAAAAGAGACTGAAGTAAATTACTACATCATGGAAGCGTCCCTACGCAGTGGGCAATCAGGAGTGTGAACAAGCCCCAGCATGATTTGAAAAGAGATTGAAGTAAATTACTACATCATGGAAGCTTCCCTACGCAGTGGGCAATCAGGAGTGTGAACAAGCCCCAGCATGATTTGAAAAGAGACTGAAGTAAATTACTACATCATGGAAGCTTCCCTACGCAGTGGGCAATCAGGAGTGTGAACAAGCCCCAGGATGATTTGAAGAGAATGAAGTAAATTACTACATCATGGAAGCGTCCCTACGCAGTGGGCAATCAGGAGTGTGAACAAGCCCCAGGATGATTTGAAAAGAGATTGAAGTAAATTACTACATCATGGAAGCTTCCCTACGCAGCGGGCAATCAGGAGTGTGAACAAGCCCCAGGATGATTTGAAAAGAGACTGAAGTAAATTACTACATCATGGAAGCATCCCTACACAGTGGGCAATCAGGAGTGTGAACAAGCCCCAGCATGATTTGAAAAGAGACTGAAGTAAATTACTACATCATGGAAGGGTCCCTACGCAGTGGGCAATCAGGAGTGTGAACAAGCCCCAGCATGATTTGAAAAGAGACTGAAGTAAATTACTACATCATGGAAGGGTCCCTACGCAGTGGGCAATCAGGAGTGTGAACAAGCCCCAGGATGATTTGAAAAGAGATTGAAGTAAATTACTACATCATGGAAGCGTCCCTACACAGTGGGCAATCAGGAGTGTGAACAAGACCCAGGATGATTTGAAAAGAGATTGAAGTAAATTACTACATCATGGAAGCGTCCCTACGCAGTGGGCAATCAGGAGTGTGAACAAGCCCCAGGATGATTTGAAAAGAGATTGAAGTAAATTACTACATCATGGAAGGGTCCCTACGCAGTGGGCAATCAGGAGTGTGAACAAGCCCCAGGATGATTTGAAAAGAGACTGAAGTAAATTACTACATCATGGAAGCGTCCCTACGCAGTGGGCAATCAGGAGTGTGAACAAGCCCCAGGATGATTTGAAAAGAGATTGAAGTAAATTACTACATCATGGAAGGGTCCCTACGCAGTGGGCAATCAGGAGTGTGAACAAGCCCCAGGATGATTTGGCATCATTTTTAAAGAGTATATATTCTCACTTGAATTACACAATAATCTGAACTATCTAGACCAGCCCTGACCAACAGAAATAATGCCAACCAGACGTAATTATAAATGTTCTAGGAGCCACATTAAAACAATAAAAAAGAAACAGGAGAAGCAAATTTCCATGATGTATTTCACTCAACACATCCAAAGTACCATTCCCACAACATGTAATAAATGCAAGCACTCTTCAAGAGATATTTTTATGTTCTTTTTTTTCCTATTAAAGTTTTTGAAATCTGGAGTGTGTCTCATAGTTAGAGACCATCTCAACTTGAAGTAGACACATTTCCAAACCTGAATAGCCACACACGCCCGGTGAGTTCCACGACTGGCTCGGGCAGTCCCACGGTTACTACACATCCACCAACACAGTGCCTCTTCTAAACACAGAAGCCCAGACAAGTCAGAGACTGCTCGTGCTGATGGGCACTGCTAGGGTATTTCTGAATCCTCCCAGCAGCGAGGAGTACTTTAAACCCAAAACAGCAACCTCGTTTGTTTCCACTGTCATTCCTTCAAACATGAAAGACGGAGTGCTCAGACACACAGAGACAATTAATTAGAATCAAGTAATCAGGAGAGAACCGTATGTTAATTGATTCCTTTACACCCACAGGAACAGAGAAGCAGAAAGTGTAACAGCCCAGCGCTGAGGACAGAAGTCACCCTTCTGAAGCAGAGTGCGCTTCCGAAGCTGCCTCAAATGTAAAATCCACCCTTGAAGGCGAGCATTTGGCACTGAGTGTGCTGCAGGCTCTTAGGGAAGGAACACCTGACCTTTCGACCCTGTATGGCTATGAACCTGGGCTGATCCTCCCAAACATGAGAGAGCCACACGCCAACAGTCGTGCAGTAGGACTCAGCGTAGCGGCTAGGACACGCAAGGCATCCTGAGCTCCACGGGAACACCTTTATCACACAAAAACAGGGGTGCCTGGAATTCTTACCATATGGCTCTGTCAATGGCCTCCACCCGCCCATGCATGGCAGGGAAGAAGCCGGCACCCAGCTGAAGTGGGTACTGAGCTTCGTCTCTGTGCGTGAGTGTGTGTAAGAACTCACTGATACGTTGCGTGATCTGAGTCTACAGCTCACACATTCCACTTTTGAGGTTAATAAAATACTCCTGGTTGCTGTTGTCTGGTCTCTAAGTCTTGTCTGACTCTTTTAAAATATACCTTGGGCATTGTCATTGTTTCTGTGCAGCATAAGATCTTAGGGCACCAGGGGGTTCCCGTTTACAAGAGCCTGTGAACAGACTCAGAACTGCAGCCGTGAGAACGTTTGCGTACTGACAGCAGGGCCACACGGGTGGGACAGTCACACGTGACAGAAGGAGGCTGGCCTCATTTCCAGAGGCATTTTCAGTCCCCGTGACTTACGGTCCTAATCTGAATTCCTGTCGCCAACACACATAACATTCTGGCCTCAGTTTCCAAGTTTCTTACTGAGAAAAGAATAATACTGACTCAACTACCAACATTATTCTGAATATTAAATCTTTAAAACACCAACTGTGTGTGTGTGTGTGTGTTGGGAGCTCAAAGTCATGGATACCTAATATTATAATGCCCAGCTTATATCCCACCCTGTAAGATCTAGAGGTTCATCTGGCAAATGACAGTAACTACATTTTAGTCTTTCCTCTTTAACTTTTTGTGTTATACTGAAGTATGGTTGATTAACAATGCTGTGTTAATTTCAGGCATACAGCAAAGTGATTCGGCTATACCTATACATGTATCTATTCTTTTTCAAATTCGCTTTCAATTGAGACTGTTATTAATACACAATATTGAGGAGAGCTCCCTGTGCTATACAATAGGCCCTTATTGATTATCCATTTTACTTATTTCTATTGGAAGATAATTGCTGTTTACTATATAGAAGACTGCAGTCCATTGGGTCACAAAGAGTCAGACACGACTGAGTGACTGAACTGAACTGATACAGAAGACTATAGCAGCATGTATATGTCAATCCCAAACTCCTTCACTATCCCTTCCCCCACCACTCCCCCTGGTAAACTGTAGTTTGTTTTCTAAGCCTATGAATCTGTTCCTTTTTTGTCCAATAAGCTCACTTGCCTCATTTCTTTTTAGATCCTGCACATGAGCACTATCATACGGTATCTCTCTTTCTCAGTCTGACTGACTTCACTCAGCGTGACACTCTCTAGGTCCGTCCATGTTGCTGCAAATGGCATTATTTCATTCTTTTTAATGGCTGAGTGATGCTCCAGATAATAGCTGCATTCTATTTAAATAGCAGGGGAAATGGAAAGTTCTCGTGCAGAAGACTCCTCAGAAGGCTATGCCATCTCCCAGTCCCTGTTTGTACTAGGAAAAGAGGCTGATACAAAGCCATCAAGGTTAACAATTTAAAACTCATCTTCCTTTTATTGGAAGATTTCTCCTGAGGGAGATTTTTTGAAGAGGAAACAGAGAAATATGATGTATTGACTCCAAGCTTCTTTTCATGGCAAAGAAGCCTCCAGAATTCATGGAGTAAGCACACCTTTGCTGATCCTTTTGGTGAGTGGAGAGCTGCAGTTTCATAGCCATCCTCTGACAGCTTTGCACCATCCTGCTCTTGGGGAGACCTCTACTCTCTGGGTTGAGCCACATGTCTGCTGACTCACAGTCTCCAATGGGGCTGACAGCCACTGATATCTGCAATTTTAAGAACCCCTCAGAGGCTCTTGGGGCTCCCCAGGTGGTGCTTTAGCAAAGAACCAGCCTGCCAATGCAGGAGATGTAAGAGACGCAAGAGATACGGGTTTGGTCCCTGAGTCGAGAAGATCCCCTGGAGGAGGGCATGGCAACCCACTCCAGTATTCTTGCCTGGAGAATCCCCATGGACAGAGAAGCCTGGCACGCTACAGTCCATAGGGTCGCACAGAATCGGACACGATGGAAGTGACTTAGATAAAGACTTTGATGAGCCCATCATCAGAAAGGACATGCCCAGAGAAGGAACTGGTGAGCTTTAAAGAAGGTCAATAGATGCACACCTGAAATTAACATAGCATTGTAGATCAGCTATATTTTAAAAGGAAAATAGATCAATAGAAGATTTCCAAACTAAAATTAAAAGAATGAAAAAACCCCAGGACATTCTAGAGTAGTGGGCAGGGGAGTTTCTCTGGTGGCCTAGTGGTTAGGATTCTGGGCTTTCAGTTCCAAGGCCCAGGTTCAATCCCTGGTCAGGGAACTGAGATTGCACAAGCCACACAGCACAGCCAGAAACAGACAGACAGACAGAGAGATGGGACAATTTCAAAAGGTGTAATAAATGCATAACTGGAATACCTGAAGGGAAAAAGAGAGAATGGGACATAATATTTGAATAATAATAATAGCAAAGAACTTTCCAAAATGAATAACCTCTCCATTTCCAGAATAACAGAGAACACTAAGCAGAATAAATGCCAAAAAAACACAAAAAAAACCTACCTGCAGGCATATCATATCCAAACTGCAGAAAACCAATGACAAAGAGAAAACATTGAAAGAAGGAAGAGGGAGGGAAAAAAACATTTTACCTTCAGATGAAACAGAATTTTAGCAGACATTCCGTCAGAAACCATGCAAGACAGAATGGAGTCAAAGCTCTCTTGTTGAAATAACAAAAATACCAATCTAGAACGCTATGTTCAGAGAAATTACTCTTCAAAACTGAAAGAAAAAGAAAGATTTACTCAGATAAACATAAACTGAGGAAATCCATCACCAGTCTCACAAGAAAGGTTAAAAGATTTTCTCAGGTGAAGGAAAATGATATAGGCCAAAAATTTGTATCTACATTTTAAAAAAGGAAAAGCATTGAGGGAGGAATAAATGAGGGTAAAGAAAGTATTTTTATTCTTAATTGATCTAAGCAATAACTGTTTGAAATAGTAATAATAACAATGTATTAGGTTATTGTAGCAAATATGTAAGCGAAATGAATGGCAGCAGGTCATGAGGATGGGAGGGAGAAACTGGGAATTCTCTTTTGTAAGATAACCTCCCCAGGTGGCGCTAGTGGTAAAGAACCTACCAGCAAATGCAGGGGAGATAGGAGACGCAGGTTTGATCCCTGACTCTGGAAGACCTCCTGGAGGAGGGAATGGCATCCCACTACAGTATTCTTGCCTGGAGAATCCCAGGGACAGAAGAGCCTGGCAGGCTACAGTCCGTGGGGTCAAAAAGAGTTAGACACGACTGAAGCCACTTAGCAGAAAGATAACATCGCTACATACAAAGTGGAATAATGTTATGTGTAGGTAGACTTAAATTAGCTTAAGAGTAAATATTGTAAACTCTTAGAGCAACAGTTTTTAATAAGCATATTTGCTATGCTTAGAGAGAAGATAAAATTTAATCATATGAATTGCTCAAATAAAATCAGAGAAAGCAGAAGTCTCTGACAATAAACAGAAAATGGCTACAAACATGGTTGCCATAATAATCCAAATACGTCAATAATCACACTAAATATTATTACAATAGACTGCCAGAGTTAAAAAGACTAAAATGTATGTTATTTACATGAAAACTGAAAGTGTTAGTTGCTCAGTTGAATGAAACTCTTTGCTACCCTCTAGACTATAGCCCACCAGGCTCCTCTGTCCTTGGAATTCTCCAGGCAAGAATATTAATATAAAGTCAAATGTAAAACCATGGGAAAGATTGTCGTTGTTGTTCGGTCGCTAAGTCGTGTCCAACTCTTTGCAGCCCCATGGACTGTAGCACCCAGGTTACCCAGTCCTTCCCTGTCTCCCAGTTTGCTCAAATTCATGTCCAGTGAGTTTGAGTCAGTGATGCTATCTAACCATGTCATCATCTGCCACCTTCTTCTCCTCCTGCCTTCAGTCCCTCCCAGCACCAGGGCCTTTTCCAGTGAGTCAGCTCTTTGCACCAGGTGGCCAAAGTACTGGAGCTTCAGCTTCAGCATCAGTCCTTCCAGTGAATATTCAGAGTTGATTTCCTTCAGGATGGACTGGTTTCATTTTCTTGCAGTCTAAGGGACTCTCAAGAATCTTCTCCAACAACACAGTCCGAAAGCATCCATTATTTGGTGCTTAGCCTTCTTTATGGTCCAACTCTTACATCCACACACGACTACTGGGAAAACCATAGCTTTGACAATACGGACCTTTGTTGGCAAAGTAATGTCTCTGTTCTTTCAATACATTGTCTAAGTATGGAAAAGACAGACCTTGCTAATAGTATTCTAGAGAAAGCTGGAATAGCTATACCAACTTCAGTGCAGATTTTAAAACAAGGAAAATTATCAAGGGTACTACATAATGATGAAGAGTCCATTTCTCAAAGAAGATGTACCACTTCTAAAGGTGTATGTACTTACCAAGAAGGCACTGAAATACATGAAGCAGAATCTGATACAACTGAAAGGAGAAATAGTCAAATCCACTGTTAAAGCTGAGTTCAACACCTCCCTGTCAGTAATTGATAGGCCAAGCAGACAGATAATCAATAAGGATACAATAGACCTGAATAATATTATCAGTCAACTTGATCTAATTACCATTTATAGAACACTCCATCCAGCAATCACAGAGTATACATTCTTCAAAGCTCTCAAGGAATATTCAGCAAGATGGACCACAGTCTGGGCCAAGAAATATATCTTAATTAAAAGAATAAAAATCACATGAAGTGTGTTCTCAGGCTACAGAGGAACTGAACTAGTAATCAGAAACAGAAAAATAGCTAGAAGTTCCCAAATATTTGGCAATTAAGCAGCACGTTTCTAACTAATAACTAGTACCAAAAGGAGATGTCAAGAGAAATATAAAAATATTTTGAACTAAATTAAAATTAGAGCTCAACTTATCAAAATTTGTGGAATATAGTAAAGTCAGTGTTTAGAGGAAAATACACAGCATTGAAATGCCCTTATTAGAAAAGAAGAAAACTATAATATCAATAATCTAAGCATCCATCTTAGAAAACTACAGAAGGAAGATCAAGAGACTCCTAAAACAAGAAAGGAAAAGAAGCAATGAAAGTTAGGGACTTCCCTGGTGGCCCAGTGGCTAAGACTTAACACTCCCAATGCAGGAGCCCCAGATTGATCCCTGGTCAGGGAACTAGATCCCACATGCCACAGCCAGGAGTTCATATGCCACAGCTAAAGACCCTGCAAGCCTCAACTAAGAGCTGGTTTTTAAAAGAGATAACAAAAATTAGAGCAGAAATCAATAAAATTGAAAACAGGAAAATGATAGAGAAAAATTATAAAACCAAAAGCTGTTTCTTTGGCAAGATTAATCATATTGATAAAGCTCTAGCCCCAGCTAACCAAGACAAAAAGCGAAGGCACAAATGATCAATATCATAAATCTAGGTTTTATGATTTAAGGTTCATCATTATTGATAAAATGGACATTAAATAGAGTCAGATAAAGAAAGGCTATTAACAGCTCTGTGCCCACAAATTTGATATTTTAGATGGAATGAACCAATTCCTTGAAAGGCACAGACTAATAAAATTAAAAGACGCTTACTCCTTGGAAGGAAAGTTATAACCAACCTAGACAGCATATTAAAAAGCAGAGACATTACTTTGTCAGCAAAGGTCCATCTAGTCAAGGCTATGGTTTTTCCAGTAGTCATGTATGGATGTGAGAGTTGGACTATAAAGAAAGCTGAGTGCAGAAGAATTGATGCTTTTGAACTGTGGTGTTGCAGAAGACTCTTGAGAGTCCCTTGGACTGCAAGGAGATCAAACCAGTCCATCCTAAAGGAAATCAGTCCTGAATACTCATTGGAAGGACTGATGCTGAAGCTGCAACTCCAATACTTTGGCCACCTGATGCGAAGAGCTAACTCATTGGAAAAGACCCTGATGCTGGGAAACATTGAGGGCAGGAGGAAAAGGGGATGACAGAGGCTGAAATGGTTGGATGGCATCACCGACTCAATGGATATGACTTTGGGTAAACTCCAGGAGCTGGTGATGGACAGGGAGGCCTGGCGTGCTGCAGTTCATGGGGTCTCAAAGAGTCAGACACAACTGAGTGACTGAACTGAACTGAATAAAATTCTCACAAGGAGATGCAAAAAACATGAATAAACTTATATCTTTTAAAGAAATTGAATTAATAATTAATATCCCTCCAAAAAAGAAACACCAGATCCAGATAGTTTCATGGGTGAATTTTACCGAACATTTAAGTAAGAAATAATGCCAATTAGGTTGTTATAGAATATTAGGCAGAGTTCCCTGTGCTATACAGTAGGTCCTTGTGGGTGATCCATTTTAAACAGAGCAGAGTGTACGTGTCCATCCCAGACTTCCTAACTACCCCTTTCTGTCACCCTTCTGCCCTGGTAACTCTTAAGTTCATTCTCTGTGAGTCTGTCTCTGTTCTGTAAATAAGTTCATTTGTATCACTTCTTTTCAGATTCTGCATATAAGCGACATCACACGATATTTATTTTTCCGTCTGATGTACTTCACTCTGTATAACAAGCCCTAGGTCCACCCACGTCGCTACTAGTGGAGTTACTTCATTCTTTTTAATGGACGAGTAATATTCTACTGTATATATGTACCACATCTCCTTTATCCATTCTTTTTTCGATGAACATTTAGGTTGCTTCCATGTCTTTGCTATTATAAATGATGCTGAAGTGAACATTGGGGTGCATGTACCCTTTCAGACCATGTTTCTCTCTGGGCATATCCCAAGGAGTGACATTGCAGGTAGCTCTATTTCCAGTTTCTTAAGGAACCTCCATGCTGTTTCCCATGGTGGCTGTACCAACTGACACTTCCGCCGGTAGTGTAGGGGTTCCCTTCTCTCTGCACTCTCCCCAGCATTTATTGTTTGTGGATTTTTTTTATGATAGCCATTCTGATGTGAGATGATATCTCATTGTAGTTTTGCTAAGAATTTGAAAAAGAATAGATACATGTATATAAAGGAAATCAACCCTGAATATTCTTTGGAAGGACTGATGCTGAAGTGCCAATACTTTGATCAATACTCTCTGATGCAAAGAGCCAACTCATTAGAAAAGACCCTGATGCTGGGAAAGATCAAGGGCAAGAGGAGAAGGGGACAACAGAGGATGAGATGGCTGGATGGGATCACTGATTCTGACATGAGTTTGAGCAAAGTCTGGGAAATGGCAAAGGACAGGGAAGTCTGGTTTGCTGCAGTTCACAGGGTCACAAAGAGTCAGGCGGGACTTAGTGACCTACAGTAACTGAATCTCTTCGTTGTGTACTTGCAACTAGTACAACATTGTTAACCAACTATATTGCATCATAAAATAAAAAGTTAAAAAGGAAGAAAGAAAAATGCCAAGCCTCCACAATATCTCCCAGAGAATAAAAGCAGAGGGAAATTGTCCTAATTCATTCTATGAGACCAACATCACCCTAAAACAATCTCAAAGAAGTTACAAGAAAGGAAAATTACAGACAAATATCTTACAGGAACACATACACAAAAATCCTCCAAAAATATCAGAAAACCTGATCCAACAATGTATAAAAGTATTGCATTCCACAGCCAAGTGGGATTTATTCCAGGAATGCAAAAAGGCTGGTTCAACATTTGAAAGTCAACCAATGTAATCTACCACATCAACAGACTAAAGAAGAAAAATCACATTGTCTTATTGAATGACACCAAAAAAGCATTTGACAAAATCTAACACACATTAATTAATTTAAAAAAATTCCCAGCAAACTACAAATCAAGAGTAACTTCCGCAATCTGATAAAGAAATCTATGAAGACCTATTGAAGATACACGTGTGTTTGTGTATGTGACTCAATCACTGCACTGCATACCTGAAACTAACACAGCATTGCAAATGAACTACACGTCAATAAAAAATAAGACAAAAAAGAAAAAACCTACTTCATTTTTATAGATAACTATTCAGCATGACAGCAAATATCATACTTAACGGTGAGAAAGTGAACATTTCCTCCCTAATACCAGGAATAAAACAAGGATAGTCTCTCTCACCACTTCTACTTAACATCGTGTGGAAAGTGCAAGCTGGCAAAATGAGGTAAGAAAAGAAAGTAAATGGTATAACAAAGTAAAAAGGAAGAAATAAAACTTCTTTAAGATGGCATAATTATATAGAAAATTCCAATCAACCAAAAAACAAGCATCAACTAATACAAGTCCCCTAGAACTAATAGAAGAGGACAGTGAGTTCATAAGATACACAGTTAGTATATAAACGTCAGTTGCTCACTTTTACCAGCAGTGAACAATTGGCATTTTGAAATGAAAAACATAATTTTCAATAGCAACCAAAAAGTAAAATGCTTAGGTACAAATCTCATAAAACATGTGTAGAATCTATATGCAAAAAGCTATACAACACTGATGAAAATCAGGAAAATCTATGTAGAGAGATATTCCATGTTTATAGAATGGAACCCTCAATATTGTTAAGATGTGATTTCTTTCCAACAACACCTAAGGATTCAACTCAATCCCAACCAAAATATCAGGATGGCATTTTTTAGATATTTACAAAATAATTTTAAAGCTTATAGGACAAGGCAAAAGACCTAGAATAGCACACACAACACTGAAGGAGTACAAAATGAGAACACTCACACTGCACGGCTTCAAGAGTTACTATAAGGCTGCGGTAATCAAGACAGCACAATATCGGTGAATGGACAGGCGCATAGACCAATGGGACAAAATTAAAGTCCAGAAATAGACACACACAAATATAGACAACTGATCTTTGACAAAGAAGCAAAAACAATGCAATGGAAAATTCCAAAGATCGCTTTTTCAAAAACAGTACTGCATGCACAAATAGTAACCTAAACGCAGACCTTACACATTACACAAAAATTAACTCTAAATGGATCATACACCTAAGTGTAAAACACGAAACGATAAAGCTTCTTAAAGAAAATCTGTATGACCTTGGGCTTGGGGATGAGTTTTTAAATACAGTATCAATGGAATGATGCGTGAAAGAAAAAATTGATAAATTGGACTTTATTATAATTAAAACATGCTCTACATAAGACACTGATAAGAGAATGAAAAGTTAAGCCACAGATTGAGAAAAAAATATTTTCAAAATACAGACCTGATAAAGGATTTGCATTCAAAATATGCAAAGAATTCTTAACATTCAACAATAAGGAAATAAACAATATAACTGAAAAATGGGCCAAAGATCTGAAATCACATCTCAACAAAGAAGATAAATGGATGGCAAATAAGCATATGAAGAGGTGCTCAGCACCGTTTGTCCTTACGGAACTGCAAGCTAAAGCAACAATGAGACACCACTGCACACCGTTTGAATGGTTAGAATCCAAAAGACGACAGTGTCAACTGCTGGAAAGAAGGCAGAAAAAAAAATTCTCTTTCACTGCTGTGGGAAGTGCAATGCGGTATAGCCCCGTTGGAAGACAGTTTGACCATTTCTCACAAAACTAAACACAGACTTACTGTAAGATCCAGCAATTGCCCTCCTAGGTATTTAAACCCAAATGATCTGAAAACTTTGTTCCAGACAAAAAAGCTGCACAGGTATGTTTACAGCAGTTTCATTTGTAATGGCCAAAAATGGGAAGCAACCAAAATGTCCAACAGTAGGTGAGTGGATAAACAAACTATTGTATGTTATTGGGGAAAAGGCCAACTGTAGAGAGAGTTAACAGATCTGTGGTTGCCAGGAGAGTCACATCAGGGCCCGGGAGTGGAGCAGGGGAAGCACAGAGGATTGTTAGGGTAACAAACCTTTCTGTATGATACGGTAACGATGAACACAGAACAGTAACATTTGTCAAAACCCACAGAACCTGACAGCTCAAAGACTAAATCTTAATCTATGCAAATTAGGCAAATCTCTTTTAAAAAATCTCTTAGGATGTGGAGGAATCCCAGGATGGAAGTCAGAATGTGACAGAAGTACCTAAATGTAGTTTAAAAAAAAAAAAGAAAGAAACAATCTGACTAGGATGGGGAATAAAGCGCTGACCTAAGAAACTTTGGAAATGAGTAGACGCTGTACAAGTAAGCTATAATAAGCACCTTAGTTGATGAAGTTGTTCCCCTGGGGATATGAGTTAACAATTCTGAAACCATTATATGTATATAATGAAAATGAGCAGTTAATAAATGAGTCAGGTTTCTCACTGTTATAATGAGAGTGGATTAGAGTTGGAGGTAGGAGTATGCTAACTCATGTTCAGCTTGATATAAATACAGATGATTATACATAGAAATATTTATAGACACGTGTATACACATGAACTAGTTCATGCATATGTCACTGCTCTGTTAGTTGAAAGGACCTAAAAGAAATGACATTCCGGGAGCAACAAGCACAACTAACACCATTAGTTTCTAATACCATTCTCCAACGAAAGAGGTCCAGGCTTCTTAGAGAAACGACTGATTATAGACTGAGACCGGAAATACACAAGATGGGCCGGGAACATCCTGTAGTCCACAGAAGTGCCAAAAAGAAAAAGAAAGGTGAGGGTATTTTAAAGGCGTGCAAGAGCAACTAAAAGAGCTCCCAGTAGCCAAACTGGGAAAACTTGAGCAATTGAATAAAATACGGTAGTATTGGATTATAACTCAAATCATATAGTGAATATGTAGGAAGGCGGCTCAGATGGTAAAGAATCTGCCTGCAGTGCAGGAGACCCAGGTTCAATCCCTGGGGCAGGAAGATCCACCCCCCTGGAGAAGGGAATGGCTACTCACTCCAGTATTCTTGCCTGGAGAATTCTATGCACAGAGGAGCCTGGCGGGTACAGTCCATGAGGTCATGAACTGAGAGTCTGACACAACTGAAGTGACTTGGCATGCATGCATGTAAGTAAACAAGTAAGAAAGATAAATAATAAATAAGAAAAATACATAATAAAATCTTGCATGCAGAAGAATTACAAATGACTTAGGTATATTCCCTGGTGACTCAGACAGTAAAGAATATGCCTGCAATGCAGGAGACCCAGGTTTGATCCCTGTGTGGGGAAGACCCCCTGGAGAAGGGCATGGCAACCCACTTCAGTATCTTTGCTTGGAAAATCCCCATGGACAGAGGAGCCTGGTAGGCTGCAGTCCATGGGGTCACTAAGAGTCGGACACGACTGAGCGACTTCCCTTTCACTTTTCACTTTCATGCATTGGAGAAGGAAATGGCAACCCACTCCAGTGTTCTTGCCTGGAGAATCCCAGGGACGGGAGAGCCTGGTAGGCTGCTGTCTATGGGGTCACACAGAGTCGGACACAACTGAAGCGACTTAGCAGCAGCAGCAGCAGCATACTACTCACTTAAGGGTGGGCTTCCTTTGGTGACTTATTATAAACAGGACCCGCAGGGAAAGGGAGACACAGAAGAACAGCGATCTGACAAATGCATCTCAGCCCTGTGATCCAGGTCAGCATCAGAAGTGATGAGTCGTACTGATAGGGTGTACCCTTGGTATGATTTGATGAGAACAGCACTTTACCTCTGTGGTCCTCCTCCCTCAAATCCCGTGACTCCTATTTACTCATGATAAAAAACATCAGACAGATCCCAATTGGAGGATATTCTAGAAAACATCTGACTGGTAATCTTTAAAACCGTTAAAGCATCAGAAACAGGGAAAGTCTGGGAAACTGCCACAGCAAGAGGACCTTTAGGAGACATAATGACCAAATGTAATGTGGGATCCCAGTCGGAAATAAAGAAGAGAAAACGGATAGTAAGTAAACAGTAAGCAAATATGAAAAAACTATGACCTTGGGAATTCCCTGGAGGTCTAGCAGCTAGGATTCCATGCTTTCACCAGTAAGAGTCTGTGTTCAATCCCTGGTAGAGGAAATAAGATCCCACAATCAAAAAAAAAAAAAAAGAATTAAAAAAATAACCCTGTGATCTTTAATCAATAATACTACATCAACTTTGATGGAAGAATTGTGACAAACATATTAATGCAAGATGTCAATAACAGGGAAAATTGATATAAGGTACGTGAAAAATCCCTGTACTATTTTGGCAATAATTCTGCAACTTTTAATTCAGCTTTTAAAAGTATATATTTTTTTAAATCAAAGGGATAGATGGTAAACTCAAAATTGAAACAAAATTCACAGAATTCTGAAATCCAGGCAATATATTTGAAAATACAGAAATTTTAAAACTTGCTTTAATCTACCAATATGTCCATCATAACAACATCATCAGTTAATCTAACTTGATTCTGGACTAAACTGATTTAATTATATCCAATTATAGGCAGGATGCAGACACACACCAAGCTGTTCAAGAATCGGATGAGCTAGGGTAATATCTTAATAGAATGAGTGGCTTGTGTTTTAAAATGCTAAATCAGAACATAAAGACCTAGGTATGCATGCTGGCTAAACCCACATAGAGGTGGACAAGTAGAACCTCTAACATTGTGCAACTAATTGCTGATATCATAACTAAATTGGACAGTTTGAGGAACATCAGGGAAGAAAGACAAATAATAAAAGTGGACTTAAGAAGATTATAAGCAGAGCCAGAAAATAAGAAATTGAGATTCCTGCTGGATAGATGCCAGTTAGAGCATCTGGGAAAAAATAATCCCAAACACAGATACAGTTGCAGGGAATGAGATGCTTAAAAATCCCAAAGAAGTCAAGCAGTGAAAGCAGATTAGATGCTAGCTTGTGTGCCTATGGCCAGGGGAGTAGAACAAGGTGGGAAACAGGACGTGGGCCTCTTTTGGGCTTCAGAGTTGAGACAAACAAGCCAGCGGACCTCTTCCGGGGTAAGGCCTGTGGTCCTCTCAGAAGCTGGGGAAGCTGGAGAGAGCTGGTGTGGAGCTGGCTTATCTCAGAGATCAGGGAACTGAGACATTCCATGCACTTCAGATTCGTGATGAGAAGGCTGTTCCTCATTTCCACTAAGTATTCAGAACTGAGCAGAGTCAACACAAGCCACAAAGCATGAGGACTGGAAATGGCTTTGAAGCCAATGTCCAAAAGCCTCAGAGCTCCTGTTAGTTGGCGCACTGGGCATCACTGCGAGGTGACACAGCTTAACACCACTGGTTTCAACATATAAGAATAGTCAACAGCATTTGTTGAGAGCTTACCTCGTGCCAGCCCCGGGCTAAGCATCTTATCTGCAATGTCTCATCTAATCCTCACAACATCCTCTAAAGAGAGGGCTTGGTACTACAGGTCTCCCTCTCTATCTGAAAGCAGAGCGTTCCTATGAAAACTCTCATAACTGAAACTGCATAAATAACCAATTACGCTGGGACACATCTTGCTAACAGGTGCACAAAATAAATGGAGATAAAGCACAGATGCTCAGACACGGTTCAGAGCTCTGGTGGCTGGATGCTGAGACGCTGAGTGTAGTTCTGGGAAAGGAGCTTGGTGGGGCCATTCAGCTGCTTGGGGCCTCTGCCCCAAAAGCAGGTGTGGCAAAACAAACTCTAAACACAACTTTCACAATTTTTGCCTTTTGCCTTTTTTTGGTAAAAGTGAAAGTCTTCTTCCTATTTTTTTCAGCTCATAAAAACAGATACTAGTAGATACTAGATCTTTCATAAAAGCAAAGTAGCACGAAGCAAACTTTCCAAAAGTGGGGGATACTTGCATCCCCATTTCACAGATGAGGAAGATGAGGCCCAGAGAAGTGAAGGCACTTTTGCGAGGCCCCCAGGTAGTTGATGGCAAGGCCAGAATGATCACTAGAGCTGCAGAGTTCCCACATGCTTACACCTAGTGCCCCAAGGAGGGTCCCCTGCTGGGCAAGCACCCAAAGTCAGCCCCACTGAACAGGTGGCCTGCTGGAAAGGCTGAAAGGTCAGAGGCCCGGACATGGCAGACAGAGGAGGCGCTGGGCCACCTCTTGGCTTGTGCCCTCTGCTTCCCGAGGAAGTGAGTTCCACAGGGCAACTCATAGCCCTGGGGTGGGGGAGGCCAGAAGATGTCCACGCCACGGACTAAGGGGGCCCTGTGTGCCCACACACCTGAGCCTGTCCTCCTGCGGATCTTCGTCATCAGGAAATGGGATGTGTTTCTGCATTTGCTTGACTCTCCTCGTGAAGGATCTCTCTCCATCCTCCCCTCTCCCTGTCCCTGTCTCTCCCTGTCCTCTCTCTCTCTCCCCCTGTCTCTGTCTCTCTGTGTCTGTCTCTCACTGTCCTCTCTTATTTCTTCTTCTTTTCTCTTTGGTTATTGCCTGGACCCAATTATTTTCACCTCCTTCTATTGTACCGTATTTCCTCTTAGTCTCTATTGTGCTTTAGCTGTGCATTCTATCCTGCATGGATGTAAAATCCTCTTGCTTCTGTGAGGTCCCCTCTAACTCCCCGGAGGTGGCAAGGCTTCTGATTCCCCTGGTGGTCCAGTGGTTAAGACCCCATGCTGCCAATGCAGGAGGCACAAGTTCGATTCCTGGTCAGGGAACTAATGCTGTATGGTGTGGCCAGAAGATTAAAAAAAATATCCCCTGAAATTTCTTAGAAAAGGCAGAAGAACCAGAGATCAAATTGCCAACATGCATTGGATAATTGAAGAAGCAAGTGAATTCCAGAAAAACATCTATTTCTGCTTTATTGACTATGCCAAAGCCTTTGACTGTGTGGATCACAATAAACTGTGGAAAATTCTGAAAGAGATGGGAATACCAGACCACCTGACCTGCCTCTTGAGAAATCTGTATGCAAGTCAGGAAGCAACAGTTAGAACTGGACATGGAACAACAGACTGGTTCCAAATCGGGAAAGCAGTACGTCAAGGCTGTATATTGTCACCCTGCTTATTTAACTTCTATGCAGAGTACATCATGAGAAACGCTGGGCTGGAAGAAGCACAAGCTGGAATCAAGACTGCTGGAAGAAATATCGATAACCTCAGATACGCAGATGACACCACGCTTATGACAGAAAGTGAAGAACTACTAAAGAGCCTCTTGATGAAAGAGAAAGAGGAGAATGAAAAAGTTGGCTTAAAGCTCAACATTCAGAAAACTAGATTATGGCATCTGGTCCCATCACTTCATGGGAAATAGATGGGGAAACAAAGGAAACAGTGAAAGACTTTATTTTGGGGGGGCTCCAAAATCACTGCAGATGGTGACTGCAGCCATGAAATTAAAAGATGACCAAACTAGACAGCATATTAAAAAACAGAGACATTACTTTGCCAACAAAGGTCCATCTAGTCAAAGCTATGGTTTTTCCAGTAGTCATGGATGGATGTGACAGCTGATCTATAAAGAAAGCTGAGCGCAAAAGAGTTAATGCTTTTGAACTCTGATGTTGGAGAAGACTCTTGAGAGTCCCTTGGACTGCAAGGAGATCCAACCAGTCCATCCTAAAGGAAATCAGTCCTGAATATTCCTTGGAAGGACTGATGCTGAAGCTGAAGCTCCAATACTTTGGCCACCTGATGTGAAGAACTGACTAATTTGAAAAGACTCTGTGCTGGGAAAGATTGAAGTTAAGAGAAGAAGGCGAGACGGAGGATGAGACGGTTTGATGGCATCACGGATTCAAAGGACATGAGTTTGAGTAAACTCTGGGAGTTGGTGATGGACAGGGAGGCCTGGCATGCTGCAGTCCATGGGGTCACAAAGAGTCGGACATGACTGAGCGACTGAACTGAACTGAAATCTCCTTTTGTCAACCAAAACGAAAGGAGGTTGATTTGTTGCCTAAAACTTGTGATTTTTTTAGGAGTCTTCATCTACAGATACTTTCATTTACACCCTGTAGGTTTTAAACAAAGATAATTAAATGGATCTTTCAAGGAAAAGGCCAACCAATGTGACAGAAAATTATAGTTCAGCACATGGTTCTAATTGAAACATGCAACTTAGGAAACAGACCAGCACCTTCTGTCTCGTTTGTGCCAAGGCCAACAGCTTACAGATTCCATCTCCGCCATTAGATGCGGTTAACTAGAGAACTGAAGGTCCTGAACAAGCCCAACATGTGATCTCATCCACCGAATCTTTCAGGCTTTCTCCTGGGTCCTCACTTTCAAGTGCCAGAGCCTCAGAGCCATCCAGCTTCAAAGCCCAAAGCTTCTTGCCTGGACAAGCTGCCAACCCGAAGGCCCAGTGAGGAGTCTGTCAGCCACACAGTTCTTCCTGATGGATCTGACCGTCCTGGAGGAAAGAGCTCCTGGAAGTCAGGGGCCTGGCTAACGACACCACATGCGCATGTGAGGGTGACGGGAGCCTGCCCACCGCACTCACTGCTGCCTGAGGCCTGGTTTGCTTGCTCCAGCTCCAGCTCCAGCTCACAAGCTACCCTCCCCTCTGCCAACGACTGCCCTCTGCTGCCTGCTTCTGTTTCTTCTGGTGAGGTCAAACTTTCCTGAGCCCCTTGCTCTGGCAAACAGCGATGGTTAAACACTGCCCCTTGCCTTTTGTGTTCCAGGGAGCGGCCCACCACAGAGACCCACTCTTGTCTACAGGATTTAGATCGGAATTGCAGACTCCCCCCTTGTTTACCCACGAGAAAGCCAGACACAGACCCCCAATTCCCATTCTTTGTCTCAAAAACGACTGGCTGAACTGTTGGTCGCCACTGACCAATCTAGACAAAACGTCTGCTAACGTGACCAGTTTCACCAGGTTCTCTGAGTCCCGACAGCCTTTGAAGTTGTCCTCGGGCACTGGAACAACAGGCAAAGCTGTCTTAATGGAATCCACTGACCTCAGGGCCAAGCACTGCCTCATCCCCTCTGATCATGGGCTCCTCTTCCGTCCCCCCATCCCTGGTGCTTTCTAGCTCGTTGACTCCTCCCTGTAAAAGACAATCCCTTGCAATGCAGACGGACCTAGAGACAATCACACTAAATGAAGTAAGTCAGACAGAAAGACAAATCTCATATGATATCATTTATATGTAGCATCTAAAAAAATTATACACAATGAAAGTGTTTACAAAAAAGAAGTAGACTCACAGACATAGAAAACAAGCTTATGGTTACCAAAAGAGAAAGATGGGGCAAGATTAACAAGGAATTTGGAATTAACAGGTACACACTACTATGTATAAAATAGATTAAAAAAAAAAAAAACAAGGACCTACTGTATAGTACAGGGATCTCTATTCAATATCTTGTAAAAACCTATAATAGAAAAGAATCTATAATATACATGTATATGTGTGTGTGTATATATATATATTTATATACTGAATCACTTTTCTCTATACCCGAAACAATATAAATTAGCTATATTTCAATTTTTTTTAAAAAAGGAAGAAAATCCCTTTTCTGCCTAACCTTGAAGAGTTTGCAGTTTTATGGTCAAGAGTCCTCCTTATTAAAACAGTACTCCCCTCCCCCTACTGTAGAAATCCTTCTAAGCCAAGTTTCTCTGTACCTAAGTCCAGATTCACTTTTATCTGATATGACCAACTCCGGTCCTTCATACGCCCTCTCTGAGCTCCCCCACCCCACCTTTCTGCTTGATTAGCTGGAAGCCCAGTGTACCTTTTTGCACTCACCTCCTCCATGGAGCCTCCACTGACTCCAGGCTTAGCCCATGGAAAGCTGATGGTGTCTGACCAGCCTGTCTCTAGTCTGCTGCATTGCCATGATGGGCACGTGACCTCAAGCAAGCTCCTTTACTTCTCAGAGCCAGGCATGCTCCACTACACAGTGCTGTTGAAGTTGCTTTCCTCCCAGGAAGAATAAATCGGGGTGTGGAAGGTGGGGGAGGGGTGACGAGGGGCACATGTAAAGCCCTCCAGTGTCCAGACACCACGGCGGTAAACAGAGCGTGCATGCCAGGACCATTTCAGCCCCCAAGACAAACATCACCAGCCGGGCACATGCCTCTTGCCCTGCCAAGGAGAGGACAGGTACTCATACGGAAAGGAGATCCCCAGGGCAGCTCCGGGAAGCCGAGTTTCCAACATCGGAACACAGACCTCGTAAGGCATCCCAGCGCTTCCTTCCCACCTGGTGATTTCCACACAGCTGGAGTCTGAAAAGGTAATAGTGCGGCTTTATTGACTCTCTTCCCCACGCACTCATCTGAGTTAAGGCTGCAGAAGCTCATTAAAATATCCATTTTCAAAATTTCTCTTGTTGGCATCATAACATTCATCGTGGTAGCACTGGCTATTAACAGCTATTTAAGAATGCACTTTGCAATGATGCGATCAACAAGGGCTTAATTTCCAAAATATACAAACAGCTCATACAACTCAATAACAACAGTAACAACAAAACCCAGTTTGAAAAAAAAAAAATGGGTAGGAGCCTTAAATGGCTATTACTCCAAAAAAGACATACGATGACCAATAAGCACATGAAAAGATGCTCAACATTATTATTAGAGAAATGCAAATCAAAACTACAACGAGGTACCACCTCACACTGGTTGGAATGACCATCATTAAAAAGTCTACAAATAGTAAATGCTGGAAAGGATATGGAGGAAAGGGAGCCCTGCTACACCATTGACGGGAATGTAAATTGGTGCAGTCACTATGGAGAACAGTATGGAGGAAACAGTATGGAAAATTAGAAATAGAGTTGGCATAATAACCAGCAATCCCACTCCTGGGCGTACATCTGGAGAAAACTATATTTCAAAAAGATTCAAGCACCCTATTGTTCATTGCAGCACTATTTACAACAGTCAAGACATGGAAGCAACCTAAATGCCCATGGACAGATGAATGGATAAAGATGTGGGTGTGTGTGTGTGTGTGTGACGTGAAATACTACTCAGCATAAAAAGAACGAGATAATGGCATTTGCAGCAACATGGACGGACCTAGAGATTATTGTGCGAAGTGAGTAGGTCGGAAAGAAAAAGGCAAACACCACGTGCTGTCACATATGTGGAATCTAAAATACATCACAAATGAACTTACAGACAAAATAAAAACAAACTCACACAGAAAACAAACTACGGTTACCAAAGGGGGAAGTCATGGGGAGCAACACATTAGGAGTTTGGGAGTGAGATACATACACTATTATATATAAAATAGATGAGCAACACGTCCTAATGCATAGCACAGGGAACTATATTCAATATCCTGTAATAAGTGAGATTATTACTATATATATATACACACATATAACTGAATCACTTTGCCATACAGCAGAAATTAACACAGTCAACTACACTTCAATAAAATTTAAAAAAATAATAAGAAATATACTTTGTATACAAAATCTTTCCCAAAGTGAGATCCATGGAAAGAAAAATTTCTATAAAATATCCTCCAGCCAAAGCCCTGAGAAATTGGGGGTCTCCTGACTTTAGGTTACAATAACCAGATTTGCTTCTAAGGTAAGTTTTGCTTGGCCAGCACACAAATCTTGGGGATTTTTTTGTTTGTCTTCTTACACATTTGAATATTGACCATTCAAATACGGGCTTTCTGTTTTCCCACTGACCCCTCACCACCCTGAGACCCATCTCCTCGAGACTGCCACAGCTGCGACCCTAGGGACATTCGATTCTGACTTCAGTCAGGTCTCCCGCCACCTTAACCAGTGATTGTCTGTAGTACCCAGTGGCCAGATATGAGCTTCAGCCATTTCTCAGGGAGTCTCAGCCCCAAGTCTGCCTCAAAGTCCAAGAGTGTCCTCCAGGTTCTCAAGAGACACATGCAAAGTCCAGGACTCAAAAATCTCATCGATTTAACTTAGAAACCCTAATTTTTCTTTCTGACCTAGCTTTTCTACTTCTAGAAACATATCTCCAGAAAATATGGTACAGAAATCATATGAACAATGATATTTATCAGAGTATTGATTGAATACCAAAAAAAAAAATGGCACTCATTTAAATGTCGAGAAATGTAGCACTAATCCCAATTTATAATCACTGAGAGACAATACAGCCACTTAAAAATTATATACATGCTATAATCAGATATATGTTTAGTAACATATCAATGGCACAGAGTTAAGTGGGACAATTATGCCTTCTCCTGTGATAATCCAGTTTGCTGGGTCCCCTGATCCTGCCACCCTGGGGCTTTGACAACTTGCTCCATGAGAATCCCCCTGCTGCCACCAAGACCTATTTAATCTCCTGACCCTGCCCAGTGCCTCAGTCTCCCTAGACAAGGGCTGGGCTCAGGCTCAAGCCCACAGCCCCAGCTGCTGCTGCTGCTAAGTCGCTTCAGTCGTGTCCGACTCTGTGCAACCCCATAGACGGCAGCCCACCAGGCTCCCCCGTCCCTGGGATTCTCCAGGCAAGAACACTGGAGTGGGTTGCCATTTCCTTCTCCAATGCGTGAAAGTGAAAAGTGAAAGTGAAGTTGCTCAGTCGTGTCCGACTCTTCGTGACTCCATGGACTAGAGCCCCCCAGGCTCCTCCATCCATGGGATTTTCCAGGCAAGAGTACTGGAGTGGGGTGCCATCGTTGTCTCCGCATGACCCCAGCAGGCAGGTCCAAAAACAAAAAAACTATGTGTGGCACCTCCCCCCTGCTGTCGTTCAGTTGCTCAGTCCTGTCTGACTCCTTGTGACCCCATGGACTGCAGCATGCCAGTCCTTTCCCTGTCCTTCAGTATCACCCAGAGTTTGTTCCAACTCATGTCCATTAGTCAGTGATGCCATCCAACCATCTTATCTTATCCTCGGTCCCCGCCTTCTCCTCCTGCCCTCAATCTTTCCCAGCATCAGGGTCTTTTTTACTGCATCAGTACTGGAGCTTCAGCTTCAGCATCAGTCCTTCCAATGAACACTCCGGGCTGACTTCCTTTGGGATGGACTGGTTGGATCTCCATGCAGGTCCCCCAGGCCCAAGTGAGCTGCTGGGCAGGACCTGCTTTCTCCATCACCTGCATGGAGAGGCTGGTAACAAAGCATGGAAATTCCATGACGTTGATGCCTATGGGGCAAAATCTGACCAGTGAGAGGCAAGAAACTAGAAGGAGCCCTCAGGTAAGATCCTCTGTCTTCCAACCCCTAACAGACTCTACTGAGACTCGGAGGTCCCACGAAGGCTGTGTTTTCTTGTGAGGCTCTTTATTGCTCAATCATTTACCACATTATGTTTTTTGTTTTTTAACCTTCTCTACCTTCTTCCCTGGAGAAGGCCATGGCACCCCACTCCAGTACTCTTGCCTGGAAAATCCCGTGGATGGAGGAGCCTGGTGTGCCACAGTCCATGGGGTCGCGACTGAGTGACTTCCCTTTCACTTTTCACTTTCATGCATTGGAGAAGGAAATGGCAACCCACTCCAGTGTTCTTGCCTGGAGAATCCCAGGGACGGGGGAGCCTGGTGGGCCGCCATCTATGGGGTCGCACAGAGTCGGACACAACTGAAGTGAGTTATTCCCCTTTTTCCTCACTGTTGCTGCCCTGCGATTGCACTTGCCAAGAAAGCCTTGGCATATAAACTATGTATCTGAGCAAAAAAATAAAAGAATCTCAAAGATACTGTGTGTGTGTGTTCATGCAGATGAGCATGTGTGTGAGAGAAAGAATTGTGGCCATGGGTGATTTTCACTCATATTTTAAATGTTCTATCATTTTAATCATGACTGCTGTTACATGTATCAGTATAATCTCTAAAGTTTATTTTTGAGAGTGTCACCCACTGAATATTTTAACCATCCCCGTAGAGGTTAGCCAACTGCACAGTTAGAGGAAGCACAGTCCAGGAGATCACCCTCACTTCTGACACAAGCTGCAAGTCTGGAGGATTCCAGACCACCCAGAGGTTTGATAACTGGGTAGAAAGACTAACAGAAATCACTGACAACTGCTGTGCTCGTGTTATGGTTCATCACAGGGAAAGGACAAAATTAAAATCAGTCACGTGTGGGGGGAGGGGGGAGTCACCTGTAAGGGAAATTCATCTGAAGAAGAATCTAATTAGATAGCTATAGAGATGTAAATACAGACACACACACACACCTGAGTCACTTTCATGCACACCTGAAACTAACACAACATTGTGAACCAAACACACTAGAAAAACAAACATAATCAAGCAATCCCTGGCAGTGCAGTGGTCAGGACTTGGCACTCGCACTGCAGTCTTTGCTTGGGGGAACCGTGATCCCACAAGTCCTGTGGCCCCCCCAAAAAAAAGTCAGCCAAGGGAAGAACAGAGACCAGGAAAAGTCCCAAGTGCAAAGCGTCCGTCGTCCTCGGCCTGTGGAGTCAGGGCAGCACCTCCTTCCTGACGTCAGTGTGTGAGGGGGTCCGTCCGCTGCCACTCTGGACCCCTGGCCCAGAGTCCCCATGCCACGTCAGTGCTGCTGCCCTGCTTGGCCCAAGGCTCCCAGGAAAGCAAGGTGCTCCATCAGGCAGAACATTCCAAGGGCTTAGACATCACCTCCGGAAACCAAGGGCAAAGGTCAGAGGTCAGCTCTCATCTGGGCAGGGTTAAATTCCCCACTGTTCACCGCCTAAAAACTGCTCAGGGTTCCTGCAGTGCCTCCGTGATGAAGCCAGACCTCTGCAGACCTCTTACGATCCCGCTGCTGCCTGTCTCTCTGTCCACGTGTCTCACTCCCAAGCACACGCGTTTTCCTGCCGTCCTTGTCTGCCGCAAGCACGGCTCTCTCTTGCCTCCAGGCCCTTGCACGGTCTGCTTCCTCTGCCCTGAACATCTGGCTGATCCCACCTTCAGCCCAGACACACTGAGGGCCTGCGCCCAAAGCCTCAGATTCTTACACCCACAAAGGCTTCTTCTTCCTTCGAGGCCATGTCTCAGGCAGCAACTCTCATGAAGGGATTCTTTTTGAAACACTGCTTTTTTGGGGGAAAGAATGCCAGAAAGAAAACTGGCGCTACTGAGGGAAGTCATGCATCTAAGAAAGGATGATTCCTGGCCAGAAGATGGAAGTTAAGGGTAGATTTCGGAGCGGAAAGTCACTTGTGGTAGCCCTTCAAATCTCGGCCTGTTACAAATCGGTTTCTTTCTGGAAAAGCAAGAGTTACCTGACAGGCAGTCATGTCATTGCAAAAACTACACATGAAGCTAAAGTCAAAACTTCAATGGTATTCAGAAGGACGCTTAACTATGGTGTATCAATAGGCAGAGAAAACATGTAACTATCAGCTGATTTACATAATTTACTTAATCTCTTCTTAGAACCCACTGTGTGTCATATATTGTTCCAAGTTCTTTACAAATAACTTTTAAAATAACTGATTTAATCCTTTTAACAATCCTATGAGGTTAAGACTAATATTAACCTCTGTTTACATAGGAGGAAACTGACACCCAGAAAGGTTAGGTAACTTGCCCCGGTCACACAACCTGTAAGTGGGAGAACCAGAATGGCTCAGCATCCGAGTTCTGATCCTATGGAAAAAATGTAATTCATTAGGGTATGAACGCCAAGATTCAAAGAGCTAAGGTTAATTTGCTCATTGCTATATCCCCTGTTATTACCACAGTTCTTAATACCAAATAGATTCTCAACAAAGGTTTATTGTTAATTGATTAATTATGAAGACTAAATATTTTTCATGTCTATCAATTAATTAATCACACTGAGGGTTAAATATGTGAAACCTTTAAATTATCTGCCTGGTCAAACGCACTCTATAATCTAGGGAATATTATGCGGCTGCAAGGGAAAGCAAATGAGCTCAGGGAAGGATCCTTGGAAAGAAAAATTTGAGAGTCCTCTCCTAGTAAATAAGAGTTGGCAGATGACTTTCTGGGATGAATATAGCTAAGATACAATTAAACAAATTTCTTGAATTCTTGAGTATGCTGTCAGGCTCATTACTCAATGCCCACAAGGCTTAGACTGAAAGAATCCCAGAATTTCAATGATGGAAGTAACCTTAGAGGTCATCAAATTTAACTTTTCATTTTGCCTGTGATTTTCATAAAAAGAAATCAGAATGTTTCATAAAAAGAAACCCAGAATGTTCAAGTAGCTGGCTAATGATTATCCACCCCTCTGTGTTGAAAGCCCCTCATTCCCCTCTTCAGAACATCCTGGTTCAATGCATCCTACACGGCTCTCCTCAACCCAGCCACCCCCATGTGGTCTTTCCTGCACCCTCGAAGCCACTGAAAGCCATTTATCTCCTTTTAACTCCCATAACACCCAGTTTCTAGCACTCTTTAATGCTTAGCTTTCTTCAGCAGCTGAGAGTGTGTTTAATTGTCCCAGATGGGCACAAACGTCAGTAAGTATTTGTTGAATGAATGAATCCAAGCTCCGTGTTGGCACAGCAGGACACACCTGGCATTGAGTTTCATGATGCAGCATGCCACCTCGGGGGCTTGGGATACGGGGTCCAGAGAACACTCATGGAACCTACACTTGCATCTAGGAAGTGATGGTGGCGGTTAGGAGCATAAGACTCAGAGCCTGGGCTCCCTTCCTTTCTCCATCACTAGCTGAGGTATTCAGGCATCTACTTAACGTCTCTGCACCACTTGTTCATCAAATAAACCATCTCTCATAGGGTTTGCATGAGGATAAAATGGACAATGTTATGTAAACCACTTAGAAGAGTGTTTAGCACAAAGCAAGTGTTCAGTAGATGTTAACAAAAATATAATTATTAATTTCTTATTATTGTGTCTCCAATAAAGCCTGACATATGATAAGAGCCTAATAAATGCAACTGCTATTAGTTCCCTCAGCATCTAGAATCTTTGTCACTGTTTTTAACTATACCTCGGAATATAAAATTTCAAATAATCAGATGAACAAAGAATTCAGAATAGACAGATGAAGCTGCACCCCTCTGAGGGAAGTGGTAGGAAAGCTTATCTGTGCAGCAAGAAAAGTACATAATATAACTACTACAGACTCTTAAAAATTCCATAAAGTTGCATAAGCAATTAAAACACATTAGGGACCAATTCCAGATTTGCTCCCAGAACCAAATTGTGTAATTATGTCAGTGAACTAATATCATCATTTCCATTTAGCGGAAAGAGTTCTCAGGTCATAAACACAATGGCTTGCATCCTACCATAGCCAACTGCTATGAGAATAATGGAGACCTAATGACCCAGCCAGTTTAATCAAAGCAAGGAATCTTCTTTCCAGAAGCTTCTGTCACTTGCGCTGTATGATCTAAACTTAAAATTATGGCACAGCTCAAACCCAAGACAGTATTCATTCACCTTTATGAAGCTCTTAGCTCTGAAGATTTAAAATATACTGAGCTGAGTACTAAGAATTCAGGGTAAAAATAAGTCTCCTCAAGTTAAGTAACAGGGCTGAGAAGAGTTATGAGGCGTTATTAACCTTTCCTGCCCTAGAACCACATTTCAGAGATGATGAAGGAGAATTCTGCATGCCACCCTTCACATGAGTTTTCTTTCCTCTGAGTCTAAATATTAGTCTCAGATTCTGTGGTCTGTGGTATGACAAGGTGCCCACATACAATCTCCTATTCTCATCATTATTGTATTTCCTCGTTGTTGCTCTTTAGTCACTAAGTCATGTCCAACTCTCTTGCGACCCCACGGACTGTAGCCCGCCAGGCTCCTCTGTCCATGGGATTTCCCAGGCAAGAATACTGGAGTGGGTTGCCATTTTCTTCCAGCACATCTTTCTGACCCAGAGACAGAACCGGCATCTCTCACGTCTCCTGCAGTGGCAGGCAGATTCTTTCCCACTGAGCCACCAGGGAAGCCCATTGTATTTCCTGCATTTGGGCAAACAGTCTAACTACCCAGACTTGTCAACAGCAACATGGGTCTCAGCGCCTCAGGGGGACCTCACAGACCATCACCAACCTGCCCTCTCCTGGTGTTTGCATGAGCTTCGACAGAACAGATAAACCCGGGACCGAAGGAAGGTCTTTGTGTCCAGGTTTATGGGTCTGCCTGACACGTGAGCAGCCCTTACAGTCAGAAGGTAGAAACCAAAGCCCTGCTCAGAAATAGCTTCTTTAGCAGGGCCTTTTGAGAAAAGAAATGAGACCACTTAATCCCATTGTTAGGCGGCACTATAAGTACCTATAAGAATCCCTGCCTTCCTGTTCTTGAAGAGGGAAGTTTCATTGTGAGAGACATTCTTGATGTATTTCTGTCTAAATTTCATTTGAAGATCATTCTTTTGCACTTGTAGAATGTTTCTTTTATCTTCGTTGAAGGGAAAGCAGCCCTGCTATATTATGCTATTAAAAAAAAAATAGGAAGGATGTTACCTATTGCTTATACTTTTATAAGAACCTGATATTCCTGTGAATAAGATAATTAGGATATAACTGAATAGCAAGTGAGTTGAAACATCCTAAGGGTGTATTATCCTGAGCCAGTTAAGTAAACCGTTGCATTCACACAACAGAATATTATAAAGCTATTTCAAAGAATGAGGCAGTTCTTGTATTAATATGGGATATTCTCCAATATACCATATTGTGAAAAAATAGCAAGGCCATAAACAGTGGATAGAGTACGCTACAATTGGCGGGGTGTTTCAGAAAATACACATTCTTATACTTACATATACATACAATTTTACTGGGAAAATCCACTAGATTTTCATAACAGTTTCTATCTCTGGGCAGATAACCAGAGAACTGGTATACTGTGGAGAAAGAGGTATGTACTATTTTTTTTTCAACTGCATATTTCATTTACTTTTACTGAGCTCTAGAATTCTACTGGGGGGCTTCCCTGGTGGCTCAGATGGTAAAGAATCTATTGAGAGAGAGATGCACTTTTGCATATTTTATTTTTTAGATCCCACATGTAAGCGACATCATATGATATCGGCCTTTCTCTGTATATTTCATTCAGTATGATAATCTCCATGTCCACCTGTGTTGCTGCAAATGGCAAGAAAAAGATAATTTTTTAAAAAAAAGAAGGTAGTTTCTACAACAATGTTAAAACAATTGTCAGCCACACACAAAGAATAAACCTTGGCCTATATAAAGATCAGTTCAAAATGAATCAGAGATCTAAATATAAAATAAATATGATAAAACTTTTTAGAGGAAAATCATCAAAAACTGGGTAAGATGAAGAGTACATAGAAATGACACCAAAATCACTGTGTTAAAAATAGAACTTCTCATCAGCAAATGTTAGAAGAGGAGGTATTCGGCTCTTACTCCTACTCAGCAATAATAATTAGACAAGCATAAAGCATAAAAAAAAGATAAGGTAAATTTTATTAAGATTTGAGATTTGTCCTCATTCAAACATACAATCAAGAGAATAAAGAGACAAGCTACAGACTGGAAGAAAATATTTATAAATCACATACTCAACAAACTACTTATACCCAGAATATAAAAGAACTCTCAAAACTCAACAATTAGAAAGCAAACAATCCAGTTCTTAAAATGAGAACAGGACCTGAACAGACACTTCACCAATGACTGTTTGAAGAAGGTAAATAAGCACATAAAAGATGTTTAACATCATTAGCCATTAGAGAAATGCAAATTAAAATCATAGCAAAATACCTATACACCTATTAGAAGGACTAAAATGTTTTAAAATAATAACAAATGCTGGCAAGGATATGGAGCAACTGCAACTCTACACATTGACAACAGGAAGATAAAATGGTACAGTCACTCTGGAAAACAGTTTGGCAGACAAATGAAGCTACATATGCACTTATCAAATGACCCAACAACTCCACGCCTGAGTACCTGCCCTAAAAAAAAGCAAAAACTTATGCTCACACAACTGTGGTGTTGGAGAAGACTCTTGAGAGTCCCTTGGACTTGAAGGAGATCAAACTAGTCCATCCTAAAGGAAATCAACCCTGAATATTCACTGGAAGGACTGATGCTGAAGCTGAAGCTACAATACTTTGGCCTCCTGATGCGAAGAACCGACTCACTGGAAAAGACCCTGATGCTGGGAAAGACTGAAGGCAGAAGGAGAAGGGGATGACAGGGGATGAGATGGTTGGATGGCATCACCGACTGGATGGACATGTTTGAGCAAGTTTCGGCAGTTGTTGATGGACAGGGAAGCTTGGTGTGCTGCAGTCCAAGGGGTCGCAAAGAGCTGGACACAATGGAGCGACTGAACTGACTGAAGTGAATGCTCACACAAAAACTTGTACACAAAAGTTCATAATAGTTTTATTTGTGAAAGCCAGAAGCTGGAAATATTCCGGATATTGTTCACCAGGTGAATGATGAAGTGTGGCCCATCTGTCCAATTGACTATCATTCAGCAGTAAAAAAGGAAAAAGGGACACACCACTGGTACGTGGGACAAATGGACGCAATACAAAAATGTTCAGTTCAGTCCAGTCGCTCAGTCGTGTCTGACTCTTTGCGACCCCATGAACCGCAGCGCGCCAGGCCTCCCTGTCCATCACCAACTCCTGGAATCCACCCAAACCCATGTCCATTGTGTCGGCAAAAAGGTACTATAAGAGAGAAGCAGTATCGAAGGTCTACATATTGGACAAGTCCATTTATTTGACATTCTCAAAGATAAACTATAGCTACGGAAAACGGATTGATGGTTGCCAAGAACTATAGGTAAGGGGAAGGTCTCACTATAGAAAGGCAACATGAGGACATTTAGGGGGCGGGGGTGGCTGGGTAATGGAACTGTTCTATATCTTGATTAAGGCAATGGTTACATGAAGACACACAGGTGTCAAAACTCACAGAACCAGGGACTTCTTGGTGCTTCAGTGGTTAAGTCTCCTCATTCCCAGTGCAGGGGAACCAGGTTCAATCCCTGGTCAGGGAACTAGACCCCACACGTGGTAGCTAAGACCCAGCACCGCCAAATAAATTATTTTTAAGTTCTAATTTTAAAAAAAAAAAGCCCATAGAACTGCACCCCTAAAGAATTTTTTAAATTTATGTATGTTTTTTAATTTTTTTTTAATGAAAGGTGAGTTCAGCTTCTACTACCAGTGGAGTAGATGGGTGGAACTAGTGAAGTGGCTCAGTTGTGTCCAACACTTTGCCACCCCATGGACTGTAACCTACCAGCCTCCTGTGTCCATGGGATTTCCAGGCAAGAATACTGAAATGCATAGCCATTTCCTTCTCCAGGGGTCTTCCCAACCCAGGGATCGAAACTGAGTCTCCCACATTGCAGGCAGACGCTTTACCATCTCAGCCACCAGGGAAGCCCTGTTTATAATATTCCTACATTATACATAAACTAGTGTAATGTTAAATTTAAGTTGATTGTGATCAAAGATACATAATATAATCCCTATAGGAAACACTAAAAAAATAATTAAAATAGAGACAGCAAAAACACCTAAAAAGGAACCAAAAGAAATACTGTATTAACTCACAAGAAGGCAAGCAAAGAGAAACAGAGAAACAAAAAGCAGACGAGACAAATAGAGAACAAATCACAAAAACACTTACCCAAATCCAACTATATCGATAATTATATGAAGTGTAAATGAACTAAAAATGCTAACCATAAAACAGAAATTCTCAGCTGGATAAAAACTAAGATCCAAGTATAAACTGTCTACAAAGGATTCATTCATTCCTACAAAGGATTCATTCATTTTTGAAAGATATGAATAGGTTAAAAGTAAAAATATGAAGAAACATTATACCAGGTGCAAACATTAATCATAACAAAAGTACAGTGGCTGCATTAGTATCCAACAAAACCTATTTCAAGACAAGAAGCATTACTAAAGATAAAACAGAGCATTTTATAATGATAAAAAATGTCAATTTAGCAGGGAGGCATAACATATTTATAACTGTATCCCTAATAATAGAGCTTCAAAATATATGAAGCAAAAACTGATAATAAAAAAGATGTCCATCAACAGATGAATGGATAAGAAAGATGTGGGATATATATATATATATATGAGATTTATATATATATATATAATGGAACATTACTCGGTCATAAAAAAGAATGACATTCTGCCATTTGTAGCAAAGTAGACCTGGAGATTATGCTTAGTGAAATAAGTCAGAAAGAGAAAGAAAAATACTGCATGATATCACTTACATGTGGAATCTAAAGAAATAAGATAAACAAAAGTAGTTAGCAAAATAGAAACAGATCTACAAGTACAGAAAACAAATTAGTGATTACCAGAGGGGAGAGAGGGGCTTCCCCGGTGGCTCAGTTGGTAAAATATCTGCCTGCAGTGCAGGAGACCTGGGTTAGATCCCTGGGTTGGGAAGATCCCTTGGAGAAGGGAACAGCTACCCACTCCAGCATTCTGGCCTGGAGAATTAATTCCATGAGTGTATAGTCCATGGGGTCACAAAGAGTCAGACATGACTCAGTGACTTTCACCTTCAGAGCAGAGAGGGAAGGGGAAAGGGCAAGTTAGGGATATGGGATTAAGAGATACAAACTACTATGTGTAAATTAGATGAGCAACAAGGACATACTCTATAGTCCCGGGAATTATGGGCTTTCCAGGGGGCTCAGATGGTAAAGAATCCACCTGTAATATGGGAGACCTGGGTTTGATCCCTGGGTTGGGACAATCCCCTGGAGAAGGAAATGGCTATCCACTCCAGTATTCTGGCCTGGAGAATTCCATGGACAAAGGAGCCTGGCGGGCTATAGTCCATGGGGTCACAAAAAGTTGGACATTACTGAGCAAATTTCACTTTCACTTTTTCACAGGGGATTATAGCCATAATCTCATAATAACTTTTAATGGAATACAATCTGTAAAATTATTGAATCCCTGTGCTGTATACCTGAAACTAATATAATATTGTAAGTCAACTATACTTTAAAAAAAGAGTAAGTTAACATAAATTTTTTCAAAAAAGGAGGAACCAGCAAAACCATAATCAGAGTTGGAGATTTTAATCTCCAAGTACTTGATAGAACAATTAGAAGAATTAGCAATGATACAGAAGATCTGAATGGCACTATAAAACCTCCAATCTCATAGACATTTACAGAACACATTTATGAAATGTGTGCTGCAAAGTTTGTACATTTTACCTCAAAAACTAACAACTGTAAAAATAAATATGTGGAGAGTAGATATAAATACTAGTGAAAATATTATGGGTGGATGTTTATAACTGTTGAAGGTGGATGATGGGTACAGGGGTGGGCGTACTGTATGACTCTGTTTATGTATGTTTGAAATTGTGTATATTAAAGGTTAAAAATTAAGTTTAGGTCAGAAAACTTGACCTTCAGCAGGTAGGATTTTTTCTTTTCCATTATGGTTTATTACAGGAAGTTGAATACAGTCACTCTATACAGGAGGCCCTTGCTGTTTATGCATCCTATATAAACCAGTGTGCATCTTGGCCAATGATGTTTAGACTTTGCCCACACACAAAGGCACATTGATTCTGATGGAAGAACCTCAGGGACCAAATGTTGCCTGAACAGGGGTGCGCACCCGCTCCCTTGCCTGTTCCCTTTATCTCCTTAGATCCTCACACCCCCCAGGCACACCAAGTGTTCTCAGCATCCATCGGGTTATTCCTACCATTACCCCAAACCCCTCCTCCTCCTCCCCACAGGGCTAAAGTCCACCACATCGCCCTCAACCCCAGTTCCCCTGAGGACTTCTCCAGCCATCACCTTACTTCACTGTGTGAAGACAGTGCCCAGAACTTGTCATGACACCTACCTGGCACTCTGCACACATTGTTCTGTATGGCAAACTTTCTCTCATTAAACCTCATAGTTCACAAATGGACACAAACTATAAAAACTGTCAGAGTGTCTGCATTCTAGGTAGAAAGCTGACATTTTGTTTTGGCAAATACATTGGTGAACTCTTTCCTTAGACAAAGATGGCTCCCTTAACCTGGGCTGGAGAAAGCAGGTCATGAAAGAGAAAGTTAACTAGGAACAGGCTAGCCCTGACACCATCGCGAAAAAGGTCCCATCCCAGCCGGGCAGTGGAGGAGCCGGGTCTGTGTCCATCCTCATGGCATAGGTTTGGCAGGGGGTGGGGGGCGGGGGGGAGAAGGAAAAGAATAGGGACCCACATGGCCAAGGGCAAGCAAGACACACTTCTGAACTCTGAACTTCTGGCTTTCCCATCCCAGAGTTTCTCCTTTCTTCTGTGATAGCTAAGCTTTGGTTAAAGCAGTTTAAAGTCTCCATTTCTATTCTGATAACATGAAATGGTCCACATTGGACCATAAAGTATAGATCACTCTCACTTCTGAAACAGACTCACACAGCAATCCTTTCAAAACAAGCTTGGAGAACACCCTGACCTCATGGGTAGTCTTCAGCTTGCACTTAAGTTTAGGAAATAGCAAAAACCATACCAAGAGAAAGAAAGAAAAACATTTTAATCATGCATCCTTCAAACCTAAAAAAAAAAAGATATAAACATTTATGAAAATATTAAAGAAAAATATGAAATACAAGACCATTTCATTTTTTAAAACTTCCTAGAAAAGTATGAGTGTGGTGTTCCTAACTGCACGGTATTCAGTTCAGTTCAGTTCAGTCTCTCAGTCGTGTCCAACTCTGCGTTCCCATGAATCGCAGCACGCCAGGCCTCCCCGTCTATCACCAACTCCCGGAGTTTACTCAAACTCATGTCCATCGAGTCGGTGATGCCGGGCCATGCAAAAATCAATGACTACCTGCACCCTTACTTAGTAATTCATGACCCCTTAAAACTGGGAGCAAGGGGAACTTTTTGGTTACAGATAGGTGAGTAAACCTACTTCTGGCACCCCTTTCAAAGTCACTGCAAACAATCTGAAAATGAAGGGAAAGCATCATCACAAAATGAACAAGGAAAGAGCCAGAGCTCCAAAGCACAAAAGGACGCATACCTGCAGAGTGCTGTAAAACACAACTGAAGGCGCGGGAGACGCTGAGAGATAAGGCAGCCTCCAAATGTGAAGCTGCTCACCGACGTCCATAGAAGTTAGTGTCACAGTCCTGATACTCTCTCATCAGTCTTCAGTTAGATCTGTGACTAGGGCAGATCATGCAGGAAGCAAACCAATCAATGGTCAGCAGAAGTCAATGTAAAGGAGAAACCACATAGAGACCCCACTTTCATTCATGGAGGATGTAGCATCTGACCTGAGGGAAACTGCCCAAGAAAAGATGAAGAGGAGGCCATTACAACCAGATCATGAAACAGAGAGGCTATGGCTAAGGACTTTGTAAATCCAGTGACTTTATGGTTGCTGAAAATTGAGAGAGTATTTCTTACCCATCTCAAAGATATCAGAGGTGCCATGGGCAGAACGTTTTTTTAAGTCCCCCTAAAATCACATGCTGAAATTTCATTCCCAAGGTGATGGTATTAGGGGATGGAGTCTTTGCTTAGGTCATGAGGGTAACTGTAAAGCCCTCATGAATGGGATTGGTGGCCTTATTAAAGATCCCCTGCCTCGTCCATCCTGTGAGGACACAAGGAGAAGCATCATTTCTGAACCCGATGCGAGCTCCAGCCAGACACCAAAGTTGCAGGCACCATGATCGTGGCTGCACTCCCAGCTTCCAGGACGATGAGAGACGACTATTCCTAGTGTATAAGCTGCCCGGTTGACGGTATTTTTATCACAGCAACCCAAATGGAATAAGACAAAAACAACCTGATTCTCTAATAACCAAAGAGGAGAGGAAGATTCAAAACAGATGCTAGAAGGCATCAGAAGAAGATAAGCAGGTTGGAAGATGCAAGAAAAATATAAACATTAACAAATTCAAATCAGTTCCCTGGTGGCCCAGTGATAAAGAATCTGCTGCAACACAGGAGAGAGACCCACATTCAGTCCTAGGGTGGGGAAGACCCCCTGGAGGAGGGCATGGAAACCCACCCCACTGTGTTGCCTGGAGAATCCCATAGACAGAGAAACCTGGTGGGCTACAGTCCATAGAGTCACAGGGTAAGACATGACTGACATGACATAGCACGCTCAGAGACACACATCAGTTATACTTCAATTCTTAAAAATCCTAAAAATAAAAATAAGTAATTCTGGGAGAGGGATAAATTAGGAGTTTGGGGTTAACATATATACCTTACTGTATATAAATAATAGATAATCACAAGGACCCACTATACAGCACAGAAAACTCTACTCAATTCTCTGTAATAACCTGTAAGGGAGAACAATCCGGTAAAGAATGGAGACCTGTATATGCATATCTAGACGACTTTGCTGTACACGTGAAACCAACACATCATAAAGCAACTATACCTCAAAATAAAATAAAAATTAAGCTTATATTTTTAAAAAGGTGCAACTGCTTTCACAATTTATAAAATGCTCACAAAGCCTTGTGACATAAGTAAAGCATTTAAAAATGTTCCAATGTAAAAATATTTTTTATTAAAAAAATTTTAAGTAGTTTGGGAGCCCACAATTATCAGATTGGAAGTTACTTTAGTCCCTCTTTTTTATTCCTTGAGGGGGAAAATAAAGAATTCAAACTATATTGGAAACAACCAAAATTAGTGCTCAGAAACACAACCAGAACAAAACAAAATGCAAAAAATAAAACTATAAGCTTATTGGAGTTCCGCCTCCTGGTCATACAGAGCAGCATGTGTCAGACTAAGCCTCATGTTGGTTATAATAAGTATAAACTCTCAACAAAAATCTTTAAAAAATAATTTTTGGAGGCACTGGAGAGCAACCAAAATTAGGCAGAGAAATTGGAGGTAGTTCAACCCTTGAAAGAAAGTCACAGAGAGCATGATTCACATTTAATTGCTCCTCCTTCAAGAACCCTCCACCTCACATGGAGGGGGCCCTTGGATCAGCCTGTTGACAGGAGGACTTGGGGAGAAGTCAGGGCTGCCAGGATAATTAGAAATTACGGAGGAAATCCAGGAAAGGAGAGAGGCCCAGAAAGGGGAGTCTGTGGCTGTGAATAATTCTGCCTCTGAATTACTGCCTGGCCCTGAACTCCACATACGGGGGACAGCAGGGAAGCCAGGTACTAAGCAAGGATATCTCTTCCCACTGGGAAACTGTCTGGAATTTCAGTGACCAACTGAGAGGCACTTGTAATCACCCAGGCTTTCAGTGAAGTCCCAGAAAGGCCCCCCCAGAGTCAAGTCCGTGTAACAGCAGAAGGCACCGGGAAGCCAGACCAGAGGGGCTCATGGCCCAGGTCATCGTATTCCAGCCGTGGGGTCAAAGGACAAAGCTGAGACCAGGCCAGGAAGTGGATGTACAGTCTGGGTCCCTGTGAGGGTCCAGGTGCACCAAGGAGCCCTGGCCTCATTCCAGAACCTTCTTTCCCTGAAGTGTTCCTGGGCTTCGCTTCTCCCAGACGTGGTCTTTCTCTGAAACTCGGCCGCTTTGCTCGTCCCTTTTCCAGGGTTTACTGAGTAAGCCCCTATGCTGGCTGCTGCACTTCCTCCGAATGGTTCTTTTCAGCTCCAAGCCTTCATTCTGGGTCTTCCCTGCTGACAAGACCACACCCCTCTTTGGTCTCTCAGTGCCACATCCTTAATGTAGCCTGAATGCTTGGCAAGGGCAGGGCCAGATGCCTGTATGTGTGGTTAAGGTGTAAGGGACATGGTTAACTGGAGACACATATGAACCCCGGTCATGACAAGCGTGTCACATAATGGATATGTTTTCCTCCTCCACCGGAAATTTGCCAAGACTGCTTTTTCCTCCCACATACACATCCTTCCAATTAAATAGCAATCAACTGGGGATCTTTCCATGAATTGTAACACTCTATTTTAAAGATCTTTTGCTGCGGTGAGTAAAACTGGAGAAAGGCATTTTGAAGCTTTCTGAAATTCAGCATCTCTAATGACTTTTAAATGTTTTCTATATGGCTTCACTCTTAGGAATCAGAAAAATATGTGTTTCTGAGACAAACGGGTCATTCATTAATTCAAATGTCTGTGCTTTGTTCACAGGAGATTGATTCAAAACACTATAAGACAAATGCTAACTATGAACTTAGCTCTGTGACCGTGGGCAAGCTACTTATTAGCTCTAAATTTCTATTTCTTCTATAAAAAGGGAGTTATAATGTCACATACATGATAGAGGCATTTGATAAATAACATATGGGAGCATTTAGCCCACAGTTGGAGCAAAGGAATCAACAGAGTTAGTGCAAGAAGGGTCAGGGATTTGAATCCACAGCCAGTGCTCAGAACTCTGTTACACTTTCTACAGTATGTAAAGCCCTCTGCTAAATTGAGTGCTCAGGAAATACAATAGATCCTCGTGACTGTGGTTCTGAACCAGATTCTATACCAGCAGGGACTTACAAATAAACCCCTAAATAAACATACCAGTGCACAAAGATGGCAAAATGAAAAAAAAATGTTTTAGAATAATGAATTATGATCCTTTCCTTTCCTTTTCCCTTAGTTTTATGAAGTTAAATAAATGAACACTCGAAGGAAGCAGTTGTAGTTACAGTGTAAGTTATCAGTGTAAGTGGAACCCGATACAGGGATTCTGGGAGGGAGCAGGAGGCATTCCCAGAGATAGGGACAGAACTATGACACCCAACATAGCCAGACTAAAATTCACGAAGGTACAAGCACCCCATGTTCATAGCCACCCTATTCACAATAGCCAAGACATAGAAGCAACTTATATACCCATCAACATGAGTGGATAAGGAAGATGCAGTGTGTGTGTGTATGTGTGTAATGGAATACTACGTAGTCATAAAGAATGAAATCATGCCACTTGGAGCAACATGGACGGACCTAGACATGATCATACTAAGTGAAGTAAGTCAGAGAAAGACGAATATCACATGCTATCACTTATACATGGAATCTGAAGCCTGACACAGATGAGTTTATCTACAAAACAGCAACAGGCACAGAGGACAGACCCGTGGCTGCCAAGGGGAAGGGGGCAGGGGAGGGCAGGTCGGGAGTTTGGGGTTAACAGATGTAAGCTCTTATATGGAGAATGGATAAACAACAAGGTCCTACTATCCAGCACAGGGAACGACATTCAGAGTCTTGCAACACCCTATAACGGAAGAGACTATACACACGTATATATCGTGTGTGTGTGTGCTCAGTCACTTCAGTCGTGGCCAACTCTTTGTGACCCTGTGGACTGTAGCCCACCAGGCTCCTGTGTCCATGGAATTCTCCAGGCAAGAATATTGGAGTGGGTTGCCATGCCCTCCTCCAGGGGATCTTCCTGACCCAGGGATCATTCCTGCATCTCTTGCACTGCATGCAGATTTTTTACCACTGAGCCACCTCTGAAGCCCCATATATGCATCACTTCTTGGCAAATAGAAGGGGAAAAAGTGAAAGATTTTATTTTCTTGGGCTCCAAAATCACTGCAGATGGTGACTGCAGCCATGAAATTAAAAGATGCTTGCTCCTTGGAAGAAAAGCTATGACAAACCTAGACAGCATATTAAAAAGCAAAGACATCACTTTGCTGATAAAGGTCTACATAGTAAAAGTCATGGTTTTTCCAGTAGTCATGTATGGATGTGAGAGTTGGACCATAAAGAAGGCTGAGCCCCAAAGAATTGATGCTTTCAAATTGTGATACTGGAGAAGACTCTTGAGAGTCCCTTGGACTGCAAGGAGATCCAACCAGTCAATCCTAAAGGGAATCAATCCTGAATATTCATTGGAAGGATTAATGATGAAGCTGAAGCTCCAATACTTTGGCCATGTGATTCAAAGAGCCAGCTCACTGAAAAAGACCCTGATGCTGGGAAAGATTGAAGGCAGGAGGAGAAGGGGGCAGCAGAAGATGAGATGGTTGGGTGGCATCACCAACTCAATGGACATGAATTTGAGCAAACTCCAGGAGATAGTGAAGGACATGGAAGCCCGGCATGCTGCAGTCCATGGGGGTCACAGAGATTCAGACATGACTTAGCAACTGAAGAACAACAATAACTGAGACATTCTGCTGTACGTCAGAGATTAACACAGCATTGTAAACCAATTACACTTCAGTAAAATAATTTTTTTAAAAAGAATTCTGACACCCAAAAAGAACCTAAGAAATACAAGTGTTTGAGTAAAGTCCAGGACCATCACGATTTTAATAGGTGACTCCTTTCTAGATAAATTAATATACAAAGTAATTTTTTAAAAATAACAAGTTCTACCCACTTTTTTTGAAAGTTTGAGAAATGTGCCAATTTGGAGATACACAAGTCATAAAGAGTTAAACACTGTTTCCCATTTTTTCACTGAGTTGCTATGGATTAATTTTTTTTAAGTTTAGCCTCTTAAGGGTCCGAATCAATAGACCCTGAAACCTAGGAAGTCAATGGCACAGACCATGTCTTTTCCTGTCCCCAAACCCTGAAACACTTCCCATTTCTCGACAAGCGTGGGGCACCTCACTCACTCTGTGCTGGGTGGGCACTGTGCTGAGTGCCTCTCTGACACGGTTCTTATCACCCAGTCACAGTGATCACGGATGCTGGGGCCAGGGTTTGGACTCACGCTGGTCCAGTCCCCCCCCCAGAGCACACATCTGCCACTCAGTCTCACTTCCTGTTGTTGCCCATCACCCACCCTCCCCAAGCAGCATCCGCGTTTCCCTGCTGCTTCCATTTCGCTCCTGTCGCTCTCTCTGCAAAAATGCCCCCTAATAAAACCATGGACGTTCACTCACCTTGTGGTGATGATAATTTCAAGATGTACATAAATCAAATCAGTACGCTTCTACAGGGATATAGGTCAGTTATAGCTCAATAAATGGGAAGACAATCAATGCCCCTCCCCCGCCAAGTCTGCTGAAAGCCAGTCTGCCCTCTATGTAATCCTCAGAGGTCGCTTATCCCCTCCAGAGAGAGATTTCTGGGCTCCTGCCCCACCCCTCCACCTCCGGTTCTCCCTGACTGTACCCACAACTGTTTTTCCACACCCGGTACACCTGGCACCTCTCTTAAAGAAATCAGAAGGGTATGTGGGGCCTCATGGGATCCTGGAAAGTGCCTGGGCTTTCCCACCGCAGGCGGAAGCCTGTTCTGTTTCTTGCCCTCTATGTGATGCTGAGTAACCTCCTCAGAATCCCATCTGTGAAACAGATGCATCCTCTCCCACTGGGAAGGGCTCCCATGAGGGTCTAATGGGATGAACCCATGAGCCCCTGCTTGCTTCCCATCCCCCCCCACCCCACTGGCAGCCCGCCTACCTGTGCTTGGCCTGGAGGTAAGATGGTATTCCTCTTGCTGCCTGGTTAAGTTATATAAGACACACAGACGGACCATGGATTATTCATCATGTCTTTCCTGCCCAGCCCAATACATAGTAGGGCCTCTGACTACCCATCAAATTGGATGAATGCACCTCTCTTCCAGAACGTGGAACACCAGTCACATCACCCTCATGTATTCAGTCCAGATCTCATCACATACATCTTTAATACAATAGGAATTATTCAGAGTTATTAACATTTAGAAACAGTCTTTGCAAAGAACTTCTAAATCTTTAGTAAGAGCTGTGTTTATATAAATATTTATTGAGTTTAAAGCTTTCAGTGTATATTGTAAACAACACTTCCAGGCATCGTTCTTATTATGGATCAGAATAGACAGAATTTAATTGTTCATTTTCTGTTCTTAGTTACTAAGGATACATCACCCTGCCTGGGTATCTCTGGAACCGCCAGCAAATAGAAGCAAGTAAAGAAAGAACACGACTCTAGGATCCTCAGTTAACATTATCACTCGCCAGCCATGGGACACATAAACTCATCTAAGCCTTTATTTCCCATTTTTTAAATGGGGATGGTTTGGGCACTGCTCTCACAGCATTGTTGTAAGAATCCAATTAGAAACTGAATACAAAACTGCTAACATGTCACAGATGCAATGCTACGAATGATCACTGGCACCAAACATAGCTCTGAGCTTCCTGGGTAAACAGTCTCAAAGGATAACCACAACTTACGTGGTTTCTGGTGTTCAGTAAGAGGAAGCTTTACTGTTCTTTGGAAAAGAAACTCTAAGACTCTGCTCAGGGGAATATGCCATCGTGACACACACAGGAGACCGGCAATTTCCTAACGAATGGTGTGCTTTGGGCTGTTTTGGAAGGAACAGACCTTGTCCCTCAGAGTACTTCTCCCAGTGACTCCTGATGGCAGTTGAGGACACTGCGCTGGATTGTCACTCAGGGAAGGGGTTCCCAGGCAGCCAGATTTCCTGCTCTTTGCAATTCCTTTTGGGGCTTGAAAATGTTTCAGAATGATAAAACGGCTCCATTATCTATAGATCCTCCACATGGCAGAAAAGGGAGAGGAGGGAAGAGAGAGGAAAAGAGAAAGGACCTTGCAAACACCTACTCAAAGGTCAAGAAATCTCGGGGATCTTTGATTTTCCAAAACTGTCTCATTTGACACACTAGAGAGAGATGAACATTTTTACTAGAGCACAGCAGTTCGCCAGGAGAAAAACAGCAAACTAAAATACTTCCTTGTTCCGAAGTTAATTATTAAGCCACGTTTTTTTTTTTTTATCAATTAGCACAACCCTCATTTATCTAATGCTCGATATTTAGCAAATATTCATTGGACATCTATTACAGGCCTAAGGATATTATTATTGATAAAAGCATATAATAAAAATAATAGCAGGCATTTACTGAGTGCTTTCTATGAGTCAAGGGAAAATTCTGGATATTCACGGTCAAAAAAAAGGGTTGAGGTCTCAGCCACCGCCCTGGAGAAGCAAAGGCTTTCCTCTTCCCCCTACCAGGATTTAGGGAGCAGGGACCTGGTGTTCTCCCTGGGAGGGAACCAGGAGAGCACTGCAGGCTGGGAGGGTCACCTTGAAGATGTGAAAGTGCATCTCTTATCAAGGGGCGGTATGACCCTGTCTGCAAGATCAAAAATCCCTTGACAGGGAGAGGTGACGACACTCAAGAAGGAAAGGTAAGGATGGACTGTCTGGGCAGATGGAGATTCCAGGACTGACCCTACATCCTTGCAAAGAGCAGGTCTGCAGCTGTTTCCTGCAAGTCGTGCACCGCAGTCTGGAATCTTCTGTCCTGCTCCTACAGAGGCAAGTCACCTCCTACACCATGCTTCCTAAACGCGCCCTCCCCCGTGCTCTGCAAGCAGCCAAAGAGTGCCCTGATCGCAGGTCTGCCTCACTGCCCCACTCGGAAGAAACCTGGGGTCGGTCCGCAGCACGCTCAGGATACAAGTGGCCTCTTCACAAGTCTGTTCTCACCAGCCTCCCCAGGCTCTGCTTCCCTGAGTCCTTCTTGCCACCCTCAGACCCGGGTCGAAGAGCCATCCTCCGCCCACCAGCTCCTCACCTAGGGGCCAGCCAACCTCAGGCAGGGCTTGGTGAAAGTGCAAGATAGGAAAGCCCTGGCCAGTTCCTCTCGTGTCCACTCACCATGATGTTCCTCTCAGATTCGTCAACGTGAACATGGTCAACATCAGTCTCCTCCATCACTTTCTTTGAGATAAGGGCTGTCAGCCTATTTTAATTGTTGGTGGAATATTTCAGAATACCGTCCCTCTTGAGCTCTGAGATAACCGTGCACAGAATAGCAGAATACAAATTCTGCACCCCTGGGGTTTGAATGGGGGAGGGGAGGGTAGCCGCTTTTCTGAAATCAAGTGATTTTTTTCTTTCAGTGACACAGAGCTCGGTGCCATCTTTCACTTGTGTTGCAGAACACTCTGAATTTTAACGCTGAGGGCACACAAGTGAAAATGATGCAGCTAGAGGCCAGAGCGCCGCCTGCGTCACTGCATCCACCTCCCCTTCGCCACACACCACAACACACTCCAGGGAGCTGAGGCCTCCAGAGCAAGACTTGATGCCAAATTCAGTGAACCTGGCAAGTTTCACTGGGGATCTCAAGGAAAATGAATAGACTCCCTCTCTGAATGGGATCAAAAAAATCTGAGCAGAAAATACCAACAATGCTTTATTTCCACACCAAACTTAGCCCCTGGGGAAATTACACTCAGATGATTTATGGAATGTGGGTCTTTAACTGCCGTACACTTTGCAGCACCGACAAAGACAACAATAATGTATAATTGATTCCACTTGGATCTCAGCGAGTCAATAAAGAACTTTGTTTATACATAATTTTGTTGGGCAAATCTCCCAGATGGTACTGAAATGTTGCATTTTTAAGATGTTGAGTTTGGTCCAGGAGGATCATAAATTATAAAGATAATGTGTCTTTTGTATCGTTACAGTCATCTAATTGTAATCACAATTATAGTCACTGTGAAATCTAACTACATTCTATTTCAGCATTACTCCTGACATTTTTTAAAGCTTCATTTATTTAAGAGCCAAAAGTCAAAATAAGGGTTCCAGAATCCCAGAGCTCCACCTGCTAACACAAGAGCAACTGTGCAAATTAAAACCTATCATGAAAATAAAAATTTAATATTTTCATAATAGGAATTAGCAGCAGTGCAAATATCAACTCTCTTATAGGTTTCAAGTTAACTTTCTCACTCTCTAGAAAGATGCTTTAGCTAGGTTCCTAGGAAACTAACACTCTATCTCTGCAATAATTTTATACTCTCTGAAACATGTAATTTGTGCTTTCATTAAAGATAAAATTATGCTTCTCTCCGCTGCATCACACAAAACTGCTTGAGCAGATTAGCACAATATTGGAAGGGTAGGTTTGTGATGGCCGGATTTAAAATATAAGGTCCCAGCTTAGGAAAAGCCTTTGGGGGCCCCTGGTGGGTGCATTTCAGAGAGACTGGCTTGTGTCCCAGCACAGCTGAGAGCACCCCAGCCAGCCCCCACGTGACTCCCTCCCAAGGGAGCAACAGGGCCTGCATATTAAGACTCTGTGAACAGAGCAAGCAAGCAGTAGTTTCAAAAACAAGCCCCTGGATGGAAAATTACCCGGGCAGAGGCCAAAGATGGCCAGCACTGGCTTATAACTGAGCTGCTTCTCCTGAGAGCAATATTGCATCACCTGCTCCAGGTGAGAGGCCTCAGGATTTAGGTATCAGGGGATGGTTAATGATTCTCTCAAGTCATGGCAGGAAGCCCAGCTGGCTGCTGATCAGACAGGAGGTGCAGGGCAAGGGAGGGGGACCTGGAATAAAAGACTAGCGCAGCACTCTCATACCTGAGTAAGCTTCCCAGTCACCAGAGAGGGCCAGGCTGGTAGCTGCAGTTCTGAGACGTCTCTCGCTTCTGCAGCTGGTCTGCAAACCACACGCACAAATCCACAGCACGAGATCCTGTGCTCTGTCTGGGGCAAGTGGTCCTTGCCTGGACCCAGAGCAGCACCTGGCACCTGTTAGAAACAGACTCTCAGACCCACCCAGGACCTATTGATTCAGAATCCACAGCTTAATAAGATTCTCCAGGTGGTTTGCGCACACATTAAGTTTGAAAAGCACCGTAGTGCATACTATTTAAGGCCCTTTCGGCTCCCAAGATTCAGCTAATTCTGCGTCCACATGGTTCTAGCATGAATGTGTGTTGGGGGTGGAGTGGGGATGAAGGAGCTCATGTTTGGGGATGGAAAAGAGGGTGTGGTTCACTTTTAACCCTTGACTGAATTCCTCTTTCCCACACCCTCTGGCCCCCAAAATATACTGAGTAAAGTAAGGTTTTGCATCTACCCTCCTGGACAACCAGCTAATATAAATGCAAAGCGCATAAATCAGCCCTGAGCCAGCCATGCCCATCATGACAGCATAATGCCTGTTGCCCATCCTTGAGGGCCACCCTGGCCCTGTGTCTGAGAGCAGAGTGGCACCGTCCTGACCCCACGTTCTCGCCGCAGCATGGTCTGGGCCAATAGATGCGTGTGGGCTGACCGAGGGCTGCTGGGCAAGGATGCATGGAGACACAGCCCCTGCTTGTGCTACAACACACCCCCGCCTCCACACCCCTCAACCTCCAGGGCCGGTGCTGTTCACAGGGCTCTCACCCCAGCTCTCTTAACCCACAGCTCCTCTCTGGAAATGCCTGGGTTCTGAGCCTCAGCCCCCCTCAAAACTGTCTGCTGGGTCCCAGCCTAGAGCAGGAACTGGCAAACGCTTCCTGCAAAGGGCCAGATGGTTAACACCTCAGACTCTGTGAATCACACAGACCCGGTTGTGCAGCCTCTCAATTCAGCTGATGCTGTCTGCAATCAGCCAGAGACAATACCTAAACTGCAGGCCATGTTCCAACAAAATTTTATTTATGGACGCTGACATCTGAATTTCATGTAATTTTTAATGTATTGCAAAATATGATTCCTATTTTGCACTTACTTTAACCATTTAAAAATGCAAATTTTCTTATCTCAAGAACCATACAAAAAACAGGAAATAGGCAGTGACTGGATCTGGACCACAGTCTGACCTCATCTAAAAATCAAGTGCAAGGTTAGGGTCAAGCCCTGGCTACGTATCTGACTAGCTGTGTGGCCACAGCGACCCGAGGGCTACTGTCCCAGCAACAGGAGATGACACACACTGTGGCCTTCGGTGAGTGAGCAGTAAATGGTGGCTGTTGCTAACGTTGTCATGCTCCAGAAAAAGTCAGTGGAGACAGGAAAGACCAAAATGCTTCAGTCAGGACCAGACCTCGTTTGATAAACACCTAAGGGAATGAGAAGTCCTTAGAGGAAAGGGACGGTCTCTCTATGGAGCCCCAGTCTGAAGGAGCTCTGTGGACACTGAGATGTCCACACGGAGTCACCAGGAGGACGCAATGAAGCATTTGACATTTGACACGGGCAAAGACAGCACAGAAACAGGCAGGGGTGAGAGAGGGGAGCTCAGGCGGCCAGAACAAGCCCCCGTCAATCTGACCCACAGGAGAGGGAGCCAAGGGGTCCCTAAAAAGGCTGGACGTGGGGGTCTGGCTCTTCTGTTTGTGAGCCCCAGGACAAGCCGGAAATTCAGCCTGTTTGAGCCCTTGCCTTCATCCTCTATCATATATTTGTTCATCGGTTTGGCAAATATTTACTGAATACCTACTGTGTGCCAGGCACTGAGCTAAGTGCTGCAGACATATGTGTAATATAGTTTAAAAACCCAGATGATGGATCAGTAGCTAGATAAATGATAGATGGATAGATACATGACGGGTGGATGGGTTGATAAACAGATACATACTAACAGCTACCATCAGCAACTGTCTCAGCTCAGGAGAATGACCTGATCAGCCTCTGGGGTTGTGCACAGTGAGACCAAAGGCCTCAGGTCAGCCTGCAGAAGGACTCCCCAGCCGCCTGCTGTCAGGTGTCAGGAGTGACAGGGCTCTGGCCAGATGGACGACAGGTTGATTGACACAGGAAGGGGTGCAGTTTTTGCCGGACTGTCCGGTTTTCCGAAGAAACTCGAAACTGTGGCAGTGCACCCAATGGCAAATATTGCCCTCTAGCTCAAAAACTCCCAAAGGCTATGGTACAAACAAAGCACACCTGTGAGCTGAATGCCTCTGGCCCACAGGCCACCATCTGTGACCTCTGACCTAGCAAAAGAGCCAGCAAAACAAAGAAATTGCTAGCTCACACTGAAGGAAGGGAGCAGAATGCAGAGCAGACTGTGGGCGCCTCGGGGGAGGGAGGCTAATGGGGTGTGTCCGGGGCATTGTGCCCAGTGGGCTCTGATGGACAAAAATGTCTCATCTCAACACTGCCTTGTGACGCCAACTCCCTCATCCTGGCCAGACTTAGGGCGATCTGCCTGGAGCAAGTGGTACAGGGAGAGATGCTTGTACTTAGGGGCAGGGGGCACTGAGGACCACCTCTGGAGCAGGATGCCAGTGGCAGGGTGGTGACCCGCAAGGGCAGGACCCCCAAAGCCACTTGACTGACCATGAGAAGAAACAGCTTACACGTGAAAGAGGGGGATGGGGCCCATCTGAAAGGCCAGGGTCCCCCAGCCGATGACTGTTTAGACAGAGGAGGACAAAGCCTGACCTTCAGGGGGTCTGCTGCAGACACGCACACCCTCACAGCCCTGGGGAAGGGAGAATGATTCTCATTTACCCACAAAGCAAGCAAGGAGCAGACATACTTTGATACTGTGTCCAAAATCTCACAGAAAGAACACCCCAGAATCTACCCAGTTCTGTCTGATGTTACTGTCACAGCCCAACTCAGTCTGAAGGAGAAGACACTGTGCCTGGTTCCTCAAAGGGTACCTAAGAGTGGAGAAAGTCCATGGGCTGCACAGGACAGAGCGGGTCCCACGCATGCTCCATCCTTCTCATTGGACTGTTTGCCCAGGAGATGCTGAGGACCCAGGGGAGGATGGAGCTGGAGTCTGACTATGAGGCTGAAGCCCAGCGTCCCACCTTCATCTGCTGTGTTTCTGTCTTCTCGCCTCTCAGTTTCCTAATCTGTGAAATGGGAATGATGATAGCAGTTTCTGACCTTGAGAGCTTCATCATGGAAGACTGTGTGATTAACAATATGAAAGGCCTCCACCTAAGACGCTCTGGCATCTGTTGGGTTGGGTTTTGCTGTTGTCGTTGTTGCCATGGGGATCTGTGTGGTTTCCCACTCACCTCAGTCATCTGGGAAGGAAGCCCTGACTCCCAACCACAGTCATTAACCACCTCCTGGAGCCGGACTCTGTGTCTACGGCGTGATCTCACACCATCAGTCCCTCCCTCGGGACTCATCTTCAGATCCACCTGTGTCACTAGGGCTGTGGTGACCCCAACGTAAGTCAGGGTCTCGGGGTCAAGAGAGCTGGAGTCCATCGAGGGTTCAGGCACCCACCACTGGGTCTCTCGGGGCTTCTGCCTTTGCAAACTCTGTCTTCATTCAGCTCTCCTCCAGGTGGGCCTCCACCCTCTCCATCAGGTCCTCCTGGCCAGTGTGCCAATGCATCACTGCCTATTAGAGCCCAGGCAGGACTCTTGTCTTTATCACAACAACCTCAGGGGCACACCCACTATATGGCAGGGGGCGAGGGGCCCTTGGCGTCTGAATCCAGTCACTATGGGTGGAATTTCGCATGGAGGCCTAAGGGTCACTGGACTTGTTCTCTGCTCAGAGTCTGCTAGGTAGGGCTGGGCCCATGACCACTTTTTTGCCAGATTCATTCTGTTACTGAGCCTAGGCCCCTCTGCTCGGTGCTTGCCAAGGCAATGTCATCAGGAGACACCTTGTTGAAACAAGGAATAATGACTCTTATCGGAAAGCAAGCAGACCAAGAAGATGGCCGACCAGCTCCTCCGAAAAATCATCTTCCCTCAGTTGGTGGGGCTCCTTTTATACACAGGAGGGGATGGGGCGGGGCCTACTGTGGCATCAGCCAATGGCTGAGGGGGACCACTAACGGTCGCTGGCTGACAGTTGCTCACTAACAGTCCCTTGCTTGGGGGAGGGGCCCACCGCAGCGCCAAGCAATAGCTGAGCGGGACTTCAGAGCTCCCACCTGCCTATTACACCCTGAGGAGAAAGGTGAGACCCCGGGCAGCACAGGGTCTGAAGAAGCACTGGCCACTCTAGCATCCCTATTCTCCAGCTCTCTGTGGAGCGAGGCACGCAGGCGTTAGAGACCAGATGGCCGCGAGGAGGCAGTTGACCCACCCATTCGCTTCAGTTCAGTTCAGTTCAGTTGCTCAGTCCTGTCAGACTCTTTGCGACCCCATGGACTGCAGCACGCCAGGCCTCCCTGTCCACACATCACCAACTCCTGGAGTTTACTCAAACTCATGTCTGTAGAGTCAGTGATGTCATCCAATCCTCTCATCCTCTGTCGTCCCCTTCTCCCGCCTTCAATCTTTCCCAGCATCAGGGTCTTTTCAAATAAGTCAGTTCTTCACATCAGGTGACCAAAGTTTTGAAGTTTCAGCTTCAGCATCAGTCCTTGTGACCGGTCCATTACTGGGATCCATGTCTGAGGCAGTGGGTGATCCCACCTCTGGCTTCACCTGCCGGTTTATGACCGCTGCGATGGCCAGGGAACTGGTGTCCCAGAGCGGAGCTCCCTGCCGCCCACTTGTGCAATGGGTGGGCTGTGGGCACCGGCCGGTCTGGTGGGCTAGGCATGGCTGCAGGCAGGAAAGGACTGGCACCAGGGAGGAAGGAAGGAAAGGTTCATCACACTTTGGGTTCAGGCCGGGGAGGCCGCTATTACCATTCTGGCTTTGAGCAGGAGTCCCGCCTACACACAGAGACTCTTAGCATGACAATGTCACCTGTGCTAATGGTAAGCACACCTATTTTTTAAATTAATTTATTTTTTACTGAAGGATAATTGTTTTATAGAATTTTGCAGTTTTCTGTCAAACCTCAACATGAATCAGCTGTAGGTATATATGTATCCCTTCTCTTTTGAATCTCCCTCCCCACCCCACCCCTCTAGGTTGATACAGAGCCCCTGTTTGAGTTTCCTGAGCCCTACAGCAAATTCCTATTGGCTATCTATTTTACATACGGTAATGTAAGTTTCTGGGTTACTCTTTCCATACATCTCACCCTCTCCTCTCCTCCCCTCTCCCCATGTCCATCTCTATGTAAGCACACCTATTTTTTTAATCTTCTGACTTCATGTTCACCCAAGTAGGTCCATGGGTCTGTACTGCACAGCATGCTACAATCCCATCCACACCATGCCAGGTCCTAGACATCAAAGTGGTGGCTATGCTAGGCCCAGTGACCCTACTGTTGGAAATATCTCTTAAGTTCCAACCAGTGGGTACAGGAGACACTGAAAGAGCATGGTTTCCTGGGCCTCATTCTCAGCCTGTTCACAGCCTGTCACACCAAGGCCAGCCAAGCTACATGCATGCACAGGCCGCGGCCACAGACATGAAAATAATAGGCATTCGCCTTCATGGCTCTAAAAGCATCATTCTCAGCATCAATATGTGTAGTACACGTGCCACAGTTAGGAAATCACTGCCTACACCAGAGTGTGCACATGCATCAAGTTACTTTCCGCTTCCACTAATTTTGTAATTTAATAAAACACAACGTTGCTTGGCATGATCCATCCATCAAATACCAAAGGAAGAGACATTACTGCTTGATGTTAAATACAATTTTGAAATGTGCCACCTGGATGCCGCCATCCCCCGAGCCCTTTAAACCATATTCTCTTGGAAACATCATGACATGTGAGCTGAACATGGTGTCTTTTTTTCCCCATTGTAAATGAGCATTTTATGTCCCCCCAAAAATCAAAAGGATGTTTTTACTGTTATGATTTTATTATGCTTCTTTATGGTGCCGTTTGCTTTCGTGAAGTTAAAGGAAGCACTGACATGGAAACCAGCAACAAATAGGGCATACTGAAATCAAGCTCCAGAGTTAAAAGTTTCCATTCATTTAACTGGGGAGAAAAGCGTGTGTTTGTTTGGGTACATAATTATTGGGAAAGGAGAGGTTCATTCGTCTAAGTTAATATCCCTTAACCAAGTTAGGAATTAGCATACATCTCTTTAATTACACCTGCTGTGACAGCCTCATGCATCAGCCACTCAGGCAGGATGGGAGGGGGTGTTCTGACCACCTGCCCCCCACACACTACCTGTTGCCGGAGGGCACCAGGGCCCCCCAGGAAGCTCCAGCCACCCCTTCCCCATCACCGGCTTGAAAACCCACACGGCCCTGAGTGCCCAGCCTCCAGCAGTGTGCCCTCAGAGCTGTATGACGCTTGGGGCATGGATGTGCACAGTACTTACTCAACGACCGAATGACTGAATGAGCAAATGACAACAAGTGCTCCTAAGCCCTCCCACATCACGAGGCATGCGGGCTAGCGTTTGATCCCCAAGTGAAGTGAAGTGAAGTCACTCAGTCATGTCTGACTCTTTGCAACCCCATGGACTGTAGCCTACCAGGCTCCTCAGTCCACGGAATTTTCCAGGCCAGAGTACTGGAGTGGGTTGCCATTTCCTTCTCCAGGGGATCTTCCCACCCCAGGGATCGAACCCGGGTCTCCCGCATTGTAGGCAGACACTTTACCATCTGAGCCAGCGGTGCTTTTTTTGATCCCCAAAGTCAAGTGTCATGGAGCCACAAGGGTTTCCAGTGTTAATCAGCTGCAAGGAAACCCTTGTGGCTCCAGTGACTGCTCCCCCTGGAGGTTGAGAAGGGAAGGACCCCTCCTGCTGTGGGGTTTGTGTTAATTTCTAAACCCATCATCTGGAGGTTCTGCTCATTCATTTGCTTATTATCACTGAAAACAAATGATCTGGAGCTTAAATGCCTGACAATCGAGAAACGGTTGAGGAAATAATAGAATTGCAGTGCACTCACTTGCAATTTAAAACGATGTTTATCCAGGACTTATAATAATGTTAGAAATCATTATGATCTAATATTAACAGGAAACTAATCTGTGCCATATAAAGTTATATGAAGACTATTATGGTGCATCCATTTTTTTTTAAATCAAAGAATTCTAATATAAAACCAGAAGAAAACAGCAAGACTGTTAACTGTCTCTGGGTGATGAGTTTGTGACGCTCGATTCTCCTTTCTGCTGCTTGGTGCTTGCTAGGTTTTCTATAGCCACTGTTACTGTATAAAGAAATCGTAACGCTTTTTTTCTGAGAGGAGGTGATCTATAGTCACCCCTCTGCCCTCAGCCGGCTGTGATTGCTATTTTGGGTTTTCCTAAAGAGGGGGTTCTCATGACACCTCATGTTCTGGAGGCTTTTCCATACCCGGAGGGCTGTGAGGTGTGGGCTGAGAGAAGTGCGGGCCCCCACCCCCTGCAACTGCCCCTTTCTAGTGATCGAGGGCTGAGTTAGTCTGCAGATAACAGGATCAGTGGAGCACTGGGGTCAGAAGCCCTGCCCTGCTTTTCCCATTAGTTATTTATGCCTTTACACTGCGCTGCCTCTCCTGGTACATTTCCAAGGCATTGTATAATACAATCAATAACTAATTTATTTGCCATCAGACTTTCCTGATGGTCCAGTGGTTAGGACTCTGCGCTCCCACTTCAGGGGTCACTGGTTCAGTCCCTGGTAGGGAAAGTGATATTGGGCTTCCCTGGGAGCTCAGCTGGTAAAGAATGCAGGAGAACCCGGTTCGATTCCTGGGTCAGGAAGATCTGCTGAAGAAGGGATAGGCTACTCACTCCAGTATTCTTGGGCTTCCCTGATGGCTCAGCTGGTAAAGAATCTGCCTGCAATGTGGGAGACCTTGGTTCAATCCCTGGGTTGGTAAGATCCCCTGGAGAAGGGAAGCTACCCACTCCAGTATTCTGGCCTGGAGAATTCCATGGACTGTATAGTCCATGGGGTCACAAAGAGTTGTACATGACTGAGCGACTTCTGGGGCTTCCCTAGTAGCTCAGCTGGTAAAGAATCCGTGTGTAATGCAGGAGACCCTGATTCAATTCCCGGGTCAGAAAGTTCCCCTGGAGAAGGGATAGGCTACCCAGCCCAGTATTCTTGGGTTTCCCTGGTGGCTCAGATGGTAAAGAATCTGCCTACAATGCAGGAGACCAGGGTTTGATCCCTGGGTTAGAAAGATCCCCTGGAGGAGGGCATGGCAACCCACTCCAGTATTCTTGCCTAGAGAATCCCCATGGACAGAGGAGCCTGGTGAGCTATGGTCCATGGGGTCACAAAGAACCAGACACAACTGAGCGATTAAGCACAGTACAAGAAATAGTTACGTATTATTTTTCATCTCGTTAAAATGCAGCTTGAGCTAAACCCATGACTGACACTGGTATTCAGCTCTGGTTGGGGCCCCTGGGATGAAATGGTCAGGGCGAGGGGATGAGAAGGGTTTATGGATACTCCTGGTACAGAAGAGAGAGGAAGGGAGTCAGGCAGGAACTCCTAAATGCTGCCCCAAAGCAAAGCTACTGGGGTCAGAGAGGAGGGGCCGTTCTGAGTTCCAGCAAGGAAATTTCACAGGGTACACGGTGAGAATATTCACTCTAGGGGTTCTGGTAACAGTGTGGTGTAGAGGATTTTCCAAGGGTCCTTGGAAGTCCTATGATAGCCAGAGAGACCCAATCATTGTGGCCATTACTGCTAATGTTCCCCCACGTGGACATACCTCTGGATTGTATGCTCAGGGTAAACCAGCCTATATTCATATATTAATACTTTCTATAATGTTTCATTTCTAAAGAAAAATTTTGAAGGTTTTATTTAACAATGTCGAAAACATTGCTGTCATGGGGACCAAAATCCCTTTTTAAATTGCTTATTGAAACATTCGTCATTTGAGTTCACAAAGATAGGATAAAAAATTTTTATCACAGTACCATTTAGTTATAGAAGCACTTGCAATTCATCTCCCCCAGAACTCTCAGGGCACATTTCTTTTGATTTGTCAGTATTTCTGAAATCCAGCGATGAAACTTGCTAGAAAGGGGGCAGGCACAAAGGACGCATCCTTTTTTAGTGGATGGACACGGGTGGGGAGCTGAGGGTGGGGGGGACTGGGAGTGCAGGTTTGACATATGTACACCACTGTATATGCACAGAATAGACAGTTAGTAGGAACCTGCTGTATGGCACAGGGAGCTCAGCTCGGGGCTTTGTGATGACCTAGACAAGTGGGGTGGGGAGGGGAGGGAGGTCCAAGAAAAAGGGGACAGATGGATCCGTATCGCTGATTCACTTCATTATATGGCCTTCCCAGGTGGTGCTAGTGGTAAAGAACATGCCTGCCAACGGAGGAGAAATAAGAGACATGGGTTTGGTCCCTGGGTTGCATAAGAGACACGGGTTCAGCCTCTGGGTCAGGAAGATCCCCTGGAGGAGGGCATGGCAGCTCACTGCAGTATTCTTGCCTGGAGGATCCCATGGACAGAGGAGCCTGGGGGGCTCCTCTCCGTGGGGTCACAAAGTGTCGGACATGAATGAATCGACTTAGCACGCACGGACAATGCACCACTCTAAAGCAATTATACGCCAATAAACAAATTTTTAAAAAAATAAAGGAGAAGAAAAAAAAATTGGCCAAGTGAATGATGCTCACAGCCTGGGTTCCCTTTGAGGTCTCCTCAAGCCTCAGCCATCCTGCAGACAAACACCAGTAGCACCTCCTCTCTTGCCCCAGATGGTGCCATGAATGCTGCGTCCTCTGAAAGTCAGGTTCTCTCTCTTCTCCAGTTGTCTGCCTCTCCACAGGCTTCCAGGCAGATCCACCGCATCATCACCCTTCTTCTGGCCCCACCCCTCTATGGGGTTCGGGGAGGAGGCATCCCCGTGCCAGTTTCGGGGAAAAGGAGAGGAAGGGCAAAACACATGTTCAGGAAACAGACTTTGTGGTCATCAGGTCAGGGCATAAAAGGTAGAAGGGAGAGATTGTGAGATCCCTCAAGAAAGAAACGGAACCCTTTGGCACACCCTTGAATGCAATGCCAAGGCTCTTATTCAGTCTGCACATACAAGGGAGCCACTCCTGGGTTAGAAACAAAGGAGTGATGTGATCAAAGATTTGGTCTTGGAAGGTCCTGCAGGAAACGATTAGGGCTAGAAGAAACCACCCACCCTCCAGCCCAGGAGGCCGAACTGCCCCATTTGCCACCCCTCCTTGTTCTTTCCATTTTCTGTTACTGAAGACATCATTCTACCCTCCACTGTGGCTTCTCTGTCCTCATGAGTCTCATCCTTCTGCTGGCCTGGCAGCATCTTGCAGGCAGTCTTAGGCCTTAGGTACCTCCCTGACCAGCACACGGGGCAGCCGTTGGTACCACACTTGCCACCTACCTCACGGCCTGATTTCAAACCTGTGTTATTTCGAAAGAGAGTCAGGGCAAGTTCGGTGGTGGTAAAGAAACTAGATGGAAGTGTGGATGAATAAAAGAACGAATGAGCACTGGAGGGAATGCCAGCTTTCATGGTCCAAAGGCCCCTGCTTCTGCTGCCGCCCACAGGGCCCAGAGCTGGCTGTGCCCTTGGAAACCTCTGGGCATCAAAGACTGAATGAGGAGAGACTCCTTGCCATCCACTGTCACTCAGTGCCACATGGGCCCGCCTCACACATCCGGCTTCCAGCTGTCCCCACCGTTCCCTGAAGCCCTCTTCATCCTCCTTATCACATTTCTAAAGGATAGAGACGATGCTAGCTTTTGTGAAGACCTTTAGAACAGAAGGGTTGGGATTTCCCTGGTGGTCCAGTGGCTGAGACCCTGCGCTCCCAATGCAGGGTCTCTGGGTTTGATCCTGGTTAAGGAACTGGATCCCACATGTCACAACTAAGAATTCGGGTGCCGCGACTAAAGATCCCTCATGCCACAATAAAGATGGAAGATCCTGAGTCCCACAACTAAAACAGATAAACAAATATTAAAAAAAAAAAAAAAAAAGCAGAACAGAAAGGTTACTCCCTGGTCATGTCAAACCTCCCTTGACCACCCATCTTCAGCCTCTCCTTTAGAAAAATAGAAACCCTCCTTCTTTAGGTGATTAAACTGGAATCTGCCTAGATAGCTGGTTCTCTTCCAGCTAAACCTCTATACCATGATCTACCCCAGATCCAGCACCCAGGAATTCTGTTCTGCCCCCTATAGTTGTACTGGGCCCCTGGGCAAGAGAGCAAGTTTAAAGGTTCCACTTCCATACAAATATTATTGAAGAAATTAGACTGTGAAGAAATACAGTGTGTATCAGAAAGGTATGTAAATACAGGGCCTTCAAATCATGTCTATTTTTTTAAATAGCCTGTACCCCCAGGATCTTTATAATATCGGAAAAAAAAAAAAAACTGTTTGGAAAGCTGTAATAACTTTAACTACAGCATAAAGGAAGGTAATATGTAGCCTGATTGGCTTGCCATTATGTTATTTGTGCTGTACAGATACAAAATTTTGGAATCAGATGTTTTATGGGAAATCATTACAATTCTGAATATGTGACTGAACTTTTCCTAAATATATCAAAAATGGAACAGCTTGTGAGCATACATAATTGAAAACAAAGTTTATGAGCCGGTAGATGTCTACCAATATCAACAGAAATTTAACAGAACTGCATAACGTTTTGTGTTTTGTCTATTGCACTCAGATGCTCCCCTGCATGGGTCCGCTCACTGTTCCTGCAGCGGATGGTGCTGAGCCCACTCACAGATGGATGCGGTGATTTGATGAGAGGGTCTGTGGGGTTTGAGACTAATGGGGCCACCACGTACGGCTGGGCAGGTTGTGCATTGAACAGCTACAGGACACCCCTTTGCCGTAGAGGACGATGTGAAAGGCATCCACTGGAGTTCACAGCACACAACCCGCACAGCATAAGGCATTCTTTTTGAGCCATCACCTTGAGGGACAAGCAGAATCCACCTGTAATCCCCTAAAGAACACGACCACAAAGGAAAACCCAAAGCCTCACGTACTGTTGATGCGAATTCAGATTGGGACAGCCATTACGGGAAACAGTATGAAGGCCCCTCAAAAAATTAAAAATAGCATGTCTCATTTATATATGGAATCTTTAAAAAAAAGTTTATTATAGATGCAGAGAACAGAATGGTAGTTGCCAGAAAGTGGAAAGTCGCTCAGTCATGTCCGATTCTTTGTGACCCCATGGACTATACAGTCCGTGGAATTCTCCAGGCAAGAATACTGGAGTGGATAGCCTTTCCCTTCTCCAGGGGATCTTCCCAACCCAGGGATTGAACCCAGGTCTCCTGCACTGCAGGCAGATTCTTTTTTTTTTATTTTTTATTTTTATTTATTTATTTATTTTTTTGCAGGCAGATTCTTTACCAGCTGCGGGTTCTTCCCTGAGCCATACGGAAAGCCCAAGAGGTTAGGGGTGAAATGGGTAAAGGAATAAACAGGTACGTACTTCCAGGTGTTAAAAGAAAAAAAACTTCCCTAGAAATCGTAATTACCCACAATTCATTTATTCATTCACTCATTCATGTACTCACTCGTTATTCATTCAGCTTTTAAAGTGAGCCGCTCAGCTGGTAAAGAATCCGCCTGCAATGCGGGAAACCTGGGTTTGATCCCTGGTTTGGGAAGACTCCCTGGAGAAGGGAACTCCAGTATTCCGGCCTGGAGAAGTCCATGGACTGTATAGTCCATGGGGTTACAAAGAGCTGGACATGAGTGAGGGACTTTCACTCCCTTGAAAGTTGTGAATTCTCCCTTAGAACCATCTCGGGGGTGCCTGCGGATGCCTGCATCATGGAGAGAACTGAACTCCTGGGCCTGCTCTCACCTGGGACCCATGATGTCACCAGCAAGCTGGACGCTCTTCCTCCCGTACTCCTGCTCCTGGGTGCGTCCTTCTTAGACCCTAGGGTTTGTGGGTCGGAACTCGTGCATCATTCTGACTAGCACCTGGAATGGTTGCTTTGGCCATTTGAGGATCTGCATCTGAGAAACGGTTCAGCCATGTCCTCCTCTGTCCTGTATGATGGGCTCCTAATGCTACCCAGCAGAAAGTTAAATGGCTTCTCTGGTGGCACGGTGGACAGGAATCTGCCACCAGTGCAAGGGACATGGGTTCGATCCCTGGTCCGAAAAGAGTCCACATGCCGTGGAGCAACTAAGCCCATGCACCACAGCTACTGAAGCCTGCACATTCTAGGGCCCGAGAGCCACAATGAATGAGCTCCTGCCTGGGCTGCAGCTACTGAGCCTGTGCTCCGCAACAAGGGAAGCCACACTATGATGAGAAGCTCATGCGCCACAAGGAGAGAGCAGCCCTCACTGTCCACAACTAGAGAAAAGCCTGTGTACAGCGAAGAAGACCCAGCGCAGCTAAAAATTAATTAATTAAGCAGTAGGTACATGGCAAATAAATAAATAAATAAAGCAGAACAAAAAGAGCTGCCCGGGTCATTGACCTAGAACTACTCCATGAAACATGCTCTCATTTTAGGTCCAGCAAAAACAATTCCATGCCAACAAATGATTTAGATCTGACAAAAAATACCTCATAAATAAAACAGACACGAGAAAGCACCTGCTGTGACTTTTGAAAATGTCCAGTTGGTCACCGACAGATTACAGGGCCACCAACCTTTGCCATACTTAGAGCATCCTCAAGGATCCCTGCTCTGGAGCTGGGTTCATTTCTTGCTGGAAATCCCTTTGCTGATACTTTCCTGCCTAATGAGTATTTAACACCATCCCACACATCAACACACACTGAGTAATTACAAGAACTGAAAGTCTCTTTTAGAGAAGAGAAAGTCAGATAATTCAGGACATGGAAAACAAGACCTGAAAGGGAAAAAAATTGATGGAATTAAGACTGTTTAACCCAGAGGAAAAAAAGACTGCTTGATGGGTCACTAATTTCCAGCAAGTTGATTGAAAGTTATTTCACATAGGATACTGGCCATCTGGTTTCCCTTTCCTGAGCACAGAGGGGAAATGATTTTCAATTGCATCAGGAAGAGTTTAGGTTGGAAAATAAGGAAGACTTTCCAGATGCTTAGAGTTATTAAATACTGAGTGTTGAGAGGGCCACAGCATCACCTTTTTGGAAATGGTTCAGAGGATGACAAATTCTGTCCATCCAGGCCTTTTTAGGAGCAGCCTGAGTGGAGGACATAATGAGATGAGTAAAATGATCTCTTTGAAAAGCCTTCCTGCCTTATTTGTTGTACTAAAAGCGCCTCTTAGAGAAGGATGGGGTTCCTAGGTGGCGCTAGTGACAAAGAATCCGCCTGCCAATGGAGGAGACACAAGAGACAGGGGTTCATCCCTGGGTGGGGAAGAGCTCCTAGAGGAGGAAATGACAATGGACTCCAGTTTTCTTGCCTGGGAAATCCCACAGACAGAAGAGCCTGGTGAGCTACAGCCCATGGGCCACAAAGAATCGGACACGACTGAGTGACTGAATGCAGAGACGCGCATGCAATTTCTAGGCTTCCAAAATACTTTCACTATCTCGTTTATGTAGACCCTTCCTAGAGGCAGAAAAGGGGAGTCACCTGGTTCCTGCCTCGCCTCTGTTGTGGGCGAGTCATGAGATCTGCAAGGTGCTGGTATCTCTAGCCCGTTTCCCATCTGGAGCTGCCCCTGTGGAGGTAAATATGTTGATGAGCAGCTTGCTATGTGCATCATCTGTTGCTTCCATCCTGCTGGCTTCCCAGCCCTTGTGTCTGGATGTGGAATCTACTTCTCTAGTTGTGGGGAAGGGCCCCCAGCCAAGGCGGCAGTCTTCTGTCCACTGTGAATGGTCCCGGGCTGGGTGTGTAACCCAAGGTGGGTCCATCAGAATTTTGCCCGGAGTGCTTTACCCACAGGTACCAGGGAAAGGCCTTGATTTCCTTGCTGGAAGCAAGTAGGCTAAATGGAAGTTCCTGACTGCCTAATGCCAAGTCTCCACTATCTGGAGAAAGCTGTTTGTTTTTTGTTTTTTGTTTTTAAAAAAAAAAAAAAAAAAAAACCCTGGGAGAGGCTAAAAGGACAGAGAGAAAACTCTCCAGGCCTTCAAGTCAGCTCAGAAATCAATCCTTACCCTGATATTTTCCCTTGGGTTTTATGAATCAACAGAGTACTTTTTCCCCTTAAGCTCATCTGAGTTCCGTTTCTATTATTTCCAACCCCAGTCCTAGTGATTATGGGGTGGAATGAAGTCTCAAGGATATGGGACTGCAAGAGCCACAAGACAGGGCACAAACTCTTCTGCATTAGTAAAACCTAATAGTAAGATTTATTCATACCTCAGGGAAGATAAGAGAGAAAGGGGACAGAGTAAGGCAGGAGAGTGGAGCCAGGACACCGGCTTATTCTGCAGAGGCTCCGAATGTGCCTTACGAGCAGCAGTATAGGGGCTTCTCTAGTGGTCCAGTGACCAAGACTCCACGCTCCCAATGCAGAGGGCCTGGGTTCCATCCGTGGCCAGGGAACTGGCCCACATGCTGCAGCTAAGACCCCGTGCAGTCAAATAAATAAAAAATAAGAAAGAAATAAACAAAAATTTCAAATCACTTAAAAAAAAAAAAAAGAACAGCAGTACAGAAGATGGGGTTTCGAATGCTTGCTGCATCATGGGCAAAGGGACTGCTCCCTGTGACTGTAAATATCGGGAAAAGTTCTTCCACGTGGAAACAGGCTATATTCAAGGCAGTTGGAACAAGGTGATGAACCCTGGGTTCACAGGTGGACTCACCAGCATGCAGACACAAGGAATCGTCACAAGAGACAGAGCACAGATGGAGAATCTTCCAAGGGGGAATCAAGAATCCTGGTCTGACCCCTCGTGGGAAGCTCAGCCATTTGCAGAAACTGACGGATAGACTTTCTGATATCCACGCAGCCCAGAATGGGTAGTTGAGCCACGGTTACTTGGATGGTGTGGGGCCTGGCAATCCCAGAAGATGCCTGGGGTAACAAAGAACAAGACTTGTTATTAGAGATGACAGTAAAATGTGGACCAGATAACTTCTTCAGGTGTTATAGTTCATTCTGCACTAAGGAAGTGTGTGTGGGTGGGGATGGGTATGTACACAAGTCACTAAATTGTTTTCCTTTGATGAAATCACATTACACAGTGATCCCGGACCCACACATAAGCACCTCCTCATAACATGTAAGCCAGGCCCTTTCCCATTTTTCGTGGGGCATTTTATAACCAAAGGACGTGCAACCAGAGAGGAAGTTTTCTCCATGTTTCCCATGGAGCTGAGCAGGATCCAACGTGAAACAGAAACTGTGGACAGGACAGCATCAGTAAGCAAAAGCGATTACCGCACCTAAATTGCAGAATGGAAAAAGGCAGCTTTTAGAGTGAAATTGATATGGGCAAAAATTGCCAAGAACACTATTTTAAGGAATAATCTACCTTAAAAAAAAAAAAAAACTATCTAAGCTTATTCTGAAATGACTTTACCATTACATTTTAACAAAGAAGATTTAATGGGAGAGAAGCTAAACTTCCATTAAGTCGCTTCGAACACCCCCGATTCATATTTACTAATAATGATGATTTCCAAAAGCTCATTCCTGCGACTCAGCGCAGGCGGCCCAGCAGGCAGATCCCGTTCGTGGAGTAATCTCCATGAATAATTGCCTGTCAGCGTGGCATACTAAAGAGAAACAGCAAGATTACAAGACAGTGTCTTGGTCTGATGTTTAACTTGAAGATACAAAGCAGAACACTAGGCTTAAGGAAAATGCTTTCAGACTTTCAAGTTTACATGAAATTTGGGAATTTTAACCCCTAGGGAAGGGATTGGAAGGATCAACAGATGCTCTGAAAATGTGCACCAGATTTTTTTGTATATCTGTATTAACATGCCTTTTTCAGGAAAGAGGATTCAGAGGGAATACTGCCCCAAAACATTTAAGAATCACTGAATACATGTACTTTGACCAGTGCCATCCAATAGAACTTCTAGAATGATGGAACTACTTTGTATCTGCACCACCCAAAATGGTAGCCATTAGCCACCATGGCTATGGAGCACATGAAATGCGGCTAGTGCAACTAACAAGTTGTATTTTTAACTTTATTTAATTTTTACTAATTTAAATTTTGTGAAAGCAAAATTATAGGGATTAAAAAACATATCAGTGGTTACCAGGGGCTAGAGCTGGGCAGAAGGTTGACCACAAAGCAGCAGCCTGATGGAATAATTTGGATTGATGGAACACTTCTGCATTTGACTGGAGTGGCAGATACTTGGTTCTATGCATTTGTCAAAGCTCATGGAAACCTCCGTCAAAAACAGTGATTTACTGGGACTTCCCTGACAGTCCAGTGGTTAGGACTCCATGTTTCTACTGCAGGGATCATAGGTTCAATTCCTGGTCAAGGAACTAAGATCCCACAAGTCTCGAAGTGCAGTCAAAAAAAAAAAAAAAAATGATTTATTGTACACAGACTGCAAATAAACTTTTAAAAGATGTAATTGTAATGTAATTTAAAAGATGTGGTTAGTGGCTACCATATTATTTCTGTAGCCTTAGACCATCACTTTAAGAGATCTACCTGCGTTTGCCTCAACATTGATGTGACTGGATTTTCCTGACCAACAGATTCATTAAGCTTAGAAATGTTTCTACAAACCATTGCGATAATTAAGTGCATTGCAGCCTCACTGGCAAGGACAGCATGCTAAGGACAGAATGCTGATGCCCTGTCCCGTTCCCTCCAGCTCTGCTGAGCAGTCCAACCCTCCTTGGCTACCACAAATTTTGAGGAGCAACCTTGCCACAAGTTTAATGCCCTTGTCCCAAGCTCCAATCCAGTCTTGAGACAGACCTTCTGCCCCAGCACCATCCAGAGATTGCTCCAGGCAGCAGAAAAGGCATGCTGAGCTGCGACTGGTAACCGCTTGCCTTGGTAAGCTCCACTGCCAACAGGCATCTTACTCAGAAGTAATCTCAAACACGTGCTCATGGAAACTCTTTTCAACACAATCCAATTTTTTCCCTTATGACCATTTGTCAGTATCCTAGGGCTGCCCGGACAAAATACAGCCAACTGGTATCTTAGAACAATAGAAATGACTGTCTCCCAGAGACCAGAAGTCTGAAATCCAGGTATTGACAAGACTGGTATCGTCTCAGCTGCTGGAGGGAGAACCTAGTCTATGTCCCCCTTCTGGCTTCGGCGGCTTCAGCGCACCCTCTCTTTTCTTGGCCTATGGCAGCAACACTCCCATCTCTGCCTCCATCTTCCATCTCCACAGAGCGTCTTCCTGTCTGTGTCTCTCTGAGTCTCTGTGTGCAAATGTCCCTCTTCTGTACGGACACTGGAATTTGGATCAGGCACTGGAGAAGGAAATGGCAACCCACTCCAGTACTTTTGCCTGGAAAATCCCATGGACGGAGAAGCATGGTAGGCTACAGTCTATGGGGTTGCAAAGAGTTGGACACGACTGAACAACTTCTCTCTTTACCCTCACTCACTACGACCTCACCTTAATGTAATCACATCGGCAAAGATCCAAGTTCCCCAAAAAGGTCATATTCACAAGGTACCAGGACTTGAGTGCATCTTTCCAGGAGACATAATTCAACCCATAAAAGACCCCAATCATTGTTGGACAGAATTCCTTTCCTGGCATAGAGCATTCCAGACCAGGTATGGCTTCACCTTGGATTTATCCTGAACTTCATTTGTGTGTGTGTGTCTTTCTGTGTGTGTTCACAGGTGTGCATGCATATGTGTGTGTGTGTTTTCCATTTCAGGGTTTTTACCATGTCCTGTCCGTGGCAAAGGCAGCAGCATCCCTGCAGTGCCCACTTTTACTGAGCCCTTAACATTCAGGAAAACTTGCTTTCATTAATCGAAGAGCAGGTCCTGAGGCAGAGATACGACCTCTCCCAGGTCGATTGGCCCTGAGCTAGTTAGCAGAAGTCTGGGTACAGAGGTACAGAGGATGCTGAAAGACAAGAGAAACTGGATTTGATACTAAAGTTTCTTACCACGGGTGGCAGAAGGAGTTACTTCACTCTTTTTTTGAATGCCCCACACAGCATGCTGAATCTTAGTTCCCTGACCAGGACCCACACCACCTGCGGTGGAGGCGTGGAGTCGTAACTACTGGACCACCAGGCAAGCCCCAGTTACTTCACTTTCTGAGCCTTAATTTTCTCACTAGTCCCATGAGACTAATGCCTACGTCTTGGGTTGCTTTTATCAGTAAATAATAGATCTACTGAGTGCTTAGTAGCTAATCAATAAATGTTGTTTTCCAAGTCCTTCCTTTTTTGACAATTTTACTCTCATTAGAAATCATTTCTATTTAATATAAGAATGAAGAAAAACGTGAAAAGTAAATGGAAATGTTTGTAATTCCCTCACCCAGGGATAATCGTTATTTAAATTTTTGTGTTGTTTCCTGACTATCTTTTTCAATGCATATATTTACATACACTATTTCTGCAAAATTGGTTTCATTCTGTACATATTTGTTTTGGAACCAGTCTCACTTAACAAGACAGTAAGTACATTTTCATATTTAATCAAATGGTCCTCTAAAGCATGGTTTATAATGGCTGCCGAGTAATCCATTATGGACATAACATATTTCTTCCATAAATAACATTTTGTCAGCCCTTTTGGCTGTTTCCAATATTTTACTCTTTTAAACAATGTTGTTAGAGATGTTCTTATGTGTAAAACATTGTGCCTGTCTCCAATTATTCCTTTTAGAATTCTGGGGAATTCCTGGAAGTTCAGTGGTTACGACTCAACACTTTTATTGTGGTGAACTGGGTTCAATCCCTGGTCAGGGAACTAAAATTCCATGGTATGGCAAAAAAAAAAAAAAGAAAGGCAAGAAAAGTTATCAGGAATAGGATGACTTAAATCCACTCCCTAAAGGACCATTTCATAACATCTTCTTGCTTCCTTCTTTCCTTCCTCCTCCTCATCTCAGTTGATAACCTTCCCTCTTGATGTCAATGAGAAGACAGAAGCCATCAGATGAGAACTTTCTTACCTCCCCTTGACCAAGTCCATCCATCTGCATTCACCTGGACCGTCACACTGTCTGGCCTCCCTGCCATATAAGTGAAGTTCAGCCCCTCCACTTAGGTTCTGGATCCCAGCCTCTCTTGCTGACTCACTGACGCTGCTCCTAAAACCTCTCTGCTTCCTCTCCTGAATCTTCAGAGACCTTCACCAGATCTAGAACATCCCATCCCCAACACCATGCAGACACCTAGAGATTTATCTCCTGGGATTTTCTTCTATGACTGCTATCGCCAAAGACCACAAACTTAGTGGCTTCAAACACAAGTATATTGTCTTACAGTTCTGGAAGTCAGAAGTCCAAAATAGGTTTTTACTGGACTAAAGTCAAGTGTCAACAGGGTTGTGTTCCTTCTGGAGCTCCAGGAGAGAATCCATTTCCTTCCCTTGTCCAGCCTCTTATAAAGACCACTATGGTTACCTTTCCATCAAGACAACCCAGGACAATATTCCCATCTTGAAACCCTTAATCAAGGGCTTCCCTGGCAGTCCAGTGGTTAAGAATCCACCTTGCAAGGCAGGGGATGCAGGTTCCATCCCTGGTCTGGGAACTAAGATCTCCAGGGCAATGAAGCCCACTCACGGCAACTAAGAGTTCACGCACTGGGTGAAAGAGCCCATGTGGCACCGGAAGACCTCGAGCGCCGCAACCAAGGCCCAGCGCCGCTCCCGCGTGGTGTGCCCAAGGCCCAGCGCCGCTCCCGCGTGGTGTGCCCACGGCCCAGCGCCGCTCCCGCGTGGTGTGCCCACGGCCCAGCGCCGCTCCCGCGTGGTGTGCCCACGGCCCAGCGCCGCTCCCGCGTGGTGTGCCCACGGCCCAGCGCCGCTCCCGCGTGGTGTGCCCACGGCCCAGCGCCGCTCCCGCGTGGTGTGCCCACGGCCCAGCCCCGCTCCCGCGTGGTGTGCCCAAGGCCCAGCCCCGCTCCCTCGTGGTGTGCCCAAGGCCCAGCCCCGCTCCCGCGTGGTGTGCCCAAGGCCCAGCGCCTCTCCCGCGTGGTGTGCCCAAGGCCGAGCTCCAGGCCCCTCCACTCCTACACATCCAGCAGAAAGCGTGGGTTCCTCTTGATTCTGTGCTTTCCTTTGAAACCAGCACTCCAGGCATCAGCAAGTCCTGAAGGTGCCACCTTTACCACGCATCCCAAGATGACCTGTGCAACACCCCTCAAACGGTCCCCTCTCTCCTGGGTCACTGCCCAGGCCTCCAAAAATCTCCCTGCTGCTTGTCCTGGCCTATAGTCTGTTTCCCACGCAGAAGCCAGCACGATCTTTAACATGTACATAAAATGCTGTCATTCTTGTACTCAGACCCTCCAATCAGAGCACGTACAAGATAGAGATGGTGACCACGGGGCATGCGTCTCAGACACATTCAATTAAGGACTTTGCTGATGACAAATGACCAGGTAGAAGATTCAGGGAAACTTAGTCCTGTTGACAACATTGTGGGAAGTAAGCTACAAAGCAGGAAACAAAAGAGTGAGATGGAGACTTAGAAGGGATATGCGTTAGAATCAGGAATGCCTGATAAGCGGTGCACTTATTGGCAAAATTAACAGAAAGATGACAGACCGGGAGATGTTTGCGAATCTACAACTGACCAGGGGGTTAAAAACAAAAAAATTCCAAGAGTTCCAATGACTGAGCCAGGCAGAAGCTCAGAAGCCTGGCTATGCATTAGAAGCAGCTCAAAAGAATGTGGACAACATCGTTGCCTGGGCCTCTGGATGGTGTCAGTCAGAACCTCTGGGCATGAGGTCCCAGCATCAGCACATTTTAAAAGCTCTCCACACAAGTCTGCTTTGAGGACTGAGAACTGCTGGTGAAGGGTAAGAACATAAGAGTGTGGAGATAAAGAGAGTTAGTCAAAGAGAAGGCGGAAAATGAGAAGATGAAGCAGCTGAGAGGTCAAGGTGTCCAATGGTCATTTATGCAGATGCTGAAGTCTCCACCAGCTGCAGAGGAGAGAAATTCCACTGTGGTTAGAGATGCTTTCTTGAACTGACTTCCTGGGCGCTTGGGGGCCAGGAATGTGGGCTTCCTAGGGCCACTCGGGTCTCTGAGGATCTCCCTCAAGTCCTTGCAAGAGCACAGCTGAGGCCCAGGAGTGGGTGATCTCAGTAGGAACACTCTGAGCTCAGGGAACCATTTTCACATCCACAGCAGTCAGAGTAATGCCCCCCTGGAGTGGACTGATTGGTGTCCCCCCAAATCCGTGTCCCCCCAGAAAGTCAGAGCATCTTACTTGGAAATAGGGTCTTTGGAGATGGAATTACACTGGGATGAGACCACACTGGATTGAAGCGGTCTCTAAATCCAAAGGCCGGTGTCCTTAAAAGAAGAAAGGGCACACAGGTACACAGGAGAGAAAGGGGCCACGGGAAGGCAGAGGGACACACGGAGGGCCTAGAGCTCCTCCTGATAGAAGGGCATATGTGCACCCCTTTTTTTAAGATTATTTATTTATTCATTTTTGGGCTTCGCTGCTGTGCAGGCTCTTCTCTAACTGTGGTGAGCGGGGGTTACTCTAATTGCCGGGCGTGGGCTTTTCATCGCCGTGGCTTCTCTTGTTGCACGGGCTCCAGGGCGTGCAGGCTTCAGCAGCTGCAGCACGCAGGTTTGGTTGCTCCATGGCTTGTGGGATCTTCCCGGACCAGGGTTCAAACCCACATTCTCTTAAAACCACTAGACCACCACCAGGGAAGCCCATGTATACCCTTTAGTCCCTTAGAGCTTTTCATGATTTCAGTTTTTATATTTAATTTTATAATCCAACAGCCTTTAACCAATTTCTTGTAGATACTTTGGGAATCTGACGGAAGCTATTGACACCCCTACCTCCAAAGAACATAAACATATACATGCAAAACTTTGCCACAATTAAGAACATTTCCAATCCTGTTGCCGTTTCTCTTGGTTTACAGCCTAAAGCAGAGGCCTTGTTTCAAAAAGGCTCTCTTGTCCCACTAGAATGGTCCCACAAACAAAAGTTTCAAATATCAAACAGAAGATTTTTATTCCCTCAGGCCAAGGTGTTCATCTCTAGAAAAAGAAGGTTAAAAAACAAACAAAAAGAACACCTCATTTAAAAATGAACTGAGGCAACCCTGAAAGGAGGGACTCAGATGCACGCAGAGCAAAGTTCACAGAAGCATGAGCGCCAAAAGGTGTGGGCATCTGAAATGTCCATGGATGGATTGATGGATAAACAAATATGGTCTATCTGTACAATGTTATTCAGCCTTAAAAGAAATGAAATTCTGACAAGTGCTAAGTCGCTTCAGTCGTGTCCGACTCTGTGTGACCCCATAGACGGCAGCCCACCAGGCTCCCCCGTCCCTGGGATTCTCCAGGCAAGAACACTGGAGTGGGTTGCCATTTCCTTCTCCAATGCATGAAAGTGAAAAGTGAAAGTGAAGTCGCTCAGTCATGTCCGACTCTTCGAGATCCCATGAACTGCAACCTACCAGGTTCCTCCGTCCATGGGATTCTCCAGGCAAGAGTACTGGAGTGGGGTGCCGAACCCTAAAAACAATATGCTGAGTAAAATAAGCCAGACACAGAAGAACAAATATTACATGATCATCCTTATATGAGATACCTAACAGAGGCAATGGAGAAGGCGATGGCACCCCACTCCACTACTCTTGCCTGGAAAATCCCATGGACGGAGGGGCCTGGTGGGCTGCAGTCCATGGGGTCACTAGGAGTTGGACATGACTGAGCGACTTCACTTTCACTTTTCACTTTCATGCATTGGAGAAGGAAATGGCAACCCACTCCAGTACTCTTGCCTGGAAAATCCCATGGACAGGGGAGCCTGGTGGGCTGCCGTCTATGGGGTCACACAGAGTCGGACACAACTGAAGCAACTTAGCAGCAGCAGCAGCAGCAGCAACAGAGACAAACTTATAGAGACAGGAAGTAGAATTGAGAACTGAGTGGGACTTCCTTGGTGGCCCAGTGGCTAAGGCCCAGGTCCCCATGCTTGCAAAGCAGGGGGCCTGCGTTTGATCCCTGGTCAGGAACTAGATTCTACATGCCACAGTTAAAGATCCTGCTTGAAGCAACGAATCTGTTGATGCCACTGGGCTGCTCCTTTGTTGATTTGTTCTTTCATCTGACATATGTTTACTAAGGACCTACCAGGTGTCAGAGGCTTCCCAGGTGGTTCAGTGGTAAAGACTGCACCTGCCAAAGCAGGAGACCCAAGAGACGTGGGTTCGATCCCTGGGTTGGGAAGATCCCCTGGAGAAGGAAATGGCAACCCACTCCGATATTCTTGCTTGGGAAATCCCACGGACAGAGGAACCTGGCAGACTACAGTCCACAGAGTCTCAAAGAGCTGGACACAGCCGAGCGACTGAACAGCAGCAACCAGGTATCAGAAGTTGTGCAAAACATGCTGGACAGACACACACACACAAGACCGCTTTCCTCTCACCCCTAAGCTGCAGCTGGATGTCAACATGTGCCGCCCGGGCCCCTTCAGAACTGAGTCACTCTTTCTCTCAACCGCTGGGAGTGTTGGCAGAGGATGTCGCTCAGCTGGGTCTCCGTCCCAGCATCACAAAGACCATCTGAAGTCTAAGATCATGCCTCCCACCTGGGGATAGCCCACATCCAACAACCAGCCCATGGTAAAGGCCTGGCCAAGGAGGCGATCCCCGAGAAGTCACTCCATCTCCAGAGCCCCCAGGGAACATGCTGAGGCTTGTGTTAAACTGTAACACGAGAGACACAGACATAGAGAACAAACGTATGGACGCCAAGGAGGGAAAGGGGCGCTGGGATGAACTGAGAAATTGGGACCGACGTGTCTACGCTACATGTGTAGAACAGGTAACTGATGAGAACTTACTGTGCAGCACTGGGAGGGCGGGGGAGGTGCAACCTGCTCACAGACATATAATAAGGTAACCTCAAAAGTGCATTGCCCTACACAGTAGCTGCTTCCCAGGTGGCTCAGTGGTAGAGAAGCCGCCTGCCAAAGCAGGAGATGCAGGTTCGATCCCTGGGTCTGAGAGATCCCCTGGGGAAGGAAAAGGCAACCCACCAGTATTCCTGCCTGGAGAATCCCACGGACAGAGGAGCCCGGCGGGCTCAGTCTACGGGGTCGCACAGAGTCGGACACGATTGAGCAACTGGGCATATGCAGTAGGTGCAAACAAATACTGTTTGATTCTGCTTTGGCACAGTACCGACAACAATCCAGTTCATAGGATCAGGAAGTACATTGGTAGATGCTAGGGGCTGGGAATGGGGTGGGGAGGGCGAACGGAGAGTTAGTGTTTATCAGGGCCAGAGTCTCAGTTTAGGAAGGTGGAAAATCCCAGAGATGGCTGACGGTGAAGCTGCACAGCAATGAGATGCACTTAGTCCTACTGAACTGTACTATTTAAACTGCACTATTTAAATATGGTTAAATAGTATGTTTTATAGTATGTGTGTTTTTTAATTAAAAAAAATTTTTAAAAAGCCCTGTATCACAGTTCAACTCCTCTTTTTCACCCAACCCTGCTTTCCCCACCCCTGGCTCCCCCGTAGGGTTGATCTCAAAGATTCTTCCCAGTATCTTCTCGCACACAAATCTCCTTCACAGGGTCTTGGTAATTGACCTCAGACAAAGGGACAGCCATACAAGTTCAAAAGCAATGATAAGACAACTCTGAGTGATTCCCACCAGGAGGAGGGGAAAGTTATTTTCCTGAGCGGTCTTGGTTTTGGGGGGCCAGACAGATTTTATCTGAAACATAAAGCACAAGAAGGACTTCCAGAGGTCACAGGTAGGCGGGCATTGCCTCAGAAGGGGCCGACCTGATAGATGAGAAGGCAGGGGAGGGCCTGGTGCGTCCCCAAGATGGGAGGAGCCTGCTGATGAGAGTCATCTTGTGTGGGGACATTCTCCTGTAAGTCAAGGAAGATGTTAGGACCTCAGGAAAATCAGGAACTTCGGGAAAAAGAGCTGGGAAAGGTTATGTGTATTCAGTGTGGAGGTCTGAGAGGTGGAGAAAATGACATGATGAAATAAATAGCTACAGACACAGCTAAATGCTCTCTTTTGTAAGTTACATATGGATACATACAGCAACCCGTAGGAAAAAACCAGGAAGGCACTGTTTCCAACATCCCTTTTCACACATGGTGATTCAAAGACACAGAGTGAGGTTAAGCAATTTGTCTAAGGTCAACAATGTGTCGATTTATATTCCTGCAGGGCCATAGGGGCATATAGCAGCATATTTAACAGGCACGTCGATAGAATTCACAAGTACCTGGGCTTCTGGGGAGCTTTAAGTTCAGTTCAGTCGCTCACGCATGTCCGACTCTTTGCGACCCCATGAACTGCAGCACGCCAGGCCTCCCTGTCCATCACCAACTCCCGGAGTCCACCCAAACCCATGTCCATCGAGTTGTTGATGCCATCCAACCATCTCATCCTCTGTCGTCCCCTTTTACTCCTGCCCCCAATCCCTCCCAGCATCAGGGTCTTTTCAAATAAGTCAGCTCTTCACATCAGGGGGCCGAAGTATTGCAGTTTCAGCTGCAACATCAGTCCTTCCAATGAACACCCAGGACTGATCTCCTTTAGGATGGATTGGTTGGATCTCCTTGCAGTCCAAGGGACTCTCAAGAGTCTTCTCCAACACCACAGTTCAAAAGCATCAATTCTTTGGTGCTCAGCTTTCTTTATACTCCAACTCACATCTATACATGACTACTGGAAAAACCATAGCCTTGACTAGATGGACCTTTGTTGGCAAAGTAATGTCTCTGCTTTTTAATATGCTGTCTGGGTTGCTCATAACTTTCCTTCCAAGGAGTAAGCGTCTTTTAATTTCATGGCTGCAGTCACCATCTGCAGTGATTTTGGAGCCCAGAAAAATAAAGTCTGACACTGTTTCCACTGTTTCCCCATCTATTTCCCATGAAGTGATGGGACCAGATGCCATGATCTTAGTTTTCTGAATGTTGAGCTTTAAGCCAACTTTTTCACTCTCCTCTTTCACTTTCATCAAGAGGCTCTTTAGTTCTTCTTCACTTTCTGCCATAAGGGAGGTGTCATCTGCAAATCTGAGGTTATTGATATTTCTCCTGGAAATCTTGATTCCAGCTTGTGCTTCCTCCAGCCCAGCATTTCTCATGATGTACTCTGCGTGTAAGTTAAATAAGCAGGGTGACAATATACAGCCTTGTCGTACTGCTTTCCCGATTTGGAACCAGTCTGTTGTTCCATGTCCAGTTCTAACTGTTGCTTCCTGACCTGCATACAGGTTTCTCAAGAGGCAGGTCGGGGGGTCTGGTATTCCTATCTCTTTCAGAATTTTCCACAGTTTATTGTGATCCACACAGTCAAAGGCTTTGGCATAGTCAAGAAAGAAGAAATAGATGTTTTTCTGGAATTCTCTTGCTTTTTCGATGATCCAGCAGATATTGGCAATTTGATCTCTGGTTCCTCTGCCTTTTCTAAAACCAGCTTGAATATCTGGAAGTTCATGGTTCACATATTGCTGTAGCTTGGCTTGGAGAATTTTAAGCTTTACTTTACTAGCATGTGAGATGAGTGCAATTGTGCAGTAGTTTGAGCATTCTTTGGCATTGCCTTTCTTTGGGATTGGAATGAAAACTGACCTTTTCCAGTCCTGTGGCCACTGCTGAGTTTTCCAAATTTGCTGACATATTGAGTGCAGCACTTTCACAGCCTCATCTTTCAGGATTTGAAATAGCTCCACTGGTATTCCATCACCTCCACTAGCTTTGTTCATAGTGATGCTTCCTAAGGCCCACTTGACTTCACATTCCAGGATGTCTGGCTCTAGGTGAGTGATCACACCATCATCATTATCTGGGTCATGAAGATCTTTTTTGTACAGTTCTTCTGTGTATTCTTGTCACCTCTTCTTAATATTTTCTGCTTCTGTTAGGTCCCTACCATTTCTGTCCTTTATTGTGCCCATCTTTGCATGTAATGTTCCCTTGGTATCTCTAATTTTCTTGAAGAGATCTCTAGTCTTTCCCATTCTGTTGTTTTCCTCTGTTTCTTTGCATTGATCCCTGAGGAAAGCTTTCTTATCTCTCTTTGCTATTCTTTGGAACTCTGCATTCAAATGGGTATATCTTTCCTTTTCTCCTTTGCTTTTTGCTTCCCTTCTTTTCACAGCTATTTGTAAGGCCTCCTCAGACACCCATTTTGCTTTTTTGCATTTCTTTCTCTTGGGGATGGTCTTGATTCCTGTCTCCTGTACTATGTCATGAACCTCCATCCATAGTTCATCAGGCACTCTATCAGATCTAGTCCCTTAAGTCTATTTCTCACTTCCACTGTATAGTCATAAGGGATTTGATTTAGGTCATACCTGAATGGTCTAGTGGTTTTCTCCACTTTCTTCAATTTCAGTCTGAATTTGGCAATATGGAGTTCATGATCTGAGCCACAGTCAGCTCCCAGTCTTGTTTTTGCTGACTGTACAGAGCGTCTCCATCTTTGGCTGCAAATAATATAATCTATCTGATTTCAGTGTTGACCATCTGGTGATGTCCATGTATAGAGTCTTCTCTTGTGTTGTTGGAAGAGGGTGTTTGCTATGACCAGTGCGTTCTCTTGGCAAAACTCTATTAGCCTTTGCCCTGCTTCATTCTGTACTCCAAGGCCAAATTTGCCTGTTACTCCAGGTGTTTCTTGACTTCCTACTTTTGCATTCCAGTCCCCTATAATGAAAAGGACATCTTTTTTGGGTGTTAGTTCTAGAAGGTCTTGTAGGTCTTCGTAGAACCGTTCAACTTCAGCTTCTGCAGTGTTATTGGTTGGGGAGCTTTAAAGAATCTTAAAAGTTATCCACATCCTTGATGGAACAAGCAAAAACTCTGAGAAGGGTTGACTAGCTCACCCAGGATCACAGAGCTAAGAGAATCAGACTGGGTTCCAGCGCTCAGGAATTCTCAGGACTGGGCAGCTATGGAAAGTTCTGTGGGCAACACAGTGCAATGGGGGTGTCAATCATGCTCAGGCTTCAGACCAGTTTTATAAGCAGCCCAGTACACAGTATACTGAGCTCAGCCCCCATGATTGATGATTAAGAACGTAGAACTGTGTACTTCAGTGCGCTCCACTGAGATCCAGAAAACTTTTAATGTGGTCCACTAGGCGAAATGGCATCAAATTGGTGGTGGTGGTTTAATCTCTAAGTCATGTCCGATTCTTGCAACCCCATGGACTGTAGCCTACCAGGCTCCTCTGTCCATGGGATTAACTGGGGTGGGTTGCCGTTTCCCTCTCCAGGGGATCTTCCCAAACCGGCCCAGGAATTGAACCTGGGCATCAAATGGCGACCTTCATATCATGACATATTGTGTCCTGGGGCCACCTCATAGCATGTAGGCCTGCCATGATTCCCTATCACTCAGCTGCCCAGCCTCATCTTCCCCTGTTCTGTACCACCCTTGTGGGCCCCAGCAACACAGAGCCACGAGTCATCCCCAGGCCACCATGATGTCATGACCCAGTGCCTTTACATATGCTGCGTGTGTTTCCTGGCTCCTGCCTTCCTCTGCTCTGCCAGGAAAGTCCTACTTCATCAAGACTTGAAAATAAAAGTCACTACATCTATGTTTACAGCTGCAGTATTCACGATAGCCAAGCGATTGCCACAACCCAAATGCCCATCAAAGGACGAATGGATAAACAACATCTGGTACATACACACAGTGGAATATTATTCAACCTTAAAAAGAAAGGAAATTCTGACGCCCGTTATGACATGGATGAACCTTGAAGATACTATGCAAAGTGAAATAAACCAGACCCAAAAAGACATATGCTGTATAATTCCGCTTATATGAGGTCCCTGCTGCTGCTGCTAAGTCACTTCAGTCGTGTCCAACTCTGTGCAACCCCAGAGAAGGCAGCCCATCAGGCTCCCCCGTCCCTGGGATTCTCCAGGCAAGAACACTGGAGTGGGTTGCCATTTCCTTCTCCAATGAATGAAAGTGAAAAGTGAAAGTGGAGGACTGCAGCCTACAGGAGTCAAATTCACAAAGACAGAAGGTAGAACACCAGGCTGTGGGGGGAGGAGAGAATCTAGGGGGAGGGGAGTTATTGTTTAATGGGTACAGAGCTGCAGTTTGGGAAGAAGAAAACATCCCGGAAATTGATTGCACAACAAAATGAATACATACACTTAGCACTACTTAACTGTGCCCTTAGCAATGGTTACAGTGGGTTTCCTGGTGGTCCAGTGGTTAAGAATTCACCTGCCAATGCAGGAGATGTGGGGTCGATCCCTGGTCCGGGAGGATCCCACATGCCGGATATCAACTAAGCCCATGCACTGCAACTACCGAGCCTGTGAGCCTAGAGCCCGCTCTCCACAGCGAGAGAAGCCACCACAGTGAGGAGCCCACGAACTGCAACCTGAGAGCAGCCAGCACGTAGCAGCCTGTGTGCCAGGGCAGCCGCAAATAAGTAATTTATTAAAAATTTTAAAAAGGAGAAATGGTTAAAATGGTCAATTTTATGTGATGTGCATTTTACTACAATTTGGAAAAATATTTTTAAACTTTTTTTAATATATTTTTTAAAAACTCCATCCTCTGGTAATGATTTCTGGGAGCCCTCACTGAGGCAATTCACTCCTCCCAGCCAGGTCTGGTTATGACCTTCTGGACACACTTCTTCTGAAGTGTGCTGACCACCATGGAACTATTAACACCAAAGTGCTGTCTTCAGCAAATGAAGGACCAGCCTGATTGCTATGGGTCTCTGTAGCTGCAGCCCCTATGCGAGCACATGGTTGGACAACGATTGCTGCTCAATTAGGACCCTAAGTAGGATGTTACTAGGAGGTGTCAAGCCTTCACCAGCTTTTGGAAATAATCATAGGTCCACGATGCCTCTAAGACTGACAAGCCATTTGTAAAGAATTGGCTTGACAGATTGAACACTCTCCCCTTGAAAAATGGAGATGAATAAGAAAATATTGAGCATCCTGAAGCCATGGGCTGATTTACAGAGACATTAACAAGAGCTGAGTCCTGCCCAGCTCAACTTTGCTTTGTTGGCATCTAATGCACCTCCAAAGCCTTCCTCCCCTTATCAGGATCTGCAATCCACAAGCCCATAAATATTGCAGTGACATGTGACCAGGAGAGTCAGGGAAGTCAGCCACGGTGATAAAAGTGTCTGTAGAAGAGGTGGAGGGTGCATCAAAGCGAGGGGTGGACAGGAGACAGGCCGTCTCCCACAACAGTTCATTACCAGCCTGGGCTTTGGGATCCAGGCGTAAAGGTGTCTTGGAGGGCAGAAGGAAGGATGGGGCAGGAAAGCCCCTGAGGCCAGGAACCATCCCTGGGCGCCTCCTCCTCCTGAGCTGTCTCCTTCTCTCGGGGTTTGTGCTTTGGATCCAGGGTGAGGTGTTACTAAGTCCCCGCGTGCTCTCATAGCCTCCCTCTCCATCCTCCTATGGCCAACCTCTAATCTTGGTTTGGGATGTAAAGACGAGACATCTAAATGGGGCAAGTGCCCCAAAGAGGGGTGAGTGGTCAACCCCGAGATATGAAAGGAGAGGGCTGATCGCTGGGAGCTGGGTGAAGTGGCTGCAGTTGACTGCAAGTGAATCTCTCAGAGCCAAGGTCACCCGGGGGTCTAGCACAGCGTATATAGGACCTCTAGGGCAAATGAGTCTTTAAAAGGGATGGAAGGGACTTCCTTGGCAGTCCAGTTGTTAGACGCGGTGTTTCCAGTGCAGGGGGCACCGGTGTGTTCCCTGGTGGAGGAACTAAGATCCCATATGCTGTATAACATGGCCAAAAAATTAAAAAAATATATATATATGTATATATGATCCTAGAGCAAACAGCAGTCCCTGGACCCAACTAAATGGCTTTGCTGATAATAACCATGATAACTTACATTGACTGAACACTTGCTTAAAGCCACATACTCTGACCAGCATTTTTAAGTGGGCTATTTCGTGTAATCCTCCAAGAACTACCTCCACTTTTCTGTCCAGGAAAGTGAGGCACAGAGAAATCCAGTGACCAGCTCCAGGACCCATGTGACATCAGCACCGACATAGAGAGGCCAGAAGGGATCCCCTGTGAATCAAGATGAAGAGCTGCAACCCTGGGGCTGGGTAGCTGTGGAAACATATGCTAGAAACATGCCAGTACTTGTCATCACCCACAGGCAGAGGGTCCAGAGCTGGACACGGAGCATCATCCAGATGTTAAGCATTCATGTTAATCAGATTGGTGCTTCAGTAAAGGGGGCAGTGGAGGAAGTGGGGGTGAGACCCACAGGCTGTGCCTACCTGGGGATGGAGAGGTGTGGGCAGTGCGCTGGCAATCGGGGGACCCAAAGCAGCTGCTGCGGACAGGGAAGGCACACTGCCACCCCAGGGTCCCCTCCCACACACCCCAGCGAGATGGTGGCCATCAGCACAAGCTGTCCAGATCTGGCAGCTCACGGCTCATGGCTCACGGACATCCAAATCCTCAGGGGAAAGGAGAGGGCTGCCCCTCAGCAAGAATCCTCTGGGGACTCTGCCTCCATAGTTCCAGAATCTTCCACCTGCACCTTCTCCAGAATCTGTAACAAAATCTGCCTGAGAACACAGGCTTAATTTTTAATGATCACTCAGTAGAACCAGCAATGAAAATGATGAAGTGCGTTCCCCAGCAGATCCTGGGGAAGTACACTCACTCAGATCATCTCAGCCCTGGAGATGTGCCGTGTGGGTGAGGTTCACACCATATCTCACACTCGACACACATTTAGTGGGGTCGCCTGTGGGTCAGGAGCTAGCTATGCTGCATCCTGGGGCTATGAGGTCAAATGAGACCTGGGCTCAGCCCTTGAGGTGCCCACAGTTCTGGGGATGACATATCAGGAATGCATGTGGACTCTGCAGGAGCACAGTAGTGGGTTGCTGCCCAGGTTTGGGGGCACCCAGACCTCGAGGTGAGAATTGGAACACAGGGAGCTAATCAGCAGGTGCCAGGGATGCTAGGAGAGTGTGGAGGATAAGACCAGGGAAGAAAGCAGATAATGAAGGATGCACTATCCAGCCAGCACCCCTGTGGATTGAAGGAGTGTCGTCCTGCTGGGAACCAGGGTAAGACACACCTGCCTCTGAGCTATCCCCCGAAGGATGAGGAAGTGGGGTATGCACCCCACTCCCACAAGTCATGGTAGATTTAGACAGTGCAGCTGGACACCATTTCCAAACAACTCAGACCTTTGGCTCCCCTGGGACCAGTGTCTGGCTCAGGTCTTGTGGTCTGAGGTGTGCAGGGTGGTCTGGGGACCTGGCCAAGACCCCACATTAATAGCTCTCTGGCAAGAACTTCAAGCAGAATTCAGCCTGATCCAGCTGAGGGTCTGAGGGCCGTGAAGGGCAAGTGGGTGAGGGCTGGTCCATTGCCACCTGGCTGCATGGCCACCATCTCCAAGGGCAGATGCACCTCAGATGTCATCTGGTATCCTCACCTCTCTCCTCTGATCCCAGCAGCCCCTCGTCAGGGAGAGTTATTCGGAATTTGAGCTTTGGCGACCCGGCTGCATTTGGTCTGAATCTTGTTTCATGAAGACTCATGTAGGGCCACACAGTGCCCCTTCCAGCTGTCTCTCAGTCATGTCCAGCTCTTTGTAATCCCATGGACTGCAGCACACCAGGCTTCTCTGTCCTTCACTATCTTCTGGAGTTGCTCAAACTCATGTCCATTGAATCAGTGATGCCATCCAACCATCTCATCCTCTGTCATCCCCTTCTCCTCCTGCCCTCAGTCTCTCTCAGAATCAAGGTCTTTTCCAATGAGTCAGCTCTTTGCATCAGGTGGCCAAAGTATTGGAGCTTCAGTTTCAGCATCAGTCCTTTCAATGAATATTTAGGACTGATTTCCTTTAAGATTGACTGGTTTCATCTCCTTGCAGTCCAGGGGACGCTCAAGAGTCTTCTCCAACCCCTTCCAGACTCTTAGTCCTTACAGAAGTCTGCCCCACACCCCAGAGACACCACTGTTCCCTACTACACACACCCTTGGGATTCAGGGGTGTCAGCTCTGCACCATGATGCTTATGGGAACATCTTCCAAATGAATGTCACGGGCCCCTTGGGAGGCACCCAGACCAGCACAATTTCCTCCTCCTTTTAACCCACAAGTAAACTGCCCAAATGATCTGCTTCCCACACCTCATCTGCTCGGAGCACTGCAACTTTGGAAGGAGCTAGGTCACCTGGAGGTGACATGAGACAAGTCATAGGAGCTCTGGAGAACAGGCCGGGATAAGGACACACTCCCAGCCTATAGACAGATCTCCTCCTGTGTTAACCGTTCATGCCCTTCAAAGGATTTCCGAAAGATTCGTCTTGAACTCCACAGTCCTTGGGCATCTGAGCCACACCTGGTCCTCCCTCCTGCTCCCCCCGCCCTCCACAGTTCTAAAGCACCACGTTCACAGGAGTTTCCTCCCAATTCAGTGAGCACCCCTGGTGCTCTGGGTTGCCTCCTCTGCTTACGGCAAGGGCTGGCTTTCTCTCCTGTTTCAACACCTTCTTCCCCATCAGCATGCAGACCTGAACTGGAAATAAGTGGCTCAACTAAACCAGTTTATCCTAAAGGAAATCAACTGAATATTCATTGGAAGGACTGAGGACGAAGCTGAAACTCCAGTTCTTTGGCCACCTGATGCAAAGAGTCAACTCATTGGAAAAGACCTTGATGCTGGGAAAGACTGAAGGCAGGAGGAGAAGGGGGGCACAGAGGATGAGATGGTTGGAGGGCATCACCGACTTGATGGACATGAGTTTGAGTAAACTCCAGGAGGTAGTGAAGGACAGGGAAGTTTGGCATGTTGCAGTCCATGGGGTCACAAAGAGCTGGACTCAACCAACTGAACAACTGTCTCCTATTCCGCTCCAAACAGACCTCATGACTCCAACAAGGCTGCTCCTGTCAAGGCCAACATGGGCTCCATGTAGCAGTCGAGTGGTCCCGCCTCTGTCCTGATCCCAGCCTCTCAGCAGCCTTCACAGAAGGCTGCTCCTTCCTGCTGAGACGCCGCCTCCCGCTTCCTGCTAGGATCTGCACTTCCTGTCCTTCCCTCCTGCTCCTCTGTGCTCCTTCCCGGCCCCTTTTGCTGACTCCTCCCCTTCTTTCTGACCCACACTGAGGGCATCTCCAGGGGCTGCTCTGAGTTGCCTCTCCTTTCTCTCCGCACATTCTTTCCGGGTCATCTCATCCTCCCTGTCTCCAGGCTCTAAATGCCTTGTATTTGACCCCTGGGTCGATATCCCCTGCTTTCATCTCCTGGAATTCCAGATTTCTAGATCTTATTGACAGGGTTCCTCAGATGCGTAAGTGTGATCTCAGACTTAAGAAGGCAGAATTCTTCATTTGCCGCCACCCTTTGCCTGCAGCCTGCATACTTCCTGCATCTCCTCCATCTCTCTAATCATCACTCCAACAGTCACCTAGATTTTCAGGCTAGAAATCCAGGAGTCTTTGTGGCATCCCCTCTTTTTCTCAGTCCCTACTTGAATCCTATCTGAGTCCTATCTTATCCCCCACTTTGGGGTGGACCTCAGCACCCTAATCTCCAGGAATCTTCAGCACCTCCTAATGGGTATTCAGAGGAGGGCATGACTACCCACTCCAGTGTTCTGGCCTGGCAGGCTACAGTCCATGGGGTCGCAAGAGTCGGACACGGCTGAGCGACTAAACACAGTGGGTATCCTGCCTCAACTCTTGGAGGCAGAATTTTAAAAACACTAAATGTGGGACTTCCTTGGTGGTCCAGTGGCTAAGACTTAGCCTTCCAATGTGAGGGGTGTGGGTTTGATCCCGGGTTGGGTAGCTAAGATCCCACATGCCTCATGGCCAAAAAAAAACCCCAAAATATAACACAGCAGCTATATTGTAATAAGTTCCATAGAGACTTTAAAAATCATCCACATAAAAAAATTAAAAAAAAAAAAAAAGACTCCAGGCTTCCAATGCAGGAGGCATGGGTTCAAGTCTTGGTTGGGGAAGTTCTACCTGAATTGTAGCAAAAAAAAAAAAAAAACCAGCGGTGAAGGTGGGGTGGGGGACAGAAAAGAAAGTATGTGTAATAAAATAATTTGACAAAAAGTTCCTTCATAGGTACACAGAAAAATACAACAGAGCTTTGTGGTAAAATACATATTAAGAATAAAAGAATTAAATTAAAGCATTAAATGCTTTACTAATACTTCTCTCAGCCTAAAATCCAAAGCTTGAAACCACATTTACAATAAAACCCAAATTTTATCATGGCCTGCCAGGTCTCTAGGCCATCTACCTCTCAGCCCTGAGCTATGCCCCTATGTCACCCTCTCCTAGGTTAAGCTTTGCCCACCACGCTGCATATCTGCTCCTTAAATACACCAAGTTCGTCCTTCTCACTGGGCTTGGTTGTCCCAGTTCCTCTCCTTGGAACGGACTCCCCTATCATGGCGTCGGGAGGCCCTTCTTAAATGTCCTCTCCCCATTCCCTCCCTCTGTTATCCCCTCCCATTTTCATTCTCTGCAGCGCCCCAGACATCGCCTTCCTTGTTCTCCTGCTTGGAGATGTGGTTGTTTGTTCGCTGTCTGCCCAAGCTTATTCACTGTGGTCTCATCAGCTCTCACAGGAGTGACTGAACCTTGTAGTAACCGAGAAGCACTTGAGTGAACTCAGAATAGACAAATGCTTGTATTGACCCAAACCAAGGGGAATCAAAACCAGACATCCTGGGGCTCCCCTGGTGGCCCAGTGGTTGAGACTATGCTCCCAATGGAGGGGGCCCTGGTTCCATCCTTTGTCAGGCAATGATATCCCACATACTGCAATTAAGACACAGTCAAATAAATTGAAAAAAAAAAAAAAAAAAAAACAGCCCCCAAAGTTATCTGAGAACTAAGCAGCCTACAAGAACAGTGAGATTACCATTCTTCTGTCCCCAAAGACAGATGATAAATGAAAGGCATATCCAGACAACCAGTCAAGGACATTTTCTTCTAATTCCTCCTCTAAATCAATCTCATCATTGCAATTAGCTCCTTTTACATTACAGAGTCCAGAGAAGGCAATGGCACCCCACTCCAGTACTCTTGCCTGGAAAATCCCATGGATGGAGGAGCCTGGTAGACTGCAATCCATGGGGTTGCTAGGAGTTGGACACGACTGTAACTTTCAAGTAGACAACCTGAGCGACTTCACTTTCACTTTCATGCTTTGGAGAAGGAAATGGCAACCCACTCCAGTGTTCTTGCCTGGAGAATCCCAGGGACGGGGGAGCCTGGTGGGCTGCTGTCCCTGGGGTTGCACAGAGTCAGATACGACTGGAGCGACTTAGCAGCACGTTACCGAGTCAACCTGAGCTCCAGGTAGATCAGTGACACCGGGAATTACGGAATAAGTGGGCCCATCGTACAATCCTCGGGCTCAGACTTCATGGAATTGTGTGTTTCCTCTTTAACCCTTGGGCTTCCCTCACGGTTCAGTTGATAAAGAATCTGCCTGCAACACAGGAGACCCTGATTCAATTCCTGAGTCAAGAAGATCCGCTGGAGAAGGGATAAGCTACCCACTTCAGTATTCTTGGGCTTCCCTGCTGGCTCAGCTGGTAAAGAAACCGCCTACAATGCGGGAGACCTGGGTTCGATCCCTGGGTGGGAAGATCCCCTGGAGAAGAGAAAGGCTACCCACTCTGGTATTCTGGCCTGGAGGATTCCACAGACTGTACAGTCCTTGGGGTCAGTCTTGTGCTGGCCACTCAGTGCTCTGCATTGAGTGATAGCTTTACGATTGTGGCATTGATCAACTGCTTGGGTTTTCTTTCATAAAGATTTGGGTTTTGATCTCTCATTTTTCTATAATCATGTGTCAGGATTATATTTCAGTAGGAAATCATATTTGAAGTCAAAAGTATAGGTCTTAAATTTAGACATTAAAAAAAAATGCACAGAGACAAGCAAGGTTCCATGAACCTCTATCATATAATAATCCAGAGGTCAGAGTGGCCCACAGCTGTGCAGAGTCAAAACTTACTGCTGTTATTGTTCAAAGAGGCGATCTCTTTGGATGTGTGATGAGCACAGTTAATAAGGAAGAAGGTCTGGGCTTGTTAAGTGAAAAATAGGCAGGACTTTCCCCTTAGAGATCGGTTTTGCTCTTTGATATCAGTTGGAACGCTCAGACCCCCCTTGACCCAGAGCCAGAGACTTTCTCCTTAAAATTCATATTTTAAAATCTTAATTCAGTTTATGATGTGTGTTAGCTTAAAGCCTGATGAGGATAACATAATTCATGTTATACTAAATGCTAATGATCAACTTCTCAACATCCAGATGTGGGTTCTGTGGCCATCCCATTGCTCCTGTGTGACCTTTGGTTGAGGACGTGTCGCTCCTGAATAACAGGATGAGGTCATTCATTGTGCCAACAACCAGAGTCCTGTTGAGAAGGATCTGCGCTCTTTGTGGTCTGTTATCTTACCTTCCATCTGTTCTATCAACTCCAACCTAACTCCCTGCCCAGGGCCGGGCCCGCATCGCTTCTCCCTGGCAACACTCGCCTGTCCCACTGCCCAGACAGCTCACCCTCTGGATAGGCATCTGAAGCCCAGCTTTCCCCTTGCAGCCCCTGTGACTGGTGTGCAGGACAAATGTAATCACCATGTTAAGACTCACCCGACAGGGGAAGATGCCTAGAAGAGAAGTCTTTAAACTGGAGCAGCTATGACCTTCCCTATGACAGAGGATGGGATGGTGGATGGCATCACCGACTCGATGGACATGAGTCTGAGTGAACTCCGGGAGTTGGTGATGGACAGGGAAGCCTGGCGTGTTGCAGTCCATGGGGTTGCAAAGAGTCGGACACGACTGAGCCACTGAAGTGAGCTGATGACCTTCCCCCTTCGCACCCTGACCTTCATTCTTCCCACCTTTCCAGTTTCCCTTCATCACTCTTCACCTTCTGTCTAGATCCTCACTTCAGCTCCCCTAGACCACGGGCGGCTTCGTGTCTTCTTCACTTTATTCACACCATGGTTGTCTTTATACAGAATGGAGTTTTCTCCCCTGCCCACCTCCCTGCCCAGCTCACATCTACTCATCCCCCAGAGCATAGCATCACCTCTACTGGTGAGTCTCCCGAGTCCTCAGACCTGGCTCTAGGCTGCTCCCCTGGGTGCCTATCATCCCCAGTGCATACAATGTGTTCCCAATAAAATATTTTCTGGTCCACTTACCCCAGATACACGGTGATCTCGTTGAGGTCAGGGTCAGAGTGCTTTCTGGCACAGAACAGACGCTCAACAAAGCTTAACCGAATGAAGGTTGGATGGATGAATGAGCCAGGGCCTATTATTACAGTGACTGCCAACATTTTTTTTTCTTTTTTTAAAGAATGTCAGCTCCTGTCATCCGGACCAAAAGGATCCAGACAAGCAGTCAGTATCTGGTCTGGAGCAGAGCTGTAGAGGGGACATAAGACTCACTCGTTGAGGCCACCATGCAGGTGGACACAGGAGTCAAAGGGAGAAGCCGTCTTTATGGTGCCAAACTAGGGGCTCTAACTTGCATTTCAAGGAGGAAGACAATTTTCCTGACCTACTGACATTTGCTCGAAGGGGCTATGAACCAAAATGAAAGAAGAAAGGGATTGGAAAAGGAATCTGAAAGCAGAGACGTGAAGAACTATGGTATTTAAAAATAATGACTGAATTAAAGGAGAGCCCTTGAGGTATACAAACAACCCACTCTTTCAACACAAGACCGATGGGGAGACACCCACAGACGCCGCAGGGTCTGTGCCCTGAGCCACAACCGCAAGAGCTGGGAGGCGGGTCTTCCTTCTGGAGGAGCTCCAGGAGGAATTCTGAGCCGTCAAGCTTGCTTCAGGGCAGTCCCGGGATTGACCAGCAACTGACATCTCCAAGTTCCTTCGGCAATGGGAGAACAGGCAGAGACTATGCCAGGAGGCCACTCAGGGTGAGTGCTGGGCTTTCCAAGGTGTGTCCCAGGGATGCCCCAACGTGCCAGGTACAGGACAGCAACACTGCAGGAGCAGAAACTGAATCTAGAGTTGACCAGACTTTGGAACAAATTCAGATTAGCACAATTTCCAAGAGGCCAATGTGTAGACTAGCACAGGCTCCCAGAAATAAAAGGCTGTGCCCCCTGCAGGGCTCATGTCTGTGACTCTCTCATGTTCTCCCTAGAGGGAGACCTCAAGGGAAGTCACACTGTCCGGTGAGGGGCAGAAGGAGCATAGAGCCCAGGAAAGGCTGCTGCTTGGGGGATGTCAAGGCCAAGAGACTCTGCCAGCCAGTGCTCCATCTTCATTGTAAGGTAGGCTCTAACCAACCAGGGGCTTCTCTGGTGGCTCAGATGATAAAGAATCTGCTTGCAAAGTAGTAGACCTGGGTTCCATCCCTGGGTCGGGAAGATCCCCTGGAGGAAGAAATGGCAGCCCACTTCAGTATTCTTGCCTCCTCATAGACAGAGGAGCCTAGTGGGTTACATCCATGGGGTCACAAAGAGTCGGACATGACTGAGTGACTAACACCCATCCAAACCTACCATCAGAAACTTGTATTTGAGCAGACCAATCCTTGCTTTCTACCTGCACCTTTTCTAGCCCAGTGGTATTCTCTGAGAGCTCAGTTGGTAAAGAATCTGCCTGCAATTCAGGAGACCCTGGTTAGATTCCTGGGTTGGGAAGATCCCCTGGAGAAGGGATAGGTTAGCCACTCCAATATTCTTGGGCTTCCCTGGTGGCTAAGCTGGTAAAGAATCCGCCTGCAATGAAGGAGACCTGGGTTCAATCCCTGGGTGGGAAGATCTGCTGGAGAAGGAAAAGGCTACCCACTCTAGTATTCTGGCCTGGAGAATTCCATGGACTGTATAGTTCATGGAGTCAAAATGAGTTGGACACGAATGAATGACTTTCACTTTCTCCCTGCCTCAGACTGGACATAGGGGATGAGGTTGAAGACTTCTGGAAATAACCCCAATTACTCAGTGTCATAGTTTGGTTGCTCCCAAAAGCAGGCACAGAGACATAGACTGGAGTGAAGATAGATTTTTGGAAGGTGATCCCAGGAAGCACAGGGGAGGAAGGGAGGAGAGTGAACAAAAAGAAAAGTCGATGAAGGTTCATTGATGGTCGGAATGCTCCTTGGTCACCTCTGGGGGTCACCTGAGGTAACCAGGTGGACATGGTCAGTACAGCATTTTCCCACTGATCCTCTTGCTCAATGGTTGAAGTTTATCCCTGGAAGCAATTGCACTTGCTCTCCTCTCCCTTCCAAGCTATACCTGTGTGCTCCTAGGCCTGCTTCAAGTGCCAAAGAAAGCCTTCAAGCAGACAGGAAGAGACAGAATCCAGAGTTCAAGGTGGGGCATTGTCAGGAGCTGGGATGTCTGCAGGTACAGAAAAATTCGTGTGGGCCCATGGATGATGCTACAGCTGGTTATTCTCAGATCCCATGGGTCACACATTTACAGTCAGATAAATTGATCCATAAATGGCTAATTGGCTAATCAGTTCAGTTCAGTCGTTCAGTTGTGTCCGACTCTTTGCAACCCCATGGACTGCAGCACGCCAGGCTTCCCTGTCCGTCACCAACTCCCAGAGTTTACTCAAACTCATGTCCATTGAGTCGGTGATGCCATCCAACCATCTCATCGTCTGTCATCCCCTTTGTCCTCCTGCCTTCAATCCTTCCCAGCATCAGGGTCTTTTCTCAACTCTTTTTTCTTCCCCTTGAAGAATAATCTCCCAATGACCTCTGTTTAATTCGCTAGTCCAGTTTCTTGGTCTCCTCACGTTTAGCCAAGGCATTCAACTGCAAGAATAATAGTGATATTCCTTTATAACAGTTCTTTTCTTCATAATATTTCTATTCACCATGGGCTATAAAAGATTCATAACTTGATTTTCCCCACCTGTCACAAATATGAATTTTCAGTTCATTTTAAAGATTAATTTTTAAACTTAAACCAGCCCCTAAAAAAGTAGTGATATTTAAAATAAACTTGCAGTTCATTTCTATTTTAGTACAGAGATTAACAGACCTACCCAAGATTTAAGATGTTATCTTTTCAACCAAAGAACATCTTAGAATTAGATATTTATTATCGACCTTAATGAAAGCTTTAAAAATTATTAATTGGGCCTAAATTATAATTAAGTCAAAAATCTCCAAATTAAGATATGATACTGAAACATCACTCCTTTCAGCTATGATTATGAAGTCAGTCAACCTAATATTTGTTTAAAGTATTCATTCAACCACATTATAAACTATTAATTTTTAGGAAAAGTTCATTTGCCAAGCTCAAGCTTCTAGAGTATAGTCTTTGTTCGCCGTCTACCTACAAATGACAGAGACAAAGTTTCTCATGCCTGCTACCTTGAGCTGGAGTGTAATTATGGAAAGAGGGGACTGGGACTTCCCTGGTGGTTCAGGGGTTTAAGATTCCCTGCAGTGAAAGCAGTTGGGGAACTAACCAGGGATCAAATTGACTTTCCTGGTGGCTCAGATGGTAAAGAATCTGCCTGCAATGCAGGAGACCCGGGTTCTGTCCCTGGGTCTCCTGGGAAGATCCCCTGGAGAAGGAAATGGCAACCCACTCAAGTATTCTTGCCTGGGAATTTCCTTGGACAGAGGAGCCTGGTGGGCTGCAGTCCATGGTATCTCAAAGAGTCAGACACAACTGAGCCAATAACACTTTCTTTTCTTTGGGGAACTAAGATCCTGCATGCCACATGAAGCGGCCAAAAAAAGGGAGGAGCATAATTAAAAGCAAACCCAAAAGCAAAGATACAGGTAGATTCTGAGAACAGCCGTTGAAACCAGGAGCGATGCTGCCCCTTCCGATAGCAAGTGGCTGCCAGGTGCTCCTGGGAAGAAGGTCAGGAGGGGCCAGGCAGTCAGGCCCGTGAGCTCTCACATTGACCCTGCTGGGGGTTCCTTCTAGAACAGAGCACACAAGGAGGAGAAACCTCAGGGAACGGAATGTATTTGATCAAGGACAATAGAGACAAAGACGAGGAGATCCAGATCTCAGTGGGAAACGGGAATGGATCCCAGAAACTTTGCACAGAAAGCGAGCTGCCATATCTTTTTCTTTCAATTGGGGTATAGTTGCTTTACAAAGTTGGGTTAGTTTCTGCTGTACAACGAAATGAATCAGCTATATTTATACGTATAGAGTCGGACACTACTGAGTGATAACACACACATACACACACACAAACCTCCCTCTTGGACAACCCTCTCACTCCCCTACCCCCATCCCACCCATCTAGGTCACCACAGAGCACCCCGCTGAGCTCCTTGCATAAACTGATACAGCCTCTATGGAGAACAGTACAGAGGGTCCTTTAAAAACTAAAAATAGAGCTACCATATGACCCAGCAAGCCCACTGCTGGGCATATACCCCGAGAACACCGTCATTTAAAAGAATACATGTGCCCGTGTTCACTGCTGTTGCCATATCTTTTACCAAGACACAGACACAACAGAGGGGGGTGCTCTTTGGAGTTAGAAAAGTTTTCCTGGACATGCCTTACTTATTGGAGAAGGCAATGGCACCCCACTCCAGTACTCTTGCCTGGAAAATCCCAGGGACAGAGGAGCCTAATGGGCTGCCGTCTGTGGGGTCGCACAGAGTCGGACACAACTGAAGCGACTTAGCAGCAGCAGCAGCAGCCTTACTTATAAAGTTCAGGAGAACTAATTCCACTTAAAAATGAGCACCAGACAAGGAAGGAAGTCAAATCTCACCCAAAGTGACTAAGTAAAAGAACAAAAGGGGCAGAATAAACATCCGGATAGATGATCAAAGCATGACAGAGAGACAGATAAGAGAAGAGATAAAAATTAACCTAATATTTCAAGATAAGCTAAAATACATGAGTAAACAACATTTAGGAACATTCAGGAAAGAGATAACAGAACTTACCGAAGAGTTGGAAGTCAAAGAAAAAAAACCTTTATATAAAAGTTAGAAGGAACACAGTGATGAGTAGACAGAAATAATGCCTGAAGAGAAAGAGCAGATTTTTTAAAAAATAATTTTCAATCAAAAAGAAATGTTAAAAAATATTTGAGAAAAAGTGGCAAATATTGAAGTCGGCAAAGAAGATTAAACATGCAGATAATAGGAGTCCCTTAAGAACAAAATCAAGGCAAGGCAAGAAAACAAATATTAAAAACATAATTCAAGAAAAATTCCCCCAAATAAAAGAGGGATATGAAACTATATATTGAAAGAGCAGAGTATGCACCTGAGATTACTGACCCAGAAAAATCAACACCAAGACAGGATCTAGTAAAACGACTAGATTCAAGAAATGAAAACAGGGACTTTCCTGGTGGCCCAGTGGTTAAGGCTCTGCTCTGCCAAAGCAGGGAGCACAGGTTCAGGCCCTGGCTGGGGAATAAGATCCCATATGCATGTGTCTTGGCCAAAAGATAAAAAGAAATTTTAAAAAGTTAGTAAATAAAAAAAGAAATGATGGAATTAGAATATCACCACTTAGCAATCTCCAATAACTTAACAGATGAAAGCATTAAGCATCCAAGTCTGCAAACATTATAAAGGGAAAGACAGCTAGTTATGAAGGACAGCCTGTATTTTGGCCAAAGGGACCTAGCCTGAATCTGATCCAGTCACTAGATCCAGCCTCAAATTTTCCAGACATACAGGGACAGAGAAACATATTAAATTGTACCATAAACATGCAATTAGCAAAGCCCAGACTGTGAGAAATTTTACAGCCCGAGTGCCCTTCAACAGAGACTATGGAAACAAACGGGCAGAAAGAGTAACCTAGAGATTATAAAGGACTTGAAAAATAAATCAAAAGTGCTTTAAATGTAAGACTATCATCTGCCATCTGTTAGTCACTCAGTCGTGTCCAACTCTGTGTGACCCCATGGACTGCAGCCCACCAGGCTCCTCTGTCCATGGGAGTCTCCGGGTAAGAATACTGGAGTAGGTTGCCATTCCCTTCTTGAGGGCACCTTCCTCACCCAAGGATTGAATGCTGGTCTCTCGCATTGCAGGCAGATTCTTTACTTTCTGAACCACCTGGACAGACTATCGTTGTGATACAGTAAGAAATACATATTCTGTCTCTGCCCCACCCCACCAATTCCTAGCACAGCGCTTCTAAGAGCCTAGAAGCGTCCAAGCGCTCCACGTGTCTTTGGCATGCTGACGAAATGACTCTTTTTTAAAAATGTCAATCGATACATAGTTGATTTACAATGTTGTGTTACTTCCAGGTGTACAGCAACGTGAGCGGGTTATACATATAATATGTAAATGTTCTTTTCTGGGATTCTTTTCTATTACAGGTTATTACAATGTATTGAGTTTAGTTCCCTGCACTAGACAGGAGGTCCTTGTTGATTACCTATTTTATATATAGTAGTGTGTATATTTTAATCCCACCTTATAATTTATCCTTCCTCCACTTCCTGCCTTGGTAACCATAAATTTGTTCTCTGAGTCTATCTCTGTTTCGTGACTATTAATTAGTTCCTTTGTATCATTTCTTTAGGTTCTGCATATAAGCGATATCCTGATATTTGTCTTTCTCTGTCTGACCTAGTTCAGGTAGTACGATCATCCCCAGGTCCTTCCGTGTTGCTGCAAAGGGCGCTAGTTCATTCTTTTCTGTGGCTGAGTCACATTCCATTGCATGTACGCACCACATCTTCTTGGTCCATTCCTCTGTTGATGGACATTCAGGTTGTTTCCACGCCTTGGCTACTGTAAACAGTGCTGCAATGAACACTGGGGTGCATATGTCCCTTCAGACACTGCTTTCCTCTGGATATATGCCCAGGAGTGGACTTGCAGGGTCACAGAGTAGCTCTATTTTTAGTTTTAAGGCACCTCCCTCCTATTCTCCATCGTGCTAATGAGATGACTCTTAGCTGAGGGGTCTCTGGACAGGATGTAGGTTGTTAGAATCCAAGCAGATTGACAGAGGAACCAGACCAGAGGGTTGCAAATTTCAGCCCCATCCCCCAGTTTTGGTGATTACCAATGGCCACAGATTTCATCAGTTGTGCCTACATAATGGACCATCCATAAAAACCCCAAATGAAAGGGTGTGGAGAGCTTCTGCATTCGTGAACATATCCTCCTGCTGGGAAGGTGATGCGTCCCAAACTCCATGGAGACAGAAGTTCCTGTCCTTGGGACCCCCTGGACCCCCCTGGACCTCTGCACCTCTTCATCTGGCTGTTCATTTGTATCCTTTATAATAAATGAGTAATAATAAGTAGTGTCCCTGAGTCCCTTGAGTCGATGTAGCAAATTATGACTTGTGAGGAGCCAGTGGCAAGAACCTCCGAACCATAGCTAAGTCGTATAGAAATGTAGGAAGCCTGGGCTGCCACTCCTGGCAATTGGCATCTGAAGTTAGGGTGCAGTCTTGGGGGACTCAGCCCTTAGCCTGTGGGGTGTGGGGTTAACTCCGGCAGGAAGTGTCAAGATTGAATTAAACCCTAGGACACCAGCTGGTGTAGGAAAACTGCAGAATCACTGGACGATGTGGAAAATCCATAGTTATTGTCAGAAGTGTTGTGAATGGAGAAACAGTTTTGCTTCAAGAGTGGATAGTGATGCAAATTTGAGTGGTTGAAGAATTCGTTTCAAAAAGCACGAGAGGGCGGGATGGGGTGGAAGATGGGAGGAGGGAGGTTCAGGAGGGCTGGGACACATCGATGGCTGATTTATGTTAATCTATGGCAGAAACCAACACAATATTGAAAACAATTATTCTCCAATTTTTTTTTAAAAAGAAAAAAAATATCAAAAAGCACAAGAAATTAAAAGTCAGGATAGCAGTCACAACTGGGGCCAGAGAAGGGGTTTTGATTGGGATAGGCATCTATCTGCGGGGGCTTCAGGATAGCGGGCAGAGCTTTATTTCTCAACCTAGTGAAGTTTGCTGTGAAAGAATTTGCTCAGTCATCTATTCAGTTTGGGGAGTTTTCTGAATTTTTTAGTAATTTTGTAATAAAAAGATCTTAAAACATAAAAACACAGTCCTACCCCATAAGGACAAGCCACCTTTTGAAAGCTCAGACCTCATCTGTGTCCTGTTCTCCACATTATGGAATAATGATGTCTGTAAGACAAAGACTCATTTCAAACCTCTCTAGGAATCAGAATGCACAAAAAACGTGTCCTCTAGCTTTGTCTTACCGGGCTCCGCATGGCTTTTCTAGTCTGCAGAATAGAGAAATCCACCCACACAGCTCCTGTTTTCAGGTCCAGGATTAAGTCATGTTTCTTCAATAGAACAAAACCGTACTTCTCTATTAACTGCTTGAGATAACCAGTGAGACGATCCGAGATTCTGTGATTTCCTTAGAAAAGTAGAGTCCAGTTTGGTCACTTAAGGTCACCTATGCCCATCTGGACGTGAGCCAAGGGCTCCCTGCCTCCGATCCAAGTAGCTAGGAGCAGACTTCACTGTGGACTTGTCTTGGCTCTGCCCCACCTTCGTCCCATGCCCTGTGGCATCATCCTTCCATGGGAACCTTGCTTCTGAGCTTCTAGAGCCAATGACTGGCAAACCCAGTCACTGGGACCCTACACAGACGTTGGGCTTGCCTTTTGACGCCTTAACCCCACTGCTGAAGTGAAAAACACCCCTGGGCATCCATCTAGGCAAGGGGGACCAGCATCAAAGCAAGATGAAGCGCTGCCTTTCTTAAAGTTCAGGCCGTTTCCTGCATCAGCGTGGACACTGACTCATTTGAAAAGAACTGACTCATGGGGAAAGACCCTGATGCTGGGACAGATTGAAGGCGGGAGGAGAGGGGGACGACAGAGGATGAGATGGTTGGATGGCATCACCGACTCGATGGACATGAGTTTGAGTAAACTCCGGGAGTTGGTGATGGACAGGGAGGCCTGGCGTGCTGCAGTCCATGGGGTCGCAAAGGGTCAGACAAGACTGAGCGACTGAACTGAACTGTGGACACTGCCGATGTCTGCCCAGGTAACTTTACCTGCTGAAGCATCCGTCCCCCAGAGCCTGTGAGTGTAGACGTGAACCTAAAGAATAACAAGACTATCGTATTGTCATTTCTTAAAAGTGGAAAGTGAAAGTGAAAGTGAAGTCGCTCAGTCGTGTCCAACTCTTTGTGACCCCGTGGACTGTAGCCCACTAGGTTCCTCCGTCCATGGGATTCTCCAGGCAAGAATACTGGAGTGGGTTGCCATTTCCTTCTCCAGGGGAATCTTCCCGACCCAGATTTTGAACACAGGTCTCCCGCATTGCAGGCAGATGCTTTTAACCTCTGAGCCATAACGATGCCATTATGATGAACCTCAAAAAAGCTAGGGTTCCAGATCCAGTATGCGTGCCTGCTCAATCAGTCACTCAGTCATGTCTGACTCTTTGTGACCTCATGGACTGTAGCCCACCAGGCTCCTCTGTCCATGGGATTTCCCAGGCAAGAACACTGGAGTAGGTTACCGTGTCCTTCTCCAGGAGATCTTCCAGACTCAGGGACCAAATCCACGTCTCCTCTGTCTTTGGCATTGGCAGGCAGATTCTTTACCACTGAGCCACTTGATCTTAGGAGCTCCTTGACAGTGGGGGGAACCCAGGCTTCCCGCAGTCCCAGAGCCCTTAGCCTGCAGCTCAAGCCCAGCATGGCAGAGGTCCTCGTGAATGATAATACATAATTTTATAATATATACTATATATTATATACATATGGTATATATACTATATACGTATATACTATATGGAGAAGGAAATGGTAACCCACTCCAGTATTCTTGCCTGGAGAATTCCATGGACAGAGGAACCTGGCAGGCTACAGTCCATGGGGTCACAGAGAGTCGGACACGACTGAGTGATTACCAACAACAATATACTACATTACGTGTATATTAGAAGTGTTCACTATATTAAAAGCCCACTCATGGGTGTCCCACATGATGCTAGTGGTAAAGAACCCGTCTGCCAATGCAGAAGACACAAGAGACACAGGTTTGATCCCTGGGTCAGGAAGATCCCCTGGAGGAGGAAATGGCAACCCAGTCCAGTATCTTTGCCTGGAAAAGTCCACGGACAGAGGAGCCTAGAGAGTTGCAGTTCATGGAATCTCACAGAGGTGGACATTACCGAAGCCACTTAGCACACAATATACGCATATAAATAAATGATCATATCTGGTGCTGAGTAATTCCAAGGCATGGTTTCTGCCTCCCCCCCTTCCCCCCGACACACACTCACACCTTCTTCCCCTCCCCTCCATCCCAGACTGACCCCAGCATCCAGCACGTGCATTCCTGCCTCTGGACCATTGCAGTCGCTGTTCCCTCAATCAAAACCTTCTTTCCCTAGCTTTTCGCAAACCCCTTTCTTCTTGTTATTCAGGTCAGCTCAGATGTCATCTTCTCCCGTCATCTAGCTGATTGGCCCTTTCATCCCCTGTCCCTCTCTGGGCTGCAAGCCCCATCAGAGCAGGAATTCTTGTCACCTCCAGTCCTGAGCCCCAGGACACTCCCTAGCACTAGGGCACTCCTAGCCCCTTCTAGGGACTGGAATTCCCCAGCCCTTACGGTCACCAGCATAATCCCCGCCCACCAGGCATGGAGTTCAAGGTCTCTCCCCTGGGCCTGCGCTGTGTGCTTAAGCGGGCAGCCCAGTGCCAGGGGTTGTGAATTCCTAGGTCCCCTTCTCAATCTTGGGGCACACCCCCTTCTCTCTTGGGCTCTACAGATGCTCTTCTTTCTCCCTCCTACCCTGGACACTGGCCTCTTTAACAAACCTCCAGAGGGCAGTTTCTCTGGAAGTAGCCCAAAATGGAAAATCTATTGTTGAGTGATGCTGTGCTAAGGTGATGGCTCTCGGGAAGGAATGAGTGGAAGGCGGGGAGGAACTCAGCCAGAAGACCGGCTTCAGACAAACGCAAGGCTGGAGGCAGGGGCGGGGTGGCTGTCCCACTCGGAGGCATCAAGTCCTATTCTATGTCACGTACTGTAAGTCACTGGCTCAGTCTAGGGGACCATGGGAACTCTCCTCGAGCTTGAGGGGCGGCGATACTGCCAAGGGAACAGCCCACACTCATAGCAGCTGCAGGTCAAGGGACCTGGGCGGGGCTCTTTCTCTTTAAATTAATCTTTTAATAATTGCTTTACAATGTTATATTAGTTTCTGCTGTACGACAGCGTGAATCAGCTCTATGTATACACATATGCCCACCCTCCTGAGCCGCCCACCCCTCCAAGTCATCACAGAGCACCAAGCTGAGCTCCTTGTGTTACATAGCAGCTTCCCACTGGCTATTTTCCACATAGTAGCGTGTATACGTCAGTGGTCCTCTCTCAGTTAGTCCCACCCTCTCCTTCCCAGCGGGGAGGAAGCTCAGAGGGGCTTCCCTGGTGGCTCAGAAAAGAATCTGCCTGCAATGCAAGAGACTGGGTTCAATCCCTGGGAAGATCCCCTGGAGAAGGCAATGGCCACCCACTCCAGTATTTTTGCCTGGAGAAGCCCATGGACAGAGGAGCCTGGCTGCAGTCCGTGGGGTCTCAAAGAGCCGGACACGGCTGAGCTGCTGACACTTTCTCCTTCCCAAGCCGTGTCCACACGTCGGTTCTCTAAGTCAGCATCTAGGCAGGGCTCTTGACTTCAAGCGGCCTCAGAGTTCTACCTGCAGGAGCTCCTGGAGGGAAGGACCACAGTCTGGAAGACCTCCGCTCTGCCCCAAAAGCATAATAAGGAAAAACGGGCAGGGATGAACCCAAATCAATATCTCAAATGTTCTATCATTGAAGCAAGCGCGCAGTCTTGCTAGCTCTCAGCTACAGGTGTGCTGGGTGCCGTGGGGAAATAAAAGAGACTAGGCCACCCTCGTCCACTCCTGAGGAGCCCCGTGGCCCCTGGGGTTAGCTACACAGACTTCGAGGTTTTGTCTATTACCAGCAGGGAGAACGGGGAGATGAGGCCCCTTTGCCTACAGCTCCCCCACCCACCACCACCCCGAGTCCTTTCCTTCACTGTTTCCTTCACCTGCAGCAGGAGAGCCTCAAGCTATAGATTTTATAGCCTTAGGAAATCCCATTCAAGTGATGCTGTTTCTCGCAGAATTTCTCCATTACTATTTCTACTGGAAAGAAAAGAAGAAAATCAAGGATGCCTAGAATACACCAAGAGCACCTGATTCTTAAAACTGTTTCATTCCGCTGGTTAAAAAAAGGTGGGATAGTCCCACGAGGTCCCAACCCTGATGGTCCAGTGGTTAGGAGTTGGTTCTTTCACCATCATGGCCTGGGTTCAATCCCTGATTGGGGAACTAAGATTCCACAAGCCTCGCAGGCAGTCTGGCAAAAAAAAGAAAAGGACTTAAAAAAAAAAAAAAAAGAGAAAGAGAGAATGAAGCTCTCTTTGAAAGCTGCATTCACCCAAAGTTGGAATTCCATGCATACTAAAATTAAAGTGAAGTTGCTCAGTCTTGTCTGACTCTTTGCGACCCCATGGACTGTAGCCTACCAGGCCCCTCGGTCCATGGAATTTTCCAGGCAAGAGTACTGGAGTGGGGTGCCATTTCCTCCTCCAGGGTATCTTCCTGACCCAGAGATCAAATCCGCGTCTCTGCGTCTCCTGCATTGCAAGTGGATTCTTTACGGCTGAGCCACCGGGGATTTGAGAGTTAATGTCGAGCATGGTAGATGCAGAAAGAATTCTTCCCAAATGCCTCCAGAGTACCCTTCTACCTGGTGCCTCACCAGCAGTTGGGTCAGAGGGGAAGCCGGGGCTGGGAGTGCCCAGAAACTGTTTCTTCAGGAATGTATGTCCCCAGATCCAGAGACCTGAAACTGCACTGAAGGCTGGACCTCTGCCTCTGTTTCTCCAGCTACAGGGTTGTGCCACTTCCAACCCCGCGGAAAGGCTAACTCACGTCTCATCACAGGCTCTGCTCCCTGCTGACCGCTCTCCATGCCTTTGCCTGCTGGTAACACAGAATCTCCACGTTTGGTGTCTCTGTTCCCCCCCAAATCCATACATTCTCCAGGGTCTCTTTCTGACCCAGGGATGGAAGCCGGGTCTCCTGCATTACAGGCAGATTCGTTACCATCTGAGCCGCCAGGGAAGCCCCTATGGGTGGCTGTAACAGAATGCAATAGACTTGCTTCCCTGGTGGCTCAGATGGTAAAGAATCTGCCTGCGATGCAGGAGACCTGGCTTCCATCCCTGGGTTGGGAAGATCCACTGGAAAAGGGCATGGCAGCCCACTCCAGTATTCTTGCCTGGAGAATCCCATGGACAGAGGAGCCTGATGGGCTACAGTCCATGGGGTCACAAAGAGTCAGACACAATTGAGCGACTGACACTACACAGCCACAGAAGAGATCAAGACAGTTCCCAGGGACACGTGCACACACACACACACACGCACATTCACACTCACATTCACACGCACACTCGCACACACACCCCTGGGCTCTGCTGCACCCTCTGCTGGTGGGGCCCTTCCTCACTCACTCTTGCCCTGTTGACCCCGCAGCCTCACGACCACTGCAGGACCAGGCCTCTGCTGCAGAACCACCCTCTCCTGGAAACCCTTCCCAAGCCCCCACCCCTCAGCTCTGTCTCCCCCTGGGGGGAAGGGGCCTTACAGAGAACAGAGTGGAACAGGAGAGGGTCTTCCGCGGACCTGTGAATGGACTTCCCTCTCCATAGCCAGCCCTTTATTTTTCACTTCCTTTCTGTTTATAGCAAGTAGGACTAGTTCTCCTTTTTACAATCAGCTTACTTTTTTGGCTTTTAAGGAACGTGCAAGTCGTAGCACAGATGATGCTGGGCAAGCAGACGTCCTCCGGTTGGTAGGAGAGGAGTGGGTTCAGAAGCATGGCCTGGGCTGTTCTGTGCTCACCTGCGCTTACAAGATTCCTCAGCTGCTTCTTGGTCTGGGGTCCTCCAGCCTAGGAACTCCTGAGGGGTTGTCATCACAGTGTATCCAGGAGCTGCACACAGAGGGAGTGCTGTGCACACTTACTGCCCTGAGCTGAGCCCGGCATGCTCTGGGATCCTCTGCGGGGCCTGGGTGTGTGTCTGACTCAGGCCAGACACCACTTCCTCATCGTCCGGTCTCCTGGTGCTGAAGCTAAAGCTCCAATAATTTGGCCACATGATGCGAAGAGCCAAATTATTGGAAAAGACCCTGATGCTGGGAAAGACTGAAGGCAGGAGGAGAAGGGGATGACAGAGGATGAGATGGTTGGATGGCATCACCAACTCAATGCACATGGGTTTGAGCAAACTCTGGGAGATGGTGAAGGACAGGGAAGCCTGAGGTTCTGCACTTCTTGGAGTTTCAAGGAGTCAGATACGGCTTAGTGACTTAACAACAGGTCCTTAGGGACAGCCAGGCAGGCATGAGGCATGGGTGTATGCCTGCATCCAGGCATGGCCCTGCCTCTGGGCCCGAAAGTTAAAAGGGTGTCTTGGTGGGCATGTTTGCGAGCCCAGGCTTGCTCTCTTCCTTGAGCAGAGCTGGGGAGTGGGCCTTCCATGACGCTGAGTCACAGGAGTTCTGTGCAGGTTCAAGGAAGTGTTAACTGAAGTGGGCTCTGTCCCCAGGGTCACTTAGCTGTACCCTGGCCCGGGGCATCAGTGGATCCTCAAGCCAGGGATGCCAGCTTGAGTCACCAAGAGCCCGCCTTGTGTGTGTCTCCTGCAACACCCAGAATTGAGGCTGAGTCACCCCAGGTGCTCACTCAGTCCCTCACACTCAACAGCCATCTACCCAGCTCCAACTCCACTGATAACAGCAGCTGACAGTTATTACACCTCACCCTCCTCCAGGCCATATGTGAAGTGCTCCCACATGGCTATCTGCAACGATAGGCTGTAATTAAATGAGATAATACATGAGCTCAATAGAGGCTGCCTTTTTGTATTATTGTTGCTTTCATCTTGCTCTTGTGAGCCCTGAGTGCAGGCTCTGCAGATAAGATGCATAAAGCCTCTCTCCCAGCCGGTGGGGCAGTCACAGATGATTTAAATTAGAGGACCAGGTAAGTCAGTCCAGGTAGATGCCCTCTCAGGAGAGAGGGCTTCTGTGAGTGCTACAGAGGGAGTGGGGGGATCAACTGCTTAGGGGATGAAAAAAAAACCTCACTGGCTGACATGACCCAGGCTGGGATGGCATGAACCTTGAGCCAGAGGGAGCGAGGCTCACAAGTACTGGGCTAGGGTGTCTTCCGTTTAGGTGCCCTCTAGGGCATGGGTGTCCTTGGCTTTGAGAGTCCCTTAGACTGCAAGGAGATCCAACCAGGCCATCCTAAAGGAAATCAGTCCTGAATGTTAACTGGAAGGACTGATGCTGAAGCTGAAACTCCAATACTTTGGCCACCTGATGTGAAGAACTGACTCATTGGAAAAGACCCTGATGCTGGAAAAGATTGAAGGCGGGAGGAGAAGGGGACGACAGATGAGATGGTTAGATGGCATCACTGACTCGATGGACATGAGTTTGAACAAGTTCCAGGAGTTGGTGATGGACAGGGAGGCCTGGCGTGCTGCAGTGCATGGGGTCACAAAGAGTCGGACGATTGAGCCACTGAACTGAACTGAACTGAGGGCCTGGGAAAGTTGTGTAGGGCCTGGCTGGAGGCAGGCTGGAGGGGTGTGGTCCTTGAGGTTAGCAGGGCCTGTCTGTTCAGAAGCACCACGTTTGTCCTGGTCAACTGGGCATATGCCCGTGGGAGGGTGGTGAGCTGGGAGGTACGTTCTGGGTGTGGTGGCCACTCCCAGCAGGCTGCCCTGGGCTCAGAGGAGCGCCTGGCTGCCTGCCGGCCTGCACCTCTATCCAGTCATGGTGTCGGGGCACTGGGGCTTAAGGTGGCCATTGTGTTGACTGGTCGATGAGAATTACAGTTTCTATGAGGGCCTTTGTGCCACTAAGACCCAGAGACAGGGAGATCGAAGGAGCACTGGTCCCTGATAATAGAAGCCTGGAGCCTGGGCTGCAGGCCCAGTGACCTTGCCAACATGTGCGGAGTGGGCACAAGAGCATTGCCCATCCTGCCCACCCCATAGATGGGCCGTTGTCAAGACCAAATCCACGCAGGTGGCTCAGAGTCTGGATCTGACGCTGAGATGACTGGGCTCCATCTGAACGCTATTGCCTTTCTTTCTTATTTCTTGGCTGTGTGAGCTCTTCATCGTGGTGCACAGGCTTCTCTTGCTGTGGTGTACAGGCTCTAGAGTGCAAGGGCTAAGTAGTTGTGGCGTGTGGGCTTAGCTGCCCCTATGGCATGTGGGATCTTAGTTCCCTGACCAGGGATAGAACCTGTGTCCCCTTCATTACAAGGCAGATTCTTAAACACTGGATCACCCGGAAAGTCCCCTCCGCTGCTTTCCTATCTGTGAGCTCTGGGCAAGTTACAGAGAAACCTTTAGGAGCCTCAGTTTCCTCATCCGTAAATGGGCTAACCATACCTCCTAACTCCCGGGTTAGTATTATGAGGATGACAAGCTCTTAGCGCGTCGGTGGGCGTGTTCTCAGTAAATTAAGTGTAATCGTGCACCTGTTTCATTTGTGAAATTCAAAACTCTAAAGACTTCCCCAATTCACCCCTCCTTTTCCCTTAACTCACTTTCTAGATCCAGTTTCTTTTTCTCAGCCCATCGTCTCTGGGGCCTCTGGGGTGAGCGTCCTAAAGCACAGATCTGGGCCTTGCTTCCCCCTTGGCTTGGGGGTCATGGCCTTGCCCTCTGGCCCATGTCCACCCTGACCCTTCATCTCACCTCCGTGCTCCATCCAGGCATCCAGGCCCGGAGGGCTTTCCAGGCCCCGGCACCCCTCACACTGCTCCTCTTGCCTGAAGGGACACCCGTGTCTCGCCTTCTCACCTCGATGGCCACCTCTTGGTCTGCTTTCCCTGATCCCTCCAGGTGGTAGGAACGTCTCCTTCCTCTGGACGCCCCTAGGCCTCCGGAGGCAGGGTGTGGGTTTGCATGTGTATCTGGCCCTGTAGGCTTCCCAGGTGCAATGCAGAAGACATGGATTTGATCTCTGGGTCATGAAGATCCCCTGGAGCAGGAAATGGCCACCCACTCCAGTATTGTTGCCGAGAAATCCCCTGGACAGAGGAGATTGATGGGCTACAGTCCGTGGGGTCACAGAGAGTCACATGACTGAGTGACTGGGCCCCCAGAGGGCCCTGACTGGTAGCCCCGGCCTGCCTTTCGTAGGTAGGCACTCACCTGGACTCCTTGTGGTGACCAAGAAGGACCCTCTGATCAGGGGTTAGGCTGTGAGGCTCCAGAGAGGAAGTGCTGCTTCTGCGGTCTGAACTGTCAGATGGCAACAGCCAGGTCCTGGAGCTGGGCCAGACTCCCACCCTGCAGCCCACATCCTGCCCTGGGCTCTCAAAGTGGCCTTGGTGAGGATGCCAGCGGGAGCCCTGGGCAGTGGCTGTGCAGGAGACCCTGCAAGAAACCGGGGAGCAGAGGTGAATTGCTTGTTGCTCTGGAGGCTGTGAGTCTGAGACCGAGGTGTCAGCAGGCTGGCGCCTCCCTGAAGCTGCTCTCTGTGGCCATTTGCAGGCGGTGTCCCCATACGGCCTTTCTTTCCATTCTGCGCCCCTGATGCCTCTTTCTCTCCCTTTTCCACTTTAATATAAAGTTCTTTATTTGGCTGTGCCAGGGCTTCACTGTGGTTTGCGGGATCTTTAGTTGCAGCATGCAGACTTTTACTTGCGGGATGTGGGATCTAGCTTCCTGACCAGGGATGGAACCTGGGCTCCTTGCATGGGGAGTGTGAGGTCTTAGTCACTGGACCACTGGGGAAGACCCCCTGAGGTCGCTTTGTGCGTCTGAATTTTTTCCTTTTACAAGGACACCAGTCAGATTGAGCGGGGTCCGTCCTAATGGCCTCAATTTAACTTGATCATCTCTTGAAAGGCCCTATTTCCAATTATAGTCACATTCTGAGGTACTGGGTATTGGGGATTCAACACAAGAATTTAGGGGGACAAACTTCAGTGCATAACCATGGGTCCCCAAAGGACAGCCAGAATGGCACTGCCCAAAGATGGAGGGGTGGGGGAAGGGCAGATACTCACCATGATTCCTGACTGCCTCTTCACCCGGGCCCCCGCTGAAAGCTGTGAGCACTCTGAGAGCCAGAGACCGGAAGTTGCTCCTCTAAATAAGTTTAAAAGGAAGACGCTGGAAGAATCCCAGAATTTCCTGAAGAGAATAAGGTACTTTAGAGGTTCCTGTTGTTGGTCAGTTGCTAAGGTGTGTTCGACTCTTTGCAGCCCCGTGGACTGCAGTATGCCGGACTTCCCTGTCCTCCACTGTCTCCCAGAGTTTGCTTAAGTTCATGTCCATTGAGTTGGTGATACTTTCTAAGCGTCTCATCCTCTGCTGCTAATCCCACCATGACAATAACACTGCTCCCATTTACGAGTACTGGCTCCGACTTCATGGTCCCCCTTCTTTCCTCACCATTTTTATGTTCTCCACTACACTTCTGAGCACTTGGAGCATGTTGACAACCCTGTTTTAAGGTCTTTGTCTGCTGTTAACAATGACATCATTGCTGTCATTTCTGTTTGTTTCTACTGATGGTTTTGTTTCCCTGGTTACAGGTCATGTTTTCCTGTATCTTTGCCTGTCTGGTCATTTTTGGTTGGATGCCAGACATTGTGAACTTTATATCGTTGGGTGCTGGATTTTATTGTATTCTTTTAAACAGCACTGGATTTTGTATGGTATTCTGTTATGTTACTTGAGCTCAGTTTCACTCATCTAAGCTTGCTTTTTGGCTTTATACTTTACTAGAGCAGCCTTTGGTCTAGGTCTAATGTAGTCCCACTATGAAGGTGAGATCCTTAGGAGGTCTCTACTTGTTCCACTGTATATTATGAGGTCTGTCCACTGAGGGTGAAGGTAACACCAACTCCCCTGTGAGCTCTGGGAATTATTTGGGGCCTGCTTCTTCCTGTGTTCTTTCCACAAACAGATTCATAGGGTTTCAATCCTCATGTGCGTAGTACTCAGAGACTCAGTGGAGCCCATCTGCAGATCTCTGGAATTTTCTCAGTGTGGACAGCTCCCTTCTCCTGGACCCCATGACCTGCAAGTCCTAGCAGCCTTGGCATCTCTGAACTCTAACATCTATTTTCAGTGAGTGAGACCCCAGGCTTAATTTAGTTCTCCTTCCTGTGCTGCAGCCCAGAAACTGCCTCCAGGAAGCCAGCTGGGTTCCATAGGACGCACCTCATTCATTTCTCTTCTTCAGGGTCACAGCCCTGCAGTGCCTCGTGTCTGGAAACCATCACTTTATCTGGATCCCCTCCCAGTGGAAGCTCTGCACCATTATTAAATCTTCCAGATGCTCTAGAAGTCAGGCTACTTTTAAAATGAGGAAACTTGAAACACTCAGGTAACTTTCCCAGAGTCAGACAGCTGCCAAGATGTTGGTCATGTGTCTGCCTGACTCTGTGAACACTACCCTGTGCCGACTGGACCCTGAGAGAGTCCAGCCTCCAAGAGCAAGAACTCGACTGTCTCAGGCCTTGCCACCTGCACCCAAGGCTCCCTCTGTTTCAGGATGCTCCCCCTCCTGAAGAGATATCTGCAGAGACATCACTTTGTCAAAGCTATGGGTTTTCCTGTAGTCATGTACTGCTGTGAGAGTTGGACCATAAAGAAGGCTGAGCACCGAAAAATTGATGCTTTCAAACTGTGGTGCTGGAGAAGACCCTTGAGAGTCCCTGGGACTGCAAGGAGATCCAACCAGTCCATCCTAAAGGAAATTAGTCCTGAATATTCATTGGAAGGACTGACGATGAAGGTGAAGCTCCAATACTTTGGCCACTTGATGCAAAGAATTGACTCAAAAGACCCTGATGCTGGGAAAAATTGAAGGCCAGAGGAGAAGGGGGTGACAGAGGATGAGATGACTGAATGGCATCATCAACTCAATGGACATGAATTTGAGCAAACTTCAGGAGACAGTGAAGGACAGAGAAGCCTGGCATGCTGCAGTCCATGGGGTCACAAAGAGTCGGACGCGACCGAGTGACTGCACAACGACAACCCCTTTCTGCAGGCATCCCGGCCCGCAGTCCCAGAGCTCATTTCTGTGTGTGCTCAGCGTGGGGAGGACTGCTTGTTCTGCATTTATATTCACAGGCACATCTGCCCACCAGGCACACGGGCTCTGCAGGCAGCATCCTCTACCGAACAACCTATTTGCTCTACGGGGCTGGTTGAAGTTTAACATCAAGGGTCTGCCTTAATGATCTTCATGGAGAATGCTGAGCAGGGCACCTGAAATGTACAGCAGAACCCAGGTGACTGCAGCGAGGCTGGTCCAGGAAACTGTTTCATAAGCTGCTTATCACATCTCAAGCCGTTCCCTTCCCCTGCTTTAACTTTACTTATTAAGAAATTTCAAACATAAAGATGAAACATGCATAAACCTATCACCTAGACTGAATAATTTTGCTTCATCTTTTTTTTTTTTTTTGCTGCAGTATTTTAAAGTAAATGACATACTTCCAAACACTGCAGCATGCATCTCTAAAACATAAGGAGTTTTCCCAAAAAATGTATTTATTTTTGGCTGGGCTGTGTCTTCACTGCTGCCCGTGGGCTTTCTCTAGTTGTGGTGAGCAGGGGCTACTCTTTGTTGCGTTGTGGTGGCTTCTCTTATTGCGGAGCTCGGGCTCCAGGGCTCAGCAGCTTCAGGTCACAGGCTCTAGAGCTCAGGCTCTGTAGTTGTAGCGTGTGGCCTTAGCTGCCCTGAGGCAACCGTGATCTTCCGGACCAGGTATTAAACCCACGTCCCGTGCGTTGACAGGCAAATTCTTAACCACTGAACCACTAGGGAAGTCCTAAGGATTTCTTTTGATATATTATCTATAATATATTATTATATAATAATGTAACAATAACTGTCATTAATAGTTATATTAATAATAATAACCATTATTACACTTGGCAAAATAAATAATTTAAAAATATTATGTACTATTGGTTCACAGTTAAAATTGTCTCTTGTCCTTAACAACTTTCAGAGTTGGTTTGCTAAGAGCAGTATCAGTATCCAGTCAAGAAGCGCATTTCTTATATTTGTTAAATTTTTTTAAACTTAGAAGAGTTCTTTCTCATTTTTTTTTTTAATTATACTGACTTATTGGACTTCTCTGGTGGCTCAGACGGTAAAGAATCTGCCCATAACTGTAGGAAACCCAGGTTCAATCCCTGGGTAGGGAAGATCCTCTGGAGAAAAGAATGGCAATCCACTCCAGGATTCTTGCCTGGAGAATCCCATGGATGGACAGTGGAGTCTGGCGGGCTACAGTCCACGGGGTCACAAAGAGTTAGACATGACTGAGTGACTAACACTTTCACTTTCATTGACACCAGACCACTGTCCTATAAGAGCCTTCCTTCTATCTTCATGTAACTATACCGGTTTTCCTCAACTTATAACAAGGTTACACCCTAATACATCCACTGTAAGTTGAAAATATCATTAAGTTGAAGATATATTTAACACACTAATCTACCAAACATCATCACTTAGCCAAGTCTATGTGAAACACACTTAGAATATTTTAAAAAAAAAAAGAAAAATCCTTGGCCCGACCACAAGGCATATGGGGTCTTAGTTCTGCGGCCAGGGGTTGAACGTGTGTCCCCTGCATTGGAATCATGGAATCTTAACCACTGCACCACCAGGGAAGTGTCCCCTGACTTTCCTTTCCTTAACAGAGCACTTAAGTTAGCCTATATATAGTGGGGCAAAACAAAGCCTGTTTTATAAGAAGGTGTTGAATATTTTGTGTAATTCACTGGACACTGTACTGAAGTAAAGAGCAGAATGGTTGGTTGTCTGGACACAGAATGATTGTATGTATATTGGTCATTTCCTCTCCTGACTGAAGGCTGACTGGGAGCTGTGGCTCCCACCTGCTGCCCAGTGTCAGGAGATAGAACTGTATTATTAGCCCAGGAACAGATTCAATTCAGTTCAGTCGCTCAGGCGTGTCCGACTCTTTGCGACCCCATGGACTGCAGCATGCCAGGCTTCCCTGTCCATCACCAACTCCCGGAGCTTACTCAATCTCATGTCCATCAAGTTGGTGATGCCATCCAACCATCTCATCCTCTGTCATCCCCTTCTCTTCCCACCTTCGATTTTCCCAACATCAGGGTTTTTTCAAATGAGTCAGTTCTTTGCATCAAGTGACCAAAGTATTGGAAAAGATTGAAAATTCAGAATTCAAGCTAAGGTTTGTACCGAATGCACAGCACTTTCGTACCATTCTTAAGTTGAAAGACCTTAAGTCCCACCATTCTAAACAAGGGGTTCTCAAGGGTTCTTGTGGGGTCATTTAACTTTTTCCTCAGTCTTCTCTTTTTCCTGTAGCCTGGAATTTAGATGTGAAGTCTTGAGTATACTTTTTTTTTTTTTTTTTTTTTTTTTGCGGGGAGAGGGGGATTATACCTTTTCATTCTGTGTGGCATTAGGTGCTGTGACCACATGCTGGGTCCTAACATCTGCTACTGGATCAAAGCGGCGGCAAGTACATGCCTCACTGCACACCGCATTCTTAGCTTTTCAGGTGGTGAGTAGACTGTGATGAAGCCCCTTGATGAAGTGCGTGAAATCCTCACATCTCTGTCTCACTCTCCTCTGTTCCTGCCCCATTCACTGTGCCTTCTGCCACCTCCACCAGGCAAGATTTTGCTGAATTGGTCTCCTAGGTTTGCATTTGTGAATGTGGAAAACTTTTTCCAACGAAACAAATTAATTTTAATTTTCAAAATCTAAATAACGTGTAATGCAAAGTCGATTATGCTTTTTCACGGCCCCCTCTTAGGATTCTGCCTTATCTTGGGAGGGGCCCCTAGTCTGAACTGATCCTCAGGCCTGGCCCCTGCCGGGAACCGCAGTGCTGTTGGGCGGGTCATACCTGCAAGCCAGCAGAGACCCGATTGCTGTGCGAAGCCCGGGAGGGATGGCTGAGATCAGGGGCCCACCCATGGCGACTCAGGAGTTAAAAACACCAACTCACTAAAACCCCCAGGGCTCGTGGAGTTGGAGACGATGCCAACCTAGAGCTCATGCAACCACAGGGCAAGGAGCCAGGCCTGGACTCAGTTTCCAGCCTCTAGATGGGACCACTGCTGGAGTCAGCCAGGGAATGCAGACAAACCTCTCAGAGCCACATGGATGGTGGCCAAGCTTGGGTACATATCGAAGTAACGGGATCAAAACCTCATTGTCTCCAACATGTGGTCTGTGGTTCATCTGGAGTTTTAAAATTCTGTTTCAGAAATTTCTTTATTTTTAAAAATTATTTGACTGTGCCAAGTATTAGTGGCAGCACGCAGAATCTTTAGTTGCAGCCTCAGGACCTTCAGTCGTGGCGTGTGGGATCGAGTTCCCTGACCGGGGATTGAACCTGGGCCCTCTGCATTGAGAGGGAGGAGGCTTAGCCACTGAACTACCAAGGCAGTTCCAAGAAATTTACTTTTATCACAGTCTTACAAAAATATGCAAGTCCCATAACATATATATGTATTTTTTTTTCAGTGTGTCTCTTGTATCAGAGTGAAAGTGGAAACTTATAGTAAGTGTGAAGCATGACGTTATTAGGCAAAATCCCTGGGGGCAGCATCAGATAAGAAAACCAAGTATAACTAGAGGATGTCTCACCTGTGCAGCTGTATCTTCTCCTTTGATCCTTAGAAGAGGCTGGCATCATTGCCCGTAGCTTATACACAGAGCTATCAGAACCCTAAGGTTTAGGAGCAGAACAGGCTAGAAACGGAGAGAGAAGGTCACACAGCTGGCAAAGGAAGGCCAGGACTCCGAGGTGCATATGGCTCTCAAGCTCCTCATCTTTCACTACAATATGCCATATGCCTCCATGTGTAGCCACACAAGCAAAACCAAAACATTGGACACAAGAGAGATCAGTATCATTAAAATGTTTCCCAGGTTTTCATTGCAGAATTCCACATTCCTGATAAGACCAACAAGGCCCTTCTACTGCAAGCTCATTCCGTGGCCTTTCCCCTGGTTTCCTGTGCTTCAGGGAAGATTGAAGTCCCCTGAAGCATCTGTGCTCCTTCCCACCCCAGTGCCTTCCCACATGTGGCTCCCCCTGCTAGTCTCTGTTTTTCCTTAAAGTCTGGGCAGCTTCTGTTTTCCCAGAAAGCCTGTTCTGACCTAGAGTAGGTCAGGCCATCATGTCACTGGTCTCAGAGTGTCCTGCTTCTCCTGGATAGCACCTTCACACCTTCAGGGGTCAGGGTGACCAGGCCATGGGTTCAGGGCCTGAGCTCCTGAGGCTTCTAATTTCCACAGGAGGTTTTAAGTGCCCGCATGTGGCTGCGTGTGATTGGAGCCCAGTCCATTCCGTCTGTGGGACTCAGGTTCTTTATCAGTAAAACAGGGCCTGTGACTTTCTATGAATCTGTGGTTTTTTCTGTGAACTCTCAAGTCATATGTTACCCTCTGCGTACAGGAGGTTACCTCTCAGGCACCCAAACGGATAAGCTCTTAAGGAATCCTCAGGCGTTTAATCAGTATTCTGGGTGGAATGCTGAGATTTCCTTGTCTCAAAGTAGCCCAGAAGGCAGGTGGCAGGCCTTCTGTACATCAGGATGGTGGCCTTCCGGGTCTTCCCCAGGCCCTCCCAGCCCGTTCCCTGATCTCCCCCACCCAGCACTGTCCCTACCCCATGGAGCCTTCCAATCTTTTTACCGTCCTTCCTCCAATCCTTGAAGGCTGGGACTCCCCTGGGGGTCTAGTGGCTAAGACTCGGAGCTCCCCATGCAGGGGGCTGGGGTTCAATCCCTGGTCAGGGGACTAGATCCCACATGTCACAATTAAGACCTGGGGAAGCCAGAAAAAAAAAAAGAAAAAATTCTTGAAAACTCCCCAGCCTACTGCCATTGTCAGTGGTTCTTGGGGGTATGAGTTTATTCCATGACACCAAGTGTATTCCATCCTGAGGCTGTCTCCTTCCTCCTTTTGTTGGTTTTGATGTTTCTATTCTTTTCTGAAATTATGGTAAAAATAAATTTGTGTGTGTTAACTTGAAGAAAATCTGAAGCCCCCCCCCAATCTTTTCCTGGTGCGGTAAACACAAGAGCCTGAGGACGCTTAGCACAGTGGATACCAAGTTCCTAAGAGGCCAGTGTGTCTGCTCCAGGCCGGGACTGGGGTTTCCTTTCCAGGCTAGCACCCTCTCTCCAGTTCCCGTCTCCCCCTTCTTCACAGACCTCCTGTCCTACTCAGCTTGCAGAGGCTTCTGGGACCAAAGGAGGCTGAGGTCTCTGGGTCAATGCACTCACTCCACAGTCCAGCAAGAGGTCACCTTCCCGCAACGCCCCCTAACCGGCCCCCCCCTCCCACCCCCGCCCCACCCCAGGCCAGCACAGCGCTGACTCTTCCCACTCTCCTTGGGTGTCTCCACCCAAGCACTAGGAGCCAACCTATGTCTTGTTATTCTACCCATTACCTCCCCCTCCCTAACTTGGCTAGTTGGTGCTCAGCGCACTGGGCGCTGGGTAGGTGCTCAGTTAACTTTTGCCAAACGAATGAATGAATGAACCACGCGCTCCGGGGAAGGCTTCCTCCCAGGGATCCTGCTGGTTTGCTCAGCTCCAGGCCTGTCCCTCAAACCAGGGGTGGGGGATGGGGGGGAACCTCACATCACTGGGAGTCGGTCTGATGTAGAAGTTTCACGAATTGCCAAGACTCCCCCTGCCCGCTTCCCGGCCAGGGGGCACCCCCTTTCTGGGTGTATGAGATCCAGCCCTCGGGAGGGCACCCCGACTCGCAGAAGTCCCGCACATCAGGAGGAGACGACAGCCCCTGCGGGGGGCGCTCCTTTGGGGGTGGGGGTCGTGGGCGCGGAGCGCGGGGCAGGGCCGCCGAGGGCCGAGGCCGCGCGCGCGGCTCCCCGCCCGCCCGCCGCCTCCCGCCGCCGGCCCGCCTCCCGCTGGCGCTCCCGGCCTTTCCCATCCGGCCCGCGACGCCCCGCCCGCCCCGTCCCACATGACACCGCCTCCGCCGCAAACTTTTTCCACCCCATCCTGCCGCGGCCCGAGAGGGATGGAAAATGGCGGCCTAGGCGCGGAGTTTCCTGGCGCAGCGGCGGCGGCCTGGGCGCGGGGGGCGCGGGCGGCAGCATGACGCGCTGGGTGCCCACCAAGCGCGAGGAGAAATACGGCGTGGGTGAGCACCTCCGCGCGCCGCGCGCGGGGCTCCGGGCCGCCGGGGGCGCACCCGGGAGCCTGTTGCAGGCGGCCCGGGCGGGGACGCGGAGTGACCGCGGCGCCCGGAGCCCCGCGTCCCCAGCCCTCCCCCTCTGCCCGGGGGGTCCGATCGCGCTCCCGTCGGCGGGCACTGCCCACTCGGCGCCCGGGGCGCACGCCGTCCCCGAGCTCGCTCCGGAGCCCGCGCGAGCCGGGCCAGGGACACGCGGGTGTGTTTGGGTGTGTGTTTGGGGGGGTACACGGCGGGTTGTGTCACGTCCCGAGGGTGTCCCCTCCGACACCCAGCTCTCGGGACGGGCACCGCGGCGGCCGAACCCTCCAGCCTCTCGGGGCTTGCCCCCGGACTCCCCGATCCCAGCTGGGCCGGGCCCGGCCGGGAGGCCCCCGGGGGCATTGTTCAGCCGCGCCTTTTTTTTTTTTTTTTTGCTTTTCGGGTGAAGTTGTGCTCAGCGTCTGGGGCTCCCGGGTGGACCGTTTCGAGTTGCAGCGATCAAGGAGAGGAGAACTGTGCTCTCCTCCGGGGGGAGTGGGCGGAAGGAGGTGGCCCGTGCAACCGGGGGCGGCCCATCGCACGACCCGGCAGCTTGGTGGTCCTGCCCTGGACGGCGCAGGACCCTGGGGCCGGCAGCCGAGCGCGTCCCCGGAGCCGGGGAGCGGAGTTGGGAAGGGCAGGACGGGTTTTGGCTCCGTGGCTCTTTGTCGTTTGCGGAGGGGAGTGAGGGGAGTCCGGTTGCAAGTTTACATTTCTGCCCAAGTACACATACATTCCAGAGACACTTTCCTTAAGGGCCAAACAAACGGCCCCCTTGGGCCCTGTGCGCCCTGCAGCCCTTGTGGCGGGGCCTGGCCTGCCGGGGCCTGTGGGTTCCTGTCTTCTCTTGACTTACCCACCCAAGGCTTCTGTCTGGGTGGGCGGCTGGTCCCCCAGGTCCACAGCTTCCCAGTTGGTTTTCAGTCTCTTTCCTCCTGCTCCAGGGTCCAAAGCGGAGACCATCTCCTCAGAGGCCAGGCTGGACTCTGCCTGACCTGGGCCTCCTCCGAAGGCAGGGGATACCTCCCTGGGGTTCCTGGTCCCTCCCCTGTCTTGCCTTTGGGGCTCTGAACCTTTGCAGTGTGGTCACCCAGAGTGTCTTCCCACTCCTGCTGCTGGTCTGGTTCAGGCCGCCTGCTACTGCAAAGCCTCCTGGGTGCTGCTCGTCCCCAGGGCACTCTCTTTTTTTTCTGTGATGCCAGTGGCTTATCTGCGAGATGCCAGAGATGCAGAGTGGGCACTGGGACGGTCCTAGGTCCCCTCTGGGCCTGTGCTGTCTTAGTGCAGGAGCGGCCCTGTTTCAGGACCGCAGTGGCTGAATTCCCTCCCCACCGCCTTTTAGAGACTCAGGCATCTGAGACTCAGGTTTGTTTACAAATGTCAATAGCCCAACAGAGCTGGGCTTTCCGATGGCAGCTCTGTTTCTAAACTTCTAAGTGGCATCCTGTGTGCATTCAGATGGTTTCAGACCCATAGAAATAACCCCATCCATCTGCATTGGATGAGGGAGGTTTGGGGAAGTGGAGTTTCCTGCTGGGGTAACTGCAACCTGGGGGTGGGGTGGGGATCTGGGCTGTGGGGAGCCTGTTGGGATGCTGTGTTTAGGCTGAGGGCTGAGGGCGACCCTCGGGGAACTTGCACTGAGAAGTGAAGGAGGAGCTGGAGCTCTGGGGAGAGGCAGGCAGAGGGCAGGAGACCACCATCCTGCTTGCGACTTGGCCCCTCGTCCTGTGTGCTGGGGTCTACTCACTGTCCCCCCCATTTCACAGAGGCCGAGGACAGACGAATGCCATTGAAACCCTGGTGGTGGCTCTAGAGCTCATTAATGGTCAACTCCCCCAGCCCCCCACCAGGTGATGGGGAAGGGGCTTCTCTTTAGGATACTATATATATTTTTTTTTACACTTTGTATTTTATATTGGAGTCTAGCTGATTAACAATATTGTGATACTTCAGGTCTACAGCAAGGTGACTCAGCCGTACAGATACATGTATCCATTCTCCCCCAAACTCGCCTCCCATCTAAAGCTGCCACAAAGGTTGAGCAGAGTTCCCTGTGTTAAACAGTAGGACCGTGTTGGTTATCCATTTTAAATATAGTCAGGTGTACACGTTGATCCTGGGACACCGTATTTTAAGACACCTTGATCCTCTTGGTTCCTGGGGTGACCTGGATGGTGTCAGTGATCACCCTGTAGGTGTAGATGGTTGAATAGTGGCTTGTGTCTCGAGACCGAGGGGAACATTCACGAGCAGGGTCTGCCCACTGGGGAGGCGGCTCTGGGCGTGACCGTGGCTGTGTCCTTTCTGCAGTAAGGCACACGCCTTCTGGAAGCTTTTGTGGCTCAGTGGTAAAGAACCTGCCTGCCAATGCAGGAGATGCAAGAGACTCGGGTTTGATCTCTGGGTTGGGAAGATTCCCTGGAGGAGGGCATGGCAATCCACTCCAGTATTCTTGCCTGAGAAGTCCCATGGACAGAAGAGCCTGCTGGGCAACAGTCCATGGGGTCGCAAAGGGTCATACACGACTGAAGTGACTTAGCACGCATGCATGGCAGTGCCTTCTGATATCACACCTTGGGCTCATACTTTGGTTTGAAGAAAACTCCCAAGGTGAAGAGTTTCAAAGAAGAGAAGTTTCCTGGATGGTTTTGGAGGCAGTTCTGGGAAGGATGTGAGTGGCAGTCAGGCAGTCAGGGGACCCAGAGGGGGCTGTTCTACTTAGTGTCACCAGGAGAAGATGACAAGACAACCCATCTCTGAGCAGCAGAAGGAGCTTTAAATACATCCTGTCAAGGAGGGCGGGCAGGCTTAGAACTCCTGATTTGGGGCAGGAGGAAGCCAAGGGTGCTTGAACCAGGTGCCCCTCCTGTCTGGCAGTTGCCTGGGGAGGGGTCCCCTGGTTCTCAGGGCCTGGGCTGGCTGGGAAGATGGAAGTGCTGTATGTAGGAATCCATTTCCCCAAGCTAACTGGCTCTTTCTGCCTAAGGGAAAACTCCTAGAGAGCCCTTGCACCAACCACAAAACTTTTTTGGCTGGAGTCTCATAAGGAGACTGTCTCCCTAGATGGGCTCTGGTGGGTCTGTGGGCGAGCCATGCTTGCAGCGACTTGGCCTGTGAATAGATCACGAGGGGAGAGAAAATGGTAAAACTCTTATCTCATTTGCAAACATGAATCACAGCTCATTGTCTGCAAGTACTTAGGTTCTGTTAGAAGCATTGTTTGTAAGTAAGACACTTCAGTTATTTATTTGTTCTGTAAAGTCGGGAAAGGAGTAAACAGCTGATCTCGTGCTTCCTCAGCAAAGGCAGGAAATCCCGGCACCCCCGGGGATTCATGGGGTTGGGGCAGGGCGGGGGCGGTGGTGATGGTCACCTGTGCAATTGACCAGCCTGTTCCTGTCTCCCCTTGGGTGTGAGTTTGGTGGGTCAGTGTTTACAGACTGGCTTATTAACACAAGGCATGAACTTTGACCTAACTCAGTCACACTCAGGGGTTGGGCCAGCTGAACTTTTCCATCACCCCCGACTAAGTTGAGTCATAACGTCCCAATACCTGTAAAATTGTGTTCATGTGGATACAGTTGCTAAGATTAGGTGAAAAGATGCAGTGTTCTAATTCTCAGCCTGATGGTGTTTGCCTTATAAGAATTCACTTAAGTCATATATTTGATCTGGGAAGTTTTCTGAGGATGGTGGGCTCATATCTCCTTGATGGTGTGGGAGACAGAATATTCCCCGCCATGCCCCCCAACCCCTGCCAAATATCCACTCCCTAATCCCCAAGACTTATGAATATGATGTGTGGCATGACAGAAGGGACTTGGCAGGTGTGGTTACGGTTACGAACCTTGAAATGGGTTGATTAGTCCTAAGTTACTCACCTGGAGCTGAAGCCCCAATACTTTGGCCGCCTGATGTGAAGAGCCGACTCGCTGGAAAAGACCCTGATGCTGGGAAAGATGGAGGGCAGGAGGAGAAGGGGACGACAGAGGATGAGATGGTTGGATGGCATCAGCAACTCAATGGGCATGGGTTTGAGCAAGCTCCAGGAATTGGTGATGGACAGGGAAGCCTAGTGTGCTGTTGTCTGTGCGGTCACAAAGAGTCGGACACGACTGAGTGACTGAACGGCAGCAGACACTGGGTCCCCTGAGCAGAGGACTTTCTCTGACTGCTCGCAGTAGAGAGGTGCGGTAGAAGTGGACTCAGGCTCCGAGGCTGGGGAGGGCTCCACGCCCCCTTGCTGGCCCGGAGATGTAGGAGGCCACTTGCTAGGACCCCAGGGAGCTCAGGGTGGCCCAGCTGACAGCCAGCAAGGAAACGGGGACCTCGGTCCTGCAGCCACAGCTGGATTCTGCCAGCGCCCCCAGTAAGCCCGGAAACAGATTCATTCCAGAGCCTCCCGTGAGAGCCCAGCTGGCCAGCACCTTGGCTCTGAGACCCAGGAACACTGGGCGTCTGACTTGGAGCACAGTGAGATAATAAACGTGGGTGGTTTTCAATTGCCAAGGGCGTGGTGATGGGTTATGGCAGCAGTCGGGCGGGAATGGAGGTGGTGTGGTGAGCAGCCTGGGCGAGACTGGGTTCTCTTTCCAGCCTTGGCTTTGCCAGGAGGCAGGTTGACCTCCACATGTCCTTCGCTCTTCACTCCAGGCCAAACTCAAACAGGGAATGTGGGTATTGGCACCGAGACACCTTTTACTCCTGGGTCTTAGTCATCATGTGGCCCTTGAGCAAATGACTCCTGCTTCCTTAGCCTCAGTTTCCTCATCTGGAAAGGGGACTCAAGCCTGCCTTCCGCAGAGACCAGTGGGGATTCATTGAGATAGTGTCCTCAGAGCACAAAGTGCTGAGGTCAGCATTTGAGATAAGCCAGGCAGTCCGTGCAGCAACGCTTTTAGTAATTTTTTTAATTTAATGAATTGCAGTTTAGAAATGTGGTGACAAGCGATTTCCTCTTTGGATTCGACAGTCACCATGGCTGAAGGAAGGCTCTTCTTCCAAAGTTAATTTTCTACCAGGGAGTGTGACATTTGCTTGATAATAGAGATTATGACGTGTGTATTCAGATTAGCTCTGAGCAATGGTAATTGCTAGGAATATGGTAGTATTCCAATAAGTTTGGGAGTGTGGAGCTGCAGAGAGATCCTTCATGTTGCCTGGAATAGCAAGCAAGCTGCTACTTTGGGGGATGAAAAATTACATTTGATCGTAAGTAAATAGAAATGCAGACATTTTCATTCACCGGAGTTGCAGAAAAACAAAACTTAAGAGCATATTATATTTCTGCAAATCTGATTTTACTTGGGAAACATTATACACATTTTAAATGTATTGTTGTGCCAGGGTCAGCCCAGAATAGCGGAGTGTTATCAGGATTGCCTGAGGGTGTGTGAATTGTTCTTTCGCTTGTGTTCTTGTGACCTCTGAGGATGCAGGTAGAGAAATAGTCAGTGGTGAGTCCTGAGCTGGGTGCAGCCCAGAAGCCAAGTGCCTGTGCCCGAGGGCCCCTGTGACCTCTCTCTGTCTCTGTCTCTCTCTCTTCTCTCTTTTCTCCCCCCTTCCTTCTTTCCTTTCTCCCCTCCTTCCTCTCTCTTCGTTAGACTTTGGATTTCCATATAATTACACACAGCAGTTGTAAGAAGTCATACAGAGACCCCACGTACACATCGCCGGTTTTCCCTGAGGTTCTATCTTGTAAAACTCCAACAGTGTCCGAACCTGGATGTAGACGTTGAAGATACAGAGCGTCTCCATCCCCCCCAGGACCCCTCCCGTGGTCCTTTTGTTGCCGCACCCCCCTCCCATTTCCCTGCCCCATAATCCTTGGCAACCACTAATCTGACCTCTATTTCTGCAATTTTGTAATTTCATGAATGTTCCGTGAATGGCATCTTGAGTATGTAAGCTTTCTGGATTGCCTTTTTCCCTCAGCATAATTCTCCAGAGTCATCAGGTTGCTGTGTGTATCAGCGATTTGTTCCTTTTCTTTGCTGAGTAGTGTCCCATGATGTTGGACGTGCCACAGATGGTTTAACCGTTCATTCGTTGAAGGATGTCTGGTTTTGGCTATTGTGAGTAAAGCTGCTGTGAACACTCATGCACAGGTTTTGTGTGTGTGTGTGTGAAAGGAAATCTCCATCTTCTGGGATAAATGCCTAGGAGTGCAGTTGTGTTTTGTTTGTTTTTAATTAAAAAAAAATTTTTGGCCACACTGTGCAGTATGTGGGATCTTAGTTCCCAGACCAGATATTGAACCTATGCCCCCTGCATTGGGAGCACAGAGTCTTTAAGTACCTGACTGCCAGGGAAGTCCCAGGAGTGCAATTATTGAACTGTGTGGTGGTTTGGCTTTTTAAGACACTATTAATACCAGACTTTTCCCCAGTGGCTTAGCCGTTTTACATTCCCACCAGCTGTGTGTATACGTGCCTGTTTGTGCATGTGCATGGGTGTGTGCTTGTGTGTGATGTGAAGGTGTGTGTACATGCGTGTCTGCATGTGTGTGTGTGAAGGTATGATGTGCGTGCGTGTGTACTTGAAGGTATGTGTGTGCACGCATGTGTGCATGTGTATGTGAACGTGTGCAGGTGCGTGCGTATGTGCATGTGCATGCGTGTGTGTGTGAGATCCAGTCTCTCCGCATCCTTACTGACACGTGTTTCTGTTTTCCCCAGTCTGAGCGGTGTGTCGTTGGGGTTGGAATTTGCGTTTCCCTCACTGCAGTGCACCTTGAAGGAGATCTTGGTGTAATTTGGGAGATGAGCCGGGCTGGGTGCTGGGTGGAGCGGGGGCGCTGCTGATGGATTTGGTGAGATAGTTGGGTCTGCTCAGGGAAGGGCCAGAAGTCCAGCTTGCAGGGAAGATTCTGGAGGGGAGGCTGGAGACAGTCTGGCGGTGTGGAGGTACACAGTGCCGCACACCGCTGGCCAACGGCTCACCCAGACGCTCACTTTTCAGACTCTCTGTGTCCCGGGGTCGTCCTCAGAGAGGAACGTGGTGAAGAGGGGGTGCCATTTCACACAAGGGACTCGCACATCCACGGAGTTGGGTATCCGTGTGCTAGAACCAGTCCCCTGTGGATACAGGGCAGGGGGTGACTGTGGGTTTGCTGCCTTCCGATGCACACACTTAGGTGGCTTAAACAGCAGGAATTTCTTACCTCCCGGTTCTGGAGGCCGGGGTTCAGGACCCGGGTGTCGAAGGGGCTGGTTCCTGCTGGGACTTCTCGTCCGTTTGCAGATCTTGCTGTGTCCTCCCATAGTCCCCCCTTGTGTGTGTCTCTGTCCTAATCTCTTCTTGTAAAGACCCCCCTCATGGATGAGAATCCACCCTGATGACTTTGTTTTGCCCTCATCACTTATTTAAAGACCTTGTCTCCATATCCTGCCACATTCTGAGATACTGGGGTTTGAGCTTCAACCTTTGAGTTTTGGGGGACACAGCCCCTGACAGTGTGATTATCACGACATTAAGGCTTTTCCTCTTACGTTTCACTCTGCCTTTGGGGGGGTCACCATCTGGGTGACTTTTTCTGTAAGGGTGTGGGTCCCCAGTGCTGGGTGGACCCCAGGGAGGTGAGAGGTGGGAGGTGGGCGCTCGTGGTGGAAGCTCCCCCCGCTTTGGTCACAAGGCTCACAGAATCTAGTTCAGGACTCTAGTTAGTTTCTGTGTTAGATGTGGAAAGTCCTTGTTATCCAGTTATGGACAGGACTTTAAGGTCTGGTCATTTGGGACCTGAAAGGAAGCTGTGCAGTTTTGAAGTGTGGTGTCACAGCCTGGCGGGGTGTAGATGGATGACTCATCGAGCGTCACCCACCTGTGCTCACCTGGCTGAGTCTCAGGAGACTGAGACATCCCCCTTAGGTTTGTTTGTAGTCTCTTACCAACTGTGTTTTTGTGGCTCGAATAGAGTGGCCAGACCATGCTGGATCCGGAATCCCAGTTCTCCCGTGATGGCGAGGAGGCCCTGGGTACCCAAGTTGCTCATTCACGTTGGCCCAGCAGACAGTCCCAGGGGCTGCTCTTCACTCTGTGGACCAGGAGGCTGGCTCTGCCAACAGTCACCGCAGGCCCAGTGTGCAGTGGCCCCGGGGTGCTCGTGCGGCGCTTTGATCTCGGTAGCTAACGGGCCAGGGCAGGGTGTTGCTGGTGGCAGTCGTCTGGATGATTGAGTGTAAGCTCTGTGTTAGCTCAAGACTGCAGTCATCCGCCTACCTGCATGCTGGTGGGCTGCTGCGAGTACATACACAGAGGCGCTCTCTGCCTTCAAAAGGCAGATGGTTTCACCCCAGACAGATGCCTATCAGCTTGTTAAATTTTCATCTGGGTGCCTTAAGGAGAAAAAGATGTTTTCTTTTAGCATGCGGTGTGTGCCAAGAGATCACAGGTTTGGGGTAGGAGAGATTCCTCTTTGAATCTCAGCTCCACCTCCTCCTAGCCAAGTGACTTGGCTGAATTGTTGCCTTAAGCTTTCTCTTTTGTAAAAACTGGTGATCACGCCAGCCTCCTTGAGCAGTTCTGGGGATAAAGAGATAGCCCACTTCCAACCTGGGCCCTGGGCTGTGCTTGGCAAAGGTTAGTTCCTTTTGTTGTTGATTGTGAGAAGCCTTAGGCTGCTCTAGTGAGTTCAGGCTCTGCCCGGCTCCCCAGTCTGACTGGGGGACCAAAGCAACATTGACCCCGTTGCTTTTCATCTCCTGCTGGTTGGGAGCTGTGGGTGGAGGATGGGGAGAGATGTTTCATGGCTTCCCTAAAACTTTAATGTTCACACTGAGGTCAGACCAGCAGCCTGAGTTCCTACGGATTCCCAGGGCAGATCCCTGAAGCTTCCAGGGATACATCTCTCATCAAAAATGTTGCTCTGTCTTTTTTCCTGGCCCATTTGCTGTGCACAGTTGTTCCTGCCTGTCCTCGGGAGTGTGATACAAAGTTTATATGCCTTCTGGAGTGATTTTGTTTAACTTAACCTGGATACGTTAAGTACACTTTTAGGTACACGTGTAACTGTTGTGATTTCTGTTCTGAATTAGGGTTGGCTAGTTGCTGTAACTGGAGAAGGCCATGGCACCCCACTCTAGTACTCTTACCTGGAAAATCCCATGGATGGAGGAGCCTGGTGGGCTGCAGTCCATGGGGTCGCTAGGAGTCGGACATGACTGAGCAACTTCACTTTGACTTTTCACTTTCATGCATTGGAGGAGGAAATGGCAACCCACTCCAGTGTTCTTGCCTGGAGAATCCCATGGACAGAGGAGCCTGGTGGGCTGCTGTCTATGGGGTCGCACAGAGTCGGACACGACTGAAGCAACTTAGCAGCAGCAGCAGCAGCAGCAGTTGCTGTAACAAACAGCCCCAGTGTTTTGCTGGCTTCATACCATGAAAGTTCGTTTTTTCTTCACGTCACAGCCCAAGTGGGGGTGGGGAGGGGACCCAGTGGCTCTGTTCTGTCTACTCGTTCAGGGACTAAGGGTTTTTCTATCCTGTGGATCTGCCGTCTGCAGCATCTTGCCTTTTTAACTTGTGGATGGGGGAAGACAGAGATGCAGGACAGTTCACAGGAGATTCTTCCTGGCCAGGACTGGTACCCACACTTCTGCGCTCATTCTTGTGTTCAGAGCTCCATCCCTGGCCAGCACGTGGGACTCAGAGATAGAGTCCTGCTGTGTGCCCCAAAGGAGGAGGATGAGGTGGGTCTCCTCCACCTATTCCTATAAATACTCATTTTCCATTGATCAGCATGAACTGTGGTGGACTGGTTAGAAATACGGGCATTGAACACCGGATTGTAAGATCTCACACCTTTTAGTCCCTGACAGTCTGGTGGCAGAACAGATGGCCAGACCCCTGCAAAGATGCGAAGGGATGTAAACGGGGGCAGCTGCTGCCTTTTTCTTTGATGTTTGTTCCACTACTTAAGTCCTATAGCATTTCAGGATGTTCTTTGTGTACTTAACCCAGAAGGGTCCTGGGGCAGGGGGAGTGGGCCCGAGAGCATAAAGAAGGCTGCCTTCTAAACTGGTCATCTTCATATTTGTTGGCAGTTCCCATTCTCACCACCCTAAAATGTACTTAGCACCTCCAGACCCCATTCCCACCCCTGAAGTCTGTTGAAGTCTTCTGGCTTCAGAAGATGTTTACTAAAGCCTGCTGAGAACCGCGTCTGCCTCAGTGTTGGCGTTTGTTTCCTTATAAGAATGGAATCATTTCTCTTTTTTTGTAAATTGAAGTACTGTTGATTTACAACGTTGTGTTAGTTTCAGGTGTACAGCAAAGTACAGCTTCAGTTTCATAGCTGTATACTGTGTGTGTCCATATATATACGTATATTCTTTTCTGGATTCTTTTCCGTTATAGTTTATTGTCAGATGTTGCGTATAGTTCTCTGTGCTATACAGTAGGTCCTTGTTGTGTGTCTGATTTATATAGAGTAGTTTGCCTCTGCTAATCCCAGACTCCTAATTTATCCACCCCTCCTTCCCCTTTGGTGGCTCAGTGGTAAAGAATCTACTTACCAGTGCAGGAGTTGAGGGTTCGATTCCTGGTCCGGGAAGATCCCCTGGAGGAAGAAATGGCACCCCACTCCAGGATTCTTGCCTGGAAAATCCCATGGACAGAGGAGCCTGGCGGACCGCAGTCCATGGGGTCACAAAGAGTGCGGCCTGACTTAGCAGCTGAACAACACGGCCTCCCCTTTGGTGACCGCACACTTGTTTCTGTGTCTGTGATTCTGTTTCTGTTTTGCAAATAAGTTCATTTGTAGCGTTTTTTAGGATTCCACATGTGAGTGGTAACACGTACTTGCCTTTCTCTTTCTACTTAACTCACGTAGTGTGACAGTCTCTAGGTCCATGTGTTACTGCTCAGTGCAGTCGCTCAGTCGCGGCTGACTCTCCATGACCCCATGGACTGCTTCCTTGTCCATCACCAACTCCCGGAGCTTACTCAGACTCATGTCCACCGAGTCAGTGATGCCATCCAACCATCTCATCCTCTGTCGTCCCCTTCTCCTCCTGCCCTCCATCTTTCCCAGCATTAGGGTCTTTTCCAGAGTCAGTTCTTCTCATCAGGTGGCCAAAGTATTGCAGCTTCGGTGTCAGCATCAGTCCTTCCAATGAATATTCAGGACTGATTGCCTTTAGGATGGACTGGTTGGCTCTCCTTGCAGTCCAAGGGACTCTCAAGAGTCTCCTCCAACACCACAGTTCAAAAGCATCAATTCTCCAGTGCTCAGCCTTCCTCATGGTCCAACTCTCACATCCATACATGACCACAGGGAAAACCATAGCTTTGACTAGATGGACCTTTGTTGGCAAAGTAATGTCTCTGCTTTTTAATATGCTGCTTAGGTTGGTCATAGCTTTTTTTCCAAGGAGCAAACATCTTTTGATTTCATGGCTGCAGTCACCATCTGCAGTGATTCTGGAGCCCAAGAAGATAAAATCCGTCACTGTTTCCATTTTTCCCCATCTGTTTGCCATGAAGTGATGGCACCAGATGCCATGATCTTCATTTTTTAAATGTTACTGCAGGTGGCATTATTTCATTCCTTCTTTCTTTTAATGGCTGAGTGGCATTTCACTGTATTTGTATATATTCACACCACCCTTTCTTTATCCTTTTATCTGTCGATGGACGTTGAAGTTGTTTCCCTATCTTGAGGTTTCCCTATCTTGAGGTTCCCTTCCCTATTTTGAGGTTGTTTCCCTATCTTGGCTGTTGTGAAGACTACTGCAGTGAACGAGTCTTCATTTTCTGAAGTAGCGTTTGTCTTTATGACTCAGTGGGTGCTGAAAAGGGCTGGACGGGCGGATTGGTCAGAACTGCAGTAACTTAAAGTGGCATGAGGGGGCTGGATGGTGTGGGATATTAGAGAACCCTGGACCAGGAGTCTGAAGGTCTGGGATCCAGGTCTGGGCCCAATGCCTCCTGCAGCCTTTTCCACCTCCCCGACCTCAGACCCTGCACCTGGGCACTGGCAGAGTCCCAGAGCCTGTGCTCACCTCTCAGCCGCCCTGGAGGAGCCCAGATCACGTGTACAGAAGAGCCTGCCCCAGGAAGAAGCGTCACTCGGGCTCGCTCGCCGTGTTCCATTCACTTATTATAGAGAACATGGGCAGCATCTGGTGATGGTTTTCATCTGTCTTTAACTGAAAGAGGACTGTGTGAGCTTTTACTTTTCATCAAGTTTTGTAACTTTTATTTTATGTGCGACAGGTTGTCTGATAATTGATTAGCCTTCTGGGCAGCTGAGCATTCTGAATGATCTGCTTAGCTGGGCAGCTGAACCCGTGTGTAGGGCTGAGCAGTGATGTAGTCACGGAGTAAGTGTGTCCCCGCTTCAGGGGTGAACGCGGCCGTCGCCAGCCCCAGGGAGATTAGCCAGAGAAGAAAATGGTACAGCTCCTCCCTCCCTCCCTCTCTTCCTTCCTTCTTGTTTACTTGCCAGCTTTGTTCTTAGACATTGAGGATCCAGAGTTACCCTGTGTCTCATCTCCGCTGGATTCTTGCCTTTGAGTGACTTACCCACAACTCTGCGGTCTTTGGGGCTTTGGGGATTGCAAGGATGTGGATCTGTTTGATTTTTTTTTAATTTCATGCCTAAACTAACTCATTCAGTTTGTCTTAGACTGTGTCCTCTGAGCCCTGAGCTGTGTCCAGCCCAGCTCTTGGGATCTCTGATCGGATTTCTGAGACCGAGGTGGCTGCCGCCTGCGTGGAAAGGGCATCCTTTAAGACACCCTCCCCAGCCTTTTTGGCCTCATTTCCTGACACACTTCTGTCCTGCTGGCTGCCTGGCTGGCCCTGGGGCACCGTCTGCAATCTCCTGCCTTAGTTCCATAGGGTCTCCCTGTCCTGGCATTGCCTCCTGGTCCCTTCTGTCCCTCTGTCCCCATGGTTCCCAACCTGGGGCTGGGGGGACAGGGATGTGTGAGGGCTGAGGCCCCAGTGAGAATGGTGCTCAGCCCCAAGGGCCCAGGAGTCTTGAGGGATGAAGAGGGGGGCAGCAGGGGGAGAGCCTGGGCGGGGGGCAAGAAGGCCCCGGGGTCAGGGAGTCAGGATGGAAGAGACCAGAGGCCTCCCTCCCCCAAGCTCACAGCACTCTCAGTTCAGTTCAGTCGTTCAGTTGTGTCCAACTCTCTGTGACCCCATGAACTGCAGCAGGCCAAGCCTCCCTGTCCATCACCAACTCCTGGAGTTTACTCATGTCCCTTGAGTCGGTGATGCCATCCAACACTGGTTTCCCTCTTAATTTCATCAGCCTGAGTCCCATACAGCAGATTCTGGGCTGGTGGACCAGGAGTCCTAGTCCTTGCTGCCTGGTTAGGGACTCGGAGCAGCTGCCCTGAATGTGGGGGAGGGGACTAGCCTGAAGCCCACAGCCTTGTCCTTGAAGTGTTCAGTGATAGCGAAAGTCACTCAGTCGTGTCTGATGCTTTGCGACCCCATGGACTATACAGTCCATGGAATGCTCCATGCCAGAATACTGGAGTGGGTAGCCTTTCCCTTCTCCAGGCGATCTTCCCAACCCAGGGATTGAACCCAGGTCTCCTGCCTTGCAGGCAGATTCTTTACCAGCTGAGCCGCCAGGGAAGCCCGAGAATACTGGAGTGGGTAGCCTATCCCTTCTCCAGTGGATCTTCCCAACCCAGGAATCGAACCAGAGTTTCCTGCATTGCAGGTGGATCCTTTACCAGCTGAGCTATCAGGGAAGCCTCAAGTATTCAGTGACATCACTGCAAAGAAGGTCCATCTAGGGGAGGCGGCCCCATCCCAGCCAGGATGTGGCGCTGGCTTGCGATGCATTGGGGACTCCAAAGCCCCTCCATGCGTTTGTCCTTCCTTGTCAACTGTGGATGACAGTTTCTGCCTCCCAGAGTTGCTCAAGGCTTAAATGGGCAAATTCATGCCAAGTGGGTTTCTGTGATCTGTGTACTAGTGACTTTCTGGGTTGGCTGTATTTTGGTCTTGTGCATTGTGGGGTAGTTAGCAGCACCCTTGGCTTCTACTCACTTGATCCCACTAAGAATTCCCTTCCTTCAGTGGTGACAACCCAAGATAGATCCAGACATTGCCACGTGTCCCCCCGGGGGCCGGATGGCTCCCACCGGCGTCAACGGAGCGCTGGGAGTCACCCCAACTGCTACCTAGCACTCTGTGTATTTACTGTAGTGGAGAAGGCAGTGGCACCCCACTCCAGCACTCTTGCCTGGAAAATCCCATGGACGGAGGAGCCTGGTGGGCTGCAGTCCATGGGGTCGCGAAGAGTCGGACACGACTGAGCAACTTCACTTTCACTTTTCACTTTCACTTTTCACGTTCATGCACTGGAGAAGGAAATGGCAACCCACTCCAGTGTTCTTGCCTGGAGAATCCCAGGGACAGGGAGCCTGGTGGGCTGCCGTCTATGGGGTCGCGAAGAGTCGGACACGACTGAGCGACTTCACTTTCACTTTTCACTTTCATGCATTGGAGAAGGCAATGGCAACCCACTCCAGTGTTCTTGCCCGGAGAATCCCAGGGACAGGGAGCCTGGTGGGCTGCCGTCTATGGGGTCGCACAGAGTCGGACACGACTGAAGCGACTCAGCAGCAGCAGCAGCAGCAGTATCGCGTAGCGGGCGCAGCGTGGGGTGGTTGTTTGCGCTAGTGCCTGTGTTGCTAGAAGCAAAGTCTTTGCCACACATTTGGGAGGAAAAGTTAGAAACCTGTAGGACTTGCTTCCAAAGGCGGTGCTTTGGGCAAGAGTGTTGAGAGAAGGGAGCCTGCGGGAGTGCGGGGGTGGGACTTACAGCCGGCACCTGGGCTGTCTGCGGGTGGTCAGCTGACAGCTGTGTTTCTTCCCTGGTGTTGTTCAGTGGCTAAGCTGGGTCAGACTCTTTGTGACCCCATGAACTGCAGCCCGCCGGGCTGCCCTGTCCTTCTTTCTGAGAGACAAGCAGCAGTCTTGAGGTCGGGTCCTGGCAGAGATGCACAGATTACCAGGGGCGTGATGGCCCACCCCCAGCATCTTGTCTAAGAAATACCGTTCAGGCTCCCCACAGACCTTCATCAAGACGGGAAGTCAAGCATTCGCTCTTGGAGTTTTATTTGCTGGAGTCAAGGCACTTATCAAGACTCCATTCCCCCCTGCTCCCCGAAAATAATAACTTATTTTCTTTAGCATAATTGACTTTACCAGGGGCAAATCATGATTTAGCAGGAGGGAAATGTGATTATTTTTCTTCCAAATTGCTGTGCTTCTATTAACTTCACAAGATTTATTTTCAAGTCCTTCTAATGTCATGTGTGTTGTGCTGCCCGTCTTTCACAGGCAGGAATGCGTTTTGGTCTCCCAGGCACCGTGACCAGGCAGCCAAGTTCCTTCGGATTGTTCCTGGGGGTGACAGGGCGGGTACTGCTTTGAGGATCAGCCTGGAGAGGCAGGGGAAGGGAGAGATGGCTGTGGGAACCGGGACTGGGGACGACTCCCAGGTACAGAAGGGAAAGGGGCTTCGTTCAGCTGACCTCACTGTGCCTGGTGGTGCGTCCTTACACAAGTTCTGGCACGCCCACCTGTGTGCTCTGGTCATGTCACAGTGCCTTTGCACACGCTCTTTTGTCTGCCTGGAAATCCCTTTATTTACCTCCCCCTGTCAAGCTTTTCCGGGCTCAGCTCAGCTTATACATCTTTCTGTTATTTTATTGACGTCGAGTTGATTCACAGCGATGTGTTAACTTCCGCTCTACAGCGAAGTGACTCAGTTATACATGTGTGCCTTCCTTTTTCAGATTCTTTTCCAGTATGGTTTGTTGCAGGATACTGAATGTATTTCCTTGAGCGAAACAGGAGGACCTTGCTGTTTATCCATTCTACATAAAATAGTCAGCGACTGTTAACCCAAACTCGCCACCCACTGCTCCCCCCCACGTCCCCGGCAGCCATGGTCTGTTCTCTGTGTCTTTGAGTCTGTTTCTGTCTTGTCAGTAAGTTCCTTTGAGTCATACTTTAGATTCCATCCCTGGTGGCTCAGATGGTAAACAATCTGCCTGCAATGTGGGAGACCTGGGTTCAATCCCTGGGTGGAGAAAGTCCTCTAGAGAAGGGCATGGCTACCCACTCCAGTATCCTTGCCTGGAGAATCCCACGGACAGAGGAGCCTGGCGGGCTACCATCCACGGGGTCGCGCAGAGTCAGAATTGACTGAGCGACGAGCACTTTCACTTTTTCTCACTTTCCATGCTTGTTTTACAATGTGTTTGTTTCAGGTGTGCAGCGCAGTGGTTCATTATACCTACGTGTGGATATAAATATATACGTGTGCACACGTACACATATATATTCTCTTCAAGTTGTTTTTCCTTCAGTGGGTTATTACAAAATACTGAGTATAGTTCCCTGTGCTATACAGTCGGTCCTTGTTTGTTATCTATGTTGTATATAGTAATTCAGAGGTCCGCAGCTGCTTCCCAGGTGGCATTAGTGGTAAAGAATCCACCTGCTAATGCAGGAGACATAAGAGACTTGAATTTGACCCCTGGGTTGGGAAGATCCCTTAGAGGGGGGCACGGCAACCCACTCCAGCATTCATGCCTAGAGAATCCCTTGGACAGAGGAGCCTGGTGGGCTACAGTCCATAGGGTCGCAAAGAGTTGGACACGACTGATGTGACTTAGCGTGCACCTACAACCTCTGGGGTTGTATGCCTGATGATCTGAGGTGGAGCTGATGTAGTAATAATGGAAATAAAGGCAGTTGAATCATCCCCAAACCATCCCCTCCCCCGCCCGCAGTCCGTGGAAAAACTGTCTTCCACAAAACGGGTCCCTGGGGGCAGTTGGGGACCTCTGCAGTAATTCACAGGCTCTTAGAGCCAAAGGGGCAATATCATCTTGGTTTCCTGACTGAGGGGCCAGGGAGTGAGTGTGGAGCTGGACGGGGACCCTTGCTGGCAGGCCCCGTTTAGAGCTTTAATGAACACAAGAGGCCTCTGAAGTGCTGGGTGTGGGGAAGGGGAAGTGAACCTTGAGTGAAAGTTTTTTTTTAAAAAAAGTGATTTAACAGAAATCCAATTCCATAGGATTCCTGCCTCTTCAGCTGTGTTGCCTTCAGTTGAACAGAAAATAAAATCTCCAGTTTTCACCTGATCAGTAGTTACCGGTGGGGACCACATATGGTCAAGGGCTCAAAAGCATTTGTCTGTACAATTTCCTTCTTCGATGCCTATGATTTACAGGCAGGCGCTTGAAGGTGGGATTAACGTGGACTCAGCCTTCAGAGTGAAGAATGTAAGGCCCTGGGAATGAAGGATGGATGGAACTGTTTCCTAAGGACGAAGCTTCAGCAATCTTGGCATCAATAGTATGGCATTATTCTTCCATTCTTAAAATTGATCTTTTATTTACCTGCCAAAGTCTGCCGGTCACCTGCAACTATGGGCAGCAGCTTTGCAGCTTTGCTTTAAATGTGTCAGCCTACACAAACTTGAGACCGGCTTATAAAATTTTCACAGGGTTTCCCGCCTTTATCACTGAGTTAATGATGTTTCATCTCGTGGTTGCGGTTGCATCACAGCCTGGAGAAATAGAATGGTGGTGTTGAGTCTTGTCCCCCCCCCCCCCCCCCTTTTTTTTTTTATGAGTGCTTCTTGTGTCATACAGGGCTTCTCTGGTGGCTCAGTGGTAAAGAACCTGCCTGCCAATGCAGGAGGCGCAGGTTCGATCCCTGGGTCGGGAAGATCCCCTGGAGAAGGAAATGGCAACCCACTCCAGTACTCTTGCCGGGGAAATCGTATGGACAGAGGAGCCTGGTAGGTTACAGTCCATGGGGTCGCAGTGTCAGACATGAGTGAGCGACTTCACTTTCTTTCTTTTCTTGTGTCATACAGGGCTTCCCTGGTGGCTCAGTGGTAAAGAACCTGCCTGCCAAAGGCAGGAGACGCGGGTTCGATCCCTGGGTTGGGAAGATCCCCTGGAAGAAGAAATGGCAACCCACTCTGGTGTTCTTACCTGGGAAATCCCATGAACAGAGGAGCCTGACAGACTGCAGACTGCAGGGTCTCAAAACTTAGCAACTAAACAGCAACAATATCTTGTGTCTTACAGCCCGACTGCCTGGGCAGTGAGCCTAATTTGCCCTCTGCTTATGCTGGTGGGCTGCAGTCCACGGGGTCGCTAAGAGTAAACAAGACTGAGCGACTTTTTCACTTATGCTCTAAAATGTTTTTAATTGTGTACACACACACACACACACACACACCCCAGGCACATACATGCACAAAGCTGGGTGAAATCCCAGCATTACCTGGTCCAGCTTCTGCACTTCACCCTTCTTGTTACCTTTTCTTACCATGCAGGGAGGTCATGAACCCCTTTCTAAAATACACACGCGGCAGGGTGTTGGTGTCATAGTCACACCCATGTGGACGACCCAAAACCTCAAGGGGCAGCTGAGACCAAAGGAAGCGATGTTATTAGAAAACCTTCGTGGGATGCTCCCAGAGCAGGAAAGCTTCTGATTCTTTCTTTTCCTGAGAAGATGACAAGTGGGAGGAAGACCTAAAATGTCCAATGGAGACAGCAGTTTTAAACGGAAGCTGACTTACAGTGTTGTATTAGTTTTCAGGTGTAAAGCAAAGTGATTCAGTTACACATATGCATATAGATTCCTTTTCAGATTCTTTCCTTTTATAGATTATTACAAGATATTAAATAGTTCCCTGTGCTATACAGTAAGCCCGTATTATTTTCCTGTTTTGTATATAATAGTGTGTATCTGTTAATTCCAAATTTCTCTCTCCCCGCCCCCCCCCCCCCCCCCCCACTGCTCCGCGCCTCCTCCTCCCAGTTCCCCTTAGTACAGACAGCTCTTTAATAACGGAATGAGATATTCTTGAACTATTGCTTTTGGTGAATGGAATGAGTACTGTGTTCATCTCAGAAGCTGGGGAAACCCTCACGAGCAGGGAGGGGATGGCTGACTTTGCCCTGGAGTACAGACCTGATCGGAGGAGTCTGTCCCATGACATCAGTGGGGAGCTCCACGAGTGGAATAAAACACTGGCTGTTGAATCCGTCTGTGTATCCATCCACCCCTTTATTTCCCAGTCTTACTGAGATATAATTGGCACTGTTGTTGTTCCGTTGCTAAGTTGTGTCTGGCTCTCTGCCACCCCGTGGACTACAGCACTCCAGGCTTCCCTGTCCTTTACTGTCTCCCGGAGTTTGCTCAAATAGAGCACTGGGTAAGTTTCAGCTGTACAGCATATTGATTTAAACTACATACATGATGAAATGACAATCACAGTATTTATTAAGCATCCATCATGTTATATATTCGGCTTCCCTGGTGGCCTAGACAGTGAAGAATCTCTCTGCAAAGCAGGAGACCTGGGTTCAATCCCTGGATCGGGAAGATCCCCTGGAGGAGGGAATGGCTATCCACTCCAGTACTCTTGCCTGGAGAATCCCATGGACAGAGGGGCCTGGTGGGCTACTGCCCATGGGGTCACAAAGAGTCGGACACGGCTGAGCGGCTAATGTACACACATCATGTTATATACAACATTAAAGAAAATAGAAAAAAAGTGTTCCTTGTGATAAAAACTCTTAGGATTCACTTTCAGCCATTTTCACATATAACAAGCAGCAGTATTAATTATATTTGTCAGGTTATACATTACATCCTTAGTACTTCTAACACCATAGTAGAATTTCCAGTTATGCTCTTATACCTGGAAGTTGACCGCCTTCATCCAGTCTTCTTCCCACATTCCTCCTACCCCACCTCCCCCCACTTGCTCCCATGGCAATTTTAAATCGAAAGTAAAAACGTCATTGGTGACCAACAGGAGCCCTGGGTGTGACTGCCTACCGAGGACTGGGGGGCCTGGCCAGTGCTGATGTGACTACCATGTAACCGGCCAGGGTGGGCACCATCTTGAGGAGCCTTCAGGAGGCTGTGCACCCGTAGCTGTTAGAATCCTACAGGCAGGAATGGAAAAATGGCAGACTTCCCCGAGAGGCAGGGATGTGATGTGGGGTGTGCCTGCTGTGTGTGTGTGTGCATTTGTGTGTGTGTAGAGGCTGGGGATTGAACCAGGTAACAGTGAGATTCTTCCAGCCCTGAAGTCCCACTTGGTTTGAATTCAGACCCCTGGATTCCCGTTTGAGTTTGGGCTGGTTTACGTCACCTCTCTGAGCCTCAGTTTACACGTCTGTAAAGTAGGGATAATGATGGTGCCCACTTGCTATAAACGTGGAGGGGAGGAGTGACAGAAGTGTTAAATGCTCAGCGCCGCTCATCACTCAGTTCTTGGGAGCACCATCGTTGGCACCACATTAAGCCTGAAAATAGGTCCCTGGTGACAAAGCCACCTCTGCTTAGTGTACTGCTGTCTTCTGGTTTAAAAAAAAGAGAGAGAAGAAAGTGAAGTCTCTCAGTCGTGTCCGACTCTTCGAGACCCCATGGACTGCAGCCTACCAGGCTCCTCCGTCCATGGGATTTTCCAGGCAAGAGTACTGGAGTGGGGTGCCATTGCCTTCTCCAGAGGATCAGAAAAGGTTAAGGATTAGAGCTGTTGGGTAGAACCATTCGACTCCCGCATAAATTACTTGACGTTTGCTCTCAGTTCTCAGCTACTTGTAAGCTTCAGTCTGAATTTAGATAGCCAGGAAAAGTAGACAGAAGAAAAAAAAATAAACTTTGAAAAACTACCAGTTTGCATATATATTTGCATATATTTACATATTAACTCGAGGAGAACACAATTCCTAATGCTTTCAGGATCTTGCCTGGATCATTTAATCCAATTTCTAGGATGAAGATGTAGGATGTTATGGGTTAAATTGTGCCCCCCCCCCCAAAAAAAAGAGTCCCAATTCCTAGTGCCTTAGACTGTGATCTTATTCGTAATAGGGTCACTGGAGATATAATTGTCTTAACTAGTTAAGGGGCTTTCCCCGGTGGCTCAGCAATAAAGAACCTACCTCCAGTGCAGGAGCTGCAGCAGACGCAGGTTTGATCCCTGGGTTGGCAAGATCCCCTGGAGGAGGGCATGACAACCCACTGCAGTATTCTTGCCTAGAGAATTCCATGGATGGAGGAGCCTGGCGGGCTCCATAGGGTCGAGGAGTTGCACATGACCCAGGTGGCTTAGCATGCATACATGCACAATTAGTTAAGATGAGGTCATTCTAGATTAGAGTTGGCCTTTAATTCAAGGTGGCTGGTCCTTATAAGAAGAGGCAGACCCCCGACCACGTGAGGATAGAGGCAGAAATTAGAGTTGAGCTGCAGGAGCCAAGGGACCCTGAGGAGCGCCTGGGCTGCCAGGAGCTGGAGGCTGCGAGGAGGGAGCCCCCCTCACCCCACCTTTTATTTTGGACCCTTGGCCTCCCGGACCTGGGAGAGAATTCGTAGCCACCACGTTTGCAGTCATTTATTATGGTGGCCCCAATCCAGAGCGTTTGGGCACAGATGCATTTGAGAAATAGGTGCAGAGGTGTTGCTGGTCTTCATTCAGGGAGGGAGGGGATGCTCAGAAACCGTGTGTCCCGGTCTGTTCTTCATATTTTTAGAGAATTGTCTGCAGACTCGTGGTGTCTCACGTGCGAGTGTGTGAAATTGCTGGTAGGTTTTTACTCTCTTTGATTTGCTTTTTCCTTCAATTTGGATGTGACGGGGAGTTTCTTGGCCAGTTTCTTGAGGTGAATAGGCAATGCTTAATAAACGGCCATCCCTCCCAAGGGTGAAGGCCCTGAAGTGTGTGTGGGACCTTTGTCTGATGCAGCCTGTTCTCCAGTTGGCGTCTTGGTAAGTGATCTCTTACTTTAATTTTTTTTTTTTTAATTTTTTGACAGTGTCTCATGGCACATGGGATCTTAATTCTCTGACCAGGGATCAAACCAGTGCTCCCTGCATTAGAAGGAAAGAGTCTTAACCGCTGGACCACCACGGAAGTCTGGGTCATCTCTTTCCCTCCAGAGAGACTGTCTCTGAGTTACTTCCTTAATTCTTCATCACTTCATTACTCAGTCGACACTGAGTCAGGGTCTACATGGCAGACACCCTTCGAGGTGCAGGGGACTCACCAAAGATTCAGGCAGACATAGTGTGTGCCCTTGGTTGCCTGCTGTCTGGCTGTAAAGTCAATACTGATGCCAGGAGTGAGCGTTCTCTAAGAGTGATGGCATCTGCAGTGCCCCTTGGCACCTACCCAGGGGCCGGACAGTCTAGGAGCGCTGGCAGGAGCAAGTATCATTAATAGAGACCTGGGGGGTCTCCAGCAGGTACCCAGCAGAAGAGTCAGGACGAGTGATCGCAGCAGAGGGGACTGTGTGTATGAGGTTTGGAGCTGGGTTGAGTGGCTTGTTGGAGAAGCTGAAAGAATAAAAGATGAACGGAGTGAGGCTGTTCCCTGGATTCAGAAGCCTAAAACAGAATGAAGTGACGGTCTCCAAGCCCCACTTGGAAAGAAGGGCGTTTAAGGAAGCTGGGGGGTGGGGGCATTGATCCCCCTGGCCATGATTCATTTCATTTATTCCCAGAGCTGTGTCCCGGGCTGATGGCTGGTCTCTGCCCCCAGGGGGCCTCCACAGAGCCCGCTGTCTGACTTGTAAACTGGCCTGGCATTATTAAGTCTCCAACCCCCAATTTACCAGAAAATCAAAAGAAATGGGCTTCCTTTCTTTCATTTATAAGCGTTATTTTGCACAATTGCCACACAGCCACTGTTGCCCTGAGCCAGAAAGGTTTGATGTATTGAGTCTAGACTGGTATTATGGCTAAGTATTTAATCAGGTCACTTTCAGAAGCCTGGCTGCAGGCATTTAATCTCTAGAAGCATTTTCATACGTCTTGTTTGAGGGTGGCGCCTCTGTCCGGAAGGACTGCAGGGAAGAAAATGTGCTAAACATGAAAGGCGATGTTGTCCGGGGAGGCGGAAGGAACCGGGGTTTGCAGCCATGTGTGGGTCTGTTGAGCACAGATGAAAATCCCTGCAAGTTTATTTGCGTCAAAACTGATTCGGCAGCTCATTGTCAGGGCCTGTTGTGGCTGGGTAGTTGTTGGGCTGAGTCCCAGAGGGTTAAGTGACTGAGTAATATCTCCTGTGTGCTACGCTCAGTTGCTCAGTCGTGTCCGACTCTTTGTGACCTCATGGATTGTAGCCCTGCCAGGCTCCTCTGTCCATGGGGATTCTCCAGGCAAGAATACTGGAGTGGGTTGCCATTTCCTGCTCCAGGGAATCTTCCCAACCCAGGGATCGCATCCAGGTCTCCTGCATTGTGGGCAGATTCTTTACCCTCTGAGCCACCAGGGAAGCCCAATATCTCCCCATATGTATCTGTTCCACAGTTTGTTTCTCCACGTATCTGTTGATGGACATCTGGGTTATTTCTACCTTTTGGGTGTTGTGAATAAAACTGCCATGAATATTCAGGGATAACTGTTGGAATTCTTGTTTTTAGTTCTTTTGGGTACATACCATGGAGTGAAATTGCCAGACCATATGGAAATCCTGTGTTTAAGTTAGTGGCAAGATTTTTGGTGTGTGTGTGTGTTAGGCACTCAGTTGTATCCGACTCTTTGCAACCCCATGGACTGTAGCCCATCAGGCTCCTCTGTCCATGGAATTATCCAGGCAAGAATACTGGAGGGGGTTGCCGTTCCCTTCTCTAGGGGATCTTCCCGACCCAGGAGTTGAACCCAGGTCTCCTGCATTGCAGGAGGATTCTTTACCATTTGAGCCGCAGCAAATGCTGGCTGAGCGTCAAAGATGGCAGCACCACAGAATCCTGGATAGGGGGCTGGTGGGGGGTACTTCGCAGTGAGCTGTGTTCTCTTGGGCTTGTTACCGCATGCACCCCACGACGTGAACTAAAGGGTGCAGAGTACACGGACCGTGCCTGTCGGGTGGTGAGCGTGGTCCGTGGGCCGCAGCTCTCCTGTTGGTGTCCTCGGGCTGCCGTCCTAACGTGCTCGGACACGCTGGGTGACTTAGAACAGCCAAATGTTCTCACAGAACGTTTCTCACGGTTCTGGAAGCCAGAAGTCTTAGATCAGGTGTTGGCCGGTGGGTTCATTCTGGAGGTTTGGATTTCCGCTCTAGTGTCTTCTTGGGGCTCCTTGTGGACCTTGGTGTTGCTTGGCTTATGACAACATTACCTCAGTCTCTGCCTCTGTCTTTTGTTTATTTTTTTTTTGTGACAGCAGCAGTTTAATAGATGGGAGAGTCTACGCACGTGAAGCCAGGTCCCAGAGTCATACCCCGTTTTGTGCAGTGGACAGCGGGCAGGATGTGGTGACTGTCTTTACTCTGCCTCTGTCTTCACAGGATGCTTTGTCTGTGTCTCTCTGAGTCTCTGTGTCCAAAATTCCCTTTTCTTAGAAGGACAGTAGGAAGCCCAGGGCTCCAAAATCATTGCAGATGGTGACTGCAGCCATGTAATTAAAAGACGCTTGCTCCTTCGAAGAAAAACTATGACAAACCTAGACAGCATATTAAAAAGCAGAGACATTACTTTGCCGACAAAGATCCATCTGGTCAAAGCTATGGTTTTTCCAGTGGTCAGGTATGGATATGAGAGTTGGACTATAAAGAAAGCTGAGCGCCAAAGAATTGATACTTTTGAACTGTTGTGTTGGAGAAGACTCATGAGAGTCCCTTGGACTGCAAGGAGATCAAACCAGTCCATCCTAAAGGAAATCAGTCCTGAATATTCATTGGAAGGACTGATGCTGAAGCTGAAACTCCAATACTTTGACCAGTTTGATGTGAAGAACTGACTCATTGGAAAAGACCCTGTTACTGTGAAAGATTGAAGGCAGGAGGAGAAGGGGATGACAGAGGATGAGATGGTTGGACGGCATCACTGACTCGATGGACATGGGTTTGAGCAAACTACTGTGACCTTGAGGGTGCTACGCACACCATCACCCACCAGCTGCTCCGTCACAGTGGCTCCGTGACAGACCCCCACTTTCTACAAGAAGCCGTGGATCACTGGTTCAGTTTTTCTTGACCATAACACTTTAGGATCCAAGCCTGATAAATTCTGCAAATACCTGAAGATGAGTTTTAACTTTATCTTAAAAACATCACTGTTACTTGACGTGGAGAAATACACTGTAGCAAGACTGGGCTTTAAATCCACGACTCTGCTTTCTAGGGTTTGATTCCTGCTTCATGGATGGGCGTCGACTTTTATCTGTTTTCCCACCTGCTCTGAGTTGACTTTGGATGTGGCTCAGTGTCACGGCTAGCCAAGCCTATTTGGAATTTATGGGGTTTTAGTTTTTATTTTTGTCTTGTCTACTTGGTGGAGCCCTTACATGCAGGGAATGAAGATAAGGATCGTGAAACGTAGAGAACTTTTCTTTCAAGGTGTGCACTCCTGTGTGGCTCCATAAAAACCCTTCGTTGAGATGTTGCCGATTTTCATCTAGAATTTTCTGTTGAGAATGCCATGATGTTTAAAGAGCAGTTGTGATGTTGACACATTTAATTGGCTTCTGATGACCGAGTTTATGGTTTTTATCCAATACAACTTTATTTGTGGACACCGGAATTTGAATTCTGTATGAATTTTGCATGTCATGACATATTCCTTAAAAATTTTTTTTAAAATTGGGATATAGTTGATTTGCAATGCTGTGTTCGTTTCTGGTGTACAGCAAACTGATTCAGTTATGTGTATATATGTATACACACATACACATGTATATAGTATTTTTTCATATTCTTTTCCATTGTGGTTTGTTGTAAGATACTGAATATAGTAGTTCCCTGTGCTATACAGTAGAACCTTATCTATTTTATATATATAGTAGTAGTAGTACGTACGTGTTCATCGCAAATTTCTAATTTATTCCCCACCCACCACACGCTTTTTCCCCTTTGGTAATCCTGTTTGTTCTGCATGTCTCTGAGTCTGTTTCTGTTTCGTATCTAAGTTTGTTTGTATCATGTTTAAAGATTCCACGTATGTGACAGCATATGATATTCGTCTTTCTCTGACTTACGTCATGTAGTATGATCACCTCTAGGCCCATCGGTGGAGCTTCGAATGGCATTGTTTCATTCTCTTTTGTGGCAGAGTCGTATTCCAGTGCGTAGACGTGCCGCATCTTCTTGGGGCATCCGTCTGCTGATGGACATTTAGGATGTTTACATGTCTTGGCTATTGTGAATAATGCTGCAGTGAACATAGGGATGCACGTATCTTTTAGAAATATGTATCTTTATTTTATCTGGCTGCACTGAGTCTTAGTTGCAGCACGCGGGATCTTTCATTGTGGTGTGTGGACTCTCTAGCTGTGGTCCATGGGCTCTGGACTCTTGGGCTCAGCAGTTGCTGCCTGAGGGCTTTAGTTGCTCCCTGGCATGTGGGATTTTAGTTTCCTGACCAGGGATCAAACCTGTGCTCCCTGAGGCAACTTCTTAGCCACTGGACCACCAGGGAAGTCCCCCATGTACCTTTGTGAACTTTGTCCGGGTGTATGTCTGGGAATGGGATTGCTGGATCATAGGGTAACTCGAGTTTCAGTTTTTTGAGGAACTGCCATGCAGTTTTCCATACTGGCTGCACCAATTCACGTTCCCTTCAGCAGTTTAAGAGGAGGGGGAGTTCGCTCTTCTCCACGCCCTCTCCAGCATTCGCTATCTGTATACACTTCTTGATGATGGCCACTCTGACTGGTGTGAGACGATACCTCACTGTAGCTTTGGTTTGCATTTTTCTCGTAATTAGCAGTGTGGAACATCTTTTCATGAGCCTAGTGGCCATCTGTATGTCTTCATTGGAGTATGTCACTGTGTCGTGACATACTCTTATTTGATTTTTTTCCCCCAGTTATTTAAAAATGTGAACACCTGAGCTCATGGCCGTAAACCAACCGGCGACAGACCTGATTTGGGCGGAACTACAGTTTGCTGGTCTCTGGTCTCAGTGTTGCTAAGGCTTAGGGTTGCATTCAAGATCTTTCCCCAAAAGGGCAGAATTCCCACTTAAAAAGAATAGAAAATGTTAGTGTATAATCAAAGAGAAATGACTGAACTGTCAGGAGAAGTGGATTAAAATTTTCCTTTTGAACTTGTTAGTTTTTTTTTTTTTTTTTATGGTATATGTATTTTACCTGAAGAAATGGCTTTTTGATCCATTTTGAGTTGATTTTCATGTACTGTGTTAGTTAAAGGTCCAACTTCATTCCTTGGCGTGTGGATATCAGTCTTCCCTGCCGCATTGTTGAAGACTATCCTTTCTCCATTGACTAGTTTTGGCTCTCTTGCTGAAAATCATTTGTCCATACATGTGATACTTACTCCCTGGAACAAAAGCTATGACAAACCTAGACAGCGTATTAAAATGTAGAGACATCACTTTGCTGACAAAGGTGCATATAGTCAAAGCTATGGTTTTTCCAGTAGTCGTGTACGGGTATGAGAGTTGGACTGTAAAGAAGACTGAGCACTGAAGAACTGATGCTTTTGAACTGTGGAGCTGGAGAAGACTCTTGAGAGCCCCTTGGACAGCAAGGAGATCAAACCAGTCAATCCTAAAGGAAATCAACTCTGAATATTCATTGGAAGGACTGACGCTGAAGCCGAAGCTCCAGTACTTTGGCCACCTGATGCAAAGAACTGACTCATTTGAAAAGACCCTGCTGCTGGGCAAGATTGAAGGTGGGAGAAGAAGGGGGTGACAGAGAAAGAGACGGTTGGATGGCATCATTGACTCAGTGGACATGAGTTTGAGCAAACTCCAGGAGATGGTGAAGGACAGGGAAGGTTGGCATGCTGCAGTCCCTGGGGTCACAGAGTCGAGTATGACATATGGACTGAAGAACAACAGTGTATGTGAGGGTTTATTGCTGGGCCTTCTGTTCTATCCCATCGGCTTGGAAGGGACTCTTTCTGCTGGTACCACACCGTTTTGGTGGCTGTAGCTTTGCGGTAAATTTTGAAACCAGGAAGTGTGAGTCTTGCAGCTTTGTTCATATTCGGGATCATTTTGGGATTCCTTGTGCGTTTTTGAATAGATTTTTCTATCCTTGCCTGTGCCTGTTCACTGTTGACTTATTTCTTGGCTGAAAGTTTGAGGGGTGTCAATATTTTTGTGTATTTTAATTTAAATGTGTTTATCTTGGGACTTCCCTGGTGGTCCGGTGGTTAAGAATCTGCCTTGCAGTTATGTTGGACATGGGTTTGATACCTGGTTGGAAAACTAAGATCCCACACGCTGCTATTAGAGAAAGCCCGCACACTGCGACAAAGACCCAGTGCGGCCAAAGTAAAAAATAAATAAAAAATTTAAAAATACAGATAATTAATTTTTTGAAAAAAATATTTATCTTTTTAGAATTTATTTTATTTTTATATATTTATTTTTAATTGGAGCATTAATTGCTTTACAGTGTTGTGTTGGTTTCTGCCATACAGCAGCATGAAGTAGCCATAAGGATACATATATCCCCTTTCCATGACTGGCAATGACTTGCTTCAGTAATAGCCTCCCCTTGGTTACCAGCTCAGTGTTCTCTGATGGACAAGTTCAGAGACCTGCGTTTGTGTGGCATTCTTCCTGGGTGCTTTGGTTTTGTACTGATAGTCCTACAAGTCACATAGGAGGCCTTTCTGTATTTGGGTCCCTCTCTTGGTGGCCGTAGTGTGGTTCATGTTCCTGAATGAAGCAGACGGCCTTATTTGGCCCTTTGTCCTCTGGGCGTCATGCCGGAGGCTGGCATGACCATGAGCTGGTGGCTGGCCCTCACCCTGGGTCAGGGCTCGAGTGGCAGACAGTCCAGGGGAAGACAGATTTGGAGGAGAGGCCAGAAAGAGAAGCAAGTGGGAAGTTTTTGCTTCCTCCTGAATGCCTTCCCAGGTGGCACAGTGGTCAAGAGTTCACCTGACGATGCAGGAGACGCAAGATCCTCTGGAGAAGGAAATGGCACCCCACTCCAGCATTCTTGCCTGGGAGATTCCATGGACAGAGGAGCCTGGTGGGCTACAGCCCATGGGGTCGCACAGAGTTGGACACAACTGAGCATGCGTGCAAATGCCTTTCTAACCTTGGAAAGCCCTCCCATCTGTGATATTTTTACTTCTGATGTGGACATTTTTGGTTGCTTCAGTAACTGACAAGAAATTGATCCAGTGAATTAAGCATGGTTTTGGGAATGGTGGCAGGCCACGGGGCATTTGAGGACTCAGGGGCTTGCTTTGCTTTGTAATTTAGGTTAATTTGTTGGGAGTTGATTGAAAATGATTTGGAAGAAACCAGCCGAGGAGGAGGAGATCCGTGCCGCCATTCTGTGTATTCTTTCAAACCAGGGTGATTTTCCAAATTAGATAACAGAGGGAATCTGGGGCATTTTATATTCAATGTAATTTTTCAAAGTACCTGTTTCAGTAAACAAGTCCTTCACTGCAAATAATTCAGAGAGCGGACTTCTGTAGTTGGCCAGGGTTTATGTAATTAGTGTATCAAGTAAAATTTGAATCATATTGACAAGAACTGGAGTTGTGATAACAAACAGTAATTGCTGACTCTTTATCTTATCAGGGAAATCAAAAGTGTATATTGAATTATAGTGACTCTATTATGTTGCTCTGTGAACTCACCAAGATAATTCTTTTGAGGGTGATTAAATGTAATCATGAAACCATATATATGAGAAAGCAAACAGATGGATAAGCCACCAAAGTAATTATCAGCTGTACATTTACATTTTCCATCACAATATTTCAAGGACCTGCTGGTCCAGAGTAATCTGCTAGGTCTTTGTCTGAAAGGATAGTCTTTGTAATATTGTTTGGTGGTTCATCTGCCCTGAGATCTGACCAGAGGGCGTTTCAGCAGTTTAACCTTCCAGAACTGGAGCTTCACGCTTTTATTGGTATCTAGTGGACAGAGAGGAAGAGAAAGCTGGATGGCATGTGTTCTGAGGTTATGAATGCATGCTGCGCTGTGTAACGAAGCCCTGCACAGAAACAAAAGGGAATGCATTTTGTAGATAGATTGCAAGTTCAGTTCAGTCACTCAGTCGTGTCCGACTCTTTGTGACCCCATGGCCTGCAGCATGCCAGGCCTCCCTGTCCATCACCAACTCCTGGAGTTTATTCAAACTCGTCCATTGAGTTGGTGATGGCATCCAACCATCTCATCCTCTGTCGTCCCCTTCTCCTGCCTTCAATCTTTCCCAGCATCAGGGTCTTTTCAAATGAATCAGTTCTTCGCATCAGGTGGCCAAAGTATTGGAGTTTCAGCTTCAGCATCAGTCCTTCCAATGAATATTCAGGACTGATTTCCTTCAGGATGTACAGATTGGATCTCTTTGCAGTTCAGGGACTCTCAAGAGTCTTCTCCAACACCACAGTTCAAAAGCATCAATTCTTTGGTGTTCAGCTTTCTTTAGAGTCCAACTCTCACATCTGTCCATGACTACTGGAAAAACCATAGCTTTGACTAGATGGACCTTTGTTGGCAAAGTAATATCCCTGCTTTTAATATGCTGTCTAGGTTGGTCATAACTTTTCTTCCAAGGAGCAAGCGTCTTTTAATTTCATGGTTTCAGTCGCCATCTGCAGTGATTTTGGAGCTTAAAAAAATAAAGTCTATCACTGTTTCCCCATCTATTTGCCATGAAGTGAGGGAACCAGATGCCATGATCTTAGTTATTTGAATGTTGAGTTTTAAGCCAACTTTTTCACTCTCCTCTTTCACTTTCATCAGGAGGCTCTTTAGTTCTTCTTCACTTTCTGCCATAAGGGTGGTGTCATCTGCATATCTGAGATTATTGATATTTCTCCCAGCAATCTTGATTCCAGCTTGTGATTCATCCAACTCAGCGTTTCTCATGATGTACTCTGCATATAAGTTAAATAAGCAGAGTGATAATATACAGCCTTGATGTACTCCTTTTCCTATTTGGAACCAATCTGTTGTCCCATGTCCAGTTCTAACTGTTGCTTCCTGACCTGCATATGGGTTTCTCAAGATTGCAAGTACCTAAGTCCTGATCACATTTTTTGGTTTATGGTGCTAGTGTGGACTCTGTTGTCGTTTAGTCGCTCAGTCATGTCCAACTGTTTGTGACCCCATAGACTGTAGCCAGGCTCCTCTATCCCTGGGATTTCCCAGGCAAGAATACTGGAGTGGGTTGCAATTTCCTTCTCCAGGGGAACTTCCTGACGCAGGGATCAAACCCACTTCTCCTGTGTCTCCTGCACTGGCAGGCGGGCTCTTTACCACTGAGTCACCAGGGAAGTCAGTAGTATGGACTCTAGTCATCCTTTAAAACACAAACAGAAAACAAAGTCAATCAACCCAGCAACAGCGGAAAACAAGCAAACAAAAATCTGGCAAAGTCAGAGTCGAACAGAGTGTGTGGATCTTTACCTGTCTGAGTATAATTGCCTTTCCTGGAAAACTCTCTTTCTTAACAGCTCTGCAGGTGGGATGCTAAGAGTTCAAAACCCCCATGTGATGATTCTGCCAGTGGTTCTCTGCGTGTCTTTGAATGTGCTTTGTTTGGAGTGTTTCGATGTGGGTGCTGAGCTCTGGTGGTGAGGAGCCCAGGATCTGGAGGGTGCAGGTACTCTGGGATGTCTGCTCCTCGTCCGGATGTACTGAGTCTGAGTTATGGATGCAAAGATTGGGGAACTCAGAGTCTCTTCGTTTGTTGCCAGGGGACTGAAATTCACTTTTCATATCCGGTTGAAGCGGTGTGCGGGGTGCCTGCTGTTACAGTGGAAATAAATCTTGGAAGACCTACAAGCATGGGATTCAGAAAGTAATGGATGAATGTGCTCCTTATTTCTGATTTGTAAGAAGTTGGCTTTAATGGAATGAGCTGGCCTCGAGGGATCCACAGTCACTGGGAACCTGGGACCTGTGATGAAGCAGAGACATATCATCCTGTTTATTTTTCCTGTAAAGACACTCACCATTACAAAAATTCATTAAAAGATAACCACGATCTGTCCTTTTGGGAAGCTTGTAATAGAAAGCAGAGGATAGTTTTCTATGATGATTCTTCTGGCTGGGTATTTATTTACAAGGCGTTTCTTTCCAGAAAATAGAGTATGTGTTTCACAACCTCGTTATGGATTTTTTCTCAGTTTTCATGAGCACTTGTGATTTTAATTAGTATCCTAAAAAATATTGATTTCTTTTTCATCTAGAAATGGTCATTAAAAGTGAACAAACAAAGGGTTTAAGACCTTCTTTGAATCTGACTGTTTTACTTCCTTTAAAGGACTACTATTTCTGTGGTCGGGAACACAGACTCTGGAGCCAGATTGCCTGGGGTCAAGTCACAGCTCTGCCCCTGGGTGACCTCAGGCCAGATGACCTCTGTCCTGCGTGCCTTGTTTTTTTTTCCTTTAACAAGTTAGCTAAACATATATATTCAGCAAATAATTACCAAGTGCTAATAAAATGTCACTCAGTTGGCTGGGCCTGAGGAGACAGTGTAAACCTCGATAGATATGGAGGGATGGCTCGTAAGGAGGCAACTACAGGACAGAGTGGTGGAATGGTGGGAGGGAGAAAGGGCTATCAGGGAAGGCTTTCTGGAGGAGGTGACATCTTAGTGGGAGATTGGAAGAACAGGTATGAATTGATGAGATGAAGACGGGCAGGTAGACATAGCATAAATATATCTGATGGCCCAGGGGCACAGGAGTGCATGGCCTGTTGACATTCAGCCTGGATACCTCTGAGGGTGGGCGGAGGTGGATGGATGTCCAAGTTGAGGTTCAGTAGCTAAGTTGGGTCTTTGCAAGCCTCCCTGAGGAATCTGACTTTATCCTCAGGTCGGTGAGTAGTTATCAAGGGGTTTAAAGCCTGAGAGTAACGTCATCAGGTTTGGTTCTAGGAGGATCCTGTAAGCAGTGGTTTGAAGGGCGGGGGAATGAGGCTGTGGTGGCCGACCAGGTGAGAGTGGATGGTGGCCTGGGCAGGGGTGGTGCAGGAGGAGTTGGGAGAAGGGGCTGCATTTGAGAAATAGGAGGAGGAGAAGGGATGCATGGTTGTGGTGGGGAGGGGCAGGGTGGGCGGTTCAGCTGGTATCCAGGTGGGTGGTCCTGGAGAAGCACGGACTCGGAGATGGACATTCAGGATGTCTTCGCTGCTTCTGATGATGGGCATCCGCTCTGTGTGGAAGGGCTTAGTGCCAGGTGTTCCTGGACCACTCATAGGCTGCAGAGTCACCGGGCACCGTTAATAGGGTTGGACGTCACCATGTGGATGGTGAGATGGTGGCGGATGAAGGCAGATGAAGCCGTTCAGGCCTCTGGACCCCGAGGAGCATCAGGGGTCGGGACTGAAGAGGGGAAACCCGCAAAGTGCGGGCCTGGGAGGAAGTGATCTGGAAGAGCGGATGGAGGCTATCTGACTAGGATAGCCTATCGAAGTCAGATAGCCTCAGTGAGCTTGAGGAGCGCACTGCAGTGGCGTGGTGGCCGGAGCCCGAGCGGGCAGGAGGGCCGAGGACATGACTGCAGAGGAATGTGCCTGAGGCGCCTGGGGGCCGGAGGCTGCTGAAGGCAGAAGGGCCCAGCTAGCTCTGCCCTGCTTCCTCTGTGTCAGTTACCGGCCACTGCGTGACGAACCACGTCACAGCCTGGTGGCCTAACACACTGCTTGTTATCTCAGTTCCTGTGGGTCAGGAATGCGGCTTTGCAAGGTCCTCCAGCTCCGGCACCCTCGTGAGGCTGCTGCGGGCCAGGCCCAGGCACCTCCTGGTTCAGCCGTGGGGAGGAAACCCGCTTCCACGCGTGCACAGGGGCTGTTGGCGGGTCCCTCGGTGGCTCTTAGCTGGAGACCTTGTCTCGTGGGCCTCTCTGGGGGGAGGCTCAAACGGGGCAGTTGGTTTTATCAAAGTGAATGAGAGAGAGAGACAGACGGATGCGTACACACCGAAAGAGAGAAGAAGCCAGAGTCCTTTAGTAACCTCATCACAGGCATGACATCCATCACCTGCTGTGTTTTATTGGCTTGGAAGCCTGTCCCGAGGTCCAGCTGATGCCGACAGGGAGGGGATCATGTGGGTGACCCACAGTGGGTGGGATCGTGGTGGACGTCTCGAAGGTCTGTCCGTCCCAGTCTCTTGAGTTTTGTGACTCCCCTTGCGGGGGAGGGGTCCCAGTGACGTCTCCGTCCTGAGGTGACACACTCTCTGCACACTCCCTGCACACACCCTGATGACCGTGTAGGAAGCGCGGTTCCCAGTCGGGGTGCGTGTAGGAAGGACCTGAACCTACAGACACTGAGACTGACAGGGAGGTGCCCCTCGGAGGCAGAGATTACGTCATGGAGAAAAATCTTGTTATAACATATCCTGCAAGTGCGCTCACATTTTGGGGCGAGGGGAGGCGTTCTGCTCTCCTTCCCGAGGGAGGGGGGTGGGGTTCGGTGTGTGGATCTGAGCAGGTCGCCGCCTGTCAGGTCCCGGGAAGGAACCTGTGGGGCATGGCGGGAGGAAGGAGGTGCTCCTAGGCTGCTCGTCACCCGAGGATGACGGGGTGAGACGCTCCCTGGGCCTGGAGTCCTCCCAGATCAATTCTCCAAAGCAGGGGTTTGGGTGCTTTGGGGCAAATACTCAACTCTCCCATTATACCGCTGGTAATAAAACTTTATTTTGCACAAACAGGCAGCAGGCCAGTCTGGCCTTGGGGCTGTGGCTTCTGACTCCTGATCTATGGAATGAGGAAATAAAATGCCTCAGATGCTTTTGGCTGATGGTCATCGACACACATGTAGAGTTTTACGCTGTGTTTTATCATCCCTCTTGACATTCGCACACAGGGTTGGCGGAGATCGTCTGGACCCTCTCGCGAGGCTCTGGGGAGAGGTGACTAGGGCTGTGCTTCCCTGACACGGCTGCTTCTGAGCTGTGGGACCACAGACAAGCTGCTTAACGTCTCTGTGTCTGTGTCAAAAGTTGAGCTCTGTTCTCTCTCCCCATACCCCGTCTCCTCTCCTCCCTTCTCTCACTTCCTCTTGGCCCATGGTTTGAACTTTCTCTTCTTTTGGGAATCTATGGGACTTAGATTTTCTGAGGTGAGGTTGTACTTTCGTCTTTGTCAAGAGTACCCCCATTTCTAAGCCGGGACCTTAGAAGCAGAGCCTGAGGATGGGATTCTGGTCAAGTGATTGACAGGGGTTGGCTGTAGGGGCGGGGCTGGCTCTCGGGGGAGAGGCGTGAAGGGCCTCGGGGAAGCAGACAGGACGGGGGAAGAAGTTCCCAGCTTGAAAAGCACCAGGATCGGATTCCCCACTGAGACACAGGCCTGGCCTTCTGTGTTCTGGCATCAGCCTTTCGTTGGCTGGGGATCCTCATAGGCATTTTCTGGCAAGGTGACCCCCAGGGAAGGAGGCAGCCTTTGGGAGGGGCGCCCACATCCTGAGCGCTGGCAGCCCCCGCCTGCCTGGCCAGGGGTGGGGTACCTCGAGGGGCAGGGCTCTCTGTGACCTCGCCTCCCTGACACTGCACCTCTGCCCGCTGCACCTCCCGCCAGGCTCCAGGGTGGGGGTCACCTGCCCATGGGAAGACCCTTTACTCTTGCGCACCGGGCAGGAGAACCCCCTGTGCTTCTGGGGAAGATGAAGCAGAGTCAGGTCCCTACACACATAGGTATTTTTATTTGGAAATTTTGAACAGCATAGCATTTTTCGCATGGGTTTTCGTGTGCAAAGTTAGATTTAAAAGCGTGACAAGTGCAGAAGAGCTGACAGCGGAGCATTAGACGTGACATTCTTTTGCAATCCCGTCCTCCATTGTTTCTTAATGGTGATGCTGTCTGTTGTAAAGTACAAATGTCCAAAGAGACGTTGCAAGCATTGACTTTAAGAGTCTCATAATACTGGAAGGGAGGAAGAAATGAGAGCATCTGAGTGGAAAACAGTTTGCTGCAGTTGTGCTCTTTTCTTTAGCGTAATTAAAACTCTTTAAAAAAGATGAGAAATCTAAGTCGATTTATCTAGGGTAGCACTGCTCCTTATTAAAGATGAAAGGCTTGCCAACCTTCCCTAGCTTAAAAACTAAAAAAAAAAAAAAAGCATTACATATCTCATATAGATTAAGTATGTGTGAGTGTGTGAAAGGTGCTCAGTTGGGAAGCCTATGGATTTCGTATGCTAAGTCACTTCAGTTGTGTCCGACTCTTCGTCACCCTGTGGATTGTAGCCCACTAGGCTCCTCTGTCCATGGGGATTCTCCAGGCAAGAATACTGGAGTGGGTTGCCATGCCCTCCTCCATGGGATCCTCCTGACCAACGGATTGAACCCTGGTCTCTTATATCTCCTGCAATGACACTAAAAACTAAAATATATATATATAAACTATATACACATGTTAAGCCTTTGCTCCCTGCCGCAGGATCAGGGATGGCGTGCTGGAGTATGGGAGAGGGCCCTCCAGTGCCCAGGATGCAGCAGGAAGATCCAAGGTCCAGGGTCCGATGGCCAGCACCCTGGACCAGAGGCTGTATCTCCCTGGGGCCTTGTGTGTGTCAGTCACTCAGTCATGTCTGTCTCTTTGTAACATCATGGACTGTAACCCTCCAGGCTCTTCTGTCCATGGGATTCTCCAAGCAAGAGTGCTGGAGTGGGTTGCCATGCCCTTCTCCAGGGGATATTCCCAACAGGGATCAAACTCGTGTCTCTTCATCTCCTACATTGGCAGGCAGATTCTTTATCAGCTGAGCCACTTAGATTCCCCAGGGTCTCAACCTCTTAAGAAACCTGTGATTCCCGAGTCCAGCTATTCAGCTACGATTAGTCCCCAACTTTCTGCCCCTGCAAGTATATTAGCTCTTCTGGTCCTTTGATTTTTCTATCCACTCTCTCACAAGGGCCCTTCCTCCCTGTCCGCCCTCCCGGGGTGGAGGCTCTGTGTGCCAGCGTGGCTTGCGTCAGCTGTCCTGGTCCTCCGAGCGGCCACGGCACGGCTGGAGCTGGTGAGACGGCAGGCCCAGCTGGTGTGCTCGCCAGAACCCTGACCCTCACCCAGGCCTCCCTCCCACAAACGCCCGTCGACCCCGAGCCTTTGTGCAGTCAGCAACCTGCCCAACCGCCTATGACGGTCCTGAATGTGTAGGAGGGTAAGGAATGCTCATATGATGGGCTCTGTTCTTGCAAACTCCCTCTCCCCAGGCCATCAGTGTGCCCCTGTTTTGTTCCAAGGGAGCAGGGCAGAGCTGGGACACGGATAGATCTCTCTGTGTGATGAGACTGTGGGGTATCGAATGTCCTTTTTGTGCAATAACTATAAATCCATGGTAGACAGGAGAGTGTAGCAGTTTGACGGATGTGGGAAGGATCTGGAGGGGAAAAGTATTACTAGGGAATATTTCACCTAAAAAGGACCTGGTGACAAGGTTTGCTTATGACAGTCCTTGTGTGATATTGGATGATATTTTGTGTGACTTTTGTTTTGACATCTTTCTGTCTGGTTTTATGAGAGCTATTCAGGGAGCACCAGGGGGAGGCTGACCAGGGAGGAAGAGCAGTGTCCAGCTGACCCAGGGGATGTGGGGTGGCACTCTGTTAGAACGTTGCCAGGGTGTTTTGTAACGACACATATGCCGATGTCTGATGCCTGACTCCAAAACGCCGTGTTCCCGTGCTTCTGTCGGGTTGGCCAAAACATTCATTCGGGTCTTTCCATAAGAGGTTATGGCAAACTCGGATGCACGTTTTGGCCAACCCAACACATCTGTGCCTTTGAGCAGGCAGTTTCACATCTCTGTGCCTCAGCTCCTTTACCTGAGAGATGGGAATAGTACAACCTCCCTTGAGTTGATCTTGACATTGTTGGTGGTGATTGTTGATGGTGGTCCTGGTGGTTTTGGTGTGTTGATGTTGGTATTGTTGGTGATGGTTGGTGCTGGTGCTGCTGGTGTGTTGATGTTGTTGGTGATGGTGATTGTTGGTGGTGGTCCTGGTGGTGACGGGGTGTTGATGTTGGTATTGTTGGTGATGACGATGGTTCATGGTGGTGCTGGTGTGTTTGTGTTGATGTTGTTGGTGATAGTGATTGTTGGTGGTCCTGGTGGTGACGGGGTGTTGACGTTGGTATTGTTGGTGATGACGATGGTTCATGGTGGTGCTGGTGAGCCCCCATCTTTCTCACCGGATGCCTCTGAAGCGAAGGCCTCATGGGAACACTGAATAGCGTGTACCTCACGTGTGGTTGGGGTTTCTCCCAGGAAACTGCTGTGGTGGAGGAGCTATTTTGGTGGAGGTGGGTGTTGTGGCTCCAGTGGTCAGCTGTGGTGTTATTTAGAGCCTGCTGTAGTGAGTGAGAGGGAACAATGGGGAATTGCAGGGAGATGAGTGTTTCCCGATGTCAAATGTGACAGAGCCATAAAAGTTAAAAATGAAACAAATAATGGAAAGGTAGTCAATTTTCGGTTCAATGTTTTAAAGAAAAACACCGAGCGGATCCTGTATGTTGAGGCTGGTGGTGGACACGCTGCTGTGTGCATATTCTGGGATGGAGCCTCTGCCTTTATCCCCTTCTGCTTTTGTCCTATTCAGCAGCAGCTCTATAAGCAAGCAAATAGGTTTTTATAGCCTTTTGCTAAGTATTTCTCATCTCTTGCTAAGTATTTCTACCACGGTGCAAAACCAATTTTATTATGTGAGGCTGTATTTTTATAGTCAATTGAAATGACTATTAAAATATAACACTGCAGTCCGGCTTGCAGGCACTTCTCTGGAGAAGCACTGCCCTTGCAAAATGGGGCAGCCTTGTCCTGGAAAGGGAGCCCTGCTTGGGAGCCAGAGCCAGACTCACAGGCCTGAGACGTGTACCCTGCACTTAACTTTTACTTACTTATTTTTTAAATTATGATAAAAGATGCATGCCACAAAATTGATGACTTTTAGCCATCTCTAGGTGTCCAGTTTAGTGGCCTTAGGTCCATTCACATTGTTGTGCAAGCATCACCTCCATCCATCTCCAGAACTTCTCGGTCTTCCCAAATTGAAACTTTGTACCCATGAAGCTGTGGCTCCCCGCCACCCCTAGCCCCTGGAAACCAGCGTTCTGCTGTCTCTCTGAGTGTGTCTCCTCTGGTATGGCGTATAAATGGGATCATAGAATATCTGTCCTTTTGTGACTGGCTTATTTCCTGGGCTTCCCTGGTGGCTCAGACAGTAAAGAATCTGCCTGCAATGCAGAAGACCCAGGTTCCATCCCTGGGTTGGGAAGATCCCCTGGAGGAGGGCATGGCAACCCACTCCAGTATTCTTGCCTGGAGAATCCCATGGACAGAGGAGCCTGGTGGTTACAGTCCATGGGGTTGCAAAGAGTCGGGACGTGACTGAGCATGCATGCACGTTTATCTCACTTAGCATGATGTCCTCAAGTTTCATTCTTGTTGTCTCCTATATCAGAATTCCCTTCCTTTTTAAGGCTGAAGTATATTCCATTGTATGGATGGACCACGTTTTGCTTATCTATTCCTCCATTGATGGACAGTTGAGTTTCTTCGACCTCTTGTCTATTGTGGATAACACTGCTGTGAACACAGCGATACAAACACCTGTTCGAGTCCCTGTTTCAGTTCTTTTGGATATATACTCAGAAGTGGAATTGCTGGGTCAGATATTCAGTTCAGTTCACTCAGTCATGTCTAACTCTTTGTGACCCTGTGGACTCCAGCTCACCAGGCCTCCCTGTCCATCATCAACTCCTGGAGTTGCTCAAACTCACGTCCATTGAGTTGGTGATGCCATCCAACCATCTCATCCTCTGTTGCCCCCTTCTCCTCCCGCCTTCTATCTTTCCTAGCATCAGGGTCTTTATGGGTCAGATATTAATCACATGTTTGATTTTTTTGAGGAACCACCAAACCTTCCCGTGGCAGCTGCAGCATTTTACGTTCCCAGCGTCAGTGCTCAGGGGGTCCGGTTTCCCCACATCCTCACTAACACTTGCCTTTTTAAAAGCTGAGAGCTGGGACTTCCCTGGTGGTCCAATGGTTAAGAATCTTAGCTTCTACTGCAGGAGGCACAGGTTCGATGCCTGGTTGGGAAACTAAGATTCCTCATGTTACGAGATGAGGCCAAAAAAAAAAAAAAAAAAGATGCTAGCCATTCTAATTGTCTTAAAAATTTTAGTCATTTTTGAACAAGGGATATCACACTTGTATTTGCACTGGGCCCTGAGAAGTGTGTAGCCGGTTCTGCTGGGAGGGCGCACTGCCTCATTGTGGACTCACAATCATGGTCACGCGAGAGAGGGTCTGACCAGGCCTGGGCTTAGCAGCCTGGTGGGAGGGATGGAGGCTCGTTACTGTCTGGGCCTAAAGGCAGCTCCTGGCCGGTCAGAGCGGAGCCCTTGGAGAAGTGAACAGGCGGGTAGGGGACACCCTCCCAGCTTGCGTGGGTTTGTTTACTGTCTCATCTACATTCCTGCCTGCATGTCCCCATCACATGAGATCTGCAATTACTTCCTGGGGTCTGCATTGGGAAGGGTAACCCAGCTACAAGCACCCTCTCCGTGACCAGGCTGCCCGCTTCCTGTCTGCACACTATCTGTGGAAGGCAGATTTATCAAGCGGTTAACTAAGGAAACATTCGTCTTGGGTCCTCGGGGGACTTTGATCTCACGCTTGTTGGCTTTGGCGGGAGGAAGGCCTTTGGATCAGACTCTCCCACACGCCCAAGAAAACAGACATGACAGGCTGGTGGCCCTGGTCTGGCCATCTCAGGACCCTGGGCTCCCTCCTTTGAGGCAGGGCTCGGACACACTGCACTCAAGTCTCTTCTTGAAGGGTCCTGGAAAGGTGGACCAGTGATGGGCTGGGTTGCCTGGGCAGCATCTTCTCCACACCCAGAGCCAAGCGAGACGTGCACAGTCTTGCTGCCTCTGAGTGTGCAGGTGCCCTGGGTGGGATCACTGGCACCATTTGTCCAAGTGAAACTGTGCTTATTCTGCATGTACAGTCAGCCGTCTGGGACATACCTCTCTGGTGAGACTGTCAGAACTGAGATGTTAGAATTTGTCTCTGCTATTTAAGACCCCGGGTCTGGTCTTGAGTTTTCTAATGGGAAACAGATGCAAATAAAACTGCAGTGTTTCCCAACAGATTTAAGATTTAAGTAATGGTTTTGCTGTATTGAAACTTTGTATTGATCTGTTACATGATTCATCCAGTCAACACTGGTTTCACTCTGGGTGCCAGGCATTGTGAAGCACGGATGCGGATGGAAAGACGCTGGGCAGGTGTGGCAGGAGTCTGGGAGCGGAGAGGTAAAGAATGAACTATTTCAGGGTCTTGTAGAAGAGCTGCTCGTGGACTGGGAGCCAGGGGGCCCCTTCTGCAGGCCCCCCGTGATGAGCATTTATTGGGTACCATTTATTGGGTACCTGTTTCATGAGGATCATGTCGTCCAGTGGGTAGCAGATGGGCAGTTTTCTGATGATGCTTCATCAGTGTGGGCAGAGGGCGCTGTTGCACTCCTATGAGGTCGCTTACCCCTTCTTTGGGCGGGAAGTGATGGGCAAGGTTTCCTTACAGGTGTTGGATGAACTGGAGGAGCAAGCCTCCAGGTGAAGAAGGGGAATAAAGAGCATCCCAGACAGAAGTAGGCTTTGGGACAAAGTCCTGGAATGGGGTGGGGACTACCCTACCCTATATAGAGTAAATCCTGAAGGAAATCGACCCTGAATAATCATTAGAAAGGCTGATGCTGAAGCTGAAGCTCCAAGACTTTGGCCATCTGATGTGAAGAGGTGACTCATTGGAAAAGACCCTGATGCTGGGAAAGATTGAGCGCAGAAGGAGACGGGGGCGGCAGAGGATGAGATGGTTAGATAGCATCACCGACTCAGTGGACATGAGTTTGAGCAAACTCTGGGAGATAGTGGAGGACAGAGGAGCCTAGTGTGCTGCAGTTCATGGAGTTGCAAAGAGTCGGGCATGACTTAGCGACTAAACAACAGCAACAGCTATGTATTTGTTTTTTGCCATGAAGAAAAACAAATTGGCATCATTCTGCAGTGTTCCCATTGTCTTTCCCTTTATTCATCACCATTAATATCAGATTGGATGATTTGAAAAGAAGAGAGTAGAAAGCATGACCCCATTCTATAGAACAAGTCAAAGTTTAAGCCCAGGAAGAGGAACTGGGGCTTGTGACTAAGACCTTATAGTTGAGAATCACAGATAAATAGGCCCAAGCCCAGTTCTTTCACCTCTCTCCTTTCCTTCAGAGGTGTCCTTACTGGTGGGGAGCTGGCTCATTTCTGCCTCCTCAAGTCCCCAGGCCCGTGTGTGTTTCCAGCGCGTGCTTTAGGTGGAACCAGTCTGACCAGTGATGGGGGGTTGTGAGTCCTGACCAGGTCCGTGGCAGAGACGGTGAGCCTCAGAGGGTTCCCAGCTGCCGGTCTTCCTCATGAGGGTTCTCACTGGGACCAGCTGCCCCTGGGTGTCCAGTCCCCTGGACACACGTCCCGCGTGGCCGGCGGGTGTGCAGTGCCATCTGTGGGGGACCTCTGGGGACTGGCTGTGCTGAGGTTTGCCCAGTCCTCTGGGGCGAGGTCACTGTAAAGTGTCCATGGCTGGGGTAGGGGTGGGGAGGGGGTAGGAGCCAGGTCGTTTCACTGGCATATATTTCGCCAAACTGCAGTCACCTTTCTGCCTGAAGAAGGATGATTAAAGAGATTAGATCCCTCCCCGTATCTCTTCTCTGCATCTCTTTGTCGCTGAGCAAAATTGAATGCAGAAATAGATAATTTTCAGGTCAGCTCAGTCTTTTCTGATTTGTGGGTGGATTTGCAAAGACCATCCATAATGAAGTCAGTGGTTTTCTCTACCGGCACTGACTTTATGAAAGACAAAAGTGTTGAAAAGTGGACTCATTTTTCCTGTCACAGAAAAGCAATAAAGCCAGACCCACGGACAACCCAGCGTATTTGCTAAGACAACCTGCATGTTTGGGGCACTGCAACCCTCTGAATGAGATGGAAATGAGGTAGTGGCTGCCTAGTTGTGGATAAGGCATACAAGGATACTTTATTCTAAAGAAAGATATTAAAGTATCTTAGAATTGTGTCTGTCACTTCAGTGAGAATGTGATAGAAGACTCTTTTATGTATTTCTTTTCACAATCTTATCTTGACCATCCTGCACACCTGTTTCCATCCAAAAGGCAGAAAGAAATAATGAATCACCAAAGACAATCCCCTTTATCTCACTAGGTCCCTGCCCACCACTTTAATTATTTAGATGAGTTCCTTGAGTCTGATATTCAAACACTGCATGAAGTCTTGCTGCAGGGAACTTTATTGGCAGGGAAACAGGATCTATTCCTATAAAAGAAAGATACGAACCCCAAAGAAGTAAGTTCATGACTTTGAAAGTGGTATCTGTTTTAGAAACATGGGTTCTATCAGACCCACACTCGCGAATGCAGTTGGAGGTATTTTCGGACTTTGAGCTCATCACCCCTCGTTTTCCTTTATTTCTCTTTCTGGTTTGAACCTCGTGTGTTTGAACCAGGTCAGGGAAGCTGCTATGCCCATGGGGAGTTTGCTTCATAGCTAACAGAAGTGAGAGATGCTGGATCCTCATTCACTTGATCAGTCTTTGTTTCTATCCACCTCATCTTTTTTTTTATTATGGTAAAAGAGACCTAAGCTTACCATTTTTAGTTGTACAGTACGTGGCATTAAGCACACTCACACGGCTGTGCAGGCATCACCCTGCCATCTCCAGAGTGCTTTCATCTTCCCCAGCTGAAACTCTTCCACCCGTTACACACTCACTTCCTTTCCCCTCCACCTCAGCGCTTGGCAACCATCATTCTACTTTCTGTCTCTATGAATTTTAACACTTCTAGGGACATCACAGGAGCAAAATGGTAGCATATCTGGTCTTTTGTGTCTGGCTTACTTCCCTTAGCACAGTGTCTTCAAGGTATCATGTGTCAGCATGTCTCCTTTTTAGGGCTGCATGAAATGCCACTGGATGTGTAGGCCACATTTTGCTTATCCATTCTTCTGTTGATAGAGACTTTGGTTGCTTCCACATTTTAGCTACTGTGAATAATGGCTGTATACATATCTATTCAAGTCCCTGCTTTCATTTTTTTTTTTTTTTTGATTTATACCCAGAAGTGTAATTGTTGGATGGCAGGGTAATTCTAAGTTTAACGTTTCAAAGAAGCATTTACCTGTTTTACGCGGTGGCTGTACCGTTTTACATTCCCACGAGAAATATTGTAATTTTTCCATGTCTTTGCCAACACCTTTTATTTTCTATTAAAAACAATAGCCATCCTGGTGAATGCGAAGTGGTATCTGATCGTAGTTTTGATTGTATTAGCGATGTCGAGCACCTTCCCATGTGCCCCTTGGCCCTCTGGTATCTTTGGAGAAATGTTTATTCGAGTACTTGGACTGCTTTTAGATTGCATTGTTTGCTTATTATTATTGAATTATAGGAATTCCTTATATATTTTGGTTATCAATTCCTTATCAGATGCAGGATCTGTAACCATATTTCTCCCATTCTGTGGGTTGCCTTTTCACTCTTTCGACGGTTTCCTGTGGGGGCACAAGAGGCTCTAATTTTGATGGAGCCTGCATCTGTTTTTCTGTCACTGTTGTTGCCAGTGCTTTTGGGGTCACATCCGAGAAACATTTGCCTGCTCCAGTGCCATGAAGTTTTGCTCCTGTGTTTTCTTCTAGGAGCTTTGTAGTTGTAGCTTTCCTGTTTAGGTTTTCTATCCACTTTTAGTTACTTTTTATGCCTGATTCCTCATCTTTTTGCATACAGGTACCCAGTTTCCCCAACACCTTTGTTGAAAACACAGTCTTCTCCCTTGAGCGGTTTAGCCATCCCCATCAAAACAGTGTAACCGTATGTGTGAGAGTTTGCTTCTGGGCTCTCTGTTCTGTTCATTAGTCTGTATGTCTGCGTAAACCACACTGTTTTGATTACCAGAGCTTTGTAGAAAGTGCTGAAATGGGGACGTGTGACGCTTCCAACTTTATGCTTTGTAGATATTGTTTTGACGGTTTGGGCTGCTGTGGGGTGGATTTTTCTATTTCTGCAAAAATGTCATTGCAATTTTAATAAGAATTGCACCGAATCTGTAGATCTCTTTGGGTTGAGCTGCTGTCTTAACAATATGGAGTCTTCCCGTCCATGAGCATGAGATGACTTTCCATGTATTTACGTCTTTTAATTTCTTCCAGCATGTTCTGTAGTTTTCAGTGTGCAAGTGTTTTGCCTTCTTTGTTAAGTTTGTTCCTAAGTATTTTATATCTTTAAGAGACAACACTTGTAACAGCATCCTTCGGAACAGGTTCTAATATTCTTCCTCCCTCCTTTCCTTTTTTCTGTCCTGTTCCTTTTCCTTCCTTCCATCCACTTTAGAGTTTCTCTATGTGCCAAGTACTGTTAGGTGCTGGGCACAAGTAAAGTCAATGGTGAAGGCATTGCTCTAAGTCATCATGGACCAGGGCTCTGGGAGGCTCTAACCCTGCCTGAGTCGTCTGCCCCCAAATCAGAGACATGGAAGGACTGGGCTCTGGGTCATAGAAAGTGGCAACTGAGTGGGCACCAGTCTCTTTTGTGACAGTAAAATTTAGGCAACCCAGATCCCAGCTCTGATATAGGGTGGGGGTGGGGAGCTGCTTTCTGCCCAGAGTCAAGTTCAGTGGATGTACATAAATGATTTGATTCTTTCTGCACTGCTCTTCCTCAATGGGTCCAGCATGTTCCTTAGAGACCAGGCTGCACAGACATCCTGGGGTAGCATCGTGTTCTGCCCATCTCTGCAGCATCAGCCCCAGCCCATTGCTGGACCACAGCAGGAGCTGGACAGAGTCTGGGAAACACCACACGTCTGTGGTTGGCATGGACTAGATGACCATGTGATGACTTGTGAAACCAAAGGGCAGCAGGCAGCCAGCCTTTTAGAAGGAAACCCTGCAGGGGCCACAGCCAGGACCTGTGCCCTGTACCCTTAAGGACATGGTCTGCATTTTCCCCAGCCCTAAGAACCGAAAAGATGCGTGCTGTTGGAAAAAAAAAATTTTTTTTTAACCACTGATGGCAGGACAAAGGGAATGAGATCACAAACAGAGCAATTAATTTTCACAAATTGACTTTCTGAAAGAATTAATTAACTTTTAAATTGCTCCTTGAAATGCTGAAGTCATGTTTCAAGGGGACAGTGTGTGGAAGAGAGAGAGAAGCTCGGAGCTGAGCAGATTTTGAAAAGTGATGTGTGGTCAATCCCACGTCTTTGGTGCATTAAGGCAGCTTTGAACCCAAGCACTGATGGCTGATTATCTCATTAGATGGAAGAGACCCAAAACAGAGCCCAGAAAGCTAATATTGTGCCTCTCTTTCTTATTGATTGAATCCGTCTCGGGCTCCTGGATCTGTCTGTAGAGGTCAAGATCATTTTGAAGAGGAACACATGATACAATGTTTGCTTTCTCTCTTGTTGCAAACCTCACAAGAAAGAATACTTTGTGGTCTGGTTAAATTCAGTGAATTTTTATTGAGTGCCTGCAAGGCATGGTGTTAGCTACTGTGGGAAATCCAATGATGAGCAAATGTTTACTTCCCCCAAGGAGTTCGGTCTGGAGGAGAAGACAGACAGATAGATAAGTAAGCCTCCCAACGTGTGGGCTGTCACAGAGTTTATAGAACAGTTGGGAAGCAAGCAATTAATTCAGGTGTGCATGTACTTTTCTTTTTTTTGGTTCAGGGGGAAAAGTCAGAATCCAGCAAGGGCGGCCCTTGTAGACAAGTGGGGTCTTCAGAGGCGGAGCGGGATGTGACATTCCCAGTGGGAGGAGCAGGCCTGGGGTGGGAGGAGGTGGAGCTGGAGGAGGGTGAGTGGGGGAGAAGGGGATTGGAAAGATGGACTGAAGTCATGTCCCACTGGGCTTTCGATGCTGTGCTGGAGGATTAGCCATGATTCAGAAAGCCAAGAGAAATCGTGTAGTGTTTTGGAGTAAGATTTAAGGAAGGTAACTTTGGTGATGGAGAGAAGAAAAGATTTTATATAGGAAACCCGCTGAAATGTTATTTTTCATCTCAGTGAGAGATGTTGAAGGCTTGGGTCAGGAAGAATGGGGTGGTGGGGACAGTCTGGAAGGGACACCCCAGGGTCTCAGGGCTGCTGTCCATCACTGTGCCTCCTTGAGCAACTCGTGACTCCTCTGGAGGGCTCTGTGTTCTCATCTGTTAAATGGATGGATGGACTGTAGTGTTTTTTTTTTTTTTTTCCCACCCTAAGATCATGGCATCTGGTCCTATCACTTCATCACAAACAGATGGGGGAAAAGTGGAAACAGTGGCAGAATTTATTTTCTTGGGCTCCAAAATCACTGTGGATGGTGACTGCAGCCATGAAATTAAAAGATGCATGCTCCTTGGAAGGAAAGCTATGACAAACCTGGACAGCATATTAAAAAGCAGAGGCATCACTTTGCTGACAAAGGTCTACCTAGTCAAAGCTATGGTTTTTCCAGGAGTCATGTATGGATGTGAGAGTTGGGCCATAAAGAAAACTGAGCTCCAAAGAATTGATGGTTTTTAGTTGTGGTGCTGGAGAAGACTCTTGAGAGTTCTTTGGATAGCAAGATCAAACCAGTCCATCCTAAAGGAAATCAGGCTGATGCTGAAGCTCCAATACCTGGAGCTACCTGATGCAAAGAGCTGACTCACTGGAGAAGACCCTGATGCTGGGAAAGATTGAAGGCAGGAAGAGAAGGGGGCGATAGAGGATGAGATGTTTGGATGGCATTGCCGAGTCAATGCACCTGATTTTGAGCAAACTCCAGGAGATTAGGAAGGATAGAAGCCTGGCGTGCTGCAGTCCATGGGGTCTCCCAGAGTCGGACTTGACTAAATGGCTGAACCACAATAACAAATGTCAGAATAGTCAAGTAATTCTTTTGTTGTTGTTTTTCCCTGAATAGGATTTAAATTTCACTGAATTCTTTTTCTGTACCAAATGAATTGATCATATGATTGTTTACTATTTACTGTTGTTAATGTGGTAAATTAATTGATTGGTTTTTGGATGTTAAACCAGTCTTGCATTTCTGGAATTACCCCAGCTTGGGTTATTCTGTGTAAAGAATGTGAAATCCACTAGCCTGACGTTTTAGACTCTGGTGGACTTGAGGAATACCTGGACATGTTTGCCTGTCATGGATCCAGGATGGATGTTGGAATTTTCAGGGAGCCATCAGGAGGGCAAGGCTCAGAGAGGACTGGGGTTGAGAAAGAGACCCTGCAGCTTTGGCATTCTGGCATCTCATCCAGTGGGCCCCTGGCTGCTCATGTATGGGCTGATTCTGAGCTGCTATAAACCCTGATGAGGGAAATGGGGAGAATTCTAGCTCCATCTCCTAGGACTGTTGGGAAAATTGAATTAGCTGAACATGTGACGCTCTTGGGCTTCCCAGGTGGCTCAGGGAAGCTCTTAGCCCACCGGCTAGCCCAGAGAATGTACTCACTGTCGTTACCATCACCATCGCCCTCACCACCATCACCATCGGCTGCATCGTCACCACCATCACCATCATCACCATCTTCATCTGCCGTATCGTCACCATCAGTGTTATTCAAAGTTTCGATGTGAATAGAAGCCCTCCTCTCTGATTTATGAACCACAGTTCTTTCCTTCTGTTCCCAGGCAGCTTTTTTTTAGGTTGATCAGGGGACTGAGCAGAGGAGATGGCTTTGGCTTTTCAACATCTCTGATGCATTTTAGCTGTGTGGAGTATGGACTAGGGTGCTCATTTTTTATTTTGGAAAAAAAGATCCATGTGCTTCTTCACTCTGGGCTGCTGCTGGCTCTTTGAGAGAAAAAAACAAAAACGAAAACAAAATCCCTCCCCTTCCCCAAAAGAAAACAAACCTGTGTCCTCCTGAGAAAGGAGCTTCGACTTGGGTTCATGTCCACCTCCTTTTCCCATTTCACTTTTCACACAAATAACAAGTTGAGCTGCTCCGCTGGACTCTGTGGTCCAGGATTGAGAGATTCACGTGGAGGTCCATTTATACTCAGCGACACCCGTCTCAAGTCAGGCTATTAAACAAGCTAAATGGCTTTAGGAGGAGGAATCGATTAAGCGCCCACCCACCAGCCAGAGGGAGGTGATGGCCACTCTCTCCGAAGCTGTGAACGGAGGCACGATGACCCTGATCTCTTGTGGGGGTGTTCCCGCATCTTAACAGACCAGAGAGATAAAGAAGACAAACAGCAGCAAGGCCGCCGTCCCTGTGCCTGTGTCGCGTAAAGACATTTGAAAACCCAGAAGCCATCCATCACCAGTATCCTTCGTAAAGGAGAAGATGCCTCTGGTCTTTCTCGTCTCGGCTCCTACCCACCACTTCCCAAAAGAGGGGCAGATTTGAAAGGTCAAGTGATCAGAGTAGGGCATAGTCTTTTACACTGAAGACCTTTGGGTTTATTTAAGAAAAAATTCACTGTATTGTTCTCATTTTTCTATCACCCAGGAAGTGGGGACCCTCAGCCCTCGGACTTGTCAGATGCTTACTCTTGGGGGCCCTGCTCAGCAGTGAATGAGTCAAGCTCAAAAGGCCTCCTTTAAATTGTTTTCCACGTAGCTCCTTGTATAGGTTCGCTATTGCTGCTGTAAGAAATTACAACCTTAGGGGTCTAAAACATCACAGATGTACAACCCTACAGTTCTGGACGGTCAAAAGTCCTAGGATCAAGGTTGTGGCAGGCAAGCCTGTGTTCCTGCCGGCAGCTCCGGGGAGGGTCCTTTCCTCGCCTTCTCCCGTGTCTAGAGGCAGCAGCGTTCCTTGCCTCGCGGCCCCTGCCTTGCTCCACTCGGACCTGTGCTTCCGTGGTCATGTCTCGGTGTGACGCTCTGGTCTCCCTCTCATGGAGCCTTGTGATTACCCTGGGCCCCCCGTCTCTAGACCTCTAAGCGCATCTCACTGGCCACAGGCCACTTTGCCTTACAGGGCTCTGGATTCAGATGTGAACGTCTCTGGGGCCATTATTCTGTCTACCACACTTTCCCCTCCTCCTGCTTCCTTGTTCAACACTGTACCAATATATGTGCAAGTCTTTTGATTTGCCTTTAACGTGGTATCGTTGAGGCTGTGGGCGGGGGCGGCCAGTGTTGCGGTCCAGGCTCCGCTGTGTCATTTGAGGCCACATGGCATAAACTCTCTGAGGCCCCCTTCCCCTTCATCTGTGAAATCGTGGGTCTTTAAGGCTCATTTCATAGTCAGGAAGATCCCCTGGAGGAGGAAATGGCAACCCTCTCCGGTATTCTTGCCTGGAAAATCCCATGGACAGAGGAGCCTGGTGGGCCGCAGTTCACGGGCTCACAAACAGTTGGACACGACTGAGTGACTCACACTGTCATAGTTAAATGTGGAATGGCTCTGTCCTTTGTTTTTAAGGTTGTTGATCAATTGAGTTTATTTCTTTAAATCTGCTGTGCATGCATGCTCGATTGCGTCCGACTCTTTGTGACCCTATGGACTGTAGCCCACCAGGCTCCTCTACTACTTTTATTTTATTTATTTTTTTAGTATATATTTATTTGCGTGTACCAGGTCTTAGCTGCAGCATGTGGGATCTAGTTCCCTGACCAGGGATTGAACCCAGGACCCCTGCATTGGGAACGCAGAATTTTAGTTACAGGACCACCAGGGGAGTCTCAGAATTGTTTGTGTTCTTGTATGAGCTTTTCACAGCTGCCTTTCTGCCTACTTCAGAGATGGAGAGGTCACTGCTTAAAGGCTATTGCGTGTGGGCCTTGCAAATTCACAGGGACCTGAATGTATTTACAGTGGATGTGTTCATTTTCTTTTATTTGTATTGTTTCTGATGTGTTTATTTTTTTTCTGCATCAGTAATAGAATAGACGTGCTGGCAGGGATGCTGTTAAGAATGGTGATAAATGCATTTATGATTTCTAAAGGCTTCGGAAGTGGTTTTTCGGGGCTGGGAGAGGCTGGCATATGTTCTGAGCTTCCTTTCTCTAATGCAGTTATTTCTTGTTAAAAGATTCACCATAAAATGCTAAATAAACTTAATAACTTCCAATAACATTAATGTCAGTTGAGGCCATTTAAATTTTATGAATTTGGGTGAAAATATGGGAAAATACCTGGGAAGATAGAATTTTCTACGTATGTATGGTTACTGATGTTTTAGAATTTTTGTGTTCGTTGCGATAATCTGCTCATTTTGGCTTTTTAAAAAAGGATTCTGGTAGTAAGAGAAGTCTTCATAGCAGTAAAAACAAAATGCCCCCAAACACAATAAGAGGTTTTACAATTTACTGAGTGTTTACAGCTTCCCTGGTGGCTCAGATGGTGAAGAATCTGCCTGCAATGCAGGGGATACAGGTTTGATCCCTGGGTTGGGAAGATTCCCCTGGAAAAGGAAATGGTACCACACTGTAGTATTTTTGCTTGGAGAATCCCATGGACAGGGGAGCCTCATGAGCTACAGTCTATGAGGTTGCAAAGAGACACGACTGAGTGACTAAGCATGATTGTTTACAGGGGGCAACCCATGCATCAAATCAACAGAGCCGTCGGCAGCATTATTTTCTTTAAGACACAAAATACTCATGCCCTCCTATAAGGTAGAAATCAGTCTCCTTATTTTACAGCCGGGGAAGCTGAGGAGGGAGAGCTAGATCATTTGCTGGAGGCCACTCAGATCTACAGGGATAGAGGTGGTACCATGCCTCGTCTCTCTGCTTCCGGAGACCACACACACATTCAGCAGCTTGGTTATGGATAGAGGTGGTACCATGCCTCGTCTCTCTGCTTCCAGAGGCCACACTCACATTCAGCAGCTTGGTTATGGAGCTGCGACAGGAAGTGTGCTGTGCTGCTGGGCATTTTTGCAGAAAGGGGTTGAAAGAGCCAACGCATACTTGGAGTTGGCCCTCTGGAAGAGGGGGCATTGTTGGGAAGACCCCGTTCGTGGGGGAAGAATAAGGAGGGACACACAGGGACGGGCAGATTCTTTCTTTCAGAGACAAACAGGGACAGGGACCAGGAGTGTGTGGTTGGAAGGAAGGCCAGGTGGTCGGTCAGCAGGAGGGCCCCCCATGCTTGCATGAGATCAGGGAGAATTCCAGCGATGGACCCGGTCACAGTGCCTGTAAAGGGCAGTCTATCCAGCAGGGTGTTCAGGATGGATGGGTGAGAGTTTGATCCTGCTCGAGGAAATGCTTTGATGAGTTTTATTTACCTCAAGTCTGAAAAATCTTTTAAGGTAGAATCCATTGGGAAGGAATAACATCACTGTAATTTTTTAAATTGAGAGTGGGCTAATTGAATATTTGGGAGTCGTAAACATCCTTTTTTCACTGTGATATTTCCCTTTATCTCCATTCTTGAGCAAAAGCATGGCCTGAATTTAATGGGATGACTTTTGCATGCTCAGCTAGGAGGAACAGAACTGCTTTATGTCAGATAAATGTTTGGGATTTCAGACATGTGTTGTGTATTGTCCCTTTGAAGGATTTCTTCTTAACATAAGACATATTTTTGCCTCTTTGTAATTTTTTTTTTGACTTAATAGCGACTTTGGCTATATGATACTTTTAAAATCAATTTGATTTTCAAGGAATTCTCAGTCCACATGTCATTGACTCATAGACAGGAAAAAGTCATCTAGTAGAAAAGTCCGTTAATGGAAATATATGGTAGTATATGAAGTGATAATTGAAATGTTGTTGACAATAGCTTCAGTTTTCTTCCTATTATAAATGTTATTCCGCTGTGAAAAGAAATGAGGTTTTCATCCATGGAATAATGTGCATGTACCTTGAAAACAGGAAGCCACAGGCTTCCCTGGTAGCTCAGCTGGTGAAGAATCCGCCTGTAATGCAGGAGACCCTGGTTTGATTCCTGGGTCAGGAAGATCCCTTGGAGAAGGGAAAGGCTATCCACTCCCGTATTCTTGGGCTTCCCTGGTGGCTCAGATGGTAAAGAATTTGCCTGCAATGTGGGAGACCTGGTTTCGATCCCTGGGTTGGGAAGATCTGGGAAGAGCATGGCAACCCACTCCAGTATTCCTGCCTGAATCCCTGTGGACAGAGGAGCCTGGCGGGCTATGGTCCATGGGGTCACAAGGAGCTGGACGTGACTGAGCCACTAAGCACAGCACAGCACAGAAGAAGCCAGACACAAAAGGATAATATTCTATGATTCCTGCTCCGGTCAGCAGGAGCAATCAGATTTATAGAGACAGAAAGTAGGTTACAGGTTATCAGGGGTGGACAGGGGGAGGGGTGAAGAATTATTGCTTCATGGTTATAGGGCTTCTGTTTGGAGTGATGAAAAAGTTTTGGAAATTGATAGTGGTAATGCAGCTCAACATTATGAATGTAACGTCACTGAAGTGTACACTTAAAAATGATTAAAAAGGCAAATTTCACATCATTTTACCACAATAAACCACTTGTGGTTGTCTGGTGTTATAAGTGGTTAAGAATTTCTTCTACTTAAACTGAGGACCCTTGAAAGAAAAGGCTCCTTTTGTGGATATCAGAGAGGATGATCCAGGCAAAGGCAGAATATTTCAGTCTTAAAAACAGGCAAAAACAAGCCAGCATAATCTCAGCTTTACTAATAGCTTCTTTGCTGTTTTCTCTCTGAACAGCTTTTTATAACTATGATGCACGGGGAGCGGATGAACTTTCTTTACAAATAGGAGACGCTGTGCACATCCTGGAAACATACGAAGGTGCGTATTTATTTTGGTGTGTTTCCTTTTATGTTTTGTGTGGTTAGGACACTTTCAGTACCTAATGGGCCAATCATTACCTTGTTAGGAAAGCACTTAACTTCTGGTTTTCTTGCGCAGTGTCAGGAGCGGGCAGTGGTGAGGTTTTCTGTTATTGAACTCATTAAAAAAAAAAATTAAGATGAACTTAAAATTAAACTCCTAAATTTTTAACCTCTGAAGTTTTCTGTTGAAATAGTCATTTTCCTTATTTTACAACACTGTTGTTTCCTTTCTTTGCAAATGAATGTATATACATCTTGACTGTTCATAACTGCTTGAAAAAAGTTTTTTTTTTTTTAAATACATTTAAGGTTAGTTTAGTGTTTGGCTTAGTGTTTTGAGGTGTTTGATGTGAATGGTAAGACTTTTTATGTTCTCACTTAGACTTGTTAACAATTTCCTGAGAGGAACCAAAATTATCATGCCTTAAATCCTTTTTAAAAAAATCTGTGACCCCATTTTCTGAGGGGTGAACGAAGATTGTTGCCGCTGTGTGCGATATGGTCCAGTGAAGCAGTTGTTGTAATTATCCCATAAATGCCCTTGTTGGGGACAGTGGTTTCCCAGTGTCCATGGTTTTTCAGGCTGTTGGTTTTCGTATTAGTGTTTCACAAATCATTAAAACAGGACCCCTTTCATTTCATGCTGCGGTTTATTGCTGCACAGAGAAGAAGCAGTGATGGGCTTGACATCTGGATGTTTTGTGAGATTGTCTTGTGGCACTGGTGGCTCTATTTCCTGTTGGAAGGGTGACTCCCATGTAACAAAGGAATAAAGAGAACTGATTAAAATTGGTAATTCCAACAGCAAAATTGCTTTCAGATCGGGTTTAGCCAGACCCCTCCCGGGAGGAGGTGGGCTGGAGATGCGGGGCGAGAAAATTGCAGACATCCTGTAGTAATCACAGATTGAACTTCACACTCAGTCTTCGGAATCCTCTTTGCACATGAGTGATGCCTGGTTCAGCTTCTGCATCAGGCAAGCTGCAGCTTGCTCCCGTGTACCTGGAGAAACACAAACTCATTAAAACACCCATGTTCGTGTCCCTTACTTCCTCATCTGGCTTAGAATTCCATTCCATTTGCACCTTTTACCCTAAAAAATGTCCCACTGGGGGTGGAAATCAGCTTCCGTGGCGTAAGCTTAGAAGCGGATATGATGCAGAAATAGACATACTCCTTACTGTGTGAACGAGTAGCTGCCCGTGGGTATCCTCTGCTTATTTTCAGTTTTTACAGCTGACAGTTGGATCGCCTTATCTGCCCCCAGTTTATATGGCCAGTGGCTGGAAGGAAACGGAGAAATTAGCTAGAGGTTAAGGATCAAACCTCTCATCTCAGACACTTTTCTGATCTCAGGTGAAGAACGCGCTTATATCTTTTTTTTTTTCATTTCTGCCCCGGGTCAGCTGCATTTGAAATCCTGGTTAATAAACAGTGGACAGTGACGTCATTCCTGAACAGATAGCAATTTCCTGTGCAACCCCGGGTAGTGGGGGCTGTGACTTCTGGTTCTTTGCTTCATAGGAAGAATGCACTCTTTAAACAGGAGACTCCTTCGGCAAGTCAGTGATCCTTTTTGTACGTTTAACTTAAACGAAAATGGTGGCAGGCATCGACATTTTGGCCAACATCATGATAAAGGAGTCTTCAGTGAGCATTTGGTTTCTGGGCTCATCCATCTTCCAAGTGTTGATTACAATATTCCAGTCTTTGTAAAGACCCTGTAATGGAAAACCAATTCCCCTTCTTTGACAACAGCCTTTTTGGTTTTAGTTAAAATCCAATCAGAGAAATGCGTGGGGGGAACGCATTGCTTTTGGGAAACTTGGTGACTTAATTGTCATTGGATTACAGTGGAATAATTGTTTTCCTGCTCTTTGCTCTCATTCTGTTTAAATTTTGTGGATTGTGTTAGCCTGTGGCATTCTGTTCTTTTCTTCTCAGCCCCTTCCACATTTTCCCCCTAAGAAAATTTATTTCTGTTTGTCAAATTTCATTTCCCTTTTCTTTGTGATCCTGTTCAGGGTAGGATACTGCTGGGATTGCTCCAGAGAATATAATTTCTAGATGATCACTCCTTATATTCAGGTTCAGAGAACACATTTACCTGCAAGTTATGGATAATTTGTCCGTCTCAGGCTCATGGAGGCTTGGAGCACAGAGCAAAGAAAAGAACTTTCCAGGTCACCGTGGAGGTGGACGGAACTTTGAGGGGTCCTTTCTATAAGGACCCCTGCCTATGTCCCTGCCTATAAGCAGGGTCCAGGGTCAGTCAGACAGGAGAAGTGAACCCAGGTCCCTGGTGTTGATAAAGTGACTCTCCAGTGCCCAAGCAGGCGCAGGTCCTGCCACCTGCTTATTTCCAGAAGGATCTCCAAGGGGTGTATGCTGTGCTGAGGGACAGGGCAGCATTGCACCCAGATTAGGAAAGTGCTCTTGTGATGAAAACGCAGCGCTCGAACTTGATTCGGATTTTTCAAAGCGATCATCATCTGTTTTCTTCCACGACACACCTTCATCCCTTTTCTTTCCAGGTCCTGTGAAGACCACCTCTGGGTGTCCTGGGGCGGAGGTAACAAGTGTTGCATGGTGGGGCGTTTAAACAACAGGAATGTGTTCTCTCACCGTTCTGGGGGCTAAGGGCTCCAGGTCAAGGTCGGCAGGGCTGAGAACGCGAGGCCGCCCCATGGGTCACTCCAGCCTTCTGCTCCTTTGCTGTCCTCATTGGCGTTCCTTGCCCGCAGGTGCGGCGCCCTGGTTTCTGTCTTCAGGATCACGCGGCAGTCTCCTGCTGCTTGGCTCTATTTCTCCTTTTTAATAAAGACAATGTGTAGCATTAGGTCCTTTTTTTTTTTTTTAAAGGGCAATTCCTAAACTACTTAAAGTGCTTCTGGTTTTGTTTATTTTTGGCTGTGCTGGGTCTTCATTGCTGCGTGGACTTGTCTCTAGTTGCAGCGACTGGCGGCTGCCCTTCGTTGCAGTGGCTTCTCTTGTGAATCCCAGACTCTAGAGCGCGTGGGCTCAGTAGTTGAGGTGCCTGGGCTTAGTTGCCCTGCGGCAGGCGGCATCTTCGGGACCAGGAATTGAACCCACGTCGCCTGCACTGGCAGGCGGATTCCCAACCCCTGGTTATTGCTGTGTAGTTGCTAAGTCATGTCCAGCTCTTTGCAACTCCATGGACTGTAGCCTACCAGGCTCTTCTGTCATGGGGTTTCCCAGGTGAGAATGCTGGAGTGGGTTGCCATTTCCTCCTCCGGGGGATCTTCTCGACCCAGGGATCGAACCAGCATCTCCCGTGTCTCTTGCACTGAAAGATGGATTCTTTACCACTGCGCTGCCTGGGAAGCCCCTGTCTCACCTGAGCCCCAGCCTTTTCCTCAGGTGTGTCCTAGCCTTGCTGCTGGGGGCTTCTCAGATGCTGTGTGAGCAGATCTTTGCAGAGGCTGCTCTGCCCACCCGCCACCCCCCTTCTCCTCCTAACTATAACCTGGAGCCATCCTCAAAGACTCTGTCTGAGTGATCCTCCCTGGGCTCCTCTCTGACGCCGCCCCCCTCCTCCGCTCTGCCTGGTCCTGTCTTCACTGGTACCCGCCCTGCGCTTGAGTGTGCGCGCACTGGTCCTTCTGCTGGAAACGCTCTGCTATGTGCACGTATGTGGCTTCCGTCTTCCTGGGCTGGATGGGGCCCTCCCTGACTTTGAGGACCACGTCTGACCTCTTCTTGCCGTTGGGCGGGTGTCTCTTGGGGAGCTGGGTGTGTCTTGTTTGGAGCTGGTTGGTTGAGGCCTGGTTGGAAGAAGGGAGTCAGCTTGTTAATTCAACGAGCCATGCATCTCCCTGCTCCTGGCTTCACTGTGCCTGGCCTGTCCCCCCCAGAGCAGCAGCCAGGTCATCCTCTCATGTCCCCCTGCTGCCCTCCATGAAGCCTTTGAGGGGTTGTCCTCTGTCCTTGATCCCCAGTCTCTGCCCTTGCTCGTGGTTTGAGCCTTGCTTGTCCTAGGGGAATCTGCTCTTGGAGGTTAGAAATAATTGGGTCTAATCTGTTTCTACATTTGCTCTCTCTGGTGAGACCTCTGGCACATAGTCTGGGGGTTCAGTTGCTGGAAGGAATAACGCATGCAAAAATTCTTGAGAAGGGAAACCCTAGGTTTTCCTTTTGCTTAGGAAAGGTGTTAAAAGAGAAACCACCATCTATTATCATAAACGAAAAGAAAAAGGCTCCTCATCTTTTTTTAGTCCCTCCTGGGAAACCCTTCTGCTGTGTTTGAAGTGAATTTTTGTGTTGCCTGTACTGGCTGGCACGCATATATTTCTGTGTATATAAATGTGGTTGTAATGCTCATTTGGCTCAGATGGTAAAGAATCTGCCTGCACAGTGCATGGGAAGATCCCTTGGAGAAGAGCCTAGCAACCCACTCCAGTATTCTTACCTGGAGAATGGCATGGACAGAGGAGCCTGGAGGGCTACAGTTCATGGGGTCACAAAAAGTCGGACGCAACTGAGCAAGTAACACGCGCAAGCACTCCTTCTGTGTTTACATTGTTTCTCAGTGCTGTGTTCTGAGACACAGCCCTGTTGGTAAGGCTGCAGTCTCCGGCGCTCAGTGCTCTGTGTGACCCTCACGTTTCACTAGCCACCCTCCCAGTGATGGGCACCCGTCCTGCCTCCTGCGTCTGCCCCACGGAGCGCAGTAGGTGTGTGAGTGTCTTTGGATACGAGGCAGCTCCGGGGTGCGGGGATGGATACTTCGGGTAAGAAGGGTCCTGCCCACACTGGTCATGCTGTCTACACTCCCCTCCTCTGTGCCGGTGGCTGCCTGACTCCTGCAGCGTTAGAATTTTCCTCACTCTAGTGAATTGTGTTTTAAACTGTCGATTTAATATGTGTTTCAATCTGGTTATTAGTAAGTTTGAGCATCTCTTCATACATATGTAATTCTTTTGGGTTTCTTCTCTACAGTGTTTATAAACTTTGCTTATTTTTGTCTTGGGCTCTGTCTTTTTCTCGTCCCTTAGAAGTGTTTCCTTAGATGTTCTGGGACATTTATCCCATGTCAATTTCAGGAAAGAAAGGGCATGGTAACACTGAAAATATGGGAGGGATAAAATCACAGGAAAGTGGGCAGTCCTCTACATTAAATATGGCCTTCTGAACAGCTTACTGCATCGACCCTCTGTCTTTTCCCATTTCTGTCTGTGAACACTGACCCAGGTGGGCACCGATTGTGGGCTGGGCAGATGGAAACCACCCAGGAGACGGTGGAGGGCTATCAGGAGATAATCCTCCAAATGCGCCCTGAGACCTCGACATTGGGTCCACCGTGCTCCGTTATCACCGTGTAGTCGCCTTGTCAGGAATGAAGTGGGTTCACTGGTTGAATCTTGGTCTTAGCAAATCCTTCGCAAGGCTCCTGGCGATTTGCAGCTTCGTTTCTGAATGCTCAGAAAGCTTCTGTTCATAATCCCTGGAGGATTTTAACTCCATCCCTTCCTGCTTCCACTCCTCCTCTGGTTGTTAAGTCATTGCTTTATGAGAGGTGTCTGGTCATTGGTGGAATACAGGTCCATTTGCAGTTTCTGGGCATCTTCGTTCACGCATCCCTGATTTCCAGCATTTGACTGTTTGTTACTTTATTATTGGTGACTTTGTTGAGTCGCTAAGTTGTGCCTGACTCTTTGCAACCCTGTGGACTGTAGCACGCCAGGCTCCTCTGGCATGTGATGTCCTCCACCATCTCCTGGAGTTTGTTCAAACTCATGGGCATTGAGTTGGTGATGCCATCCCACCATTTCATCCTCTCTCGTCCCCTTCTCCTCCTGCCTTCAGTTTTTCCCAGCGTCAGGGTCTTTTCAGAGTCAGTTCCTCACATCAGGTGGCCAAAGTATTGGAGTTTCAGCTTCAGCATCAGTCCTCTCAATGAATATTCAGGACTGATTTCCTTTAGGATGGACTGGTTTGATCTCCTTGCAGTCCAAGGGACTCTCAAGAGTCTTCTCCAGCACCACAGTTCAGAAACATCGATTCTTCAGTGCTCGGCCTTCTTTAAAACCCTAGTGTTTAGTTAGTCTCTGGGAGCTGACCCAGCTGGTGCTTTCCCAGTCTTTTTGTCATTCTGTTGGGGGCTGATGTCCTTCTGCTCCTGGGGAGCACAGTGGAACTTGTCTAGGCTTTTGATTGCCTCTCCTGGAGCGAGGTGGCCTGAAGCACCCTCAAAGTGTTTCGGGAGACATTCAGTGTGTGGCAGAGTCATTGGCAGGTGAGTGACCAGCCGTGAGTGACCCCCGAGCATTGGCAGGAACGATTTCTGCCCTCAGCCTGATCGGAGGGGCCGAGGGTGTGGTCAGATCCTGCCCAGCATTGAATGTCTCTTCCACTGGGCATTTCCCTCTGTCTTCTGCTGTTTGCTTGCCCTCCCACGCGGAGAGAATGGGAACTTGAATCTAGGCCAGCCCCCGAGGGGGTAGGTGGGCCCGTGTTCCTGGGCCTGGTGCTTCCTGTTGGGGGCTGAGTCTTCACCACAGAAGCACTTTGTGCGATGTGACTGCTGCACGGCAACCCCCAGACCCCCCTCCATCTCAAAGGGGGAGGAAGTCGGCTCTCAATAGGATTTCTGTTGTGCTGCCGCTGCTGATGATCTGAGGGTGTTGGTATGTGTGCTTGGCAGTGACCCCGCTCCATCCGGCCGAGGGACAGACAGGAAAACGCGCACCCCGGATCCTGCCCAGGGCTCCGTGGTCAAAGGGCGGCTTCTTCTCCTGGAGCTGGTTGCCACCCTCAGGACCATGTGCGGCCGATGGAGACGAAGGAGCTGGAGATCTTTGTGTGAAGCCCCCTGCCAAGGCTTCACGCCTGGTTTTGAGATGATCTCTACAAACCCCCAAAGCATCTCTGCAAAGCTTAGGATGACTGAATTCTATGACAGGCTGACTCCCGTGGTTCTGCAGATAGTGAGTTCTAGGCAGTGGGCAGGTGCTGTTTAGGACCCTGTAATGTCCCTTGTACTAACTATCTCACCTTTGTGTTTGTTTAGGGTGGTACAGAGGTTACACCTTAAGAAAAAAGTCTAAGAAGGTAAGTCCCTGGTATTAACCACAGTGCGTATCCCTTCATAAATCACCCTAGGAGAAGAAATCAGTTCTGTCTCATGGAGCCTAAGAGTTGTCCTTATATATCTCTTTCTCTGAATTCAGAGAATTTATGAAATGTAGGCTACCCTGAATTGTTTTCTTTAAAAAAACCTTTATTTTTTAATTGACGTATAGTTGATTTACAATGTTGTGTTCATTTCAGGTATACAACAGTGTGATTCAGTTATACACACATATATGTATTTCTATTCTTTTATAGATTCTTTTCCATTACAGGTTATTACAGAATATAGAGTTCCATACTGTGCTTGGTTGGAACAAGTATTGCTGTTGGCTGTCTGTTTTATAAAGTGGTGAATATATGTTAATCTCAAACTCCTAAGTCATCCCTCCCTCCCTCCCCCGTATGGTTTTCTGAACAGCATATATATGTAGAAATTGTCATTTCGTGTCTATGAGTGAATGGCTGGGCTGTGTGGGATGATGTTAACCTGTTGTCCTGAGAGCTGGGACCTTCTTTTCCTGGTAGAATTCTGCATCCTGTTGAAGAACAGGTTGTGTAAGAGAATGATCTGGGTAGACTGACTACCGCTTACGATTTTCAGTTTTGCATTATCCTTAATGATAAATTAGCAGATCTACAGCACTCATGCCGGCTTCTTCCCTTCTTGCTTGTAATTATTTTTATACTACTGACGTCTGCTGGCCGAAGAAAGAGGTTCTGCCTCCTGGACAGTTTGCATGCGTGGTTGTTTGAATTTCTGGGGTGAAGACATGCAATTACACCGTGATCATTGCCATGGACACACCCGTGCGTGGTTCTGTTGTGGCTTTTCCATTCTTAGTTTCACAGAACCTAATGATGGCTGTTCCCTTCACTCTAAGCTGTGGTTAGGCTGTCCACGTTACCTTATAAAATCTAATTATGCTTGACACATGGTTCCTTTTGCTGTTGTTGCTTAACTTGGCATCTCATTATCTCCTTATTGGGCTGGGCTCCTTCTGTGGTCCTGAGCCTGTGACTAAGGCTGTTGAAGGCCAGCTGTCCAAGTGCAGGGCCTTCTTGCTCTATTTTTCCCCCAGACTCTCTGCAATCAGCCCTTGCTGGACAGGCGAGAGGTGTCCATCCTGTGGTAGCAGTCACTTCAGAGGTGTCCAGGCTGAGCTCTCGGGCAGTCTGTCCTGATGTGAGAGATGCTAATTGGGTAACCTGCTGAGCCAGCTCTGCAGATTGGAGCCAGGACCTCCATCCTGATGCTGCTGAGCTCAGACTGGACTGTGAGTCTCTCATATCCAATGACCTGGCGTCTTGAGGTCTGAATGAGGGCTATGCCAACCTGGTGGCTGGAGGAATAGCTCTCTCCAGAGAAAGTTCTGTTTTCACTCTGATTGTCTCTTCCATAATTTGGGATTAGCAGATGCGAACTAATCCCTTAGGGTGGATAAGCTACAAGGCCCTACTATATAGCATGGGGAACTGTATTCAATATCCTGTGATAAATCATAATGGAAAAGAAGATGAAGAACAATATATAACTGAGTCACTTTGCTGTGTAGCAGAAATAAGCACAGCATTGTAAATCAACTATACTTTAATTAAGAAAAAATAAGAAGAATGTTTTCCTGCAGATGAAAACCTCAGTTTCATCTGAGAAAGCCACAATTGAGAACTTTATTAACGACCTTAGGCTCATGGACTCCCCGTCCACCCATGACAAAGTTGCAACTTCACAGGTCAGGTATGTCCCAGGGAAGTGGTTCACTTTTGATGCTTGCTTGGTATTTGGTGTCAGGTACCTCTTCCCTGATGGCTCAGATGGTAAAAGCGTTTGCCTACTATGCGGGAGACCCCATTTCAATCCCTGGGTCGGGAAGATCCCCTGGAGAAGGAAATGGCAACCCACTCCAGTATTCTTGCCTGGAAAATTTCATGGACGGAGGAGCCTGATAGGCTACAATCGATGGGGTTGCAAAGAGTCGGTCATGACTGAGCGACTTCACTTTCACTTTCACCAAGTTCCCCAACTAGGGGTGTCTCCTGGTTCCCCAGTGCCTCCGTGAGCCCTCGTCCTTCCTGCCCTGCACTGGAGAGACCTGACTTTGTAGCTCACAAAGCTGGGTAGGGGTGTGTTTATCGTTCCATCTAAAACCTTCATTAACAGTTGAAACTGACACCTTAGAGACGCTGTGATTTTGCGTTGGCCCACCCAGTTCCCACAGTGGCAGAGAAGGGACTTGACTGGCTCCCAGGCACCTGACCCTGTGTTCTGGAAGTATCCTCTTACCAGTATTCACAAATGAGCTCTAGATCTGGCCAGTCCTGATCACCGTAGCTGAAGAAGCTGCTCATTTCAAGCCTCCAGGTGTGTCCAGCCTCATTTTTCCGTTGTCCCTTCTGTGACCCCATGGTTGTCGAGAGCAGCTTCACTGAAACTGAGAGGTGTCTCTACCTGTGGACGTGGGCATGGCCGAGACTCATTGCTTTATGTATCCCACCTACCAACCAGTGCTCACCTGCTGACCTTAAATGTGCACCCGGGATCCGTCCTGGTGGCTGGAGGTGTCCCCGCAGCAGGTCCGCCTGGTCCTCTGTGTTGCCCAGCCTCCATCTTTCTGTCTGACTCCTTCCCTCTCTGTGATAATTCTTTTTTACATGAAGTGCGGCCACTTTCTTGGTAGACAGGAGGAGCAGGGACCAGTGGTGCCCACTTCCATTCCAAGAAGGATGAGTTGCGTGGTTTCTGGATCTCCTGTGTTGATTCTTTGGGGTCAGAAGCCTGGGAAACCCAGTCAGAAGCTCCTGTTTTCACAGCAGGTGACTGTTCCTGCTGATTGACTTTCTGCTGCGTGTGTGGCATCTCAGGAAGCTGCACCTTGTCTGCCTTGTGCTGCCTGAGACCCCTGCGCCACCCGAGACCCCCGCGCTGCCCGAGACCCCCACGCCCAGTGCCCCGCTCTTGCCCTCCAGGTGCTCACCTCTACTTCCTTCCAGGAGGGGACTTGTGCTTGCTCAGGAAGCAGGCCCAGAACTCTTGGGGAAGCTCCTGGCCCTTCACGTACAGTGCCCAGGACTGACAGTCCTCCTGAGGAGCCATCCCCTCAGAATTGTCTGTCGGGCCTTGTGTGCTGTTCACATGGGGGTTGCTGAGCACCATCTGCAGATAAACTGATGTCCCCCTGCCGGAGCCGGGCAGGGTGGGTGAAATGTACCTTATTGCTGTATTTTATTGGCTGGCTCCTCTGTTAGGAGATGGATGAGAGAGTCTCCATGGGTCAGGTAAGTAGTCAGCGCGAATGTGATGATCGACCGTGTAAACTCACTTTCTGATGACAATTTTAGTATTTCGAAAGGAAGAGCTGTCAGAGGCCATCATCAGAAGTTGTTTTTAGGCATCGGTTGACTTTTGATCTGCCTGTGTCCACAGTCAACACGAGGTGTGACCTACGGAGAAGACACTGGAAGGTCCCATGGGACTTTCCCTTTGCGAGCAGAGTGTGCATCTGTTTTCTTCTAAGACTTCTGCAGCCTCTTTGAAACACAAGTGAATTCAGTTGCCGTCTTTCACACTTTGTTTTCTGTGCCATGCTGTGACTTAGCATAAAGGCTTATGGATTTCATAGTGATCCAGTCATCCTCACCTCCACCTTTTTTGGGGGGACAGCTGTTTGAGTGACAGTTAGTATTCATATCAATGCTACAACCTCTTGTCTCTTTTCCTCCCAAAGGGTATATTTCCTGCTTCGTACATCCATCTTAAAGAAGCCATAGTTGAAGGAAAAGGGTGAGTCTGGTCTTGATGTTTAAATGAAGTTGTGCAGTGATTGCATTTGACCTTGCTGCTTTTTGCAGGGAGACGTTGGGGTTGAACAGTGGGTGCCTTTGATCCAGGGTGACAGGAGTTTAGCAGGGGAGGACTTCTGATCTGGAGCTATCTACAACATGACTTTGAGCCTTTAGGGAGTCTTCAGTCAGCACTGGAACCACAGCCAACTGCCTAGAATGTCATGTGGATTTGGAAAGCTTCCTGCTTCTTCCTTTGTGAGCCAGCCCATCTAGCAAAGGCTGCACAGCCCCCCAGCCCTGAATCCATTTTTCTGGAAGACTTTGCAGGCTGTGATACAAATTCAGTGGGGAGTGAAGCAACAGTTGTTCGGTTTGGGCGTGTGTGAATTTACGTCTTGCCTGATTGTGATGTATGTTTCTTAGAGGTCATAAAACTGATGTATAAGATCATTAAGAGGACATTTGTAGAACAGGAACCCGTTAGGCAGGAATGGCAAATGAATAGCCAGGTGTGAACTTGGAGAAGGAACAGTAAAATGTTTTCCTTTTTGTCTCTGCTACATCTTCGCACTCCATTAAATATGTAAATGATAAAATTACTAATCATATGATTACTGCATATTGGCATCTCTGCGGCTGATTGCGAAATTGCTTTCCCAAGCAGTGTACTTTGAACATATGAGAAGGACTGGGTCGGGCTCTGAGGTTCCATGGTGCATCATTAAAACGAGGGAAATAATTTAGAGGCATCAATGTGATGACCTGTAAGAGGGTCCTTTTTTCTACTGAGAAATTGTTTTGTAGGTGAAATTTCAGAGGGAAGTAAAACGAGGAAAGTTTTGAAACTTTTCACCCTACTGTGAACAACGTTGAATAAAATATTTTCTTCATGTATTTTACATCACTTTGTATCAGGATCAGCATGGATGCTGGGCTGTATAGGGATAATTTTTGTAAATGCATGTTGAGGTATACAGATGAGTGTATGTAAAATGTAATTAGGAAGAGTGATAGAAAAGGGTGCAAGAGACTGTTGATTCTCGATAGATAGAGTCACACCCCGCCAGACAGGTGGACAGGCAGACACTGGGTTAAGACTGAGAACCAGTTGGCACTTAGTCCAAGAGACAGATCAGACCAATTAAGGAAGGAAGGTAAGAAGGCTCTAGAGCGGAGGTCAGGACGCAGTGGGTAAGGGAGGTCCTCTCCATGTGGGAAACTGAGGTCTCATTGAGCTCCAGGTCCCTGCTGGCCAGCAGGAAGAGCCCAGTGGGCTTCGCACGGAACTCAAGCTCTGTGAGATGAAGGCAGCCCAGCCACTGCTGAATGTCCTCGCACTGTGAGTGGAGCAGCTTTGTAAGGATGACATCACAGAGCGAAGTGAATCACACTTTCATCAGCATCCTTACTGGGAAACAGTCATGTCCTGTGAGAGACGCTGAGGATGTCCCATCAAAGGCTTATTCTTAAAAGCACTCCTGTGAGGGGTGGTCTCCCACGCACCCCTTCCTGGTCCCTGCTGCTCCCGCTGGTGCACGTGGTCAGACCTCTCCAGAGGGAGTGGCCCTCTCTCAGGAACTCCTGTGTTTCTTCCTTGGAGAACCCCCTGCCCCTCAACCCCAATCACTGAGTCCTTGCAGCCCTGAATCTCCATTGCGAGCTACAGTCAGGATCCTGCCCGGGCCGTGGGGACCTATCTCAGTGCCCCCTGGACACTGCATGTTGTGTGGGAGCCTTGTCTATTCAGGGCCTCTGGGCCCAGGTGGTCTTACTTCACAAGCCACCAAATTTGGTCTCTGACTCAGTCCCAAATATTAGGAGTTCTGCTTAGTGCAATGCCTGACCCAGAGCAAGTAACCGGAAAACAGCAGTTTGCTGAATAAAAAGCAATGGACAAATAGATCAGGAGTCAAGAATAAGGCAAGGGTTAACTCTCTGGGGTGGAGAGACAAGGGAAAGAGGATAATCAAAATTGGTGATCAGGGCGCCTGTGGACACTGGAAAGCTGTAACCTCGCCCGTATTTCGCCAAGGATAACTGCTTCGTGTATTATCACAGAGTGAGTTTTAGGCAGGATGAAAATGTAAAAAAAAAATCATCTTATCCCAAGCCTGTGTTTTAATGCCACACAGATTGGTGGTAATTTATGACATCTATAAAATAGATGGGTACACATATTATGAATACACTTTCCACTTCTCAGACCTTGACGTCCTGATGGGATATTATTTGCCTCTTTCATCTTACCTTGACGTGTGAGGTAGACGTTCTCGGGCTCTGTATAGAAATTACTTGTCGTTCTTAGAGACGTATGGAGACCTACGTGGGCTCAGTCTTATTTGCATGTTTTCTCTCTGTGCTATGACCTGCGTGTAAAGTTGACAAGGTGCCCTTCTGTTTAATGAAGCTGTTGCCGTCTCTGCCCTTTCCTCTCCTCCCAGGCAACATGAAACGGTCATCCCAGGCGACCTCCCGCTCATACAGGAGGTCACCACGACCCTGCGAGAATGGTCTACCATCTGGAGGCAGCTCTATGTGGTGAGAAGATGGGGCTTTTGTGGGTGTTTCTTTTAATGGGCGGATAATTGCGTTATATTTTGTTGGCCTCTGCCATACATCAGCATGAATCACCACAGGTGTAACATATGTGCGCTCCTTCCTGAAGCGCTCCCTCCCACCTCTCACCCCATCCTTCCCCTGTGGGTTGTCACAGCACTGAGTTGAGCTTGCGTCCCACAACACATTCCCACTGGTTGTCTATTTTACGTGTGGTAATGTGTATGTTTCCGTACTGTTCTCTTAATTCGTCCCCCCCTCCCCTTCCCCTTCCTTCTCCTCTCCTGTGTCCACATTTCTCTTTTCTATATCTGTGTCTCCCTTGCTGCCCTGCAGATAGATTCATCAGTTCCGTCTTTCTAGAGTCCATGCATGCTAAGTCGCTTCAGTGTCTGGGTCTATGTAACCCCGTGGACTGTAGTCCGCCAGGCTCCTCTGTCCGTGGGATTCTCCAGGCAAGAATACTGCAGTGGGTTGCCATGCCCTCCTTCTGGGGATCTTCCCAACCCAGGGATCAATCCCGCATCTCTTAAGTCTCCAGAATCAGCAGGCAGGTTCTTTAACCACTAGCCCCACCTGGGAAGCCCCTAGATTCCATATGCAGGCATTAACATACGATATTTGTCTTTCTGACTTACTTCACTCTGCATAATAGACTCTAGGTTTGAAGATGGGATTTTGAATCAGAGCTTAGTAATAGAGAATAGGTCTTTTTGAACTCTGATGAGCCAAAGGATTATTTTTGCTTTTTCTGGTACCCTCAGAAGCAGAACTTATGGGAGCGAGTCACGCTCGGGAGCCTTGCCCTATAGTCTGGCCACCCTCGGGGCCGCAGCCCTTCCACCAGCTTTGTGCCAGGTGCAGCCGTGCTGATGGCAGTGAAGTGGCCGTCGAGGAAGGGACCGTGGGTTTCACCTTTCCCTGTACTGAAAAGGGAACTGGGCTGCTTTTAGGCTGTGGAACACTGACCGAGGCCGCCGGAGCTGGAGTTCCCTGAGTTTATATGTCGATCGTGAACATGAGAATCTGCTTTTAAACTGTTGCAGCTGCATCTTCATGGATGCGGTAGAGGGTGAGGGCTCTCTGCCACTGTTTGCCTGGAGATGGTGCCTCTTACCATTTGAGGAAAGTGACACAGTCTTCCAGGTCTCAGCGAGTCTGTTTAGAGGCAGGGAGATGGTTTCCATTCTGGCTTCGTGTGAGATACCCAGTTCTCCGGATTGTGGAAGAAGCCTTATTAATGCGGCAGGTTGGGGCCCTGACACCTTCCATTGTGTATCCCCGGGGGCATTTTCTTTGCACATAAATTCATATTTGCAGAAGATTACCTTTTGTTAGGTCTGTATTCCTCTTAAGGGTTTGATTTCTCATCTGCTAATATTGTCAGCGCAAAGCTTGGACGCTGGAGGGAAGGCCGTGCATCAGTTTCTGGGGAACATAGAAGACTTCTCAGTCCCACAGCTGCTCTCTGGGCAGCCTCATTGCTTTTGATTATACAGTGGTTTCCTATAAATACACAGTAATAAGCAGTTGCAGTAATTGTTCATCAAATGTTCTCAAAAACCTAGAGGCGTAAAGTTAACCATGAATATTTTGTATAAATCTGAGCAATTTTGGAGTTGATATTTCATGTTAGCAATTTTTAGACAAAAATATGGCAAAACAAACAGGAGCTGATGCTGACTAATATGTTAGTGGACACGGTTTTAGCCATACAGCTCCATAACAGACACTCCTAACCATCACCTGGTTTCCTTTTTTAAAAAAAAATCTACCTTTGCCTGTTAGGGATTTACACTGTTAGGTTTGTGCAAAGCCAAAGAGATATGCTTATTATATATATGCACATGTATTGTTGTTGCTTATAATATTTTTATATGTTCTGTTTCCCTCTGCTCTGTGGCAATAGACAAGTTTAAGAAAATATTAAGGATTTTAGTTAATTGGTAATGCTTTATGAAAATAGACAAGGAGAATTAATGAGGGAAACAAACATAATTTTATAATAAACCATTAATTTTGATTATTAGTTTTCATTTAAGAAGTCAAGATTATTGAATTTCCTTGGTGGTTCAGTGGTTAGGATTTGGTGCTTTCACTGCTAGGCCCCAAGTTCAATCCCTGGTCAGGGAACTAAGATATTACAAGGCATGGCCAATAAATAAATACATAAACAGGAATTTAGGATTAGGATGATACTAACAAGGAGAACTTATAGGATAGAAAATAATCTGTTAGGGCGTGATAGGCTGAGTGAGTGGAGGGGATCCTAGAAATTCCTAAGAAGAAGGTCAAATGCTATAAAGAGCGGAGGTGTGAAGTTCAGCTATGCAGAGAAGACATTATTTTAAAAGGTAGCAATGACCACAGTTACATTTTTTTTTGGCACCCTGACATTTAGAATTTTATCTAAATTTCAGATTTAGATAAACCTAAATCTATTTATAGATTTAGTTTTATAAATCTAAAACTATTTATAAATCTAAATAGTTGGATTTCACCTAGATTTCTATTCTTGGAAAGAACCACTGGGTTTGTTTTCCTTTGGTTAATCCTTCATTTTCTTGATGAGTTGTTCTCATGCTGTTGCAGAACTTGCTTTTCTTTGTACCATCAAATCCCTCGAAATATGTAGAAAGTGAGGAGTAGGTGTGAAGTTTGAATCTCATGTGTATTTCCCTTTTGCTATACATGCACCAAGAGCTTGTAGATCCAGATAGTGCCTCTTGCAGAAGCCTCTCTGCACATTCGGAATGCACCATAGCCTCGGGCTAGGTCCTCGTGTAGTCAGCTGACAGCCGGGGCTCCGGGTTGGGTTTCTCAGTGCTGAGAATCATCGGGGCAAAGGCCATTCTGAAGATTCCTTAGGCAAGACCTGTAGGCCGGGCACTTCCTCAGGGAGCTTCAAGGGTTGCCCCTTCCTGGTCCAGAGACTGGAAGTTCACGGGCTGGTTGGGATCCCCAAGTGCAGATCCTGCCCTGGGTCCGCTTTGGGTGTAGGGCTACATACTCCGGAGCGCTGGCCTGAATATGGAAGATCGTCCGTGGTTTTTAATCCTTTTAATCTTTTCACGTGTGATAGGAGCCTAATTCCATCTAATGTGTTCAGTTCCAAGCTGAAAACACCATTAATCCGACATAAACAGCAACTACAATGCTCTTTTAAGTCAAGAACTTAACAGTTGGTTTCCCCCCCTCATCTAGCAAGATAACAGGGAGATGTTCCGGAGCGTTCGACACATGATCTACGACCTTATCGAGTGGCGGTCGCAGATTCTTTCTGGAACTCTGCCGCAGGATGAGCTCAAGGAATTGAAGAAGAAGGTCACTGCCAAAATTGATTATGGAAACAGGTTTGTTTGTTCAAAAGATGATTTCATGCTTATGTTAACCAATATAATGGTATCACCATTAAGCGTTTAGGAGACTAAAATCCTATCTTACGACCAACAAAATTTCTAATGTCCATATAACGGCACAGTTTTTTTTCTTAAAAGCATGAGGTGTTTTCTATTGGATCTGGAGTTTTCTGAGTCATTGTTAAAACATACTCTCTTCAAGAAGATGGGGTAACCTGTCCTTATCACAACAATTCCCCCGACAGGAACTTTTCCTTTTTGCTGACAGCATTCAACCCTGAGTCTAGATGTGAGGGTACTTTGTGTAGTAGCAGGCATCAGGTCTCTTTCTGTGGAATCGACGTTCTGCAAGTTGGAGGAGACCTCAAAGGGCACCTGGAAATTTGTTACCAGTGTAGGGATCTGGCAAACAAAAATAAAGCCAGCAAGTCTCTTTTTCTTTTCTCTGCCATCCTGTGTCCGGTCGAGTTTGTTCCTTGCCATGTCTTCTCACAAGACTTTCAGGATCAGGTGATGCCTGGCCAAGACACAAAAGCAGAATGGTCTCACTCCCCAATGGATTTGAATGAAAACTGGTAATAAAATCAGGCAGAACTCCAGAAGAAGACCTTGGAGGAGACACAAGCTGAGTTTATAAGGAACCTCCCATCTGAGGTGGCACACACGTTTATGCTGTGTCCAGGTCACTGGCATCTTACCATGTCACTCTGAGAACATCACCGCTGTCTGAACAGCCGAGCATGTTTTATCGGGAAGGTGATTTTTCTCTGTGTGTAAGATTTTCTGCACCAGTGCTTTGGCTTAGTGGTTTTGTGAGACCTTTTGGGAAAAAGAAGTCCAGCCCCCTAAATTTGTACTTCTGATATAAAGATCATATAACTGTTCTACAGGAGCAGGTCTCATGCAGAAGTTCCCTCTTACAGCAGGGCACCGCCCAGCTCTGCTCGAATGCCTTCAGCCGTGGTTGCTCACCCACCCATCGAGGTGCGTGCTCTGGTGTTGGCACTCTTGCCTGCAGCACGGTCATCCCCCCAGCACGGTCATCCCCCGCCTTCCAGCTTCTGTAATCAGAGGGAGGCTACGCCCTTTCCTACTGGATAACTATTCGTCTAATGCCAGAGCTGCAAGAAGCCTTAAAAAGCATGTGGTCACAAGGTTCCCAGATGCTGGTCTATATCAGAGGTACTTGGAAAACTTTCAAAATACAGAATGCTGGGCCCCACTCCTTAGGATCCTGATTTCTCACGTCTGGAATGCTGACTGGAAATCCCTGTCTGTAAAAATAGACTTGGATCGTGAAGGCCGGCAGATTGGGAAGCTAGTGGTTCAGTCCAACCCCCTCATTTTACATGTTAGAATATAAAGCTCAGAGAATAGTACAGCTTCGCCCTGAGCCGTTCAACCCAAGGAAGCCCTGGAAAAACTAAAGAAGCATTTTGTATAATCGGAATTATAACAATTCTGCTTTCTGGTAATTCAGACTTTCAAGTGTGAAAAGTTTCTAAAAGCTACATTATCAGTAAGATGTAGTGTTTGGATTAACTACAGGAGAAGGTTCCCCCCCCAGAAACCTAGAGACTGCTGGGTATAGGATATTAGATGTTGTTGCAGTGAAACTCATTTCAAGACCACCTGCTTGAAAACTAAACTTCTGGAGCTTTGATTTTATTTTCTGCTGGAGTATCATGTTTTGAACTTACGTCCAGAAACCACCTGCTTAATTTGGCTGTGGGAAGCTACCAAAATACATTATGTCATGGAATAATCTAGTTAAGGAAAGGAAGTATTTCCAAATGTGATTTACTGCTTGGATAGGAAATGCGGTCCTTAACAAGACAGATTTTTGTCCAAGGAACTCATATAGTGCAGTCCAGCACAGCTCACAAACCTAAACCTGCCTGATGTGTTATCAGACTCATTCACACAGAGCTTAAGGTGTGTGACCTTCACAGGAGACAAGTAGGAGATTAGTTTGTCTAAGTGGAGGCTTTTTTGCAAAGTCAGTCTGTCAACTCTTCGACTTGTAACTGTTAAAAAGACATTCTCTGACTTAATTTATCTTTATTTCAAAAGATGTTTTCTTATGTCTTATGGTTAAAAAAATAAAAAAAATTTGCTGCCGAGAGTTGGACCATAGAGAAGACTGTGCACTGAATAGTTGATGCCTTTGAACTGTGGCTCTTGAGAAGGCTCTTGAGTCCCCTGGACAGCAAGGAGATCAAACCAGTCTATCCTAAAGGAAATCAACCCTAAATGTTTACTGGAAGGACTGATGCGGAAGCTCCAGTACTTTGACCCCCTGATGTAAAGAGCCGACTCATTGGAAAAGACCCTGATGCTGGGAAAGATTGAGGGCAGGAGGAGAAGGGAGCAACAGAGGATGAGATGGTTGGATGGCATCACTGACTCAATGGACATGAGTTTGAGCAAGCTCTGGGAGAAAGGGAAGGACAGGGAAGCCTGGCGCACTGCAGTCCACGTGGTCACAAAGAGTCAGACACGACTTAGTGACTGAACAACAGCCTTTTAATAAGAAGAAAAGTCCCAAAGGCAAAGTAACAGGCGTCTGTGGTGAAGATCCTTGTATCTTATTAAAAGAAAACCAGAACACACCACTGTTAGTAAAACTCTTGGTTTCTTACTTTATATAGTTGCCTTTGTTTAGTCTTTAAATAAAATCCTGGTAAAAACCACCTAACGGGAAACGGAGAGACTGTTGCCAAAAAACACTTCCAGATATAGGATGGACAGATTTATTAGCCAGATGCTGCCTGCGTTTTAAGTTGGCTACTACATTTAGCCATCTGGCCAGAAACTTTCTTAACATTTCTGTGGATGACTTCCATATGTTCCACGTTGAAACAGTAGAACGTCTTTATTGAAAATCTTTTGATAGGCTAATTAAGGGATTAGATCTGTGATTCTAGGCAGAAGGAAAGTAGTGCCATGGAACCTTCCAGAGAGAGTGGTGAGTATGCCTCTGTTCCAGCTTTCCTCCCTCCCACCTCTCCCCAACCTCCAACTGTATATATATTTGGGCATAGGGGTGTGCATGGGGCTGTGTATACATACCCACAAATTTATATGCACCCCCCCCCCAGTATGTGCATAGCGTGTGTGCGCTTAACTGTCCATACTGTTCATGTAGTAATTAGCGACATGCATTTCATTTGGGCTTTCTAGATCTGTAAGTAAAAGTCACTACAGCAATGGAAGTAAGATTTGAGTAATTTTTTTTTTTTTTAATTCCAAGGGCGTACAAAGAAAGTTAAATGACAGTGACCTCACAGAACTATGTTTTCTGATACTGTGAGAGTGACCCTGACTTTTGATTTCATCTTGCTCAGTTGCTAGGACTGAAGTTTGTTGGTGAAGTTCTGAATTCTTCTTGTTCTAGAATCCTCGATTTGGACTTGGTGGTGAGAGATGAGGATGGGAACATTCTGGATCCAGAACTAACTAGCACAATTAGTCTTTTCAGAGCTCATGAAGTAGCTTCCAAACAAGTGGAGGAAAGATTGCAAGAAGAAAAAGTAAGTTCAGCTCTCTGTACTATGCCATTTACACCCAGGGTACGTTTTCTCAGTAACAGTTGACAACATGAGTGAAACGTCACCAGTAAAACATGACGATTGCATTAGCTACACCATGAAAAGGCCCAGCTTCAGCATGTATTTCAGACACTGATGGATGGAATGGAGCCCAGCGTCTAAACCTGCTGTGGATGACCTGAAGGCTTTTCATCCCTTGAGGGTTTAATGACACTGACTTTGTGGTCTTAACTCATGGGCAACAGTACTCCATTCTGCGTTTCCTCTTTGATAGGAGTAGGAAAGGGATGTGTCTAAGTGTGATGAGGGCAGGGAACATGCGTCTTACTGATCTTTTTCATTTCCCATGGCCGTTAATGGTAACTTGTATGCAGTCTATACTCAGAACTCAGTTGGGTGATTGAGCCATCCATTCATTCAGCAACTGCTGAACGCCTACAGTGTGCCAGGTCCTGAGGCCATAATGATGAATAACACAGAGATGTCCTCAGAGGGTTTGACCTGATGGGAGAATCAAAAATCGAATAAGCAACTGCACGTGTAATCTCCATTCTGATGGATGATTGGGCCCCTAAACGTTTTGTATCGGAAGTAAATACTCAGTATAACTTCTCACAGTGCTGGGATCATCGCCCCGGGCATATTCTTTTCAGCTCGGCTCGTGGTCGTGTTGATAACATCAAGGAAGAAGCTGCGTGAAGGGCTTTGCTGTGTGACTGGGTTCACATGGTTTTCTGTTCTGCATGAAGGGCTTTGCTGTGTGACTGGGTTCGCATGGTTTTCTGTTCTGTATGAAGGGCTTTGCTGTGTGACTGGTTCGCATGGTTTTCTGTTCTGTATGAAGGGCTTTGCTGTGTGACTGGGTTCGCGTGGTTTTCTGTTCTGCATGAAGGGCTTTGCTGTGTGACTGGGTTCGCATGGTTTTCTGTTCTGTAGGGATGAACAGAGTAAGAGTTAGCCACGGGTGTGGCTCATGTCACCTTTCTGTTTCTTATTTTATTTCCACTGACAGTCTCAGAAGCAGAACATAGACATTAACAGACAAGCCAAGTTTGCCGCCACCCCTTCTCTGGCCTTGTTTGTCAACCTCAAGAACGTGGTCTGTAAAATAGGAGAAGATGCCGAGGTGCTTATGTCTCTGTACGACCCCGTGGAGTCCAAGTTTATCAGGTCAGTGATGAGCCCCTGTCTTTCCTCTTTGGTCACTGCTGGGAACATGGCCTCAGAATCACCCCAAAGTCTCGCTCTCGCGGGGAGTCCTTGGGGTGATCAGCTGGCCAGACTTCCCCCAAGCAGCTGGAGTCTGGGCCAGGATCAGCTTTCCGGCAAGGACGTGGATATTCGATTGAACAGTTGGAGTCTTGTAATGTTTTCAAAACCTGGCAACTGCATGACTAAGGACTGAAGTCACGCTTCCTGCGTTGTCTTTATGGGGTGCTTTGTTTATGGGCCCCCTCCCTCGCTCCAGTATTGCTCTGATCTTGATGTTGCCTTTTTGAGCTTTGGTTCTCTGTGAGTGTCATTTCTGGACCTTTGACCTGTTGTTTTTTCTCCAAGGTGATTGGATGGGAAACAGTGTCTAGGTCGGTGCCTGCTGCATAAAGGCTGTCAGTGAATATGTGTTGAATAAAATATTGTAAATCCAGTCTGTCATTTCTCATCGTCTCATGTGCTGTCTTTCCTAGTTCTTGTCTTTGTTCCTTGGTGTAACTTTCTCTTTGTCCAGATGGAAAAAGTATGGTTTGGACTGTCTGTGTAGTAAACGTGTGTGTGTGTGTCTGGGTATAAAGCTCCAGAATCTTCACTCACATTATTGAAAATTTAAGAACTTAGTATATGGCAGAAAACAGAACAAATTTCGTTGCGACTTCTGACAAAGACTATTTCTTCCTGTCATAGGATTTAATATATATTTTTAGGTCATGTTTGGCTTATGGCAGGCTCGGAAATCATCATGAAATTTTACTTTGTACTATAAATGAATAAATAGTGAATTTGAGACTGTAGTCATTCCAAATGAACGAGTATGCTTTTAATAAAAAAATTTTTAACATGTACACACTACTCTGTATAAAGTCAACAAGGACCTACTGTATAGCACAGGGAACCTTATTCAGTGTCTTATAATAACTTATGATGGAAGAGAATCTGAAAAAGAGCATATATGTGTAACTGAATCGCTGTGCTTTACACCTGAAAGTGACACAACACTGTAAATTGAATTTAAAACATTGTTAAAAATATAATAAAAACTATGAAATGCCATTTGCAGATAGGTCCTTTGCAGTTGTAATCCTGGACATCCAAACTGAAAACCTCAGGGGTTTTGTACGGGCAGACCTTGAGTAAGATGCTGTGTGGAGAGTACTTGTATGTCAATGGCAGAGCTGCTCCGTCTGATGTGGTTGATGTTTCTGAACCCTTACCATTGTCTGCATAATGGACCTCTGTGATACTAATGAAAATCCACTGAGGATGCACATTTGGTTCCCTGATCTGTTTGGAAAATTAATTTGCTTTTATTTCCTTTTTTCCCAAGTGAGAACTACCTTGTCCGCTGGTCAAGTTCAGGATTGCCTAAAGACATAGACAGGTTACACAATTTGCGAGCTGTTTTCACGGTGAGTGTATCCAAAGATGTTCACTTGAATTGCTCACCATTCTCATGCCTGTTTTTAATGAGCCCTGTCTGACTTCTCACCGCCCTGGAGCGTGGGTCCTTGGGATGCCGGGACTCCTTGTTAATTTCCTGTAATAACGTAGCTGCCCAGAAACCTTCTGGGTCTCTAGCCACGCTTCGAGGCCCCATGACAAAGATGTACTCCGTGGTGTTGAGTATGTCTCTTAAACATGGATCTTAAATTCATTTAATGCTAATTGACTTTTGTAATTCAGCTCCTCTTTGTCTTGTGAATCACTTATTAAAATAGTAAAAACTGGTTGGAGTGAAGAGTGGCAATCTATCTCTCTACTGTCTGTTGCAATTGAACCTGCCTTGAGTAATGCTTCTCCACAATAATTTACGGAAATTAATATTTCCAGGACCTGGGAAGCAAAGACCTGAAAAGGGAGAAAATCAGTTTTGTGTGTCAGATCGTCCGCGTGGGTCGCATGGAGCTGAGGGACAACAACACGAGGAAGCTGACGTCGGGCCTGCGACGGCCTTTCGGGGTGGCCGGTAATCCATTTCCTTCCTCTTCCTGAAGACTTTGGAGATCAGCACCTCCACCCTGAATACGAGCTGCTGCTGAATACTGGACCGTGGGCCGCTTGGTGTACAAGCTTGTCCGCTGGAGAGAGGGAACATCTGTTCTTCTCTGTGTGGGTTCACGTCGACATGTGGCTCGGGGGCTTTGTCCACCAGCCTCAGGCACAAATCCCGTCTTTGCTATGACAGTGGAGCCCGTTTCCTGGCAGAGACCCTGACCCACATTCCCACACCCTCATCCTGGAGGGAAGCCAGCCAAGGAGGGTTGCGGTGTTTCTGACTTGGTGATGGATTGATTTAGGAATGAGTCCGTACAGAATGGTCTAAGTGATGAAGAGGCAGAAGACAAAAGCTCAGAGAGGACAGAGCTCTCTTCACACAGGGGCTTTTTTTCTCTGCGGACGTGAGCTCTGTTTTGTTTTTGGTGACGGTGCAGGAAAAGGGAGAAACGAGCCGTCCCTGTGGAAGGACAGGAAAGTGTCCCCGGGACGTCCTCGTTAGCTGACCTCTTTTGGTGTCACTCATTTTTCACAATTTGGGAAACAATGTTCCCTCACGATTAGATGGCCGCCCTTCACTGCACAGCCTTCTAGTTCTTGTCCTTTTTTGTGATTCTTGGGGTTTATATACATACGTGAGAAAAACTCTTCCTTTCTGATGCATCTCATGATTTCTTGTTTCAGTGGCAATGGAGGGGTTCTTTACCTGCATTACCAGGAAGCTCCGGGCTTTCATCATTATGTTGAGTTTTGTTTTGGCCTCTTTTAAGGGCTTCCCCAGTGGCTCAGCAGTAAAGAATCCACCTGCAATGCAGGGGACCAGGAGACTTGGGTTCAATCCCTGGGTTGGGAAGATCCCCTGGAGGAGGGCCTGGCAACCCACTCCAGCATTCTTGCCTGGACAGTTCCATGGACTGAGGAGCCTGGTGGGCTACAGCCTGTAGGATCGCAACGAGTCGGACAGGACTGAAGCGACTGAGCACGTGTGCATAGCCCCTTTTAAACAGATTTTTTTAGAGCCGTTTTAGGTTCAGAGCAAAAGTGCCCAATGGGGATGAGGTAGGGAGGGGGCAAGTGATCTCTTACCTTCTGCGTTCAGCCCAGAGGGTTGGCTCTCCTTAGCTGTGGGCTGGTGTGTTTCTGTAGATGCTACGTAAGGACCTGAGCATTCTGCTTGTGTACTTCCTAACTTCCTACTCGTATCTCCACTCTGAGAGGGAGGGGGTAAATGTCATCAGGCAATGTGGTCATGGTACATTTGGGGCATAAGAGGTACATATTTTAAGACAGTGATTCTCAGCCTTAAGTGTATTTCTCATTACACTTAGACACTCATATACACAGGGAGGTGTTAAAACATATTCTTGCCTAGGTACCCCGTGCCTGTCCTTGAACTTGGATCTTTGTGTCTCTTCTGACTGTTGGCAGAGGATGAGCCCCTGCAAACAGCTGCTGTGCATCTTGGCCACCTGGACGCTCAGTGCCAGGTTGCTCTGAGCAGGCTGTGGGGAGGCGTCACTCTGAGCCGACCCGGCCCTTTGCCTCAGCCTCGTGCTTCTCATCACTTCTCATGGTGCCTGCCTGGCTTCCTGCCTTTGCTGTCCCTCCTCCATCAGCAGCATCCCGACGTCCCCTTCCTTCTGCCCCTGCATCCTATGATGTCGTATTTCGGGGGTGTTCAGGTCCTCCTCCGTCACACGCCCATGGTAACTACATATGGCTGGACACCTGGCTTCCTTATGACGGACCCTCATACCTGAAAATAGAAATACTTGGGCTCCCAGATTGGGGGTGACGCCCCCAAGTCCTTTACTTCTTCCTTTGACAGCAGGAACCTTTGAATGCTCAAAGTCCTCACCAAAGCAAGACCAGTGAGGGAAGGACATGGTGACAGGCGATTTCAATGCTTTCTCTGCTGAGTTCTGGGCTGGGGGAGCCCCAAAGGGACTGTCACTCCTAGAAAGTAGCAGAACGGAGGCTGCTTTCAAGTTACCGGTGCTCAGACCAAGGGTGTGTTTCTTGCTCACATGCTGCCTTCTTGCCAGTAGTTGCTGGGCCCCTAGACGTGTCCAAGCTAGGGACTAGGGAGCTTTGACAAGAAAGCTGGACCATCAGGGGGCCTTATGGTCAGCTGGTGGGATGAGCCCCATGATAGAGAGAGGTCTGTGGATGCAGGAAGGTGGCTCATTGCGGACTGGGCTGTGGGAGATGGTCTCCTGGGTACAGACTCACTTGTTATGACCCATCTAGAGCTGGCTGTCTGAGCTGCTGCTGCAGATGCCGAAAGACTGATGGGACTTGGGCTAAAACACTCGCTGTGTGTGGTGGTTCGGAACTGGCCGTCAAGATGTGGTCTTTTGCATAGGAGCATCTTAACATTAGATGGGATGCTTCTGTTCCCCCTACAGATCCCTTTTCCTGTTTTGGGGTGGTAGAGATAGAAATTGTTCATATTTAGTATTTGGTCGTATGTCATTAGGGAAGGGATTGTGCAAAAGGAAATACCCGGGACTTGTTGCTCACTTACCTGCAGTCAGGTAAGGAGGCTGAGCAGAGACAGCTTGTGTCCAGCACCCTGGGCTGTTTGTTGGGTTCCTCACTGTGTTGGTCTGAGCTGGGGCATGGGAGATGTTCTAGCCACTAGATTTTGGGCGAATTCATTTAGGTCTTTGAGCCTAGTCTCCTCCACCGTAGAGGAGGTAAGCGTGAGGATTAGATGCCAAGTGTTTCTGGAAACATTGTCCACAGACGCCAGCACGAGGCGGCTAACTGTCGCCACGTTATTACTGCTTCCTTACTCGGGGGCCGGGCGACTGCCATGCGGCTGCGGATCAGTGCTGCCTGGTGTGGTCACCCTGCCCCAGGTGGCTCTTTTGGCAGAAATGAATGAAATCAAAGTAACAATTCAGTCCCTCCATCACACTTGCCATATCTCACGTGCTGCTTGCGATAGAACATTTCATTTTGGACTTTGCTGGTGGTCCAGTAGTTAAGAATCCGCCTGCCAATGCGGGGTTTGACCCCTGGTCTGGGAAGATCCCACATGCTGCGGAGCAGCTAAGCCCATGACCGCAGGTGCTGAGGCCCCACTCTGGAGCCCACGCTCTGCCATAAAGGAAGCCAATGCAGTGACAAGCCTGAGCACCGCAACTAGAAAGGAGCCTCTGCTCACTGCAGCTAGCGAAGCCTGCAGGCATCACTGACGACCCAGCACAGCCGAAAATAAAGAAATCAATAAGTAAACAAAAATAGAGTATTTCCTCATCTCACAAAGTCCTGTTGGAGCAAAGAAGCTTAACTGGTGCCTATTGGTTAATAGAGGAATTTGTTAAATGGAGCTTTGCTGTTTAAGCCCCATCCCTATTTGGGCAGGTATTTTTCAGGTAACTTAATTGGTCTTTCAAACGTGGAAATGCTTTAAACTTGAATATAGAAAAAAATTCCACGGGTCAGTTCATGCTTCTTGTTGGTCAGAAGACATTCTGAAGTTCTTTTGTTTGTTTTCTGTAATGGCAGCCTTTAAGCACAGCCGTCTCTCTTTTTTTCTTGTCTCCAGTGATGGATGTAACGGATATAATAAATGGAAAAGTAGATGATGAAGACAAACAACATTTCATTCCGTTTCAGCCGTAAGTATGAGACAATCCAAGTGTTTAACCCCATAGAATATGGAAAATGTGTGTTTGTAATAGTTATCTTTATAGTTCAGTTTATAAATTCAGCATGAATAGCAATTGATTATTTTATAATAACGAGACATCTTAGTCACTTAGTGTAGGGCGTTTTTGTAGCCATAAGAAACCTGGGTCAAAGTTTATGGTCTTGAAGTACAAGGTTTTACGTGTGATCCCTGACTTGGCTTATCACGTAGGACATGCAGAGTTAGAGTTCCTCTCTGGACTTGAACATCTCCTTACACCACGGATGAACTTAAAGTATTCACATTTTCAAAATACAGTACTTCAAATTCATCATGATAAGTTGCTGTCTTCCAAATAAAAAAACCAAACAAAATAAGACTGAATTCTTTTGTAAAGCGAGAAATAATCCTTGTGATTTTTCTGTCCCCTGGGTTGCTTCAAGTGGACGCTGCCTGTGCTTGCTATGTTTAGGGTTTGTCTAGTTCTGACCTGAAGTCTGTCAAGAGGTGTGGCGAGCTTGGAAAGCACTCCGGGGAGCTTCATTAAATTGACTCTCTGATTTGAAGGCAGTTTCCGTGGAAAAGGTTGAAAGAATTGGTGTTATTTCCCTGGAGATTAAAGCCAGAGAGGGCACTTGGATAATGGTTTGTAGTCCCTTCAAGGGCACTTCTCCGCCTCACACAGAGGTGGGGAGAGAGGAGGAGGAATTAGAGCGGTTTAGGTTAATTGCAAGAGGCGGCTTCCTCCTGGCGGTGTGAAACCTTAGAGGAGCAAATGATAAATCGAGTTAGAGTGACCTGTCATAGTGCCCTGCGTTCTTGTCTTTTCTCCTCATTTCTGGTTTCTACTTGATTCCGGGCTTGAGAGAAATTTTATTTTAGGCAGTTTTGATTGTTTTCAGGTGCTAACCAAGGGAGTTTTGAGGCCCGTGATGCTGGTGGGTGGTGGGATGAATCCTGTCCTGGGGCAGGGGGTGGGAGGGCAGGAGGCAGGGGGTGCTTTCCCTTTGCATCCTGTCTTTGCAGGACGGACCACGCTCTTAGTCCCAGGCTGGAGAAGCACGTGTTCCAGGTGGAATAGAGTGGTTCCTTTGCAGGCAGCTGATCTGTTCAGACAGCATCCCCAGGCCTGGCTCAGTAGGAAGTTAGGATAACAGAAAAGCATGAATGTGCTCTAAATTGGGGTTCACATTTGTGTATTTCACCCCACAGCTGGAGGCAGTGGTTTGTTGTGGCTTCATTGCTTTAGAGCGACTCTTCTGTGCAACACTGTAACCTCTAGCTACGTGTAACGGTTTGAGTTCATGAAAATTAACTGAAATCAGATATTTCCTGCCTCCATCACAGTGGTCCCATCTAAAGCCTTCAGGACCATAAGTGGCTAGTGGCTGCCAGATCAGTCAGTGCCGATGGAGAACGTTCCTCTCATCATGGAATGTTCTGTTGGGTGGTGATATTAATACTGTGGAATCACAGCCAGTGATGAGAGTTACAGAGGGAGCTCGGTTCTACAAAATCTGGAAGTTTGTTTAGTAAACAAGAGGAACGTCATCTTGGAATATGAGCTGGTATCATGGTAATCAATAAAGCACACGAGTATGAAATGATAATGAGTTGCCCATGAGAAAAAAAGTGCAGCCCAGTGCTGTTTAGAATGCCGTTTAGATACTAGACATCAGAGTTTCTTCATGTCCAAATGAACCACTGCGTTAAAGTTACCTGTTGCCTACTACTGTCTTCTGGGAAAAGTCAAAGAAAAAAGTTTTTTTGAGTTATGGTTTGAAAAGTGAGAGGGTTATTAGTTTTAGACTCACTAATCTAAATTTCACTGGGACATGTTATGACCTGGAGATGGCAGGTTGCTGCCATCTTTTTCTGTCCTGTAGTGAAATGTCCACTTGTAAAAAAATCACATGTTCAACTCACATTGTAGTTTGTGAGTTCTTGCTCCATTAAAGGAAGACTGATATCCAGATTCCTATGTTCAGTGTTAGAGACAAAACAGAAACATGATTTTAATAGCAAAATAAGCAGGGGAAGTAGTTCTTTGGGAAATGCCATGCTAATGAAACCCATTTTTTGCTCCATTAAAACTGATTTATTATATCACAGGGTAAGTTCTAGGGGAGGAATCATAGTGTACATTTCTCTCTCTCTCTTTCTCTGTCTTTTTGAACTTGGGGAAGTAAATGAAAACAGCCCTCAGCTCCCTTGAGTCATGTGGGCTCACGGGATAAATAACACTTGTCCTTGTTTTTGGAGATCATTTTAAACATCACACACTTATCTCCTTGCTCACTGCATGTTGCGCTTGGCTGTGCTACATGGTATTTCTCTTTGCCCATGTCGCCTGTTTGTATTTATTTCCTCAGTCCTGGTACACTTTCTGCAGAAAGCTCCTGATTCATGAGTCCCCTGAACACTGATGATTTATATCCATAATTGTGTCACAGTTTTTAACTGCTCAGACATGGCTGTTGTGTTCTCTGAAGATTATTCCATTGTTTTCACATTTAATTATTTTAGGCTATGTGGAGTACATAGTCTGATGGAGCAGAGTCTGTACTTAAGCTTCCCAAGCAATTGGGTCCAAGGGATCTTTTTTTTTTTTTTTTTTCATCTTGATTTTGCTTTTCCCTTCAAAGCACCCACCGCTCGACCTATGCTCTGGCCAGGAATTACTGAAATAGAAGACATGGTCATAAACATGCCTTGGGATTAAATGCTGTTCAGTCGTGTTGCTTTCAGATCAGTTCCCTTCTTTGTAAACTGTCTGACAGGCATGGAGTGTAGCTCTGGTGCACCTTTATTCCCAGGGTAGAGTCGAGCTTGTTTGCTTTACTTCTCTCGTGTGGTTCAGCATTTCCTGATCGATGCTCTTCCCTGTCTCTCTTGTCACCTATCCTGTCCTTTGTCGTGCGTTGCCTCGTGCCGACTCTCTCTCACGCTCGGTGGTGATGCTCTCTCGTGTTCCCTTGTTCCCGTCACCTCTGGGTCCCCGTGCCCCTTGTCTCCTGTGGTCTTGGTCGTCCCGTGCCCTCCAGGCTCGCGTTGGACGACGCCATCCGACACAAGCCGCTGAACATGTCATCCCGTTTTTCACCCAGGGTGGCAGGGGAGAATGACTTCCTTCAGACTGTTATAAACAAAGTCATTGCTGCCAAAGAAGTCAACCACAAGGGCCAGGGTACGTATCCTATGGTTTCGTTCCTTTAAGTGTCTGTGTGCATGAGCCTGGGAATGTCCTGTGTGGTTTGAATTTTAGTTTGATGATGATCATGACGTTGGTGATGATGGTGATGATCGTGTGTGATAATAATGGTGGTGGTGGAAACGGTGATGGTGATGGTAACAGTGATCATGGTAACGGCAGTGATGATAATGCTGATGACGGTCATGATGATAACAATGATACTGATAATACTGATGATGGTAATGGTGATAACAGTGATATTGGTGATGGTGATGATGATAACAAAGATGGCAGTAATGATTACAAAGATACTGATGGTCATGCCGCTGACGCTGATAACGCTGGTGGTGTAGGGTAATGGTGTTTGCCCATTGTCCCGGATGTACGTACAGCCTGTGAGGCTCTCCTCACTGGTCATCTTTGTAAGCACTACTGAGAACCAAGCTCCTGGATGAGAGAACACTGACTGGGATACTAGGATTAAACGCTTGCAAAGAGCCCAGAGTCAATGGGCCAGGAAGCAACTCCTTTGTCTGTCTTCCTTAGACTTCTCCAGCCGTCTCTGCTATTCAGAACACTTGAGTGACTTCAGCAGAGAATGAAATAGCCATCCCCTGCCTGTGATTTCACCTTGCTGCTTAGAGACACACAGACATTCAACGCAGCCCACCTCCCCGTGCACGCAGTCCTTCTCGCTGCTTTTTCTCACTCGTGTTGTGAGCTAAGCCCTGCCATGTTGTCTTGTGGGGCTTCCCCACTCCACACCCCTGAGAAAGCGGTTCCGTTTTGCAGGCCAGTTCCCCTTCAGGTTTGTAACTGAGGGGAGTTATCCTCCCTCGCGCACCTGGCGTGCAGTCATCGTTTTTAATCCCACGCTGACAAGTTTCCCAGGGGCTGACCTTCTGTTGGCAGAGGCTATGAATCAATCACCTTGGGCTGGTGACAGTTGGCACTCGCCTGGCCGGGAGGGCTGCTGGAAAACAAGTGTTTGCTGAGGCCCTGCCTCCAGCTGGAGGGGAAGTCACCTTCAGAGTCTCCCAGGCCTGAGACTGGTGGGACAATCCGCTTGTTAGTCCTTGATTAGATGCAGGCTTGCCATGGACTCAGTGGGGCTCAGGTGAACGGACCTGTTTCATTGTCTGGTTACCTTACGTCACTCGATTTTTAAGAAACAATTATCTTGATTCTTTTCCCATTGCCCTGAGGGAGAGTGTGAATCAAGTCTGAAGAACGTTCTGCAGGAATTAGCTGCTCCTGTCCCTCTGCCGGACTGTCTTTTGGTTTGAACCGCCCCTCCCCCCCGGAAAACAACAAAACCAAAACCTCAGCCCCAAACGTTATTGAACCATGGCCCCTGTAGACAGAGCAATTTTCAGCTGACCCAGGACCCGTCTTCTCATCAATTACCAGCCCTCCCAATTTGCACTTTAATTGAAAACCACGGGGAGACCCAATTAAAGCTGTTTGATTGGAGTCACTCTGGGGCGGGGTCCCCAGGCCTCTGGCTTCTCTTGCAGTGTCATCAGAGTTTTGATCCAGTTTTATTACAGGGTCACCTGGGAAAAGTGGAGACTGCTGGCAGGCCAGCCGGAACTTGCTGAAAAAGAGGACCCAAGCCCCGCCTCTGTCCGTCTCCTTGTTACTGTGGCCAAAATCTGTGTCACGGAGATGGGCTGAGGCCAGGCCCCGATTCCTTGAACTTCTCGGGGAGGAGAGGTGGTTTCAGGTCATGGTAAGAGCTAAGTGACAAGGGCATTGACTGCTTTCAAGCGGACCGTTGTGGCTTTCTGAACCAGAATGACCTTGGGCCATGTCACTAGCTCGTTGGCCTTGAAACAGACGTGAGGGAGTGACCTTTTTCTAGGGCCCACTCTTAGGCCTATTTCAGTGCTTTCCAGGGAGACCTGGGCAGGGCCCAGTAAATGCAGCACAGAGCAAGCTGCAGGGTCTCTGGGGTTTTGCCCAGCGGAGCTCCGATTCCCATCAGTGGTGACCCCTCAAGTCACAGTCAAGTTCATGGAGCCATGGGAGGGACTTGGAGAAACATGACCTGTCCCTTTTGTGCTGGCTTCCAGGCTTTGGCCTAGTTTAGGTTTGCATCTACCTCTTTCCTTTTCACAGTAGACAACATCTCTTATATTTAGCCCAAGTTATTCTGAAGCCTGGACCCAGAGGTCCTGGGATTTTATCTGGACGTTGAATCCTCACGTGCGTCCATCCATCTGCTCCTGTTGTTTGAAATGCGTGCATGCATGCCTGCTAAGTTGCTTCATATGTGTCCACCTCTGTGACCCCATGGACTGCAGCCTGCCAGGCTCCTCTGCCCATGGGATTCTCCAGGCAGGGACACCGGAGTGGGTTGCTGTACCCTCATGCAGTTTATTTTCCCAACCTAGGGATCGGCCCCTGTTTGAAATACAGCATATGCTAATTCCCTTGTGTTTAGCTACTCTGATTAAGCAAAAGTCAACCTGAAATGCACTTTTCCTTTGAAAATTGGCCTCATTTCCTCCCCTGAGGAAGTGTTTTAAGCCTAGCATAAACAGGAAAAATTAATCTCTGTGTTTAAATTATAACAAGGGATGTTACCTACTTACCGGTTTATCAGTGAGTTGAGCAAACTGGTACTGATGTTATCTTCTGATGGGTGGGGGGATGTGGGAGGGGGGTGTCCCGCAGAGCTGAGTAAGCAGGCCAGGCCTCCAAGGGCTCAAGGATGGGGAGACCCTGACCTGCCTCCTGAGAGTGACCCCTCCACCCCTGCCAGCACGGCATGTCGTTGAAGACAGCTGACAGAGCCACTGCTTTGCCTCCTGCCTTTGACTTCATTAAGTGTTGGCTTTCTCCCCTTTTATTGTTTGATCGCTGCTCCAGGAGTATTTTATACAAAGTGCATTAGCTTTGCAGAGGGAGGGAGAGGGGGCGGGCAGGCAGGGCTCACAGGGTCACCGTGCTCTCTCCTGGGGATCCGTGCATCTTGTTTCTAGGCCTTGGAAGTCCCTGTTTCCCCCTTGGAGAAGGGGGTTGGGTGGCGTGAGTCCCCCTTCGCTGTGACATCGTGAAGCAGGGACGGGGCCGCCCTGACTGCGCCACCCAGCCGTGTGGGTGGTCCACTGGTGCCCACCGCCCGGTGCTCCGTGATCTCCGTGGTTTCCCTTCTCAAGAGCCCGAGGGGACTGGGTATTTTTGTGGGTTCATGAAGCTGCCTGTGTACCTCCCAAATCCTCCTCTGCTATCATCCTTCTTGGGAGCATGGGAAATGATAGCCTTCTCAATCCCCTCCCAGCAAAATGCTACCTTCTGATTTATCTTCAACATATTATCAACTCTGAAGAGTCATCAGGCCTGGCTGCCATGTCCTTAGGGTGTGCCAATGCGGGATTCGTGTCCCAGGTGGTCAGATGCTGGAACCTCCCCCGTGCCAAGCTGCTCTTCCCTGGAAGCTCTCCTTTTTCTCATCTACCGCTACTTTCTCCTAAGACATTGCCTGGTGAATTAAAAACCGCTGATTCATTGAAATAGATTTCGTGAAGACTTCTAAAAACGTACAAGATATGAATATGTACGAGATATAACATGACTCACGCATCTGTTGCTTTCCTAGGTTTGTGGGTAACGTTGAAATTACTTCCTGGAGATATCCATCAGATTAGAAAAGAGTTTCCTCATTTGGTGGACAGGACCACAGCGGTGGCTCGGAAGACGGGCTTCCCGGAGATCATCATGCCTGGTAAGAACGGATGCATCCTTTAGTCCTTCTGCGCATGTGCTGGATGCAGCCGCAATGGGAGTGTTTGTGTAGCTTGCCACAAAGAGAGATGTGTACATGGGAACTCAGGCAAGCAGAGAGCGGAGCATGTAAAGCCCGGCGTGGTGGTGGGTCATTCCCACAGACAGGACTGCGGTCAGAGGGACAGCTAACCAGGGATCAGGCCAGGGGAGGAGGTCTCTCTTGGCTATATTAATTGTAATCTGGGAGCAGTCGTGTGGAGTGACTCCTGGTGGTGCAGTAACAGGGACAAGAGGACGGAATGAGCATTGGCCAAAGAGACGTCCAGGTGGTTTCTGTCACCGGCTGGGGAAAACGCCGCCGCGATCGCAAGCAAACCCACCGCTGGTTGGTGCTCTGTTGTCGCCCCAGTCAAGATGCCTGCCATGTCTTCTGCCCGCCTTGTCTGGCAGGGAAGGATGGGTGTGTGACATCCCACTCACCCTGGCTGAGAGCACGGAGAGTGTTTGGCCGGTGATAATGCTTAGTGATGTGGTAGAGGGTGAGCAGGCAGGGGACCTTTCGGAGAGCCTGTGCAGAATTCACTTTTTGGCTGCAAGGAATGGATTGATGATGATAGTGGGGCAGGCTTACAGTGATGCCCCCAGGTCTGTTCTGTGATCCCTAACAGCATTTGAATTGTCCAGAATCTGTTCACAATGAAGGGAGTGCAGTTTGGGTAAATACACCCTAGTATGTTCCACGTTTGGAAAATAGCCCTCTGGGTCGGTTACGGGTTAAATGACTCTCCCCCAGAGTGATCCACCACCCTGAAACCCCACCCCCTGGCCTCAGCTGTGAGTGTGCAGGCTGGGGTCACACACCTTGCTGGGTGTCTCACCTCTGCCCCTCTGTGGCCCTGGGCAGGTTACCCCATCTCTCTGATCTGTGTTTCCTCCCAGGCATGAGAACAATACTATTCCTACCTGGAGATCTGGCTGGAGTTTAGGATGCTTTAGGGTTTAAGTATCAGAAAGCACATGACCAGCTCAGACAGCCTCACCCTGGGGATATTTGTCGGTCATGTGGCTGAGGGAGAGAGACAGCCTGCTGCCGGGCCAGCCTGGACTGCCAGCTGTTTCTTTGTGTTTCCACTGTCTCCTTTGCAACTTGACTTTATCCTCTGGGGATAGGTCATGCTGGCACCCAGCTTCTTCCCAAATCCCAGTGTCCTGAAGCAGATGACATGCTTTCCATCCAGTATTTCCAAACAGGGAGACTGATTGTCATCTGACCCGGCCTGCTCAGGACTCCTGGGCGCCCTGGACAGTGACAGGCCGGGGTGGGGACAGGTGCATGTCGGCCATTCGGACTTCTCGGAGGGGGCAGCTCCTCCTGAAGACAAAGGTTGGATGAGGGAGACATGGACACAGTCTGGATGGACATCTGATTAAGAGGAGGCAGGAGGAGCAGGAAGGGACAGCCAGCATGCATGAATATACAGGTTCCGTGAGGAAGCCCGTGATGTTTACACCTGGTTCTCACTCAGGTGTGTGAGTTACCTTGCCAGTACTGCCCCCATCCAACCGTGGTTAAGCTTATTATACTGATAATGAGACCCCATATTAAGGTTAATCTGTGATATTTACAATATGATTTCAGTTTCCAAATAATGTTCATATTAATCATCAGATTTGATATCATGAGATCTTGGGAAGCCTGTGAATCTTTATCTCTGATATCTGTGGGACACTTTTTGGTTTGCAGATAATGTTGCCATTAATTACCTAGCTTGATCCTCAAAAGGATCCTGGAAGCCTCCACATGGGTGTTGAACTAATTGCCATCACAATTAAGCCACAGCCTCAAGTCACATGGCTAATAAGCAGTGGAAATGAGGGCAAACCACCCTGTGGTCAGCACTTGCCTGCAGCCCCTGGCGCAGGGCTTTGCTGTAGGTTCCCAGGGAAGAGCCGGTCACTCAGGTGCTTCACAGTTATCCCTTTGTTTATTATAGGGCATTTCAGGGACATGTTACCTCTGTTCCTCCAGGCAATTATGGCTCATTGTCAACGCTGTTAAACTGATAGGAAAAGACATCTAACATCAGCTAGATGGAGTGTTAGCCAGTCTCACCTGTACAGGACGAAAGCGAGGCACACAGCACGTTTAGAGACGATGGGACACCTATTGCTTGTGGAAGTCGTCTGCTCCGTACACAGCTAACGGATTTGGACTTCTAGCGGACGTATCGTTTACATGTGGATTTGAGACGCAAATTTATACATGAGGACAGCGTCACTGTCATCAGGAGCCCTGTGTGCACAAGGGTGCTTCAGAGTTAGCGCTTGTTTATTTTAAGGGCATTTCAGGGGCATGTTCTTTCTCCTCCCTCTCTCTCTCCAAGTGACTGGGAAACCTGGGAACTTCTAGTTCACACTGGTTGTGTCTCCCTTACAATTGACAGACTTAAAGAGTAAGTCTAAACCTCTAAGATAATCTCCTAGTAGGTTTGTGGGAAACCTGTACAGCTGACCATTGTTCTGGCTTGTTTGGTGTGCTGAGTTGGCGCTTGGCGTTCCTGCAGTGAGCAAGCCCGGCTTGAGGGACTCAACCATGTTCTCTCGGGCTGAGGGATGCTGAGAGGCTGGAAGCATCTTACCCTTGCGGGGCACGTTCATTCAGATCCCTACGTTTAGCCTGGTAGAACCCATGCCATCCCGCCACACGCGTGTTTATGGAGACACGCATCTCCTTTGCACAGTGGGAGAGCTGGCCGTGCCACCGTTGTCCCTGCTTCTCACATCTTCTCGTGGCCCCCTGGAAATCCTGGGGTCCTTCTGAGGGATCCTGGTGGGGAAGGTGGCTGGAGGCGTGGATGGGCCCACCGCGTCTGCTTCCAGCTCCTTCCTCCCCAGAATGAGAGCCCGGGAGGCATTTGCTAAGACCCTCTCATGAGTGCCCATTAGGGATGCTGACCTCCGTATGGGATCTTACTTCTGGACTGGAGCCAGAATCTCTAGGCCAATCAGACGAGGAGACTCTGAGGTTCAGCCACCCCGCTCTCCAGCACAAGCTGCTTCTCTGGCTGCTGAAGCCCCCTGTGAAGCTGTTGTAGCCCTTTTTGATGACGGCCTTGGTGCTCTGATAGAATTTTCAGGTGGAGAGATTGTGCAGACCACCTGCCTGATCAGTAAGGTGGTTTAGTGGTAAGTGGCCCTGAAGGTTAAGCGACTTGTCTGAGGTCACACAGCAAGGAAATCAACTCTGAATATTCATTGGAAGGACTGATGCTGAAGCTTCCATATTTTGGCCACCTGATGTGAAAAGCAGATTCACTGGAAAAGACCCTGATGCTGGGAAAGATTGAGGGCAGAAGAGGGTGGCAGAGGATGAGATGGTTGGTTGGCATCACCGACTCGATGGACATGAGCTTGGGTAGGCTCCGGGAGATGGTGATGGACAGGGAGGCCTGGCGTGCTGCAGTCCATGGGGCCGCAAAGAGTCGCACAGGACTTGGCAACTGAACAGCAGCAGCCTGGACCTGCAGCCTTGCCTCCTCCCCCGGCCGTGTGCACCATCGTTCTGAACTTCTCCGTGGTCCGTATCAGCGATCGCAGCCCTGCTTCCTTCCAGCAGCTGCTGTAGCAGTGGTAGCCACCCACAGGGATTATTACAATGATGACTTTTAAACGAAAGCTTAATTTAATAGTCACATACATTAAAAGCCAGAATAGAGCCATCTAAAAAGCAAAAGAAAAACAAGAAACCAGCGGGATTTTTTTTTTCCTTCTGGGACTCTTGTTCTTTGCCCAGAGCAGGTCGTTTGCCGCTCTTGACACGACCCTTGCTCATGCCCCGGGGGAGGGAAGTTGTGTCAGACGTGGGAGGCGGCCAGACAGACGGCAGAGCAGCCTTCAGAGGGTAGCGGTGCTTCCTCTAAATCATGCTGCTAACGAAGCTTGCAGAGTTTTCCCAATCGGACCCTTACCAGGGGCTTCATGTGTTCTCAGCTGGAGGAAGCGTCTTGAGCTCATCTGTTGCATGCGTGTGGTCTTATAATTTTTTTTTTTTTTGCACGGTTTAAGGCCCATCTCACTTTCAAATGTCTGAGTCTTTTCTTCTGCTCCCTGTGGCCTTATTCAGGAGCTGGACAGCTGCCTGCCTGGAGGAGAGATGATCCTTTGCAGAAAGTTTCTTGACCCATCCCTAGTCCCCGATCCTGGGTGTCAACTCAGGACATTGGCCTGTGGTTCAAATGCTGCTTTTTGTTCAACTCCATAGTGGAATGGAAAGGAGGCCAGCGTTGCTGGTGATCCTCGGGGTGCTGACTGCTGAGTCGCAGATGACAAGGGCTGGTGATGTGGGTTGCAGTGAGCCATGGATGCTGAGGGTTTGGGTGACAGTAGGGTCAGTGCAGACCCACTGACCGCATCTGAGCTGCTCTGGGCACAGGCTGCCCACAGAGTGTAGGAGCCCCCTGCCCACGAGAAGCCCCGAGCAGATAATTGGAGGCTGAGACATTTTCCTCTTTCTTGCGAGTCTTACAGTGATGATGCAAATTGCCTTTGTCATGCTATTAAATGCGGAGACTGTTTTGTAGAAAATACTTCATAATCACCTAATACAGTATTTATGATACTCTGCTCAGAGGGACAGTGAGTTTGGCAAAATTCACAGTTACGCAATGAATAATGGATTGGTTTCAAAGGTGTAATTTTCCCCCCGCCAGGTGATGTTCGAAATGATATCTATGTAACATTAGTTCAAGGAGATTTTGATAAAGGAAGCAAGACGACAGCTAAGAACGTCGAAGTTACGGTGTCTGTTTACGATGAAGATGGAAAACGGCTGGAGGTATTTGTTGTTGCAGAGCTGAACCTGTGGTGTTGGGGTCTTACCTCCCTTGTGTGCGCCTTGCCTCTGCTTCGGAATGTGAAAAGCCAGTCTTGTTTCTCGGGAAGAACGTTTGCTCTTTCTTCCTTTTCCTTTACCCAAAAGGGCTGGTTTCCACCGGGGTCCCGCAACTGGACAGTCTCTGGATGTCCCTGGGGTCCTAACCACCTTTGCCAAACCCCTCCTGGATCCCCGCTTGCCAGCATAAACCCAAGGCTTGGAGGGCGAGTGGCCACACTAGATGTTCAGATACTGTTGTTAGCATCTTTTGAGATGGGAGGAAACTGAGGCCCAGAGAAATCAACTTGACCAAGGTTAGAGAGCCTGTGAGAGGTGGAACTCGGGCTGGAGTCGGGGCCTCTGACCTTGTGCTTTCCTGGGTGGTGGTCGGGGAGACCTCCTCCTGTGTGGTCACGGCACCCTGCAGCTGTCCTGGGAGGGACTTGGAGACCATGGCCTCCTCTGAGGACTGGAGGCTGAGCGCAAGCAGGAGTCCCTGCCAGCTGCCTCTCTGGACCATGACTGCATCCTGGGCTTCCCGGGGCCCACGTGGCCCAGGGCAGTAACTTGCGGGTACCCATGAGGCTCGGCTCTGCCTGGGGTGGGTGCATCCTTTGTCTCTGGCCGACATCCAGTGGCCCTGCCCTGCGTCTCTCTGGAAACAGGCCACGCTGCTCCTGGGCTTTTCTGGTGTTTCCTTAGAGCCGAATGGTCAGTGTCTGGAGGAAGAGGATGGAGAAAGGTCAGCTCCTTTTTGATCTGTAGCTCTTTTCTCCAGCCACCAGGAGACAGGCGGTTTCCTGCAGATCAGGGTGAACGTTACTAGGGGTACGGAGGGTGGAAGACAGTAGCATCTCCAGACCGTGTGGCCATCAAGATTTGGATGTCTGCAGGCAAGGTTTTCTGCTGGCCGCCGGCCCCAGCCCGTCACTGGGTGGGGCGTGTTCTGTGGGCCCCGGGTTGTTGGCATTCCCGGGGCAACCTTGCTCCTTCTCCCGGCTCATCTAACAGGGGCGGGAGGAGGAGATGGATGCAGTGTCAGGCTCCACGAGGGCTGATGCGAACTCTTTATGCTTCTTTTAAAGCATGTGATTTTCCCGGGCGCTGGTGATGAAGCGATTTCAGAGTACAAGTCGGTGATTTACTACCAAGTGAAACAGCCACGCTGGTTTGAGACGGTTAAGGTATCATCTCCATGACCCTGTTCTCCTATGGGGCGGGTTATGAGATGCTCATTTGTATCCTGAGGACGTTGCCCCCTCGCACCTCCCCCCGCTCCCCAGGGCTGCCTGCCAGTGGGTACCTTCTGCCAGCCCTGGGGCGCTTTCAACAAAGTCGTTCAGGAAGGTTGCTAAGGAACCTTGCTGGGGTTTCTTGGAATTTACATTTACTCTCATCTCCTTTTGGATGTAAAAGCAAGACTTTCCTGGAGACAAATGACAGAGTCCTTTACAGACAGCTATTGTCTGTCTCTTCTCAGGTCTGTTTTATGTAAGGCGTGCTGTCTTTACAGCAAATGGAAAAAAAAATAGTGGTGGTAGTACATGGAGGACATCACTGGGGAGATGGATCCTGTTCCCTCAGCTGTGATGCTCCGAGATTCCTAGCGCAGCCCCCGACACCCCGCCCACCGTGAACCAGCCCGCACACCGCGGGCTTGGGTATTGGGACCCCAGGCCAGTGGCTGGCTCTGGAATGCAAACGTCAGCTTTGAGATTACGGACACTCTTGGCTTAAAGGCAGCATGTGTTGGGTCTTTTTCCTTTTACTCTAAGTCCTGAAAGAACAGCCTTCTTGCTGCAGCCAACGGCAGGTCTCCACAGTTACGAGGGAACATAGGTACCTCCAAATTGGGGCTAAAAACATAAATGGCAACTTTAAAAAATAGACGCTTCACTGTGAGGATCAGCACATAAAAAAAAAAAAAATTCAGCTTCCTCTTCCAATCCACGTGGTATCCTGGACAGCGTTATTTGGTGTTCAGGGCATTTGCCTTTGGGAAGATCACACCCTGTGGGGTAGAAGTGTGTGGAGAGTTCTAGGATGTCTCAGCGGAATGAAGCCGATTGCGGGAAGGTGCCGTAAGGGTACTGACTTTCCCTGTTTATCGCGCAGGTGGCCATCCCCATCGAGGACGTGAACCGCAGTCACCTCCGGTTTACCTTCCGACACAGATCATCCCAGGACTGTGAGTAGCCACACACTTCGTTAGCCCGTGTGTATTTATTATTGTGCATTTATTCTGGATTGTGGTGGTTACCATAATATAGGGAGGTCTTGACACTCCAGCTCCATGTCAGGGTGAACTCAGTCCTGTGAAGTGCTGTCTACTCTGGTTGAGCTGCTCCCTGGAGATCTTCATTTTCTTCTCGAATTTGTCCAGTGAGGTGCCCTTCCTTCCTACTCTACCCTTGGGTTTCGTCTTTCCCATTTGTTTTGTGATCCTGTCCCATCCGTCAGAAAATCGCTGAGCTGTAACAGACAGATTTCACAAATTGCTTTTAATGCTGTTTGTGCTGGTGCTGAAAACCTTGAGCCCTCTCTGGCTTTGCTGGCGGCCACTGGCATCTGGAACTCAGGCTGACCTTTTCTCGCCGGTGTTGGTATAGCCTTGGACATGATGCCAAGACTTTGGGAGGAAAGAGCGGCTGTTCGCATCACTCACCTTCCAGAAGGATTTCGCATCGAAGATGAAGTTTGTCTCATAGCCTGTGTTGACTTCATTGTCTGCTAAGGATCTAGCCCTCTGTTAGCCACCAAGCACAAAGTCACACGGGGAAGACGCATTACCGCCCTTTGTGGGCTGTATCCATCTGGCCGTCAGCTAAGATTTGGGAACGCAAGTGATGATACAGTTGTACATGTAGTGGCATCAGGGGAAGGGTGGCCTCAGTGGGCGTGTTTATCACCCACGACCCTGTGGGGACCAGAGCCACAGGGGTGGGCGGGGTCCTCAGCCTTGACTCTGTGTGTGTTTCCAAATATCTCAGCCTGAGGGGGAAATGCCCGGGGAGGGGGGTTTGATGACCAGGCAAAGTGGAAGCTGCCCTCCCCTTGGCACAGTGCTTGGCATAGAATCAGTTCAGTTCAGTTCAGTCGCTCAGTCATGTCTGACTCTTTGGGACCCTGTGGACGATAGCACGCCAGGCTTCCCTGTCCATCACCAACTCCAGGAGTTTACTCAAACTCATGTCCATTGAGTTGGTGATGCTATCCAACCATCTCATCCTCTGTCAACCCCTTCTCCTCCTGCCTTCAATCTTTCCCAGCATCAGGGTCTTTTCCAGTGAGTCAGTTCTTTGTGTCGGGTGGCCAAAGTATTGGAGCTTCAGCTTCAGCATCAGTCCTTCCAATGAACATTCAGAACTGATTTCCTTTAGGATGGACTGCTTTGATCTCCTTGCAGTCCAAGGGACTCTCAAGAGTCTTCTCCAACACCACAGTTCAAAAGCATCAGTTCTTCGGCGCTCAGCTTTCTTTATAGTCCAACTCTCACATCCGTACATGACCACTGGGAGGTTGGCCTCAGAAGGCACACATCTGCCCACATCCACAGAAACCATCAGCTGATGCATCTGGAATTGCTAACAAGTTGCAGAATGGTGTTAGACTGTTCATATACCAGCACCAAACTTTCCCAGCAACTTTCTCAGCTTTCTTTATAGTCCAACTCTCACATCCATACATGACTACCACCACAGCCTTGACTAGATGGACCTGAGGCAAGTCCTGGAGGCTGTGGTTGGCTCTGCACCCTGCACAGTGGAAGTCGTGGTGGCGGGGGGCAGGAGCTGCTGGGGAGGTGAGGGTGGGGAGCCCCACTGCAGGGCAGGCAGAGTTCTCGAATGCACAGAGGACTTCTCTCAGAAGCATGCTCCCCCTTTAGAACACCATCATTCCCCCTAATTAATAGATTAGACTAGGGCAGAGGGATCTCTTCGGTAGCATTTCAATTTTCCAAATCCTTGTTTTCCTTGTCAGTTTTTAAGTACTCATTACAGACATGACGCTATCACGATACAGTTGCATAATTAATGAAGTCTCCCCAGCCACAGCTGGCAGGGTTGGGGGAACGTGTGGAGCTTAGCAAGTGTGATGATGGTGAAGTCGGTGGGGCACCCTAGCGATGAGGGCCACAGGGGGGCCCTTGACGCCGCCTCGTCTGCGCACACTCTGGGGCAGAAATGGGGTGAGCTGAGGCCACACTGCACCCCCTCCCTACTCTCCCCAGCAAAACATGTTGCTTTACCTCTTCTGGAAGCAGGTGACGGGGTTTCTCACGCTGGGCTCCGTCCTTGGGGTTGCTGGGAAAGTTTGGTGCTGGTATGTGAGCTGTCTAATGCCGTTCTGCAACTTGTTAGCAATTCCGGATGCATCAGCTGGTGTTTGCTCTGGATGTGGGCACATGTGTGCCTTCTGAGGCCGACCTCCCAGGAGTTTCCCTTCTTTGTAGGGGGGCTGGCTGGGTGGGCAGCCCTGCCTGCCCTCTGGGGCATGAGGTCTTCTCCTGTGACTCCTGACGTGTAAATGTGTTGTCTGCCTTGTCATGGCTGCTAATGAACATGTGATAATTGCAGTCCATTCCTGATGTAAAGAGGCAGAGTGTTAATAATTTAAAGGTGCGCTTTAAAATTCTGTCCTACTTAATAGTAGGGCTGGGGGAAGCTGTCTGCTGGCAGGTATGGTCACGTGTCTTGAACCACGGCTGATTTCACAGAGACATGCTTTAATGTTCTTCATGTCTGCCCAAACTTAGAACCTGGTGGATCAGATGGAAAAGAGTCCACCTGCCAGGCAGGAGGCCTGGGTTTGATCCCTGGGTTGGGAAGATCCCTGGAGGAGGGCATGGCAACCCACTCCAGTATTCTTGCCTGGAGAATCCCATGGACCAAGGAGCCTGGTGGGCTACAGTCCATGGGGTCACAAAGAGTCAGACATGACTGAGCAACTCAGCACAGCACAAATTTGGAAGGATCTCTTCCTTCTCTCTTGAACACTGAGAAGTTTTATGTTTTCAAGAACCCTTTCACCAAGTTATTTTTTGATTCCTAGCGTACATATATTTTGCCTTTATCTGTCCTTTTATCTTTGGTTAGTCACTTATCACCCACCTCATTAGCTAGCATTTATTGAGCACCTATTATATTCCAGGAATGCAAAGATCAATGAGATGTACTATCTCATGCAGTGATGTCCTGGAGTAAGTATTCTGAGCCTCTGACTCAAGGTGGGCAGATGTATTGCTCTTGGACCTCTGTTGTTTCATCTCTAAATATAGAATCTGGGATCTGTAATTTTAAAGTTATTTTCTAGCCTTGAACTCAATGGTTCCATGCTGTGTTCAGCTTGCATCTCTGAAAATTCATCACACATCCATTTCTTCAGCCCAGAGGCCTTATTCATGTCTACCTGATCGGGCACCTGCCCACCCTGGAGCCTGCACTCCCCTCTGCTCACCAGCCCCACTGGCTGTTGGCCCCCAAGCAAGCCAGGCCGCTCCTTGTTAGGGCCTCTGTATTTGGCCATCTCTTTTCCTGGAGGGTTTACATCTTGGGTCATACGTAGTCTGTCTTCTCAGAGAGACCTTTCTGACCACCCAGCTGGGTCGTCCCTGTTCCCATCATAACGCTTAAACAAGCTCCTGACTTTGTTTTCTTTGTTATCTGAAAGAACTCGTTTGTTGGCATCTCCCCAACTAGAACAAATGTTTATTGAGTATCTGATATATAGCGGGACTACGTTACCCACTGGGGAAATAGCAGTGAAAAAATACACAACGTTTCTTTCATGGGAAAACCCAGTGGATGAAGCTAATGATAAGTTTTCACACATACATACACACACACGTGTGTGCACACACTCGGCGCATGCACACACGCACACACACGCAGATGCACACACACAGTACAGGCTTGGCAATCTGGTAGTGATAGGGATTTGTCTTAATCTGCTGGGCAGTCACAGCAGAATACCACAGACTGGGTGATTTAACAGTGGAGATTTCTTACAGTTCTGCAGGCTGCAGGTCTGAGCTCAGGGCACCTGTGTGGTCGGGTCTGGTGGGAACCCTCTTCCAAGTTGCAGATGGCCACCTTCTCGCTGTGAGCTCACATGGAGGAGGATAGAGCTGGTGTCTGTTCTGTTTCTTATAAGGGCCCCCGTTCTATGGGGTCAGAGCCTCAGCCTTGTGACCACTCAATCTTAAGAGCCTCCTTTTAGGCCTTTTCTCCAGGACAGCTGTGCGGGGATTAGGCTTCAGCCTGACAATTTTGTTGAACAAATGAAAACCTAACAGTTCAGCTCCTGGCCATTGTGAAGACCGGTCAGCTGAGTGCCAGGGAAGACCAGGGTCTGCGATTGCTCTTCTGGGCAGGCTGGTCGCTTCCAAGCAGGTGACTCCTTGGTGGAATCTTGAATGAAATGAAGAACTGAGTCTCCCATGCTGATTTTGGGGGAAGAACTTCCTCGCCAAAGCGAATGAAATTTCATGCTCAGGTGTTTAGTCCGCCTGTGCAGTGGAGGCCCAAGGTGGGCATCTCTCTGTCTTGACTTCCGTGTTGACCATCTGTTTTCTCAGGGAAGGATTTGCCCCTTATAGTGGTCACTTGTGATGGCCTGTGTGTTCTGCCATGTTTATCTGTGAATCTCTAGGCTGCAAACACCGTCTTCACTGTGAGTTCTTTCCAGTTACTCTTGCCTTTCAGTATTGCAGACTCCTCTCCATGTTCCCCTTCAAACATCCTTCTGCTCTTGGCCCTTTCCTCCAGGTTCTGACTTGAACTTCCACGAGGAAACTCTAACATTGCTCTGAATTTACAGATTAGTTTGAGCCCAAGGATCCCTTTGTGATATGTGAACATTGTCTCCATCTCCGTGTATTTATGTTTACTTCAACATCTGTCAAAACAGTTTTGTAACTTTTTCAGAAAGGCAGCTCTCATGGCATTTTATGATGTTATTTTTGTCGTGACGGCTGTTGAAAATGATTATTGATCTCTGTTGCAGCTAAGGACAAATCTGAGAAAATATTCGCCCTCGCTTTTGTAAAGCTCATGCGCTATGATGGGACCACCCTGAGGGACGGGGAGCACGATCTGATTGTCTACAAGGTACGTTCTTCTTTCTGTTGGTGTGATGCTGTTGATGTTGACTGCTTCAAGCCTCTTTGGGCTTCCTGGCCTGAGTGGACATCTCCCATCTTTGTGGCAACAGTGCTCTCTAGCAACTTTTAATTCTGAAAATGAACATTTCAGATGACCAGATTTTTAGCTGTTCCTAAGGGGAGATGTTTGTTTGTTTTAGTCGCTAAGTCATGTCTGACTCTTAGTGACACCATGGATACCAGGTTCCTCTGTCCATGAGATTCTCCAGCAAAAATACTGCAGTGGGCTGCCGTTTCCTTCTCCAGTGGATCTTCCTGACCCAGGGATTGAACCTGCATCTCTTACATCTCCTGCATTGGCAGGCACATTCTTTACCACTCGAGCCACCTGGGAAGCCCATAATAACACATTAGATTCTGTTTAAAAAAATGCTCTGTGAGTGTGAATTCATCTAGAGGGACAGGGAAATATTAAAAATAAGCAGTTTAGCACAGGATCTCAGTTCAATATTATGGCTGTTTTTTTCCTATTATTATTATTTTTTGACCGTGCAGCATGTGGGATCTTAGTTCCCTGACAAGAGATCAAACCCATGCCCCCTGCAGTGGAAGTGAGGTGTCCTAACCACTGGGTCACTGGGGAGGTCCCCTGCTCAATATTATTTAGCAAATTAGTCGGGAAAATAATTTAGACAAGAATAGACACATGTAGACGTGTAACTGTAGGCTTCCCTGGTGGCTCAGTGGTAAAGAATCTACTTGCAATGCAGCAGATGCAGGTTCAATCCCTGGGTTGGGAAGATCCCCTAGAGAAGAAAATGGCATCCCACTCCAGTATTCTTGCTTGGAAAATCCCATGGACAGAGGAGCCTGGTGAGGTACAGTGCACGAGGTTGCAGACGAGTCGCACACAGCTTAGCAGCTAAACAGCAGCGACATGTGTAACCGGATCACTTTGTCGTGTGCCTGTAAGTAAGCACAGCGCTGGCAGCCAACTGTCCTCCAATAGAAAACATTAAAAAATTAAGTAAACTGTTTAGGAAATAATAGAGAACAAATGTCATGATGGTTCAAAGGATTAAGAATCACAAGGGGGTAGAAAAAATTGCCTGGGGCCATGAGTCGCGTGTGACCTGTGGCGGCCTTAAACCCGCAGGCGGAAGCGAAGAAGCTGGAGGACGCGGGCACGTACCTGAGCCTGCCCTCCACCAAGGCCGAGCTGGAGGAGAAGGGCCACTCGGCCACAGGCAAGAGCATGCAGAGCCTCGGGAGCTGCACCATCAGCAAGGACTCCTTCCAGATTTCCACGCTCGTGTGCTCCACCAAGCTGACCCAGAACGGTGGGTGTGGGGCGTGGAGAGCTGCACGCCTCTCCGCATGTTTTTTCCTTCTGCCGCCTCTTTCTCGTGCTCCCTGCTGGATGCAGGAGGCTTCCCCAGGTGCCTGACTCCTACCCATGAGCCCTTCATTGCTCTGTGACGGCCTGTGTGGATGCTGATGACGGGGAAAGAGGGCGGGGCTGACGGCCCTTCTGCTTTGAAACTCACATTCTGCTTTTACCCTAAGGATGAACCTCAAAGTGATGGATTTACTTTTTCTTAAAAAATTATCCATCTACGTATCTAGATATCTATTTGTTTGGCTGTCCTGGATCTTAGTTGCCGCATGTGGGATCTAGTTCCCTGACCAGGAATTGAACCCAGGTCCCTTGCACTGGGAGTGCCGAGTCTCAACCACTGAACCACTGGGGACGTCCCTGAATATACTTTTGAAAAAGAATTTTGGCCAAGAGAAGGTAGCATGGCATAAAGCAAAGTCTGCATAATTGGGAGTCAGACCAATGCCCCAGGCTTGAACCCTGGGAATGACCTTGAACTAGGGTCCCCAAGCTAGTGTTCCTCATCTGTGTCCTGGTTATATGCCTATCTCCTAGGACTCTATGAGGGCTATGGGAGGTGTAGGGTGTGAGACTCCACCCTCTTGGGTCTTCCCCTCTCCTCTTTGTTCATTGAAATAATTACCAGTTACGTTTACTTTTAAAAGCTGCTGTTGATAACATTTCTAGTCCCCCCGACGGGGAGATAAGGCGCCCCTTGCTGAAGCATTCACACCAAAGCACGGTCTTAAGGCAGCATCAGATGGTGCCCGGCTTCCCTGCTCTGGCGGCGAGGCTCCTTGGCCTCGTCCCCACTGCTCGCAGCCTCCCTGCATTGTGGCCGCCCGGCCGGGGGCCACTTCTGATTCCGAGTATACCATCTGGTTGAGGCAGAGACCCCTCTGCACAGACCCTACACTGAATAATCCAGCTTCCCAAATGTGACCGTCTCACAACTGTGCGGAGTACCTTCATGTTCTCTTGAAAGTCAGCTTGAAAATCCAATTTTTCCCTCTTAGCCACCTGATATGGATTTTGATTATTAATGTCTGTTGTTGTCATGAATTGTGTCCCAGGGGTTGTCCTTAAAGCTGGGGCCCAAGGGACAGTCATCGTTTGGACTTTAACAGGATAATCAAGGGCCAAAAGTAGCCCATATTCTGGAAGCCCCTGCTTGGTAGCGGAGGGTGCACTGGGGTGGGGTATGTGGGCCCCATTTAGACTTTCCCCGCCTGCTGTCTCCGCCTGGTTGTACTGGGCTCTATAAGCTTTGTTTCTCGCCATTTGTCTCAGGAGTAAATTGGGACCGGCTGCGGGGTGGGGCGGGGCGGGGTGGGGTGTGGAGGATGTGTGGCAGAGAGTAGCATGGCACTCAGATGCTTGAAGGCCATTTGGATACATCTTTCTAACAATACCTTCTTACCACGGTTTGCCTGGTGCATTTTGAATTCTCCCAGCCTGGGGTCCTGCTCTGAGCAGGTGAAAACCCTGCCCAGGGGCATTGGGTTCCCTGCATGCCTGGGGAAGGGTAGGTTATGTGCAGGCACTTTGCAAGTTTAATTCCCCGGGAAAGATGCCACTGGCAGGTTGGGCGTGGGTTTGAGCCTGGGTTATAGCGAGTATGACCCCATAGGTCACATGTCACCCTGGATACAGCCTTCACAGTCCATTCGCTCGATGACCAGCTACTCCTTCTAGATAGCAGCTCCCAACCTTATTGGCAGCAGGGACCAGTTTTGTGAAAGACAGTTTTTCCACGGACTGGGGGTAGAGGGCTGGGTGGGATGGTTTTGGGGTGATTCAAGCACATCACACTTATTGTGCACCTTATTTCTGTGGTTGCTGCATCAGCTCCACCTCAGATCATCAGGCATTGGATTCCAGAGGTGGGGGACTCCTATTCTAGGGCCTCTTTGAACTCAGGGCAGCCTCTCTCATGGAGTACTTTAGCTTCTGCTGTGTCGTGGCATCTTCACTGCATCATAAGCCACCCTCTTACCTATGGGTCATATTCCAGAAGCATGTTTGGAAGCTGTTATTTGCAATTTGAAAATGTTTCCCCATTAAACAGTGTTCTGAATAGCAGGTAGGTTGGGCCCACCCACAGAATCCTCCTTAACCCTCATGTCCCTGGAGAAGAGGACTGCGAACCAGGATATTCTCAAGGTATTAAGTCACAGTAATTTCCCAGGGAGATGCGTCTCACTGTCTCTGACTTCCTGACTCTTCGAGTTCCACCAGTCTCAGGGTAGTCCTCTGCCTGGGACTGAGGGCAGGGCACCCTGGCTTCCGCAGCGGCTGTTGCTGGGCAACCAGGAAATTGCAGCTCTCAGCGATGCAGCTTACTGAGAGCCAGGGGGACCCGTCTTTTGTTGTTCATTTCACACCAGCCAGCGATGCCTCTTCTCGGGATGGTGGCTTGTCAGGTGTGTGAGATGGAGTTGCCCCAGTTGGCGTTGAGTCCCAGATTCTCATTTGAGGGAGTCATTTTTCCGAGACCATGATTTGTTCCTGCGAAGGTCCGATACTTAGGGAAAAGGAGTGGCTGCATTACTCATCGAGATTTGTATGAAATGTCTCTGTTCTCAGCACTATGCTGGATGCTGTGGGAGAGAGCAGACAAAGCAGGAGATGTGGTTCCTCTCCTGAATCAGCTTACTGCCGAGTAAGAAACAGAGAAATCCTGACACAGAGTGTTGTTACAGGCCAGACTGCAGTGGCTACTGGGGATTGAGAGAGCGCTGGGCACCTAGGGGCTGGTCAAGCTCCCCCTCCTCAAAGGTGTTCTCAGAAAGATACAGCTGGGCCAATTAGCAGTTTGCAGACACCTTTGAGGAGGGGGAGCTTGGCCAGCTCCCTAGGTCCCTGCTCTCTCTGACCTCTCTCATTTCCCAACATCTCAAGGGCTTCCCTTGTGGTTCAGATGGTAAAGAATCTGCCTGCAGTTCAGGAGAGCCGGGTTCCAACCCTAGGTCCGGAAGATCCCCTGGAAGAGGGCATGGCAACCCACTCTAGTATTCTTGCCTGGAGAATCCCATGGACAGAGGAGCCTGGGGGGCTACAGACCATAGGGTCACAAAGAGCCAGACACGACTGAATGACTAACATGATGATCTTTTCTCAAAAGAACAATGTAGAGGTGAACCTCAGCCTCCTTCTAATCCAAAGTGCCACTAACTTTGCTTGAACGGATTCAGATTATTAACTAGCCTCTGTTTAAAAAAAAATGCTGGTAATTCTTATGAGGTAGAAAGCTCCCTTTGGAGAAGGCAATGGCACCCCACTCCAGTACTCTTGCCTGAAAAATCCCATGGGCGGAGGGGCCTGGTAGGCTGCAGTCCATGGGCTCGCGAAGAGTCGGATTTGACTGAGCGACTTCATTTTCACTTTTCACTTTCATGCATTGGAGAAGGAAATGGCAACCCACTCCAGTGTTCTTGCCTGGAGAATCCCAGGGACGGGGGAGCCTGGTGGGCTGCTGTCTATGGGATTGCACAGAGTTGGACACGACTGAAGCGGCTTAGCAGCAGCAGCAACAGCAGAAAGCTCCCTTAACCCCAGGACTGAGAGCATGACTGAGCAGGATGTAGCCTTTCTCATGACTTCCCTTTTGATTAGAAATTAAAATGTGTCAGCTTTCTTGATGGATGACTAAAATGTTCATCTCTTTGATGGATGGCTGCTGCAGGTCTTCCTGCTGGCCATCATGCTAAGTGCTTTTTCCATGTCTTACTATTTAATTCTTGCACCAACCCTGTGACTCAGGGAACCATGCACCCATTGTTCAGATAGGAAAACTGAGGTGAAGGTACTTGTCCAAGGTCATAAAGCGGTTCTTGCTGCTGTTGAGTTGCGCAGTCATGTCTGTTTGTGACCCCATGGACTGCAGCATGCCAGGCTTCCCTGTCCTTCATCATCTCCTGGAACTTGCTCAAACTCATGTCTATTGAGTTGGTGATGCCATTGAACCATCTAATCCTCTGTCATCCCCTTCTCCTCCTGCCTTCAATCTTTTCCACCATCAATGTCTTTTCTAATGAGTCAGTTCTTCACATCAGAAGGCCAAAGTTTTGGAGCTTCAGCTTCAGCATCAGTCCCTCCAATGAATATTCAGGATTGATTTCCTTTAGGAATAACTGGTTTGATCTCCTTGCTGTCCAAGGGATTCTCAAGAGTCTTCTCCAACACCACACTTCAAAAGCGTCAATTCTTTGGTGCTCAGCCCTCTTTATGGTCCAACTCTCAGCATGGCCCAACTGATGCTTGAACCTATGCTATTCCAAATACACTAGGATGTCCCCCTGCATTTTCCTGTTTGTAACGCTTACCTTCAACACCTGTGCTTGGGTGAGGCCATATAAATGAGAATGTGTGTTTGGTGCTTATCACCTTTTATGTGGTTTGACCTTTATGGAGTTTCCCTGATTGCTCAGATGGTAATGCAGAAGACCTGGGTTTGATCCCTGGGTCAGGAAGATCCCCTGGAGGAGGGCATGGCTACCCACTCCAGTATTCTTGCCTGACAGTAATGCAGGAGACCTGGGTTCGATCCCTGGCTTGGGAAAGTCCCCTGGAGGAGGGCATAGCTTCCCACTCCAGTATTCTTGCCTGGGAAACCGCAGGAACAGAGGAGGTTGGCAGGCTACAGTTCATGGGGTTGCAAAGACTCTGACATGACTGAGCGACTGACGCTTTCACATCCTTAAATTATAATTGTCTTGTGTTCACTGAAATTCTACTTTATTGCCAAAATTATGTTTTTCTTTTCAGTATTGACTAGGGTTTTTTTTTTAATAGAGACAGTGTCTGTAGCAGAAGCTCATTCCTGATGAGCATAAACAGTACATTAGATGTGTCTTGCTAGTTGTGTTTCTTCACGTAATGGGATATTAATATGACTTCAAGTGAGAGTTGTGTAGGCCCACGTCTTTTCCTCGAGATGTTTTGGAGTCTGTCTTCATGCCTTAAACAAAATCATTTCTCAACATTGTCTTACACAATGTCTTTAGTCTGCAAAAACCAATGCATTCAACTTGTGGTTTTTCTGTTAGAAAACAAACATAAAGACTCCGGAAAGGCCCAGCCTTGGTGAGGGCGGCAGGCTCAGTACAGCAGTGGCCAGCGTCCTGTCTCCTTCAGGGACTGCCCCCTTGCATTCTCAGCACTGCGTTTGAGTTGGTTATTTTATATCGCATGCCCAGGCCGTCAGTCATGCCCGACTCTTTGCGACCCCTTGGACTGTGGCTCGCTGGGCTCCTCTGTCCACAGGATTTCCCAGGCAAGAATACTGGAGTGGGTTGCCAGTTCCTCCTCCAGGGGATCTTCCCAACCCAGGGACTGAACCCAGATCTCCTGTGTCTCCCCCATTGCAGGCAGTTTCTTTACTGCTGAGCCGTCGGGGAGGCCCGTATTTTATATTATTTTATCTTAAAAAGTAAGAGTCTTATTCTCAAGCAGGGAATAGCCTCTGGGGAGAAGCTGCCAGGAGCGGCTTCGCAGGCCTGCTGCTGCTCTGATTTGCCTTCTTGGAGGTGGAAAGGCTGGTCTTCCTTTCATGGGCTCCTAGCTGCCTTTCTGAAGCTTTTGTTTGTAAATCATTTCATGGTAAATGTAATTGAAAGTAATGAATTCAGCTGCACTGGGCATCAAGGATGCCTCTAGAAAAGTATTGAAATGTTTAGCTGGCGAACATTTCCAAATAGACTTGGTTTTTCTGTTCAAAAAGTGATGTTGGAGACCTGATGTGATGGGTGCATGAGGGGGACCGGGTCCTTGCTGGGAGGAACTGATTGTCATTTCTCGTTTTCAGTGGACCTGCTGGGGCTCCTGAAGTGGCGATCCAACACCAACCTGCTGCAGCAGAACCTGAGGCAGCTGATGAAGGTGGACGGCGGAGAGGTGGTGAAGGTAACACGTAGTCCTAAAGTGTAGGAACAGGGGTCGGTGCGGCCTCCTAGAACAGCCGCGCCTCCAAGACATGGGGGTTCGGTTTCACATTGTGGTGGGAGAGCAGGTCACATGAATGATTTGGTTCCTCGATGCAGATCGAAGGGATGCCCACGCCCTGCTGTAGTCTTTCGAGTGTGTGGTAGCATCGTGTCAGAAAAGCTAGCTACGATATAAAATGGGTAACCAACAGGGACCTCGTGTACAGCACAGGGGACCAAGCTCATTATTTTATAAAAACCTGTAATGGAAAAGAATTTTAAAAACTATAATATATAATATATTATATAATGTATTATGTACAATATATAATACATATATAACATATATGTGTGTTTATATGTACATGGATATATATGTATGACTGAACCACTGTGCTGTACACCTGAAACAAACATATTGTAAATAAACTATACTTCAATAAAAACACCCCCCCGATAAACCTTCCAAAATTAAAAAAAATCATGTCCATACCTTAATTAAAAATACCTTGTTGAGAGAAATGCTGTCACCCTAATCTTCAGTGGTTGGTAACCCTTTTGCAGTAGTCATATCAGAGATCGCTGATCACATCACCACCACAAATATAGCAATGAAGAAGCTGGAAATAACGTGAAAATTATCAAAACGTGACCTAGAGACACCGAGTGAGCGAGTGCTGTTGGAAAAACGGGGCCGATAAACTTGCTGGATCCAGGGTTGTCACAAACCTTGGGGTGGTAAAAACCAGCATGCCTGCCGAGTGTGATGAAACGCGGTCTGCCCGTGTGGGGCTCTGGCTCTGACCCCTTAAACCACTAGTATCTTTGGGATGTTGACGCATGCCTCTAGGAGGACAGTCCTCCTTGGACCCTGGTCGGGGAGGGTGGCCTGGCTTCACTGTGAGGGAAATGGTCTTTGGAATCAACTGAGTCTAGGACTCTGGGTTCTCACTGTGGGGCTACCGTAGTTTGAATAACCTCGTTTAAGCCTTGCTTTCCCTGCCATAGCCTGTGTCTTTGCTGGGCTTCCCTGGTGGCTCAGACAGTAAATAATCTGCCTGCAATGCAGGAGACCTGGGTTCAATCCCTGGGCTGGGAGGATCCCCTGGAGAAGGGAATGGCCACCCACTCTAGTATTCTTGCCTGGAGAATTCTATGGATAGAGGAGGAGCCTGGCAGACTACAGTCCATGGGGTCACAGAGTCGGACACGACTAAGCTACTAACACACGCACTTTCCCTGCTGTAAAATGGACAGGACCAGAGTGCCGTGTTCAGATGACCTTGTGGAGGCTGCGTAAGGTTCTGGCCCTGGGAGGCGGTCCAAGAGTGTCACGATTTATGGTCATCACTGTCCTGCCGTCCTGGCTCTCGACTCACGCAGAAGCCCTGTCGTCGATGTGGAGAACTGCATGGTGTGTCCGTGAAGTCGCAGTCTTCAGTCTTAGCTGCTTTCCCCCTCTGCAGCCTTGGTTTATTTCTTAGCCTCTCACAGAGCAAGCTCTGGAGCAATGCTGGCTGCCCTCCCGAATCTTCACCTGAGATCGGACAGTCAGACTGGTTTGATTGGAGGTCCCTTGGAATGCTCAAATTTGGTCCTTGTTGGCACTTTTGAGTGCCTGTCTGTGGCCACTGGGCTCCACCCGGGCTGGTGGCAGCAGGCTGGCCCCCCTGAGCAGGCTCCCTGCTGCCACGTCTGTGCTGCTGCCTCGTCCCGTACCCTCCGTGAGATGCTTGCGGAGGGAGACAACCTTATCTCTCTAAAAATTAATTACTTCAAATGGTCTCAATTAAACAGCAGTGTGGTTAGCTTCAGTATAAATTAATTCGGTGGCGTCGCTCTCCTGAATTCATTGTATAACCATTCAAACATATCCTTGCTAATCTTCAAAGTTTAATCATCTTTTCCCGGCCCTTGTCTTCTTCTCTGGGCTTGGACAATGTTAATTGTATTTTAAACTTCCCAGGGTTCTATGAATTCCCTAATTCAGATGAACACTGGCTGAATAACTTCACAGCACTTCTTTAAAAGACCCGCAGTTAATGAAATTGTGTCCTCTTTCATTTTGCGGCCCCTGTATCACATCAGGGATTACTTGTATTTCTGTTGAACTTTTGTTACACTGACCAGGGAAAATCTAGAGCCATCTGGTTTTATTGCCTTCCTCTGTTCCTTTTAGCTGATCTATTATCATCTCCTATTGTTCATCCCTGGAGGTGATTTTTCACCTCTCTCGTGACCCTTCCTGTGTCCACTGGAACTGCCCAGGCCTGGAGGACCGGTCTGGCCCTTACCTGGAAGGTTTATTCTTTCCAGTCACCAGCATGTCTTAAATACCCTTAGGCCTAGAGTGGAGAACGGACTCATCTGAGGACCACACAGGGTCCCAGCCTGCATGGGGGGCTGCTTTCCATTATATGGAAGAACATTTATAGGCTGTGCATCTTATTCCACTTATTTAAGACTCCCCTTTTGTATACTTGTAACTTTTTTCTTAAGATTTTTTTTTTTTTTTGGATGTGTACCGTTTTTTTAGGAACTCTTTAGAGGAATTAAAGAACCTCTTGATGAGGGTGAAAGAGGAGAGTGAAAAAGCTGGCTTGAAACTCAACATTAGAAAAACTAAGACCATGGCATTCAGTCCCATCACTTCATGGCAAGTAGAATGGGAGAAAGTGGAAGCAGTGACAAATTTTCTTTTCTTGGGCTCCAAAATCAATGAGGACAGTGACTGCAGCCACGGAATTAAAAGGCACTTGCTCCTTGGAAGAAAAGCTATGACAAATCTAGATAGCATATTAGAAAGCAGAGACATCACTTTGCCAACAAAGGTCCATATAGTCAAAGCTATGATTCTTCCAATAGTCATGGACAGATGTGAGAGTTGGGCCATAAAGAAGACTGAGCGCCACACAATTGATTTTTTTGAATTGGGGTGCTGGAGGAGACACTTGAGAGTCCCTTGGACAGCAAGGAGATCAAAGCAGTCAATCCTAAAGGAAATCAACTCTGAATATTCATTGGAAAGACTGATGCTAAAGCTGAAGCTCCAATACTTTGGCCACCTGATGCAGAGAATCAACTCATTGGACAAGACTCTGATGCTGGGAAAGATTGAGGGCAAGAGGAGAAGGGAGTGGCAGAGGATGAGATGATTAGATGGCATCACGGATTCAATGGCCATGAATTCGTGCAAACTCTGGGAGATAGTGGAGGACTGGGAAGACTGGTGTGCTGTAGTCCATGTGGTCGCAGAGCTGGACACAGCTTAGCAACTGAACAACAGCAACATTTTTTACAGTCTTTATCAACTTTATTATACTATTGCTTCTGTTTTGTCTTTTGGTTTTTTTGGCCTCAAGGCGTGTGTGACCTAAGCTCCCTGATCAGGGATTGAACCTGTACCCATTTGTACTGGAAGATGAGGTCTTAACGACTGGACCACCGGAGAAGTCCCTGTGTATTTGTAACTTTTACTAGAAAGATGACATTGCCTGATAGACTGTTGAAAGTATTTGGTCATTTGGAAAAAGTGACATTGCTTGAAGAAAATATTTGTTCCTATGAAAATGGCGATCGTGGTTTCCAGTGGATGGTCTTGGAGAGAGTGGGAGTCAAAAGCAGCCCTTTCAGGCCTTGGGTGGGGCCCACCCTCAGGACACTCCTGTCCCTGCAGTGCTGCAGCGATCCAGGCCCCGGCCCCTGTTTCTGTGCCATTCATCTGGGTGGGGCGGGTGGACCTATTTCCTCGAACTGTGCCAAGCCAGGGCTTGGCACCTGTTGAGTCTCTTGGCAGGAACATTGGGCTTTTAGCAGATGGCATCAAGTTTTGACCTTTGCAAAGCATTTACAATCTGAAAATGATGGGAAATGATACAAAAGTAATGAAGGTGGTGCAGGATTACATAATTACGGAGTTGACAGAACCACGGATGTCTAGGCCAGAATGCCTCCTGGTCCGGCTGGTCTCATTCCCCTGCCCATTTCTGTGTGACACTTCCTGGCACGGAATAGGGGGTTGGAGGCACAGTGGGACAGAACGAGGATTTTATGCCTGATGGGTCTCGGATTGCTTGCTAGGTCTGGGAGCTTGTCGTCTCTTGGGAAGAAGAGCTTTGTTAGTTGTTCAGTCATGTCTGACTCTGCAACCCCATAGACTGCAGCCCGCTGGGCTCCTCTGTCCATGGACTTCTCCGGGCAAGGATACTGGAGTGGGTAGCCATTCCTTTCTCCAAGGGATCTTCCGGACCCAGGGAGCCATCCCGGGTCTTCTGCACTGCAGGCGGGTTCTTTACCATCTGAGCCACCAGGGAAGAGCTGTGGGACCCTGAATGTGCAAGCTTCCACAGCTTGGGGAACTAAGGGGTGAGCTCTGGTGGGAGGGCAGGTCTTTGGTTTCTCAGTCTCGAGATCCTCTGGGGACATGAGAGGCCCTGGAGTTCTGTGTGTGGGCCGAGCAGCCGAGGAAGACCTGGTCCAGGGATCTCACACAGCCACTCCTCTGTCCTAGCTGTGGGGCTGTCTCACTTACTCCTTGTGTTCTTAATAACCACGTGATCGAGACATAGTTCACATACCAGAAAACACCCTTTTAATTCATACAGTTCACTGGTTTTCAGTATATCCACAAAGTTGTGCAACTACCTGAACGATCTTATTTCAGAACATTTCCATCACCAGAAAAAGAAACCCTGTACCTGTTGGCCATCACTCCACTCTGCCTGCCACCAGCTGTCTTCATAGACTTGACTATTCCAGCTACTTTATGTAAATCGAGTGACAATATATAACATTTTTTCTTATTCTTTTCCTGAGTACAGTGCTTTCCAGGCAGGTGGTGGCATGTATCAGAACTTCATTCCTTTTTCTGTTTAAATAATAAATACTGCACTGTATGGATATGCCACAGTTGATGGGCTTTCCCAGGTGGTGCTCGTGGTAAAGAACCTGCCTGCCAGTGCAGGTGACATAAGAGACAAGGGCTCAATCCTTGGGTCAGAAAGATCCCCTGGAGGAGGAAATGGCTACCCGCTCCAGTACTCTTGCCTGGAGGATCCCGTGGATAGCGAGCCTGGCAGGCTGCAGTTCACGGGGTTGCAAAGAGTCAGACCTAACTGAGGTGACTTAGCATGCAAGCATTCCATTCATTAGGTGATGGACGTTGGGTTGTTCCCACGTTTTGACCATGGTGAATAAAGCTCCTCTGAATATGTGCCCACATTTTTGTGTAGATACACGTTTTCCATTCTTTTGGTTTCACACCCAGGAATGAGATTATTGAGTTGCGTGGTAAATCTACATTTAACTCTCTGATGGATTGTCAGTTGGTTTTCCAAAGCCATTGCCTCATTCTACATTTCTACCAGTATATATATCAGGGCTCCGGTTTCTCTCTGCCTTTCTCATGCTTAACTGTTGTCCATCTGTTTGATGATAGTCACCACGCTCTGGATGAAGTGATAGCTCACCCTGGTTTCAGTGTGCAGATCCATAGTGACTTCACGATGAACATACACGTACTTAATTCCCTTGTATGGTCACTAGTCCACCGTGTGGCATTTTGCCTACCCCACCCACAGGGAACTCATTACTTCCAATGCAGCCTTTTTAGTTCATCTTATACTTCTTTCTAGGGAGAACAGGGGAAGGATTCAAAGATAATTTCTTGTGTGACATAACTTTGAAGTCTCCTAATTTTTTCAAAATTATATTCCTAGTATTTTGTCATTCTATGCTGTAATATTTATTTGGTGACATAGTAGGCTATAATAGGATTTCTAAATTACTGTTACATAAATTAAGCACTTCCTGGCCCCCTGCTCTGTACCCCAGTTTCAGAATCACATAGCACCTGTATTTACAGAAGATCCTTTATTAAACTAGAATTTGTCCCTTTGTGGAACTGCCCACTCGCTAGCTCAGGTCCCACCCAGGGTGAACGGGATAAGTCAGATTCAGTCTTCCTGGGGTTGCTGTTGAACTCCTGGTCTTGGTGAAAACCAGGAGAAGGGTTGGAGAGGTCCCATGGGGGGTGGGGGATGAGCTCTGTGCATTTCCTTGCTGCACATCCTCCACTTAACTTAGGGTGGCTTGTCTTTGTTCTGAATTCGCTCATCTCAGATTTTTGTCACATGTGTGTCGTGGCCGTGAAGAATCAGTAGGTGCTGTTCGGGAAAGCTGGGTGTTGGGAGTTCTGCCAAAGGTGATCGGCTGGGGAGAGTTGGAGAGTTGGTATCGCCTGTTGACTTTTTGTGTCCCTCCAGTTCCTCCAGGACACCTTGGATGCCCTCTTCAACATCATGATGGAGAACTCGGAGAGCGAGACCTTTGATACGTTAGTGTTTGATGCTCTGGTAAGGGACCTTGACTTTGCATCTGCTTAGAAATTACGGGGCTTTCATGTTGCAACCTTTGAAGCTGGGGCGGGAGCCGTCACCGTAACCTTGAAAACGTTTTCAGTTGTAAGCCCAATCAAAGCAAATGAATTGAGAGGTAGAAAGTTTCTTGTAATGTAGTGCTGTAGTTATGGATGTAATTGTCAGCGGAAGAAGAGATAAACTGGCTGGCCAGCCTGTGTCTGAAAATGTTAGTGCCCAGGTGACTCGCACAGAGGTGCAGGTGATTCAGCTGAAGATTCCAAAATGGTTTGCATCTCTTTTGCTAATGAAAATATTAATTTAACAGGTATTTATCATTGGACTAATTGCTGATAGAAAATTTCAGCATTTTAATCCTGTTTTGGAAACCTACATTAAGAAACACTTTAGTGCAACCTTAGCCTACACGTAAGTTGTTTTTTGTTGTTTTAAAACCAGTTCTTCTTTTTGTATCTTTGTTAAGACTCTTTTCCGTGTACTTTTGCCTATGGTTCTACATTTCCCTTCCCCAATGGTGAGTTTCCTGGAATCATTTTTATTACTGTTTTCCTCTTAACAGACCTAAAAATCTTGGAAAAGATAGGGGATGCATTATAGGATTCTGGAATAAATTCTTGTTCTTCTCTACACCTTTCTTTTGTCTTTGAGTTGTTCCCTCTATGTTTGATGAAATGGATAAATGGATACAGAGTGCTTGCCACACTGCAGCTTCCTCACAGCCATTTGATGAATGAATGAATGGATGTGGTCTTGTCTTGAGATTATTGGTTATTTAGTGTGAATATTAATAAAATTCAGTCTTATACTTTTCAATCTATTTCTTCACTCTTTATTTTTTAAGGTTGCAGGTGATTTGTTTATTTTTGCTCTGTTGGATCAAGCTGGATAAAATAATTTTTTTTTTCTTTTAAAGTGGTTTAGTGATGTTTAAAGAGGCAGAATGTTAATGTTGTTCAGATAAAACATCTGCACGTTTGGCAATTATTTTTAAACTTCATCTGGATATTGGCTTTTAATACTCCTACATTTCTTTCTTTTAAAAATTTTTTTCTTTACATAGTTGTTTTTATTGAAGTGGCATTGATTTGAAAGGTGGTGTTAGTTTCAGGTTTACAGCAGAGTGATTCAGTTATGTGTGTGTGTATAATATATACATATATTCCTTTTCAGATTCTTTTTGCTCTTTAAAGAGTTCCTCTCCTCTGTTCCAGAAGCTTCAGCTCTGACTAACTAGGATTCTGACTCCCCACCCAGCTGTTCTGCACTCACCTAGCTGCTCCCTACCTGGCCCCCTCTCGGGTCCCTGGGAGTAGGGCTCCCAGGGGAAGGTGTGGAGCCTGGTGTCAAGGCCACAGCCCTGGGACTTGCTGCCACGGCTTGTGTTACCACGGTCACTTGCAAACTTAGGTTGCTTCGCGTCTCTGAGCTTCAGCCTTCTTATCTGCACAACAGCACGGTTGTAGGTTTTCTTGAGAATTTTAATAAGTTCTTAACGTGTCAAGTGTTTGGAATAATCCATGGCACTTAGCACCAAGCAGTAGTTATATTCCGTTATTATTAGAATTATTAGGGCGAGTTCCTCGTTCTCTCACAGTGGGATTTATTGGCACTGATTCAGACTGTTTTCTGTGTGAGCTGCAGTGAAAAAGAAAGGTTTAATATTTTAAAGAACATTTCACTTAGATTCCTTAGAAATGATTCCCTTTTAGGGCCAGGAACTTGAATCGAAGTTCCCATCTGTGTCTTGCCCCTACTTAGGTCAGAACCTGTTGTCCCTGGCTGCGGGAACTCAAGGTCAGCGGGCCTGTCCCTGGGTCTCGGACTCTTCTGTATCTTCAGTAGTGCTTGTTTATTGTAGGGCTGCTGGTGGAGCCCCACGTGGCCAGGAAGCAGGGGTGTCCTCAGGCACACAGGGCAAGCTGTGACAAGCTTGCTGCTTGCTGGCTAATCAACCTTTGTTTAAGACCTTCAGTTCTCTCTGTGGAGAAGCCCAGTTGGCCCGCACTTCAGACCTGCAGACTGCTGGTCGGGTGGCACCATCTCGCTATAGCAACCAAAAGGAGTCAGTGCAGGGTTCGGGGGGGGCCTGAATGCTGCTCTGGGTCCCATGTGACCTCCTGCTGTGTCACTGCCACCATCCTCCTTTACTGAAACTGGGCCCAACAACTGTTCTCAGATTAGAGTTTTTACTTTCATTTTAGAAAGTCAGAACGGTGGCAAGGTCACCGTGCTGCAGGCCAGGTCCTCTTTCTGGCGTCCCCTTGCCCTTATTCTCAAAGGGGGAAGCATACCTGGGGAGCATTGGGCAGGTTAGTCCATGGAAGACACAGAAAGTACCATCTTACTGTTAAGTTACAACAGGATGGAGCCAAGAATCCGTATCCTCTCATCCAGTCTGTCATCTGCAGAAAAATTTTTAATTTCGGAAAATAAGTGTTCTTATCTTGTTTTGACTAACCAGCAACCCCAAGTGGTTCTTCAGCCGTTGGAATCTGAGCATTTCGCCTTGAAATGCCAGAGGAGATAATTGAGGTTCACGCAGTTCTAACGCAATCAGGAAGGCTGCCTCTGCCCTAATGAAGTGTTTGCAGCGTTCTCCAGCCCAGGGGACATTCTAGTACCAAGCATCATCACAAACAGTCTCTCCCCTCCCCTGCTTGGGGGGGAGGTGGGTGGAGGCTTAGATTAGATTCCCATCCAGGCAGTTTCTTTACCTCTTTCCTTTGATAAATGTTGAGATCTGGAGCCTTTCTTTGCAAACAACTCTGAGAAGAAATTAACGAAGACTAGAGGCAATGGGTGTTACTTCTTAGCTTTCTAAGTCACAGAGCAGGTGCTTGCTGTATGGGTGGTTCACGGGGCAGAGTGACCGGGGCTGGTCCAAGCCAGGAGGGAGGGAGGCGTCAGCTTTTGGGACGGTTCTTCCCCAAAACCAGCAGGACGTGCTCCTTCTGTGCACAGACCTGCCTTTCCCGGAGCTGGTTCGGGCCTCCTCCCCACTGAACCGATGCCCCATTGGTCTGGTCCTCTCACCAGTTTGGTCTTTCTATAGTTACAAGTGGTGTGACGGGTGTGGATTCGGGTCCTGTGACTTCCTGATTTATTTTCTGATTCTGGGCCATGCTTTCCTTCTTTTTGTTCTTTCCTTTGACTGAACTTTTGGAAGGATTTCCAAAATCTGTTTCTATGGAATGAATGTGAAAAGTGAAAGCGTCAGTCGGTCAGTCATGTCTGACTCTTTGCGACCCCATGGACTGTAGCCCACCAGGCTCCTCTTATCCATGGGATTCTCTGGGCGAGAATACTGGAGTGGGTAGTCATTCCCTTCTCCAGATGGAATGTATATTTCTTGGGCTATCAGTAGGGTTTAAGAGAACAGGGTGTGTGGGGCTGTCAGTTTGGGAAAGTATGTTTTTAAACTGGGTGAAACAGCTTTTATGCCCGGACTTGAGAGGCTCTGCCAGGCCTCGAGAACCATCACAAGACTTGTAAGGGTAGATACCTTCCCAGGGTCGGGACCAGGGGAACCTAACGGGAGGGGATCTTTCTGGCCTCACTTCTTCAGGACACACTGCCAGGAAGGCTCCTGTGACAGCATTGTGAGGTTTCTTGAGTTCTTCATCTTGATCAGTGTTAGAAATGATTTCACATCCACTCAGTCGCACCACAGCCTTTTTATTGTGATTTATCAGTAAAATCGTTTCTCTTAGGTTCTTCCGAGGTCATCCACGAGCCAAGTTTCAGTTGCTCTTATGAGTGACTTGTACTAATCTCAAATAACAAGCTGGTGCACACTGGCTCCTAACTTTACGAGAAGAGCTGTCAGTACCTTGGCGGGTTGTTGTTGCTGTTGTTGTTGTTTTTTATGAATATTTAAAAGCCAGAAGGAATTCTTGTTGATTACTGAAAAAGTTAGGGGGTGGAGACGTTTGGTTTGGGGGTAATTTTGTTGGTTGTTGTCATACAAGTTTTACATGTGTTGCTAGTTTTTGAAGTTACAGTGTAGCCAAACGCACCACAAGCTGAAAATACACTGAAGTGATTTAATTATTCCTTTATGATTTAAAAGGCTTGACTTGAAGATTATTAGTTTATGGGCCAGTAGTTGGCTCTGTGGTAGAGAACCTGTCTGCCAATGCAGGAGGTGTGAGTTCAGTCTCTGGGTTGGGAAGATCCCCTGGAGGAGGAAATGGCAATCCACTCCAGTATTCTTGCCTGGGAAATCCCATGGACAGAGGAGCCTGGCATACTACTGTCCATGGGGTCATGAAGAGTCAGACATGACTGAGCGTACATGCATAGAGGTAGAAAATGTAGACATTTGGACAGAATTAAAAACTGATTATTACTCTTACTGCCTCTATCATTTGAAAATAGCACTCAATTGAAAAAAAAGAGCATTATGAAAACAGATATGTCTGTAAAGAAAACCCCTTTGATTTTGTTGTTGAGCATTGGAATGCTAGATCACCCACCGAGTCCTGGGCTTCTCCATCTGCAAATTAGGGGTAAAACTGAACACTTGTCATACAGTGTTGCTGTGGAGAATAAATTATATAATACTCTTAAATGCTTAGGAGGACATCTAAAACTTAGAAAATGCTTGTTAAATGCTCAGATCTCGCTCCTCTGAGAGTTGTTTTATGGGTCACTTTTAATCTGTTTCGAATACATTTCACAAATATGCACATACTGATAATTTGTGAACCCAGCTAAAAAGAACCCAAATATCCACTTGTATATTTCTGCCCCAGTTAAGAAATGAGATACTGTAGTCGTCTGAATTTGTTGATGTGTGTTTCCGTTCCAAACAGGAAGCTGACGAAAGTTTTGCGGAACTATGTGGACAATGCCGAGAAGCCGGGAATAAGTGACCAGCTGTATAAAGCCATGAAGGCTTTAGAGTACATCTTCAAGTTCATCGTGCGTTCCCGGATCCTGTTCAACCAGTGCGTGTCCCTGTGCCAGCTCTCCAGAGGGCTGGGAGGAGACTCTTTTCTTCCTTCCTTCCTTCCTTCCTGCGTCTTCTCCCTTCCCCTGCCTCGTTCTTCTTTGCCTCTCTCTCCTCCTCCCCTTCCTTTCCCTGCGGTCTAGCAGAACATGGCAGTTAACAGACAGCAATTCTGGGCTGGAGCTGTCCACGCTCACCCTAACTGCTCCCCAGTGGAGTAAAAGGCAAGCTCTCTGAGTTTGAGTCTTGAGCCCTGAGTCTGAACTGTATGCCTGTGAGTCAAACATTGTCTCCTGAAAGCATTGGCATTTTGTCCGACACAGTACAGACTGAACACCCAGAGTTCTACAGTTCTTTTCAGTGTTATTTTACAGAGGAAAAAAACCCCTTGAAGAACACACAAAATTAAAACAAGCCACATCAACAATAATAAACAGCAAGGTAAATTAACTCACCTGGGAAGGTGGTGGGGCTTCCGCCCTCTTTCCTTCAACTAGAATCATGTTTTGTTTCTGGAGAGAGGTTCCTATACACGAAATGGCCTTGTGCATGGACATTCAGTGTTTTAACTTAGGGATGTGTTTCATGGATTATCTGGGCAAATTTATGAGTTGTTTTCAAACTTTAAAGTGGATTGGGGTATTTCCGATCCACTTTAAAATAATGACTTCATCATTTTATAGAGAACATTAGTGTTTTTTCCTAGATATCTATAGATGAAAGAATGGGGCTAAAATAAATGAGGTTTCAGTCGGTCCACAACGTTTAGCTCTGAATGCAGAGAGGAGAAGCAGGGGTAGGTGGGACGCTGGGGCGTTGAAGCCGACTCCCGCTGCTGCTGTTTGCGGAGGCTCCTGCTTAGGGTGCCCTACAGTGGGTGATGCTGCTCCTTGTCAGTTATGGGAGGGTGATATTCTTGTGTGAGTCCGAAACACAGAGATGGAGTTTAAGAATCAGTGTCCCTCTGATTCACAGAGTACATGTCGCCTTTAAAAGCACAGCCCTCTTGAAATGTATCAGTGAATATGGGGAATTGAGGGAGTGTGGACCCAAGTCGGTACCTCCTTATTGACTCTTCATTTTGTTGGCCTGAAGTTGGCTTTCCAGAACAGCCAGGGAGAGAGGGGAGGTATTCACGAACCAGTCTCGTGTACCCTGTGGGGCACGTAAGCCAGAGGAGCAGGAGACTGTGTGTAGAGCTGTAAGAGTCACAAACGGGGTGGTGCCCTCCACTGATCAGTGGCCACAGCCCCTGTGTTACTGGACAAGGATGGCCTGTGCTGTGGTCATTCTACGGTTCCTGTGAGTTCAGACCCGTGGTTTGAGGCCGTCATGCTCTGCTCCTTGACTGAAGAATACACTCTTTTACTTTGCTTATCATGGATAGGTGTGAATCTTGATGAGGGTCACGAAGCTTTCTGTTTTTGTCAGGGTGAAACCTGTTGATGATTTTCTCACTGTCAAGGTGTGAAAGATGACTAAGAAAGTAGGGTGTTTTTTTTTCTCTGTATTTTATCATATTTTTCAGTAAAATTGCTTCTACAAAAAGGAACTTTTTGGAAGCCCATGGTAGAGACCTAACAAAAGCAGAAGATATTAAGAAGAGATGGCAAAAATACACAGAAGAACTGTACAAAAAAGATCTTCACGACCTAGATAATCATGATGGTGTGATCACTGACCTAGAGCCAGACATCCTGGAATGTGAAGTCAAGTGGGCCTTAGAAAGCATCACTACGAACAAAGCTAGTGGAGGTGATGGAATTCCAGTTGAGCTATTCCAAATCCTAAAAGATGATGCTGTGAAAGTGCTGCACTCAATATGCCAGCAAATTTGGAAAACTCAGCAGTGGCCACAGGATTGGAAAAGATCAGTTTTCATTCCAATCCCAAAGAAAGGCAATGCCAAAGAATGCTCAAACTACCGCACAGTTGCACTCATCTCACACGCTAGTAAAGTAATGCTCAAAATTCTCCAAGCCAGGCTTCAGCAGTATGTGAACCGTGAACTTCACGGTTTTAGAAAAGGCAGAGGAACCAGAGATCAAATTTCCAACATCTGCTGGATCATGGAAAAAGCAAGAGAGTTCCAGAAAAGCATCTATTTCTGCTTTATTGACTATGCCAAAGCCTTTGACTGTATGGATCACAATAAACTGTGGAAAATTCTGAAAGAGATGGGGATACCAGACCATCTGATCTGCCTCTTGAGAAATTTGTATGCAGGTCAGGAAGCAACAGTTAGAACTGGACATGGAACAACAGACTGGTTCCAAATAGGAAAAGGAGTTCGTCAAGGCTGTATATTGTCACCCTGCTTATTTAACTTATATGCAGAGTACATCATGAGAAATGCTGGACTGGAAGAAGCACAAGCTGGAATCAAGATTGCCAGGAGAAATAACAATAACCTCAGATATGCAGATGACACCACCCTTATGGCAGAAAGTGAAGAGGAACTCAAAAGCCTCTTAATGAAAGTGAAAGTGGAGAGTGAAAAAGTTGGCTTAAAGCTCAACATTCAGAAAACGAAGATATGGCATCCGGTCCCATCACTTCATGGGAAATAGATGGGGAAACAGTGGAAACAGGGCTGACTTTATTTTTCTGGGCTCCAAAATCACTGCAGATGGTGACTGTAGCCATGAAATTAAAAGACGCTTACTCCTTGGAAGGAAAGTTATGACCAACCTAGATAGCATATTAAAAAGCAGAGACATTACTTTGCCAACAAAGGTCCATCTAGTCAAGGCTATGGTTTTTCCTGTGGTCATGTATGGATGTGAGAGTTGGACTGTGAAGAAGGCTGAGCGCCAAAGAATTGATGCTTTTGAAGTGTCGTGTTAGAGAAGACTCTTGAGAGTCCCTTGGACTGCAAGGAGATCCAACCAGTCCATTCTGAAGATCAGTCCTGGGATTTCTTTGGAAGGAATGATGCTAAAGCTGAAACTCCAGTACTTTGGCCACCTCATGCAAAGAGTTGACTCATTGGAAAAGACTGATGCTGGGAAGGATTGGGGGCATGAGGAGAAGGGGACGACAGAGGATGAGATGGCTGGATGGCATCACTGACTCGATGGATGTGAGTCTGAGTGAACTCTGGGAGTTGGTGATGGACAGGGAGGCCTGGCGTGCTGCGATTCATGGGGTCGCAAAGAGTCGGACACGACTGAGCGACTGATCTGATCTGGTCTTGCTTTTATTTAGAGGCTTCCCTGGTGGCTCAGATGGTAAAGAATCTGCCTGCAATGCAGGAGACCCAGGTCTGATCCTTGGGTTGGGAAGATCCCCTGGAGAAGGGAATGGCTACCCACTCCAGTATTCTTGCCTGGAGAATTCCATGGATGGTGGAGCCTGGTGGGCTACGGTCCATGGGGTTGCAGAAGAGTCAGACAAAATCTTGCTTTTATATGTGTCCCACTAATTTTAAATCTTTGATTACTCTAAAATAACATCGACACTAAGGTGAGAGGATGAACTTGAAAGAGTGGAACAATCAGGTGGTGTGGATTATGTCATGTTTTATGTGAAAAAATTTTCATCATGTACAATTTGTGATCAGTATGGCCCTGGGTCAGGGATTCATTGATGCCCGGCATCTCCTTTTCAAACACACTGCTGATTTTCCTTCTCATTCAGAGATTAATAATGAAAAGAAAGGTATGTTCAAGGTCAGTGTGTTCCTGCTATTGTTGTAAATGCTATAATCTTTTACAAAATAATGCTGCTTAGAAAAGATTGGGGTCACCCAAGTGGACCAGTGGCAAATTGTTTCTCTCTGTTTCTCCTTAATCTCTTTCAGCCTGAAAATACAAATGGTGTGCGATCTTGGGACCATGGTCTTGTAAATAGCACTGAGTTTGATTGATCTTCTTGGGGTAGCAGTATGACTGGCTACATGTTAGAGAAACAGATGAGGTTCGCTTGTTTCCCTAACATGGCGTGGAACCCAGAGGAAGAGTCTGGAGCTTGTGCACTTGGTCTCTGCTTACTTATTTCATCCTTGGCTCCTTCTATCTCTCTGCCCCACTGTCCTTAGGAATCTCTGTCTGTCTCATGGCCCCAAAGTGGCTCCTGCTCCTCCTGGTGTCAAGACCTCACTGCAGGCTGCAGAGAAGGCAAAGTGGATGTCAACAGCTCTTTCAGTTACTTTCCTTAAGGAACATTGTCCCCACTGCCTACAGTGGGTCATGTGCTTCCCTCCTATTGGCCATCCTAGATGCAAGGGAGATGGGAAAGAATTTATTGATGCTGGTGGCTCAGATGGTAAAGCGTCTGCTCACAATGCAGGAGACCTGGGTTCGATCCCTGGGTCAGGAAGATCCCCTGGAGAAGGAAATGGCAACCCACTCCAGTACTCTTGCCTGGAGAATCCCATGGACAGAGGAGCCTGGTAGGCTCCAGCCCATGGGGTGGCAAAGAGTCAGACACGACTGAATGACTTCACTTTTCAACAAAATCAGATTTCCTTTAGTAAAGTAGTGAAGGAGAAGTATATATTGAATGGGCATTGACACTCTTTCTCATACCTTTAATCAGGAATTCCTGTTACCTGCCAGCGTAATATCCCTAACTTATCTCAGGTTAGTAACGCAGTGCAGTGGGTACAGAAGTGTCCAACTCTTTGCAACCCCCTGGACTGTAGCCCACCAGGGTCCTCTGTCTGTGGAATTTTCCAGGTAATAATAGTGGAGTGGGTTGCATTTCCTGTTCCAGAGGATCTTCCCGACCCAGGGATCGAACCTGCATCTCCTGCATTGGCACAGGGATTCTTTACCACTGCGCCACCTGGGAAGCCCAAGCCCCAGCTTTGTAAATCCCATGTAATTAGGCCCCTGACAGCCTTTCTTCCTCGTTAGTTTTGGGGTCACTCTGTGAGACTCCGGTCTCCACTCTCTCTTTGACTTTGAGCCACTGAGCCCTAAGTGTCGCACAAGGGTGATTCAGTCCTATTGTGTCATGGAAATGGAGCGGAATACTGAACAGACCCTTGCCCGCGGCCTCGGCAGTGCCTTATGTCTGGACAGCCTTAGGAATGCCTTTGTTTTGGCCCTCGGCCACTCGGTGTTGGCAGAGACCATGGTCCTGGTGCCAGCCTTTTTCCTGGAGTTGGGGGAGCCAGGCTTGATCCCCAGATGAGTCTCTCTGCTGGGTTCATGTGTTTGTGAAGAGCTGAGGCCGTTCAGGACACAAAGTGCCAAGAGTTGAGAAGGCCAGCAGAGCAGTTGCCAGAAGACTTCACGAACCTTCCAGGATCCTTGTCCTGATATCCCTGACCTCATCTCACCAGACACTGTCCCACCAGAATCCTTCCTTTCCAAGAGCCTAATGGGCTTTGGAGCCCTGACTGTCCCAGACTTTTAAAGTATATTGACCTTAGTTTCTCTCTAGTTTCTTAAATGTGTATCTTGGCCGCCTTTATGATTCTTGAGGGCAGACAAGGACATATGTTCCTCTCAGAGCCTAGAACACAGTTGTAGTTGCATTGTATAAATATGATAGTGCTTAAATTTCAATCTGTAGTCTGAGATTTCTGAGAAGAATCTATGATAGGAAAAAAGAAACCAGGATGTTGAAATCACAGACATGGGGCTAAAGTCTCTCAATTGTTTCCTGTCCTCAAATACCCTCCACCCTGAGACCCATTTTGGTAGTCTTCATTGTCTTCATTACATTGACATGAAATAACATTCCTATTGTGTATATACTGTTTAGGGGAAAAGCCGTCCTGTGTCCCGCCCAGTTTTCCGGGATGTTTGATTCCTAACAAGTTCTGAGCAACTCTGACGCATGGTTTTTTCAGGGGTGAGGGAGAAAGCAAACTCAGGTTCCCGTTTTCTTACCTGCAAAGCATCTATTACCTTGAGAGAAAAACAGTTGTGCTCACAGCTGGAATCAAGTGTGTTTTTCTATTTGCAGTTGAAATAAACTTCGGAGGTCTTTTGTTTTTCTTCTCCTTTCAAACAGGTATGCTGTGCTTTCACATAATGTAGTAGCTTTGTAAAATTCCACGTTGACAGTAATTACTCTTCTGGAGAAGGAAGGGGTGAAACATTGGAGATGAAGATACTGAAACTAATCCTTGTCACCCCACTTGCTTTCTCACTATACAAATCCATACTTTGTTTGTTTGTTTAGAGATGAGAACAGCATTTTTAAAACTCTGGTCCAAAGACATTTGGTTCTTGGGGAAGCCACGGAGAGACTCCTGACAGCCAGGGGCACTTCTCCGCTGGTTTGGCTTGTCTGTGCTTCCTGTGTAGGTGGATCACATTGGCTGGAAAGCCGGAAAACAGACGCAGCCTGCATGAGGCTGTCTGAATCCAGTCACTGAAGCTGGTTATTGCTGCCTGCTGCCTGTCTCACCTGGTGTTAGCTTCCTGAATAGTTAGTCGTTGATCATGAATAAGTTGTAGACCCGTCATTTTGCTATCATTTCCTCGGCCACAATTGTAGGATGTGGTTAATAAACAAAGGTCAAGCTGTTCCTTGTTAATGGATACTTAACGTTTAAATAGAGCGAGGTATGATGACTAGGCTTTGTCTGTGTATTTACCAGTCGCCCTCTGAGTCCTTTCCTCTTACCCACCTCAGTGTGGGGTGAACAAGGGACTCTTGGTTTATTCGTCTCTAGAGACCTTGCCTTCCTTACAGAAAGGGGCTCCAAAGTGCTTGCTGTAAAATACTGCCATATATATCTTTTAAATGGTGGTTGGCAGCAGAGGAATTAATAATTAAATTTTCATTCTTGAGGGATTCCTAGTGGAATATTAAATATAAGAAAGACCCATGAATTGATTGTACCTTGTAGATTTTGAAGCTGTATTATTGGGGGCATGCAGATTTAGAACTGTGATCTCTTTGTTGTGAACTTACTGCTTAATGTGAAAAGGTTCCCTTTATCTTTTGGTTAGTATTTTCGCAGAATACCATTTCCCATTCTTTTACTTTCAGCCTTCCTGTGTTCTTATATTTAAGGTGTGTCTCTTATACACAATATAGAGCTGTTTTTTTTTTTTTATCCAGTGTAAAAATCCTTTTAATTTACTATTAATACACTCAGGTAACATATTAAGTTTATTTCAATTGTCTTTCTATTAATTTTGTTTTGCTCATCTATATTATGCTTTTTTCTGCCTTCTTTAGTACCAATCAAAATGTTCTTTTCCTCGTCCCATTTTCTGTCTCTTGTGTTATTATTGTCATGCATTTCAAGTCTACAAATACCCTAAACTTCATAAAGCATTGCTATTATTGTTTTGTATAGTCGGCATTCATTCGGTATGTTTTATACTTATCGTTGTTTTTCGATCTTTCTTTTAATTTTATGTTTCTCTATAGAATTATTTTCCTTCAGTGTAGAGGAATCATGTAGCGTTTCTTTTGGTATAAGTCTGATGCGGGGTTTTTTTTAAATGAAAATTGTTGGTTTCATTTTTGTTTTTGAAGGATGTTTTCATTTAATAGAGAATTCTAGATTGACAGCTGTTTTCTCCTTGTAGGTGTTATTTTCTCTTTCGGTTTCCATCATTTCTGGTGAGAAGTCAACTTTCAGACTTACTGCTACATCTTTGAAGCTAATGGTATCTTTAACAACTGTTTTCTAGCTATGTTTGCCATTTTTCTCTTTTTTTTCTGTGGTTATTAGCAATTTTACTATGGATTGCTTAGGAATGATTTGCTTTTTATCTACCCTACGTTGGATTCTGAGAGTTTCTTGAATTTTGGATTGTCGCTTATATTAGTTTCAACAAATTCATGGCCATTATCGCTTCTAATGTTTCATTTGTCACATTGTACCTGTCATTTTCTTCTGTAACTTCAGTTACATGTATCTGAGCTGTCTTCAATATGTCCTACGTATCTTAGCACACGTTTCTAGGTTTTCTTTCTCTTCTGTTTATTTTCCTGTTGATTGTCTTCCATTTCACTGATTCTGTTTCTAACAATGTCTAATCTCAATTTTACCCATATAATGAATTCTTTATTTTAGATATTGTATTTCGTTTCAGAATTTTCATCTTTTTTTATACATTCATTTTTCTACAAGAATTTTTTTATCTTGCCTTCTGTTTTCTCCATCTCTCTATTTTCCATATTTCCAGTTTTCTATGTTTTCCATCTTTTCTGTTTTGCAGCATAATGCTATAATGCTTATATTTATTTTGACATTCTTGTGACAAGATGTAACTACTTGCTAACTACAGTATCTTGACCACCTGGGTATCTGTTTCTGTTGTCTTTTCCTTCTTTGATTTGGCCACATGGTATTTTGCTGTGTTTAGTAGCTTGTTTGAATATGGGACTGTGAACATATACAACTGTCAAAGCCCCAGGTGATGTGATCTTCTTCTAGAGAGGACTGATCTTTTCTAGGCAGAGAAGTGGACTGAACGCTTAGGCTACAGAGGCTGTGTGTAGCCTTTGTAAGCCTCAGTCTTATGCAGTTTTCCTTTGGTTTTCCAGGGCTTTCAACGAGAGTCTGCTGTGTTATCTGGGCCCTTCTCCCTGGCATTTTTCAAACTGAGTTCTTTATCTCTGGAGACTGATAAAAACTCTACTTTGCTTTACAGATGTTTTCAGTTTGGTTTTCAGTGCCCAGCCCCATTGAGCCTTAGGAATTGGCAGATATACTGGGGCAGAGGGGGTGGAGGAGAATGGCTGAGTATATGCTAGAAACCTCCCCAAGTATTTGCACCAGTCTGTCAAACTGTGCTTAATTTTACCAGCAGGCAGAAATTCATGAGTTCATAAGTGTCATTGTTGGGTACTGTTTATACAAGCCCCTCTTTGAAAGTTTTTTGCAAAACAGATACACTAGTTTGCAATTCCCCATTTTAGACAGACTTTGTTTCCTTACAATGGAACTCATTTAAATATAAGATTACCTCTAGGGTAATTAATTATCACTTAGTTTACAAAATTTTCCATTGTACACAAGTTTTCAGGTATGGTATACTTTTAATTAGGCAGAAAGCTAGTCTATATTAATAAAACATCTGCGTTGCAGCATTTTAAAATGCAAATGTGTTGGTTTTTAGTAACACGGCAGCTTGAAGTATCTGCTAATAAATTATTTATAGATGAAACTTATTTACAATTAGCAACATGTATTTGCATGCATGGAACCAATGTACAACTTCTTTATTATCCATTTATTGAATATGTTCTACCTTTTGAATGTTTTCCCAGAACCACCAATTCTATGATGAAAGAATATCATTCAATGATAATATAGTATCATTACTCTGAGATCAAGTAATTTTTTGCATTTATTCTTACAGTGTCATTTTTGAATGATTCTGAAATCACGGTAAACTTGGTGTCTTTGTGATAGTCTGTTATTTGACATGGGTTTAAGAAACACGCGCAGAATATATGCTGAGATGTTAATAATGAGATCTCTGCGGGGCAACATTAAAGCTGGATTTCTCCCTTCTTCCTTCCTCTCTCTCCTCCTTCCCCTTTCTCTCCTTCCCTCCCTTTTTACTACATTTCTCTGGTTTTCAGACTTGTAGAATGTAGACAAAAGACAATAAATAGAGTGACTGAAGATCAGCTTCTTCAGCACGGAGGCAGACCTTCCTGGCTGCATGGTCCAGATCATGCCCTCACTGCCCAGTCCTCTGCCGTGTTCCGTGGACGCTGAGGACGTTCTGTCCCGGTCTACCTTACCAGCCCAGCGGCACCTCTAGCGTCTGTGGACGTGGGAGCAGAAGGCGGCCGTGTGCCTGTGCCCGGCCCACAGATCCCGTGTGTTCCTTTGCAGGCTCTATGAGAACAAAGGAGAGGCTGATTTCGTGGAGTCCCTGCTGCAGCTCTTCCGGTCCATCAGCGATATGATGAGCAGCGTGTCGGACCAGACCGTCCGGGTGAAGGTAGGCCCTCGGGTGCGGCAGCGCCGACTGCGTGCGGGCCGCTCTTAGACGCGGGGTTCCCCGCGGGCCCAGGAAAGCAGGGACTGCGCGTCCTACGAAACCTGGACTTACCGGGAGTGGCTTTGCAATGACCGTAATCGTGGTGCCTGTAATGGGATTCTCTTTGTTTTCTCTGTAGCTGCTCTTAAATTTTGCTACCATTGCTCTTGCTTTTTTTTCTTTAATTAAATTTGATTGTTTAAAATTTGGCTGCGCCGCTCAGCATGTGGGATCTTAGTTCTCCAACCAGGGATTCAACGCACGCCCCCTGCAGTTGAAGCATGGAGTCTTAACCGCTGGACCGCCAGGGAAGTCCCTGCCATTGCTCTTTGTCTCTCCGTGGGGAGAGGGTCTCAGTTTCCTCATGGAAGGGTGGGGAAGTGGATGAGAACAGTGTTTTTGTGTCTGTTGTCAGGGCATCTCAGTATCTGAGCGGGAGTGGGAGGCTGAGGCTGTAGGGGCCCCAGGCATCCGCCAGATCTCAGACGAAGCTGTGCCCATAGTGGTACGTCTTCGTCCTCCAGCAAGTCTGGATCCAGCCTTCCCGTGGTCCTGCTCTTCTCATCACCTCATTATCTGTTCTTGCCCTGTGGTCCTCTGTGGGATCAAGATGCCTTTATCCCAAAGGTGGGGTCTGGGTGGTCTTCAGGACATGTTAGGGGTAGAGGTGTCAGGGGGCAGGGCATGGGGGAAGCCCACAGATCAACCCAGAGCCCACACACTCCCTAGCATCCCCCTTTCTGGAAATTTCCATGTGGCTGACTTACTGCAGAAGAAGCCATGTAGTCTGCATGTGTTGCCCATGCTGATTCCTTCCGAGGACAGATCAGATCAGATCAGTCGCTCAGTCGTGTCCGACTCTTTGCGACCCCATGAATCGCAGCACGCCAGGCCTCCCTGTCCATCACCAACTCCCGGAGTTCACTCAGATTCACGTCCATCGAGTCAGTGATGCCATCCAGCCATCTCATCCTCTGTCATCCCCTTCTCCTCCTGCCCCCAATCCCTCCCAGCATCAGAGTCTTTTCCAATGAGTCAACTCTTTGCATGAGGTGGCCAAAGTACTGGAGTTTCAGCTTTAGCATCATTCCTTCCAAAGAAATCCCAGGACTGGTCTCCTTCAGAATGGACTGGTTGGATCTCCTTGCAGTCCAAGGGACTCTCAAGAGTCTTCTCCAACACCACAGTTCAAAAGCATCAATTCTTTGGTGCTCAGCCTTCTTCATAGTCCAACTCTCACATCCATACATGACCACAGGAAAAACCATAGCCTTGTCTAGGCGAACCTTTGTTGGCAAAGTAATGTCTCTGCTTTTGAATATGCTATCTAGGTTGGTCATAACTTTCCTTCCAAGGAGTAAGCGTCTTTTAATTTCATGGCTGCAGTCACCATCTGCAGTGATTTTGGAGCCCAGAAAAATAAAGTCTGACACTGTTTCCACTGTTTCCTCTCTGTTTCCCATGAAGTGATGAGACCGGATGCCATGATCTTCGTTTTCTGAATGTTGAGCTTTAAGCCAACTTTTTCACTCTCCTCTTTCACTTTCATCAAGAGGCTTTTGAGTTCCTCTTCACTTTCTGCCATAAGGGTGGTGTCATTTGCATATCTGAGGTTATTGATATTTCTCCAGGCAATCTTGATTCCAGCTTGTGTTTCTTCCAGTCCAGCGTTTCTCATGATGTACTCTGCATATAAGTTAAATAAGCAGGGTGACAATATACAGCCTTGACGTACTCCTTTTCCTATTTGGAACCAGTCTGTTGTTCCATGTCCAATTCTAACTGTTGCTTCCTGACCTGCATACAAATTTCTCAAGAGGCAGATCAGGTGGTCTGGTATTCCCATCTCTTTCAGAATTTTCGTTTATTGTGATTCTGAGGACAAGAGTCTTCCAAATGATTAACTCTTAGCTTTCGTTCCACTGCTTCCTGAAGCCTGCTGTGTTCTCATGTTCCTTTTTGAATGTTCTTTTAATGTGTCATTTCAGGAAGCATCCTTATGGCTATTGTCTTAAAACTGTTGTGGGAAAGTGGTTTCCCAGCTTTTAAGTGTCGAACAAACATGTCCATGTACTCAGGTGTGTGTTGCATTGCTGTGACCAGGGGAACCAGTGTCACTTAACGTGAGGAGTCATAACGATCCTTTCATCTCAGAGGTGATGCTGCTGTCTGGAGGAGCTGTGGTCCCTTGGCATCATTTCTGTCGTGATGTAGAGCTGGTGGTCCACAGAGAAAGCTGCATCGTGCCTATTTTCAAGTTGTGGCTTAATTATTTTGGCAACTTACTGCCTGAAAGTGAAAGTCGCTCAGTTGTCTCTGACTTTTTGGCGACCCCATGGACAGTAGCCCGCCAGGCTCCTCTGTCCATGGAATTCTCCAGGCAGGAATACTGGAGTGGTTTGCCATTTCCTTCTTCATAGAATCTTCCTATCCCAGGGATTAAACCTAGGTCTCCTACATTGCGGACAGATTCTTTACCATCTGAGCCACCAGGGAAGTCCAACTTATTGCCTAAAGCTGCCTTGTTGTCCTGAGGTTAAAATTAACAGTGTGTTTGGTACATTTACTCCTAAATCCTGTGGCATTTCGGAAAAAACAGAGGCTGGGAGTCTAAGAATAGATACAAATGACAGGAAGCCCAGAAATTCTTTTAGATTTTTGAGCCCAGAAATTCTTTTAGATTTCTAAATATACTGTTAGATTATTAACTTTGATTGGGCTTGACTTGTGTCTGCCCACCTCTCTGGATGTCAAGACATTTAGTAACTGTAGACTTGGAAGTCCTTCCTTTGGTGGGTGTTTTATTATAGGACACGGTGAATTCAGTGACGTTTGTGCACTGATGCAAGGCTTACATCTGCAAGACAGATGACTGAGTGTTGTGTGAAATGTTGCCACCCTTCTGCTAATTTTGTATTTTGTTCTTTCACAATAGGTGCTTTCTCAGCTTCCCAAAGTTAAGAATTCCCATCATGGGATCCTGTTTTTCTGTAGTTTTTAACTTTCTAAGTTTTGCTCTGTGGAAATGGAAGTACAATTGTGAGTCATCTCACGTAGAGGAATTATGAAAAAAGCCTTTCTTGGGGGTTAAACTTTGTTCCCCTGGGTGGTCCTGGTTGGCTGCTTTGATCTAGGAGGTGATCTGCAGGCACCCATTTGTGAGTCAGGAGATCAGCCTGGTCCATGCCTTCCCGGTGTCGTTCAGGGTGGCTTGATGTGACTGATCTGAGCTCCCTGCTGTCACCTCCTCAGAACTGAAGCCACCACTTCAGTTAGGAGTGAGTCAGGAGGTCAGCCTGGTCCATGCCTTCCCGGTGTCATTCAGGGTGGCTTGATGTGACCGCTCTGAGCTCCCTGCTGTCACCTCCTCAGAACTGAAGCCACCACTTCAGTTAGGAGTGAGTCAGGAGGTCAGCCTGGTCCATACCTTCCCGGTGTCATTCAGGGTGGCTTGATGTGACCACTCTGAGCTCCCTGCTGTCAACTCCTCAGAACTGAAGCCACCACTGACACCCACCTTCTGGATTCAGGTTAGCATTTTACATCTCAGTAAAGGGGGAGGCAAGAGAAGATTCAGATTATAATTAACTTCAGGAAACACACGGAATCTGCGTGGAAGTTTCAACATATATTTAGTCTAGAAGCTTCTGTCTGCACATCAGATGGCCCCTTTCACCTGCCCACAGCCGTCCCCAGACATTCTCTGCAGGCGCTTCGCGGAGCCCTCTTGGCCATCACACTTCCCCGTGTCCTCCTCCCTGTGAGCCGACCCTTGGACCTGTGGCAGGTGTCTTCTGCTTCTGTTCTCTGCTCCACCCCGCGTGCTCACTGTCTGCCTCTCCTCCAGGTATATCCCAGTGACCCTTCACCTGCGGCCTCTCCAAGCCAGACGTGGTCATCCCCTTCCATTGCTGTCTCTTCCTCTGCTCACCACGACCGTGACTACGCTGAGCCAGGTGCTCGGGTGCTCTGGATGACGTTATGGCAGCCCCTCTCTGTACCCTCTACGCCCTCGGTGCTGTGCCTGACCATCTTGTTCCCTGACTGTATTTCAGCATTTCCCCAAACTCACATCCGGCGATGGCCTTCTTTTTCTCATGAAGTCGTGATGTTCTCCAGCTGCCTGGAGAAATGGGTCAGCTTCCAGTTTCTGCTTCACAGTCAATGCAGTCAACTCTCCTAGCCTTTGGTTTTTAGAAACACAAGTAGAGCATCCCTCTGGATGCCCAGAAGCCTCTGGAAGGATGGATTCCAACAGTGGCTAGAAAGAAGCATGAACTCTAACAGCCGGAACAGCCACAGCTGATGTTCACTGATCACTTGCTGTTCTGAGTGCTTTCTTATCTTTAGCATCTTGTGTGATCCTTAAGAGTAACCCTGTTCCACGGTATGGTCATGGATTTTAGATGAAGACATCTAGAGTTATTAATGAACTTGCCCGAAGTTGTGGGACTGGGTGTATGGATGACGGAGGCCCAGATTGCCTGGTTCCAGAGCCACATTCCATTCCCCTAGAGAGTGTCCCTGGGCACCAGTGATCCCATGGATCAGAAACAGGACCCATGACCGATCATCCACATTGACAGATAGCAGGTCTGGATCATATCCTCTAGGGCTATAAAGACATCAGCTTCACTTCCCATGGAGCTTTTCATTGAAATGGATATGTCCTAAGTTTTGTTTTTGGTGGGGGTGTAAAGCAACTAAAAAACTTTGACACCGTGCCCCAGACGTTGGGTTTGTCCGAAGGAGGATAAAGGCAGTTCAGTGCGCTGGTCCTGAGGCTTCCTGAGGGGTCTCAGTGATGGCCCCCCACCCATGTTTACTGCAGGGGCTTCAGTTTCTTTACCACACGTGGATCTCAGTGCTAGATTTGGGGCATTTGGGGTGTAGCCATCAGAATTAATACAAGCACTGACATTTTAACTCCAGTCCACAAATCTTACAGCTCTGTGGGATTATCCTAGGAAAGACTACCCTGCAAACTGGGCAGTCTGCCCAGAGGATTCTCGAACCTTCTATCGAGGGCTACAGTGATACTTATCCACAGGAAAAAATGCATTGCTGTGTGTGGTGTGTGTGTGAAGCTGGAAAGTCTTTCATGCAGCAGTGCTTACCCCTTATCCCATGTGATGTATTCTGGCATTTTCTATTCTATTCTGGTATTTTTTAGTCTATTCTGAACTAATGTATTTCACTAAAAAAAATTGCTGGTTGACAGGCGCTAAATTTATTTCCTAAAGAGCAAGTGTATCTCAACCCACATTTGAAGAACACTGTTCTTTACCATCCTTTCTATTTCTTTCGCCGTCTTTCCTGTTTGGTTTCATATGAAATATTATTAGTTTTCTGTGTGTCTTCCATCGTCAAGTAAAGGCACAGGTTCCTGGCGCTCAGTGAATTTCTTGCCCAGCGTGTAGTCTGGACTGGGGCGAGGATGGATTGAATTTGAGGCCCCTGAGCTGAGCTGGGCACACAGACACCTGAGACTTTGCCGTCCTTCCAGGGGTTGTTCCTGGGGCACCAGCTTCCTCATCTCTCGCCTTTCTTGCTACTGGTGGTCCCACGTCTGCCTGGCCTTCTCAGGAAGGAAGTGTGTTGGAAATAAGCTGTACTGGCATAGTAGTAAATGCAGTTGTGGGATGGTCTTTGCCCTCCAATCAGTATGGTTTTCATTTGCTTAAAAATTAATATCTGGACTTGAAGTACACATATTTGTCTTCTATTTTATTTAAAATTTTTCCTTATCAAGAGTTTTGGCTACTTTATGTCCATTTCTAAGCTAGCATCTGGGGTTCATGACTGCTTCTCACGAACTTGTAAGTTTCATATATGTTTGCCCTCTGAAAAACTCTCTGAATGTCTTAGATCTTGATTGTGCTTGCTCAGTTTTGTCCGACTCTTTGTGACCTCAGGGACTGTAGCCTGCCAGGCTCTTCTGTCCATGGGATTCTCCAAGCAAGAATACTGGAGTGGGTTGACATTTCCTCCTCCAGGGGATCTTCCAGATCCAGGGATTGAACCCACGTTTTCTTGAGTCTCTTGAGTTGGCAGATGGGCTCTTTACCACTAGAGCCATCAGGGAAGTCCAGGAATGATGACAAACAAATAATACGATTTCCTTGCAGATGGGAAACTCAGGTTTCACAGGTTAACTGCTGACCTGTTCAGGGCCTCTGCTCTAGTAATAGCAGTTCTGCCTTGGCCCCTATTTCCCGAACCCCTCTATCTTCCACTTCATGTGCTGAATTCAAGATTTCTATAAGGATGTGAAGTCTTATCAGTTTTAAACAAATCAGGGATTTGTTGTGTCCTTGAGCTCAGTATAAATATAAAATGTGATCTTGTTAGAAAAGTGGAAAATGCCAAAAGGTCAATTAAGAAAAACAAGACTCACTGGTCTTCTCACCGCCCATAAATTACAGTGTCAGCGTGTTTTCCTTTCTAATTGTGGGCTTTTCCTCCTTACTTCGCATCGTGATGTGTCTATGATGATGTATGAGATTACATATATATGTGTACAGATATTTACAGACACATGTGAATGTTTATATATACATACTTTTACAACTCGCCTTTTATTCACATACATTTACATATATCCTTTAGTATTTTTGAAGAACATCTATTCATTTATTGATTTAATTGGAGGATAATTGCTTTACAGTGTTGTGTAAGTTTCTGTTGCACAGCAACATGAAGGAGCCAGAAGTATACACATCTCCCCTCCCTCTGGGAGCCTCCCCATCCTCCTGCTCTGGGTCATCATAGAGCGTGGAGCTGAGCTTCCTGTGCTGTATAATGCAGCTTCCCACTAGCTATCTCTTTTACACATGGTTATGTATATATGCCAATTTGCTACTCTCTCATTTTGTCCCATCTTCCCCTTCCCCCACTGTGCCCGCCATGAAGGACATCTTTTTTAAGGTTATGTTGCTTCATGGTTGTGTCATAGATTATTTTACTAGTTTTCTGCTATAGTTGGGCACTTAGATTGTTTCTAGCTTCCCTCTCCATGAACAGTGCCTCGGTAACCTCCCTGGCAGGCCCTTTCTCTATGGCAAAGAGCTTGTTCTGTCTGCTTAGCTGGGCCCATCCAGATTTCCAAATGCTCTGAAGGTCTATGAGGTCGGGAGCAGAGCTGTCAGAACTCGCTGCCCTCCCGGTGAATCTGCGCCCTTCTCACCTGGGCTGTGACTCGCTGCCTTCCCAGTGAATCTGCACCCTTCTCACCTGGGCTGTGACTCGCTGCCCTCCCGGTGAATCTGCGCCCTTCTCTCCCGGGCTGTGGTGTTCTATGTGATTGCCTGCCCTTCACACTAGAACCCAGGTTCTGTCTGGGGTTCCACTCATCCCCTGCTTCGTGGGACTGAGGACTGGACTGCAGTGTTGGGTGCCCTGGGAGCTATTTGATCCTACGGAGTCACCTGCTTACATAACCTTGGTGTCTCCGTGCAGGATTGGTGGCCAAACCAGGTAAGGAGATGAGAGTTCTGCTGAGTCCAGTTCCTTTAGCTCAGATGGTTCTGGACCCCAAGGAAGCCAGCCAGTGAGATATGGGAACCATCATAGTTGTTGTTCAGTTGCTAAGTTGTATCTGACTCTTTGTGACCCCATGGACTGCAGGACGCCAGGCTTCCCTGTCCTTCACTAGCTCCTAGAATTTGCTCAGATTCATGTTCATTGAGTCAGTGATGCTGTCTAACCATCTTATCTTTTACTATCCCCTTTTCCTTTTGCCTTCAGTCTTTCCCAGCATCAGGGTCTTTTCTAATGAGTCAGCTCTTCGCATCAGGTGGCCAAAGTACTGGAGCTTCAGCTTCAGCATCAGTCCTTCCAATGACTATTCAGGGTTGATTTCCTTTAGGATTGACTGGTTTGATCTCCTTGCAGTCCAAGTGACTCTCAGGAGTCTTCTCCAGCACCACAGTTCGAAAGCATCAATTCTTTGGTGCTTAGCCTTCTGTATGGTCCAGGTCTCACATCTGTACCTGATTACTGGAAAGACCATGGCTTTTAATATATGGACCTTTGTTGGCAAAGTGATGTCTCTGCTTTTTAATACATTGTCTAGGTTTGTCATAGCTTTCCTTCCAAGGGGCAACCATCAGAGATAAGGATGTATTCTAAATACATGAGGAGCATCAGAGCCATGCTGACCCTGGGACCATAGCTGTTTGGGCCCCAGAGGGGCTAGAGCTTCTCAGCTCCCAGTGTGTGTACACACATCACCTGGAGGTCTTGTGAAAGTGCAGATTCCCTCCTAGTCATTCCCAGGAGTGCTGCTGGTGTTGATCCTTGGCCAATCTTTGAGGTGGGCGGGGCCAGGACTCGTGCTTAGGACCATCCTGGCTGCCCCAGAGTGGAGGAGTGGGGAGTGGGAGTCTGGGCAGGTGCTGATGTTCCCCTGCAGGCTGTCTTCACCTGTGGACTAGCCCTCCGCTGCCCAATGTTCTAGACTGTTGTGATTTCACAAGTTTTCCATGTATACAGATGATAAGACACAAGTGAAGTCATGATTCACATCAAAAAAGAAGCATCAGCAGCAAGAACAAATAAAGGGAAGAAAATATTCTAGGGCATTTGCTTGGTAAACCTTTGGCTCAAAATGCTTCCAGTTGTTCATTTCCATGCTGCTTTCCAGTCTGTGGTTTCTAGACTCCTCAGAGTTCCAGAGTCTGGCTAAGTGATTTGAACTTACCCAACATGGGGGCTTCCAACTGCCTCCAATTTATAATTTGGAAAGCATTTGCCCAGTGTTGGATTTCTGGAATCTCCTTCTTGGCCAGAGTTCCTGGTGGGGAGTTCCACAATCATCTTGGCTACTGTCCTAGGAGACTTGAGAGACCACCCATGTGGGCAGACTTTGTCTGGAGCTATCTGTTGCAGACAATGTTTCCTAGCCATCTGCCTCCCCACCCCCATTGGAAGTGGGTAAGACTCTGCAGCAATAGCGGAAATGCAGCCTTAGAGGGAAGCAAGATGATTTCTGTTCTCCACTCTAATCAAACCAGCAGTTTGTATTGTTTTTCTACCTAAGTCATAGTGCATGTGCATGAGAGTTTTTAGACTTACAACCCAGATAAGATTCACTTTACCCCCTTTTATCATTATTTCATGATCTCCTTTTTGTGTTGACTTTTTACCCAAGTTATGGTGCACATGTGTGAGAGTTTTTATATCAGTTGTTACAACCTAGATACAGTTTGCTTTACTCCATTTTTATCATTGTATCATGAGTGTTTTTCCATATTAATGAGTAGTTATAATCATATATATACTGGCTCTATACCAGTTCAGAACAGATGCCTGAATTGATGTGTGTTTGTTTGCTTAATCAAATGATATTTCATCATCCTAATTTTTCCACTGTTGAATACTGCGATTTTTGCTTTTAGCATTTTAAGCCTGTTCAGTTCAGTCGCTCAGTCATGTCTGACTCTTTGCGACCCTGTGAACTGCAGCACGCCAGGCCTCCCTGTCCATCACCAACTCCTGGAGCTTACTCAGACTCATGTCCATTGAGTTGGTGATGCCATCCAACCATCTCATCCTCTGTCATCCCCTTCTCCTCCTGCCCTCAATCTTTCCCAGCATCAGGGTCTTTTCAAATGAGTCAGCTCTTCGTATCAGGTGGCCAAAGTATTGGAGTTTCAGCTTCAGCATCAGTCCTTTCAATGAATACCCAGGACTGATTTCCTTTAGGATAGACTGGTTGGATCTCCTTGCAGTAAGGGACTCTCAAGAGTCTTCTCCAACACCACAGTTCAAAAGCATCAATTCTTCTGCACTCAACTTTCTTTATAGTCCAACTCTCACATCCATACATGACCACTGGAAAAACCATAGCCTTGACTAGATGGACCTTTGTTGGCAAAGTAATGTCTCTGCTTTTTAATATGCTGTCTAGGTTGCTCATAACTTTCCGTCCAAGGAGTAAGTGTCTTTTAATTTCATGGCTGCAATCACCATCTGCAGTGATTTTAGAGCCCAGAAAAATAAAGTCAGCTACTGTTTCCACTGTTTCCCCATCTATTTGCCGTGAAGTGATGGGACCGGATGCCATGATCTTTGTTTTCTGAATGTTGAGCTTTAAGCCAACTTTTTCACTCTCCTCTTTCACTTTCATCCAGAGGCTTTTTAGTTCCTCTTCACTTTCTGCCATAAGGGTGATATTATCTGCATATCTGAGGTTATTGATGTTTTTCCTGGCAATCTTGACTCCAGCTTTTGCTTCTTCCAGCCCAGCGTTTCTCATGATATACTCTGCCTATAAGTTAAATAAGCAGGGTGACAATATAGAGCCTTGATGTACTCCTTTTCCTATTTGGAACCAGTCTGTTGTTCCATGTAGTGAACATGGAACTGTTCATGTTTAAGCCTGTAGTGAATGATTTTATTGAGTAGTTGGTGGCATTGATCTTTTGTTTAATTTTGTGATGAATTTCCTCCGTGTTGATTACCACATGTTCCTACCTCTGTCGGATTAACAGCCTTTGATTTGAGATTACAGGATTCCAGGCCCTTCCCAGCTACCTGGCCTGTCCCCTTTGATGCTCACTGGTGGAAAAGTGCTCTCTTTAGTTCTTGGCTTCAGTGCTCAGGCCGTGACGTGATTCCTTCCCCTTCCCCTTGCCTTTGGCTTTCAGGGCTCTCTCCCCTAGCTCCCTTCATCTGCACTCGGCCTCCTGTGTGTCCCCCTGGCACTGGACCAGACACAACCCCACCCTCTTCTCCTTCCACCGTTGCAGTCAGGGTTTATTCTGTGCTCTGTGAAAATGAGCAGGTCTCATGGATGGCTTTATGTGTAGCACATGTCATTTATTTACTCATTTGTTTCAGAAATTCATTTACTCATATGTTCATTCTGTGTGCCAGGCACTGGACACAGAGCATATATGACAGATGTGGGCTGTGTCCTCATGATGATTACATTTAAGTCAGTGAGACAGATATAAATTAAATCACCCAACCCATACGTGTGTAGTTGTATGGTTTTAAGCACAGCACAGACATGAATCTCTAATTTGAGATTGTCTTGCGTCCTGTTGAGGGAAGTAAGGGATAGGATGACAAGGCGTATCAGGGGTTAGGGTTAGGGTTAGGTGGGAGGTTGTTTCAAGGAAGGTTTGACTTCCCTGTGGCTCAGATGGTAAAGCATCTGCCTACAGTGCAGGACACCCGGGTTCAATCCCTGGGTTGGGAAGATCTCCTAGAGAAGGAAATGGCAACCCCTCCAGTATTCTTGCCTGGAAAATCCCATGGACGGAGGAGCCTGGTAGGGCTACAGTCCATGGGGCTGCAAAGAGCTGGACACAACTGAGCAACTTCACTTTCCTTTCAGGAGTGAAAGAGGCACTAGGTGGGGGAACATGTCCTGGGTTCCCCCAGGAAGAGCAGCCTGGAAGGTCTTTGCTGCTTTCAAGGACTGGCCGTACGATCAGCAGTTGTGGGTGGACAGATGGGTCGTGAGGCCAGGTGGGATGTTGGGAGAGCGTAGGGAAGCAGGTGAGCATGTGAGGGCAGAGCCCTGTGGTCCCACTCAGGATCCATGGACGCCACAGGAAAGGTCATGCTCAGGCCTGACTTGGCTTCTCAAAGGGCCATTTGACTGCTGTCTACAGAAGGGATGGGGGCAGCCGTGATAAGGTGAGAGGCTGACATCAGGTCTGGGTGATTGATCCTGCGTGGGGCTGGACTACAGTGAGGTCCTCAACACTGTTGACACCCAGGGCCCATCCTTCTTGGCTGTGGCGCTGTCTTGCACACCAGAGTTATTTAGCAGAATCTCTGGCCTCTACACACTATATGCAGTTCCTCGAATAACGACCAGAGATGTGTCTGGACATTGGTAAGTGTCTCCTGGGGTGGGGGTTGGGGGCAAAATGGCCTGTGGCTGAGACATTGGGTTCCTGGATTGGTGACGAGTGTTGAGAGGAGGGTTGAGACTTGCTGGTGTCGTTTACAGACTGTGGTGGTGGCTCTGATGTGGGAGGTGAGAAAAAGCAGAGGGGGTGTCATCTCCCAAATCTTTAGCTTAAGCTACTGTGTGATGGAGAGACAGGGCTTCCTTGGTGGCGCAGTGGTCAAGAATCTGCCTGCTGATGCAGGAGATGCAGCTTCGATACCTGGGTTGGGAAGATCCTCTATAGGAGGAAATGGCCACCCACTCCAGTATTCTTGCCTGGAGAATCCCATGGACAGGGGAGCCTGGCGGGCTGTAGTCCACAGGGTCTCAAAGAGTTGGACACGACTGAGCATGCAGGCGTGATGGAGAGACATCTTAAGAAACGGTGAAGGTTCTACAATATGTAGACGTTGAGGGTAGGCTTCTCCTGAGACCCTGCTTGAAAGTTATCTCTTTCTTAGAGCCACTGTGTTAGTAACTTTGCCTGACTCCATTGTGGGAAATGGGTTCCTGGGCAGCTTTCATGTGCTGATAATTTATTTACATGCTTTTGCGTGGGTATCCCTCTGCCATTTCTAACTGCACGGCCATCGTTTAGGACCGGCCTCTCATTTTCTGATTCTCTTTAGGCAGTGTCCAGTTTCCACCCTTTGTCTCCTGTCTCCTTAGTGGTGCTGCTGGCTGGGTGACTGGAGGTGCTTATGTAGATAGAGAGCCTGTTGCTTTAGATGCTTGGCTCCATTCAGTTCAGTCGCTCAATTGTGTCTGACTCTTTGCGACCCCATGGACCACAGCACGCCAGACCTCCCTGTCCATCACCAACTCCTGGAGTTTACCCAAACTCATGTCCTTTGGTGTGGTGATGCCATCCAACCATCTCATCCTCTATTGTCCCCTTCTCCTCCTGCCTTCAATCTTTCCCAGCTGCAGGGTCTTTTCAAATGAGTTCGTTCTTCACATCAGGTGGCCAAAAGGAAAGTACCAAACCCAGACTCCCATAGGCTTTGGATAGAGCTTATCTGATGCTTCTGTTCAGGTGGATTAGGGACCAGGAGATAATCCTAATCCCTTCCATTTGGGGAGCACTCTCCCTCATCAGAACCTTTCCATGCATGTCATCACTTATGATGCTCCCAGCACCACCATGGTGCCCAATCAAAGTGATAACGAAAAGGCATCAGAAAGGGAGGGGAGAAAACACGATCATGTAAAGTCACTGCGTTTTAAAAGCAGAGTCATTGTCGGAAACATTTGGAGCCCAGGTCCACTGACTCTTCTCTGGGATCTTCACATTGATTGCGGCTGTCCCTTGGGGCTCCTCCTGAGATTTTTGTTCTAGGAAAAATGAGGGAGTTTTAAATGGAGTCTAAAGCAGTCTGACCCATCTAAACCTAGGTCTCCCAGTAAACTGAAGACACAGGGTCTCCTGTGTACCTTGCTTGTCGACTGCTTTTTATTCAAGTGTTTTACAAACACTTGAATGTGTTTGTAGGTTTTTACTGAGTTTCTGTGGATGGTAGCCCCTTTTAATTGCAAATAACATAAACCTCAAACAAGAGCTAAGTAAATGGCAAGATATTCCAGTTCTTGGGTAAGAAGACTGAATATTTTTAAGGTGTTGGGTCTTTCCAGCTTGATCTGTAGACTCCATGTCATCCCAAGTCAAAAATTTCAGCAAGTTACTGTTTTGCTGTTGACAAATTGATTTTAAAGGGACACCAGAAGCAGAAGACCCAGAATATTCCACTCTGTTCTAAAGGAGAACATCAGAGGACTGACACTCTGTGACTTCAGGACTTACTGAAAAGCTGCAGTAGTCTAAATGTATAAACTCAATTCATATTCACTTCAGAAAGAAGGACAGTAACTGATTCATGTCATTGGGTAGGTCAAGGCTTTGGTCATGACTGTGCCCAAGGAGGGGCTGAAAGACGTCCTCGCTTTTGGAGACTTCCTTGGTGGTTCAGTGGTTGTCTCCTGCTTCTACTGCAGAGGGTGTGAGTTCAACCTCTGGTCAGGGAACTAAGATTCCACATGCCGCGTAGAGTGCCTCCCCCGCCCCCGCCACCCAGAAGAAAAGAAATCCTTGCTCTTGGCTCAGTGGCTTCCCAGGTGGCTCAGTGGTATAAAATCGACCTGCCCATGAAGGAGACACAGGTTTGATCCCTGGGTCAGGAAGATCCCCTGGAGTAGGAAATGGCAACCCACTGCAGTATTCTTGCCTGGGAAATCCCATGGACAGAGGAGTCTGGCAGGCTATAGTTTATGGAGTCGCAAAAGAGACAGACACAACTCAGCTACTGAGCACCCATGCACACAGGCTCAGTACTCTCTTCTCTCTATTTGAGGGAAGAATGGCCACCACTAGTCTGAGGCTTGTATTTTTTCTTACTATTTATAATCCTAGAAGACCCAGATTGTCTAGCTTTTCAAGGCTAAAATTATCTTCAGAAAGACCCCCTCATTAACCTTCCTCCTGTAAAGGAGGGACCATCCCTGGAAGGAAAACACTCAAGGAGGTTGAAAGAGAAGTAGAGGGTTCCTGCTGCAAAGAGTGGAGAGAGAGGGATAAAGCAGCCAGCAGGGGGGTTGACCTGACATTGGTGAGTGTAGCTGAAGCCAATTCTAATTTGTGACTTTGTAAAATGGTTTCTGTAGCTATTCTCCAGACCTGTCTACTGGGCTGATGGAAAGGGTACTTAAAGCCCTCATTTAGGTTTGGTGTTCCAACCTGCATGCCAAGTAGCCCAGGCTGAGACCTGAGAAGAGATCAGCCCTTAAATATGCCCAGGAAGAATTTTACTGAGAAACAAGTTGGCTAGTGCTAGAGCATTAGAAAGTATGAAAAAATAAATTCATAATTGAGTTTAAAAAATGATCAGCTCCATTATATCAAATAATTTCAAAGTTTCATTAAAGCCATTTTTCAGAACTTTATGATGGAATAAATTACTTTCGTGTGTGTATGGATGAAATCTTGGACTAGATGTTGAATTTTAAAAGCTCTCAAGTAGTTAACACTGGTATGTAGTTAATATGGGAGCTGGGGAGTGGGAAGTTCACATCCGTGCCTGGGGAATCCCATGGACAGAGGGGCCTGGTGGGCTATGCTCCACAGGGTCACAAAGGGTCGGACGTGACTGAAGCAACTTAGCATGCACGCAAAGTCACATCTGAGTTTTTTCAGGAATTTACGCAGGGATAGAGTTGTCCTGTGGAGAAGGGAATGGCAACCCCCTCTAGTATTCTTGCCTGGAGAATCCCATGGACAGTGGAGCCTGGCAGGCAACAGTTTATGGGGTCACAAGAGTCAGACATGACTTAGTGACGAAACCATAACCAGAGTTGTCCTGGGAGGGAGGGTCAGTCCTTGAATTTCCCTTCTTCAGCCCATGGCTTTTCTGTGATATTCCCAAATCAGTTTATAAGTTACACTGTAAACTTTAGAATCCAGTGCCAGGCAGACCAATTTTGATGAGAAGCTGAGCAGTATTATTCTCTATGAACTGTGAATGTGACAGTTTTATAATTCAAGGAGAATTATTTTTCCCTTGGGAAATCCTACACATCCAATATGGTACATTGAATTAGGGGCGCGGTAAAGGAAAGAGAAGGCTATAAAAGGCATATCTTATTAAAATCAAGCAGCTTTCATTCCTGCCTGTGTAACCTGTAGATACAGTGATTGATTCTTAGTTAGACTTGCTAATTTTTTTTGAAGCATAAATTGTCTTCTCTCCAATGTGATTAAGGAAGAGCAGCACTTCTCATCATCTGATTAAATAAAATGTAACTAAAGTGCAATTAATTTTGGAAAATGAGATTTTCATAGAATTCCAGGAAATACACATTGTGGCATTACACATTTTATAGGGTCACCACTCAAGATTAAGTACAGAGGTGCTATGACTGAGAAATTAGGTGACTGCCAAGTCCTTTCATTATTTTTCTTTTAAATGATTCATTTTAAGTTAAAAAAAAATACTATTCTTGCTGCTATTTGTCAGGCGGATCATCTGGTTGGTTCCTGGTGGGTCATGGCTCTTGTGATGTGTTCCCATCAATGCGTCCTTCAGGGGAGCAGCACTGTGGCTCCATCCCCCTTGACAATCACTTTGCTGATTTATGTGGTCTACCCGTCGGCCCCTTCTTCTTTCTGCCATATTTTTTTTGGGACATGAAGACAAACCACTGGTTCAGCAGAGTTCCATGTTATAAGATTTGTTTACTGCAATTTCCCCTTTAGGTGTGTCTTGGATATGTGTCAGGTACTTACCCCTTCTCGTTTCCCGTGTTCCTACAATTTCCTCTACAATCGGAGGTACCCCCAGGGCAGCCAGCAACGCTGTGTTGCAGTGATCTGGGGTGGGAGCTGAGTGTTTTTTGTGCTTCATTGTTAAAACTTTTTCTCACACACAGTCTTGAGTCAACAGAAACTAGAAGACTATTTTTAAATGAAAATTTCATTTCTTTATTTTGATTGCTTCTCAAAGACAGGTAACAACAAAAGAGTCTGCTAAGTCACTTCAGTCGTGTTCGACTCTGTGTGACCCCATAGACGGCAGGTCACCAGGCTCCCCCGTCCCTGGGATTCTCCAGGCAAGAACACTGGAGTGGGTTGCCATTTCCTTCTCCAATGCGTGAATGTGAAAAGTGAAAGTGAAGTCGCTCAGCCCTGGCTGTCTCTTTGCGACCCCATGGACTGCAGCCTACCAGGCTCCTCCGTCCATGGGATTTTCCAGGCAGGAGTACTGGAGTGGGGTGCCATTGCCTTCTCCGAACAAAAGAGGAAAGTCCTCTAAAATAATACACATAAATCTACTGCTGTGCGGTTACTCACTGTCAGCCACTTGGTCATGATCTTGTCTGAATTCTTTATGTTTCTATAAGGATTATGCATGTGATTTACAATAAGCCGGTGATAAATACCTGGCCAGTGCCGTTCCCTGCTTGGTTTCCTCACACAGTGTGTTTGAACTTCTTTTCACAGAGTAGGTGATACCATCCTGTTGCAGAGAGACTTGCTGGTTGGACCAAACCAGTATCCAACGAGATGCTGACAAATTCAGAACTACTGAGACTTCCCTGGTTGTCCAGTGGTTAAGACTCTGCCTTCCAATGCAGGGGGTACAGGTTCGATTCCTGGTCGAGCAGCTAAGATCCCATATGCCTTGGTACCAGAAAAGACAAAAACATAAAATAACAGAAGCAATACTATAACAAATTCAATAGAGACCTTAAAAGTGAAGTGAAGTGAAGTTGCTCAGTCGTGTCCGACTCTTTGTGACCTCATGGACTGTAGCCTACTACGCTCCTCTGTCCATGGGATTTTCTAGGCAAGAGTACTGGAGTGGGTTGCCATTTCCTTCTCCAGAGGATCTTCCTGACCCAGGGATCGAACCCAGGTCTTCCTCACTGTAGGCAGATGCTTTACCGTCTGAGCCACCAGGGAAGTCCAAGATCTTAAAAGTAGTTCATGTCAAAAACTAATCTTAAAAAAAAAAGGAATTAATTGATGTTACATGACACCAAAAAGCTCAACCAAAATAATCAGCAGTGATCATTAACGAAAAGCAAAGAACCAGAAAGCAGGGGTCTTGGGGTAAACCTCAACAGGGATCTTGGAATTTAAGGCCTAAGGCAGTGTCCCCTGCTCCTGGTGTGGGGAGGATGTGCAGGTGTTTCTGCAGCTCTGCAGCAGCCCTGGTTTTCCCTAACGACCTCCAGGTCCCGGAGGCCCTTCCGTTTCCCTTGGCCCTCTTCTTGGTCCTGGGGATGCCTCTGGTGCCTACTCCACCTGGGTCCTGCCTCTCCTGATGGGCACCAGCCCCGCCCACTGCTCCCAGCCCCACCCACTGCTCCTCAGCCCCGCCCCTGCCCTCAACCCCACCCACTGCTCCCAGCCCCGCCCCTTCCCTCAACCCCACCCACTGCTCCCAGCCCCGACCACTGACCTTCAACCACGCCCGCTGCCCCATAGCCGGCTTCCTCATCTTCCTGCTGGTCCAGCTGCTTTCTTTGTTCTTCTTGGGGGTATTCCAGGTTGAGATTGCTCCTGCTTGTTTCTCTGTGGGCACAGAACTTCTTCAAAGACTCCAGTACTTCCCTCTCTGCCTTCTTGCCTGGAGTCTTAGTCTTGAAGTCGGGTAGGTACGTGTAGCCTGTGTGTCCACAGTATGGATGGACCTAGTGCCTCTGTTAGGAGAGGGCAGGAGGATTAATCTTGGGGAAGAAAATGTTTCAGTAACTTAAACATCTGTGTAGTGTTTGCCTAATGTTTATTAAGTTCTTACTGAGAAAACAACCGTGAGTGATTCTCTAGGTCTGCTTTAGATGTTGTGATCTTCATGATGTTACTGTCAGATTTAGTATTTTAATATACATGTGCTTTTGACACGAATGCAGAGATGGTGTGGATTTGATCGCTTGACTTTATATTGTTGTCGTTGTTCAGTTCCCTCAGTCTTGTCTGACTCTTTGTGACCCCATGGACTGCAGCATGCCAGGCTTCTCTGTCCTTCACTATCTCCTGGAGCTTGCTCAAACTCATGTCCATTGAGTCAGTGATGCCATCCAACCATCTCATCCTCTGTCATCCCTTTCTTTTCCTGCCTTCAATCTTTCGCAGCATCAGGGTCTTTTCTAATGAATTGGCTCTTCGCATCAGGTGGCCCAACTATCGGAGCTTCAGCTTCAGCATCAGTCCTTCCAATGAATATTCAGGATTGGTTTCCTTTATGATTGACTGATTTGATCTCCTTGCAGTCCACGGGACTCTCAAGAGCCTTCTCCAACACCACAGTTCAAAAGCATTGATTCTTTGGCACTCAGTCTTCTTTATGGTCCAACTCTCACATCCATACCTGACTACTGGAAAAACCATAGCTTTGACTAGACAGAGCTTTGTTGGCAAAGTAATGTCTCTGCTTTTTGATATGATGTCTAGGTTGGTCATAGTTTGTCTTCCAAAGAGCAAGGATCTTTTAATTTCATGACTGCGGTCACCATCTGCAGTGATTTTGGAGCCCAAGAAAATAAATTCTGTCACTCTTTCCATTGTTTCTCCATCTATTTGCCATGAAGTGATGAGAACAGATGCCACGATCTTAGTTTTTTGAATGTTAAGTTTTAAGCCAGCTTTTTCAGTCTTCTCTGTCACTTTCATCAAGAGGTTCTTTGGTTCCTCCTCGCTTTCTGCCATAAGGGTGTTGTCATCTGCGTATCTGAGGTTATCGATATTAGGAGTTTATGAAATGCTTATTTGGTGCCAGCTGTGGATTTGGACTGGCCCAAGGCTGTGAGGGATATACACGGAACGGTGTAGCTTGCTGTCTGCAGTTTAGGAAAGTAGTTCACGTGTGCCTGTGAGCTTAGTCATGTCCGACTGTGTGCAACCCCATGGACTATAGCCCGCCAGGCTCCTCTTCCATGAGATTCTCCAGGCAAGAATACTGGAGTGGGTTGCCCTTTCCCTCCCCTAGGGATCTTCCTGTCCCAGGGATCAAACCTGCATCTCTTGCATCTCCTCCATTGGCAGATGCGTTCTTTACTAGCTGAGTCACCAGGGGAGCCCGAGGAAAGCAGGTATTTTGGTTCCCCAGAATAGGTAACAGATGAGGTGATGTGTTATTGCAGCATTGGGTATCCAGATAGGAGCCTGCAAGCCAGACAAGGACCCAGAGAAAGTGGAGGTGGCCTGAGATCACCAGATAAGGCATGATCAGAGCAGGCAGGGCTGGTTCAGAGCTCTAAGGGTTGGAGGGAGTAGAGATGGGTGAACATTCCAGAGAGGAGGCAGAGGGTGACAACGGGAGGGAGAACAAGAAGGAGGAGAAGGTGGAGATGGCAGGAATGATGGTGTTTAGGGAATACAGCATCCCAGGAGCCGAGTGCTGAGCTGCCTTGGGAGCAGGGGGTTAGGCAGCCGTGGTCCCATCCCAGGGCCTCAGAGCTGAGAAGATGAATGCGGTCCTGTTCTGATAACCAGACAGTTATCTCTGAGATTCTGACCTGACTCCCTCAGCACTGCCATATAGATTTATTTTTTAATCTAAAAAAAAAATAAAATTTTTATCTAAAAAAAAAAATTCTTGTACTTTTAGAAAAGGCCAGGATTTCCCAAGGAAGCAATAGAGGTAAAAGAAAAAAAAAGGACTTTCCCCCACAAGGGTCTCTCAATATGAAAATTACACAAGTTCTTAGAAATTTTACCTCAGAGAATTCTTTGTTCTTTTAGTTGTGTCGTGGGGTACTTTTTTTTTTTTTCATTTGTTTTTTAAAGTCATATGTTTTTAATAGAAAAAAAGAAGTTTCCCTGGAATCTTGTAAGTCCATTGAGAGCCCTACCAGGGACTAGTGACTGTCTGTCCAGGGAAGCCACTGGGATGTGTAGGCAAGACTCCTGTCTTTCACCCAGGGTGCTCCCTTCACTTGGAGAGGTTATGTCCTGTGTATGTGACATGAGCTTCTTGATGAAGGTGAAAGAGGGGAGTGGAAAAGCTGGCTTAAAACTCAACATTCAAAAAACGAAGACCATGGCATCTGGTCCTATCACTTCATGGCAAATAGATGGGGAGATAATGGAAACAGTGGCTCCAAAATCACTGCAGATGGTGACTGCACCCGTGAAATTAAGACGCTTCTCCTTGGAAGAAAAGCTGTGACCAACCTATACAGTATATTAAAAAGCAGAGACATTACTTTGCTGACAAAGGTCCATATAGTCAAAGCTATAATTTTTTCCAGTAGTCAGGTACGGATATGAGAGGTGGACCATAAAGAAGACTGAGCACCAAAGAACTGATCTTTTGAACTGTGGTGCTGGAGAAGACTCTTGAGAGTCCCTTGGACTGCAAGGAGATCAAACCAGTCAATCCTAAAGAAAATCAGTCCTGAATATTCATTGCAAGGACTGATCCTGAAGCCGAAGCTCCAATATTTTGCCCACATGATGTGAAGAACTGACTCATTGGAAAAGACTCTGATGCTGGACAAGATTGAGGGCAGGAGGAGAAGCGGGTGATGGAGATTGAGATGGTTGGATGGCATCACCGACTCAATGGACATGAGTATGAGCAAACTCCAGGAGATGGTGAAGGACAGGGAAGCCTGGCATGCTGCAGTCCATGGGGTCGCGAAGAGCCAGGCACAACTTAGCGACTGAACAAATCAATGTGAAATGTATTTATAGAAAATCACGACCTTTTCCCAAGTGAGTCGTCTTTGCTAGTGGATGTGACATGTCATGTCCTGATTGTTTTTTTGTTTTGTTTTGTTTTTCATTTCAAAAAAAACATGTCAGGACAATACAAATGAAAAAACATGGCATGTCTTGATTCATCGTGTGATGTAAAGACGGCTCTGTGCTCCATCTTCTTTGCTCCTTGGCTCCTATCCCTGTCCGGGACCTTTGCAGCCCATCAGCCTACCCTGCAGGCTTTTTGCTCTCCTTTTCTGCCAACAACTTCCACACTGCCAAGCCTTTCCCTTCTTGGTGGAGTGGAGAGAACACTGCATTAGGAGGAGACACTATTTCACCCAGAAAATGGTGGAAGCTGTGTTATTGAGGCATGAAGGTTTAGACTGTTTCTCATGTATTAGACTGCACCAACTTTCCATGTATGAGCTATTTGTGTGGAATAGCTTCTTCATCCTTTTATTTTCAACCTTTCTTTGCTCTTTTATTTATGTAGTTTTTCCCAGCCTGAAACCTTTGTCTTTTATTTGGAGTATTCTATCTACTTACTTTATTTTGTTTTCGTTTTGTTTACAATCCTTTAATCAAAAGCTGAATTTTACATTGGGGCATAATTCATACATGCTGAAATGCACAAATGTGATGTGTCCAGCTTACTCCGGTTTTGAGAAATGATTGCGTCATGCAACCCACACCTCCATCAAAATAAAGAACTTTCTCACCACCAGTTTTGTACACTGGGTATGTTGACTGATGGTCTTGGGTGCATTTCTGTTTTTCTCTCTGCAGTCTGAACCTCTCAATCCCATTTGCCTCAGCAGCTCTGGTTCTTTTAAACAGAAACTTTTTAAAACCACTTTAAAAAAAAATGAGAGTGTAGTTCATTTACGATGTCCTACATGTTTCAGATATACAGCAGAGTGGTTCAGTTATACATACATGTACGCGTGTGTTCTAAATCGCTTCAGTTGTGTCCGACTCTTTGCGACCCTTTGGACTGTAGCTCGCCAGGCTCCTCTGTCCATGGAATTCTTCAGGCAAGAATACTGGAGTGGGTTTCCATGCCCTCCTCCAGGGGAATCTTCCCAACCCAGGGACCCAACCCATGCCTCTTACATCTCCTGCATTGGCAGGTGGGTTCTTTACCACTAGCACCACCTGGGAAGCCCATGTATATTCTTTTACAGATTCTTTTCCATTATGGATTGTTACAAGTTCTGAATATAGTTCCCTGCACTATATAGTAGATCCTTCTTGTTTATCTGTTTTATGTATAGAGGTGTGGGTATGTAAATCCCAGTCTTCTAATTCCCTTTGGTAAGTGTATGTATGTTTTCTATATTGTAAATTTATTTCTCTTCACTCCTCCGAGTTTTCTTATTCCATCTGTAAAATAAAGGGAAAGGGTTTAGCCTGTACTTTCTTGTTCTGTCTCCATTTCCAGCCGGTGATCTTCTCTCCAGAAATGACCACCTCTTTAAATTGGACCATGAACACCAAGGCAAACTTTGGATAGGCTGAAAGGTCAAATACCATCCTCAGCTTGCACTGGGGCATGTTTTTTTTAAAGTGTATACAGACATGGATGTTTAAAAGAAGTCAGCTGAGTGTGTAATATGGTAGTCAGTCCTTTAGAAGTGCTTTGTCTTTGTATTTTAAACTAATCAGAGCTCCAAAATTACTATACCAGTTGTGCAGCTTTTGCCTAGCTCATGATTTTTGACACTGTGGTAAGTTTAGTGGAGCAAAGTCTCATTCACACCCCACTCATGCATAATTTGGGATAATTAAGGCAGTGCTGGGCTGCCATTCACCTTTTCCAGCAGGAAAATGAAGCTTTACCAGATGAATCCGTATTGCGAGTGGGATTAGGTCCCTGATGGTGGGCGTATACCTCCCCAGAGAATAGCATCTTTTTTCGGTATGGCAGTGTACATCAGTCCTCAACTCTTCTTTCCACCTGATTTCTACCAAGGACTTTAGAAGTGATAAATTCTAGGTCCTCCTCCAGCTCAGAAGTTCTGAGTTCTTGCCAGTATCATGCTGGCAAGAAACTGGGACATTAGTTTCCTTTGAAAACTTGAAAGTGATAGCAATTTCATTTTTGAAAAAGTTGCCCTTCTTTCCTCAGACTATCTCTTAGCCCCCTGCTTCCTGTCCCCGCTCCAGAGTTTGATTGATACTTGCTTTTGTATTATAATTGCTAGTTAATGTCTAACCATCGAGAAGTTCTTCCCTGCAGCTCTGTTCCACTGATAAGAAAATGTTGCATCATCTGGAGTGTTGGGTTGGGTAGTCGTGGCCCTCTGGGTTATCTGGCCCAGCTGACTCTTGCCTCTCACTGAGCTGAGCATGCATATTCTTGCTGGAAGGAACCCTGAGTAGGTCCTTACCATTCCATATCATCATTCACACAGAGTCTGTCTCCACCAGCCTGTCTTCCTCGCTAGGCTGTTACAAATCAGCTTTATTTATTCTGTGTTTGAATTTGGAGTTCCCTACCCAATAATTTAATATTTTTAAAATGACACTGTTGGTCTCTGATTTGTCGTGAGCGAGGATGGAGTTAGCCAGCCTGCAATTTGCTGCTCTCCCCTTCACCCTCCCAGCATCTACTCATTAGCTCATAATTGTTTTCATAACCTTCTCGGAGTCTGGTGTGATCTTACTTTCGGCCCTCTGTGACCCCTCCAAGGTAGTTAAATGGGGTTTTGCTCTCTCTATGAATTAAACATGTCATCTCTATTTGAAATGTTCCTGAACCCACGGTGCTATATTTTAGCAAAGTAAATACTATTTTCAGAGAATTTGCAATCCATCCGTTTATATTTCCTTTTATTAGGAGATATAATGATCTGATGATGCGTGAACCATGAGCATTGTTCACCTGGGAAGAAGTGGCTGCCTGCAGATTTGCAATCTATATGTATGATAATCCCTGCCTGCTGATTTGCACTTTCTTGGACGCTTTTTGTTCATTTGAGACTTCTTGCCTTGATAGGCAGTTACTGACTTTGCACACTGCTTCTAGGGCCCCAGGGCTGAGAAAGAGTGTGTCCCTGGGAGCTCTCCCCACAATAGACCAAACCCAAGGGTCAGCGTGGGTCTTTCCTCTCTTTACTCGTCTTTCAACTGCTTCCATCTCTTTTCTGGTGCTCTCTGTGCTGGTCCATGGAGCTCGCACTGGTCGCTACCTTGTCAGGCAGAACCGCTTCAATAGCCTTGTGAACTTCCTGGCCTGAATCCAAGACTCGGAGGACACGCCTGTGTGCTGGGTCAGAATGTCCGTGTCGTGTCTGCCCAGGTCTGGCATGCAGCGAGCAGAACAGATAGAGGCTTATGTGGGAGAATAAGAAGTGACAGCGTCTGTCTGGCAGGAGTGGAAGGAGCTGGAACGTGCCCGGGGCTTCGGTCCCCTCCACCCCTGCAGTCCACTCCTGACCGGCTCTGAGCCCTTGTCATTCCTCCTCCTCCCTCGCTACCCTGTGGCCTCGCGCTGCCTGGCCGTGCTGTGCTTTTGCTTGTCTCTGAGTCTTTACACGCAGAGCTCTCTCCCTGGGATGCGTGCGCCCCTCGTCTCTCCCCGGGGACCCGACAGTCAGTCTCTGGAAGCTGGTGCTGGAGCTGCTTGTACCAGTTTGTCGTGGCCTCCTGTGCTTCCCGCCAGTGTCCTCTGCAAGACACCACATTTTTATTAAACCTTGGCCATCAGATGTGTTGGCAATCATTGGTCGCACATCCTGCTTGTCCTGCATATCAAGACTTCCACTGAGCTCTGGCCTGGCACTTTACAGACATAAACTGGAGGTTAGAGAATTTCTCAGAAAGCACACCTGCTGCTGGTGTCCACGGAGATGTGAAACACCTGGAGCCGTCACTTTCTGGGACACCTCCAGACACGCTGAGCATCGCTGCTTCCTCCACGGTTCCTTTTTCCCTAGCGTGCCCTGTGCCTGCATCTCACCTCTCACGCCTTCTTTGTGTTGACTCCTCACCTCACTGCTTGGGCTTGACAAACCCTTTGGCTATTTATAGTAGGAGTTCATGACACGATCAACACACTAACTGAACTTCATAGTGAGGATGTATGCTTCCTGTTCATACTCAGTAAAGCAGAGTGGAATAATTTGAATTCTTTATAATGGATATGATTATAAATGATATCCCTATTTACACATATAAAAGGCTAAATGGAAGATGATTAGTGAATCCTGTTTTCCGTTTTTCCTAAGGTGATTTCTTAATCTTCCAAACAGATTCCTATGATACAGAGAAGAAAAGGAATAAGCCCATTAGAAGTTACTTAACATTTTTACAAAGCTGTTTAAGGCTTTAGAACTGAGTAATTTTTGTCCCTTTATTATGTTTTGACATAGGAGAAAAAAAGTATAGACATCCATTTCTTCTGTACATTGTTAACCTGGTGACAGTGTTCTTAGATGTTTTACTGATGACAATATCCAGTTACTGGCACTTGTCATAAGCAGAATGGTGAGTCTTTAGATTTAACAAATATTTTCCCTCTTTTGCTATATTGCCACCAAAAAGCGCCAGTATTCTTAATGAATCTAAATCTTTCCAAATCCCATTCATAGTCCATCCCTGGGTATCTGCAGAGAATTAGCTCCAGAAACCCTCTCAGGTATTAAAATTCTGCAGCTGCTAAAAGTTCCTTCCTTGTGTAAAATGGTATAGTATTTGCATATAACCTAAGCAGATCCTCCTGTATAATTTAAATCATCTCTAGATTACTTGTAATACCTAATACAATGTAAATGCTATGTAAATAGTTATAAATACAATGTAAATGAGATGTAAATAGTTGTAAATGCAATGTAAATGCTATGTCAATATTTGTTAGGGTGCAGCACATTCAAGTTTTGCTTTCTGGAGCTTTCTGTATTTGTGTGTGTGTGCTAAGTCACTTCAGTCGTGTTCGACTCTTTGTGACCCCATGGACTGTAGCCTGCCAAGTTCTTCTATCCAAGGGGTTCTCCAGGCAAGAATCCTGGAGTGGGTTGCCATGGGCTCCTTCAGGGGATCTTCCTTTTTGTCCTGTTGTCTGATGATTAAATAATACTATTCTTTTAAACCTCCTTTATCCTCTTTGTCCTTAACTTCTTCACCCAGTTGTCTCCCGGCCATGCTGTGGGTGTTTCATCACTTACAGATGACTAATTCTTCACTGGTGTGTGAATGGTACATGTTGCAGCTGGGAGGATAATGCATAAAGCCATCTTGTAAATAATTAAGAAATGTGTTTACTTGTGGCCGTGCTGGGCCTCCGCTGCTGCCTGGGTTTCCTCTAGTCGCGGTGGGTGGGGGCTCCTCTTCAGTTGCAGCACGCAGGCTTCTTGTGGCTGTGGCTTCCCGTGTGGCTGAGCACGGGCTTGAGGCACATGGGCTCCAGAAACCGTGGCTCCTGGGCTCTAGAGTGCTGGCTCAGTCGTTGTGGTGCCCTCCCGTCTCAGGAAGGCAGCTCTGCTGTGCTGCAGAGAAGACCGCCTACAGGACCATTAGCAGCACGCGTAGTTTCCCATTTAGGTTCCCAAAGAGAAGCCGCTGGACATTGTGAGGATAATAGCCCCGACCCCATTATGCTCCCAGATCCCTCTAGGGAGAGGGTCTTCTACACCATGACCAAATTTAACATTTGCACATGCTGCTCAGAGAGGGGCTTTGGATCAGATGCCTTTCCTTAACAAAAAGTGAAAACAGAAATAATGGTAAGAAGGTAACCAGAAGCCTCCCCAGGGATGCAGCAGAGAACGTAGCCGAAAGTGACTTTATACAGGACTTCCCTGGTGGTCCAGTGGTTAAGAATTGGCCTGCCTGCTCAAGGGGTAGACCTCACACGCTACAGTAGATTCTATGCAAAGTACACCCACCCCTAGGGCTATTTCCTGGTGCCCCCTGCCTTGGGGTTGCAAAGAGTCCGAGAGGACTGAGCGCCTTTCACTTCCACCTTCACTTTCTACACACTTAAAAGTCCAGGGGTTGGTGGGACGGGTTAAGCTGATTCTTAACTATGTTGTTAAGAATAGACAGGGTAGACAGGGGCTAATATGCAGAGATGGGTGCAGATGATAATGAACAAGCCAGGAATCAAAAGGCAGAGACTTCCTAGTTTCCATGGACTGTAGTCCCTGGAATTCTTCAGGCCAGAATAATGGAGTGGGTAGCCTTAGAACAGCCTGAAATTTGGGGAAGGTTTGGTGGAAAGAGGGAGGTTAAGAACCCTTGTTACCCTTGACCTTTTTTTCTGTGTGGCTTCCAGGATGGTTTTGTGCAATAGCTGAATTTGATGGGTGAGTTATAAAAAAATTGCCACTGATCAAAAAATTACATTCGCCAGATTTCTGAGCCCCTGTATCTGCTAGGCCATATTCTAGGCATGGAGATCTGTGTCAGTGGTCAAGACGTGGAGTACGGGGTGTATACAAGCTGCATTTCATTCTAATCCAGGGCAGAGAACTGAGTTAGTGATCAACAACAATAAAACTGGCTTATAGAACTGGCTTAGTGATAAACAACAATAAAAAGAAACGTCCTGTACCTGCTTCTACCTAAGTCAGGACCTCCCGACTTTCCTAGAGAAGGAGGGCCCCAATCTCATAATAGGAAGCAGGTCTAAATTTTTAAAATATTTGGCTATTCTAAAGCCTTTTCTTTATGTCCATTTTCCTTCTTTTGTCACAGTCTAGTCGGAGCTTCACTTGTGGAATCAGCTAATAAAGAATCCTCCTTCAATGCAGGAGACCTGAATTTGATTCCTGGGCTGGGAAGATCCCCTGGAGAAGGGAAAGGCTACCCACTCCAGTATTCTTGGGCTTCCCTTGTGGCTCAGCTGGTAAAGAATCCTCCTGCAATGCGGGAGACCTGGGTTTGATCCCTGGGTTGGGAAGATCCCCTGGAGAAGGGAAAGGCTACCCACTCCAGTATTCTGGCCTGGAGAATTCCATGGACTGTAGAGTCTATGGGGTCACAAAGAGTTGGACACGACTGAGCGCCTTTCAGAAAGAAAGAAAGTGGGGGCAGAGAGGTGGGTCACCTTAGGGTGCTCACAGGTCTTCAGGACTTCTGAATTCAGATCTCTTTCTACCAAAGTCTTCCTTTCTGTTCCCCAAATCTTACCCCAAGCTACTGTGTCCCTCTTTTGTTTTTTAAAAAAGCATTCTGGTGATGTTATTCACACATGCATCCATTCAACAAGTGTTTGTCAGCACCAGCTCAAGGCCAGATAATATGAAGATGCTGAGGATGCAGAAAAATCAGCGGGTGTCAGCTCAAGAGGTCCTGAGTGACTGAGGGGGTGTAAGGGGACCCCAGTGAGAAGGACCAGGGCCCCTGCAGTCCTGGGACGTGGGGAGGTTGGAGGAAATTGCTGTGCGGTCCTATGAACCGGATCTCGAAAGGTCCCCACATTCAGGAAGAGGAGCCCAGCCTGTTCTCTTCAATGTCACAGCCTGTCTCTCTGCACCCCACAGATGCCTCCCAATCCTTGACGTTATGTAATATTCTTTCTAAGAACCTGTAACATCTTTCTCATTATTTTGTTTAAATAAAATACTAAACTACATTAGCCAGAAACCTTGATGCTAGTTTGCCATATTTTTACGAGTTACCTGATAGAATGGGCAGAAGAGAAGCAAAGGAGTGAGCACATTTGCCATTTTCCGCTAGTGTGAGCTTAAATGTTGTCATTGTGATAAAGCCTTTTAAAGGTCATTTAGAAAATAGAGTAATTGGTTGCATTGCAGAGATCATGAAAGATCACGAATATGTACTTAACGTGTAAATTTAAAACATGAAACTGCTAATTATATAAATGGGGACGTATGGCTTGGGAACAAATTTATTGTGGTTCATAAAGAGTCCCATGGTGTAAGCGTTTTAGATTGGTGTAAAATGATGACCAAAAGTGTTGATGATTAAGACACTGCTATCAAAGAGGTAAGTAAAAAGTTAATATAGAATAATTTCTTGAAACCTGAGAGTGGACAAAAAATATTTCTAAAGTAATATTTGTATATCATGATATTATTACATATAGGCTGCTGCTGCTGCTGCTGCTGCTAAGTCGCTTCAGTCGTGTCCGACTCTGTGTGACCCCAGAGACAGCAACCCACCAGGCTCCCCCGTCCCTGGGATTCTCCAGGCAAGAACACTGGAGTGGGTTGCCATTTCCTTCTCCAATGCATGAAAGTGAAAAGTGAAAGTGAAGTCGCTCAGTTGTGTCCGACTCTTAGCGACCCCATGGACTGCAGCCTACCAGGCTCCTCCGTCCATGGGATTTTCCAGGCAAGAGTACTGGAGTGGGGTGCCATTGCCTTCTCCTTACATATAGGCATGCATAGTTAAATTAATGAAGTATTATAATTAGACACTTGACTTTTATCTCTGTCTATAAAAGTATATATGTTCGTCCTGGCCAAAATTTGAAATTCTGTCATTTGAAAATGAGGGACAGTCTTACATACAGGGTCAGCTGACTCATAGGAAGTTCCACCCAGCCGGGTAGGTGGGAGTGGGTACAGCATGAGATGTTCCTGGTGGACTCCAGAAGCCTCCAGAAAGTGAAGGAACCTGGTTTGGGTGGAAGGGCAAGCACCCTTAGAGCACTGGCCATTGGGCAGGGCCTTTATCTGATACGTATGTTAGATTCACAGGATGCTTGCCCAAGTCGTCAGTTTTCAGAAGGTGGGGTTGTCATTTCCCCAGCAGCACACCGAAACACCTTCTCCATTGGATGCTGAGAAGCTCTGTGGTATTTAAGCATCAAATAAGGCGGATCATTGTTTGGTCACATTTATCTTGATGTTGATCAAGTCCCCGAAATTCATGCTGGGATTCAGTTCACGGTGCTCGTGGGGATGGGGGAGGGAAGGGCATTGCTCTGTAGACCCGTCTTGGGGAGAGGAGGGGCTGGTCCCTGCAGACGTCAGGATGGATTGTGGTTGAGCGTGGTTGAGCGGGGAGTGTAATTCTTTTCTTGCACTTGCTTTTGCATTTGGGCTTCCCTGGTGGCGCTGGAGGTAAAGAACCTGCCTGCCAATGCAGGAGACATAAGAGATGTGGGTTTGATCCCTGGGTTGGGAAACTACCCTGGAGGAGAGCATGGCAACCCACTCCAGTACTCTTGCCTGGAAAATCCCATGGACAGAGGAGCCTGGTGGGCTACAGTCCACGGGCTCGCACAGAGTCGGTCGCACACAACTGAGGCAACGCAGCCCACAAGCATACACACGCACTTTTGTGTTTAATTCCAAAGTTTTCTCTAGTTTACTCTGAACCATCCTTTACAAATGCCAAGTGAAAGCCCGCAGGTTTTCTATTAATATTTTAATGGTGGTAATTATAAGTGTAATTTTAAAATTCATTCCAAATTTTGTTTAACTTGATAACCAGTTAGCCACCATCAGGTGCCTCAGAGTTTTTCATGGGTGCTCACTCTTCCATAAACCATCAAAGGTTGACCAGGGGTGGGCGTGGGGGTGCTTCTTGAATGTGAAGACAGTGAAGGAACATTAGTTTGCAGACTTCATTCCCAAGAACCACTGCCGCCTCCCCCTCTTTCTCAAGGGTTCTGTGGGGCTTGGGATCACAGCCAAGCTGTTGAGAGGTTCATCTGATGAAATCAAGTGGCACTAGAGAGCTAAAAATTTGCATCATTTAGGGCCATCTGTGTTAAGTAGATCCAAAATAATTTTGGTATTCATTGGTCATTAAAAGAGATAAATGACTTTTGGTTATCAATACAAATGTTGGACAAAACGAGGAGCCTCATTTTGAGCTTTCTCTTTCACAGCTTTATTTTTATACACTCTTGTGTTTGTCAAATTCCAGACCTTTGAAGATCCAGAGCCGAAATTATTTCATTTTCTCTGATGATCATGTCATTTTATTTTCCAATAAATGTCATTATTTTCTTGCAGTTGCTTTCGTATTTAATTCCAAAGTTTTCTGTAGTTCATTCTAAACCATCCTTTACAAATGCCAAGTGAAAGCTAGCAGGTTTTCTGTTTTGATGGCAACAATTATAAGTGTAATTGTAAAATTCATTCCAAATTTTATTTAACTTGATAACCAGTTAGCTGCCATCAAGTGCCTCAGATTTCATTTATCATCTGTGCAGGCACACTGTGGAGTCTTCAAACAACAAACTTTACACAAATTGAAGGTCGGTGCTTTTGTCCTTCTCACTCATTACTGCACTGTTTACTGTTGTCTCTGCTATTTTCTCTACCCTTCAGTCCATTTTGCAAGCCGGCTCGGTCTTCTTCTGGAGCAAAATACCATTTTTTTTCATGATTGCAAATGAGGATGTCCCTCCCACGTCTGTTGAACATACCCCTCAAAAATCATTAAAAGCTGTTAACTTGACTACTGTTTATGTTTATAGTAAATGTCTCAACATTGCTTTTTTGATTTTGCCCTGGCTTTATGTCTTTCTATGAACTCTTGTTTTGGTTCAAATGGAGCTATCATTCCTGTTATTGCATCTGAAAGTAACGATTATGGTGCTTAGGATTTATTTGAACTGTTACCTAGGAAAGAAAACATGAGAGGGACATCTCATTTCTTTTAGCATTTCCTGGAAAAATGGGTTTGAAGCCAGGTTTGAGGGCAGTCAGTTGAAGTGAATTCGTGTTGCCTTTTCCCGTGACTCTCATGTTTAATTGCATCCCCTTCGGAGGTCTTCAGGCCTGAGACAGACTGTCCACTGAGCGGTCAAAGACGGCACCTTCCTCCAGAGTCAAAGCTATTAAAAAGGAAAGGCCTGTGCTTGAACATTTCTTCCTGAGGGTTCAAGAGCTTTGCTGAGCATCCCCTTTGGAATTTTAACTCATCTTTGCTCATCAGTGCATTCTGGTTGGATGAGTGAGTCAGTGAGTGACTCACTCAGTTGGAGCAGGGGTGCTTGCCTTTGTAAATGGGTTGAGCACTTACTGGTTTTCCCCTTTTATTAATTTAGTGTGTGATTACTGAGCACCAGTCTCTTCTGGTCCACCGTTCTTCCCTGAGTGTCCTGTCGGGGGAGGGGAGGGGCAGGGGCTGGAATGACCAGCAGAACTAGGCAAGACCCTTCCCATCCTGTTGAGCTTGGTCAAAGGGGTCCAGGCATGTCCAAGCAGGGCTCTGATGGAGATGTGCCAGAGGTGTGTCAGTCCCGTGTCCGCTGAAAAGCAGAATTGGTAGGGTATATATATATTTCTAAAATTTTTAGATTTAGTGTTGGCTGTGCTGGGTCTTCGTTGCTGCGTGGGCTGTTCTCTAGTTGCAGTGAGTAGGTGCTCTTCCCTGCTTGTGGTGCACAGGCATCTCATTGCAGTGGCGTCTCCTGGGGGGGGCGTGGGCTCTGGGGCTCATGCGCTTAGTTGCCCTGCTGTATGTGGGATCTTCCCAGACCAAGGATCCAACCTATGTCCCCTGCATTGGCAAGCCGACTCCTAACCACTGGACCACAGGGAAGTCCCAGTAGGGTATATTAATATATTTGTGAATTACGAGGAATTGGCTTACATGACCGTGGGGTCGCCTAGCCAAGCCTGAAGTCTGTAGGGTGGGCTGGAAACTCTGGGACATGAGCTGACGCTGTGGTCCTCAGGGCCACATCTCCCTTCTTCTGGGAAGCCCCAGTTCTGTTCTTCACATCTTTCAGCTTTTTGGGTCCAGCTCACCCAGCTTACCCAGAATGGTCTCCTTTGCGTAGTCACCTCATGGGAGTTAATCATCACGTCTGCACATTTCCTTCATGGGACACCTGGATTGATTGACAGCCAGGTGCTATAGCCTGGCCAGGTGGACAAATCGATGGCATTCACAGCAGGTCATGGACCCACTCGCCCTGGTCTTGGTGTTGGGTCGTATCTGTGTGTTTAGCTGAAGAAAGACTGAATGCCCAGTGCTGGGTCATTTCAGCTGCCTGGTCAGGGGCTCAGGGAGTGAGTCAGGGAGCAGGGGTGGTAGATGCCAAGGGGCAGATGGGGGACCACCTGGCTTTCTCTGGAATCTGGAAGGAGAGAAATGTGGCTGGAACGTGGCTGGGGGATAGATAAGTCTTCGGGGAGTGGCCAGGCTGTGGCTGTCTCGTGTGTTCGGGAAAGAAGCTGGGACTTGGGCATCTTGGAGTTCCAGGTCCCTGAAGGTGCTCAGCAGAGAAGAGACTGAGCCAGGCTGGCCCACCTACTGGGTGTCTGCAGTGGCGGAAGCTGTATCTATGGAGAGCTCTTCAGGCTCTGCTGGGCTATAAAGAACACGGGCACCATCTCCCTGCTCTCCTGGGAAAAGCCCCCAATCAGCATCTTTTGGGGAGCACTGCAGGGCTATGGGTGCCTCAACCTGGTGGAGGAGGCCCTGAGCAAAGCGGGTGCAGATGGCGGAGTGGGCAGGAGGGAGAACTTTCCAGCCCACTTGTTGGGAGGTGGCCTGGGCACAGCAGAAGGTGGAACTGGACACAGGCAGGTGGCTCAGAGGATAAAGCATCTGCCTGCAATGTGGGAGACCTGGGTTCAATCTCTGGCTCGGGAATATCCCCTGGAGAAGGAAAAGTGGCGACCCACTCCAGTACTCTTGCCTGGAGGATCCCATGGATGGAGGAGCCTGGTAGGCTACAGTCCATGGGGTTGCAGAGTCGGATACGACTGAGCGACTTCACTAGTCCCAGTATGTGGGGGCTCCTGAGCTGGCGTGGAGGGCAGGGGAGGGCTGGTGAGCAGACCCAGTGGGAGGAAGGGCCCTGTGTGCAGAGGGGCCGTCTTTCTTGGTCTGCCCTTCTGTCGTGTGCGCCTGCTCTGTGTGTCATCACAGCCCCCCGGCCAGCTCTTCAGGTCTTGACATCCAGATGACGTCTGCTCCTGGGTGGGGACGGTGTTGCTCTCGAGAACATCGGCCGGGCAGCAGCCTGCTCTGGACTTTGTTCTCCATCTTGTCCAGCAGCCAGCAGGAACTAGACAGAACCTCCCCCACCCCACCCCACCATGATCACCAGTGTGCCCCAACCTCTCCCGGGTGCCAGATGCTGGGCGCCTTGTGGTGAATTCAGTCATGAACAGAAGCACAGTCTCTGGCCTCAAGACACTCTGATGTTTCATAACCCGTGGGCTCTAATCGCCAGGACTGATTCCCCAGGGACCTGTGAGGTGCTGTTGTCAGAGGCCAGGGCGCCAGGGATCTGTGTGTGGTCCTGGTGGGAGCTTGTATGCTCTGTGGCTGGGGTGGGGGTGGTTGGAGAAGGTACTTCTGAAAGAATGCATTTGTTGGCAGATTTTGAGCTTTCCCCACTTTCTTTCAAAAGAGGTTTTGTCTGTGCTCTATGCTGAACAACTTATAACAATGAGAATGCCATTAAGTAGAGGAAAAAGCATCTTTTTATGAATAAACAAGTACATTTGCACAAAGAAGGGAGAAGAGGTAACAGTACGTTTGGGCTGAATTGTGCAGCCAGCAAATCCATACTGGAAGCTCTGTTCTGAGTCCTTCCGAGTATGACTGTATTTGGAGACAGAGCTTTTAGGGAGGCAATTAAGGGGAAGTGAGGTAGTTAGGGTGGCCCTGTTCCCGTATGCCCTTGTGAGAGGAGGGAATCGACATGGACCGGGACTTCCCTGGTGGTCCAGTGGTTGAGACTTCGCCTTCCAATGTTGGGGTGTGTGGCTTGGGGAGTTAAGATCCCAGATGCCTCGGGGCCAGAATACGAAATGTAAAACAGAAGCAGTACTGTAACAAATTCAGTAGACTTTACAAATGGTCCACATCAAAAAAAAAAAAAAAAAAACTTAAAAAAAAAAAAGTCATGGACACATAGGAAACCCACAGGGAGGAGGAAGTTGTCTACAAGCCAAGGGGGTGCCCACCTGCTGACACCTTGGTCTGGGGCTTCTGGAAGTCACTTGGTCCATGGATGCTATAACATCCCTTATTGACTCACCCCTGTAACTGCAAGTACCGATGAGTTTCCTGAGCTTGGTTTTGACCTCCTAGCCTCCTCCTCACCCCGATTCACCTGCCGTCCAGGGGAAGGGATCTTGTCGAGGTGGCCAGAGCATGATCCAGGCCCTTGACCCTTTTCTCCTGGAAACAACACTGCTGAGGTTTCCTTTGTCCTCGGGGCTCCACCCGCTTTGTTCTCTCTGTGACTTCCTCCTCCCGTGCCTGTTCCTCTGGGCCCATGGAGCCCTGTCCTGGGGCCCCGTCCCTTCTGAGCCCCTGTGTTCCTGGAGCAGGCCCACGAGCTCCTCGCCGTCCCCCTCTTCCATGCAGACAGAAGGACAGATGGACCCACGGCTTCCTCAGCCATCCCCCTCCTTGCTGGCTGGTCTCAGCCCCCCTCCTTTTCTGCTTTCACGTCCTCGGTGCACCCACTGTATTTCCTTCCATTCCTCTGTCTACCCGCCATGGCAGCATGCTTCCGGTTCTGGGGAACCTCTTCCGGTTCTGGGGAACCTCTTCCGGTTCTGGGGAACCTCTTCCGGTTCTGGGGAACCTCTTCCGGTTCTGGGGAACCTCGGGATAACTGAGGAGTCAGGCGCCCTGCACGGAAGATTCTAGGAGAGTAATCCCCGGCCAGGGGAGGCCGCTGCCTGTGTCCCGGCTCCGGGCCGGCCCTGCCTTTCCAGACCACGGGGATGGTTGGCTGAGAGGCCAAGGTGGCCGTGGGGTAAGGGGTGGGCGGGCGAGCAGGGGACCGGGCACTCGGGTCTCCAGGAGAGACGTCGCCCAGAGCTGGTGTCTGGAATAGCCATAGTTAGTCTTCCCGACCAACTTTTCCTTTGGAGAAGAAGAGACTGACCTGCGGAAATATTTTTAATTACCTAACCCCGAGCTTTTCTTTTTTGGACAGCATTGATAAAAATTCCCCTTTCTCTGCCTCTGAGTACATTTTTACAGAGTTCTTAATTTGTGCGCGTGGTTTAAATCCTCTGACCTGCCTCGTCACTGGTTGCCGAGATGCAGCTATGGAAGAGTCTGTAGAGGGGTCTCCGGGGTGACATTTCAGGACAATGGTCGGTGTTGGGAAGTCTGCATGCCTCTCCTTTCTGGTTTCCGTGGACTTATGCTTTAGCGGATTGTCTCGCATTTTGCTTTAATTAAAGCGCTGATGGTGGCTTGCTCCAGGCGAGACGTGGCTTTCCCGGTGAACCAGGCAGTGACATTGGAATCATCATTGCGGTGACTAATTTCATGCCTCATTTTGGAGGAAGTTTGAGGCACTCTGCTGTTTCCAGGGTGCTGGTCTGTTTTGGCTGGAAACCATCATGAGGGTCAGTCCCCCGTGTTACAGCTCGAGGGACAGACAGTGCCTCTGAATCACTAAGTAAAGAAAGGGCGGTCCTGTGTGCCATTTATAGTCGGTGGGGGTGGGGTAGGGAACAGCACATTCTGTTTTTTTTTTTTTTTTTTTCAATTAGTTTTCTGGTGGTGAAATGTACATAGGTAAAATTTACCATCTTAGCCATTTAAAGGCGACCCCTTAGTACACTCATGATACTGTGAGCCCGTCACCGCTATCTGGTTCCCGTGCATTTTCACCACCCAGAAGGAAACCTGTGAGGATCACTCCCTGTCCCCCCTCCCTCAGCCCCTGGCCATCTCTCATCTGCTTTCTCTAAGAATGTGCCTATTTTGGGTGGGTCGTGTAGGTGACACAGTGAAGTGTGTGGCCTCTTAGGTCTGGCTTCTTTATTAAATTTTTTATTGGATTTTAGTTAGTGTTGGGGTATAATTTTAACTGCAGTAACGTGTTTCTGCTGTACAGCAAAGTGAATCAGCTATACATATACATATATCCCCCTTTTTTTGGATTTCCTTCCAATGTAGGTCACCACAAAGCACTGAGTAGGGTTCCCTATGCTCTGCAGTAGGTTTTCATTAGTTATGTATGTTATTGTTATGGTTGTTCAGTCACCAAGTCGTGTCCGACTCTTCGCTACCCCTGGCAGCATGCCAGGCCTCCCTGTCCCTCACCATCTCCTGGAGTTTTGCCCAAGTTCATGCCATTGCATTGGTGATGCCAGCCAACCATCTCATCCTTTGTTGCCTTCCCCTCCTCCTGCCTTCAGTCTTTCCCAGCATCAGGGTCTTTTCCAGTGAGTTGACTGTTTGCATGAGGTGGCCAAACTGTTGAAGCTTTAGCTTCAGCATCAGTCCTTCCAAAGGGTATTAAGGGTTGATTTCCTTTAAGATTGACTGGTTTAATCTCCCTATAGTCCAAGGGACTCTCAAGAGTCTTCTCCAGCACCATAGTTTGAAAGCATCAGTTCTTCGGTGTTCCTGCCTTCTTTATGATCCAACTCTCACAACTGGAAAGACCATAGCCTTTACTGTATGGACCTATTTTTTCCATAGTATTAATATCAATAGTGTATATATGTCAATTGCAATCTCGCAGTTCATCCCAGCCCTCTTTCCCCTACCTTGGTGTCCATATGTTTGTTTTCCACATCTGTTTGTCTCTTGGCCTCTTAGTATATTTTCAGGGTTCATCTGTGTTGTAGCCTGTGTCAGTACTTCCTTCAGTTTTATGGCAGAATCATATTTCTATGTTATGAATAGACTATATCCATTCATCAGTTGATGGACATTAGTTCTCACTTTTTGACTATTGTGAGTCCTACTACTATGAACAGTCTGCTACAAGGTTTTCTTGTAACACCTGTTTTTGTTCTTCAGAGAGAGAGTTGAGCGTGGACTGCTGGGTCATACGATAATTCTCTTTAATTCCTTGAGGAATGGGCATTTCTTTTTCTTGTATGAACTGAATTACATATGCAAGTTGATGTGGAAACGTGCCCCCTCCTTCTTTATGTGAAACCTTTCTCTCTAGGGCAAATGCAGGGCCGTCTTTGATGTTTTTGGACATCTAGGATCTTCACTGAGATTCGAGGCCCAAGGGGTTCAAGTTCACGCAGCGTTTTTCCCTGAGCAGGAAAGGGGGTGTCCGGAACGAAGAGGAGGACACGTGAGGTCAGAGTCACGGGACAGCAAATCAATCTTGAGAAGTTAGAAATCACAACAGATATATTTTTCCAGGAGGGCTTCCTGTCAAAACCCAGGATTCCTAATCAAAGATGGCAACATCAGCATTATTTACAGCCTCCTAAATCGTGGAACCTGTGACATGGGAGGGCCCCTGGGCCAAGAAGACTTGAACCCTGTCTTCTAGGAAATGATTGAGCATGGCCGTGCATCAGACCTCTTCCCTGCAGGTTCCCATTTCATTCTCACAAGATTCATCCTCTGGGAGAAACCAAGAGAAATCAATACTGCCCTACCTCGGGGTTCAGGGGCCAACTTTGGGATAAAAGGAGCAGACTGCGGGATGCAGCTATGGTGTGTCTCTCGGCTCTGGATTGTCAGGGGTGTCACCCCTGATCAAGGCCTGTCCCTCCCCCTGCTGGGGGGGTGTGGGTGCTTGGACCTGCTGCTCTTTGTGTCACTCAAAGCAGGTGGTCTCAAACCCTTGCTGTGCATGGTTTATTCCTCCGAGTGTGATCAGCAGGAGCATTGACAGTAAATGCTGACAGACGTCTGCAGTAATGGACATTGCTATGTCATCCAAGTGGCATTTTGGTTTACTGGAAAATCATCTTAATTTTATTTTGCAAAACTGTTGGTTGGAGACAGATGGAAAATAAAAGTTCACTTTCATCTTTCACTAGAGGGAGCGGGAGAAGTCTTTTCCTTTGGTCCTGGGATGGGAGGTGCGTTCATTTCCCAGGACTGCCTTAAGAAATGAGCGCAGTCTGGATGGCTTAAAGCTTCAGAAATGTGTTCTCTCATGCTTCTGGAAGCGTCTGCAGGGCCACCTTCTCTCTGAAGACTCTGAGGGTCTTCTCTCTTCTCCTCCAGCTTGTGGTGGTATAGTTGCTAAGTCATGTCTGACTCTCTGCGGCCCTATGGACTGTAGCCCACCAGGCTCCTCTGTCTGTGGGATTCTGCAGGCAAGAATACTGGACTGGGTTGCCATTTCCTTCTTCAGGGGATCTTCCTGACCCAGTGATCGAAGCCATGTCTCCTACATTGGCAAGAGGGTTCTTAACTGCTGAGCCACCTGAGAAGCCCAGTGAATAAATAAACAACCCTGATCTAGTGTGCGCTCATCTTAATTTGATTTCAGCTGCCGAGTCCCTATTTCTAAGTATGTTTGCTTCTGTGGTCCCTGAGGTTAGCAGTGGGACATGCTTTGTTGAGGAGGGGACATAGTTCTACGCACTACGGGCTGGTTTGTGCCTTGGGTACAGGGCAGCCAGTGTGTGCAGGGCGTGGGCTTAGGGCAGGAGTGGGAGGGAGGGCCTGGCTCTGAGTGTCGGGCCCTTGTTTGTTTCACGGTTTCCTCTCTTTCCACGAGAGGACTTTCTTTACCTGTTTGGCTGTGTCTGATGCTGAGTGTCTCCATAGCCTTGACCATCATCTCTAATGGTTTTTCTGGGAGTAGTTGGGGTAGGCTGGGGCTTGGGAGCAGTGGGAGGTGCTGGGAGGGCAGAGAGAGGCAGGCTCCCTCCTGCATCCTGCCTTCTCTGCCGGGCCCCTTGGCCCACCCGCTTATGTTCCTCCAAGTCTCCGTCGTGAGAGTTTTCAGTGCATGAGTAGAACACAAAGGTGATATGTCGTGTCCTTCAGTCGCTGTTTTCCAAACTGCCTCACTGTGGTGCCGGCCCTTAAGATGCTCTGAACAGACCATTTTCCTCTCTGAATTTCAAGTGTGTTTCAGGGAATTGCCATCATTTGAAAGGCATGCTTTGCTTCCTGGAAACTGTCTAGACAGGTAACCAATTTTCACCAATTTGGAGGCAGCGGAGGCCTGTTCAAAGGATTGCCCCCTTCTTGCTGGGCCTCCTCACTATATGGCTATGCTGGTAAAAAGTGAAAAAAAAAGAAGTTCATAATTTAATTCGGATTTGTTCTTGCCGAGATTCCGGTAAGACTCCTCTGTTTTGCATGAGTCAGTTCCTAGCAAATGGGTTTTAGAAGGCTGAGGAGAGCACAGTGACTCCAAAGAAGCAGGCTTTGTTCTGGAAGGTGCTAATGGGTCCCCTTCTCTTTCTCTTGCTGTGTACTTAGTGCTACGTGGTCCTGCCACTGGGTCCCAGCTCCGGGGACCCCTGTGCTCTGCTGAGCGTCTCAGCCTGGCCTCACTCCCTGAGTCAGGGCGGCTCCCTGGCCCTTTGTCATCTTCCGGTTCCTTCCATCCTTGACCAAACTCTCCTGGGACCCTGAGTGCCCAGAATAGGGGAACCAGGATGAAACAGGTGTAGGAGGTCTCTCCAGGAGTGAGTCTTAACCACTGACAGGAGGGAGACAGGACGGAGCACATGACCCCTGCTTCCCCACGGTCTCCATCCACGGGCGCATCCTTGTGTAGTGCAGAGGGGGCTAGCTCCTCCCTCCAGAGGCCCAACTGACCGAAGGACTGAGGGCTTCTGCCCTCTGGGGACCGTTTGTGAGGCAGTCACACAGGAGGGAGGCTCCTGTCTAACCTGGTGGTGCTTAATCAGGGGCTGTTTGGGAAAGTCAGAGACATCGTTCAATTGTGACAGTGAGTCTGTCCGTGTATGTGTGTGTGTGTGCTGTGTAAGATTACCTGACATTTGATGGGCTGGAGCCAGGGGTCGTAAAAGTGGACCTGCCCAGTGAAAATGACCTGTGAGAAGCACGGTGAGACCTTTCCTCACTGTGGATGTTCTCCAGGGGAGGCATAACACGTTCTTTATCTGTTTCATTTTAATTCTAATAAAAGCAAGGTAACATGCAATTTACCATCGAAAGTTTTTTAAGTGTACAGTTCAATGGTGTAGTTATATTCACTAGATCTCTATAAGGTTTTCATCTTGCAATACTTTAAACTCTGTCCCCTTTAGAAACCACTCCCCAGCCCCTGCCCCTGGCCACAACAATCCTGCTTTTGGTTCCTGTGAGTTTGCTTTAGATATAAGTGGAATCATACAGCCCTTGACCTTTTGTACTGGCTTATTTCACTTAGCATAATGTCCCTCAAGTTCATCTGTCTAGTAGCGTGCATCAGAATCACCTTTGTTTTTGAGACTGACTTATGTTTCATGGTGTGTATCAACATGTTTTCTTTATTCATTCATCTGTGGATGGATGTTTGCATTGCTTCCACCTCTTGGCAGTTGTGTATAAGGCTGCAGTGAGTAGAGATGTGTCTATGTATCGTTCATACTCTGCTTCCATTTCTTTTGAATAAACACCCAAGATGGGATTGTTGGATCATATGGTAGTTCTCAAGAGTCTTCTCCAATACCACAGTTTGAAAGCAGCAGTTCTTAGGTGCCCAGTCTTCTTTATGGTCCAACTTTCACATCTGTACATGATTACTGGAGAAACCATAGCTTTGACTATATGGACCTTTGTGGGTAAAGTGATGTCTCTAAAGATGTGCAAGGAGATCAAACCAGTCAATTCTAAAGGAAATCAACCCCAAATGTTCACTGGGAAGGGCTAATGCTGAAGCTGAAGCTCCAATACTTTGGCCACCTGATATGAAGAGCCGACTCATTGGAAAAAACCTTGATGCTGGGGAATATTGAGGGCAGGAGGAGAAGTGGGCAACAGAGCATGAGATGGTTGGATGGCATCACCGACTCAATGGACATGAGTTTGAGCAAACTCTGGGAGATAGTGAAGGACAGGGAAGCTTGGTATGCTGCAGTCCATGGGGTCTCGAGGAATTGGACATGACTTAGCATCTGAACAACAACAATATGGTAGCTCTGGTTTTAATTTTTTGAGAGCCTCCATACTGTTTTCCTTGGAGAAGGCAGTGGCACCCCACTCCAGTGCTCTTGCCTGGAGAATCCCATGGACGGAGGAGCCTGGTGGGCTGCCGTCTATGAGGTCACACAGAGTTGGACACAACTCAAGGGACTTAGCAGCAGCAGCAGCATACTGTTTTCCTTAATGGCTATACCATTCCCCTTCCCATCAACAGTGCACAAGGGCTTCAGTGTGTTTGCCCACACCTGCTATTTTTGGTTTTTTGATAGTAGCCATCTTTATGGATGTGAAGTAACATCTCACTGAGGCTAATTTGCACTAATGGTTAGTGATGTTGACCACCATTTCATGCCTATTGGCCATAACAAATAGATTTTTAAGAGTAGGAGCTTGCATTGGGTTCACTGAAGAATGCTTTCCTTGTTAACTTTTTGGTTTGGACTTTGTGATAGTGAAACCTGAAACTGCTCCATGAATCACTCCTCTAGTGATTTCCTCTGACTGCTCACTTGTCATTCAGGATTGCATGAACTGACGCGTTGGCGTTTGAGATGGGGAATGCTATTTGAAAGACCAGAGTCTGCTTCAAGGAAGCTTGGTTACAAAGAGAAGAGGTATTTTTTGAGTTAAGACACAGAAGATGTAGGTAGTCTTGATTGAATGCGGTGTAAGGAACAGAAGCATTGTCTTTCGTTTTGTTCTGGATTCTTATGTGTCTAACTGTGGCTCAGACTGTCACATTCTGGAATCTCTCCAACGTGTTTCCATCATTTAACTGCATGAAGCCATCATGTCCAGTCATCTGCTCTGTTTAATTTATTCCCTATGAAAGATGCAAGCTCTGGTCCAGGGGCACCTCTTGGCTGAACTGGTCTTATTACACTTATCTGTATCAGGAAAGTTAAAAAAAACAGCAAAACTCATGGTTTCACAACCCTGAGGAAGGAAAGTGTGGTCAGAACTGAATCAAATGGACAGAAAACACTGAAACCAAAGTCCTAGAGAGAAAGAAATGAAACAGCTAAAAGAACCATGAAACGACAGGAAACGCTCAAAGTTTGCTAACTGCTTATGAGCCTGGTTCTTCTGAGCCTCTTTGGCCATGTCCCACATCTTCCAAAGATGGAACGTTGAAGTCTGAAAGGAGAATTTGTGGACCGTATATATTTTAACTTCAAACCTCCAAATGGAATCATTTTTATGCATATTCTGGAGAAATATGTAAATTAATAATTGCTTCATACATTATTCAAGAAAAACTTATTTTGTATCACCGATAGCTCTTGTAATCTTATATAAAGATATGCTAATGGGTTTAATTAAAATAATTATACTGAATAATGTAGCCTGAACTTTACCCTAAAATAGTGTCTATTAATCTTCATCAGTAGTAATATTTTTAGACAGAGAGACACTTACAACATTCAACCAATACTAGATGGAAAATATGTTTTTTTTGTTTTGTTTTACAGTTTGGATTAAGTTGGCATTCTCATGAGATGCATGACAATTAAATTTGCTTAGAGAAGAGTATAAAATGTAATTTCTTTAACCTGAAGTGTTCCGGCAATTAGCAAACTTAGGGCATTTCCTGCCATTTCATAGTTCTTCTATGCGTTTCATTTCTTTGTCTCTACGACTTTGGTTTCAGTGTGTTTTCTGTCCATTTAATTCAGTTCTGACCACACTTTGCTTCCTCAGAGTTATGATATCATGAGTTTTTTTTTTAACTTTAAATTATACTTTATTGTTACCCTTCTCAGAGATGATTCTCTCTCTCTCTTTTAAGCTGTATAATTCATTTACAATGTTGCGTTAGTTTCAAGTGTACAGCATAGGGGTTCTGTTACACACACACACACGCCTATATATGCATGTATATTCTTTTTCAGATTCTTTTCCATGTAGGTTATTATAAGATACTGAGTATAGTTCCTTGTGCTATAAAGCCCTTATTGTTGATCTGTTTTATACAGGGTAGTGTGCTAGTTCCAAACTCCTAAATGACTCCTCCCTAATCCTCTTTGGTAACTACACATTTGCTTTCTATGAGTCTATTTTTGTTTTGTAGTAAGTTCTTCTGTATCAGGCTTCCCTAGTGGCTCAAGTGGTAAAGAATCTGCCTGCAAGGCAGGAGACCGGCTTCAATCCCTGGGTCAGAAAGAGCCCCTAGAGAAGGGAATGGCAACCCACTCCAGTATTCTTGCCTAGAAAATCCCCCGGTCAGAGGAGCCTGGTGGGCTACAGTCCGTGGGGTCACAAAGAGTTGGATGCGACTGAGTGATGAACGCTTTTCACTTTCTTTTATATCATTTTGTTTTAGATTCCACACATAAATGACAGCATATGACACTTGACCTTCTGTGTTTGACTTACTTCAGTTGATGTGACCATCTCCAGATCCATCCATGTTGCTGCAGATGGCATTATTTCATTTTCTTACTGATGAGCAGAATTCCACTGTGTATATACACCACATCCTCTTTATGCGTTCATCTGGCAACGGACGTCTAGGTTGCTTATGCCTTGGCTATTATGGATAGTGCTGCTGTGAACAGTAGTGTGCCTGTATCTTTTTGGGTTAGAGTTTTTTATCTGTATAAATGCCCAGGAGTGGGATTCCTGGATCATAGGGTAAGTCTGTGGATACCATAAGTTCTTGATTGCCTGAATGTTAAGTGAGGATGCTAATATTAAGAGGGACACTCAGCAACTTGCTTGTCTTTTAAATGCACGAGTTGCAGGAAGAGGGACCCCTTCCAGGGCCTGAAACTGGGCTCTTGTCTAACACTCGGAAATGAAATGTCCGAGGAGACAAATGTGCTGACAAGGCAAGAGATTTTATTGGGAAAAGGCGCCTGGGTGGAGAGCAACAGGGTAAGGGAACCCAGGAGAACTGCTCTGCCATGTGGCTCGCAGTCTCCGCTTTTATGGTGATGGGATTAGTTTCTGGGTTGTCCTTAGCCAGTCATTCTGACTCAGAGTCCTTCCTGGTGGCGCCCGCCATGTCCAGCCAAGATGGATGCCAGAGAGAAGGATTCTGGGAGGTGGTCGGACATGTGGTGTCTCCTTTTGACCTTTCCTGAACTCTTCCGGTCGGTGGTGGCTTATTAGTTCCGTGTTCCTTACCAGGACCTCCTGTCATAAGACAACTCATGGAAATGGTGACCATGGTGCCTGGCCAGGGTGGAGGTTTCAGTCAGCGTGCTTCCCCTAACAGAAGTAGAAATAGCTTTGCCACTCGCCCCAGTTTTGTTTCTTGTCTCTGTGTCTTGCAGCCTTTCAGTCCCTGCTCAGTGGTGCGGGGAGCCCTATTGTAGGTTTTGGTGGTAATTCACAGTTTTACCTAAAGCCTTTATGTGCCCAAGTGTGCAGGCAATTCAAGTGTGTGCTCTCAGTGTGTCAGTGGGTCAATTTTTTTCAGTTGTGTTTGAGGCCCAAATACATTTAGAATTAGAGTCCCTCCTCACGTGGACAGATCAAAGCCTTCCCAAGTTCAAAGAGAAATGCCAGCCAGGACTTAAGCTGCCATTTCCTTAATTTAGGTACATTTAAAGTCAAATCTGAAGGAACAAACTTCCTTAGAAAGCAAACATGGATAAGTTCATTGACGACTTAAAAAGCAGGAGACGAATACACAAAGCTGAAGACAGTGAGTTCGTCTACTTTCCTCTTGTGCTGGTCTCTGTTCCTGCTTAGACCCCATCCCAGGGGTGTGTTCGCCCAGGTTATGTGGTCCCCAGCTCACGCCCTCAGAGGGCACAGAGGAAGAGACCCTCCTCCAAGCTCAGCCCTGTGTCTTGGGCACGTCCCAGAGGCCCCGTCCCCTCCCTGCCCCTCAGCCTCAGGGAACTGAGGCTGCCCCTCCGATGGCCCACAGGGAACCTTGCCAGGGCCTGGGTGGGGTCCCGGCCTCTCCTCTCCCATTCAAAACAGCCTTGCACATTTTGAGCAAGACTTTGTTTGAAAAAGAAACCGATTTACCAAAAGCAATGTAAAGAAAATAATAGCAGAAAACAGACCTCCCCAGTGCTCTGTATTCCTATTATCCTTCCTGTCTCTGAGAGTTGGCAAATGATTCTACACATTATTTACCACTTTAATCAGGACTTTATAAAGGTTTTCACTGAATGGAGAGTTTTGCACGTTGAAGAAGTTTGTTTTTTTGTTTTTTTTCATGCCGACCATTTTTTGAAAGCCTTTATTGAGTTTGTTAGACTGTTGCTTCTGTTTTATGTTTTGGTTTTTTAGGTCCTGAGGCATGTGTGGGTTTTAGCTCCCCCAACTAGGGATTGAACCCACACGCCCTGCCTTGGAAGGCCAGGGAAGGCCCCATGAAGGTTTGTGTGTTCACATTTGCACACAGCTACATGCTCTCTGGTCTCCTCACCCAGGGGTGGCCCTGGCTGTCATCTGTGAGCACTTATGATGAGTTGGGGGTGTCCCATCATCTCTGTGGGGACCCTCCACCCTCCTGACCGTCTTTGGAGGCTGCCCCGTTAACCACTGTTAGGCTGCATCCTTTCCCACTGGGAGGTATCTGGAAAGCCCTCTTCCTGAGTCCACACACTACAAGGCGCAGGCAACAGCTTGGCTCGGAGCCGGCGTGCTTGTCCAGGGTGGGGCCCTGGCTCCTGGGTGTCGGCCGCCTGCCTCCCTGTCCTGTCTGCACTGGGGACTTCCGTTTCTGGAGGTATCTTCTGCAGGTGAGATTCCTCCCAGCCGCCTCCATCAGAGGCAGGAGCCCCGGCTTGTCTGCCTGGAGCTCACATCTCAAGGGGCTCTTGAAGTGGCAGCCCCATGCACTTGAAAGAGACCTGAATTCAGTGGAGCAGCTGGACTCCACCAAGGAGCCCAGAGCCTTTTTCTGCAGGCGCAAGCAGAAACCCAAACACTTAGAGATCTCGTCAAAGAACCAATATTAGAACTGGGCCAAACAAACTGGCTGGGCCCTTAGCGAGAGTGGGCGATGGCACGTGCTTTTTCAGGAGACCTAGGCTGCCCGGGGTCGGTAGGGGAACCTCAGGGTTCGCTCTGCCTCTTCTGGCAGCTGGTCAGCCTGGAGGGGATACATTTCGTGTATCAGCTGATATGGCCCATTTCTGTGCATGGAAAGCAGGGAGGGAGAGAGTCTTGAAGATGAAGGTGCTGTTGTGCAAAGGTCTGTCAGTCAGTGGAGCCTCCCTGGTGGCTTAGCCATAAAGGATCTGCCTGCCAAAGCAGAAGACCCAAGAGATGCGGGTTTGACCCCTCGGTCAGGAAGATGCCCTGGAGAAGGAAATGGCAACCCACTCCAGTATTCTTGCCTGGAGAATCCCACGGATAGAGGAGCCTGGGGGACTACAGTCCAGGGGGTCGCAAAGAGTCGGACATGGCTAAGCAACTAAACAGCTGTCAGTTAGTGAGTCCTGGGGGTTCTACTGTGTCCAGGGTCCTTGGGCAGACCACAGCTGTGGGGCCCTGGTCTGGGCGAGACAGACACTTGGGATGCCTAACCTGGAATCTGTGTGCCTTGGAGAGAACGATGGCTAAGCTGAGGACTGAGAAGTTACCAAGGTAACTCTGTTTGGGGGCAAGGACAGGAGGGATGGGAACAGTGACCCAGGAAGAGGGGACAGCATGGACACAGCTTCGGAGTTAGCAGAGGGCCCCGGGACAGGGGGGAGACTGGGAGAGGCTCCACATGGTTGGAGAGGGTCCTGCTGGTAGAGTTGGAGGCCGCCGACCGGGAGAGCTGGGGAGGAAGTGGGGCCAGGGCCTCGGAGGCTGCTGGGCAGTCAGGAGCAGGGCAGTACCGCCCTCAGATGTCAGTTAGACTTGCCTCTTAGGAAAGCGGCTCCAGCTGCGAATGGGCCGTGACCTTGAGGGGCTCAGAGTGCCGGCGGGAGCTCCCTTGGGAGGGGGTGGCTTCCTGACAGAGGGACACAGAAGTGGCCTGGACCAGGGTGGGAGCTCTAAGAATGGAGAAAGCAGTAAAGGCAAGGTGTGTGGGATCAGGAGGATCTGCCAGGCTCTGTGATTGGTCCAAAGTGGGTTTTAGGGAAGACAGAGTAGGAGGCTGTGATCTGGGGGTTTCAGGGTGCAGTGCTCTGAGCCTGGAGCACCAGGGCATGGGGTGGGGTCTCATCTGAGGCAGGGGGTTTGCTGCTTCTGTGAGGCTGCCCTGAACCCAGCTGCTGGGTGTGTGTGTGTGTGTGTGTGTGTGTGTGTGTGTGTGGTGCTCAGGAGAGAGCTGACCCCAGAGACAGACACTAGGAGTCAAGCTGGATGGAGGGGGTCCTCCCCGGGGGTATGTGGACAAAGGCGAAAACTCTAGAATAGGACAGCTAGGACACCCACCTTTAAGGGAGGGGCAGGGGACAGAGGAAGGTGGCTGCCCCGGGAGGTGAGGGGTCACAGCGGTGTCACGGGAAGTCACCTGGGGCCAGACCTGGTGTCCCCGGGGCCCGGGGCCCGGGCAGGAATGGAGGTGGGGTGGCGGCTGAGGGCGGGTGCAGGGAGCCTGCGGGGCACCTGTGGGGCGGCAGAACTGAGCCCTCAGCTTGGGAACCGTCTGTACAGGGCAGGGAGGTGCGGGGCGTGGGGCTCTGGGTGGTTTCAGGGTGCGCACACGTGTGACAGGAAGGGGCCGCTGGGGTGAGATCTGGGCCCCCTGGAGAGTGCTGGGTGGGAAACGTAGGCGGCCCTTGAGCAGACGGTGGGGCGGGGGGTCCCCTCCGTGGGGCCGGGTGCTGCCTCCCTTCACCTGGAAGCATGGGCAGAGGCCGGGCGTCCATGTAGACTTGTTTCGGCTTGAGTGGTGGGCAGGGCTGCCTGTCCATTTTCTCCTGAGGGTTTTGGTTTCCCCTGAAGGCGGAGGTGAGCTGAGCGGGGAGGGGCTGGGATCCTGGGCTGGAGGAGAGACGAGAGAGGCTGAAGTGGTCACCACGGCAAAGCGAAGGGTGGCGTGGAGCCCAGGACCACCAGAGATGGGGAGCTGGAGATGGGGTGTGGAGGAGACACGCCCTGCCTTCACATCGTTCCATCTGCCCATCCTTGTTGTGTTCTCCAGGACCCATGTGGGTGTGTGTTCTTCTCTGATCTCTGTCATCCTCACGAACTGAGACGTGACGTCCCTGGGATCCAGATCACCCGGAAGGATGCCCTGTTAACCAGCCTTTGGGGGTCATAGCGGGTCCAGCCCTCCCTCTGTGGGCATCGCGGTGATGTCAGGTGGCAGAGCCTGGGAGCCCTGGGCAGCCGGGGGTGGACCACGAAGGCCCGCCTTGTTTGCCGCTGTCTGTCGGTCCTCGTGAGCTGGTATTTATCACCTGCTGAAGGCAGATGCTGCTTCGTGGGGTTCAGGATGAAAAGAGTGGTGCTGATGGGTCCTCTCCCCCCGGGGACCCTCACAAACTAGACAAGACAGTTTCAGGCCTGAGCACTCAGCGGTGCAAACGTTTGTTATTAAATGTCACAATAAATATCTTTCAGTTTTTCAAAGCAACTCCGAGGTAGTTGAAGCAGAACTTCAGAAACAGGAATGAAATTGTTTCCATTTAAGGTTCTTTTCAGAAGTTGCCTCTCGGAGCGGAGTTGGGATTCCTTGACCTAGCCGGCATTGAAGGACGGGGTTACCGCTGGGGGAAAAGGCACCAATAAGTCTGTTGTGCAGACTTTTTTTTTACAAATTATTTATGTATTTGTATTTTATTTTTGGCTGTCCTGGGTGTTGTTGCGCGTGGGCTTTCTCTTATTGCTGCTTGTGGGGGCTTCTCTTTAAGTGCCGTGTGCAGGCTTCTCATTGCAGTGGCTTCTCTTGTTACAGAGCACAGGCTGTAAGGCACACGGACTTCAGCAGTTGGAGCTCATGGGCTCAGAAGTTGCAACTCCCAGGCTCTAAAACAGGCTCAGTAGCTGTGGTGCACAGGCTTAGTGGCTCTGAGACACGTGGGACCTTCCCGGACCAAAGACTGAGCCCGTGTCTCCTGCATTGGCAGGTGGATTCTTGTCCACTGAGCCACCAGGGAAGCCCTGTAGTGCAGACTGACAGGTAAACTTGGGTTCCCCAGCCTTGAGCATCTTGACTGTGGAGCGTGGAAGCTTTTGTGGGGTGGTTTCACTCTTACCCTGGAGGTGGATAGACTGGCTCCACAATCTGGCAAACGGCTTCACTTTCTCATCTGTGAAAGGCATTGGTGGAAGACCTCTCTCGTTTGGCCGTGCTGAGGGCTTATTGCCAGGAGAGGCAAGCTCCTAGAGAAGTGTCTGGCAATTACAGAAAATTCACAGGTGATACCAGAGGAAACCTGAACTCATCTTTGAAGTTATTTGAATCTGACCGCTTAACTCTTGGACACCAGTGTTAAAAGGTCCAAGAATCTCTCAGGCATTTTCCATGGCTGTCCCTCCAGTTAATATATTTTTATTCATTTAAACATGTAAGGTATAGTTTGTACATGGTCATACAGGAGAGTTCTGCCCACCCCCTGCCTTCTTCAGTCCTTCACTAGGGATAAGCTCTCCCCAGACTCCATCCCCAGGAAGCCCCTGAGGTGTGCTCCCTCCCTCTAGTTGTGCCTTTTCTTGAATGTTCTAAAAATGGAATCAGTTTGAAGCTTTAAGCTTGTCTTCCATCTCAGAATGCACTTGAGTTTCATCCGTGTCAGATGTAATAGCATCCTGGTATTTTTCATGACTGAGTAGTATTCCATTGTAGGGACTCACCTCTTGAAAACATTTGGGTTGTTTCTAGTTTTTGACAATTTCAAGTAACTGTACACATTCAGGCCGTCGATGCACAGAGTCAGACACGACTGAAGAGACTTCGCAGCAGCAGCAGTACACATTCAGACACAAGGTTTTGTGTGAGCCTGAGTTTGCATTTCCGTGGGGCCCCTCTCAGGAGTGTGATTGCTGGGCTGCGTGGGGAGTGCTTTCTCAAACTTGCAGATCCAGTTTGCTTTCAGACCTGTAGCATCTGCAGAAAGCACATGGTATGGTCAGATTTTTAGTTTTATTTTATTTTGGCTTAGCGATTCTAGTAGATGTTAGTGGGATCTCTTTGTGGTTTTAATTTGCATTTCCTTGGTGGCCAGCTTGTCACGTACCTATTTGTCACCCACGGATCTTCTTTGTAAACAGCGCCTCTTCAAAAAATCATTGGCCTATTTTAGGTGGAAGATTGCTTTCTTATTATTGAGTTTTAAGAATTCTTTGTATATGGTGGATATAAATCTTTATCATATGTGTGATTTGCAGTTATTTTCTCCTAGTGTGTGGCTCATCTGTTGTTATCTCAGCAGAAGTTCTTTTGAAGAGCAGAAATTCTTTATTTTGATGACATATAATTGATTAATTTTTTTTTCTTTTATGGACTATGCTTTTGTCATGCGAAAGAAATCTTTGCTTAGCCCAAATTCACAAGTATCTTCTTCCATGTTATAGTTTTTAGAATAGAAGATCTATGGGTCTAAGTTCCATTTAAAGTGAATTTTTATATAGGGAGTGAGGTGTGGAAGGAATTTCATTTGGTGCTGGAGGAGGGGGCGCCTTTGTCCCTTTGCTGCAAGCCAGTCGACCATATACACTCAGGGTATTCTTTTAAAAATGGGTTTCTGCCTACTTGCTTTTGGAAAACAATGCTGACAACTGTTTTTGGTAATAGGTGTGGCACTATCTGTTCATCCAGTACTCTTTTCAATTAGATTCTGAGCTTTATTGCAGCCCCTGGAGGTATTTGGATGAAAATAGTTTCCCTCCATTTCGTTCAGGAAGGGGGTGCCCAGCCTGATAGAAGGAGTCCTTTAGAGTGACAGGCAGGGGTGGGGGGCAATCCCAGCCAGGGTCAGGACTCTAAAATTCCAGGACTTTTCCCCAACCAGCTATAAATGATGGGCACTGAGGTTCTGGCTTCCCACCATATATTCCCCCCTCGCCCCCCCACAGAACTAAATTTTAATTCTAGCTCAGCTCAGTACTAACTGCGAGATCAGGGGCAAAGTCATTACCATCCCCATTGTCAGTTACCTTGCCTTCCAACACAGCTAACTCCCTGTAGGATTTATGTTGAAATTAAAGATAAACTATATAAGGATTTAGCACAGTGCAGGGGCTTCCCAGGTGGGGGCTCAGTGGTAAAGAATCCACCTGCCAACGCAGAAGAGATGGGTTCAATCCCTGGGCCAAGAAGATCCCCTGGAGGAGGAAATGGCAATCTGCCTAGAAAATCCCACGGACAGAAGAACCCGGCGGGCTGCAGTCCATGCAGTTGCATAGAGGCAGATACGACTTAATGGCTAAAGCAGCAGCAGCAGCATAGTGCAGGGCATGTATTAGAATCTATCGTTATTACCGTCAATTTATTTTTTGAAAGTAGGGTTTCCTAGAAGATATGGAATATAAATATGGGAAATAAAGGTACTAAAGAAGAAAATGATTCCAAGTTAAGAGACCTAGATATACAGGCAGTCATTTTTGGAATGGAACAAAGGCAATCACTGTAACTGTTGACAGTGTGAGGCTGCAGTGCATCTGATGGCTTGAGGGCACAGGTATTCTTTTGCTATAACTTCCTTAGAGTTAAGGAGAAAATCACATAAAAGCTTATTAGCGCAGTATAGGCATTCATTGGCAACCCACTCCAGTACTCTTGCTTGGAGAATTCTGTGGACAGAGGAGCCTGACCGGCTGCAGTCCATGGGGGTCGCAAAAAGTCGGACACAACTGAGCGACTAACTTTCAACTTTCACTTCTCAGGCATTCAGTGAGCAAGCGGAGAATATTGGCTTTAGCTAATGCTGTTGTTATTATTATGTGTCAGGATAACCATGTAATAAATCTCCATTGTTTTGTGGATCAGAGGCTTTTTATTACCCCCTCTATTTCTGTTGTGTTTAACCATCATCTGGAAAGTGTTGCCTTCTTGATCTGCCTCTGGTTCTTCATAGTGATTGCAATTTTGTATTCACATTTGCCAAACTGCATGATGCCCAGCCTTCTTCTCTGTTCTTGGTTTGCAGGGGGCAGCGCTGAAATACTTGCCAACTATTGTCAACGATGTGAAATTGGTATTTGATCCCAAAGAGCTCAGGTAAGGAGCACCCAGGGCGAAGGCTTCCCCCATACCATGCTTGGACTCCTTTAGTTCATGGGATGCCCAGGGTTCTGGTTCATGTCCATGAAGGTCTGTGCCCTGGATCCTTCTGGAACATGTTCTAGCTCATTATGTGAAAGAGGAATCATTTATCAACAGTCACAATAGTTTCTTTAGAAGATTGATTTTAGCTTCACGCATTAAATAATACAAATTTGGCATTTTGCATCCTTTAGAGTTGAAAATTCAATATGTGGTTCTTGGGTTTGGGTTTTGTTTTCAGAACCTAAATGTTTTGACACAGGAACTTTAATGTTCGCGTCTCACCTCCTCCACACAGCTTCTCTCCCGGGGGTTCCTGACCGAGAGCAGTGAACCTCAGACAGAGGAGCCAGAGGTTGTCAGTTCAGGTTATAGTAAAACCAAAACCAAACCAAACAAAACTCCAGGCAAGGTGGACATTGGCTGTCAGACCTCGGAGTCACGCTGGCAATGGAGTCCTTCCTTTCGGCTTTCAGTATTGCTGCCATCGCTGTCTAAGCCCAGTCTCGGGTGTATACCATGCAGACGTCACTGCATTTGGAAAAGAGGTGTCGTGAGCAAGTGGGTCCATGGCCTCTGTGACCCCAGACATCACAGCACAGTCCTCGTCTGATCCTTGATTGGATTTTCTTAAAATTAATTGATTTATTTTAATTGGAGGCTCATGACTTTACAATATTGTAGTGGTTTTTGCCATATATTGACATGAATCAGCCATGGGAATACATGTGTCCCCCATCCTGAACCCACCTCCCACCCCATCCCATCCCTCAGGGTCATTCCAGTGCACTGGCCCTGAGCGCCCTGTCTCATGCATCGAACCTGGACTGGCGACTTGATTTAACATTTGATACAGTAAACTTATCCCCAGGTGATGGCACCATTTGACTAGCCAGCAAAGCCCACCTAAATATTGGTAAAGGGCCATGTGTCCCCTGGGTGGTTAAACAGAATGAAAAGCGGTCATCCTTCCTGCACTTTATGTCCACCGTAGGTCACTCCTGCCCTGGGAGTGAGGGGCGAGGGGCTCCTGGGGAGCTGCTCGCCTCATGAGTCATCTTGTGTCTGATGTGCCCGAGGATTTAGTGTCCCGCGTGGACACATTTGTTTGCGGCCCCCGGACACCGACAGTGCCAGTTCTAGCTTAACAGGCGCTCGATGAGAAAAGGAGGAACAAACGGGCCCTTGGGCACCGTGTCTGCCCACTTGGGTCTCTGCACACCCGGCTCTCAGACAGTGGTCCAGGCAACAGCAGCCCCAGCGGGTCCGGGGACTTCCTGAATGTCAGGCTCTTTCCCAGATCTTCTGAATTAGAAATTGTGGTGGGGTCCAGCCATTTGGTTTCAAAGATCCCTCCAGGTGCTTCCAATGAATGCTCCTGTTTGAGAACCTCAGATATGGAGAAAACGGGATGAACAAGGAGCTGAGGTTGGGTGGGTCGTGGCCTCACTCTGGGCTGCCTTCCTGGGGCTCACGGGCCAGGCCTCTGCTCATTACGGGGGTGACTTCGATGTTCACAGCTGGTTTGTGCCTTGTGCCTGAAGACCACCGCCCCCCGCCTTCCCCAGGACCAGTGCCATCTGCTCTTGGGCCCTTGACTCTTTCTGCCTGCGTGGGTTCCTCTTCAATGACTTTGAAAATCATGGATGTGTTTTTCCTTCTTTGGAAGACTGAGTCATGTTGTGATGATACAGAAGAAATCACAGAGGAGAATAGCTTAGAGTTATAATGATTCCATGATGATCTGGATCCTTCCGGTTATCTTTTGTGCATGCACGTGCACGCACACACACAAACACACACACACACCCACAAACACACACACACCCACATACACCTCCAAATGAATTCCGCATTACATTTTGTAGCTTACGATAGACTTCCTGCGCTGAAGACATCTTGTTTTCCCACATCCCAAAGGAGACTTCTACACCATTACCATAATCTTGCGTCAGAACAGTTTCATCACCCCAGTAAGATTCCTCGTGCCCGTGAAGAGTCGCTGCCCACTTCCACTCCAGTGCTCGGCAATGCTAATCTTGCTGTCTGCATAGGTTTGCCTTTTCTGGACATTTCATATAAATAAGTGAAGTGCAGTCATCAGTCGTGTCCGACTCTTTGTGACCCCGTGGACTGTAGCCTACCCGGCTCCTCAGTCCATGGGATTCTCCAGGCAAGAATACTGGAGTGGGTTGCCATTTCCTTCTCCAGGGGATCTTCCCAACCCAGGGATCGAACATCCCACATCGCAGGCAGACGCTTTAACCTCTGAGCTACCAGGGAAGCCTTCATATAAATAAAGTCACACAATACATGGCCTTTTGTAGCAGGCTTCTTTCACTTAGTGTAATGTGTTCAAGGTCTGTGAATGTCAGAGATTCATTTTTTTAATGGGTGAAGTGCTTCTGCATTCATCAGTTGATGGACCTCTGGGTTTTTCTATTTTTCATGTGTAATGGGTAATGTTTCTTTGATTCATGCACAGGGCTCTGTGTGGAAATATATTTTCATTTCTTCTGTGTGTGCACCTAGAGGTGGAAGTGCTGGGTCTGATGGTAACTATGGTAACATGTTCAGGAACCGCCAGACAGAATTCCCAAGTGGCTGCACCGTGCTGCATTCCCAGCAGCATGGTATGAGGGTACCGGCTCCTTCACATCCTAGCCAGCACTTGGTATTGGTGCTCTTTTGAATTATGGCCATTTTAGTGGGTGTGAAATGAAAAGTAACATCATAAAGCATCATTCTTTTGGGTGAGATTTTGGTCCATATTGATGGGCCTCATTCAGCTTTCTGGTGGCATTCAGTGACCATTCAGTGAGCTCACGTCTCAGTACGGTCTTGTATTCTGTTGGGTCATTTTGTAGTATATCCTTCAACTCTCTCCCTTGGCTTTTTCCTTTTACAGCAAAATGTTTACTGATTTCATCCTAAATGTCCCCGTGGGTTTGCTGACCATTCAGAAGCTGTATTGCTTGATTGAAATAATTCACAGTGACCTCTTCACACAGCATGGTGAGTGAAACCCTGAGAATCACTAAATTGTCACATTAATCATTGTCTGAAGGCCTTGACCCTTCTGAATTCTCTCTTTGTCAAAAGGAGTGGGGAAGTTGCCCCCAATTAAAACAGCTCCGTTACAAGAAAGGAAGATTTAGCCCTTGCCAGAGAATGGTAATTGACATCTACTGTAGGTAATAGATCATTGAGAAATGAAGGCCAATCCTCGTAGTTTGGAATTTAGGTGTATACCAAGGCCCTCGGATAATCAGCATACATTGTAGCCTCTAAGATGTGTGATTATCTATCCTGGGGAGGCAATCACTGACTTCCATTGAGATGATTGCAATGAAAAGTTTCAAATTTTCTTTCAACCTCGAACTAATGGTTCTGTCTTAGCCTGAACTTAGCATTTTGTGACAGGGCTTCCTCAAACCCAACGCAAAGGAGAAAGAATTTGAATGACTCCTCAACTCATTTACCCTGAGGACACTTTATATTTCCACATGTTATCTCCCTACGCTTTTCTATTAATCACTTTCTTTCTGTTTGGACAGATTGAATTAATATTTTACACTTGTCAAGAAGTTTTATTGAAAGCTTAAGACCTTTGCATAATCCCACGGTCTTCCTCATTTATTGGAGGGAGACGGGAAGACTGTTGAGTGACTTTCTGATGGAACGGCATACATTTTTTCTGCTCCATTTCTGTCCTGCTGTTTGGCTTTTCCTTTCATTTTCTTCTGTCCTCATGTGTGGTATTGTTCCAGAGATGGAGCAGCTCAGTTTCCTGTGGAGGACTCAGTGTGTCTGGTTAATCGTTTGTTCCATCTGGACCACTGGAACCTATGTTTTTAATCTTATTTCTTGATTTAACTTTATACAGTGCCCTGTAGTCTATACTTACAGCTAAGGCTTATGTTAAGAGGATATGTTAAGACTTCATCTGAGTGGGAGTGTTTTTCTGGAGAAAGCACATGAAACCAAGAAGTGAGTGGCTTTCTGCAGCCCTTCAAAACATCGTTCTCTATTTGTCACTTGCATAAAAGAAAGTCAACTCTGCTACCATTGCTTGCGACTCAGAGCTCACACAGCTCCTTAAACCGGTAATCCGACTGTCCGTGTTTCAAGCTGTCCTTGGAGGGCTGGGTATTGAATTGCTCGTTCTTCAGGTGTTACTAAAGCTTGGGGACTCTTTGTGGCCCTTGGCGCGGGGCGTGTGGTAGAGGTGATTTGTGAAGACGCGGCCTCAGTGTTTCTTTCCATATAAACTAAACTTGATGCCACAGCAGGTAAAAATCCCCTGAAAATTTTATATCTGGATCTTATTAGACAGATTACTAATATCTCTTCTTCCAGCCATCCAACCCGAAGACACAAACACACACACACCTCTACCACTATTACCATCAACTTTTCTGAGTTAACGATTGTCAAAAAGTAACAATTATTAAGGATTAATTGTACTTGGCTTCCCTGGTGGCTCAGATGGTAAAGCGTCTGCCTGCAATGTGGGAGACCTGGGTTCGATCTCTGGGTCGAGAAAATTTCCTGGAGAAGGAAATGGCCTCCACTCCAGTACTCTTGCCTGGAAAATCCTGGTAGGCTCCTCTGTCCATGGGGTTGCAAAGAGTTGGACATGACTGAGTGACTTCACTTCTTTTCGTACTTGGCTTTTACTGAGTGTTTTTATAGGGAAGACCTTCTTGCAGACAAATGATGACTATTTCAAAATCTCTGTTGAACACTCTTGTCCCACATGCCAAATGAATGAGGTCCTTTTGAGTAACGACCTAAGGCGTAAACAGTTCAGTTAAACATACTAAAATAGATCTTCTTTTAAGAATGTATTTCAGGGAAGTGCTTTCTTCTGTGGAAACTTACACATGTTTTTTAGCTAGTAGATCGCGCGAAGGCAAACGTAGGATTTGCTTTTGAGGATTATGTCAGTCTGTGTGTTTGGCAGTTGCTCTCTTTACTGTTCTCGATTTCTGTTCTCATTCTTGTTTTATAAGTCTTTTTTTTTTTTTAAATCTTAGACTGCCTTAAGCCTTGTTTTAGAAACATGGAGCATAAAAATAAATATTTAGCTTTGTTTGACAGGGAATTACCAGGATATATCATATTTTAGAATGATCAACTTAGTATCTTTCTAGATATTACAAAGGTTGGAATTGAATCTCAATAGCCAGATGTACCCGAGCTAGTCAATGAGATCGCAGGAAATAAATGAATCCAGAATTATTATGGGCAGTGATGAATGAGCCAAAAGTAGCCTGAAGCTTCATGTCTTACAAGAAGCTCCAGAACTGTCCCATTATTAGATGGTCTCTGAGCCATAACTGGCTCCCCAAGTCTACTTCCAGACGCTCTCCGGCTGCCTGGAAGCATTTCAGAATGTGCTGTCTGATGTGAAAATGGGCCCGTGTATAGGCTGTGAGTTTTCACAATCTTTCTGGGTAAAGACAGCAAAGACAACCTTGATTTTTCTCACCTCAGGCTCCCTGCATCTTCGGAGTTACCAAGAGCCATCTTACCTCCTTGTCAGGAAAGATATAGCACTGGAAATCTTCCAGTTGGTCTGTTCTTACAATGTCATTACTTGTGCAAAATCTTCTGTGCCACATTTGGTATAAATATTTAAAGGCAAACCATTTTCTGATGAGATATGATGGCTGTGAGTGTCTTCCCTTGTTCCGTTTCTTGTTAACTTGTAAAAAATGTAGTTGTCCATGTCCTCTTTCCTGATCCAAGTGGAATCACTCAAACTAGCTCCCTTTGTGTCTAGATCTTTAGAATGCGTTCTGGCCAGATTTGGCAGCTCAAGCTGCGGACTGCGCTGGATGGTCTGCGTTCTCGGGGGGTGTGGTTGGAGGGCTCCCTGTCTGGCTCCTCTGGCTCCCCTGTTGGGCTCCGGGGGTGAGTCTTTGCTCATCAGCATGTGTGTTGGTTCTCTCATAGCAGAGACTCTGTGGCTTTGCTCCAAAACGCTTCTTTCCATCTCCCTCCAATATCAAAGATATTCCAGTCTCACTTTGATGGGAATAGCAAGCTGATTTGGGTGCAGTGAGGCTGGCAGTGAATTCTGAGAGTGGCATTGCCCCTCTGCAGGAAAGCCTTCCCTTGCCAGGTGTGGGTCCCAGCTGGCCAAGGCTTACAGGGTGCAGGTTAGCTCAGCCTGCTCCTCTTCTGTCCCCTTCAAGGACCTGGAATCAGAGGATCCAGCTGAGTTTGTTAGGCTACAGCAGGAAAGGTGTCTTTTGGCAAAGACAGTTGTGTTTGGCCCGAACCAGTCTGGAGATTACGGGCACTGTCGCTGCCATCTGTTCACAGCTATACGAGTTGCAGTGCTCCTTCTGAGTCAGGTCCTCATAGCTCCTGTTACCTCCATATCCTCTACCCTGATCCGAAGGAAACTGGAGTTCTTTACAGAGCTGTCCTTCCCACTGCTCCTTAACAGTTGCCATCCCTACAAGACTATACCTCCTTGGCAGAACGGAGGATGTATTCTGCATTGTAGATGCAAGCGTGGCTGTGGATTTGAGTTCTGGCATCTGTATTCGGGAAACAGAGCTTGTAATGTAGAAATCTCCCCCCAGTATAAGAAGGCTATTCAGAAGCTGGAGCGTGGACCTGGCCATCCTGCGTGTGGGCTGTAGTAGATGGCTGATGGCATCAGTGTCTCAGCCCCTCCGGAGGCCTCCGGAGAACTCAGAGCTCAGGGTTGGCTGTCGGCCACATCAGCCTTTTCTCTGTGTTCTGCCTGTCTCCCTTTGCTTTGTTTACAAAAGGAAATGAATGACTGGCGCTTGCATCATTTCTTCTATAAATGATTTTGTGTGTGTTAGTCACTCAGTTGTATCTGACTCTTTTGTGACCCCATGATCTGTAGCCCGCCAAGCGCCTCTGTCCATGGGATTCTCCAGACAAGAATACTGGAGTGACCTGCCATTCCCTTCTCCAGGGGATTTTCCCAACCCAGGGATCGAACCTGGGTCTCACACATTGCAGGCAGATTCTTTACTGCCCGAGCCACCAGGGTAGTGATTTTGCTTCCTCATTATTAAAGAACTACATGTTTCTGAGCTCCTTTCTGTAATGAGGGCAGGCAGCCTGTAAGAGGATTGCGAGCGTGTGTGGACTTTGTGATCAGATTGCCTGCATTCACATCCCGCCTCTGTGACCTGCTAACTCAGTGACCTCCGCTAAGTTACTCTCCAGGCTTCAGTTTCTCCAGCTGCCCTTTTCTTCTTGCCAAGATTACATTACCTGCAGATTGATACATGTGTGATACTGAGATCTGCACTCAGCATTTAATGCACGTTCAATAAATGTTAGGCCCGTGTCTTCATTTTTGTTGAAGATTTCATAGAAAAATAGCAGATGAGAACTTGTCTCGTTGAGGAAGGTATTATCATGTCAAATACGTGATGAAAGAAAATTGGTGAAAGAAGATAGATTCAGATCAAATACTGAAAGGGATTAAATAGGGAGCTTCCCCCGAGAGGCGCTCAGATCGCCGTGCAGAGCATACCCCAGACATGCTGCCTCATGGCCCCTCTTGCCACTCTCCACACTGCGTGCTCACTGTCCAGTTTTCCTTCTTGGCTTGTTTTTGTGGTCCTTCCTTAAAATGAGAGGGCTTTGAGCATGGCCCTGTTATTTTTCTATTGCTGCTGCCTAGAACAAGGCCTTCAAGCCAGTTCAAATATGAACTGAGAACTTCCACATGTTCAAGCTGGGTTTAATAAAAACAGAGGAACCAAAGAGCAAATTGCCAACATTTGTTGGATCATAGAGAAAACAAGAGAATTCCAGAAAAACCTCTACTTCTGCATCATTGACTACGGGAAAGCCTTTGACTGTGTGGATCACAACAAACTGTGGAAATTTTTTAAAAAGATGGGAATACCAGACCACCTTAGCTGTCTCCTGAGTATGCAGGTCAAGAAGCAACAATTAGAAACAGACATGGAAAAACGGACTGGTTCAAAATTGGGAAAGGAGAATGTATATTGTCTGCTTATTTAAATTCTATGCAGAGTTCGTCATGCGAAATGCCAGGTTGGATGAATTGCTTCCCTGGTGGCTCAGCTGATAAGGAATCAGCTTGCAATGCAGGAGACCCCCATTAAATCCTTGGGTCAGGAAGATCCACTGGAGAAGGGATAGGCTATCCACTCTGGTATTCTTGAACTTCCCTGGTGGCTCAGCTGGTAAAGAGTCAGCCTGCAATGCAGGAGACCTGGGTTCGATCCTTGGGTCTGGAAGATCCCCTGGAGAAGGGAACGGCTACCCACTCCAGTATTCTGGCCTGGAGAATTCCATGGACTGTATAGTCCATGGGGTTGCAAAGAGTTGGACACGACTGAGTGACTTTCACATGAATCACAGGCTGGAATCAAGATTACTAAGAGAAATATCAACAACCTCAGACATGCAGATGACACCACCCTAATGGCAGAAAGTGAAGAGGAACTAAAGAGTCTCTTGATGAAGGTGAAAGAGGAAAGTGAAAAAGGTGGCTAGAAACTCAACATTGAAAAAACTAAGATCATGGTACCTGGTCCCATCACTTCATGGCAGATAGAAAGGCAGAAAGTGGAAGCATTGGCAGATTTTATTTCCTTGGGCTCCAAAATCACTGTGGATGGTAACTGCAGCCGTAAAATTAAAAGACCCTTGCTCCTTGGAAGGAATGCTATGACTAACCTAGACAGTGGATTAAAAAGCAAAGATAACACTTGCCAACAAAGCTATGTAAAGTCAAAGCTGTGGTATTCCCAGTAGTCATGTATAGATTTGAAAGTTAAACCATAAAGGATGCTGACAGCCAAAGAATTGTTGCTTTCTAATTGTGGTGCTGGAGATGACTCTTTAGAATCCCATGGACTGCAAGGATATCAAAGAAGTCAATACTAAAGGAAATCAATCCTGAATATTCACTGGAAGGACTAATGCTGAAGCTGAAGCTCCAGTGCTTTGACCATCTGATGAGAAGAGCTGACTCTTTGGAAAAGACCCTGATGAGGGGAAAGCTTTAAGGCAAAAGGAGAGGGTTGTGGTAGAGGATGAAATGGTTAGGTGGCATCATTGGCTCAGTGGACATGAATTTGAGCAAACTCTGGGAGACAGTGCAGGACCGAGGTGCCTCGTGTGCCAGTCCATGGAGTTGCAAGGATTTGGTAGTGATTTTGTAGCAACAAAACAGGGCTTGGCTCATGATGCATATTTATTGAATGTTCACGTCCAGCACATCTTTCCCTGGGGAGCATTGCAGAGAAGAAAGCATGACTCTTTACCAGCTGAGCCACCAGGAAAGTTCAAGAATACCAGAGTGGATAGCCTATCCCTTCTCCAGTGGATCTTCCGTACCCAGGGATCAAATGGGGGTCTCCTGCATTGCAGGCGGATTCCTTACCAGCTGAGCTACCAGGGATACAATTCATCCAACCTGGCATTTCACATGATGAACTCTGCATAGAATTTAAATAAGCAGGGTGACAATATACATACTCCTTTCCCAATTTTGAACCAGTCTGTTTTTCCATGTCTAACTGTTGCTTCTTGACCTGCATACTCAGGAGACAGCTAAGGTGGTCTGGTATTCCCATCTCTTTAAAAAATTTCCACAGTTTGTTGTGATCCACACAGTCAAAGGCTTTCCCGTAGTTGATGATGCAGAAGTAGAGGTTCACTTGCTCTAAGGGAGGGGAAGTCCTGTGTTTGCACGGGGGAAGGTGGCCTTCTCTCCCTGTCTAGGCTCTGAGTGGGTTGATCATGGAGTGGGGAGGACCTGTCTTTAAGGAGAAGGAACAGAAGGAGAGAAGGAAGATGGTGAGAGCCTTGAGATATGGAGGGTCATCTGTGAGCAGTTGTATAAAATTAAGGTCTTGGTCTTTTTGATTTTGATTTTATTATTTCCCTGTTTTGTGGAAAGAAGACATTCAACAAGGGACAGTTCAAGATGGCTTTTGGTTAAAATTACAAAGAAACTTGAACAGACAGGAAAATGAGAAGAGTGTAATAACGAATGCCTATGTACCCCTCACTGGGTTTCAAATGCTAATAAGTCATAGTCCCGTTTTTTATCTCTGTACTTCTCCCCTAGATATTTTTATTTTTAAATATATTTTATTGAAATATAGTTGACTTACGGTGTTGTTCATTACTGCTGTACAGCCAAGTGATTCAGTTACACACACACACACACACACACACACACACACACACACACTACATTTGTTGCTGTTCAGTCGTGTCTGACTCTGTGACCCCACGGGCTGCAGCACGCCAGGGTCCTCTGTCCTTCACTGTCTTTTTCATGTTCTTTTCCATTATGGTTTATTCCTAGGATATTGCATATAGTTCCCTGTGCCATGCAGTAGGACTTTGTCGTTGATCCATTCTATGTCTAATAGCTTGCCTCTGCTCATCCCAAATTCATCCCAACTAATCCCAATCCATTCCTCCCCCCACCCTCCCCCAGATAGGTTGAAGCAAATCCTAGCCTTCACAGTGTTTCGGGAAGGTGGCTTTTCAAATGTGACCTTGTAGTCAGAGTAGATGGCATTGTTTCAGAAGAGGGACGAGGTGTGGAGGGGCTGGTCCCTATGCTGATGTTAGGAACCCACCTGGGCCGTTCCCGCTCCTGGTCCCCGGCTAAGAGGAAGGGCTCGGGCTCTTTATCCTGCCCTCTGTGGACAGCCAGGGAATGGGCAGGAATGGCTCCAAGCATTGTCTAGAGATATGATCTGACTACTTGAAAGCTGGTTAAATACATTATGTGCTTCACAAAAAGGTAACTCTTCCAAATAACCTGTGGCATGGAGTGAGCAGACTTTTAAATCAAGTTAAAATAGAAGGAAAGGTCAAAGCGTCATCCTTTGTGTATTTGTAGCTTCGTTCCCATGTGATTACATAGTTGCTCACCTATCTGACAAAAGCTGTGAAGATTAAAGCTTCCATCCTATTATAGAAATGAAAGGTTGCAGTGTAATTAAATTAACATAAACACAAGGACACCATGGTTTGGGATTTATGCTGACAAAAATATTTCACATTAATGTTATAAAAACTGGAATAAAAGAAATCAAGTTGAGATAGCATTGACTTAAATTTGTCAAGCACATTGGGCATACTTGCAAACAGCTGAAGTGGGAGACATTCTATTACCCACATGGGCTCCTTTCCGCTGTGCTTCTGCACCTGAGACCTGGGGAAAGCTCATTCCAGTAACACTGAATCTCCTTGCCTTTCAGGATCTAGTTTTTTTATATTCTCATATTGAAAGTGACAGAAGTAACTGACAGATTTTCTTTCAGTTCAGTTCAGTCCAGTTCAGTCGCTCAATCATGTCTGGCTCTTTGCGACCCCATGGACTGTAGCACACCAGGCTTCCCTGTCCATCACCAACTCCTGGAGCTTGCTCAGAGTCACATTCCTTGAGTCAGTGATGCCATCCAACCATCTCATCCTCTGTCGTCCCCTTCTCTTCCTACCTTCAGTCTTTCCCAGCATCAGAGTCTTTTCCAAAATGTCATTTCTTTACATCAGATGGCCAAAGTATTAGAGCTTCAGCTTCAGCATCAGTCCTTCCAATGAATATTCAGGACTGATTTCCTTTAGGATTGACTGGTTTGATCTCCTTGCAGTCCAAAGGACTCTCAAGAGCCTTCTTCAACAACACAGTTCAAAAGCATCCATTGTTTGGCACTCAGCTTTCTTTATGGTCCAGCTCTCACATTCATACATGACTACAGGAAAAACCATAGTTTTGACTAGACAGAAGTTTGTCAACAAAGTAATATCGCTGCTTTTAAATATACTGTCTAGGTTTGTCATAGCTTTTCTTCCAAGGAGCAAGTGTCTTTTAATTTCATGGCTGCAGTCACCATCTGCAGTGCTTTTGGAGCCCAAGAAAGTAAAGTCTGTCAGTGTTTTCATTGTTCACCCATCTATTTGCCATGAAGTGATGGGACCAGATGCCATGATCTTAGTTTTTTGAATATTGAGTTTTAAGCCAGTTTTTTCACTCTCCTCTTTCACTTTCATAAAGAGGCTCTTTAGTTCCTCTTTGCTTTCTGCTGTAAGGGTGGTATTATCTGAATATCTGATGTTATTGATATTTCTCCCAACAACCTTGATTCTAGCTAATGCTTCATCCAGTCTGGCATTTCTCATGATATACTCTGCATATAAGTTAAATAAGCAGGGCGACAGTGTACAGCCTTGACGTACTCCTTCCCCAATTTGGAATCAGTCTATTGTTCCGTGTCTGGTTCTAACTGTTGATACTTGACCTACATACATATTTCTCAGGAGGCAGGTAAGGTAGTCTGGTATTCCTATCTCTTTAAAAATTTTCCATAGTTTGTTGTGGTCCATAGAGTCAAAGGCATGTAATCAATAAAGCAGAAGTGGATATTTTTCTGGAATTCTCTTGCTTTTACTATGATCCAGTGGATGCTGGCAATTTGATCTCTCTGCCTTTTCTAAATCCAGCTTGAATATCTGGAAGTTCTCGGTTCACGTACTGTTGAAGCCTTGCTTGGAGAATTTTGAGCATTAGTTTGCTATCATGTGAGATGAGTGCAATTGTGCAGTAGTTTGAACATTCTTTGGCATTGCCTTTCTTTGGGATTAGAATGGAAAGTGACCTTTTCCAGTCCTGTGGCCACTGCTGAGTTTTGCAAATTTATTGGCATATTGAGTGCAGCACTTTCACAGCATCATCTTTTAGGATTTGAGATTAGTCAGATGGAATTCCTTCACCTTCACTAGCTTTGTTCATAGTGATGCTTCCTAAGGCCCACTTGACTTCACATTCCAGGGTGTCTGGCATTAGGTGAGTGATCACACCATCATGGTTATCTGGATCATGAAGATCTTTTTTGTATAGTTCTTCTATGTATTCTTGCCACCTCTTCTTAATGTCTTCTGACTCTCTTAGGTCCATACCGTTTCTGTGCTTCATCATGCTCTTTCAACTTTGCGTGAAATGTTTCCTTGGTATATCTAATTTTCTTGAAGAGATCTCTAGTCTTTTCCATTGTATTGTTTTCCTCTATCTCTTTGCATTGAGTCCTTAGAAAGCCTTTCTTATCTCTCCTGACATTCTTTGAAACTCTGCCTTCAGATGGGAATATCTTTCCTTTTCTCCTTTGCTTTTTGCTTCTCTTCATTTCTTAGCTATTTGTAAGGCCTGCTGAGACAACATGGCCCACTGGAGAAGGGAACTGTAAACCACTTCAGTATTCTTGCCTTGAGAACCCCATGAACAGTATTTCCTTTAGAACTTACATATACTTACCTTGTGTCATAAGTTGATTTTGCAGGGTAGTATGGTTTGGAGAATAAAGATTTAGAGACTTAGTGGCAACACTGTCTCTTTCCCGTCTTAATAGTAGTTTGGTTTAGTACTCTTAGTGAATTACTTTGGTTTTACCTTACTATTCACTGGGACCCCTTTGCTTGTTTTTATTTTTTTCTGTGATGTTTGCCATCTAGCAGTGAGGAGGAATGGAAAATGTGTCATTCCCTCATTCTCTGGCCGTTCCTGTGGCTCTGTCCTTCAATATAACGAATAGGCTCCCTTTAGACAGTGTTCATCAGCCTCATCAAACCTCATTTGTCTTCCATTTTTGAACAATAAAGAGCTTCTTTAAAATGTAGGCCTAGAGAGCTTAAAATTCATTTCCCTCATTCTTATTTTCAGGCGATTGAGTCCTTCAGTTATCAAGCAGAGGTGAGAACATAAGTTACAGCAACCCTTGAAAATCTGAGAGCAAAGACTCAGATGCCTAGTGGGACTCCTAGTAGGAATTATTGGTTCAGGCTTCTAGACTGTTTTCATCATCATTCCATCCAAAACAGAAAATTTATATCTCTAAAAAATTACCCTGTTAATCAGTTTGTCGTGCTTTAAATCGTAGAAAGGGAAACTGTGTGTTTAATACAGACCTGTAGAAAAATATACCTTCTTGATGCTTTGATCCATAAGCAAATCTCAAAAGAGATTTCTCTTCATTGAAAGGGATCTTAAAACCAGAAGCACTCTGTCGTAGCTTTGTTAACTTGACGGATGTTACACAGAAAGAAAAATTGGGGCTGGTAGTGTTGTCTGTGGCAGTTACTTAATGCACCACTTGTGTAGCTTTCTGGGAGACTTTAATTAGATAGTTGTGCTGAAGACTTCTAATGAACATTACCAGCTGTGAAACCCAAAGACTAATTTCTTAAATAATGATGGAATATAAATATAATTTTCTCCATTTAAATCATGCCCTGAGAAAATTTTAATCTTTATCTGTAACATAGTATACTTTTTTTCATCCCTAATTCAATATGTCACTCTATAGCTTTCATTGTATGTGTTTTGAAAACATCACTTGTTAAAACAGGGCAGCCTTTTAGAAGTGGTTTAATGAATCTGGGAGGGTGAACTCAATTTCAGTTTCTTAATTATATCCATTTAAATTCCATTATAATTTGTTGAGCACCTAGCATGTGCTCAGGACTGTTGGTGAGCGAATTTGAGTCCTCTGAGAGGCTTCAGAGCCATTTAAAAATATTTAATTGGAAAAGAGTAATTTTCTTAATTTACAGATAACCACCCAGGAGTTAACTGGCAAGTTGTACTTGGTAAGCAGCTTCTCAGGCAGGGAGCTGTCCACCACCGTGGTGCTGATTAAGGACTTTCCTTGTTACAAATCCATTACCTACTCTTAAGCTGATTCACATCCACTGTACGAGTAATGCATTCTGAACACTGAATTCACTTCAAATGCCATATGGAACAAGATAAAATACAAGTATGTGAATGAATAAGCACATACATAAATGAAACATAAGCCATGTAGCGTGTTGTGCTCTTGTGCTTATGGAGTTTTCCTAGCCTTGTCTCTCTCTTTCTGTGTGATTAAATTGGTGGCATCAAGTTCCTCAGGGTGTAGTTGGTCTAACCTTTATTGATGGTCTATTGGTTCTCTGTTCTGTGCTCCCCTCTGAGTGAACTTCTGTCCCTGTTGCTTGACATTACTGGCACAAGGAGCAGTCTTAAAAGAGGCCGGCTTGATTGTCCCTTATCGAGTCATGCTCACACTGGTGCTAGGACTCTGAGTCTTCCCAGTTCATGGTCCCTCGTGTTGCCTACAGAAACTTGCCTGGGACAGTTGGAGGGTCCTCAGCTCAGCCTGCTGTCTCCTGGGTTCTCTTTTGAGATGCTATTTTTTTCTTGTTGTTGCATAAACTCCTCCCTGAGGGCTAGTCCTTCCCTCAAGCTGGATGGGACCGACCGTAAGGTTTGGACATTGTTTTTAACCATATAGCTCATCACAGGGGCAACTAGTAGAAGAGTGTGTGCTGGGCTGCACAGGCCAAGACCGGTGTTCTTGGCTCCTTCACACACTTGGGTAAATGCACACAACTCCCCAGCCCCATTTTTCTGTGTTTGTTTCCTCATCTTCCACACAGTACAGTTCTGCCCAAGGACTGGCAAGCCTATAGCATTCCTCTCAAAGGTCCTGAGACACCTCCTTGATGCATTTCTATCCAGAGAACAAATTCCTGGTCTGACCAGTACTTTGCACACTGTCTTCCCTGGCATTTTGCTTGAGTCTTACTAATATTTTCATCTGCCTTTTTTTTTTTTTTTTTTGGATCTGCTTTTAAATGGGATTCATTTGAGATTTTTCTCCAGTTATTCTTCTTTCATTTGACAAGGTATTTATTATTATAATCTGAATTTGCTGAAGAATTGATGCTTTTAAATTACGGTTCTGGAGAAGACTCTTGAAAGTCTCCTGGACTTCAAGGAGATCAAACCAGTCAATCATAAATGAAATCACCTCTGAGTATTCATTGGAAGGATTGTTGCTGAAGCTCTAATACGTTGCCTACCTGGTGTGAAGAGCTGACTCATTGGAAAAGATCCTGATGCTGGGGAAGATTTAAGGCAGAAGGAGAAGGGAGCAGCAGAGGATAAGATAGTTCTATAGTATCACCAACTCAATGGACATGAACTTGGGCAGCTCCGGGAGATGTTGGAAGACAGGGAAACCTAGTGTGCTGCAGTCCATGGGATTGCAAAGAGTCAGGCATGACTTAGTGACTGACAACAACAACATAATATTAATGAACAGTTACTCTTTACAATTATACTTCTCCAAACTGTGGGATACAAAATATCTGCTACACCTCTCCCTTCTTTAAAAGATGACACATTTTTTACTAGGCCCTTTGGCTTCGGCCAGAAGACATATCTTTGACCAACTTCTTTTTCTCTTGTTCTACAATCTGTATCTTGCCCCATTCCCTTCCAGTTTTCAAGATGCTTTTAATTGCTCTGTCACTCTCTCAGTTAAAGTTTTGTGACATTGGGTCCCTCAGAGCTGACAGGCAGATTATCTTATTTCCGATCATTGCAGCACTTGGCCAAGTGGTGCTGAGAATCCTCTGACCAGAATACTTACAAAGGGACTGCCTGTTGGTAGGAATAGAAACAGAGCAGGGCAGTTGTATTTACTCCATTTCATGACCAAGATCTAAAGTTCAGAAAGGGAAACTGGTATGCTTAGGGTTACTTGATGCGAATTTACCCTGCTGGGACTGCTAATGATCACAGTTTAGTTAAAGCGAATTAAAATGGTTCTTGGAAAAATTTAATCTGCGTTCGACATGTAAAGTTACCTGAATCACACATGTTTACACACGTTTACATACATAGTCATCTGGCTTCGGGATCAGACATCTCATTCTAGTTCAGCTGCTGCCTGGTCCCTACACTGGCTGCTTGTCCCCACGTCTGTACAGCTGGGACATGAATAGATGGCTCCTGTGATCCCTTGCATTGCTGGCTCTGTGTTCCGCATTTCTGGCACTGGAAGATTTGTATAGCGGGAGAGAGTTATTTGAACAAATTGAATCATGTGGGCACAGAGTTCTCAGATTGTTGAAAAATCGGATGATTGTCTGAAAAAGATGGATAGCAAAGCATCCCCCATTTATATGACTCTTGCTGTTTAATTCTCATTAAAAGTATTCGTCTGGATCTTAGTTCTGTGTAACAGGCTCAAGGTTATTAAACGCACTTTATGGATCATTTGTTTAATGTGACCAAACTAAAAATTAAGAAGCACATTATTCAGTGTTCATAAAATGAATGTTTTAAACAGATTCATTCTCGTATTTGCATCCTGCTTTGATGTAGAGCTGTAATGGAGTTATAGACGGATATTCTCCTTGGACATTTATAAGCTGATGATGCCTGTTGAATACCTTTTATAAAGATTAATATTTTTTGCTCTGTGCCCATTACCAGAGCATTAATCATCATGGCTTGAGCCTGCACAGCTGAGAATGAGCAGATGTCACGTTATTGCTGTCTGTAATCAAAGTGGATCGCACTGGGGAAATGGGTGTGGAAGGCTGGCTGGTGTGTTGCAGGGCTCTGATCCCCATGGCTGGTTTGCGAGGGGTCTGAGCCCAGGGCCGCCTACGCCTTCCTGGTCGTCTGGGCGGGGCGGTCAGCCTTCACTCTGTGAGTGGCAGAGAGAAGCCAGGACAACTGAGCTGCCGGGCTTTGGCTCGCTTGTAGGTCAGCTCTGTGCCTTGACACAGACTAACAGGCATTGATGAGGCCTGCAGTCACATCTGTGACTGAAGACCATCCGCCAGGAGAAAGCTGTGGCCTTGACTCTCCTTCCAGAGATGAACACTAGTTCATTAAAATGAGAAATCGCACAGGAGGCCTCCAACATCTGCTTCCTAGCACACTCCCAGACTGCGCTGTCCAACAGAGATAGAATGCCAGCTACACACACACAATTTATAATTTTATACAGTCCACAGTAAAAAAAAAAAAGTGCAAGACAGTTGGTGAAATTGATTTTAATAATATATTTCATCTGAAATATGTCAACACGACCTTGATCTAAATATTACAAATGGCATGTTTCACACTCTTTTTTTGTTTTTTGTTTTTTCTATAGGAACTCTCTAAAATCCAGTGTGGTTTTTCCATGTATATCATATCTCAGTTTGGATGCTGAATTTTCATCACAGACTCTCGATCTGTATTTTTCACATTTAATAAAATTCACCACGGGAAAGGAGATTCATATATACATGCTGTTCCGTCGTTCCAAATAGTTGTTTGCAAGAACTGAATCAGGTGTCCATTTTTTACATTTAAGTTAAAAAGTTAAATGTAAAAAATTACATGAAAGTAACTAAAGTTGAAAATTCTACTCATCAGTGGAACAGGCTGTATTTCAAGGGCTCACTGGCTACCCTATTGACTAAGAAACTCTAAGGCAGGAGTTTTTGCTGTGTACTTTGTTGGAAAAGCTGACTTTGCAGAATAATATTATTTCCGTTACAGTTTTTGACAGCTACGCTTGACTGAGTGCTGACTACTTGCCAGATACACACATTATATCATTTGATTCTCACAGTAAGCCTGAAGGGTTAACAGTAGCATGCCCGTTTGCAGAGAAGGACAATTAAGCCTTCAAGAGTTGAAGTAACTTGCCCAAGATTCAAGGCAAAGAGTGAGACAGGTAGATATTATTATTTTCTTATGTGCATGGGTAAACAGAACTTTAATCAGACCAAAAGGCTTTTCCAAAATCAATTAGACTGTTGGTCCCAAACTCCCAATTTATCCCTCCCCTCTTCCTTCCCTTTGTCAACTATAAATTTGTTTTCTATGATTAACAGAAGCACACTTTAATATATAAAATAGATAAACAGCAGGAGCCTACTGTATAACACAAGGAACTATAGTCAATATCTTGTAATAACCTATAATGGAAAAGAATCTGAAAACGTTTATAGATATATGTATACTGAATCACTCTGCTGTACACCTGAAACTAACACATTGTTGTAAACCAACTCTTGTTCAGTTCAGTAGCTCAGTTGTGTCCAACTCTTTGTGATCCCATGGGCTGCAGCACACCAGGCTTCCCTGTCCATTACCAACTCCCGGAGCTTGCTCAAACTCACGTCCATTGAGTCAGTGATGCTGTGTAACCATCTCATCCTGTGTTGTCCCCTTCTCCTCCTGCCTTCAATGCTTTCCAGCATCAGGGTCTTTTCTAAGGAGTCAGTTCTTTGCATCAGGTGGCCAAAGTATTAGAGCTTCAGCATCAGTCCTTCTAATGAATATTCAGGGTTGATTTCCTTTAGGATTGACTGGTTTGATCTCCTTGTAGTCCAACAGATTCTCAAGAATCTTCTCCAACACCACAGTTCAAAATCATCAGTTCTTCAGTGCTCAGCTTTCTTTCAGAGAAGGCGATGGCACCCCACTCCAGCACTCGTGCCTGGAAAATCCCATAGACGAAGGAGCCTGGAGGGCTGCAGTCCATGGGGTCGCGAAGAGTCGGACACGACTGAGCGACTTCCCTTTCACTTTTCACTTTCATGCATTGGAGAAGGAAATGGCAACCCACTCCAGTGTTCTTGCCTGGAGAATCCCAGGGATGGTGGAGTCTGGTGGGCTGCCGTCTGTGGGGTCACACAGAGTTGGACACGACTGAAGCGACTTAGCAGCTTTCTTTATGGTCCAACTCTGACATCCATACATGACGACTGGAAAAACCATAGCTTTGACTAAACAGACCTTTGTTGGAAAAGTAGTGTCTCTGCTTTTTAATATACTGTCTAGATTTGTCATAGCTTTTCTTCAAAGGAGCAAGCGTCTTTTGATTTCATGTTTGCAGTCACCATCTGCAGTGATTTTGGAGCCCAAGAAAATAAAATCTGTCACTGTTTCCATTATTTCTCCATTTATTTGCCATGAATTGATGGGACCAGATGCCATGATCTTAGTTTTTTGAATGTTGAGTTTTAAGCCAGCTTTTTCACTCTCCTCTTTCACCTTCATCAAGAGGCTCTTTAGTTCGTCTTTGCTTTCTGTCAGAAGGCTGGTGTCATCTGCATATCTGAAGTTATTGATATTTCTCCTGGCAATCTTGATTCCAGCTTGTGGTTCATCCAGCCTGGCATTTCACATGATGTATCTGCTTATACGTTAAATAAATAAACTGGTAATGGAAGTAAAGTCCGGTGCTGAAAAGAACAATATTGTATAGGAACCTGTAATATTAGGTCCATGAATCAAGGTAAATTGGAAGTGGTCCAACAGGAAGTAGCAAGAGTGAGCATTGACACTTTAGGAATCAGTGAACTAAAATGAACTTGAATGGGCGAATTTAATTCAGATGACCATTATATCTACTACTGTGAGCAAGAATTCCTTAGAAGAAATGGAGTAGCCATCATAGTCAACAAAAGAGTCCAAAATGCAGTACTTGGGTGCAATCTCAAAAATGACAGAATGATCTCTGTTCGTTTCCAAGGCAAGCCATTTGGTATCACAGTAATCCAAGTCTATGCCCAACCACTAATGCCGAAGAAGCTGAAGTTGAACAGTTCTATGAAAACCTACAAGACCTCCTAGAACTAACACCAAAAAAAGATGTCCTTTTCATCATAGGGGACTTGACTCTACTTTAGTGAAAAAGCAAACAAACAAAATCAAATAGACTGACCCAGGTTCCTAGGCTTCAGTCACGTGTTGGTCACAGCTTTTCTCCATGTGTTGATCTGTGGGTAGTTGGTTTAAAATGTGTTTTCTTGATTTCAGTATTTGGTTGGTTGGTTTTTTTTCTTTTTTTCCTTTGAGTGGGGAGATTGTCAGCTTCCTCAGACATCCATTCTGAACCAAGTAGGACTATATCTTGCTGTAGAAATGGTGTTCTGTTCATGGAGAAGGTTACTGGAGTCACCGATTTGAGACACGCAGAATATGACAGGGGATTCCTCTTCCTTGACTGCCAGATATATGTCTGATGCTTTAAAACAGCTCATTGCAGGTGTGAGTGTATGGGTGGGTATGTGTGTGCGTGTGTGAGTGGGTGGGTGGGTGCATGAGTGGTTATGTGGGGGGTACCTTCCTCTATGCTCCTAATGTTTTGTTTTGACTTAGAAAAATTTTCAGGATCTTTAGTGTTATTGCAAACTTGGTCCCACCACTTCTTGAGAAAGCTGAAGGGAGCATAAATGCAGAGTCAGTGGTGTCCTTTGTAAAATAAGGTTCATTTTGCTTTGGGTGGGGAGGGCTGCTGGGTGGCTGGGCAGCACCAGGAGGCAGACCTGCTTCTCACTGCAGACCCTCTCCTGCGGTCCTCTGCACCTGTAGGTACAGAGAACCCAGACTAACACTCCTGTGTGCATGCACACACACACACATGCACACACAGACAAATGCAGACACATATACACACACACACATGCGGACACACAGACACATATACGCACACATACACACATGCACACAGACACATATACACACATGCACACACACAGTACCCATATACACACACACGCACACGCATGCACACATACACACACGCACGCACATACACGTACACACACAGACACATATACACACATACACGTGTGCACACACACAGAGAGACACATACACGCACACACACACAATACACATATGCGCACACACATGCACACATACGCACTTGCACACACGCACGTGTGCGCACACACACATGTGCACACACACACATGTGCACACACACACATGTGCAAGTGCATGTGCACTTGAGCCCGAGCACTGCTGTGGGGATCGGCTTGGACACTGTTCAGTACAACTGAGTCCCCAGAGGCAGGTGGGAGCTTGCAGTGACGGCTTTGCCCCGACGTCTTCTGAGGACGGGACAGAGTGGCCCTTGGCTGCATGTCCTTGCTCCCACCTCAAACAAGCAGAGCACGGGGTTCACCCATGCTTAAGATGGTGGACCGGAGTCCTGTGCGGCTGTCTTGTTGGGAAGAGAGCACTTCTCCCCCTGAGCACATGCATGCCTGCTCACACATGCCCACACATGTGCAGGAAGTTACAGGCGCACACACACACACACACACACACACACTTCCACTCTCAGATCTTAGGGCATGTGCGGGGCCCCTCCCCTGGCTGAGAGCCAGACCTCTCCTCTAACAGAGACTGTTCCAGAGGGACAAGCAGCTCCCAGAGCCAGTCTTAGATCCCAGCAGTCTGAGGCCTGGCACCAGAAGCCCACCTGTCCCCAGGTCTGTCGGGGGCCAGGGCTGGGGCCTGCCAGTCACGGGTCACCAGGAAGGTGGATCAGTTGAGCTTGGGCTGCTTCCAGCTGTGGTCCTCGCAGCCACTGCAGGACCTGGGACGTTGCTCTTCTTCGTGGGAGGCCTGGGTCATGCTTTTGAAGGTGTGGCTGCCCTGTGACCCTCTGTCCTTGGAGACTTCAGGAGATGCCTGGTGCGGTCTGTGCGCCTGTACGGAAGCCCCGGGCACGTGGCCGCTCCCTCCTGGTGAGCTGGTCCTGAATGGGTGTGTGGTCAGGGGCCAGTGGTGGTCCTGTGGACAGGAGTGCTGGACCCTCCCAAAGTCCTTCTCGTGTGGTCTTGTTCCATCCTCTCGGTGACATAGGCTTATCCCCATGGCCCCCTTTATCTTGACCAGCCAGAGGTGGGTGGCAGTGATAAGGTTAGAACCACAGTTATCCTGTGGATGTTGAAAACATCCTGTGTGTATTCCATAGTATCTCTCGATACTATGGACCCATGAAGGGTTATAACAAATGGATTTTTATGTTCTCAGAAACAGGATGAAAGTCTTTAAACATGACAAAATGGCAGCAAAGTGTCCAAAATTTGGTCCTTTTTCCTCAAAAGAGGCTGGGTAATCAATGAACAAAGCTATCACAGAGCTCTGGGCTGGGTGGCAGGTGGGCATTCGCACCGGGAACCAGGAATGGTTGACGGCATCTCTCCCAGCAGAAGATGGACAGGGCGGCCATCCCTTCCCTCACCCTGGAGTGATTCTGACAGATGACACCAACACACTTGATTATTTGCAGAACGGTGAAGTCCAGCCCTGTCTGTCCGGCATGACACATACCTGGGGCCTTACAGCATGGACTGTGGCCAGGGCCTCTGGGTTGCCAGATCCCAAGGAGCCATTTCAGCCGTCTCTGAGTCTCGAGCTGTGTTCCTCTGATTTTCTAGGACCATTTGTGGACACAGCCGTGCTGCCCCGTTGGCCCGGCAAGTCCATCTGGCCTGCTGCTGCTGTGGGCTCCCTCCCAAGCTTGGCTTTGCTCAGCCTCCGAGGTCCTGCTTTCCTTGGTCCTGTGTCAGCACCTGTCTCTGCCTGCTCAGCTTCTCGTGGCTCTTCCTTCCCCACCTACTTGGAAATTAGACTTACCTCCAGAGCGGTGGTGGCAGTGTTGCTGGGGATGACCAAGTGGCCAGGGTGGCTGAGGGCTCATCTACTGAGGGTGGCCATACTGGTGATGTGTTTCGGGTGAGAGGGAAGGGGGACTGCAGCTGGAGATGTTCCACCTGGACCTTGAGGGTGAATGCATCAGGACTGGACTCAGACGGCTTGGCCGAGGGCCCCGCCCCACCCCGTGGCTTCTGGGAGCTGGAGTGTAGCTCTACACTGTACGTCGTGTTGCGGTTAAGGTCAGCAGAGCTACTGCAGGCTGCTGCGACTTGTGAACTTTAGGATTTTGTAGTAAGACGTTGGATTTGGGATGCCTGTGGAGTTCGTGTGTGTGTGGTTCAGCATTTTGGGCATCTGCATGTTCAGGCTGGATTCACTGCCATGAGGTCATCTTGTGGCCTGTCCCTTGGACTGGCATTGTCCCGGGGAGACTGATGCCTGTGCCCTCTCCTAGGCTGGAGGCCCATCTCAGCTTTGGAGCGCTTCTGTCATGAGTTCAAGGGGTGGTGGCATTTGGGGGAGATGCTCTCTGCAGGGCCAGGCCTTCACCCCGGACGTTGTAGGAAGGGCTGGGTGGGAAGGGGAAGGAATCTTGTGACAGCCTCTGACATCCAGGAGCCATGACGAGGAGAGCCTGTCCTGGTCCCCGTGCGAGAGCGCCTTCTCCTTGTGCTGCGCTCTCACGCCCTGCCCGCCTGCGATTCCTGACATCACAGTCAGCCAAGCCCACCCGGCCTCTGCCCGGAAGATGCTCAGCCCTTTAGCATCTCTGACTTACCTCTACCTAAATATTTGTTGGGTTCCCTGGTGGCTCAGTGCTAAAGAACCCACCTGGCAGTGCAGGAGAGGCAGGTTTGATCCCTGTCCTGGGAAGATGCCCTGGAGGAAGAAATGGCAGCCCACTCCGGTATTCTTGCCTGGGAGATCCCGTGAACATAGGAGCCTGGTGGGCTACAGTCCATGGGGTCCCCAGGAATTGGACACAGCTTAGTGACTGAGCGAGTATGGGTTCCTGAAATGGTGACATCAGCAAGCAAATGCATATATTCATATATTCTTTGGGGAAAACTCCGTCTGGAAAAATGGAGTTGTTATCAGTTCCTTTTCTGTGGATTAAATCAAAATGCGGCTTGAAAAAGCCTTAGCATGAGCTTCCTACGTGCAGCCCCCTGGAAAGTGGAGGAGCAGAAGGATGTGGGCTGTTTCTGCATCTCCCTGTCTGACCTACCTCCTTCCTCCATCCTGAGGTCTTTTACCACACGTGTGTGAGTCACTCAGTCGTGTCCAGCTCTTTGCGACCCTGTGGACTGTAGCCCGCCAGGCTCCTCTGTCCATGGGATTTCCCAGGCAAGAATACTAGAGTGGGTTGCCATTCCCTTCTCCAAGCCATCTTCCCTACCCAGGGATCAAACCCAAGTCTCCTGCCGGCAGATTCTTTACCACCTGAGCCACCAGGGAAGCCCCTACTTCTTGGCAAAATCTAAGCAGGTCTCTGCATACTTTCAGAAATGTTTCCAGTGTTGCAGGCTCATTTGTTTTCTTTATGTTAAAAAAACTCAGAAAACATTAATGCAGAGACATGCTTTTATGTATCATTAACACTGGAAGTCCTAAAATGTAAAATTCTAAAAACAAGCGTGAGATATTTAATGTTTCCAAGCTCTGCTGTCTCTTCTCTCGTGCTCCACATTTTAAGGGGAACGACAGTGGCTGAGCTTGTTTCACCATCAGAACTGCTGTTGTCAGCAGATCGCTCCCGTTGGAGGGTGGATGTGCTGGAGTTCAGTGGGATGCCCCACCAGGAAGAGACAATTAGTAATCAACATTTCATCTCCAGTCTTATTTGTGTCTAGTTCGTTTTTTTTTTTTTTTTTTTTCTGAGCATCCTTTCCATGGTCCTATCTGAAAAACAAATGAAAACCCAAATTATCTTTGATCCTTAGACACCTTTCAGAGCTGTGCTTCCGGAGCTGTGTCTGCACTCCCAGTTTTGTCTTCTCATCCCACTCCAGGAAGCCGTCTTGAGCAGGCCTCTGTGTGCCTTCAGTCGCCACCTCCCAGGGCTGTTCTTTTGGATCCGTTCTTGCCACACGCAGGCCACCTGCCCTCCCTCGACTTGGGTGACGTCACTCATCTCTGCCCCATCCCACGTCGCTGCTCGCTCCATCTCCTGTTCTGATACCAACCTCCTGACTGCCGCTCATAGCGCTCCCTTCTCATTCTCCGTACTCCTCTTTAATGGTCTTACCCACACCCTTGGCATTTATTACTGTCTAAGAGCTGTTGCTTCTTTGGTCCGTGAGACTGGAGATCTCTAAGGTCTAGAAGCCTCTCTCTATGTGCCTACTAGGTGGAGCTACTTGAATATCCAACAGGCAACTCAAACGCAGCTTGTCCAAAACTAAACCCTGGTCTTTTTCTCCTCCCTGCGGTACCCTTCTGTTCCCAGGTTCCACATCTTGCCTTGGGTGGCTCATCAGGGGGTCATGCTGGACTGGGCGTCATGTTTGACTCTCGTTTAGCTCCTGGCCTCCTCTCTGTTTATCATCATGTTTAGTCATGTCTGACTCTTTGTGACCCCTGTGGACTGCAGCATGCCAGGCCTCCGTGTCCATCACCAACTCCTGGAGCTTGCTGATTTCCATCGAGTTGGTGATGCCATCCAACCATCTCATCCTCTGTCGTCAGCAGGTGGTCAGGCTAGTTTTTGCTTGGACTATTGCTGTAGCTAACTAGCCAGTTCTGTGCCCCCCATCTGCACTGCCCTACCTGGGTGCCATCACAGACTCTCTCTCTGGCCTTTTGTATTATCACATCCCTTCCCCATCAGCTTCTTCCAATTCTCCATCTGTTTCCATTTCACCCATCATGTTCAGAATGAAACCTGATTTACCATCTGATATTTTATTCTGTTTCTCCTCTTCCCACCCTCCTGAACTTTGCCTGTGGCTCTGTGAATATGTCATCTACTCCTGTCTCCCTGAATTTGTGCCTAGGATTGCCCACCCTATGTGGGATATTCCTATGCGGGATATTCTTCCCAGCAGGTGAATGCTCTGTGTCCTGAAGGAGGCCTTCCTAACTTTCACCTCCAAGGTCAATACTTGCTCCCCACTGCTCCCTCCCTCATTAGCCCAGGGGTCTACGAGGCCAGGGAGGGTGGGGGGGCTTCTCTTCACCAGTATCTATGTCTCATCATAAGAGCAAGTACCTGTCCAGAGCATCTCACCTGTGCCAGGCCCAGGCCTTCATGCCTAATCTTGCAGGAGGACACTGAGCCCCAAACCTGTGAGTAACTAGTGCCAGTGTGTCCATGTTAGAGATGAGGAAACCTAGGCTTGGAGAGTTAACCAGCGTAGCCCAAGATTACCCTGCACGGAAAACAGCAGAATTTAAACCCACACAACCTCACTCCAGAGCCTGAGCTCTCAGCCCTCTGCAGACTGTCCTCTGCAGGTGTGAACCCAGCAGAAAGTTGTCCCTGAGCAAGTAAACATTAAGTGTGGAAGTTAGTGAGTTGTGAACTGGCCAAGCTCAGGAATGTGTGGGAAGTGTATGGAAGCAGAAAGTAACCATGCTCTAGTCCGCCTAGGAAACAACAAGAATAGTTGCAATTCAAATCATTTGTGTTTTAACACGTCTTTCTTTTAAAGGGCCAATCAGTCAATTCATAGTTTGGCACAGAAAGTTAGTTAGAATCACCGCATGCTTGTGTTTGTGTCAACATGCACACCATGGGATGCGTGTGAATATGTATCTGTACGCATGTGTCTGTTAACTCATCTTATGTTTACATGGTGACAACATGGACATGTGTGCACGTGTGGGTGTGTGTGTGTGAGTTATCTGATAAGAAAACAAGTGATTTCTGCCCAGTCAGCTGGTCCGACCCCCTCCAGACGTCAGTGTCACATTGCAGAGAGTGTTGGTACTACGTGCCCTGTCATGAGCTAGGAAAACAAGCTTCTAGCAAACAGAGTTGCGTCTCGGTGGGTCTCCTGCTGACTGGTAACCTGGTGTCCCCTGCAGACTGCAGAGAGATCCTGCTTCCCATGATGACGGATCAGCTCAAGTACCATCTGGAGAGACAGGAAGATCTGGAGGCCTGCTGCCAACTGCTCAGCAACATCCTTGAGGTTCTGTACCGGAAGGACGTGGTGAGTAACCACGGGGCTGCCTCCGTGGACCCCGAGGCAGGCGTGGGCCTGTGGTCCTCCTGAGACCTGGCCTCGATGGACTGAATCACGTTTGATTCATTTAAAAGAGAATGGCCTGAATTTTAAGGGTTACCCTTTCTTTTTCTTTGGGCCTTCCCTGGTGGCTGTAATGGTAAAGTGTCTGCCTGCAATACAGGAGATCCTGGTTCAATCCTTTGGGTCAGGAAGATCCCCTGGAGAAGGGAATGGCAACCCATTCCAGTATTCTTGCTTGGAGAATCCCATGAACAGAGGAGTGAGCGTGGCGGGCTACCGTCCATGGGGTTGCAAAGAGTCAGACATGACTGAGCGACTAACACCTTTCTCTTTTTCTCTGTAGAGTTGCGTCCTCAAATTATTTTTTATTTATGTATAAAGCTTGATGGGGCTTCCCTAGTGGTGAAGAATCCTCATGCCAATGCAGGAGATGCAGGCATGTGGATTTGATCCCTTGGTCGGGAGGATCCCCTGGAGGAGGAAATGGCAGCCCACTCCAGTATTCTTGCCTGGCAAATCCTATGGACAGAGGAGCCTGGTGGGCTACAGTCCATGGGGTCGCACAGAGTCAGACACGACTGAGCGACTGAGCACGCAAAGCGTGATGATTGTATTATCGTGTGTGTATTTCCACATTAAAGATACTGTTTTGTTTCCTGTGACTTCTCAGCACAGTGACTCCCAAGACTGAGATTTGATACTTAAGGTCAGAGGCTTTGATGTTAAAAATTAGAAATAAACAGAGGGCGGCTAATTGCCTACTTTCTTTCAATCAATATCTTTAATAAATAACACTTAGTATTATTATTTTATATAGGAGCATAGCTGTTGTTGCTTTAAGTCAGTGGTGCCTCAGAATTTTGGAGCAGTTCTCTGCCCCTTTTTGCAGGTTCCTTTTTGTACAGCCCGTTTTTTCCTGTGCTTTCTTTGCTGTTTCTTTTTTAAATGGTATTTTCTTTTGCATTTCTCAATTGTATGCTTATTCCTCTGACCTTTTTGTCCTAATAAAAAGCTGGCGCAAGCACATGTGGAAACATCTGACTCTCTGCCTCCCGACGCCATTGTACCCACCGTACGCAGTTGTGCACGTGTGTGCGTGCATGTAAAGTCACTGGTTCTCCAGGCATGTCTGGACAGCTGCACAGAGCCGTGTCTGTCTTTGTCTCTAGCAGTGGCTAGATGAATCAAGGTTTTTCAGTTAGTAGGGCTTGTTTTTAGCTCTCCCCCATGTGACCTCTGGACAACGCCCCAGTCCAGACACATGTGTGCACGCACGCACACACACACACACACATGTGCCTGTCCTGTCCACTTCTTTGCTGCACCTGCGTATCTTCTCAGAGTCTGGGTGGTGTGCTTGAAAAGAGAACTACAGTAAGTTAGTTAACTGTGACTGTGGCTATGTCCACCCTCCCCAGGCTTTGTCTCTGAAAGCTCTTGCCAGCCTTAACCCAAAGGCCAGCCTTCAATCATCCCAGTCCAGGCCTTTTGAAAAATGCTCAACATCACTCATTATTAGAGAAATGCAAATAAAAACTACAGTGAAGTTATTCCTTCACTTCAATCATCAGAATGGCCATCGTCAAGAAATCTACAAACAGCAAACGCTGGGGAGGATTTGGAGAAAGGGGAAGCCCCTTACAGGGTTGGTGGGAATGTAAATTGATACAGCCACTATGGAGAACAGTATGGAGAGTTCTTTGAAACTGAGAATGAAACCACCATGTGACCCAACAACCCCACTACTGGCGTATACTCTGAGGAAACCATCATTTAAAGCCACATGCACTCCCAGGTGCACTGCAGCACTATGCACAGTAGCTAGACCCTGGAAGTAAACTGGACGCCCATTGACAGATGAATGGATAAAGAAGCTGTGGTGTGTGTATATATATACACAATGGAATATTGTTGAGCCATAAAAAGGAACACATTTGAGTTAGTTCTAGTGAGGTGGATGGGCTTGGAACCTGTTATACAGTGTGAAGTTAGTCGGCAATGGGAAAAACAAATATTGCATATTAATGCGTAAGTATGGAATCTAGAAAAAATGGTACTGATGAAAGTACTTGCAGGGCAAGAATAGAGGCACAGACTAGAGCACAGGTTTGTGGACTCAGCGGGGGAAGGAGGGCAGTGGGACAAACGGAGAGAGCAGTGCGGAAGCATATACGTTAGTGCGTGTAAAGTAGGCAGCCAGTGGGAGTTTGCCGTATGACCCAGGGAACTCAAACTGGGCTGTGTGACAACCTAGAGGGGTGGGCTGTGGGATGGGAGGTGGGAGGGAGGTTCCGGAGGGAGGGGACATATGTATACATGGCTGACTCACCTTGTTGTTTGGCAAAACCCAACACAATATTGTAAAGCAATTAGCTTCCAATTAAAAACAGAAAAGAGTGAAAAAAAAGAAAAAGATTGTACATGAAAAGTTGTAAGGCCAAGCCTTACGGAGGAGGCAGTGCCTGCCTGGCCTGTGCGGAGCGTCTGGAAAACCGATTTAAACACATTCAGAATTCATGAAGAAGAATCAACAGTCCCATCACACACGAGACGAAGGAGCACACTTTTATGATCGGAGATGCTCTGGCATGCTGAATTTTAGGTGTTGTGCTAAGGTGATATTTAAACATTTGATTCTATGCAAGCATACCCACCTTATTGGGATTTGACATGCAGCGTGAGCTGTATGGTTGTTAGCTGCTGGGCCTCTGTGTACAAATGGGCAAGTGTCTTTCCAAAGCTAATTGGTGAGCTAATCAGGGATCATAAACATTATATTGTTTAGACAGAGTTGCTTTTATTTTTAAGGTTTGCTTCAATTAAATTACTGTGATTATATAACATTACCATTAATGGGCTATAATTAATAAAATGCCTTGAGTTTTCTTTGTGAAGGCTTTTGCCTGTGACAAGGGCCATTTTTCATCTCGTTAAGGGTTGTAATTGATGTATTCTTTACAGGGTAAATGGGTTCTGTAACAGCCGTGGGGCTGGCATGTTAATGACTGTCTTAGCTGTTGGTTTACACGTGTGTGTCTCCTGCAGGGGCCAACGCAGAGGCACGTTCAGATCATCATGGAGAAGCTTCTCCGGACAGTGAACCGAACCGTCATTTCCATGGGGCGGGACTCGGAACTCATTGTAAGTGTTCGGTGACACACGCGTGGGGGTCTCATCGTGGCTGAGAGCATCTTTCCTGGGAAAGTCGTTTACTCTCAAGCTTGAAAATCCACGTGGTCCTCTTGCACCTGCCTTTGAAACTGTCTCTTACTACAGTATAGCAAGCAGTTGCAATGCATTTATTTACAGCCTAGTAGGTTAAGTGGGCTCATTTCCCATGATTCTAGAAGCAAGTGTCGAAGGTGAAGAGCAAGCATGCCCACGTTTTGTAGATGGAGGATTTGGGTCTAGTTTTGTCGTTGCTAGCTTCTAGCAAAGGGTGTTTGTTTTCTTCTAAGTTCCCACACTCCAGGTCATTGCTTTCTACGTATTTACACTTAAGATCCCATTAATAAAATTTTATGAAGGGCCTTAAAAAGTAATTGAGGCACTCTGAGTTAGCTATTTTATGTCTTCTCTAATGTATTGTAGATGTTCCTCTTACGTGGATACAAAGCACGGGATCTATTCTTTTTCTCAAGGTTTTACCAATACCATGGCAGTCTTTCAAGTTTCATATTGTGGCGCTTTTTCCCAGAGTTTGCTACCATCATGATTGTTAAATTTGGTTTTATGGGCAAAAGATGCATTTGTAGGTCTCATTTAATTTCTTTAATTTCTGGTATGTATTACTATTTAACTAAGTTTGGTGGATCCTATTTCAAAAAAATCACTTTCCTAATCAAGGAATAAGAAAAATCCAGTTAGAGTTTTCTCTTGGCAGTCAGACTAGGCACACTGGTCTCCCTTGGCTGACTTTAGCTCTGTCCACGTAGCCTGGGTCTGGATCGGGTCTGGTGACCCATCGGCTTCCTTCAGACATAAGGCAGGAATGGGGCACTGGGCTTGTGTTGCTTTCTGTGGCTGCATCACAGTGAAGGATGTGCCGTGTGGCTTGGGATGCATCCCAGAGAATAATCGTTGCCTTTGTCTGTTTCCATGCGGTAAAATTGTCTAGTTTATGTTTCTGAGTTTTAGCACATGTTGTGTGCAGGTTTTCCTTTCTAATGTACATCTCTTTTCGGTTTATGCTTTAACGTGTTTAAATTAAGGGTTTTTCCTTGTAAATTGATGTTATGTACCACGGACTCTTCCATTATCCTATAAACCTCACTTGCTTCTTGATGTCTTCATTGTTACTCTTCTTCTCTGTAATCTGGAAATGCTTTCACATAGGTTGGTGGAGAGGGAGCCCCGTGGAGGAAGACTTGGGGTGGCTGCAGAGGCACCCCAGGGCCCCGGTGTTCCTGTCTCCTTGGGGCTGTGCGCCAGTCGCCCCTGGGATACTCTGTCGTAGTGGAACTCAGGAGGGCTTTCAGTAGAATGAAGGATGTGTGGCTCGAAGCTGACCTGAGTTTGGTGTCATTGTGCTGAGACCGCTGTGGGAGTGACATTGTGGCCGGCACGGAGTCACAGTGAGTGTGCTATGGGCAGTCTTGGTGGGCAGATGGGGGAGGTGGCTGGCGTGGTGGCCGGTGAGCAGGTGAGACAGTCCTGTCTCCGGGTAGCAGTGTGTTCACTCGGACCAAAGCCCACTGGCCAGCAGTTACACTGGGGAGAGGAGAGCAGGGAGGACACTCAGAGCAGTTTGGACGGGACCTTGGGAAGTGGTGAGATTGTGAGACGCGCTCGCAGCTCAAGCTGAGGATCTAGACGACCTTGTGGGCGGAGCATGGTGACTATTCTCAGACCATGTGGTCCAGGGGGCCCTTGGGAAATTTCCCATGTCTCAGGCACAGTGATAACAGTGCTGATATAGTAGCTGCTCCTCCTCTGTGTGTGCTCACTTCAGTTCAGCTCAGTCGCTCAGTCGGGTCTGACTCTTTGCAACCCAATGGTCTGCAGCACGCCAGGCCTCCCTGTCCATCACCAATGCCTGGAGTTTATTCAAACTCATGTCCATCGAGTCCATGATGCCATCCAACCATCTCATCCTCTGTTGTCCCCTTCTCCTCCCACCTTCAATCTTTCCCAGCGTCAGGGTCTTTTCAGATGAGTCAGCTCTTTGCATCTGTGTGTGCTGGGCACTGGTTAATGCATGGAAGAGCCTCGCTTAATCCTCCCCTTCCCTGTGCATAGGCTCCTGCAGAAATGCCCTGCAGGGAGGTGGGAAATGTCCCCAGACCCACAGCTGGCACGGCAGGGCTCGTGGGGAGCCCTGGTTTGGCACCAGAGCTGGCTTTCTTTGGTCTCTTCTGGAAGACTGAGATCTGTGAGCCTCGTCTCAGTGGTGGACCAGCAGGTCCGCTGGAGGACTCTGAGTTCCTCCTGGATCCACATCCTTGTTTGGCGGGCAGCTACCCACGGAAGTAAACACTTTGCTGTTTGCTGCCTTCAGTCACGTCCGTGGACCAAATGCCAGGATGTCCTGGGGGGAGAAGGGGCCAGACCACAGATTGGCAGCCGCTTTCCTGAAGGGCTTGGAGGGATGCCTGTGGCCTACGGAGTCCTTGGGGGTTCCTGGGAAGAGCCCTTGCACTGTCAACCAGGGCGCAGGAAGCGAGGACCCAGGCTCCGTCTGACCTAGCCGCAGCCTTGCTCCTGCGGCACAGGTGGCGGGGTCCAGGGCACTGTGGGGAGTCAGTGGGGTAGACTATAGCAAGCTGCCCACACAGAGGCTCATCACCCCCGCCCAGCCCGTGTCCAGCAGAAGTCTCTAGAAGCACGAACAGGACTTAGGTCCTAACCTGACTCTTCCCAATTCTCACATCTCTAATGTGCATACAAGAAGCCCAGACATTCCTTCCCTTAAAATGAATTAAGCTGTCAGGGAAGGACTCTCAAAAAAAAAAAAAAATCTGAATATCCTATGGTTATTTCATGAGTGGTGACAGCGTCACTATGTTTGCAGAAAGGACATTCACCATTTCCGACTGGAGGTGCTCAGGAAGCTCTTTTGGGAGTTATGGGGCCACAAGTCCAAACAGCCGCAGAGTGGTGAGACTGAGAGGCTGCCCTGCTCGGCGAGCTGGACCTTGCTCTGCCCGTCAGCTCCTGTGCAGATTTGTGCAGCGGCTTCTTAATGTCACTGTGGTTGCTCTGGGAATTTAGGTGAGAGGAGGATCCAGAGGGGGAAAATATCCCTGACAAGATGGACAAAAAAAACTTCATCGGGGCCCTTCTAGAGTGAGAAACGAGCAGCACGTGGTTTATCGGCCTGCCTGGGGTCAGCTGTGCCGTCCTTGGTGTGACACAGAGATTCCAGGACTTATGTGTCTTCTTTGCTTTTTTGCATCAGTGGAACGGAAGTGGTATAACCACGAATCAGCTCACCGATTCTACATGATTGCTGAAGAGGGACCTAAAAAGTCCAAGTGATTTAAAAAGTTTTAAATAGCTGTGTTTCACTTAATAATTTATTTCATGATATTGTCAACAGTAGGAGTAGACGTGTGACCTCTGTTTCCAACAGAATTATTCATCAGCTGGGGATGCTGTTGTGGCCTGGCAGTTTTCCCATCCATTCATATCCAGGACTGAGAACTGGGGGACTTCACACGTTACTGGCTAAGCTGTGATGTACAGTGTAAGCCTTTTCTTTTACCTGTATCTGTGGTATCTTATAAACCCCATGCAGTTGGTTATATGTCACTTGTTTTAGTTCATTTTATACCTTTCAACTTCGTATTTGAAATGGGCCGTTGGAGCACATCTCAGGCAGAGGATAAAAATATGCCGTGATCCTACTGAGTGGATGCCTTTTTGACAAAGGAAACTGCATTTGGCAAGTTTAGGGTTGTGGATGGCTTGGATGTTGACCATGGGCCCTAACACAGAAGACTTGCAGTATCTGACCACAGAATTAAGATGCCATTTCATCTTTATTCCAGGATTGTCTGATGCTGTAGAGTTCTGGGTTGAAATGCCGAGTTTTACATTGTCTGATTTCAGATTTGATTTTTCTCTTCCTCTTTGAAAACATTTCTAGGCTGACAGCGCTCGGCACCTTCTCGGTCATCGTGTTCGGTTCCGAGTAGGGGCCCTGGGGGCTTAGGTGCTCTTGTCTGGTGGGCAGGTGACCCAACCACTTACCTGGTGAGTGACATGGGTACCCCGACCCTCACACAAGACCTCCGGACAAACACAGACTGTGTCTTTGTTGGAACGAGTGCTGTAAATAAAGCTGGGTTGAGAGCATAGAGGATAATACATATGACTGTTCCTTCTCCTGTGATGTTAGCCACTGCTGCTACTTTCAGATGTTCAGCTTTACATTCGTTAATGGGTCCTTTAAAAATGTAATTGAGTGAGGACTTTTAAAGATTTTTTCTGTGGCCTGGATACACACCAGAAGACTGAAAATGACTAGTTCACTAACATGAGAATGTGGGCCTCTTCAAAAGAAAGATTCCCCTGGAAGACTGGCAGACGTAGGCTTAGCAATGGGAAAAACTCTGCCTGCGTTCACCACTTGCTCTTGTGAGCAGCAGACCTCCTCATTCCCTAGACTCAAGGGATGGAAGTTCTTTTGTTTCCGCTCTGAGAACCAGCTGTAGGGGTCGTTGATGGGTGCGGTGTTTCCTTGTGGCAGTAGCACCGATGATAGGGAAGATGCTGTTAGTGAAAACCCACTGCTTTCTTTGAGCCTGCGTGACTTACAAGGACCTGACATGCTTCTGCATCAAAAAATACTGTAAGAGACGTGGTCTCCCCCAGCATTCAGCCCCTTTACCAAGATTATCACCAAGACTTTTCACAAAGACGTTCTGTCCCCATGCACGTGCATTCATTTTGCAATATCTGTTCTAATGGACTTTACGTATGAATGTGCTTTTAACAAAGTGCTGATCTTAACCTTGCTTCGCAGAAGAAAACAATACATTATAAAAGTTTCAAGTGGACAGTATCTGCTTTTTCTATGTGAGTGTTACAAAAAGTGTCTCTAACGTGTGTTTGTTAATAAATCTACTCAGAACACATCTGACTCGCAGAAAATCATCCTGATGTGGGTGCACACATGAGCTGTGACGACTTTATCGATTCCTTCCCGTTTGGTATTTGTATAGCAGTGCTTCCTGCCTTTCTCCTATTTCTGTGGCCCTCCTATTTTTTCAAGCATGGTTACTGACCGTGGATTTGTTACCGAGGAAATAAAGACCACGTCATTCCCTGGGTAAAATATGCCGTGCGGTTCTTGCATATTCATCCCAAACTGTCCCTTAATTATTGAGTTCCTTAAGAGGCAGTGTGCTGCTCGCACCTGGGCGTCTCACCTGTAGGAACGTGTGTGCGCATAACAGCACGATGAGTTACCGCCAGTTCACAGAGCGCGACGTCGTTCCTCAACCGTGTAGCTCTTCTCTTCCGCTCAGTAAATGGGTTGTGTGCTTATCCCACGCCAAGTGTGCCAATGATAGAGATTTTCTAGATAAAAGGAGACGCATCAGTGTGGAAGGCAGCTGCTGTGACCTTTAGGTGACGTGTAATCATGTCAAATTTTGCTCGCTGATAAAAATGCTCCCGAAGAACCATTCCAGCTGTGGTGGGCTCTGTAAACATGTTGTGTCCTCACAGACAGCATGGAACGGAGAGGTTCACGGCCTGTCTCTCCTCTTTTGTTCTCGCTGTCTTCAGTGAGAAGCACAAAGCAAGCACTTGAATTGCATGGTGCGTCTTCTGGGTTGGAACTGAGCGTGGTGTATCTCAGATCCGCCTTGCCCATGGTGGTACCCCAGGGAGAATGGCTTTGCGAGGCATGCTCACTGTTACCATCTGAGACTGGAGTCAGCCTGGTGTGGGTCCATGAACGACGACGCCATGACTGCCACACCTCAGGTCTCCATGGCAACGGACATCTCGGCAACCTCGTGGGATGGGGGAAACTTCTGCCAACTTCTTGTGCCCTTTCCCAGAGAGCAAGGTTTTCCCACGTCTTGACTTCCCCCTGATCATACTCCGCTTGGGGGATCGTCGGAGACTGAAGGGCCATATGCAGAGCCCTGGGACTGCTCCTTGGAGGCTAGTCACACACTTGCAGTGTGATAGGTGGGCACCTGTGTGCAGAATGTCTTGAATCTGGTTATTGATAAGAGAGGACCTGTGACACAGCACGGTGTGAGCACATGTGTGAGCCGCATGCGGCTCACAGATGATTGTCGAGTGTGATTTGGAGTTTCCCCAGGTGCTCCAGGCATGGATTCTTCCTCCCCATCTTGACTCCATCCTGACTCCTGACCCCTTCTTTGCCCAGAGGGACTTGAGGGCAGCGGGGGCCTTCTGTCCCAGCCCCATCCTTGTGAGCAGACTTTGTTATTGCAGAGCCCGCGAAAGCAGGTGGTGACTCTCCCCTCCTAGGTTTCTGCAGGGCCTTATCCCTTGGGAGAGGAGGTTGGCTTGGGCTGGTCTTCATGGGAGAGGCAGAGTGCTCAGCCCAATGGAGGCCCTGGTCTTCCATCCCGGGGAGGGAGGAAGAAAGAGGGAGGAAGAAAGGAAGGAGGCGGCCAGTTTCCTGGGGCTGGGCACTTGCTGGACGGATGGTCTAGAATCTGCCTCGGGGGAGGCGGGGGGATGAGAGGACTTGCCCTGGAAATACCAGTGAGATTGGTTGTCCCTGAGGTTCTTCAAAAATTAGAGCTCAGCCAGATCCTCCTGTGCGTGGTGCCCTTTGATCTCAAAAGCCATCACGCCCTCCTGGCAGCTGAAGGCTGTGCCAGCGGATGTGACCTGGTCAACTGAGTCTGAGCTGGATTCCAGCCCTGCCCCTGCCCCGCCCCCACCAGGCCAGGCCCGCACCCTGGGAATGTTCTCCTCTTCTGAAGACTCTGTGACGTTCTCTTCAGCCTGAACACCCTTCCTTCATTATTATTTCCTTAGATGAATGGCTTCTCTTTTCCCAAACTAATGAGACTATGAAATAAGTTTAATAGCCGCACAAAACATGACCTTTGATTTTTTTTATTTAAAAATTAATAAAGAACTTAGTGACAAGTATAATAATTTAATCTCTATACGTAATGCCACGTGTACATCTACATATGCGGGAACACGGTACTTTTTACCTTGGTTTTGTATCAAAGATTTTACGTAAATCTTTCTAAGAGAAGAGTCATCACCTGTGAGTGACACGCTGCAGTCATGAAATGAGATTGAAAATATTTTTTTTCCTATTCTGAAGATAGTTTCATGTTTAGATGGGAATTCATTTATCTTCAGTTTCCTTTTAGATTCTGAAAATGTTTTTTTTTTTTTTTTTGGTCTAGACTGCTTTCAGACAGTGATATTACTTTGTTTACGAGGATGTCCTCTTGTGTAGACAGAATTATGGTACTAAGCAGAAAGCTGCTAACACTCATTTCAATTCACTGAGACAGTCGGGGTTCTGAAGACACAAGGAGAGATAACTTGTTGCAAACATGTTTTTATAACTTTAGTTAAAAACAGTATAAAATACATGAAACACATTTTTTTTTCAAATTTTATCTCTACACGAAACAATTGCACTTCCTTCATGGTATTTGATCAACTTAACTCAGTCTTCTCCTTGCACAAAAATATTTCTCAATTCTATTAAGTGATATTCAAGGATTCATATCCTCATATATCGATTCCACAAAAGTTGCATGTTTTTTCTTTTAATTAAAGCGTACATCTGCGAGAGAGCTGGAGTAACCCCCAAAGAATGCTTACGTGAGATACTCCTGTCATTCTTTTCTTTTTTTTCAAGCCCACTAAGGTCCTTCTAGAATCAGAACACTGAGAACAAAAAATAGATTTGCTGTTGCGTCAGAAGGAAAACGCATGGCAAGAAATAGCTCCAATCTGAGAAATGCAGGTGGATCCTTTTACCAAGGTTGACCACCCTATTGGCATCTGATCAATAAGGTGTGCGTGTGAGCATGAGATTAGATCAGAAACGGCTGGACAGAGACTAGGAGACTCCGCTTCCTTGTAAGTTCACAAATGACTCAAAATTGAAGTTGTACCCTCCCCCCCCCAAAAAAAAGGCAAAAGAAGATGCCTACTTCCTATTGTGAAAAGCCAAAATTTGATAGACAGAGTCATTAATAGAGTAGGGGCTTTTGAATTCTATAAAAAGGTACCTGCAAAGGTGCAAAGGAATGAGTGAAAAAAGAAAGGAACTGAGATTTATATTGCAATGTGTAATCAAAAGAGAACTCGAGGTGACACGATTTATTTTAAAAAAGAGCTAAAAACATTTGATTCACAGCTTTCCCCTAGGTATTGTCATTTAGTACAGCTCACTAACAGGTTAAATGTGGGTGACATTAAGGTGGTTTGTCGGTAGCAGCTAAACTAAGCACAGGGTTTCGCTTAGAGATGGTCAGATCTTCCCCAGCTGTTACAAAGCATAACGAATGGTCTCAAACATCTGGCTAGGCTTTCGTGATGAACAGTGTCTCAGAGATTGATCCACAGAAACACTTTCCGGTGGCAGAGAATGCCTGTGATTTATCGGTGTCTGTATAATCCATTGTGTATCTCTATGTGGGTTTTCAGATTCTTGCCAGGATTTATCATTTGGCCTTTGGGTACCAAAAGATTAAAAAATGAGATCTATGAAAGCTTAGTGTCCGATAGCGCTGACCCTGTCAACTCGCAGTGATTAAAAGCATGTCCTGACTCTGGGGGACTCCTGGCTGCTGCTGGCCATTTTGAGCAGGAGCAGAAAGCGTGTCGCCGGTCTGGAGATGAAGGAGACGCTGAATACGAGGTGTCAGTGTGACACTGAGATGCCACTTGGCTTAGCGCTACAGCACATGAAGGCAAATATACATAGAGTCACATTTTAGAGATTATTCATGGTCTCCGACCACTTGAAAAAAATTGTGCTTTCTCTGGAATTTGATGTGCTGAAAATTGCACTCGCACACCCCCCTCCCCCCCACCCCCGCTTATTTGCAAAATTAAACGTAAAAATGAAGTCCTTTGCAAACGTAAGGGCTACTTTTTCTTCTCAGTATTTAAAAAAAATAAAGGCTTGAAAATAATTATGAGTTTTCGCTGTGTTACAGAGTGACAGCCTGCCGTTCTGCAGGTTGATAACCTAATCCTTGCCGATCTGGGGGTAGGGGCATAGAATTTTTAGGTATCACCTTTGACTGTGTTAGGTTTCCTTTCCGATTTTACATCCCACACCCCCGAACTGCAGAGACAGCTGGCAAGGTATGACCTGCACTCCCTTGCCTCTGTGAGCTGATCTGTCACAAAGGCCTTTTTGGTAAGCAGGGGGAGAACTGGGTGACGCCCGGCCCAGCCACCCTTCACTCCATCCTGTTAGTTTTGGAAAAGGCTTTACTTTGAGCTCCAGTGGGTTTTCAAGACGGCCTTCAGACTCCAAACACCGCGAGGGTTAAAGGAACCAGAGTTTCCACCGTCCGTGCTTTTTAGATTCAGTTTTGGATTTTTGCTTGGGAGTTGAGGAGTACGTCTCCTGAGTGTAAGGCGAGGGTGCGACCTGAGTTTCCTCGAACGGGTGAAGTTTCCGCAGAACTGGCTGGAGTTTGTCTTCCTGCTGCTTGAAATCTAGCTCCACACTAGAAAGCAAAGAGAGGGACGGATTTAGTGGCTCGGTCTTTCCTGTCTAAAGAGCTCCCTTAGTGACAGCAGACTTCGGTGCCATCCTCCCCGCGTAATGATCATTTGGATGATGTTCATGATGTCATTTTAAGGCTCAACATTAAGCAATTGGCGAGAATATGTTTGAACTCTCAATCATTATGAACTATCTCCAAAAAGTTCACTTTCTTCTGAAAATAACAACATTCATCGCACACCCCTGAAGCTTTATTAGTGTACATGGTGTGAAAGCATAGGCTGTTGAAACCATAAATGTGACATGTGAATAACCTTTTTGCTTGTCAATGGACTACATAAGTGTGCTTCATGGAATAAATAGTTAAGCAAAGATATGGAGCGTTTAGGGGTCATCTTAGTACATCTGCACCAGGTGCTTGGAAGCTCTGTGCAGCTTTTCACAAGGTCAGAGTAATCCATTCATCTCACCTGAAACTGTTGTTAAGTGACATGACCTTGGCTTCTGGGCTCCTTTGAAAAATCTCATCTGCTTGAAAAAGTGGCAAGAACCCAAATATCCAAAAAATGTGTATTTTATCAAGTCAGCACCACTGAACGCCACTCAGTGGTTCTCAAAGATAGTTTTTTTTTTTTTGGCAAAAATGTAGTATTCGGTGCAAATAACGTAGAATTGTAATTACACGCCTGAAGCCATGATGTGCAAACATGTAGCCATAGGAAAGGACGTTCACCAGCAGGGACAGTGTTTGTGTTAGAACGACAGCATTAAAGCGGATTTTTAAGTGTATCTTGTTTGCCATGAAACTTCTCCTAATAATGCTGCAGCTTGCCTGGAGTCCTCCCAGCTCTCCATGGCTTTGGGAAGGACCACTGCAGGCCCCTAACTTTGCGTAGGACCCCCTGCTCCAGTGTCAGTCTTCCGTGGTCAGCCAAGGGGCGATGGGCCCGGCTCCCTTCTGCTTTCCTCGCCTGGACCCTTGTAACGTTAACCTGGGTGCTGTGTCACCAGGCCCCTGGAGACCTCCGCTCCGTGCCCCTTCCCTGTCTGCTCTGGGTGCCCATTGAAATGCCCGTAGACTTCAGTACAGGCTCAGCAGTGATGATAATACATGTGCTCATAACATTTTGTATCCAGTGGAACTGTAAACCATTTATAAACATGATATTCCATTGATTTAGAGAACCATTAATCCTAGCCACATTTTGACGTTTTGGAAAGACAAAACAGCAAAGCTATATTATCTGGAGCTTTAAAAACAAGTTCAAGACCCATCTAATGGACCGTTTTATGCTTTAAATCCACTGGTCCATTTTTCTTATCATCATAGGCTATATTAGTGAAAAATTAAAAATACCATCAGAGAAGTTTATGACTAGTTTTCTCTCTGCTCCCAAAACAATGATTTTCCCCCCCTTCATTTGAAATGGCCTCTTTGCATTATGCTGCAGTTTATAGGAAATAGAATAAAACCCCGTGAACTCATGACCTGCTAGTCTACAACAGGGGTTGATGGAGGTTTGGTTCCTCTTGGGGACAGTTGTGAAAAGTGCAAACCTCAGGACACGCTGCCTTTGTGAAACGCGAGCCTTGGCTATCATTTCAGTAGGAAGAACGGGGATCTCCGTTGTGGCTTTCCCCTTTGATGCTGTGGTGGGGGTGTGGGACAGGGGAGCTCAGATAAACCCCTTCACCTCCTCAAGGTTCAGTCCCCTTCGCTTAAAGGGGTATAAGAATGGCTGCTCTGATATTTCACTGGAAAGCGATAAGGATCCTCCCGTACTGTCTCCCTTGAAAAATAAAAACTTCCTAAACTATAAAATGCGATTCAAATATTACTTTCTCCTTATCATCTGTTGGTCACTAATTGTATAATGGCAACAATCTATGAAAGTGTTCTTTGACTTGGACATTTAACAAAGAAAACAAGAACCTTGCCATTGAGTCTGTGAGATGTTATGGTATCCAATATGGTAGCGTAGGCACAAAAGAGTCGTTTTGTCAAGGCTAGTATCTGTCCAGGTTTAGTACTGAAAGCGTGTTCTCCAGATCATAACCATCTCAATAGGCCCAAATAGCTTTCGTGTTATTAGATCAGAGGGCGGGCACTAGCATTTCCTGGGCCAACGGTACAGTTCTGGTACCTGTAATTATTGAATTCCCATTAAGCATCTACAGTGGGAATCCTGTTATTAACCAATTTATCACACCGCAGAACCATGTAATCACAGCATAATCTAATCTGAGTCCTTGTTAACAAGATGACTCGACTTCATCTGTCAGCTGACTCCTGTCTGGAGTCCCCTGTGCCCAAGAAGCTGCCGTCCAGAGCAGTTTCTTTGTGCGGGGAGTGACCTGGAGTGCCCTGGAGCGAGGTGACCTTGAGCCCGGCACCTCCCTCCCCATCTGTTGCCCCAGGTGACTGCACACCTGCCTGTCAGGTGGTGCTCCGGCACCCGCCAGGCAGACTATGGAGCGCCGTGCCCTGCGGTCAGATTAGAATGATGCAAAGGGCTCAGTCCAGTGGGGCTTTTCCCGTTTAGGAGGGAGCTCACCGGGTCAGCGGGGTGAGTCAGAAGCAGACAGCTGGCTGGACAGGGCGGTGGCCGAAGGTTAATCGTCTGGCTGACTCTAGCTGACACAGGGCAAAATGTCCCTTCAGTCTCAGTGGCCAAATGGCCAGGATAAAGCCGCACCTGCTGCCCCTGTTCGCTCAGAGGACTTGGACGGAAGCCAGCGGTGGGCACTCGAGGGCACTTGGACTCTGTGCCCATGCCTCCCTGTTTAACATAGTGAGCGGTCCGGATGGGGCCTGGCAGTGGGGATGGGGGCACTGCCTCTGGAGGGGCAACGGCCCTCGCTTTGGGTCTGGACCCTGATCACGGGGACGCTGCCTGTGTGAGTGGTGGCGGTGGCGGCTGTGACCGTCCCAGAGCTGGGTGTGGGGCCGCAGTCACCATGTTACTTTCTCCCCGGCCTGGGGCACGTGTCCTGGCTCGGGGGTGGCAGCCACGCCTCACCCCTCTGTCCCCAGACACACAGGGCCTTCTGACCTTCTAGCACCTTCTTCAAGGTTCCCCAGAACCGTCCTTTCTTCTTCCTCTGCACCCACTACCGATGATGCATGATTATGAATTTGGCTCTGTATCATTTTGTCTCCATCCCCTGAACGGAGCCGCTGTGCCGGGGTGAATGCCACCTGTCTCTGCCCCCAGCACCTACAGCAGGGCCTGAGCCGCGGCAGTCACCTGTGTGATGTTTACTGAATTAACACATGAGCCTTAAAACACAAATCCCATAGCAGCTTTCATCCCAGTTGCCCTGGGCTGCTCTGTCTTGGTTGATGATATTGGAGGTGCCCCCTGGCTCTTCCCCCTGGCGAGCCCCCTCCTCATAAAGATAACCAGGGCTTCTCCCCCAGGCAGTGGCGCTGGAGTCCTCTCCCAGTGGAATCTGTGGCCAGGCTGTCTTCTGTCTGAACCTAATTGAAGAAGATTCTGAAACTTCTGTTGCAAATCGCACACCAGGATCTGTTCAGAGCCTGCTGCCTCCACTTCCACTCCTGACGTTCTCTTTTCTGGGAGGGTCTGCAGTAAGATCTTAGGATGGGTGGGGTGCGAGGGTGCGCTGGCCAATGGCCAGCTGTGCTCTGCGAAGGAGATCCTAGGAGCATCTTTTGAGTCCCTTCCCACTTGCCCTGGGGGCTACAGGCCCTGGTGTGGCTTTCGGCAGGATGTCGCATCTAAGCTCCATCAAGGGGGCGTGCGTCCATCATGTGGCGGGACATGCCACCCCAGCTCCAGCTCAGAGACGCATCCCCCGGTGTTCCAAGTCTGACCTCTGGGGCTCGCCTCATCTCTTAGGACTCCGTGGGGGGTTACACAGCTTCCTGCCACCTCCGGGGTCTCAGGGTCCAGCCGCACACGAGGCAGGAGGCTACTGGTGGTGCCGCCCGACTCTTGCAGGTGAGATCTGGTGTCTGTGATGGGCTGTCGAGTGGACGCGTACAGCAGGCTGAGCCCTCACGCCTCCGGAGGATAAGCATTCTGGAAGAAGTCCTGACTCGGGACGTTCCGAGCCAGAGTGTGAAGGGGCTGGAGCCAAGCCAGCCTCACCTAACCTGCGTGCTCTCTCCTTTGGTCCTGAGTTCAAAGGCAGCCTGAAGACTGTGCTGGGTCATCCAGGAGCAGTCCCTGAACTGTTTACAAGATATGAACCCCTGGGTTCTTTTAGTATTTACCTTTTATATCTCTCTTTTCCTTGCCTGCATCCATCCAGCCAAATGCACATTCTGAGAGCTGAGTGGGCAGTGACGCCGCACTGGCCGACGTGCCCACTAAAACCTATGGCCACATGTACAGGACTCCCTGTGATGTATGATGTATGATGTATGTGTGTCCAGAGGACACACACCTCACGTCTTTGGTTAGTCTTTTTCTCTTGAAAATGGAAGTTTTATGTATAGGGACTTCACTAACAGAATTATCACTCTGTCCATTTCCAAGGAAATAAAAATCTGCTCTGGACTTCCGGCTGCTCTGGCCACCGGCCCAGGCTTTGTTGTCCTCCCGGCATCTCTGCCGGGCTTGTAGTAACGCTTCTCCCCACGATGTCACACGATTCTGCAGAGGAGCGTGGTCCTGGCGTCTCTGCAGACGCTCTGGCGTCTGCTGCTCCTATAAATACCCAAGCCTTGCCACAGTTGCCTAAGCAAGCTGCTGCCTGCTCCTCGAGTTAATTTAAGGGGAAATGGACATAGAGCATCCTTTTCTCCATCCCCCCCTGGGGGTAGCCGTGAAGAGTCAAGAGCGGGTGAGTTTGGCTCCCAGGCACTTGTGTGTGTCCTGGACTGGAAGAAAACCTGAGATGTCTGACTTCTCCAATCTTGATAGTGTCAGCAGGGCTCAGTGGGCTGCGGAGCAGAGGCCTCTGTTTTTCATTCTCTTTGCATCAGATCACAGTCATTGGGGCTCCGTGCAGCTCTGTCTGACTCACGCTCTGCCACTGTGGATACATCGTGCCATCCTCGGGCACTGGAGCTTCCTGGGCTGGGAAGTGACGGTGGAGATGCCCCCACTGCCAGGGGGCTCCTTGGAGCCACCAAATGTGCGTGGAAATTGGGGCAAGCCCAGGGCAGCCAGCTCGCTGGGGTGTGGGAAGGCTGTCATCAGTGGGCCTGGGTGGGACAGACAGCGTCCCCAGAACAATACATCAAGTCTGATAGCCCCAAGGAGGACACAGCGTTGTTCAGAGGAAGCTGAAGGTCAGGCGCGCCCCCTTGCAGGCCAGGTGGAGCAGGCAGGTCACTTTTCACTTCTGGGCACGGGTTTACATACACGACCCCAGCTGTGCCTTCAGAGAGTAGAAGAACCAGGACCCAAGACAGCCATCCTCCTCCCCGGACACATCTCCACGTGACTCCTGGCAAGTCCCATCCAGCCAGCATGTCCAGAATTGCGTAGTTTCCACAGCCTCCTGCTCTGTCCTTCCCAGACTCAGCCGGCGAGCTGGGCACCTTGGCTCTGGCTGGACGTGCCCTTCCCGCCCGCTCACATCTGCTGGGTCTGGGGCAGCCGCCTCTCAGCAAGCTCCGGGGACTTCCTCTGCCCTCACAGACCTTCAGCTGTTTTCACTCTGGCTGCGGAAACAGCCATCCAGTGTGTCTTCTCTCCACCTCGCCCCCACCCTAACCTGATTTCCAAGTACCCGAGCCACCTTAGGAAAACCTGAGACCCCGTGACTGCTCATCCTGTGCACCTAGGTCACCGTTGCCTCTTCCTTCCATGGATGTTCCAGACCCATCACGTATACCTGCCCCAAACCCCTCTGGACCAACTTCTGAGGGTCTCTACACATGTTCACCAGAGCACTTCTGGCTCATGTTGATCGTAGCGCCTTTTCTCAGTTCCCTCACTCATCGAGGGATAGGCTGTGTTGACGTCAGCGTCTTCTGTGGTGCCTTTAATACTGTGACAGGCTCAGCACAGAATCTCGGTTTACTGAAATAAACTGATGACCTAAACCCATATCCCATCAATTCCATTCTCGGCAGAATGCTGCTGCTTTGTTCCCTAGTTATAATACTCATTAGAAGGGACATACGGGGACTTCCCTGCCAGTTCAGTGGTTAATATTTCACCTTCCAATGCAGGGGATGTGGGTTTGATCCCCGGTCGGAGAGCTAGGATCTATCACACGTTCCTCTTGGGTCAAAAACACCGAAATGTAAAACGGAAGCAATATTGTAACAAATTCAATACTTTAAAATGGTCTACATCAAAAAATCTTTAAAAAATGAACATATATACACAGAATGTGCCCATGTTATATACCTGTTATGTGTACATGGATCTCATTCTGATCGTTTCCAATATTAAGGCTATGAACATAGAAATGATTCATTATAATGAACCTCTTTTGCCACCACTCTCGCACACAGTAGGTGCATGATAAAAGTTTACAGAATCACTGTAAGATTTAAAATACCAGAAATAAATGGGCATTCAGTAATATTAATCCCTGAACTATAAGATCTATCCCCTTTTCATGATATCCTATGGCAAAGAAATTATGGGTATAAAAAGCAAAACATTGGCTGGCTAGCTATAAATTATACTCTGAAATAGCTAAAATTATAGTTGGACTGTGACCTTTCTGAATACATCCTGTTACGTGTCCTGCCCACACAGGAGAATAGTCATTCCTTTTAGGCTTGGCTGAAGCCCCACCATTGGTATCTTTCTTATCTGTGACTTCCTCTGGAGTAGAAAGACTGATTTACCACCCATGCTGCAGCTAAGAGCTCAAATCTGAGGGCTGGCCAGGTGCACAGGGATGAGGGAACTGTGTTTGAGCCTCCCATAATTTCGAGCCACAGAGAGGTCAAAGCAGAAAGACTAAATACTGTTTGTAACCTCTACCCATAATAATTTCTTGGGTAAGAAAGGGACCAGATCACTAACGAGTGGTATCAAGCGTAACTGAGGCCACACTCCTAGCAAGTCATCAAGATCAGAGATTATATTTAGAAGGGGTGGATAAGTATTAAATGTGGACTGCCAATCTGCTGCTGTTCCTGGCCTCAACAAAGAGCACACATTTTTAATTAAAAAAAAAAAAAAAAAGAACAAACATCTTTAGGCAGGACATGGATGGTAAGGGCAGTTAAAAGGAGAGAACACAGGACTCTCCAAAATCATTTGCAGTGAGTCCTGCAGGTGCCAGGGTTGAAGCGCCCAGCCAGGTGACCTGAGTCAGGTCAGCCGAGGTCTTGGCCATCACCGTCTTCTGTTCTGGATCCCGAGGATGGACAGTCTGCTGCTCAGGGAAGAATGCTTTCTTGGGGTCACAGTGCTTGAGCTAACATGCAAAGCAACCCAGCTCCTCAAAGCCTCCCGAGTTGAAGATACTCTCAGGAGCTCCCCATGTTCTGACATGAGCAGAGAGAGCCAAGATATGGACCCGTGACAGCTCTCAGCAGACAGACCAGAGGAACATTAGCTTCCGGTGTATGTCCTGTGGTGTCAGCAGTGACCAGCCTGAAGCCCCAAGCTCTCCACTGCCTCCCCAGAGATGTGATGTCTATGGGACCAGTACCTTCAGGGAGGCTGATGGGGGAGAAGTTTCAGTTGAGGGACCCCTGCCAACTCCAGGTGGCTTCTCCTGTCATTGAGTCACCCAGGAACTTTACATGGTCATTGCTTTAAGGACCGGATGCTATATCTACCCCAAAGGAAAATTTCCACGGTCGTCTAAAAAATGAATTACACTGATTTGCTCATGACACTAACAACGTAACCCCTTCACACTGTTTTGGACATAGATGACTACCTCATTAATATTGACTTTTGAGGGTCTTAAGAGGAGGGCTGGCAGTATAATTAGCCTTTCTCTGCTGAATAAATGTTAACTAATTGCTTTACAAATAATATGTTGAGATGAGAAATCAGTTTTCAATTTTACAGCTGTACTCAGTTACACATTAGAATTTTTGATACGAAAGGTTAGTAAAATGTCACTAAAGATCTTCAAACCTAATCCTTACATACTGGGGGAAAAAATAGAATTCTAATAGAACAGACAAAGCTTGGATTACTGGGTTGGGGAATTTTCAGGGAGAATTTTGAGGTCTGTTAAATCACTTTTTTTTCCTCTCACTTTTAATTTACTTTATTAAAACATATTTCCTTACATCAGAGCAACATCACCTAAGGTATTATATTCTCCAGGGAAATCTATTCTCTCTTCCCGCCCCATCACTCACTGTAAATTCTAGGCAAGAGCACTAAGTATTAGACAAAAGGCTAATTTCCTCCACATCAGTTCATGTTGTTTAAGAAGTTAATATGCACAAGTGGTGGTAATTGAAGCAGGGCTGGAAGCCACTTCCAGTAAGAGATAATCACTAAAGGACAAAGACGGCAAAGATTCCACTCCAAGTGGGCTCTGGACAGGCCAACACTGGCCCCAGTTCTGCATACAAATGCAATTACCTCTCTTAACAATAAGACTTCATTAGTCTCCAGACGCCCAGTCCTGCTGCCTGCCCTGACGGCTGCCACCCTCACCAGCTCCCTTTTTGCAGTGCTCTGGGATCAGCGACACTTCCAGGCACATTTCATGTGGGATCTTTGCAGCTTCAGGTTTATGTTCTTATAGATGATGCAATGAATTTCCATCGACGATTTGAGAAAATGCAAACCGTTAATTCTGTGAAATCCTTGTTTCAGTCTCATAAAATGAGAGTATTTTTCTCGTCTTTCCTGAAATCCTCCAGTCTCTTTGGAGAAGACCTTGTAGAATCTGGGAGCCTCTTTGATAAGCAATTAAAGATTGCAGCACAGTGGAGAGTTCCCCAGCTGCTGTAAGGATGAATGCTATGTGCCAGCCACAAGCCCTCCCCTTCCATCCTTGGAAATGCTCTGGCTGTTTATCCCCCTGGATCCCTCTGGTTGTTTCTAACCCTCTAGCTTGGGAGATGGGAGAGGTGTTCTAGCATCTAGACCCGCTCTAATGTGGTGCCCCTCCAAGGTGGTCCCATCTCCTGAGTCCACCATCCCCCCGCCGGAGCATCCTGGTTTCCTTCGGCTCCCCGTCCTCTGCCTTTCCTCACTGGGTCCGTGGCCCTCAGCTTTGGAATAGAAGGCTCCCTGTTGTCACCGCTCTATTGTTATAGGGATCTTATGGCAGGGGTTCTGTGGGGCTGTCTTCAGCCAGCTCACCAATTCCTCGTCTCCTGTTGTCCGGGGCCAAGCCCGTCATCTCCTGGGAGTTCCATGAAAAATGCTTGCTGAAGAAATGCATACAAACACTGAATGGAAGGGACTCGAGTATTTTATCAAAATGGTGGTTTGAAATTTTGTCTATTCTTGACCATCAGTGGCTCATATCAAAAGATGAAAATATGATATGGACAACAGGGCATCCTGCAAGCTGCCTCCCTCTGGGGTGCTGAAAACAAAGTGACCTGCAGACCAGCAGCGTTCCCTTCCCTTTGGGTGCTGAGTACATCCAGGAATTCACTGCATAATTAGTAGTGTGGCTCGAGGTCAGCCATGCCATGGCCCTGAGGATACAGAGAGGACGCAGGTGTGGGCAGCCTCCTCCTCCGGAAGGTATTGATGGTAGGAATTCTAACACTTTACAGGAAGATTTGAAATTCTGGTAAGGCTTCTACTTAATTAATCTGAATCATCATCATCATTATCTTTTAAATCTCGCTTTTATTCCCCCAAAGCCTTTGAATTGAGGCTAGCAGAGGCTCTTCTCATCACAATGCACACATTTGAATTCAGGCCATTTTGTTGTGGTATTATTTTACGAATTTACCACTTCAGTTAAGCAGGGGAAATGGTATGTTGCATTGTTCCTTCTTGAAGCAAAATCTGAACAAAGGATGAGTCATCAGTTGGCATGACTCATCAGATTAGTCTGACAAGAGACTTACCGAGATAGGGTGGGTACAAAGCATTTCAACTGCTTATGAGCAAAGATTATATTAGTAATTTATCCTTCAAACATTTTTTGAAATAATTACAGCCTATTTTGACAGGGAATATGGATGTTAAGTCAGAAAAAGTTTTACTACAGAAAACTAAAACTTGTATCTCTTGTTATCTTGTTTCATGCTGAGATGGTCTTCAATTAGAATTTCACAGTTGGTCCAGATCACAATGGAAGGAGTGTCATTTTAGGGGGGAAAAAAAATGTTGTCTTGCTAACCACCTCCAAATTCCCAGGGATGGAAGATGTCACTTTGGAGGCTTGGAGTTTCAACATCTAGGAAGCGGAACAAACCCATTGCCCAAGGATGGATGTTTGGCTCTATGTAAATTGATTTGCCAATATAGGAATGGATGTTTTCAGTTGAGAAATGCCTGTGAATGCCCAGACTTTTATCTCCAAGTAGACTTTCTGTTGGGTTTCCCAGGTGGCTCAGTGGTAAAGAATCTGCCTGCAATGTAGGAGATGCCAGTTTGACCCCCTGGAGAAGGAAATGGCACCCCACTCCAGTATTCTTGCCTGGGAAATGCCATGGACAGAGGAGCCTGGTGGCCTACATTCCACAGGGTGTCAGAGTCAGACACGACTGAGAGACTAACAATGTGTTTTCTGTGAAGCTCTCAGCTCCATCCATTTCATTATTGTAGACCACTGATTCATGGGATTTCAGAGCTAGAAAGGACCTACCCGACCCCTTCCTGCAGTCCCACAGGACTGAGAGATCTAATGGACGCCCCTCTGAAGACTGAGGATGGCAGCTGAGCCCTAACCTCTTGGGGGCCCCCTACCTAAACTTCCGTCCCAGGCAGGTTGATGTCTCCAACCCTTTGCTTGTGGTCTTGGTGGTCCCCTTTCCCCTGAAATTGCTTCAAGATCTTTTGTCCCTTTGATTTTTTTTTTTTTCCCCTCCATGCCCTGTATATTTCCATGGCAGACTTGTTGTTTTATAGAGAAATACGTATCCCTGGCAGAGGCACGCGTTTATTCAAGGGCTGTGTTGCTGAATATGCAGGCAGGCAGCCGCATCTTGGACACGACCCCCTTTGCGTGTCCCTGGGCCAAGTGTTACTGGCAACACGGTGGATTCTTACACGGCTCGGAGAGAGTAATTGGTTTTCGGGTGAAAAGCAATGTGTAAATGCAAGACAGGCGGGGTCACATTCATTGACCCCCAGGGCTCTGGGCCTGCCAGCACGCAGGTATGACAAATTGCAAGACGGAGAGACTGGCAGCTCTTAGGGCCCCTTGTGTTCACCTGGGCTCTGGGACAACCACAGGCTCCGACGTTGGAGGAGGTCTTCATTTTGAAACTCCTTTCACCTCTTCAGTCCTGAGATGCCGCAGGCATCCTACGGGAAGGACCTGGAAGAGCAGCAGAGATGGTGGTCCGGGGGCCCCTAGAGCGTTCCTGAAGTCTAGGGTGCAGGCCCTGATAGCTGAGGACCTGGCTGCCGGAGCCAGGCATGGAGCCAACTGCAGAGACTCAGAGCTGGAACCTGTCTCCTCCCGATGGCCTTGTCTCTACAGAGGTACTTGCCGGAATTGATGGAGGGGCGTTGCAGTTTCTTCCATGAGAAAAGAGGCACTTCTTTCTTAAAGCCTTTGCAATTTGGACAGTTCCTCTGGCTCACCTCCGAGATGTCTGCCTGCCCAACTGCAGTGCAGCAGGGTTACCTGGACAGGTGAGTCCTTCTGCCCTATTGAGTTCTGGATGCTTTTCTGTCAAAGAAACCTCTATTCTTCAGGGAGCATTTGACATTTGAGGATTGACAGGGCTGACGAACACGAAGACGTCATCTGGCTGAATCCCCCCTTCTTCCCCAATTGCCATGCTTTTTTTGGCAAAAGAGAACCGTGAGGGAAGGTTCCTATCTGGGTGTGTCAACAGCTGCCGGTTACCACTCTTGTATCCGTCTTTGGTGCTCTGATGGCAGTGTAAGGACTGGAGTAGCCACCACTGTGCCCCCCGGGACAGTGTTGCCACCCACCTGGGGCTGGATGCTCCTGGCAAAGAGACTTCTCTGTCTTTGATCCCTGACCCTCTGTCCTCACTTCTCCAGCTGTGTGCTCAACAAGAGGACGCTGGGCTTGGATCTGCATATGCTGTTTGTTCTCACCATCGAAATGATGTAATTTATCTGAGTGTTACATAAACCACTACACTGGAGGCAAGAGGGAATTATTTCTGTGGGTGAAATGCTCTGGAACGAGGAGGCTGCTACAAAGTACTGAGTGTGACAAACGGAGGGGTGGATCGACACCCAGAAGGCTCCCGAACTCAGATGCTGTCTCAAGACCATGTTCCACTGCAGGGAAGCGGGTGTGGTTCGTGGCAGATAACTCGGAAGTCTAGCTGGGGTGACCACAGGCACAGAAGACATCTGGTCCTCACCTCAAAAGACTGGCATAACCTTAAATGTGAGACCCCAAGTTTTATGATTCAAATTCAAACAACATGCTTATGATTTCATTTTTGACGGGTGTTCCAATTAGTGGACCAGAAGTGGGCTGTCTCCTCTTATCATCTCTAGCGCTCAGAAAACTCGTGCTAATGTTAATAACCCATGTTGAGAGTAACTGTTCAATTTTAGGGTTATAATTTTAAGTTATATCCTCTATAAAGTGATAGGAAAATTGGGAAACAGTTTGATGAGTATCTGTGTTTGACTTAGTAATAATATGGAGATTTCTGTTTGAATTTGTAGCACGAAGACTGCTTTTGTGGGGCAGTGGGAGTCCAGCTGAAATGTTACTATTAAGCCTTCAGAGTAACTTCCCTTTGCAGCAGAAGTTTGGGTGTCAGAAAATTTTGTTTTTGTTGATCACTCTGTTGGGTCTCCCTGCTGCTCGGTGGTAAAGAATCTGCCTGCCAGTACTGGAGACACAAGAGACACAGGTTCAGTCTCTGGGTTGGGAAGATCCCCTGGAGTAGGAAATGACAACCCACTCCAGTATTCTTGCCTGGAGTATTCCATGTACAGAGGAGCCGGGCGGGCTACAGTCCATGGGGTCCCAAAGAGTCGGACATGACTGAGCAGCTGAGCATGCACGCACATGTGCTAACGGGGTATTTTAAAATACTTTCCCAAAAGAGAGATTGAAAACTCCAGTTTTTCTCTAGTCCTGCCTCTCCTGGGACGCTCAGTGCACTTAGGGAACTGACAGTTGGGTGGTGTGGCTGTTGAGGGTGCCTACTCTGCCCAGTTCCTGAGGTTGCAGCCCACCTTCTACCATCACGTCTTTGATGACGAGGTCTCTGTGAGTAGGTACATGTTTCCCCAGTGTGCAGAGGATGAGCCGAGTGATTGCAACCCCTCTACCGGGTGACTGAGTCTTACTGCTGCTGCTGCTGCTAAGTCACTGCAGTTGTGTCCGACTCTGTGAGACCCTGTAGACGGCAAACCACCAGGCTCCTCTGTCGCTGGGATTCTCCAGGCAAGAATACTGAAGTGGGTTGCCATTTCCTTCTCTAATGCATGCATGCACGCTAAGTCTCTTTAGTCATGCCCAACTCTGTGCGACCCTCTGGACAGCAGCCCACCAGGCTCCTCTGGACACAAGATTCTCTAGGCAAGAATACTGGAATGGGTTGCCATTTCCTTCTCCAAGTGAGTCTTACTAAATTTTGTTAAATTCTTGTGATGCTGGAACTCCCAGTTCTTATGAAAAATTTGTCATTGGCCTGTATCCTGGGGTTCATACAGCTTGCTGGGTGAGCCACATCTAAGCAGTAACCCCTCAAGGCTAATTCCTGCACTTGATTGTTGAATCATTTTGAATATCACTTTTTTTTTTTTAAATGTAAGTTACTTCTGGATATACAGCTAAATTTATCTAAATTACCTCAGTTACATTGAAGAGTGTCCAGATACGTTCTTCTTTCAATCACCCACAACATGTTCAATGGGTTTATGTCATCAAGCTCACTTTCCAAATCTGTGACCACTCTGCTCTGTTGCACGGAGACTGGAGGCGTTTTAGCTCCTGAGTGGCAAAAGCTAACTGGTGAAGATATTTCTGCCAGGAGCTCTCGATTCTTTGTTTCTTTGCCTAATTGACTGGTTGAGTGCAGGCGTTTCATTTTATGTCACTTACATCCCTTCACTGTTGGACTCAAAGCTTTCTCCCATAATATGAATGTAGTGAAAAGACATCTCCATAGGTTTATATTCAGAGTGCTTGACTTCTCTTGCATGGGGGCTTCATTTTCACGTCCTTGTTAACAGTGGGGAGCCACCAGGCCTCTGAGAGGCTGGGCCAGGGCTGCTGCAGGGGGCCCGGCTCCCTGCAGGCGGCCCCAAGGCCTTAGCAGTTAGGGTGTGCCTTTTGCTAGCCCGGAACCAGGCCGTGGTTCCTGCAAGGCAGGCTTTCTCAGGCGTGGCACAGTTGACATTCTGGGTGGGCTGACTCTTTGTCGTGGGGGCTGCCCACGTGTTACAGGATGTCAGCAAGCTCTGACCTCTAGCTAGTCGATGTAGCATGTCCCAGTTGTGGCAGCTGAAAGCGTCTCCCTCCGTCCTTGCCAAAAGTCCTCTGGGAGGCAAAACCCCTCTGGGTTGAGAACCTCTACGATGGGACTGGAGCTCCTGTCTGCCCTGTGCTTTCTTCTGCCGCAACCACAGCGGTCACGGTGATCCAGCTCGACTTGGAAAGAGCCTGGGGCCCCATCTGGGATGCGCTGTCTGGACTGGAGACTTGGTGGGACCACGACTGTGTGGACGAGAGCTTCCTGCCATTATTAAGACATTTATACCCTTTTTCTGTCTCCCCTTTCTTGATAAGAGAGTGGTAACTGTGAAGATCTCTTTAGAAGGGTTTTTTTTTTTTTTTTTTTTGGTTGAGATTGGGGTTCCTTTACACATTCTTAGAGATATAACTATACAGCTTCTTTTTATTCTTGATAATTTGGCAATCAACTAAAATTGTTCTTCAGGGTTAATTTTTTTAAAATGAACAAAATCATAACATCTCTTATTGCTCTCATATTTTGCTTATGAAAATTACATTTCCAAAAAGGAAAAAAAAAAAAAAAAACATAGTAAGTTCTCTGAAGGTCGTGATTGTGTCTTAAAATCCCAAATTATTGCCAAAAGCCTAACATGGTTTTTGCTTGTTGAAAGTTCCTGCTGAATTCTTGTCAATGTGAATAATCTAAATATACTTGGAATCGAAAAATGGTAAGACCAGACACAGAGCCCTGGGCTTTGTTGCTCAGTCATGTCTGACTCTTTGCAACCCCGTGGACTGTACCACCAGTCTCCTCTGTCCATGGGGATTCTCCAGGCAAGAATACTGGAGTGGGTTGCCCTCCTCCAGGGGAACTTCCCAACCCAGGAATCAAACTGGGGTCTCCCGCCTTGCAGGCGGATTCTTTACCAGCTGAGCTGCAGGGAAGCCCTAGACAGGGGATTATTTCCCAAGGAACCCAAGTGCCACAATCCTGCTGAGTTCGCAGGAAACAGACTGCATACTGGGTTTTCGGTGGTTCTCCTGGCACATACAGTGTGGTTTGCAGCCTTTGATCTATACCATCTGAAGGGCTTATATTTCACAGCCGTTGCGGAACACACAGAACAGTGTTCACGATTATCGATTCTGAGGGAACAAGCCGTCAAACTTACACCAATTTCGGAAACGCCGCTAAGATGCATTTGCAAGATACATGGGTTCACGCTCTCCCTCACCCCGTGACTCTCTGCCTGAGGCTGCTTATTTAGAAGCTGCCTAGAATTAAGGTCAGGAAAGGCTCTTGACTTGTTTTTGTCTGATGTCATCATCCCAGCGGGGCCCCAGACGATTCTTGCATCCGTGGGTAAACACCATTTGTCACTCAAAATAACAAAGCGGGAAGAGGAGAACGTTGACATACCTATAGATAATACATGCACTGTTCCTGCATGTGTCACAGTTAGCTGTGTCTTGCCCAGTCCGATATGAAAGCCTACAAGATAAGAACAGGAGAGCATTACACGTGGCGGCTGCTGGCCCCTGGCCTCTCTAGAGCACACGGCTCCCATCACGCGCTTTCCCACTGCCATCGCTCCTCGCGGGAGTGGAGACTGAGCCAGGCATTTCCCACTTCGCTCCGGTCTCTGTGTGCATTGTATACAACCAGGGCAACCACTGCGGCTGCTATTTAAATTAAAATCTAGGATGTGAACATAACCTAGCGGATGAGGCAAAGAATCTGATTTTGTTATAAGCAAGGGGAATTGGGGATGTTTCAGGGCAGTGATATTCATGGCATTTTAAAGAAACTTGAAAAGGAAACCAGCCTCAGATCTTCTTGACCTGATGGCTTGTTTCTGCCCCACAATCTCTTCACCCTCGAGAGAAGGGGTCTGCAGACTATGGTCCTCAGGTGAATCCCGCTCTTGGCCTGATTTTATCCAGCATGCTAAGATTGGATTTTACGTTCGTAGATGGTTTAAAAAAATGAACAATATTTGGAACATGTGAAAACTTGTGAAATTAAAATTTCAGTGTTCATAAAGTTTTAAATTTTGAAAGTAAAAAATGGTGAAAATTCTTACGTAAGTAGCTACAATATCCTTGGTCTGCAAATTCCGGAATACTCCCTCTCTAGCTCTTTAGAGTAAAAAATGTGCTGACCTGTGTGGCAGCATATCGGATGCCTTGTCAAGCCTTCTGACACCCTCTATGGCTGTGTTCTCTGCTGAGCCTGTCAGAGCTCGGACTAGACATTGTTGGAGGCGCGGTAGGGCAGTGTTCCCTGTCCTCTCATTAAAATGACGGAACCTTATTCATTTATTTTTTGGGGAGTATATTCTGGAAAGGTGTACAGCCATTAAGATTTTCTTTGGCAAACTTTTTATTTTGTTTTGAGGTAGAGCCAATGACCGTGTTGTGATAGTGGACAGTGAAGGGACCCAGCCGCCCATCTGCATGTGTGCATTCTCCCCCCAGGTCTCCTGCCATCCAGAGCCCTAAAGATTTAATGAGAGGATTTTCTTGAGTCTTTCTCAGCCCAGTCACCCCAAAAAAGCTAGTCTGGGGGAGCTTTCCTGATGTTTTTCCTGCCACTTTGACTGACCTATCCTCTCTCTTACTTTTCATGTGCAGGCCTATTTTATTCTGAATATTGCTTTGTACCAAGGGACAGACGTGATAACCAGAACCTGTTAGATTAGTAGCAGAAGCAGGGCTTCCATCTGAATTGGCTTAGACACACACTTTGGGGGCACATTTACATTTGGAGAGCGACTCAACATAATAATAGTGCCCAGAAGGTTTTCTGTCAACAGAGGGGATATTTTTATCACCTTCCCTGTGTAAATGTCTCTTTCCTCGCGTCATGGGTTTTGAATTGAAACTCACTTTTTGTTTTCCTCATTATGTTTGGTGTTACATAAACATTTGACAAAAGGATTTTTCCCCTCCATGCTGTTTTCACAGCGAGCTTTGCTAAACTTGAACTTGACCTTTGAGTTCTGTGCATTGTGTTTATTAACCAAGTGACCACATTCTGTCCTATAGGGTCGCCAGTCTCTGCGATCCATGATATTTGAGCCACAACTGGAGTCGCCCTGTGGCTGCGTTTGTGTGGACCTCCGTTCCCCATAGAGGGCACCTTTGAATGCCCCCCTGGGGTCTTTTCCTGCCCTCTGGGCTTTGTCAGGAGGGGAGCAGGAAAGGGCTTGTGCCTCATACTTCCCCCCTTTCCTTAGCCCTTTCCTCCTGACAACAAACGCCAAGGGTACATTCTTCCTGAGCTTTCCCCCCTGACTCTAGATTATCACACTCACACCAGGTTCCTCCCTGTCTGACACTACCTCCCTTCTCCCATGCCTTATCATATGTAACAGGCCTTTCTCCATCCCACTGGTTTTTTTGGAGCTCGGTCCTCAGCTCATGTCTCACCACAGTGGCTGTGTGCAGTGTAATAAGCACAGGACTTGAGCACACATCTAGCAATGACGCATCTGCTGCAGGACCTGCGGTCCTGCTGTGGGGCTGGGCTGCAGACGAGGGGCTGCAGCTCTGCCTACTGCACTAGTGTAAGCTAACCACCAGCCGGGAAGAGGGTGCATGATAGTTGTCTGTGTCACATTCTACAGGTTAGGATTTTAAAAGAAAACAGAGGACATCAGGGGCATTTCCTAACCATTATTAGAGGGGCACTCTTACTTGGCTCTGCAGAACGTCCAACTTCCACGCTTGCAGAACCTTCCTGCTCAAGACCTCAGGACAGATCTCAAATCGCCATCAATTCTCATCAGCACCACACCCCTTCCTCGCCCAGGATTGTGGAGTTCCCAAGTGTCTCACTTACATTAGAGCCTTGAGTCCTGCAGTTAATTACTCTAGCTCATTTTACAGAGGAGAATACAGCAACACTTCAGGTCTGGGATCTCATTATTCTTGGACCCCAGGCTTCCGATGCTCTGTGACCTGCTCCAGCCTCGGGGCCCGTGTCCTGCACTGGGTGTAACTGGCAGCTTGGGGTAGTCAGTGAATCCAGCAGCGACGGGACAAAGGCTTCAGGCACCCGAAATGCACAAGAGAACTGTCTTCCCGGACCTTGGGGCTCTTCAGTGATAAATTGCTCTTTTTAAAGACCTTTCCGAACAGACTGTTCTTATCACTTTGCAAAAAGCACATACTTTTGCGCTGTTATAGTCAGTAGGCAAATAGTTATTAAGTGCCTATTAGGTGTCAGACCTTACTCTGCCTACCAAGGAGACATTCTGGAATAAGATCGAGTCCTTGTCCTCAGGAAGCTTAAAACACACTGGGAGAACCAGATGGGCGATGTGTAAACAGATGGATGAATGAAAGAAAGGGTTTGGATGCTGCTCTGTTAAGGACATGTTGTGGGAGGGTGGCTTTGGCTCACACACCGAGGACCTTGCATCTGGATAGAGAACTGGGTGATAATAAAAGAGCAGGTAGTCATCTCCAGATCTAAAGATGAGTTTTGCAAACAAAAGGACCATCACTTGTGAACATCATAATGGGAATGATGTTGGCATGTCTGCCAGAAAAAGAGCCAGTGTGGCTGGAAAATCAGGAGCACACGAGAGAGGAGGGAGGTGAGATCAGATCATGTAAAATAGGAAACTCTCTGGACATCTGCTTTACATGTAATGGGAAGCCACTGTGTTTTTATACGTAGAGCCCAGGATGACACAGAACATATCTCCTCTTAACTTTAACTCTTACTCTTCTCCTTCTAAAATATAATTTTCATTCAATTTCCTTTTTCTTCCTTCTTTTCTTTATAACCCATCCTAACTCACTCATTCCTGAAATACAGCATGGTGTGCTGATGTTTGTTGATTAGAAGCAAGTGAGTCATAATATCTACCTTATAGGGAAACATGTCTGTGGTCACTTTTTTTTTAAAGCTAATTTAAATGAAAAATTGGTGGTCCATCAAATTTCCACCGTACATGAGAAGTATTTTCAGGATCTCATTGCCATGAACTTTCCTTGGGAAGACCCTTCAAGATGTTTGTTTGGGATCTTTTGTTTTTGAAGGGGTTCAGATGTTTGGAGTCCAAAAATGTAGTTCATAAAAATGGCTATCGATGAGAGATTAATTTGTGGATAAAAGTTAAAGTGTTGCCCTTGTATCCTGTGGTTAAGTCACAGGCTGCCTTCAGTAGCTGTTGTCAGTCAAGGTATGTCCACTGCAGTTTTATTAAACACGAGAGTGTTCTTTATAGAGGACTGAATGTGTATAATCTAGTGTGCTTATTGCTTTGATAATCCATCTAATTGTCCCTGGGGCTTCCAAGATGTAGGGTTTGGCTTCGCTGATAATTTTATGGTCAAAATAATGATTGTGTTGCAGCATCTGAATGAATGTGTTCTCCAAATGCAGACCAAACAGATAAGTTCTTTCTACAGGACAGGGAACACAGAATGCCATTATGGAATGCCCCTGTTTTTCTTCTCACTTGGAAACAAGTCATAAAAGCAATACTTGGAATGATTATCTTTGTGGATGGCCATTGCCATGAAGAGAAGCAGCCAGAAACTGAGCTGCTGGGGCAGATACTTCTCCAGAGATGGTATGGCTAGAGGCCTTTTGTGGTTAGAAGTTTGGAGAAGAGAGAGCTCGGGTCATTGATATCACAGCTGCAGAGGAAGAACATCTTGATCAAAAATGACACATTCTGTCTTGCACATTAATTGCTATCTTTATAAAGCTCTCTCCTCTTTTATTTTGAAGAACTTATACCTTTGGTAGGTTTATAACCCATGTCTGCCATAATGCCTGGTACACTCTGGGTGTTTGGCCAGTATTATTTTATTAATCAAATAAGGCGGTCAGTCTCTGTGCTCCCATATTGAAGTCCAGTAACAGAAAAATCTATGGGAAAAAATCCAACTGAGTGCAATAAGCAAGTGAAATGCATAAATTATGAACACTTTGGTCCTCACTTACTTCCTAGTGTGAGCCTCTTTGGATCCCAATGATAAGCACGTTTATTGTAAACGTGGAGTTTTTTTTTTTTTTTTAATGCACTGATCTTTACAACACTTGCTGTTTATTGTCCCTTTACAGTTAGTTGCCATTTGTTAGTATTCCCTGTACTCAACAATGTGTACTACCTGGGGAGGTACGGAGAGAGGCGGGTGCAGAAAGTATGACATTCAGCACCAAGGACAGCGCCAAGAGTCCAAGATGCTTTATTTTCTGTTTCTCTGACCTCCTGACTCCCATCCTTGCAGATCACAGTTCTATCCCAGGGACATTTCTGGAACCCTGATCCTCTCCTTGCCTGATGCCCTTTGGACACTCACTGGTCAGGGTGGGCTTTATTGAAAGGTAAAGGACACTAGACCCAAATTAGGAAATTAATAGGGATGTAAAAGCATGGACTTGGTTGATAGCTCACAGAAGAGGGATTATTGTTCTTGATTTCTTATATCAGAAGGCTTTACTCAAGCTAATTTTACAAAGCAGTTTTGGTGGGGTCCAGTTGGAGAGTCATTTCCACTTCTGCTTTGTAGTGAAACAGATTTCTTCAGAAGACCTTGCTGTACTTTAAAGAAAGTATAACGAATGTCTGTTATAGAAGACAGCACAGAACTCTAGTTAAGGCACCCCCTTTTGAAGAAAACATAGGGTCTTCCTTTCTTTAATGGTCTAGAATATTTAGGTTTAATTCAGAATGCATCTCACCAGTTTCTCTAGCTACCTTTGGCTTCTGCAGACATCTGCCCCAATTCTTTTTTCCTCCAATTCATTAGTTGTCATTATAAAAATTTTGTGAATGTAAAAATATACTTTTGCCCATTTATATAAAATAGACGGCACTGCTAACAATTCAGGGTCTGTAAGTCTTCTGTTATTCTTGTTGCAGGTCAACAACAAAAGAGACAAGGAGGACTGGGATTAAAAAAAAAAAATGAAGAAGGGGTGGCAAAGGGCAGAGCTGGTGTGGCAAGGTTTGTAACAAAGCCATAGAATGATCAAGGCAGAAAGATGTCAGCCAGCTCCCGCCTGAGCTGGACCACGGCTGTGTCCTGGGAGGTAGGGATGAGGAGCCGGTGACAGGCAGCATCTGCCTTTTCATGAAGGCCTCACAGGGAGATCTAAGATACCAGAGCCCTGGGGGGTAGGAGAGGGTGCTGCGAAATGTCAGAGAAAGGTCACGGAAGGCTTTCTTCCTGGCCCCATATCCGAGTGGCTCAGTGTCTCTGAGACCTTGAAGATGGGGCCTGAGACGAGACTGACAACTGCGTGTCTCTACCATCCCCCGCCCCCCAAGAAAACTGGTGAAAAGGTCAGGAAAAGGAAAAAAAAAGAGGTCTCTGACTGTGCCTGCTATCAGAAGCAAAGTTCCAACAAAGTTAAAAGCATCTCGGGAGGAGCATGGCTGGCAAGTGGAAATGATTCTGGGGTAGCGAACTGTGATCACGGGCACTGGATTGACTTTCCCGCATGCTTCTCCTGCCCCGTCCCTCAGCCCTGTTTTCTCCAGAAGATCTTAAATTCCAAGGAAAATTCTCTTCTCGTGTTTCCCCGGGGGCTTGTGGATGGAGTGTTTGGTTTTAGATTTCAGAAAAGAATCCTGCTCTCAACCAGCATCCCCCAGAGGGGGCCCTCCTCCACCTCGGCTTCGGGGCACAGGACAGAGGCACAGGAGACCCCACTGCCAAGTTGTTCGTCTTTTAAGTGACGTGGTGATTTACAGTAAGTTCAGATCTCCTAGCATGTAAGCAAAAGACATGTGTGCTAGAATCAGGATGTGATCCTTTAATTGGGGTCTTCAAAACACTGGTTACATAGGGTATTGGAGCTGTCACTTTGAATTAACTCAAAGCTGGGTGTTAGGCTCTTTGCTTAGACAGTGGTCACTGCTCTCAGTGATCATTTTATGCCCCTGTTTAATTTATTCTCCTAATTTTGATCTTTCTTGTTCTTTCTCACTGTGTGCCAAAAACTTTTTTTTTTTCCTTTCCTTATTCTAGGCCAGGTTTGTGCTCCAGCTGCGCTTTCTTGATAACTGAGCCATCATTTATATCAGCATCTTAAAGGGCTTTTCTGCTTAATAGTCTCAAAGTGACATTAATTTAGAGGCATTAAGTGATACCTCTGTTTTTGTTGGGGGAAATGAAATTTCAAAGAGTCAGGCTCAGCTGTTTTCACAGACCCTGTCCTACGTTTTAAGCCCACCTCTGCCAGTAGTTTTGGCTGTTTTTTTAAGTCTGAGTTCTCACTAGGAATTTGCCAGATTATGCCCTGAAATTGTAGTTAGTTCCTGTATCAGCTGTTGGGTGGTTCAAGTGTGTCTGGAATTTCCTCATTTATCTATGGAAACTCAATTATATCTATTGTATTCACTTGAGCTGCTAAGTGCCAGGATTTGGGGAACATCCAATGTAAATTTGTTGAAAAAACATGAAGTCAATTTTCCTAACAAACACCGAGAACACCCACTGGTCAGTAGAAGGCAGTACTGGCCTTCATTGGTGATGGTCTGACTAGGTCCCCTTTTTTTCCAGTAGCTGAGAGGAGCCTTTTTCTAGCCAGTGGCAGGTTTGCTATGTTAGGCTGAGCAATTCTTTGTTCATTAGTGGCCTAGAATCCCCAAGCTGACAAAGCAGTGTGTTTTAAAAACTGAGGTTGCGTTTTGAGAAACACAGACTAACAGTGACCCCCCCAAACCTTCGCGCCACCCTCTGCTTTCCCCCGCCTTTAGCCGTGTCTAAGTGGGTCAGTTGTTTTGAACCCTTCTGAGAATTCTTTATGTCTGCCTTCTTAGTGCAGTCGGCAGTGCATCAGTCTTTGCCATCACCTGCTCTTCAGGTCCCCTTTAGCCAGCTCCCAGTGACTTCCTTCCACCAGAACTCATAGCATTTGGTACTGTCCTGGCATGCTTTGTCTTCTTCTCTGTTTGCCCAGCCAAAACCTGGCTTGCCGGTCGCGGGAGAGGTGGCAATCAAGGTTTAGGATACACGGAATGGTGAATGACAGAGCAAATGAAAAATGAAATGATTTGGGAAGGTAACTTTGTCTCAGTCGGTCTATGAGGATTGATCTCTGTTTCACTGGAGTTTGGCAGCTCTTCCTTGAAATTTACAGAAAATTTTAAAAGACCCGTGTTTCCATACTCAGTGCGATGAGTATGGTAGGGCAGTGACTGCATTAGCATTTCCTGATTATAATGGCTGCATTGTCTGTATTTAGAGAGTTTCAGCCAGCAGTCACTTATTCTAGGACCCTGGTTGCTCTCTTCCCCTTCTCTACTGCCTGTAGGCATGAGGTCAGAGAGTAAGGCCAGCAGCATTAACTACCGGCTTCCTCTTTTTTCTGCTCTGGACTTCTTTTTTGTAGAAAAGGGTTCTCATTTAGATTTAAGGATATCAAATACTTCTTTCTAGACACACTCATGTGATTCCCCCGAGTTTGAATATGTATGTTCCAGAGGTCATTTGTATAAAATAAGAGTTGCTCTGGTTGAAACCATTAAAGATCTATTTTTGGAGTCCCATGTTAGAAGGAATAATCACTCTACGAACTAGATTCTTAGATTTTACAGCATTCTGTGTTGAGTCTCAATACAGCCAGAAAAAATTTCACGGCTGGCCTGGGAACCCCAACAGCATGTATGATTTTGGTTTTTTGCAAATTGCTCTGTGGTCCAAACAAGTTACTTAGAAATGATGTTTTTGCAACATAGCCCAATCACAGCTTGAGCTGGATCTTTTGCCTTCCACTTCCCCTTCTAATCCCTCATCATCTTACTCTTAATTTTTTTCCACCGGACGGTGAAGTTCTCAGAATTATACATGCACCATTCTCCCAGTCAGGAACTGAGATGTGGACTCTTGATGAACTAGCTGTTTATGTAAACCCCATATGAGCTTATTAAACACACCTGGGTAATTTTCAGGAATCATGGTTATTTCTATGTAGTGTCCTGCTTGGGGTTTCACAGGTGGTACACAGGTAAAGGATCCGCCTGCCAAGGCAGGAGATGCAGGTTCGATCCCTGGGTCAGGAAGATGCCCTGGAGGAGGAAATGGCAACCCACTCCAGTATTCTTGCCTGGATAGTTCCATGGACAGAGGAGCCTGGCGGGCTCTATAGTCCATGGGGTCAAAGCGTCGGCTGTGATTGAGTGAGCACTCATGCAGTGTTCTGATGACAGACTTCCAAGCACGTACTCTAAACTAGCCAAAATAACTGTATGGCTTTCACTGTGTTTGCATGCTCAGATCACGGGATGCTTCCTATTCTCAACTTCGTGCACCGCCCTTTGTTGGGGAGCAGTTGCTTGGATGAATAAAACACAGACCTTGCCCACAAGACACTTCAAATCTAGAGCACATATGTTTCCAAGGTAAAGGATTTGCTTCTACGTTAAGGGAGTAAGCTGTATGGCCTCCAGCAGAAGCCCTATTTCCATGGGGCAATTTCTGTACTCGTTCATGCCAGCATCCATGGCCTGGACCAGCTCCTCTGGTCACTCGTCAGCAGCTCGGATGGCTTCTGGCCAATCTCCAGCACCCTTTTGTGACTCTCTTCCAGAGCATTCCACAGTGGATGCTGACCTTGTCCAGCAGAGATGTCTTGCTCCCGTGTGACCGAGAGCATCTTGGTGGCCACAGACGTGACTTCCTCTGTCTCCCCCGTCCCACCCAACATGTAGTTTGGTGCCTTCCAGAGAGCAGGGCTGGAGGTGTGCTTCAAAAATGCAGCTTCTTTCCTGACTAATAGAAAGTGAGTACCCTACTCCCTTCTCTGCTTTAAACCTCTCACCATGGAACATGCCAGAAAATTACGGCTTTGCTTTCTAATCTGTCTCCCCTTCCATGACATCAGCACTCTGAGGGCAGGGAGCTTTCTCTGTCAGTTCCCTGACGGATATCTAGCGCTCACACTGGGGTCTGAAGTGTAGTGAGTGCTTCAGAAATACTCTGAATAATGGACGAGTGAATGAATGAATGAAGAATCTGCCTGAGTGTTCTCCAGGATTAACTGATACCCACCCACAGTAGGGTCAATTCTGCGATGTTCCTGGCTGGATCAGGTGAAAACGTCTGTCTTAACGTATTACCACGATCCCATCGTAAATATCCCCCAAACGAGTGGAAGAGGTCAGTCATCTCCTGCTTCCCGCACTCAGTCATTAAAATAAATGGCTTAGTCTGCACCTAAACCAGCTCCCCTGCTGACCCCGGGGAGACGTCAGTTCTTCATCCCAGAAGCAATCCAGGCGAACGAGTTTCAGTGAGAAACACTCTATTCATAATGAACTCAGTGGCTTTTCTTTAGACGCTGTTGTCAAATTAACTTTTATTGGCCCAGCAGCTCCCCAGATGTGGTGACACTATAATTCTGGGAGGCTCTGACTGTTTGGGAGGCTTTTAATGCTTGTGTTCATTACAAAGAATGAAAGGGAAACAGGAATGGTGGTGAGTGGTGCAGCGTGGCTGCAGGCATGAGGAGGTCCGGGCCACGCGGTCCCCCCTCCCCCGGGGGTCGGCGGGAGCCAGGCGGTCCCTGTTGCTTTCCCCCTCAGCCACCTTGCCCCTCCTCCAGCGCCGCTTCTCCTGGGCCTTGCTTCTCCCCAGGCCCTGCCCCAGCTCTCTGCTTCGTCATGAAGAAGACGGGATATATCCTTATTATTGCATAGTCATCATTGCTCCTATCAGAAGTGTGTGCCGGTTTGGACAGAGACAGACTCAGAGCTGAACACTCTCGTTAGGGCAGGTCTTTTTTCTTTAGTGTTTTCTAACCCTGTTTCCATGCAATAAAAGCATAATATGTAAAAACTGGGGCAGCTGGTAATTATTATTTTCACATAGAACTGCCTGGTTATATTACAAATAGGGCAAAGCTTACAGTTTCTCTCATGTATTTCTGAAATCAAGGAGACGCTAGTAGGGAGGGCAAAGCTTATAGTTTCATATGTTTCTGAAATCAAGGAGACGCTAGTTGCAAAATGATGACAATAATGACAGAAACGTCACTGGCCCTACGGGGCATCAGGAGTAACTATTAATAAAGGAAAAAACTTTTTTAGGGTTGAGCTGAAGCTGAGTTGATTAACTTATTTCCTGGAGGAGAGATAAAGCTAAAGCTATAATTTATTGAAAATTAATGAAAATGAATCTTGGTGGCACTGGCTACCAAACTTGAATGAAAATAGGAATGTGAGTATACTGCATGAAAACAGATTTTCCTTCTGGAATGCCACTTTCTCCAGCTCTAGTATTGCCACTTATCTCACTTTCAGAGGTTTTAGTTTGAAAGCATTAATGATGTGCATGGGGCAGTGGCTCCGACGGTAGATAACCACAGAGCTTTCATCTTTGATCTGTAATTTCTTTTGATGTATTTTTTAGAGCACATTAGTTAACAATCTTAAATCAGAACTTCCTCTTCGTGAAGCTTTTGTGCTTTGTTTCAGAGGCTTGACATTGTGCTTGTTTTTTGAACAAATGGTTCAGAGCTCTTGTAGCTGAAGATTAAAATCTTTAAATTTTGGTGTCATCATTTATAAAATTCTTGATATCCAATTATGAGACTTTTATCTGGGGAGATAGTCTAGTGCTATAACCAGTGAGATACTGGCAAAAGAATCTGACTCCATGTTTGGTCGAAATATGCCCGTTTTTAGACTTTCTTTACCTAGAGGAACTCATTTTTCATAATTGTCTGTTCAAATATGGCTTTCAAAATACGTTTGCTTGCTTTTATGGTTTATTGAGGACTTTTCTTTGGTGTTTGTTCACATACATTTGGACATAAATTTGGTTAAAGTAGAGCCTGGGTGGCATAAGGTGGTCACTCACCAAGCCACTCAGGTGAAAGGCAGTATGGGAAAGCTTTGAAGTGGCTTCCCCAGGGAAGGCTGCTCATGGATGGATCAGTACCTGGACTTCTAGAGCAATGGCTTTGATTTTTCTGAAACAACCTCACGGAGGGGACTCCTCTTACTGATTAGGAATCCTGAAAACCATACTTTATTACTGGGATCCTTTCCAAGGTGCTCTCTGCTGCCTCCAGGGTTCAAGTGTGCTTTCTCCAGGACATAAATTCTCAGGGACCTTACTGGGTCTGAGAGCGGGACTCTCTTGACCCTTTCAAGTATAAGGAAGAACTCAGAACTGCAGGACCGCAAAAGCGCCTTCAAGTCTGTGCAGACACGCATGTTTCCCATTTTCGGAGGAGGGAGAAGATGCTACTGGGGCGTGATGGGTCTAGAGGTGAGTCCTGTCTGTACTGTTTCGCTCCAGTCTTTTGACCTTGGGGATGTTACTGACATATCCAAACTTTAGTTTCGTGGTCAAAACAACTCCTACCTTACAGTTTTATTTTGGGGATTGAATGAGACAGTGCAGAATGGCCACTATACTGTAGGAGCTCAGAATGGAAGAGCTTTGTTGGTGCTCTGCCCAGAGACACTCATTTCAGTGGAACTGGCCCCCAGAGCGCAGCGGGAAATAGAGCTCAAACCTTTTTTGCATAGCTTAGCAGAAATTGCATGGGATTAAAAAAAAAGTATTTGAAAAGTAGAACTTGCATTTCATTTCTCTCTCTTTTAATCCAAATTCTGGGACACAAATCCATAAATTCCATAAACGTTCATGTCATGCCTTGAATTGCTCATTTTACCTACAAACGGGGTGTCTGAATTGCCTAGTGCCTCAGTGGCAAGGCTTTTATTCACCTACCAACTTAAAAGGCTAGGGAGGTATTTGAAATCTCCTTTGGGATTCTGCACAGGAAGATTATCTAAATTGTATTTTCAAGTATGTGTGATACCTACATGAAGTACAAAGCAAGAGTTTGGAAACTGTTTTATAGCCTCACAAATATATATGCTTCATTTTTCATATTAAGGATGGAAAGGATTATTATTGTTCAAGAACTCAAAAATAGTATTTCCAATGTTATATAAATTTAAGCCGCAGAAAAGATTCGGCACAGCCCTGTGGATCAAATAAAGAGAATGGTGGAAGAGAATACGATGTGTGCTTATATTTCAAAATCATAAACACGATAACTTATACTTGGACTCTGGAACTTGAATATTTTATCACAAGTATATAAAAGCCGTTAGTTATAGAAGAAAAAAAGGGGGGTTTCCCTGAAAGCTATTCAAAGGCTTGTGAGCTAGAAGGACAGAGGCCGGTTGCAGCATGTGTAGCCGTGGGAGAGATAAAGGATGAATGAAGTGACGGGAAGAAAGAAAGCCTAACAGAGGGACTACCATATACGCATTTGTTAACCAGCGTCCATAGAGGGGTGTGTTGCTCTCTCTCTCTCTCCCAACTTGTATGTGTCTTTTGCGGCACTGGCTGAGATTATGAAGTTCTTGGACTTCTCTGGAGAATCCGTTCTTAGATCAGAAAGGACCCTTGGGGTCCCTCGTCTCCTGTGGACCGTCCTGCCTTCCTGCGGAGGGGCTCAGAGGGGCGGGGCTGAGCTGGGAACAAGCCCGCGTGCCTGAGTCCACGTCAGCTGTCTCGTCCATGACACCAAGTAACCCTGGCCTGCACAGTTCTCTGAAAGCAAGTACAAAGCCTGATCTCTTCCTTCTGTAATCCTCAGCCCTGCCACTAATCCCTGGAAGGAAACCCACCTGTAGAGGAAAGCAAGAATCTCTCTCCAAAGTGTCCCACCTGCACCCTTGGATCACTTGCCTGCGTTTTCGCACCTGCAAGGCTGCGTCTCAGCAACAAAACAACTTGGAAGGATGCGACTTTGCGCACACAGCCCTGGGCTGAGGGCCTGGTCCTCCGTATGCTACTTAATGTCTCCGGGAAGCCCAGGAGGCTGGTGTTCTCAGCCTTCTTTCAGAGTCAGAAGCTGAGGCTGGAGAGGGTAATAACCATCTCCGAGCACAGGTACCGCAGGGAGGACGGGCACAAAGTCTCCAGCTCAGGACTGGCTGGCTGTGGAACCTCGGCCAAAAACACAGGAGGAGGGAACCTTCGTCTGCTGGGTGGCATGTTTTAAAATATTGGGGGTTGCAAGAAATGGGCAGAGACACTGAAACTGATGTCTCGAGAACATTAGCAAATGAAGCTCTGACATGCCCATCCTGTTGAAGCAGGAAGGGACAGGAGTGCGGCGGCCAGGGGAGGACCTTTCTGCTTCTGAGCTCGGAGCTGAGCACCGCCTCGCTCCGCGGCTCACAGCACTCTGTTCTGTGACGCACTGCCCGGACAGTTCTCAACAGTCCAGAGACATCTGTCTGCCAGGATCCTCAGCAGACCGCAAGGGCACCCACCCTCGCCCCTGTTGGAAATCGTGGCCGTTCCAGCTAACCAGGTGGAAGACCTCCATCTCAGCTACGTGGGTGCATCTGGGCAAAAGGAACCCAGTCTCCTCCTAGAAGGGCACACAGCCACCCTGAGACAGGGTCACCTAAGGTGTTCAACTTCCCCTGCGCTCTGAGATGGGGGCCCCCATGCCTCCTGCTGGGACCTCGGTGACCCCAGGCAGCTCCCTAGCTGTGGTGGTGATGCTGGGTTTTCCTGTGGGTTCTTTCTGTGCTGTGATTGAAATTAAATTGCCCCCTTATGCTTCCTGTGTAATTTCGATGCAGTATTTATTCTGTTTGGGCATGGGTAATGAGAGGAAATTCGGAGAGATTTCTCATCCCCCGACAGGGCTCTCTGAAGACTGCCTGATGCTGAGGGATTTGTCAATAGAAGGACACAGGTGAAGCCAGGATGTAATTTCCCTCCATCTAGCATCGATACCTAGGTGAAAGCAGGTCACGTCGTATGACTGGGTGTGGAGATGACCTCTGATTGCTGCTGGTGGGAGAGGGAGGCCTTTTTTATGTCGTGTATGTATATACATAGAAATTATAGGTATGTGTATAAGACATGTGTGTGGAGGCACACACACACACAGAGTTCCCCAGCAGAATCCTGACGGTTTTATGGGCTGCTGCTGCTGCTAAGTCGCTTCAGTCGTGTCCGACTCTGTGCGACCCCATAGATAGCAGCCCACCAGGCTCTGCCATCCCTGGGATTCTGCAGGCAAGAACTCTGGAGTGGGTTGCCATTTCCTTCTCCATTGCGTGAGACTGAAAAGTGAAAGTGAAGTCGCTCAGTTGCGGCCGACTCGTAGCAACCCCATGGACTGCAGCCTACCAGGCTCCTCCATCCATGGGATTTTCTAGGCAAGAGTACTGGAGTGGCTTGCCATTGCCTTCTCCGGTTTTATGGGCTGGTGAGCAGTTAAGTGTAGGCTAGTACAGATGAGTGTCAGTGACCCGTGGACTCTTCAGAGGAGGGCCTGCGTTCTTTGACGAGTACCTCCCCGCACCCCCGGCCCTCGGCTGGCACAGTAACAACACTTGGAGACTCTTGCTATTAACAGAAGCCTTCTGAACTTGTGAATGAACGATACACCGTCTGTAGGACACTCACCTCTGAGTTTGCCCTGCGCCCGATATGGTAACCTGGTTTCTAGCTGGGGAACTGTGGTCCCTACATTTACAAGACCATGTTGCAGGAGCTGGCAAACTGGCCCATGCCCCACGTCCGGCTTGCGCCTGTTTTTGTGACGTTTCATGCAACCATGGTCGTATCCATTCATACATGTACTGTGTACGGCTGTGCTCATGATGTAGTGGTGGATCTGAATCATTTGAATAGAGACCACATGGCCCGCAAAGCCTGAAATAGATACTATCTGCCCCTTTGCAGAAAAATTTTGCTGACGTCTGTTACATTGGAAACTGACCCTGAAATCTCTTAAAAACACAGGTCCTGTAGGCTCAGGTCCTTATGTCTACATGTACACGCTCTGCACACACCTGCACCCATTCTGTGGCTTCCTTTTCAGTGATTAAAATGAAAAACAAAGTTCAGCAAACATGACTGCAGGGTTCCACGCTGGGTCTACCGTCCCTTAGATCTTTATTCCTATCTCCTATGCCTGCAAGCCCACCAAGAGCTTTGTTCTCAAAGGCCCCTGATCTCAGGGCGATTCCCTTGGCTCGTGTTTTCCTATCGCTGCGTGCCCTGGATCCCTGCCATGGAAAAACCCCCTTCCCAGGGAGGCTGAAAAAGAGCCCATGGCGGGGAGACTGAAGCACTGGAATTAGAACCCTTGCTGCAGCTTCCCTGGTGGGTGCCTTAGTCCATGGAGAATCTGCCTGCCAAAGCAGGAGACCCAGGTTCGATCCCTGGGTTGTGAAGATCCCCTGGAAAAGGAAGTGGCAACCCACTTCAGAATTCTGGCCTGGAGAATCCCATGGACAGAGGAGCCTGGCGGGCTCCAGTCCATGGAGTTGCAATAGTTGGACACAGCTAAGCAACTAAACCACCGCCACTGCAGGCTACGAGGCTCCTGGGGCTTCCTGGTTATTTAAGATTTCCTCCTCTTACACGATGGCCCCACATCTGCTCTGAGTCAGTACAGAGCCCCCGGAGCTTTAGGGTTTCCTGTCTGCCCGTTAGTCACATCTCAGGGGCCCGTGTGACCTGGTTCGGCTGTTCCTCCCTCTTCCACACACACCTAAGCCGGCAGGTGACGCCTGGCTGATGCTGGAATGCTCACTCAGTCGTGTCTGACTCTTTGCAACCCTATGGACTGTACCCCTCCAGGCTCCTCTGTCCATGGGATTCTCCAGGTAAGAATGCTGGAATGGGTTGTCATGCCCTCCTCCAGGGGATCTTTCCGACCCAGGGATCAAACCTGGGTCTCCTGTATTGCAGGTGGATTCTTTGCCACTGAACCACCAGGATGCTAGGAGAGACCCGACCAACGAAAGGGCCCATTACATTCTGGGCAACAGCAGATCCTTCCTTCTTGCTGGATGGCTGGGATCAAGCTTCCCATCTTGTTTGCAGGTCTTCTCCAAAGACCAGAATACCATGGGGTTGTCACCAGCCAATGAGTCCCTCAAGACATGAAATGTGTGGGTGCCAGCGTGTTAGCAGTGAGCAGCCGTCTCTGCCAGATGCCTGGTGAGGGTGCAGCACTTGAGCCAAGGGCAATGGCCCCACAGTCCTGGGTCGGGGGTCACCTGCCCAGCAGCCCACGGCTGCCCTGGGGAATTACCACCGTTAGAAGAATTGGCTGGGTGTCTAAACTCAGTGTCCCATCTGCCTGCTTCTCAGCTTTCAACGACGACATTTGTGGCTCATTTAGATAGTCTGTGTGACTCTGAACTTCCCGGGAAGAGACAAGAATAATGCTGAGAGCTTTGAAATAAGCAGGATCATTCTTGGCATTCACGCAAATAGAGGGATCAAAGGCTGCCTGCACTGCATAAAGGGAGCCGTTTTCGTGAATTGCCCAGACGTTCTACAAGGGGCTAAAAAAGGCAGGGTTTCAAACACTTTTTGCACATCTACCCACTTACAGAATGCATCCCATGGAAATGAGTGTCTCAGGACAGAGCCCTTTCTTAGTGACCTCTGTGGACAGCATCTTTAAGCTTCCAGCATCCCTGCTTAATAGAAGGTGGAATTGAAGCTCGCTGAGATTAACTTGCCTACACTGAAAACTTTCTCTGCTGAGGCCTTTCAGAAATCGGTATAATCAAACGAGAGTCATGAAAGAGTCCCTTCTGAAAAGTAATTTGGAAGCTACTGAAAATGGTCTTGGTTTGTGATACAGAAATTTCTATGCACAGAGGAAGAACTGTTATACACGGCTTGCCTGGCAGACTTGGTAATGCAGTTTAAACTCTATAGTGAGTTTACATAAACAAGCTCAACAGTGCAAAGAAGTTCTATTCAAGTTAGACATTCAATATAATTTGCACACAGCCACACTGAGCCAAGCTCAGCGTACTCTGTCTTCCTTCGCTGGGTCCTGACTTCACCCACAAGAGCAAGCCTGAGGCCTTGCTGGGCCTGGGTCAAGCCTATGATATAGTGGGAACTTGGGGACAAAATGTGTCACTTGGTTTTAAAGCAGTGAGCTTGGCAGTGCACACAGCATTCCTGCCCTCACTGAGACTCCTCCGGCTGTGGATACAGTTTTATACAAAGCAGGTCTTTTCTCGTTGATTTGGGGGTGGGGGGTGAAGTGGACTGAACCCGGATTCTGATCATCCTTCACGGGTGATGACTTGGAGTGTTTCCCAGTATTTTAACTTGGTCATGAGACTCCTTGTCGGGTTACATAATGAGTACGTAATCATCTACGTACAGTAGAGTGAGTTTTCCCATTTTTCATCATGAGATGCAAAGATACCATTTCTTGGCTTGGATTGAGTACATAAAGTAAGTCCCGTGAATTCCTCATTCTACTAAAACTCCTATTCTCCAGCTCAGATTGAGTACATAAAATGAGTCCTGTGAATTCCTCCTTTAAAGCGACTGTCCAGGGCACACCCTTCGGAGAATTGGTCTAGGGCTCAGGGCAACAGAAGGTTAAATTTTCAGGATTTTGTGAGCTGGTTGATTCTGGCCACCATAGCATTCACACCATGGAAATCAGCAAATGCGGCTTACTCCCCCGTCCCTCGAGAGTCAGTGGTTAAAAATGTATCAGTATCCCCCAGCACTTCTGTCCTGCACCCAGACCCCTGAGAAGGAGATGGAGAAGGAGTGTGCCTCTCATGTGCCCACCTTTGAGGCTGCTGTCTCCTAGTATATTCTGACACGGAAAACAGTGGCGGAAATTCAAATTCTGGGCGAATGAATGACCCTGGGCATTGAACTAGAGGGGTCACCTTCAACGTGGGTCTTGGAATATGAAACCACTTGTCTCACCATTATCCAGGGAGCTTGAGAGGGAGGTAGAAATGAAGATTAGAGTAAGTCCCCTACATATGAATCAGTTCTGTTCTGAGAGCGTGTTCATAAGTCCAATTGGTTCATAAGTACAAAAATGTTTGAGCCTAGGTACCCAGCTAACACAATCAGCTATAGAGTACTGGACTGTAAAGGGTTTATCATACTTTCCCGACAAATAAGACATAAAAAACAAACACAAAATAGAAAACATTAATCTTATAGTACAGTGCCTTGTCCAGTAGTACAGTACCACAGCTGGCATACAGGGGCACCTTCATTTCTTTGAAAGCTTGCAGCTTGTAGGTTTCCTATGTAGGGACTTACTGTATTAGGAACGGATGTGGGAGTTCACCCCGATACGGTCCTGCCTTTCTACCAGTAACTTGACCCGTGCAGACAACAACTGAACTAGAGGTTGATTTCTAAGTCAGAACATCCTTTGCCTTGATCTAAGGTGCCCGCTCAACAGGTTAGGAGCCAGGCACTGGACCTTGTTTTGGGGACACTGGGGCCAAGGCCTTTTCATGATGATGAAAGTATTCTGTCTCGTATAAGGGTCGGTTGCCACCTGTGACTCTTGGGCACCTGTGAGATTGCTGATGTGAGTAAAGCATTTTCAATTGTAATTAATTTGAGGGTGCATTTCAGTAGCCACCCAAGGCGCCTGTATTGGACAGAGCAGCCCAGGGCTTGCAGTTACCTCGCTGGGGGTCGGCCTGTGTGTGGAGCATGTAGAAGTGCACTCATCACAGTGAATGCGTAGGTATAGCAGAAACATGGATTGCACCTCCTTTCTGAGCTTTCAGAACCCAACCCTGCTAACCAGCAAGGCAGCCCTCGTGCCACCATGAGAAATGAAGAGGCGCCTGGCCCTGGGTTCCATGCACCCCTTGTCCTGCTCCCCTTCCCATCTGCAGGACAGGCGATGAGCAAGGGACAGGTGAAGAGGTGGGGCACAGAGGCGAAGCCCCTGCCCCAAGTCCTCAGAGCCAGAATTCCCATCTAGACGTGTCTTAATAAACTCAACACCACTTGGTAGACTGACGTAGCCTCAGAAAACTCAGATTTCAAGTAGCTCTCCACCCTTGTTCTAATAGAAGGAGCCTCGATCTAGAACACAGTTGTCCTTGCACAGTGTTTGTGGATGATCAACCCATGCAGGGCTTTATTTGGGCATGTACACCCGTGAGAAGCATGCTATGTAGATACACATTTGGTTTTACACCATTTGCTGAATTTTATTTCCCGTTTGGTGATGCTGGTGTCTTTCTGTTTTGCTGTCTGGTTTAAATCACGAGCAGCTGTATCGAGGTCTGTGATCGGTCCTGTCTGGGCTTTTAATGTTTCTATGGAATGTGCTCTGCTGATCAACAAATCCCTTATAGACCCACTGCACTGGGTTGCTTTTGGCTGTGTATTTATTCAAGTCCAAATGATTGAAATGGGATGAAAATGGAGATGCAAACCCAAAATTCAACAAAGACTTTTGAAAGCCTTCTGTCATGGTAGGTTACTACTAATCTCCTGTTAGAGTAGTTTACAATTGGCTGCTCATTTTGCTTCATCCTGTCAGCTGCAAGCAATGCTAGGTCATAGGACGTGCCAGGCAGGGGGCAGGGGGTGGCGGGTAGGTTACTGACCATCAACTCCTTTTGTACGTCGACCACCTGCATGAAGCCAGATGCCAAGGGCGCTGTCTACATCAGGCAGCTTGGCTCTGGGGCCAGGCCTTAAGCCTCCTCTGCTACCTTGGAACACAGAGGTTGTTTCCTCCCCTTAGTTTGTAAGATGGAAACACGATGTGACTCAGTCACAGCCATCCCGTGCACAGGGTGGCTTGCGGTCCTGACAGTGCATTTCTGGGCTTAGATCATGCTGGCCTGCCTGTCAGCTCACTTAACCAGGGACTGGGGCCCACAGGGTGAAGGGTGCTAATCACATGAGGCCAGAGGGCACTGTCTCAGTTGCCACCTCCAAAACACGAGCTGGAAGAATCCAGACAGCATCACAGGGGAATGGGAAAGAGCTGATCGGCCATCTCAACAAAGCCAATGAACCACAAGGTTATTTCAAGAAGCACAGAAGCAGAGCAGTGCTGGCTGTTTCCCATCAGCCTAGCACACGGCCTGGCCTTCCTAGCTAAGAGGCTCAAGACTAACGTCCCATCTTTAGGTCATTTGTTGTTAAATTCTCTGCTGCACAATTTCAAGTTCAAAAGATGGGAAACAAAGTTCAGCAATCTGTTATCAGTGGCCGACAGTCCTGGCTGTTAACATTCTCTCTCCTGCCCATCTGGATACACAGGGCATCTCATGGAGAAAGGCGTCTCTCTCCTAATCATATACAGATAGCATCTAAGAATGGACATCGCTTCTGTAAGCTCCAAGTAAGATGGGGGCAGGGGGGAACCATATTGTCTGTTGTATAAAATATAAAACCTGGTATAGTCCTGAATGTCAATGTTATTCCAATTATTTAGCATAAGTGAGTCAGCATTTACTTTTCAAAATGCCATCCGAATTTCTTTTCCATTACTAAAAGGCAAGTCGCTTCTTATTCAGATTAGATATTCTGGACTGGCATACCTATTGTACTTCATCAGTGTCATGAACTTTAGCCCCCAGAGCTAAAAAGGGATGCTCCATCCATTCATTCAAAATGTACTCAAGTCCAGACCAGGCCCATGAATGCTAGCCAACAAGTCAACCTTGCAGGTGAGGATGAATGAGTTTTAGGATCACAGAATAACCTGGGGCCCCTTTGAACTTGCCCCCTCCCACCTATCCTCAGACCTGAATCTGTTCTCAGAAATGCTGGCTCTGGTCTCATTTAGGGGTCTGGGCTTTGGGGGCTGGCAGTGGCCCCCCCCCACCCCCACCCCCAGAGGGTGGTGAGCCTGCAACGGGCACTGTAAGACCGGCGGGAACATACATACCCTTCCCGGTGGGCTTCTCCTTTCTCCAGCTCCTGAATGACCCCCAAGAGCACTTTGATGGTTTCCTGGCTTGAACTGATCAAGTTCTCCATCATCTGAAGCTGGGCTTTCAGGTCGACCACTTCCGTGTGAGGCACGATTTGTCGGCATTCTTCATCTGCAGCGAGCGCCTGGGGACAAGGCTGGCGCTCCTGCCCCGAGGGGGCCTGAGTCTGCAGGGAGGCGTCTTCTTCGCTACATTCCGGGGACAGGCACTGCGTCGGGGGCGAGCAGGCCGGGGCGACGACCGGCCGGGCCTGGAGCCCGCTGGCCTGCGCAGCCGTTCTCCGCTCCAGGTCGGCTGCGGGGCAGAGGGACCACTCGCTCGAGGGAGCGGAGTTCGACAAGGCCGGCGCAGGGGCCCTGGCGCCTGGGGCGGGTGCGTACACGGTGGCCACCTCGGTCTTAAACACCCTCCGGTGGGCCGATGGAGCCGGCTCCTCGGTGTCCGGGGTCGCCCTGCCCTGCCTGGCTTTCCCGAGCAGCTGGTACTCCAGCTCCTGGGAGGACAACCGAGTGGAGTTCTGCACCGGAGCATCGCGGTAGCTGTGCCGGTCAGGGGTTTTGCACGGCTCCGCGCAGTTGACCCCGGTGGGCGGCCCCAGCGCGTTCACGTGTTCGTCGGAGTGGAAAACCAAGGCTGTGGTCTTCTGTACCCGGCCCGCGCCCCACGGCCGGGCCTCCTCGCCCGGCCCTTCCTGGCTCTTCTCTTTCGCGTCAATTACCAACCCGTTGTTCTGACTTTTAAAGGCCTCGGTGCCTGGGATGCTTTTGAGAGTCCCCTTTTTGCGGTCCAGAGGGAAAGTCTGGTAACACTTCTTGAGGTCGGGCGAGGTCTGCACACCTGTGCTCTTGGTGACGTTGGGGATGGACCGCCGGGCCGGCACGGTCATGTACTTGCGGTAGGCAGCCCGGCAGGATGCAGGCCTGGCCTCCCGCTTGTCACCCTGCAGGCCCGAGGCGAGCTGAGTGTCCCTCTGCTCGTTTTGCGCCTCGCAGATGTCCTTAAAGCGCACCTGCAGGGCTTTATTCCGCTTCTTAATCTGCCGGTTGGGATCCAGGGCATATTTCATCTCCAGGGCCAGACAGGCGGCAGGCTCCACTTCACTCGCAGAGGTCGTGAGTACGCATTTGCTGGGTTCCTTACTGACCATGGTTCCTGCAGGCGGATACAACAACAGACCTTGTCAGTGGAACAGAAACCCACAGGAAACCACAGGCAGCGCAGGCTTTGGGCCAGAATGACGGATGCCTGCTCCCTAATTATTTTTAAACAGGTGAGGTCGGCCTTTATGTTAAGGAAAATCAGACAGGCAGAGAATCCCTGGCAGGCACAGTTTGAAATGTTTCTCAGATATTAAAGCTTGCCTCCCTCTCCATGTAGGATACACTCGTTTTTCCTTTGATAGTAAGGCATGTTTCCCCATCAGACAAACCTGTTTTACTATATTCATCAAGAAGCCCAACGACTCTGCCTCTTCTGCTTTTTTTTTTCTTGCAGATTGCTGTTTTGCAGGCACATCTCCACTTCACAGGCAGATGGTTTTTCAAAATGCAACTTACTTGGTTTGGGCTTTTACTACTTTTTTGAGGGCTACCGATTAATCTATTATTGGAATCCGAGAGGATTGCTATTTTCTCTTAAAGACATCTTGGGGATTCTAGCTCCTGATCGGATAAATGTGGAGAGTCCTCCGATGAGGAACTGAACTATATCTATTTATGTTAGCCATTCTGGATGCTATGTGATAGGGTGCCGGGCTGGTTTATGGGAAAACTGTAAAGGGAACAGTCTCAGCAGTATGGCTTGCTTCTCATGGGTTAACATCAGCCATAGCGAGGGCATGGGTTTCCTGGTTTCTACAAAGTCTGTGTTAGCAACTCTTTTCTTTGATTCTGTGGAGAGGGGTATTTGAAAATACTTAAAAAAAAAAAAAGAAATTATTCATTCTAGAATCAAGTTTTGTGTTTTGATCACAACCTCTGCAAATGAACACAATGGTGGTTGTTTCAGGATTTAAATTCTGAAAGAAAATAAAATCACAAGGCTTTATGTTAATCATGCAAATTCATCTTGGGCTGAATTATTAAATGCAACTAAGAAGATGCAGGTGGCCAGTGATTGCTCTGGGGGAATACCAGTGGGTAAAATGCCTTCACTTTATTAGGCAGATTCGCAGCTGTTTATCACACATGGAAGGACTTTCTTGCGGGCTGAACTGAAAGCAAGAAAATACAGTTAAGTATGCCGTTTGTGAGTTAGTGTTTGCTTTTTCCCCTCCCTGTGTTCGAGAAGAAAGCAGAAGGGAGGAATCTGGGGTGTGGAGGGCCCTGGTGTCCAAGCGAGGTGACCAGAGAGGCAGGGTCATTGACAGGAGCCGGTGAGAGCAATGCAAGAACAGGCTCAGGCTGCCATGACCCACCCACCACCCAGGGACCCTCATGGAGCCTCCCATGGCACTTCCTGTGAAATGCCATAGGCCCTGTGATCACGTGACTGCCGCTCTGGGAGTCAGGGGTGTGCGGTCTTCAGGTGCTCTGCTGGTAGAGGAGAGCCATGCCTAATACCTTCAGTGCCACTCATCCCGTTGCAAGGAGGAAACTCGAGTTCAGAGAGGTTAGGTCACTTGTTCATAGTCACACAGCAAGTGAGACACACAGGCAGGATCCTGATCTACCTGCCCCCTCGAGTCCACATTGTTTCTCATACCTCAGGAGTCCAGTGAACAGAGAGGCAGGCCACTTCCCTACGTCCCTGAGTTACAATTGCAGGCCAACAGGGCTGGTGTTTCAGGGAGGAGCCCAGAGCCCTTGGCCAAGAGGGAGTTAAAGATCCGCCTCCCCCCTCCCGCCACGCAGAGTCTGGGACTCCGTTAAGTTGACATTGCAGGCCAGCATGGCACTGGTGTGCTCTGAAAGTTCACTAGTGTTACTGAATGAAAGGCTTAGAGAAAAAATGCAAGCACTTCATCAATTATGCCTTGAACAGTGAGCCAGTAATCACGTTAGAGGACATCAGAAGTAATCCCTGCAGAGCTTGGTTCCAATCACATCAGGTTTCCCAGCCTTGGCATTCTTGGTGTTACGGGCCAGGTGAGTCTTTGTTGGGGGTTGTCCTGTGCCGTGTAAAATATGCATTAGCGTCTTGGCGTCTCTCAATATTAGCAGCACCCCCACTCTAAAGTAACAGCCAGAAGGTCTCCAGACGAGTAGCCCTGGGGGTGCCTAACTGACTCCTATTGAGAACCACTGCATCAGACCTTTAACCTTGTGTGGCTAGAGTGTGTCCTGAAGCTAAGGCAGGGGTGGAAAGCCACGTGAGAGACCAGGAAGGCATCACAGTGTCCCACCTCCCCAGGAGGCATGCAGAGTGCCAGCTCTGAGGCTCTAGTCTGCAAAAGATGTAGCTCGGAGCTCAGCCAACACGGAGGTGAGTCCCAAGGCAGCTGTGTGTCCTCTGACAAAAGAATTGATCTGAAACAGTCATATCTGGGGGGAGGCAGGAGCAAGACAGAGAACAGGTCTTCTTTCGTCTTTGGCGCTCTACTGGGCACTGGGGGTATTTGGAGATGTCGGTCATTTGAAACTTGAAAAATGAGGCCGTTTTGGAAAGACGGAAAAGGCAGAGATACAGACTGAACAAGATCATGGGTGATGGGGACAGAGCGTGCCTGATAAGGGTAGATTATATATGTGTGTATAGATATAGTTGAGAGACACTTATCCCATAAGGTTACAAAGATGCACACAAGGGGCCTCGTGTGAGGGAGAGAATAGGGGCAGTGGGGGTAATAAGGAAAGGAAACCTTAACCCTCTCTCGTAGCTTGTATTCATTCTCTAAAGCCTCAGCTGTCCAGGTGTGTCAGAATGTATTGTGCCTTCATCCTGCAGAAGACCTTCACACTAGGGAAAATTTGAAAGAGAGAGCATCTTTACAAAAAGCAATTTACTAGTAATTTTTCAGCCTTTTCCCTGCCACGACTGAAAAATGTGTGTCTGAATAAGTTTGTCCTACCACGCTATTCATCATCACGATTTGCCAAGAACTGCACTGAAATAATTTTTTTCCATCAGTCTGCTGGTTTGGAAAGATATTCTGGTCTTGGACCCAACCATCAAACTAATAAAACAAATCAGAAGAATTAATTGCCGGTGGCAAAATAATAATAATAATAAATTCCTAGTCCCTTGGACTGCAAGGAGATCCAACCAGTCCATTCTGAAGGAGATCAGCCCTGGGATTTCTTTGGAAGGAATGATGCTAAAGCTGAAACTCCAGTACTTTGGCCACCTCATGCGAAGAGTTGACTCATTGGAAAAGACTCTGATGCTGGGAGGGATTGGGGGCAAGAGGAAAAGGGGACGACAGAGGATGAGATGCTTGGATGGCATCACCGACTCGATGGACGTGAGTTTGGGTAAACTCCGGGAGTTGGTGATGGACAGAGAGGCCTGGGGTGCTGCAGTCTATGGGGTCACCAAGAGTCAGACACGACTGAGTGACTGAACTGAACTGAAAAAGCATATGAAAAAATACATATGTATAACTGAGTCACTTTGCTGTACAACTGAAATTAACACAGCATTCTAAATCAACTATTTTTCGATAAAATTTAAAGAAAAAGAAAATGATTGTGTCATGCAAGAAAACTGGTTGTTCTCTAGATAAGAGTCCAGGAGACAAGTGGAACTTCCTGGCGTGCTTGTTTTTCACTTCTTCATGCATTTGTTCATACACGCCTTACTGTGTAGCCTCAACACTCAGTCCGTACGTTCCCGGTTTCTGGGTGCTAAACCAAGGCCGGCCCTGTCCTGTGCACTTCACTCTCATTTTCTCCCTGATCTCACAGCATCCTCACAGCAACGACACTATTGTTACCCTCAAGCTGGAAACAGAGGAACTCAGGCACTCGATTTTTTTTTTCCGGATCTTGCTCAGAATCACACTGCCAGTACATCCCTTTAAGTTCCCGGCCTGGGGAAATTTGTAACCTGAAATGACCCATGGGAAACCACAGGAAGCATCAAACACTGGAACTCAGGGCGGGCCCTTTCCTTGGCCTGTTTCCACAAAGGATCTGGGTGCAGGTTTCTCAGGGCACCACCACGTAGGTCCCAGCAGCACAGCTGGTCCTGCAGCAGACTCAGCCCGGGTTGCCTTGAGTTCTGGATTGATCGTGATGCCAAAATGCCATTTTCAATGGTGGCTTGCCTTGTCCGGGTCACCCCGGAGAACCATGGACTGTCAGAGTTAAACTACTGGCTCTAAAGCTGAAGGAGTTCAGAAAGTTTATTTTTCATAAGAAAACTGTGTTTTAGATTCACTGGACTGTGCTGTCTTGAGGTAAAAACGCCAAGTCACGGTTGTGCCTGGCTGGCTCGGGGAGTGCGCGATGTCGAGGAGCTGCTTGGAATATAAATGTCTTAATTACCCTCAAATTAAATTTCATAATCAAATGTGAGTTGTAAATATATAAACCCTGTATTTTTAGATTAGTGATGGAGAGTCATCTCTGCCTGCCGCTTTAAATTAATAGCTTATATAAAAATGTTCATTCCAGCTTAAAGGAGTGAAAGATGGAAGCAACTAAATGCCTAACAATAGGTAAACGGTTAAGTAAATTATGGTTACATTCACTCAGTGCGGCCATTAAAATGATAATTATAAAGATTATTTAGTATTGGAGGAAAACGCTTGTGAAATAATGTCAAGTGAAGGGAAGCCATCTACCAAATTGTACTGGAAAAAAGTAACCAAAAATTGGTTGTCACCGTGGCACTGAGATGGTACGTTTGGGGAGGTGTTTTTTTTTTTCCCCTTCTTTCTTCTGGTTTGGGTGCAGGACCTACAGTGTCCTTATATTGTTTCTCAATTTAAAAAAAAAAAAGAGCAAACTCGGTCCACACCTTAGGCAGCGTGAGGGGATCAGGCCTCTGCCAACTAGAAACACTTGGATCGAGTAAGGAAAACCCAGAAATGATTAGATTTGGGTACAAGCAGTCTCCCAAAGGTCATCTTTTATTGTTTTGAGGAAGCCTTGGATAAAGAAAGAAAATGAATTTCAAAATCCTGATGGTATTCATGTGTGTGTATGTGTATCTGATCTCGGGTGGGCTCGGCCTGCCCTGACTTGGGCTCCCAGGCAGAGATGGAGGCCAGATCCTAAGCTCTAGACCAGCGGTCAGTGGCAAGGGCCCTGGTCCTTTGGCTTTGCAGAAAAGAATTCCCACAAAGCTAGAAAGAAGTGAAGCAGGTAAAGTTTTTGTTAAGAGGAACAAGAGTGCAGTATGTATAGATAGATTTGCTCAGAGGGAAAGTCCCTGAACTGCTGAGTCGCACCCTCATGGCAGTGTGAATTACTATTATGGGGTATTTCTTCCGGGTTTCTCTTGGCCAGTCATTTTGATTTGCCCAGTTCACAGTCCACATGAGGTATATCAGGATCTTCCCATGTGTGAGCGTGCATTTCTTAGCCAAGATGGATTCTACTGCAAAGGCCTCTGGGTAGAGCATCCTTTAGCATCACTCTCCATTGACTTCCAAGGAGCCTTTCTGCATACCTGTGGTTGGGGAGGTCTCCTGACTTCGGGAATGAGAAATATGTGGTCTGGAGTTTAATTGTCCTGCTTTTCTCCTCCTCCCTTAATTGTCCTGCTCATCTCTTCTTGGTTCCCTGGTGGCTTAGATGGTAAAGAATCTGCCTGCAGTGTGGGAGACTCGGGTTCGATCCCTGCATTGGGAAGAACCCCTGGGGGAGGAAATGGCAACCCACTCCAGTATCCTTGCCTGGAGAATCCCATGGATAGAGGAGCCTGGTGGGCTACAGTCCATGGGGTCGCAGAGTCGGGCTTGACTGAAGCAGCTTGACATAGCATTCTCTTCTTCGAGTTTCAGTCCATAGGGAATGAATCTGTAATCGCTTCACCTTGGGGTTGGGGGGCATCTACCTCCTGCCTCATGTCTGCCGAGGTGTAGACATCTACACACATCCCTCTGTATGTATGTGGATCGGCTGGGAGAGCCAGGGAGTGTTTAGTTGAAAATATATCAATATGTGAGAAAACTCACGGTTGGGTGGAATTTGCCATCTGTTTTAATTAGAAATCAAACGGTTTTGCCCTATAATCTACAGCTAGCATCTGAGGCAAACTTGGTTGGTTTCAGCAGCTGATGAGAGAGAATCTCCATTGGGTGAGCTCAGTTCTTACTGTCTGCAGGGACCCGGAGCTTTCCAGTCTGGGCTCCAGCTGTGATATCAACAGCATAATGCAGTCGACTGCCAGTGGCGGCCGGGGAGCAGGCCGGCCTTGCCAGGACACCTCCCAGGGTCCCCTCAGTTGGTGGATACGGCAGAAGAGCTAAGGCCAGCAACTGATGAGTTTGGAAAGGGACTGCATGATATTATTGGTTTTCCTTGTGGCTTTCCCGCTGTTGAGACACCTTGGCGTCAAAGATGCTGGCCGGGATTCAGGATTAATTGGGTCAGCATTTTATTCTATATGCAGAGGGAATGCCTGAACTGGGAGCGGGGGAGTGATGAAAAAGAATATCCCCTGTTTTAACACGCTGCTTCCTGGGCAGAAAAGGAAGTGAGGCAGAGACCCCACACCTGCTCATGAATTCATCCGCCTTCTGAAATAGTTAACGTTAAGACCTATGTTATCACACTGACTGATTCTTCCAAAGCAAAAGTCCTCTCCTCTGGGCAAAGCTAACTGCTATAGCTTTTGGACTGTGTCTTAGTGAGATTCATTATCCACTTTAATTTTGTTTAATACACTGAAATGATATTTTTCCAGACATGTGTTCCCTTCTTCAGAAGTCATTGCCTATGAAGGCTGAAGTGGGGTGTAAAAAAAAAAAAGAACGCTGACACCCCTCTGAAACTGAGCTGTAGGCAGGGGAGCCGCTCCTGTCCCAGCCCCCAAAGCTGTGGCCCTTTGTGAGAAATACCCAAGCCATGCCCCATCCTCTGGGCTGGTGGATGATTGCCATGAGGTCTCCATCATTAAGACCTGAGGATCATCCATTGGGAAGCAGGACAGAGGGTCCTGGGCAGAAGAAAGAGCTGCTCAGTGGAGACACCCGGCTCGTGCATATCTCTGATTTCAGAAAATCCATTTTATGGATCTAATTCTGAATACGCTTTGATTCTGGGGTGAAGAAGCTGGACTTCCCTTGATGGCAATGGGCAGACGTTTTTTAAAGGTTTGCTAGAATGAGTAAAGAGTGAAACGGAGCCCCTGGGCTCTTTGACCAAGTTAGTTTTATGTCCTTCCCACTGCTGACAGTACTCATTGTTTCTAGTCTACATTTCTTTTTCGGCAATAGCAAATATTTAAATGAGAACTTTCATATCTGCTGTCTTATGCAATGCCTCTATTGAGTAGCATTCTATGCTCGTATAATAAAATTTTTTAGTTGTTATGTTGCTGTAGCTTAGTCACTAAGTTGTGTCTAACTCTTTGCAGCCCCATGGACTGCAACACTCCAGGCCCCTCTGTCCTCCACTATCTCCTGGAGTTGCTCAGATTCATGTCCATTAAGTCATTGATGCCATCCAACCATCTCCTCCTCTGCTGCCTCCTTCTCCTTTTGCCGTCAGTCTTTCCCAGCATCAGGGTCTTTCCCAATGAGTCAAATCAGGTGACCAATGTATTGCAGTTTCAAGCTTTAGCATCAGTTGTTATGAGGAGGTTCTATGTTATTTTTTACTCTCAACAACGTCAAAATCATGATTGATCCTCAAATACATGAGCTTCTTTCCCCTTCTAATGTAGTTAAGGCAAGTTCTTGACTTAAAAGAAAGAAAAAACAAAAAACCCTCATTTTTACCTACAGAAAAACTTTTACTCCATTACTTCAGCCACAAAGCATAAACTGACTCTCACTGGCCTGTTTCTAATTAGTGGGAGCAGAGGAAGTAAAGCACGAATTTTCTACGTGGATGTTTGGGTTTGGTGTTGAGGTTTTAGAAGGACCGGAAGATGCTGTCTTCACTGGACCTGACTTTCCTCTTCGTTTGGCCTGTTTACTTAGTGTTTCTGTGCTCAGCTTATCCTGACATTAACCTTCCTTTATCCTCTGTCCAGATGGGATCTAAATTCGTAGAAATGGACTAGCAACCTTTTGTGACGGTGGCCAAAATCAACTGGAAAAAAATACCTCCTCCAATTGAGATGTTATATCAACATAGGAAACTTTATGTGCAGCAGTTAGCTTTGCTAATTAACTGTGTCCAGAAAGAATTCAGTAAAACTGCTAACAGCCACTCACCAAAGTCATCTGTAAGACTAGAAAAGGAACTGATTTCCCTATTCCTCTTCACTCCCCCTTCAGTATGACAGTTACAGAAAATGTTAAAAATAAGGCCTTTCGTTTTGAGCATAGCTCTCAGTGCATTTAGATGAATGTAGAAAATAGCCCACCTACTCTATTCCCCAAAGGCTCCCAGTTATTAAGCAACAATTAGTTGATGGTGTGGGGCCTGATCGCAAGAGCTGGAATTAGTAGGATGCAAGAGAGGTGGCTTCTCTTCCTTAGATTATTTATGAAAGTCTCACTCTTTTGAGAACGTGCACACTGGAATGCACTTTGTGCTTGTTTTGCCTTACTGATGAACTATGATGAATCCATCCATATATATATTTTTATATATATATATATATATATTATATATATATATATATATTTTTTTTTTTTTTTGCTAAATGACATGTTTTGACTCATCATATATCTGAAGCTAAAATTAGAACAGTAATTTCCCCAAAAAATAACTGTCAACAGAGTGTGTTTTCCCTGCTGCTTCTACCGGCTCAATCTCAGATCACATTGGAACACCCGGGCAGGGTTTCTGCTTGGGGGGTGACCATTCACCACAACTGCAATCAATTAGAGTTAAAGATGCTATCCATCTCTCTGGCACGGCCATGGGAGTGTCCATCTATTACCATCAAAACGGATCCCCCGTGCGTTTTTCATTGCAGTGTGTCTCCCCTGGTACCTTGGCCCGGTCAAACTGTAGACTTTGCAAGGTCTTGGGTGTACTGCTGAGGTAGCACAAGCCATGAAAGAAGGGGAGAAATGAGTATTTCTTGTAATCAGCTTCTATTTATCAGTAGAGAGATGACTGTCCGGGTCAGAATCATAACAAAAAGCCGTAGTCAGAGGCAGCATGCATGGTCTTCCCAAATACGGCTCACGTTTGTCAGCCATGGTCCAGTGTGGGATGGTTGCCTGGTCTGAACGAACTCTCCTTTTCTGGGATACTTGTGCTATCACACAAGATGATGCAGGAATTATTTAATCTGAGTGCACCAGGGACATGAATTAAGGAAATGAATTAAGACCCCTTTCCTTCCACTGCAGCTGATGAACAATGAGAGGGACCTCAGAAATAACTCATCACCCTGAAGAGAGATGCTGTCAGCGTAGACCACACTTGTCAGGGAGACAGTGTACAGTCGCTGGAGATGTAGAAACAGAGGGAATATTCCAGTAGCAGCTAATAGTTGCAACTGCAGGAGCACTTAGGGTGCACTTTCTGCATTTAGTGCCCAAAATATTCTTAGGGGTGGGAGGTGAAAAAAAAATAAAAAATGTCTGGGTGTCACATCCTTTGATGTCCAAATGGCTTTCACTTTTTATTTCTTAACATAAATTCGACTTCTCATTAGTCCCCATGGGTTTTTTTTTTTTTAACTCTGCTGGGTCAGTTGGTTCTTTAATGTTTTTCCTTGACCAACAGCTATTATGAACTTCTCTCTTTTCTGTACATAACGTTATGTAGCCTCATAAAAAGTATGAAGCCACACTTCCCCCCTCCCCAGCCACCGCGCTCTGCTCTAATGTCTTTAGAAGCCTGCCTCCGTGTGCCTGAGCAGCTCAGCAGTGTCTCTTGCAGCCTGGAGGCCTCTGTGCCCTTCTGGGAGGAGGGCTGACACGGGGGTGAACGGCCTGCGACCCTAACAGTCTGTGCTCAACCCAGTAACAAAGCTGCTGCGCTCGCCCCAGCCGAGCATGCAGCAAAGGCGCCCAGTGTTAAACGCAGGACTGAACTTGGCCTGCCCGGCGGCCAAGAGACCCCAGCCCACCCGTCGTAGGGTGCTGTATGTCTCTGAGTCCTTTGATTCTGAGGGCTCCTAACAGCTGCTGACAGTGCTTTACCTGCCAGACTCCCTAGTGTAATCCCCCTTAACCAGGCCATCGCTAGGTCCCACTGATCTTTGCTTTACCTTCCTACTGCTTCACTATTGATTTCTTCCCTTCATCCTCACCATCCCAAGCTCGACCTTGGCGTTTTCACGTCCCTTGCTCTCAGCTCTCCGTCCCTCCATCCTGCACATCCTCAGTCCCACCTTCAACTGCAAACATCTCTCTTTGTGAGTACCCGCCTAGTCTTAGTTGGGTAGCACTTCCAAAAAGCAGTTTTTGTAAGGGTCCTCTGTAACCTTTTCCATCCCGCTTATCCCCCTGGATATCTCAGACCTACTCACAAGCTCTCTGTCTGCTCAAGCCAGTGCTTACAGTGTCTCTGGAGTATACGTGGGTCACTCCCTCCTTCATGTCTTTGCTCCCAGTGGTTCATGTTCTGGCCTTGGCCCCATCCTCCTCTTTAATGATTCAAGTCTAGTCTTGCCTGCCCCCTCCTTCCCCCCAGCTACGCCTGTCTTCATGGCCCTTTCACGGATGCAGTGAATGGTGCCTGCATGTGAAGGGGGATGCAGGCACCATACCATGCGCTGGGCACCCAGGAAAACGAGGCCCAGTCCTCAGTGCTGTGAGCTCAGCATGGAAAAGACATTCTTCTGTGGATAGCACCAGCCCGCTGCGCTGAGGACCATCCTGGGAGCAGGAAGAAGAAAGGACCCAGAGTGTTCCCTGGGAAGTCAGGGCAGGCATCCCCTGGGGGACATGGAAAGATGGGCCTCAAGCCTCAGTTGCTTTGCTTTGATGTGTTCCTTCTCTCTGCTTACACTTATGTAAGTGTTTGCAGACTAGATTCTGCTAAGTATCTCCTCTTTCTCTCGAACTCAATCAGCCTTTGATCCTTGCTAATTAAAGAATATAATGATATGCATCCCAGTATCCTCACAGGAGGGGCCTTACCCAGGACATTTTAAGAAGGTTTAGGGTGGGTACTCAATATTATTGGTTTCCATGGATTCTTTCTCTATAACCTGGATCCTCAATCAGATGGAGCCTGGATCCTGTGTAGGGATCAGATGAATGGAAGGGTAAAGGGACAGAGCTCCATTAGTTTAAGAGAAACCACGTTCCACAGATTTTTATCTTTTGAACCTTGGTGTAACTCTCTCAAATTTGGTTGTTACAAAGTATTACTTTAAATTTTTTTTTCTGTGCTGATGCAGGGACAAGAGATGACCCACACTCGCACGAAAATGAGTAGATGGTTCAGCAGTGACGTGTATTTTCTGTTTTCTCCTAAAGTACGTCAAGGCCCTTACAACAGATTTGCTACAGTAAATGTGACCAGTAGGCTTGTTCTTATAGTGCCTGGCTTTCATCTTCGGAGTGGGATGTGGCTATTGCAAAATAAGAATTTAATTAGAAAATCTCAATCATGTGGGATAACATGAACATGTTAGGGTGGAATCATTGTAACCTAGCCTTCTAACTGAATCCTGGATTTTGCTATAGAGGAGGAACCCCTGACGTTCTGGGGGGAAATCAATAGAGTTCGGGATCACCCCTCTGCACTGGGTTACTTCCGAGTGTGTGTGCTTTGGCCCAATGGTGTTGCGTGAAGTCGTTTTTTTGTTTTTGTTTTTTTTTAACTTGGAGTCTAAATAAAATTGCACTCAGTAAACTGCACTCAATAAAATCAATACTCAGAAATAATAATTCTACACTACATTCTGTGATGAACATGGGGCAGAAGGAAAAGGGAGATGGAGAAATGAAACAAGATGGAGAATGTGAGGGGAACAGTGAGGCCTGGAACTGCCCAGACAGACAGGCAAACACAGAGAGGACGGGGCGGTGCTCGGGGAATTACATCCCAAGTGCTATTCAGTGGGACAAAGGCAAAGGGTTCCTGCTAGCAAGAGCCACTGCCGTCGGCTTTGCACTGCTCCGGATCAGGCGGTTTGCAGCGACCCTTCTCCTGTTCAGAACTGAGCTGGACAGTTCCTCTTAGGCAACTGAGGCCGGACTGTCACAGTTTCACGTTTTATGAAGCACCCAGCATGCAATGAGCGCGAGTGTTGGACTGGACGAATGATCCCATTTTAAGTCTATGCTCTATGCTCGGCTTCTGCCTTTTGATCTCTGGACACCTCTTCCTTCACGGGGATTGTGGAAAAGGAATAGAGTACAGAGGGGAAAGGTTGTGTAGGTTCAAGAAGGGAAGTTGGCATTGCCATGCGTAAGCAGTACTGCTGATCTTGAAATGATTCTGTTCCCCTCAGAATCCTAAAAATAATTTTTTAAAAGGAAAACATATGTCTTTCCAAAACTTTAAATGACCCCTCTTACACTTGACCTTCTTGAAACTTTGGAGGAGAGCGTAAGTGTTAAAGAAGTGGAAGCTTTTACAAGGTTTGTTGTTGTTTTTAAAGACAGCCTTTTAAAGAATCCTAAGGGAGGTTGTTCTTCTCTCAGAAGTAGGAAGACATGCATCTTCCTCAGGGTCTCCATCCTTGAACCTGACTCTCTAGAAGAAATATACTGGTCCCTACCCCAGCAGGCACCCAGGGAAAGGGGTGCCGGGGGAGTCAAGATGACCGGGATAACGCAGGCAAGATGAAGACCCACCAGTCTCCGTGTTTTGTTTTATTCCCCTCATTGTCTTGTATTTCCTGCGGCATTCCTAAAGCTTAGAGCAACACGTGACACATAAAAAGTACCCGTAAATATTTACTGAATGAAAGGATGAATGAGTGATGTCCCAGGGGAGCAAGGAGAGCCGCCCCCTTCTGTAATACTTTTTCTAGGATGAACTTAGCCACGGGGTGCTGGTCACCAAACAGAGCCCAGGTTGAGGGCAGTACGGTGAGCTTCCAGTGGCCCCACTTGGGATCAACAGTGGACATGGATTCTCCTCCCAGAGGGCAATGAGTGACCTGTGACTGTCACCATTCAAAACACAGGTGTTCTGCATGGTGGATTCATGATCACATGGTGAATGCCAAGTAAATTGTCACCTGGCAGGTCCACAGCCAGAATAAGGTATATTCACACCTTTTTTTCTCTTGATCTAGAATTTGGTCCATTCCTAGAAATTCCGGGGGCGGAGGCAGCTCTTCTCAGCAGGGGTCAGGGGTTGGAGGTTGATTATTAGTGAATGATTTACGTGTAGGATTTTATAAGTTGGCGAGGGGGTGTGCAAGGTCATCCCTTTGGCATTCTGTCATTCTGGTCTTCTCTTGTCATGATCCTTCCTGGCTCTGTCATATCACAGGGTGCTTCAGAACTGGGGTGTAGAGACTGCCTGCCTGCTTTTGAGTTCTGCCCCTTCCACAAACTAGCTCAAAATACTGCTCAGATTATATAACCTGGGCGAGTAAAAAAGTGAAAGTGGAAGTTGCTCAGTCGTCTCCAACTCTTTGCCGGCACCTCTGTTCATGGACTTCTCCAGGCTGGAATACTGGAGTGGGTAGCTGTTCCCTCCTCGAGGGGATCTTCCCGACCCAGGGATCGAACCTGGGATTCTTTACCACTGAGCCACCAAGGAAGCCCCACATTGTCCATGTTCTAATACTGCATTCTCCAAATACTTTTTTTTTTTTCTTTTGTTTTTTGGCCATGCCACATGGCATGCGGGATTGTAGTTCCCTAATCAAGGATCTAACCTGAACCTCCTACAGTGAAAGCTTGGAGTCTTAATCACTGGATCGCCAGGGAAGTTCTACCAAATATCTCTGATGGACCGGTTATTGTTTCTTAAAAGGGGGAGAAACTGAGGCACTGCAAGGTAAACCTGTGCCCACATCACCCTGATAGTAACTGGCAGAACTGGGGGTGCAGGTGTGGGCAGTGCCCCCCGAATGCACCTGTAAGCACTCTCATCTGTGATGCGGGCCCAGGTGGCTGGTATCTGTGAAGCCCCCGGTATGTGGTCTTGGTGATGCTGCCGCCGATGAGGAAGTGATGCTGATGAGGACAGTGCACTTAAGAATAGGGTGCATCTGTGGACGACACTGGATAAGTTATTTGAGAGAAACAGGTTTGAGAACCCCCTGTAAGGTTGGTAAGCCACTTTGAATGGCTGATTATATAAAGTATACAGTTGTAGGTTTTTATTTGAAAACTGGGCATGCCAGTGGTCATTTTCACAGACGCTTTAGATCCAGAGTTGGGACTGAGTCTTTGATGTGGAACTTAATGGTCACGAGGAATGAAATGAGAGCCAGGGGCCCTGGATTCCAGTCCATCCTCTACCACTCACTCAGCGGCTGACCTTGCCTTCTGGAGAAAGGATGCCTCCCTTGGCTTGCCCTGCCCAAGAAGACCAGCTGGTGTGTTCACAGAGCCAGTTTCTGCAACCCTGTGATCAATTCCATCCTGTAGCCTAACCCTCAGAGAAGGCAATGGCATCCCACTCCAGTACTCTTGCCTGGAAAATTCCATGGACGGAGGAGCCTGGTGGGCTGCAGTCCATGGGGTCGCTAAGAGTTGGACACGACTAAAGCGACTTAGCAGCAGCAGCAGCCTAACCCTGGGGGTTTTCGCCCCACTAGTAAATCTGATAGAAACAATATGTAAAGCAAAGACATACTTAGAGGAGAGTGAATAGTGTGCGTGGAGATGACTAGAAATAGCAAAAACAACAATAAAAATTAAACCAGGAGGGAAAGTCCTTCTGTGAAGCCTCTGAACTAACAACTACTTTCAAAACAAAGAGACAATAAATGTTTGAGAAAAGCAGTTATCATGGGATTTTTCAATGGCCTGAGAAGTCAGATGAAAAATATGGTTTAAAAGTGAGAAACTCATCTTTCTTAGCATTTTTATTAAAATATTTTAATAAATGTTTTTATTAAAAACACTCGTGTGCTTGGCTGCAGCTGGCCTTAAGTTGCAGCACGTGTGAGCTCTAGTTGCGCTGTGTAGATTCTGGTGCCCCGACCGGGAACTGAACCCAAGCCCTCTGTTTTGGAGCTTGGAGTCTTAGCCACTGGACCACCAGGGAAGTCCCTAGCATATTGAGATTTTCAAACGCTCTACACTTGCGTGTGTATGAACTTTTCTGGAGAGTGCTTCCCTGCCACACTTCTCCAAGGAATGCGAGTTGTAAGTTCACGATTGATGGGAAGCCAGTTGTCTAGTTGTTTGTGCCATGCCATTTCAACATGGAAAAAAGAGAAAAGCAAAAAGCCACATCTTTACGAACCACTCTCGTATCGCTTGAAAAAAGAAGAGATACATTGGTGAGTCTGGCACAAACCCAATGAAATTGATATGCCATGATATAAAATTGAGAGGTGGGGTCAAGGCTAAAAGATAGATGTTTTCTAGTTGTCTTGAACTGATTCTATGGACTCGTATTTTGGTAAGGTGAAAATTCCTTTCAGCCAAAAACTGTCATCATTCGGGATAAAAGAGCATTTAATCTACTGGATTGAGGCTTACTTTGCCTCCCTGGTTTCTTTCACTCTAATTCTATTACTAGGTCATTAAACTTACATTCTGTCTTTAAAAACTCAACTTCTACCCATGTGAACTTTCACCAAAGGAAGCTCTACATAAGGTTGAGTTTGGGGGAGGAAAACTCCAAACCTTTGAGACTTTTTTCTTCCTTAATCACCATGTGGCTCAGATTTGAAGATAGTGCATCTCTAGAAGTTGTCTTCCTTGTTAGCAACATCTCATGATTCATCCTTTTAATTCCTACTTCAAAACAAGTAAACTTGAAATGGAAGGAAAAAAAAATTATTGTCCAATCTGGAGTCTGTGAATTTCTAGCAAAATCACTGACTAGGTTTATTGTTAATAGCTTCATTAAATATTCATTAAGCACCTGTTATTTCATAGGACTATTCTTAGTCCTTTAAGAATTTCTTTGCGATGTGAATCCTTTGGTCTAGTTTTTCCTCTTTCAGAGTATTTCTCATGGACGTTCTAAGAAGCAAGAAATGATGAAGCACTTATCTTTTAAAATAATGTTTCCAGCTGGAAACTCACATTCCGATTTCTGATAGTAATCCTATCTTTTTTCCTCCAGACCTACTGGCTCCCTGGCTTCTCTGCTTCTCTTGATCCCTAAGCCCCGTGTCAGGCTGGGTTAGTAGCATCGTTAGTCCCTTCTCCATGTTACAGACTCACCACCCAGGATGTCTCTCTCCCAAATGCCCCCTTGTATATATCTCCATGGTCACCAGTCACCTTTGCTACCAGTTAATTCTCACCCTTCGCACCCTCTCAACCGATCTCCAATTCCTCTTCTCTGGTTGTCTCGAGCTATCAAGACTTCGTCTTCTAGAAATGTATGCAGTTGTTCAAAACATTCAGTGGTTACCTATCACCAACGAACACAGGACCTTTCTGCCCTGCTGGTTCCTCCGTAAACTGGCTTTAAACTGCTTCTTCACTCTCTGATATCCACCCTGAAGCCTGCGCCCAGCGTCGCTTCTTACCTTCCCACACAGGTCTCTCACTCTGAGCACCCAGCAGCTGTGCTCAGCTGCAGGATTTGTGTGTGCATCTCATCCCCTTTTCTCCGTAGGTCATCACCCTGTCTGCCTGGGAACCCCCAAAGCACACTGCTGGTCCTCTCCTCATCCTATCTCCCACCCCCTCTCGCCTTCCTGGCCTTGAACCTCTTGAGAACCGCTCACTCATCTTGCAATATCTCACACCCTGCTATGGCCACTGCCGCTACGGCTGGGTACATTTCCACAGACCAGCCTTCCTTTCTGGACCAAGCCATCTGCATATCAATCTACTTTCCAGTGCTTGCCCATTACCGGAGCCCAGGTTTTATAGTTCCATTACATTTCCAAGGATGCTAAAATCGCTTACTACAAAAGCAAGCAGCTTCCAGGGAACACAATGCAGATAATACGGGGTGTTCGGAGTCTGACTACTAAAGTATTAATACACATGAGAAAGATAAAGAATTGGACAAACATAGGATACCTCCCAGGGAACAACCAGTATGGAGGGGCCCACATCACCAGTGGAATGATGACCTGGAAACACAAACAAAGATTGGTCAGTTTCATTTCTGTTTAAAGTGGATAATGCTGTACCTCCTTGGCGGTTTCTTAACTGAGCAGCTGAAACGAAGCTCTCAGACCATCAGCTTCCCCTTCCTGCCTTTTCTCTCTGCAGTCTTGATGAGGCGAGTATCATATTCGCAGGACTGCCTGCCCATAGTATTTCTGGTATTTCACAAAACCTCTTTCTTATGTTTCTCATATGCTATAGTTTACTGCATTTCATTTTATGCCTAAGGCTAGATTATTAAGAGTTGAATTGGAATTTTCCATAGTAACTGCAATATAAACTTTGACCAGCTTTTTGCCATACTATTGTGATTTTTCAAAAAGTTTCTTCTTTACCTTGTCATGGCCATAATAGCACAACTTGGGTGAAGGGTCAGTGTGTAGACGTAAACATCTCTGTTCACCTTTGGTGTCAACTCCTAACAGCAAGATAACACGGCAAAGAGAGCTTGTCTGTGAATGTACAGTACTTGGAATAATCAGCTCAGTACTCTACAGAAACAATATTTGCAAATGATGAATTTGAAGACTGTTCTTCCCAAATCCCTTGGAAACATAGTGTTGGCCAAAAGGTTTATAATTTAGAAACAGAAGTCCTTGTCCCTATTATCTGCTTTTCTGTAGTCGAGTTCTTTTTCTTTCTCTCCCAATTAGAGCTGAGAATATGCGTCCAGCAGAAAGCCACAGAGCTATCAGAGTGTTTTGTTTTTATTTACATTACTGGTTTGTCACTTGATAACATCTTTATCTAACTCAGAATCCCTCAACTCATTCATTCATTGTGGTGTGAATGATGTCTACGGTATGTATGACTCAGACCCATACTGAATATCACAGTGGCTTATGGTAGAGGGGGTGTCTGAGAGAGTTTATATCAAGAATTGAATTTAGAATCCAGCAATGTCTCCCTAGGTATGTTTTTTGTAAAGCTGACAGGTAAGATTCTCGGGTGCTTGGAGACACTTCAGGGCCCCTGAACCTGAAACAGATACATAATCTATTGTACACAGCCCAAAGGTTCAAACCTGTAATGCGTATGGCTTACTGTTTAATATGAATTGACATCTAAGCAGCGTCTTTATATGAATCCCAGCAGGATCCCCACAACGTGGCATCATATCTCTGTGTTATGTCCTTAATATACAAGAAAAATATACTTTAAAAATACACTGAAGAAAATGTGTAACGTCTTTACGACATTTATGTCATAGGTTAGCCCAAATATTAGATAAAGACTTATCCAAATGTTTGTATGCAAATTCCGTGGTAATAAAAGTGTTGTCATGTCATATCAATCATACTAAATTTTGCTTTAAAATATTGAAGTCATGTTATGAAATATTAAAATCAAATATGTGAGGAGACTAAAAAGAAACGGCTTCATAAATTATGTCAGCTCATTTTGGTGGTGGGGGAATGACGGGCTTGGAGGAGTTGGTCAGGGAACTGTTGAGGAAGGGAATGTTTAATGTAACCGTGCCAGTTTTGTCTGGGGGGGTCACCATCATGACCACAGTCCCCAAATGACTGTGGTTGCCTTAAACAGGCACAACTGGTGTGGTTTCCTGAGCATCTGATTGCTTGAGCAGCAGCCTTGCAGTGCGCCTACTCAGGTGCCTGGTGGGCTGGTCCAGAGCTTCACAATTCGCCGTTCCCGACGACCCGGTCCCTGCCTCCCTACACTGATGCCGGGCCTCAGCGCTGCCGCTTTGCAGTGTAGCTGTGACTTCTTTATTATTATTCCCCGAGAAGCAGCCTGTCCCCACATAAGTAATCTGCTTCTCATACAAGAGAGTTCAGTAGTTGTAGCTCTAAATGAGACAGCCATGGGTGGGAACAGACAAGAGAATACAAATGTGGAGCTCAGTGAACACATCTGCCCAACTGCTCTGCTGGGTTCAGCTCTACATCTGAGAATCATTTTTATTTTCTGACTGCTTATTTCATTGTGCAGGAATCTTCCTGGTACTCTGATGCCTTTCATACACAAGTCTTCCATTAATTAACTTATTTACTTACAAAGTTGTCCCCCCCTCCCCCGTACAGAGGGAGAAATAAAAAACAGAAATTCCCTACCCTGCACCTGAGGAAAACAACCATGGCAGAACAGAGAAGCCCCCAAAGTCAAGAGTAAAAGTACCAACTTCCCAGCTGAGGCCAACTAACCTGTGTGGCCAGCAGTGGCTGTGTCTCAGTAGGACAATGGGGCTGATTTAAGTAAAAGCTAATGTCTTAATCACACTAATAAACTCCAGTAAATCGAAAGGTAACCTCTGCTTTTCAAGGGCACCTATCTTTCAGGAGAGGCCTTGTCTTTAAATAAATTAAACGGAATCACCTTATCTTTAAGGAAATGATGAATTTAGTGAAGAAAAGCTCGAACTCTCTGTAACTAACATAATTTATGCAAAATCATGCAATTAGTGATGGCTGTGTTAGACTTTTTTTTTTTTTCTGCAAATGCGTCTGTAATAAAACCATCATGAATAGCAGTGCCATCTAATGTAAGTAGTAAACATGGATAGTGAATTATTAATATCTGGTGAGGCATGCAAATGGCAGGACTTCCATTTTTCCTTTGAACTAACAACACGTTCGCTAAGGCAAAAAAAAAAAAAAAGGCAAAGATAAATATGAACTTTTCTTTGAAAAGAAACATTCAACAGGAATATGAATGTAATAAATAGCACAAAATGTGAATAGTAAAACCCAGGCACTTTCTGCCTCCGCAAAGTGAAATGATGGTTATACTTTCTGCTGGGTCTGTAGCATAAGCTTAATGAGGTTAAAGCGATTTCATACGTGTACTCCTCACTGAGAATGGCCTGGGTCAGGTGATGTGGGTGGTAGTCTTCAATCAAGTCTTCAGTCGGGTAACCTTGACATTCCCCCCTCTCTCTGGCAGATGGAAAGGGAACCCCACCTCCCCTTGTTAGTGCTTATCCAAGGAAAACCTCCTTGCTGGACCCTCCTCTTCTGAGCTCCAGTCTTGTGAAAATACCTCCTGCGTTCCCAGGCAAGGCAGGGCTGGCCCAAAGTTCCATCCCCATCTTGGCCAGTTCACCCTGGGATGCCTCCGCAGAATTTAAGCGCCTAAGCAGACAAGGTCAAATTAAAACTGCTTCACTGCTGATTCTGGTTCAGGGTCCAGCCGTCAGGCACAGACCCGCAGCGGGAGAGGGGTCAGGGCCCTTCTCTGTACATGAGCCAAACGCCCCGCTTCTGGCCCGGGTGTACTCCAGAGTAACACCCACTCCTGGCATCCCCTTACAGCGAGCTCCATCCCCCTGTGGCTTGCCTTGTGCTGAGGTCACAGGGACAGGCTCTTTATCCTGGCAGTGGAGATGCCAGCTGGGAACCCTGAGCATGAACCAGCAAGACGCAGACTCTCGCTCTTGACTTGGGGCTCCCGGCGCTGCCCCGGGCCGCGGGCCGGCCCACGGGCTCCCTCCTCCTTCTTGCCCTGGCTCGCCAGCCGGCCGGCCGGCCCGCTCGCTCGGTCTGCAGCCTGGGTTGGTTTCCCACGCCCGTCCTGGGTCTGACTCGGGATGCTGCGCCCCCGGAAGCCCCGCGGGCGCCTACCCCGGCCCGCAGCCCCTGGAAGGTGCCAACCCCGGGCGAGCCCGGGCGCCTCGGGAGGAGACGGGCATTTCACGTGGGCATCGTGCCTTCGCGGTGCTCACGCCTCTCCTCCGCAGCCGGTGCAGGGCCCCTCCGCCCGGACTCATCCCCCCAAAGTTAATCAGCCGTACTTGCCAGCTCGCTTTAGTTTGGGAAAGACTTCAAAACCTCGAGATCGGCGGGGCCCACGGCCGCTCCCAGCGCCCCCCGCCCCCCTCCACCACCCCCGGTTCTGCCTGGCGCGGGCTGTCGGGTGCTATAGGAGGCTGTGGCGTTTGTCTAGAACCGACATCGCAGGCACACGGACCCGCTCCTCGCCGGCCGTCGCCAAAGTTGCCGGAAGCCCCTCGGCCACCCGGCCCGGGCCAGATGCAGTTGCGTAACCTCGCCCCTCGCCCCCGCCCGCCGCCCGGTCGGCTCCCGGCAGCCCCGGCCCCCGGCAGCCTGCCGAGTCCTCAGCGCAGCCCGGTCGGGGGCGCGGGGCGAGAATCCCGGGGTCTGCGCCCGTCCGGGCGGTGTTCTGGCCGCGGCCAAGCGCAGCGGGCGCCGGGGCGCGGGAGCAGGGCGCGCGGGGCTCCGCTTACCTTCGGCGGCTTACAGATAAGTCGAGGTCGGTGCAGCGCCTGGCTCGGGCATGTCTCGCCGCGGACCCCGGCAAGCCTGGCGCGGCACGGAGCACTCCGGGCAGGGCATCCGCGGCGAGGCTCGCCGGGCTCGCGCGGAGGAAGGCTCGGCTTCGGGGGCTTGGCCCGCCGCCCGCGCCCCCCCTCCACCACCACCGCCGCCGCCGGGGCCCGGCCCGGCCGGCCCCCCGCGCCGCAGCTCGCGTCCCTCCGGCCCGGCTCAGCGAGGCGCGCGGCGAGGCAGCGGCTCGGCCGGCTCCGGGGACGCCCGCGCGCTCGCTCGCTCGCGGCGCGGCGGAGCCAGCCACAGCCACCCGGCGCCGTGCTCCTCCGATGTCCTCATTGACTGCGATCGTCTTCGGCGAGATGTGGGCGCCGGGGCCGGGAGGCGGGGGCGGAGAGGCGGAGGGAGCGGGAGGGAAGTCCTTGCCGCCGCCGCCGCCGCCGCCCCCCGGGTCCCAGCCACTCCGCCGAGCCGGGCGGCCGGAGGACGGGGCGCCGGAGCCGCTCGCCTGCCGCCTGTGCGCCCGCCTGGCACCGAGGCGGGCGGAGCCCCGGGCCCAGCGGGGCGGGAGCGGGGGCGGCGCGGGGCCAGGCCGGGGCCGCGGGCGTGGGGCGGGGGGGCCCCAGAGGGAGCAGAGCGGGCGGGAGTGCAGGGGCCCCCCCGCCCGCCGACGCCCGAGCCCCAGCCCCAGCCGAGGAGGAGGTGGAAGGAGCCGCCGGCGGCCGCCGCCTGCTCGCGGGGCTCCACAGCGGCGCGTCCTCGGGGTTTCTGGGCTGCAGGCGGCGCTGCGCGGCCCGGGAACTTGTTGAGCCTGCCCTGGAGCTGGAGCCGCCTCCGAGCAGCAGCTGGAGGGCGGGGACCCAGCGGTTTTTCCAGAGAGGGGGTCGCTGGGGACCCCGTGCCCAGGCTGCCGGCGGTGGCGGCCGACCCAGCCGAGCGCGGTTTTGAAATTAGGAGCGCGTCGGGGGCTTAGGCGGCTGCCCCCTTCATCTGCGGATTTGCTGCCTGCCTTGGGTCCAACCCGGGGTCAGCCCCTCTAAGCGGGGATTGCCCGGCAGGCTGGTTGTAACTGGCCGGAGTATCAAAGGCAGTCCGCCCGCGGGGTCCGCTGCCCACTGACATTCAGGAACCCGGCGCCTCCGCACCAAGACCCCCCCCACCCCGCCCCCCAAGTGGCGCTCACCGCCCACCTGCCAGGCCAGGACACTTGCTGCGTTTGTTTCAGGCGAGAGTTGAGCTCACTTGGGAAGGCAACAGGAGCTACCCCGTTCCCCCGAGGTCCTTGGAGCTCAGAGCCGCTGGCCCAGGGGCCTCGCGGATCCCTGTGGGACCTGGTGCCCAGGCCTGGGATTAGGCAGGCAGCTAGCTGCGGATCACCTGGCTCCCTAAATTTTCTCAGGCTTGGGGCTTGAAGTTCAGCCTCTTTGAGCATACCTGAAAGTAGCCACGTTCATTAGGTTTGATATTTCCCAAGAAAGGTCAGAGAAATGGTAAACGGGAGGGCAGTGCCAGGCTAGAGGGCGGGGGTGGGGGGGGGGAGATGAATTGGGAGGACAATCGGTGACGTCTTTTCACTCACTCAGCCCTTCAGCCTCAGCTGTGTGCACACACCGCTGCCTGTTCCTTCCTGAGCACCGGCTCTGTGCTGCGATTCAGCCTTTGTTGGGTCCTGGTTTGCTGAGTTGAGTTGAGCCTAGGTCGGTGTTTTATGTAGTGACCGGTCTTTAGAAACCGGAAATGCCTCGTCTATACCTGGATGCTTCGGGTGATGCATCCAGATACCGCACACACGCAAAGCATCCTGAAAGCCCCTTTTCCCTCATACATTAGCACATAACTGTATAATTCTTGGCATCCAGATATGCCCAAGAAGGGAATCCTGAATCTGTGGATCCAAACTCTGTCACCGGGCTCTTTACTATCCTCTCTTAACCTAGAGTCCTCCAGTCTAATTTTCAGCTTGTTTACTTCTCTGGCTGGTAGTCGTGCTGGTGGTGCTGGCTGGAGAGATTTGCCAGGTGATGTGTGCGCAGCGGGGAAACCTGTAGCCTGCTGTTCTTCCTGGAAGGGAAGTGATATTGGGGATGTGTGGGACTTGGGGACATTTAATGCCAGGTGGGAGGGAGTGTCTCCATGGATACCTTCAACATAATCCCTTGGGGGTGGGCTGTTTCCACTGTGGATGCAATAATCTCTCCAAGGATTTTGGGCAACTTTCTGTAAATTTTACTTTATTGCTAATCCAGAAAATCGAAATCTGTCTTCCATCTCTTAAACATGTCACTGTAAATAAAGCTACCAGGAAATCCTGAAATTGTGCTGTTGGTAATGGAAAACTGAAGTTTTAGGGACCATGAGCGAAACAGATAAACATAAATGCTTAAATGCAGGACAGACCAGAGCTACAGGTGGCAGAATGAGCTGGCCAGAATGCAGCTCTGGGGGCGGTGGTGTTAAGACCCAAAGGATTTGGAATTCTAGGAAGAAAGTGGAAAGCTGTGATTGGCAGGTGAGAAAATCCACTTAATATGAACAGAGGATGTAATTGAGGTTTTTCGTATCATCAAGACTGCTTTTAGTTGTTCATGGCTGTAGTAGACATACAGTTGTTTTTCTGAGTCTATTAAAATTATCTGGGGACTTCCCTGGCAATCCATGCTTCCATTGCAGGGGACATGGGTTTGATCCCTGGTCAAGGAATTAACCCTTTCCCTGGCAAAGGGAAAAAATAGCTACTTTTTTTTGGCTGTGCTGCATAGCATTTTGGATCTTAGTTCCTTGATCAGGGATCAAAGCTGAAGCCCCACTAGTGGAAACACCAGAGTATTAACCACTGGACCACCAAGGAAGCCCCCCAAATAGCTAAACATTTAAAGTGGGATTGTCCAAAAGCAGACGTACCTAAGAATAAAAACATAAGAAAGTACAAGACGGATGATAAGAAAATCTTTGCATCTCTTTTCTTTTGCCTCCTTCTTAGATGTGTAGGTGCTATGCAGGGCAATGCTGGCTTTTTCAGCTCTCCAGCTTAGTAAATTCTGAGACCTCAATTTCTGCGTTAAAAAAAGACAAGAATATAGGAGTCAACGATATAAAAGAATGTTCCTTAGTTTTGTCCATCTGAATTCTGAACTGGAAATAACCCAAATGCATACAATTTGGGGGCTTTATTCATACCGTGGAATACTATACAGCAGGGAAAAGGAGTTGACTGCTCATGCATGCAGCATGAATGACCTTCACAAACCTTGTGCAGCTGAAGCCAGACACAAGAGTCAGTGTTACACATTTCCTTTGAAACCAAGTCTAAGAGGGTGAAAAATTTCCCTGTGGTGGTCGATGTCAGAAGGATGCTTATCTTTGAGCAGACCAATCCCACAGAGCCACACTGCCTTCTGTGCATCTTGAACCAGGTTCAAGTATGGTTGTGTACTTATGGAAAAATTCATCAAGATGTTCTCTTTTCTCAGAATGCCTCCTTTCTGTCTGGGCATTATCCCCGTGTTGTTACAGTATGTCTGCACACAAGTTTCCCAATAATCTGTCCCTTTCATTGAACCAGCCTATCTGTCAGTGAAATTAACTTCTATCTTCTGAAGCCTCCTCCTCTCCAAAACTCATGCCAAGAGAAAAGTCAGGTGCTGTAGGTAAGGCTCTGATTAGACACGCATTGGAGCTTCCTTCTTTGGGAGCATCTTTTTCTAGCATGTTCCTGGATGTCTGCTTGACTCTCAGGTGTATCCTCAGCAGACTTCACGTTGGAGATGACTTCCCTACCTGGTCCTTTGATGTTGTACTGTGACTACCAGGTGAGCCTGCGTCTGTGATGGCAGGTTCTACCCTTCAGTTCTAAAGATGTGGGTACAGTCCAGCCGTGCTCAGCTCCCACAGAAGGGAGGTAACTCAGCTTGACCTGAGCCTGTCGTGAAGAGATCAGTCACACCAGGGCGTTTTTCTTTTCTCTTTCAAGAACACGACCTAGTGCTCAACGGGGCTCCAGCTGGACCTCATCTTTGGCCTCGGAGACTAGTGAGAAACCCTCTGAAGGAACCCCTTTTCACATTCTGCTCAAGCATTTACCACCCACTCTCAGGACCGACCTCCTTCTCATACCTGCATCTCCCTGTGCGAACTCCCCTGTGCACGACTCTCCCATTGTCCTGGTAGCACAGCGGCGTTTCCTTCTGGTGGGAATCAGAGCTTTGTGTCTCGAGTCCTGTCCATGCCCGGGGGCTCTCCCCACTCCTGGTTCCTTTTCCTTCCACGATGAGCAGCTGGGGATGGTGTATTGGCCGGGATCACAATTTGGTTCCAAGAAACTGAACATCAGGCAGACGAGTTGCAATTCCTGGTTTTCTCTGATGCGTCATTGTGTATCTCATTTATCTGTAGGAAATGGAATGGTTTTATTTGTAAAGAGACCAAAAGTGGTTGGAGGTTTTCTTGAATGCACCACACCAGTGAGAAGAGGTGAAGGGTGGGCACGGGCTTCTGACTTCCCCTCTCCCTGTTCAGGACCCCTCATGTGCAAGGTCTTGCAAACTCAGAGGCTTTCCCCTCTCCTAGTTCTATCACTACTCACTCCCTCTCCTTTAGGTGGATGTGCTGAGAAATAACGGAGAAGGCAATGGCACCCCACTCCAGTACTCTTGCCTGGAAAATCCCATGGACGGAGGAGCCTGGTGGGCTGCAGTCCATGGTGTCGCTAAGAGTTGGACATGACTGAGCGACTTCACTTTCACTTTTCAGTTTCATGCATTGGAGAAGGAAATGGCAACCCACTCCAGTGTTCTTGCCTGGAGAATCCCAGGGACGAGGGAGCCTGGTGGGCTGCCGTCTGTGGGGTCGCCCAGAGTCGGACACGACTGAAGTGACTTAGCAGCAGCAGCAGCAGCTGAGAAATAAATACCCTGGATCTCATGTAGCTGACCTTCATTGGGTGGTCTAGGTGATGGGGTCTGTGGGGATTTCTCATTATCCACATCTAATCTGCTGGGAGCAGGTCTCTTCCGGATGAGGGAGAAGCTAAAGGGCTTTTCTTAATCCTTGCTGGTAATGCTGGCTGCTCTTTGAGCCGCTGAAGGCAACCCCTCATAAACCAGGTAATATGCCCAGGCTGAGGAATGATACCTCTGACCAGAATTAGGTCAAGAAGGGATAAAAATGGCTTTCCCGTTTCAGTGTCTGCTCTGCTAATCCACTTCACTGGTGTCAAGACTGGGGATGACCCTTCCTTGAGCTGTCTGGCCTGGCCGACGTGAGGCCTGTGGTCAGTGCCCCTGGGAGCACTTGCCCTGGGGTATGCAGGAAGGTATTTCCTTGATGGCCTTTTGTGCTCACCTGAGGAGTCACAGAGATGGAGGAAGGAAGGGGGCAAGGAGAAAACAGAATTCTCTGTCACTCTTTTCCTTCCATAAAACCCTGTTTGACAGCGAAGGTGGTTCTCCTTAGTCACGTGCCTGCATAAGGCCACACGCCTGATGCGCTGCACAGCATCCCCTGTTATCCTCATAAGACAGCCAGGAAATAGATCCTCTTTCAGTCTTCTCCCAGAGGAAGAACGGACAGGTCATTTCTCCAAGGTCACACAGCTAGGAAGTGATAGAGTCTAGATTCAAACCCAATACTGCCTGCTGCCACAGCATTACCCTGCCCCACTCAGGTTTATTCTTTTTAAATCAATTTGAGCTTTGCTCAGGGGCTTCCCAGGTGGTGCTGGTGATAAAGAACCCACCTGCCACTACAGGAGACTAAAGAGACTCGGGTTCAATCCCTAGGTCGGAAGGATCCCCTGGAGGAGGAAATAGCAACCAACTCCAGTATTCTTGCCTGGAGAATCCCATGGACAGAGGAGCCTGGCGGACAACAGTTCTTAGGATTGCAAACAGTCAGACACGACTAAAGGAACTTGGTACTAGCACGCGGGGTCACATTGAGTGTTCTCTTGTTTGCACCACGTGCTGGTCAGACATCATGGTCCTACTTGAGGAGTGGCCTTGATCAGCGGAATCCATTCCTGGCCACCCCAACTACCCATGTCCAGAGCAGGCTGTACCCTTCCAGGCCCTTGTGGGGTCGGCTTGGCTCCATCATGGAACATTCTGACCAGAAATGTCACCTGTAATGGCACGCTGTCATACAGCACATCACTCATGTCTGCTGACTGAGGCGTGCTTTTGACCAGGCGTTGTTTCCCCTTTACTTCTGAACTTATCTGATCACCGTATCAGTTATACTTTGGAGTAGAAACAGTCTCTGAAACAGCAACACGCCATAACCGTCTCACATCTGGATGGTGCATTATGCTTGTGCAGTGTAACTTCAATGATCTTAACCCACGTTTTCTTCATTGGATATCGGTTATCAGAAGGATCAATCACAGCATGTTCTGTATATATCACTAAAGACCATCTCAGATTCTTCCGAGGCTAGGTGTCTGGACGCTGTGTTATGATGATCTTCTGGATTTAGTAAGGAGGATCACGGGTGATGTGGTAGCCAGCTGCTATCCGTCAGAAAGCAAGCATTTTGTTCCTTCACGCCAAGCTGCAAGTGGGAAGAGGGCAGAATTTTTAAAAGCCTATCTGTTTCTGTTGGGTGACCTCTAAGGTCACACACAGACTTTCAGTCCCCTGTTTTTCACAAACATTTCTGTTTCATTTTGCCGAATCCTTGGAGAATTAAATAGGCCATTACTTTAATTCCACTGCACTGTCGGATTGCAGAGCTCCCCGTTTCCAATTTGCCTAATTTGGGTTTTGGCACATTTTGGAGCGGCGGTAAGACTCTAGACATGTGCTTGCCTTGGAAGCTCTTCTGGGTTCACATCTGTTAATAACTAGTGCACCTTTAACTGACGTTAAAGCAATAACTGAAAACATACCTGAACGTATTTCTTACACAAATTAAACTTCCTGCAGGATTTAAACAAAAGAAAGACATTTTATTTATGCATGCTGTTTAAGGTTCTCTTTTTTTCTAATTTTTTTTTTTTTTTTTTAATATTGATACAGAACCCAGTGTGGTAGGTTAAAGAGCGTATGGTAAGAATGGATTAAGGTTAACAGCAGTCCCTGCACCACTGACCGAGGCTCCCTGGTGGGTTCTCTTCCTGCCCCCAGGCTTCTGAGCTCAGAAGAGGGGAGGAATCTTCATATCCTGCTGCTGCTAAGTCGCTTCAGTCGTGTCCGACTCTGTGCGACCCCATAGATGGCAGCCCACTAGGCTCCTCTGTCCCTGGGATTCTCCAGGCAAGAATACTGGAGTGGGTTGCCACTTCATATCCTAGATCATGCATTTCTCCTTTTTTTCTTTTAACTTTTTATTTTATATTGGAGTATAGCTGATTATTAGGCTTCCCAAGTGGTTCAGTAGTAAAGAATCCACCTGCCAATGCAGGAGATTGGCATGTGGGTCTGGAAGATTCCTAGGAGAGGGAAATGGTAACCTACTCCAGTATTCTTGCCTGGGAAATCCAGAGACAGAGGAGCCTCACGGGCTACAGTCCATGGGATGAAAAGGGGTCAGACATGACATATTGGCTAAACAACATAGCTGCTCAACAAGGTTGTGTTAGTCTCAGGTGGACGGCAAAGGGACTCAGCCACACATATGCGTACATGTATCCATCCTCCCCCAAAGTCCCCTCCCGTCCAGGCTGCTGTATAGCATCGAACAGAGTTCCCTGTGCTGTACAGTAGGTCCTTGTTGGTTACCCATTTAAAATACAGCAGTGTGTACATGTCCATCCCCAAACCTCTAGTTATCCCTTCGCCCTTCCATCCCACTGGTAACTGTAAATTCGCCAGAACATGCATTTCATTCCAGCTGCTGCTGTTGCTTTCTAGTCGCTCAGTTGTCTGACTCTCTGGGGACCCCATGGACTGTAGCCCACCAGGCCCCTCTGTCCATGGGATTTCACAAGTAGGAACACTGGAGTGGGTTGCCATTTCCTTCTTCAGGGAATCTTCCTGACCCAGGGATCAAACCCATGTCTCCTGCTTGCCAGGCAGATTCTTTACCACTGAACCATCTGGAAAGGCAAGGAGGCAAATTGTACAAAGCTTTTTCTCACTGGCATTCATTGTTTGGCTATTTCAGAGGCTTAAAGGAAACAATTTGAAAATCAGCTTGTTTTTTTTTAAAAATAAACCTGAGACGTGAATGTGGCAGTTCACCGAAGATTCACCAAAAAGGTGAAAGACGATTAGTAGAGAGTTCTGTTACTCAGTGTCAAGTTTTAAGGAAATCTTGACTCATTTTTATGTGAGTTCCCACCCTGGACCCCCTCCCACCAACATCTAATGTTTCGGAGTTTGTTAAATGTTTGAAATGTTCACTGAGGCTTGGTGTTTCAGCAGTCAAAGTGAGGCTTCTGGACACTGATAGCTGAGACCGCAAATGCCCTCTCTTGGCCTCAGTTCAGAGTGTCCTCATCAATCATGATTTGGCCCCTCGTGGCCCACTTCATGCTCCAGATCTTTCCCTGTTTGAATGTGGCTCACCTTGCTCCATTTGATCAGCAGGAGCAAATGTAAAATTACCCTTCTATGAGGATGTCCTGGGCTATGAGCGTTGTGCCCTAAATTTCTAGTGGAAGATGAAATCCATTGATGATTTATTTTGTTTACTGAATCCGAACATGAAAATGAAGAAATTTGTTTTAATGGTATCTTCTGCCTCCTCTCTCCAGTGGAGTAAATATTGTCACGTGGAAATGCTGATGATACTTCTGAGTCCCTTAAAATAAGCGCTGTGATTCATTCACACCATGAAAACAGTAGAGTCAACATGTTCACCCTCAGGTTCATCAGCGACTGGCTCTTTCCTTTTTAGTCCCTGGGTGTTAATGAGCATTTTCACTTCTGGAGCTTTCTCTGCTCCCAGCTCCATTGTGGACTAGGAATGAGGGTCCTGACGTCAAGCTTTGGGTCTTGGCCTTGGGAATTCTGTGTTTGGGCTCTGCGGTTGTGGGCAAATTGTGTTAATTTGATTTGATATTTTAGACAATCTCTCATAAGAAAATAAGCAGATTAAAGCCACGGCTCAGTGTGGTCACCACCTCCTCCTGGTCATATAAGTGGACTGAGACAGATGCCCATGGCCCAGAGTGTGTGGATTTACAAAGAATGTGTTCCTTTTGTACATTAGGCATGTTTAGAGTTCTTTGTTGAATTCTTGGCTTTTATGACAGCCAAGGATACTTTGTTAGTCCTCAAAGGACATTTTAAAAACATCACTGTACTGAAATCAGCTTAAGGTGTGATACATACGTGTGGCAAGTGTTGAAACATGGCTGATGTTGCCATGAAATTTAAATAAGCTCCAGTAAAGCACATATAATATCTGTATACCATGTAAAATGCAAAGATCTCCCATAGACGTCTTTACTCTTTATTTCTTGACAAGCATGCATAATCTCCATCTTTGAATACAGAACAGAATCAATATTTTAAAAGAGTTTTTCATCCGTGGGTGTAGCCCACTTTAAACAAACTCCTTATATGAAAGGGTGTCTTGACAACAGGTGAACCGATAGCTTTCACTTTATCAAAGGCTCATTTTGATGAAGCCTGCCTTCAAATAACCACCGTCTCTTATGCATTTAGAGGGATTCAGGTTGTCAAAAACTTCTTAACATGTGACTTTGCAGGACTCCACCTTTTGTCTCAAGTGTCATCTACCATACATTCTTGTTTATATACACATATGAATGCCTGTATATACCCTGGAAACTTCTGAAATTGCTTGTGGTGGGATTCTGTACCTGTTCCCAGAGTAGGATAGTGGGCAGATTTGGGTTGTCAGAGCAAAACATCAGTGTTCTTCATTCGCTAAAATTCTCCTTTACCCTCTCTTTACCAGAGTAAGAGATGACATTTACTCAGTAGAAACCAGAGCTAAAACAATAGACTTGTCTCCCAAAGGACCCTGTGTTTTGTTGGGTGCTTCACATGTTTTCTCTTATTTCATCTTTTCTACAATGTTACAAAGTACTAGCACGTGAAATGTAAATTGCAGAGCTGCTTGTGTAGCACCTTGGAAGATTTTTCTTTTTGCCTATACCACTTTTCAGAGTTACAGTAAATTGGCATGCACTAGACGAAAACAACAGAATGGGAAAGACTAGGGATCTCTTCAAGAAAATCAGAGATATCAAAGGAATATTTCATGCAAAGATGAGCTCGATAAAGGACAGAAATGGTATGGACCTAACAGAAGCAGAAGATATTAAGAAGAGGTGGCAAGAATACACAGAAGAACTGTACAAAAAAGATCTTCACGACCCAGATAATCACAATGGTGTGATTACTGACCTAGTGCCAGACATCCTGGAATGTGAAGTCAAGTGGGCCTTAGAAAGCATCACTACAAACAAAGCTAGTGGAGGTGATGGAATTCCAGTTGAGCTATTTCAAATCCTGAAAGATGATGCTGTGAAAGTGCTGCACTCAATATACCAGCAAATTTGGAAAACTCAGCAGTGGCCACAGGACTGGAAAAGATCAGTTTTCATTCCAATCCCAAAGAAAGGCAATGCCAAAGAATGCTCAAATGACCTCACAATTGCACTCATCTCACACGCTAGTAAAGTAATGCTCAAAATTCTCCAAGCCAGGCTTCAGCAATATGTGAACCGTGAACTTCCTGATGTTAAAGCTGGTTTTAGAAAAGGCAGAGGAACCAGAGATCAAATTGCCAACATGCGCTAGATCATGGAAAAAGCAAGAGAGTTCCAGAAAAACATCTATTTCTGCTTTATTGACTATGCCAAAGCCTTTGACTGTGTGGATCACAAGAAACTGTGGAAAATTCTGAAAGAGATGGGAATACCAGACCACCTGATCTGCCTCTTGAGAAATGTGTATGCAGGTCAGGAAGCAACAGTTAGAACTGGACATGGAACAACAGACTGGTTCCAAATAGGAAAAGGAGTTCGTCAAGGCTGTATATTGTCACCCTGTTTATTTAACTTATATGCAGAGTACATCATGAGGAACGCTGGACTGGAAGAAACACAAGCTGGAATCAAGATTGCCGGGAGAAATATCAATAACCTCAGATATGCAGATGACACCACCCTTATGGCAGGAAGTGAAGAGGAACTAAAAAGCCTCTTGATGAAAGTGAAAGTGGAGAGTGAAAAAGTTGGCCTAAAGCTCAACATTCAGAAAACGAAGATCATGGCATCCAGTCCCACCACTTCATGGGAAATAGATGGGGAAACAGTGGAAACAGTGTCAGACTTTATTTTTCTGGGCTCCAAAATCACTGCAGATGGTGACTGCAGCCATGAAATTAAAAGATGCTTACTCCTTGGAAGGAAAGTGATGACCAACCTAGATAGCATATTAAAAAGCAGAGACATTACTTTGCCAACAAAGGTTCGTCTAGTCAAGGCTATGGTTTTTTCTGTGGTCATGTATGGATGTGAGAGTTGGACTGTGAAGAAAGCTGAGTGCCGAAGAATTGATGCTTTTGAACTGTGGTGTTGGAGAAGACTCTTGAGAGTCCCTTGGACTGCAAGGAGATCCAACCAGTCCATTCTGAAGGAGATCAGCCCTGAGATTTCTTTGGAAGGAATGATACTAAAGCTGAAACTCCAGTACTCTGGCCACGTCATGTGAAGAGGTGACTCATTGGAAAAGACTCTGATTCTGTGAGGGATTGGGGGCAGGAGGAGAAGGGGACGACAGAGGATGAGATGGCTGGATGGCATAACCAACTCAATGGACATGAGTCTGAGTGAACTCTGGGAGTTGTTGATGGACAGGGATGCCTGGCGTGCTGCGATTCATGGGGTCGCAAAGAGTCGGACACGACTGAGCGACTGATCTGATCTGATCTGATCTGAAGGGGTTCTTAGGGCATTTCCCAGTGGCTCAATGGTACAGAATCCGCCTGCAATGCAGGGGATGCAAGAGACGTGGTTTCAATCCCTGGTTCCGGAAGATCCCCTGGAGGAGGAAATGGCAATCCACTCCGGTATTCTTGCCTGGAGAATCCACAGACAAAGGAGCCTGTGACCTGCAGTCCATGGGGTCACACGGAGTCAGACAAGACTGAAGCGACTTAGCATATTACAGCAAGATGTTCTTAACACTTCACCGGCCTTGACCAGTTGAGTTTATTCCTGTTTTTAAGATAACCAACACTCTCCTCTCCCTAATATAAGTAGGTGAATTGGCTTATTAATGTTTCATTTAAATATATTCTCATTTATTCTGGATGAAAGACAGGTGTTGGCATATCAGGTTCTGTTCTCTGTGAAGGGTAGTCAGTTTTGGGTGACATCTTTCCTTCATTAACTGTTACTGCATTCTGGAGCTTCCTGGGAAGATAGAAACACCACCACTCTCATTCGCTCATCTTCGTTAACTCACTGTATGCCCATTGGCTCATAGTTCTAGCGCTTTCATGAATTAGAACTTTAAGCTTCCTAAAGGCTCCATGAACATAGGTCATAGTTAGCACCATGTCAGGTGAGGGGGGAAGCACTGAGAGGTCAACACATGTGACTGGCTAGGTCTGGAATCTTACATGAAAACCACAATCAAGAAGTTGTGGGTGATCAGGAATCGTCTCCAGAAATATCAGGGAGCAACTTCCAGTGAGACAAAATATAGATATTAGTATTTGTTTTTGACTTGTACCTGAATAACCAGCCAATAAACTATGTAGACTTGGAAGTATTATCCCTTTTCCCCCAGGAAAGCAGAACATCATTTGTTCTTGTACATGTTGAGAATATGGATGATTATCTCATTTGGGGGTTCCCTTAGCAGGCAAGTGACTTTATTACCTGATTGTTAATGAAAAGAATAGTTTAGAGCAGAGGAGGGTAGAGTTTTTCTTACAGTTACATAATACATAGTTTTGACTTTTGGTGTCATTCAATCTGTGTTGTAAAAACTCATCTCTGCTGGTGAAACAGAAAGGTAGATGCAGACAATAGGTAGACAAATAGGCATGACTGAGTTCCAATAAAACTTTATTTATAAAACCAGGAAGTGGGCCAGATCTGGTCCACAGGCTATAGTTTTCTGATCTCTGATACAGAGCAAAAGTTGTTCTGGAGAATTTTGATGCCTTATTTAGGCCCACATTTTAAAGATGAGTTAATAAAGCATTAGACTCATCACATGAAGCACTGGGTTTTTTTTTCCCTTTTGCTTCTCTCATGTGCTAGATTCTAGGTAATACCGCTTCCTCTGAGATTTGTGCAGAATTAAATCAATGTGTCCTATCCTTGACAGGATGGGAATACGATGATGGAGCAGTTTATCTGTTAGCGTTTGAGTAACAGACAATAATTGCACGCCTCAAGATTCCCATTCTTGGGGAAAAAGCAAAGACTAAACACACAAAACGGGGAATGGCAACATTTTTGCCTCAGTGTTCCAGAAGGATTTTGCTTTGTGGTCTCCGAGAATACTGTAGTTACTGGAAGGAAAATGCAGTAATCTCTTCCATAGGAAAGCGTGTGTGTGTGTCTGGTGCCTTTGAATTTCCACACCCCTGGAGGGAACACTGTATAACTCAAGACAAGACAATGCTGGGCAGACACTATCGGATTTTCATCTACGGCTGATTTATCGAGGTGCTTCAGGAAACCAGAAGGAATATGTTTGTTGTAGGCTTTTAATACTGGAGCTCCCACGGTGACTGCTGTGAGCCATCTTTTGTTTCGGTGGTTTCCAAACATTTGAGATAAGTAGTAGTTGTGGTTGTTCAGTCACTAAGTCGGGTCTGACTGTTCTCGACCCATGGACTGTAGCGTGCCAGGCTCCTCTCTCCTCTGTTATCTCCCAGAGTTTGTTCAAATTCACGCCCATTGAGTTGCTGATGCTACCTAACCATCTCATCCTCTGCCACTCCATTCTCCTTTCGCCTTCAGTCTTTCCCAGCATCAGGGTCTTTTCCAATGAGTTGGCTTTTTGCATAAGGTGGCCTTGGTATTGGAGCTTCAGCTTCAGCGTCAGTCCTTCCAACGAATATTCAGGGTTGATTTCCTTTAGGGTTGAGATAAATAGTTAAGCTTCTGTAATTGGTCTTTGTAACCATATGAAAAATGATTAAGTATTAGCGTCACATGAATTTTTTAATAAAAGTAAGGATTAATGCCATGTTTCATACATGATATTTTACATGTAAAATATCATGTATGAAATGAGATGCCAGTCCAGGTTCAATACACGATACTGGATGCTTGGGGCTAGTGCACTGGGACGACCCAGAAGGAAGGTATGGGGAGGGAGGAGGGAGGAGGGTTCAGGATGGGGAACATATGTATACCTGTGGCAGATTCATTTTGATATGTGGCAAAACTAATGCAATTATGTAAAGTTTAAAAATAAAATTTAAAAAAAAGTAAGGATTAATAATCAGTCAAATATCCTTATTAACATTATCCTTAATTCTTTAGATTTGAATATTCCAGGGAACAGAGATTTCCTGTCCTCTGATAATTATTTTAACATGCCAGAAATGTGACATAGTTATTGAATTCAGTAAACTTCATTGTGTATTGTCACCTCAGTTTGAGATTTGTCAGTATTATATCATCTGTTAGTACTTTGTGATAATCTCTAAAGACATTCGGTAAGCTTTTAAAATTTAATTTTGTATAGCAACTGTGTTTGGTGCAGAACTATGGTGCTCCTTTATTAATTAAAATTAGATCATTGTGCATTGTACTGTAATTAGCAAGTTGAAAGTAACATGTTCTGTCTTTGGCGACAGACATGTGTTTTCCTAGCGTGAGGACCCTAACCTGTGTACACGGCATTTCTCTCAAGTGTGTTTAACCGAAGGAAGCAAGTTTGAATTTGTTTTCTAACTGCATAACTCGTGGGGGCACTGAGATTCCTGTGAGTATCCAGAGGCAGTTCTTTGGTTTCATACTCTCCTTCAGCTGACAAAGAGTGGCAGCTTCGAGCACCAGTTTTTCCATTTTTATACTAAGGTTTCACTTGATGAATCAGAATGTTGAACACATGGAGGTCAGGAGGAGGTGGGCCTTGCCTTTGCAAGTGACGAAGGAAAGCACAGGCAAATAAGTGTGTGCTGTGTATGTTTCCCTGGTCTGGGTGTTTGTAAAAGAAGGCAAAATCTGGTCATTCTTTGTGGGAAAATCACATTCAAGAGTTTCTTGAAGGTTGAAGAAAGGAGCAAGGATGAGTGGGAGCTCTGGGGACAGCAGAGGCTTGGGGTGGCTTTGAGCCCATGGAGGCTTTGGTGACTGGGTGCTGTCCATGACTCGCCGGGACATGAGGGGAGGGTGACTCGCATCCTCGTTGTCAGAACTGAGAATCCAGCACCTCCTGTCATACAGCCGGAGAAAGGATGCTTACAAGGAGTCCTCAGCCCACTCTTTCCTCTCCCTTGGTTGGAGCTGCCTTTTAAAATGATGGATTTGAGGGACTTCCCTGGTGATCCTGCGGTTAAGAATCCCCTTTCCAATGCAGGGGATCTGGGTTTGATCCCTGGTCGGGGAATTGGGATCCCACATGTCCTGGGGCAACCAAGCCCGAGTGCCGCAGCTAGAGAGCCGACCCTGGGCTGGAGCTACAAAGAGCCCGCGTGCCGCAATGAAAGATCCCCGCATGCAGCAACTAAGACCCGATGCAGCCAAATCAATAATAAAAATATGTAAATAAATATTAAAAAAAAATAAAATGGTGGATTTGGAAAACAGAAAAGTAGTCAAGGTGCAAGAAGATGATTCACACCAGGAAGCACTTCATCCAATAAGTTGTAAAAATAAATACACCCCACGACCACGGCAAGTAAGTGTTACGAGTAGAATGTACTGAAAGAACGTCAGAGAGACCTAGGGACCGTGGCTGCAGTTAAACATGGATGTGCCCCGCCTGCTGTTCGCACTTGTGCCTGAAGCCGCCTTCAGTGCTGGTGTGGTTCCAGTTCAAGCTGTGCTCAGTCGCTCAGTCGTGCCCGACTCCCTGTGACCCCGTGGCCTGTAGCCCTCCAGGCTCCTCTGCCCCTGGGATTCTCCAGGCAAGAATACTGGAGTGGGTGCCACTTCCTCCTCCAGGGCATCTTCCCGACCCAGGGATCGAACCTGGTCTCCTGTGTGTCCTGCATTGCAGGTGGATTCTTTCTGACTAAGGCCACCTGGGAAACCTCCTCTGAGCAGGGCACCCAGATACGCAGACCCCCTGCCCCTCGAATCCAGCTGGGCTCCGTTGCCTCTGACTCCCCCGTTTCATGTCCGTTCACCCCAGCGGGGCCGCACGGGCGTCAGTGTCCTCTGTCCTGGTTCCCAAGGACGTGGAGACTTGGCTTAAGGAAATCCTCAGCTTGGCTCCTGTGCAGTTGGTATAAGTCATCGTTCCTGCTTTATAGGCACTCAGACACATTACGAGGCTCTGCCAGGGTTTTTTTTCCTTCCCCAATCAGGGGAAAAAGAGAAAAGATTTCTATCTCAGTTCCTTGGTTCCCTCACAGTGAGAATGAAAATTTTTATGAAGTCTTAAATTTGGTGGTTATTGTCCCATTACCTATAGAAACTGCCGTAAAGACTGCATTTCGCTCCCATCAACACATGCTCTGGGTGCCCCTAACGTGGTCCCAGTGCTCGTCCCGGAAAAAAGGGCCACTCCTCCCCTCTGCAAACGACTCCCATGCAAGCCTTGGTGCGCCAAGGAGGCGGAGTGAGGCATTAGAGCTGCCGTAAAGGGGGCCGCTCCCGGAGAATTGATTCTGAAGGATGAGGGACCCATCAGATGCTCAGGTCAGAAGGGAACTTCCTGGGATTCCTGGAGAAGGTCTCCCAGGTTGAGCCTAGGATCCAGAAATGCCAATCCACCGGGAGCTAAGTCAGGCTGTTTCTCGGGCCCTCCTCCTTGGCTTTCTTGGCCTTGAATTCTCTGGTCTGGCCCACGTTGCCCCTCTCGATGTGATTGGCAGAGGCTTTCAGACGTGGGTGCCCGGCCAAGCTCTCTGCCCTGCTCCTCCTTTGCAGGAGTCAGCTGCCGGTCCAGGTTGGGAGCAGGATGACCTCTGCTGGTCTCTCTCTTTCTGTTTGCCTTCCCAAAGGATTCCTCAGCACATGCAGCTGAAAGCACAAGGCAAACGCCCTCCCTCTGCTGCATTCTTGTAGGCAGGACGACATTTCTTTCAAAGAGGGAAATAAAAGCTCAGGATATTCTTGGGGCTGGTTGCTAAACCTGACAAGGGCTTAATGACTTAATGCATTACAACCAGCAGCTTTTGGCATCCTTCTCCGAGCTCCAGCTGGACTGTTCAGTCCTGCACGCCCGTAGCAGGCAGCGTAGCCAGGGAACGCCAAGTGCAGGTACTGGGCAGATGGGGTTTGCCTGTCTCCTCTGTGAGAAAGGGCATTTCTCTTAATTGACTCAGCAGGTTAATAGTCTCGGGTGCCAGGCTGATACTGTCAGACACCTCTCGGGGAGAAACACTCCTGCTCAGGTGACCCCCAAAACTTATTTATTGACCTTCACCAATCCAGATCCTGATGCTGGGAAACATTGAAGGCAGAAGGGAATGACAGAGGGTGAGATGGTTGGATGGCATCATTGACGCAGTGGACATGAGTTTGAGCAAACTCGGGGAGATGGTGAATGACAGGGAAGCCTGGTGTGCTGCAGTCCATGGGGTGGTAAAGAGTTGCACACGACTGAGCAACTGAACAGCAAGCCAGTCTCTGCCTTTACGAGGGAGGCTGGATGGACCCTGTTTGTGAATCTGGGGTCTTGAGATATGATCTGACCAGCATCAGGTGCTCCTTAGAAGCATCATTGTCTGTGTGCTTTTTATTATTGGCAAATTTGTTTCTGACACATAACAGCTTTCAGTGCTGAATATTTTTTCCCAGATTTTTTTTTTTTAAGAGCAGTTTTGGTTCATTACAATCAAGGGGAATACAGAGATTTCTCATTCACCCCCTGCCCTCTCACACACAGAACCCTCTTCCCTCCCACTATCAGCACCCCTGCTGGAGGGGGCGTTTGTTACAGCTGATCACTTATCTGGCACGCCACGGTCACCAGAGCCCATAGATCAGCTCAGTCAGAGCTCTGCGTTGTATGTTCTGTGGGTTTGGACACGTGCGTAATGACTCATATCCATCATGATAGGGTCCTACCGAATACTTTTACTGCCCTAAAAATCCTCTGTGCTTTTTATGCTTGTCATAGTTGCTTCTGACATTTAACAGCTTTTCTTAATGGGTTTTTATACTGTTGATTTTTATTTTTTTCTGGTTGAAATGACAGGTTAGATGATTGGTCAAATAAGAAAAATTCAGGCACCATCATTTTTATAAAAAGATATTCAGAGATAATACATGTAGTTGGTAAAAAGGAAGATGGCATCTCAGGGGTTCCACCTGTAGCCATCCCCCAGGTAAGGCCAGGAACCGTAATGGGGATGTGCTCCCAGGTACGGGCTGTTCTTATGAACACTCGTCCTTCCCTGACTCCGTAACTTCGCCTTTTTTATGTGGACATGAATCTTGCAGGTCATTTCCTGCCCTTGTTACCAAGTCTACTGCGTATTCCAAAGCACTGTAGGTGTGCCGTGATTCTAAAGTTTGAAAATAGCATCATTTAAAAAGACTTAGGTTTTCTAGTGTGTGTGTATGTATGTGTGTGTGTATGTGTGTATATATATATATATAATATTGTACATGCTATTTACATATTTATATATATACAAAAGCTTTTCTACTATGCTTGATAAAGTCTTGAGAAAGAACATTAAAAAAAAAAAGAGGCAGAGAAATTGGAAAACATAAACTAAATGAAATGGGAGCCTTGAATATGAAACAAAATGTGAAACAAGCTAGATATAAAAGTAAAAGATCACATATAGTCCAGTTGTTTTTAAACATGGCTGCTCATTAGAAACACATCTGAAATGGTAACTAAAAATCTTAATTTCTTTTCTTAAAACAAATGATTGTAATATATAGTGGCACTATATGTTAACTTTGTTCTGTATTTTCTAAGCTTCCTATAAATTTATCGTATTTCCATAATTTAAAATAACAGAAAGAAAACGTAAAGAGATTTGAAGCTGCAAACCATATAAAATTTACTTTTAAAAAAGGTCTGTTTTCTTAGGCTGCACTGGGTCTTTGCTGGGGCACTTGGGGATCTTAGATCTTTCTTGTGGCATTCGGGATCTTTAGCTGGAGCATGTGAGCTCCTGGTTGCTCCATGTGGAATCTAGTTCCCTGCCTAGGGATCAAACCCAGGCCCTCTGCACTGGGAGTGCAGAGTCTTAACCACTGGACCACCAAGGAAGTCCATAAGTGACTTTTGAGAATATTTTTCCTTAAAGGAGTCATCTATTTGGAGAATAAGCACATATTGCAAAATTGTTCAAAACTGGTTTCATCTTAGCGATTTGTAAAGCTCTATTTGATCTGCTTTATATTTTTAAAAATACTCACCTCTAGTGAATGGCTTATTTTTTTGTGTGTGCATTTTTTCAAGGACATGGAAGATAATATCCTGATAGAAGGATTATTTAACTCCAGCCCACCGATTTCTCAGTTGTCTATTTCCTGGCCTCCAAAAATGTATCTGCTTAAGATTAAGTGTGAGATTATTTCAAGATGTCTTTTGTTCTTTGCACTCATAAGAAATGTTTTCTGAAGCAAACGTACATGTGGCCACTATGTGACAACACTGGCTGTATTTTATTTTCATAAGTTATTTTGTACATAGGAGTGCTTGAAGCAATATGTGAGCCTGTGATATAATCCATACAGAATTTGAAAATGGATTTCCAGGAAAAGGTGAAAAGGCTTTAAGGTTCTAAGCCAGGCACGTGCTGGCTGTTGAGGACTGGGCTTCTTCCTTCCAGAGTCCTTACTTGATTTTCTCTCTGTGCTTTCAGAAGCCCCCAGGTAAGGTAAGCGTTTCCCTGTGGGCCTGCCTCGTTGCCTGGAAATTCAGAAGCTCTCGTTCTGTTTCTGCGTGTTCGCAGTATTTGTGTGGACTCTTTTTCCTCTCAGTGAAGAATGACTTTACTTTTTTTTTTTCCTATTATGTGCCCTCTGTGGTGGAGGCTTCTCTGTGAAGGACCTTGAGAGTCCCTGCTAGCTAGATGACTTGCTTTGTCAGTACTTTAATTCCCCACACTCCACCCTGTGCACCGAAGGATGGAGAACATACATCGCGTGTCCTTTGAGGCTGATTTCCCATACCTGACTTCCATGATGATTTCCTGCTTCTGAATTTAACTTTGGAGAAGTGTTTCTGCTTGGGGAAGAAATCCCAAACTCCTTATTTATTTATTTTTTTCATTTTTAGCAATAAGTAGTGTTTTTTTAGTAATGAGTGAAAAATACAATGAAAGGTTGTACAAAGTCAAATCTGATCTCTTCTGTCCCAGGTCCCCCTTCCCATCCTCCGCTGTCACTCGAAATGTTGACAGGCTGGTGTGTATCTTTACACAGTTTTCTTCTTGTTCATAAGTACCTAGGCAATTTTTAAATATATGTACATATTTTCTTTACACATGTAAGCTCAGGTTATTATTGGGAGGAGTATGGGGGGATGTTTTATTTGTGTGTGTTTTTACAAAGTAGAGGTATCATATTTGTACCCTTCATTGATTTGTTAAGAACAGCTTTAGGTTCACATTAACACTGAGGGAAAAGTACAGAGGCTTCCAGAATCCTCCCAGGTCTTACACACGCACAGTACCTCCACTGTCAACATACCTACGTATTTTACATTCTGTGGCTTTGGACAAATGTGTAATGACGCATATGCACCATGATAGCGTCGTATAGAATTATTTCGCTGCCCTAGAAGTCTTGTGTGTCTTGGCTCTTCATTCCTGCCTGAGATTTGAACCCCTGACAACTACCCATCTTTTTACTGGCCCCATAATTTTGCCTTTTCCAGAGGGTCAGATAAAAGTGAAAGCGAAAGTCTCTCGGTTGTGTCTGACTATTTGTGACCCCATGGACTACACAGGCCATGGATTCTCCAGGCCAGAATACTGGAGTGGGTAGCCTTTCCCTTCTCCAGGGGATCTTGCCAACCCAGGAACTGAACCCAGGTCTCCCGCACTGCAGGCGGATTCTTTACCAGCTGAGCCACCAGGGAAGCCCGAGGGTCCAATAGTTGGAATCATAATTATGAGGCTTCTTTCACTTAGTGATATGCATTCAAGGTTCCTTGATGTCTTTTCATGGTGTGATAGTGCTTTTTTCTTTTTCCCAAACTGCTGAATTACAATCTATTTTCTGGAGGCACCACTGTTTTCTGAAGCATTCACCTGCTGACCGATATCTCTGCTGCTTCAGTGTACTGGCATCTGTGAGTGAGCTCCCATCAACGTCTGCGTGCGGGTCTTGATGTGGACCTCAGGCTGCAGCTGCGTGTGTGCTTAGTTGCATTCAGCTCTGTGGCCTCATGACTGAAGCCTGCGGGGCTCCTCTACCCGTGGAATTTTCCAGGCAAGAACACTGGAGTGGGGCACCATTTCCTACTCCAGGGGGATCTTTCTGATCTAGGGATCGAACCCACATCTCTTGCATCTCCAGCATTGGCAGGCAGATTCTTTACCACTAGCACCACCAGGGAAGCCAGCTTCAAGGAGCAAAATTGCCCCAGAATCTTACTATGTTGTTCTGTCAAACTGCCTTTTTTCTTCTGACAATATAACATGGGCATCCCTTCAGCCCAGAGATGCAGATCTAAGTGTTTTGTTTTATTTTATCAGAATAGTCTTTAAATGTTCCTCATCTGCTTTAAACTGAAGGCTATATCATGTCTCCCCTAGCTTTTTTAGAACAAATTTATTAATACTAATTATCTTTGCTGCAAATACATTTGTGTTTGCTCTTCCTGGTGGAAGAGTGTCTCTAATTAATTACCTTATTGTTGTTTATCTTTGGTCGTGCTGGGTCTCTGTAGCTGCATGAGGGCTTGCAGTGAGCCGGGGCTACTCTGCGTAGTGGTGCACGGCATTCTCACCGCGGTGACATCTCTTATTGTGGAGTTCAGGCTCTAGGAGCGTGGGCTTCGGGAGCTGCAGCAGGCTGACTCAGTGGAGTGGCCAAGGATTGATCCCGCGTCCCCTGCAATGGCAGGCGAATTCCTACCTTCTGTACTACCAGGGAAGTCCTGGAAGAATTATTTTAAGACAACACTTGGAAGTTAGGTGTTTGGGAAAGCATTGTAAACAACTTGTCGGAGTCTAGATAAAGAACATGACAGATGCATGCATTCAAGTGAGTCAATGCAGTACGTGTGTAGAGCTTAAGAAATATTAACATGAGCTTCGATGCTATTTTCAGCTCAGGGTCGTTAGATGTGCCCTTGGCCCTCAAGTGTGTCCCTCTACCATTTCCTGGTATAATCTTTAGCCAGACTTTTGGGTTATCCGTTTGCTCTTCTGTATAATTTCATCACATATTCATGTATTCCTTAAAAATATTTTCTTATGTTTAGCCTGCTTTAGTCCTTGAAACATTCAGTACATATTTTTCAGTGACAAGCTTTTACTTTCCACATTATGGTTTTGTAATGTATCCATGTTGATGGGTGCATCTCTGGTTCATTCAGTTTCTTCACTGTGTACTATTCCCATTGTGGGAATAGCTATGACTGAGTTATCCCCTTTTCACGCTTGGACACATATGGTTAGGACTCTGAACTCCCAATGCAAGGGGCTCAGGTTCCATCCCTGGTCAGGGAACTAAGTCCCACATACCACAGCTGAGATCCTGTGTGCTGCAATGAAGACCCAGCACAGTCGAACAAATAAATAAATCTCAAAAAAAAAAAATAAAAAAGATTATCCATCTCACCATCTCCAAGCACACCTGTTTGAAAGATTCTCCGGGTTATGCACCTGGGGTTATAATGTTGGGTCAACATCTCTTTTAGGCATATTCATCCTTAGGCATGGAGACGTCCCCATTCTTCTTAAGCTCTAAAAGTCTGCAAAGTAATCATGAAACATAGACACAAGCCCCTGTGATCCCTCCTCTGACTCATCTTCCTTCTCTTTTCTTAATCCAGACTTAAATCTATAGAGTCATTTAAATGTACAGTCACCCCTTCTATACGATGGAGACATCCTGGGACCTGAACCTTGGCACTCTCCTCTGTCTCTCTTGAGCTTCCAGCTCTCCTGGGTGCCCAGAGCATCAAACCAAGGCAATTTAGAACAGAATTTTCAACTCAATTCTGTGCCCTGTTTATCTTGAGTTCCTGCTAGCAGGTACGAATAATGATGGATTGTGAACAAATAGCTCTGCCTTGTTTTTCTAGACCCTGAAATAGACAGGATGGCTTTGATAATCCTCTTTGACTGATGGGCATTTTTCGTATCCAGATCTCATTCAGAGGCTTAAAATATGCTTCCACAAGGTTGATTTCAAGATAAATTATATGGAGCTAAAGAAAATAAAGGCAGAAAAACCTTACACATAAGATGATTTACAGACATTTTCAAAGTAGTCAAAATCCAGTTTTGATTTTTTTTCCTTTGCAAACACAAACAAACAACCCCCCCCCACCCGCCAGAAGATAATTGCAAAAAACGTCTAAATAACCTGAGCAGTAGAGCAAGATTTCCCTTTTATTACCCAGTACTTTCAGCCTCCAGGAACTGCACCTCTTCTATTCAAATGTGGCTCTGAATATTCATTTGTGTTTCTGCGGCTGAGTTATCTGCCTGCACCTTTGCATCTGAAAGGTTAACTCATGGAGACTCAGCTTCCTGTTAACTGAATCTTAGCTGTGACAGTAAGACGAGTTCCCAGGGATGGCCCAGTGGAACCCCAGGTACCTGGGAGCCAGCTGCAGAATTCATGAATGATGTTCTTATCTAGAAGGTGTGTGGGAGGCCAGATCCTAGGGCTGCATCAGGGGACACAGAGCCCAGGAAACCGCCTTTGGAGTCCTGAGCTACTGGAACCTGTTTGTCAAGGTGTCACTTATTGCATTGACTCTTTAAGGACCAAGTTTGAAAGGAGCTTCTGTGAGCTCTTCTACCAAACTCCACACAGAAGTAAATATTTGGTCAAAACATTTAAAAAGTCCTTGGAGCCAATCTGAAAGTGAATGATACAGACACGATAGCAAGGCCAAGCAGAAGGGAGTTTAGCACCTGGCTTTAGAAGCATCCCCAGCTTTTAAGGGAAGACGTCTTGCTACTTAGTGGAAAGTCAGCAGAGCAGTGTTTATCGTTCGGAGAGAGCATGGTACCTAGGAGGTGCCACCTTTTTCATCTGTTCATGATAATATTTATTGAGCCTTCCCTGGTGGTTCAGTGGTGAAGAATCCACCTGCCAACGCAGGAGACAAGAGTTCAGTCCCTGGTCTGGGAAGATCCCCCACGCCATGGGCAGCTAGGCCTGCGTGCCACCACTGCTGAGCTCGGTGTTTCGGTTACTGAAGCCCGCCTAGAGGCCCTGCTCTGCAACCACAGAAGCCACCACAGTGAGAAGTCTGCACCCCGCAGCCAGAGAGGAACCCTGCTCGCTGCAACTGGAGCAAGTCTGCATGTGGCAGCAAAGACCAAGCACAACCAAATATAGATACACAAACCAAAATTTTAAAAAGAAAATATTTCCTAATTGTTGGAAGTATGGAGGACAAGGCATTGGAAATCCAAACAAAGCTTACGTTGGCTACATTCTTAAAATGTATATTTGGATTCCTTGAGTGTTTATGCTTTCAAAGATTACGCCAAGAATAAAGGGAGTCCTGGACTGAGACTGTCACATGTTATCAAGTCAAAAGATTCGCATGACATTCTCCGAACATTTTTGTTTTTTTAGGTTCCTTGACCTAAAATAGGATAAATTGTACTGAAGTATTTAGGTAGTACTGGTAATTAGAGGCTGTCCGCAAGTGTATCTATTTTTAAAATATCTTGGTGCATAATGTTGGCATTTCTTCTTTAATCTTTTCTTTTTTTAAAGAAGAGAATCTGCCTGTGACAAATGACTATTTCCATGGGGATTAAAGTAAATATTTAATAGGAGAAAACATTTTACTTTTATGCTTTCTTAAATTTCAGCAACTGTATGATTTTGAAAAGTATCAAATGCCTGCATATATTAATGTGTGTGACATAAAAGTTATTTCCTTCTCTAGTCCCTAAAAATACTCCCTTTATTTAGAGCTTGGCAGGTTGTCTTCAAAGAAGTTTTTCTTTTTAGTTGAAGTATAGTTGATTTACAGTGCTGTGTTAATTTCTGCTGTACAGCGTAGAGATGCAGTTATCCGTGTACATGTTCTTGCGACTTTGCCTTTCAGCCTCTGGGCTGGACCACCTCACTGTTCCGTCTGCTGGAAAATGAAGAGGCTCAAACCCACTCTCATACTTGAGGGAAAGGCTGCTGTCGATAACCTCAGAACTTCTCCAGTGCAATAATAATAATGCACCACGCCCTCACATGCTCCCGGGTTTTACCGTGCAGGAAACACACTTAAGTCTCCATCCTGTTGTTTGAGGTGTTGCTTTTCCTCCTTCCTTTTCAATGTGGACGAAGCTTGCCAACTTGCTCACTGAACAGAAGATTTAGATCTGAGTGGAAAGTAGTTGCACTGTGCCTGTGAGGCCCGGTCTCGCTTCCGAGAGGAGCAGGCGTCCTGCAGGGGGCGGCACCATTTCCATCGGAGCTGAAACGCAGCCTTGCGGTCCTTCCCCGGGACCTGCCCACGCCCTTTGCCTTTCAGAAGTTGGCGTGTGTCGGTTACTCTGTCAGCTCTGCTTTGCTCGCTGGCACTGCAGGTTATAGATATTTGCAGGACAGAACTTTTTTTTTCCTGTTACTGTTCCCAGCATCTGCTTGTGTCCCCTGGTGCTTCCTTGCAGGTGACATGACCGTCCACTGTGATCTGCTATTACGGAGCTCATGTCCGTCCGAGCCAGCAGATGCGAGTGGTCTCGGTTTCCTTTGCCTTCACTCATTTCAAGCTCCCTGTTCTTGTCTGTCCCGCCTCCAGTTCTCTCCTGAATTGGAGGCCGGTACGCCGTCTCTTTTTCTAAGCCGGTTCTAGGTGTGCCTGATTTCTCCCCCTCACCTTTTTAGCATTTGCTGCAACTACTCTTCCGTGTCTTCTTGATCCCCCATCTCTATGGCGCCTTCAATCTTTCTCAGCATCAGGGTCTTTTCCAATGAGTCAGTTCTTCGCATCAGGTGACCAAAGTATTGGAGTTTCAGCTTCCTTCCAATGAATATCAGGACAGATCTCCTTTAGGATGGACTGGTTGGATCTTCTTGCAGACCAGGGGACTCTCAAGTGTCTTCTCCAAAACCACAGTTCAAAAGCATCAATTCTTCGGCACTCAAGTTTCTTTATAGTCCAACTCTCACATCCACACATGACCACTGGAAAAACCATAACCTTGACTAGATGGACTTTGTTGGCAAAGTAATGTCTCTGCTTTTTAATATGCTATCTAGGTTGGTCATAACTTTTCTTTCAAGGAGCAAGCGTTTTTTATTTTCATGGCTGCAGTCTCCATCTGCAGTGATTTTGGAGCCCCCCAAAATAAAGTCTGTCACTGTTTCCATTGTTTCCTCATCTATTTGCCATGAAGTGATGGGACCAGATGCCGTGATCTTAGTTTTCTGAATGTTGAGTTTTAAGCCAACTTTTTCACTCTCGTCTTTCACTTTCATCAAGAGGCTCTTTAGTTCTTCACGTTCTGCCATAAGGGTGGTGTCATCTGCACATCTGAGGTTATTGATTTTCTCCCAGCAGTCTTGATTCCAGCTTGTTCTGTTCACCATTTGGTAATTCCTAGCGAATACCCATCTGTTGCCGCCACTTCTAACTACCACCCCACTCACTGCCTCCTCACCCCTCCCTTCTGGAACTGTTCTGTCCTGCCATCCCAAGCATCCTCCGGTAAGTATATCCCATGCCCATCAGATAGCCCATCATCCTTCTGGATGTTTCCCAGGCATCAGATTACTTCTTTCTTGTTGCTAGGACGCATTGCCTAATTGCCTAACCATTATTTTTGGATAGAAAACGTTTGAGGGTAGAAATAATCACCCTAAATTTGTACATGAATAAATTGATCCTCAGAAAGATTAAGTAATCTCCCTGGTTTACGTTATATCTGAAAAAATTGGAATTCTTTCACGACATGGTTGTTGTTTTTTTTAAATACACTGTAATCCCTTATTTATGACCCTAACTTTTATTTATTTTACATCTTTCAGCACTTTTTATCACTGTCTTTTTATGGCATCTTTTCACATAACTGTCCTTATAATATTGTCCTTTTAATATTTTCTTTTCAGCTTCCTTTGTTTCTGCTTCTTATCTCCCTGAACAAACCTTGACTTCTCTGCAAGCGTGTATGCCCTGCACCTGTGTGTCCCACCATTTGCCAGAAGCCTTTCCTTGCTTTTTGCCTCGCTAGTGGTTCACCTCTTATCTACAGCGGGCCTTTTCCCCATGTTGTTGCTTTGTCTTCCTAACATCCACTTTTAATTATAAACTTTATCAACCAGATGAGTATTCTTTTTCTTTATTATTTTATAACTTTGAAATATTTAAGTTATTTTTAGGGATAAGGAACGTTTCATGAACCATCTTTCTGCCAAAACATCTCTCTATTTAGGTTTATGTCCTTGGGATCCACTCCCACAAGCAGTGTTGCTGAGTCCAAGGCATTTTAAAAGAGGATTTAATTTGGAGGTGTCAATTTGGAGATTGGATGAACAAAACAGAAAATCATATTTAAAGTGCAAGCTTAAAAGCTAAAAATGAAATACTACCTACAAATCAGAAAAGATTTAGATGCCTATTTATGTATTATTGTTCAACATGTAAGCAACAAGTTGCCTTGATTCTAAGCCCATCATGGATCTCAGTGCATGGTCAGGAGCTCGCATTTCTACAAGTATGCTTGAATTCCATCACTTTCCTCCTTGGTAACATTCCATATTTCATTTTGTCAACCATTGAGATACCCAGCCCAACAGTGGGGACCCAGGTTGGTCCTTATACTAAAGCAAGATTTCACTGGTAATTGAATTCTGGTTCATTAATTTCCTAGATGCTCTTGCCTGCTGGGAAATTCTTTTGCCTTCAGAACAAAAAGTGTTCACAAGTGTGACCAGATAGAGGAATTCATAGAAGCCTTCAGTTGTCAGATGGGTGAGCTCTGCTAGGAATGGATGGAGTCAGGTGAGGATTTGAGCACAGTCTTAAGGCGAGGAATCGTTGGCTGGGGAAGTGGTCTCCTGGTTGTAGCCTCCATCCGTGGGTCTGTGTCAGGGGCAGGGTCTGGTGTTCTTGCGTGGTTTATCTTATAGCTCGGATCCGGGCAAGTCCAAACAGAGTGTGCACTGACCTTCATTTCTCCTCTTCCCTCCAGCTGTTGTCTGGCCAGAAGGGTAGAGAGGGGGATGGTTGGAGGAGATCCTCATTCATTCACTTGTCACTGTAGGTGATTGCCACATGCCCATGTCCTAAGTGGCGGGCGTTTAGTGCTTCACCCACCAGCCTTGTCCCCTGTCCTCACTGAAGTTCTGTTATAAGAGAGAGGGAGCGCGGAGGAGAGAAAAGGCACAGGCAGGGAAAAGCAAGAAACGCACCACCGCCAGGCACCTGGTGCCGTTGTACCCAGACCCCGCTCACGGGACGACCGCTACGACCCGCTCCTTTCCGTGTAACTTGACTTTGCCCCTGACTTCTGGCTTTGAGATGAAGACTGGCTTTTTAATCGGATTCTGCACATCGCTTCCTTGGAACTGCCTAGTGTGAGCGGTTTAAGCAGTTTCACACTGGGTTTTATTTCATTAGTGATGCTGTGTTTGCATTATAATTCTCATAAACTGATCATATGTTGATTTTCTGCAAGCCAAAAGGATGAGAACCCTACTGTGTGTGTGTTGAGCCTACTGTGCTTTGACAGGAGGTTCTCAGCTCCTAGGGATCTCTCGTCCTATCCTTAAAAACAAGCAAACAAACAAAAACCAGCCAAGATGTATCTTGAAAAGATTTCCAGTCAGTAAATGTTAAGTTCATTTACCAGTTTTTTACCTGTTCGGAGACCCTCATGGAAACCGTGGTAAAGTCCTGCTTTGGACAGGTAATGCCAGCATACTGCCAAGGTGAGCATGATAATATATACTTTTGCATATTGAAGAATAAGTTTTTTTTTAATATGTTGGTACCATCTATCACAGGGAAAAGTCACATGGAAAATATAAAAATGTTACAGTATAATTACATTCATTAATCTAAGAGCATATCATAATATTTGAAAAAGGGTTTCCTTTATAGCAATATGAGCATAATTTGAGTTAATATGCAGCAGTATATGGGAGGCTGCACGATTGAAAATATTGTTGTGTCAATATAGAATCTGCTATTTTTTTATATCACTAACAGTAGAGCCAGATGACTTTGATGCAAAATGGGATCATCAAGTCATAAAATTTTGAACTGGAGGGATCTTTTTACTTTCCAGCTGGAGGTGGAAGTGGGGGAGTTGTCTTTAAATGAGAAAAATTGGTAACATGAAATCACTGCAGATGGTGACTGCAGCCGTGAAATTAAAAGACACTTACTCCTTGGAAGGAAAGTTATGTCCAATCTAGATAGCATATTCAAAAGCAGATACATTATTTGCCAACAAAGGTCCTTCTAGTCAAGGCTATGGTTTTTTCTGTGGTCATGTATGGATGTGAGAGTTGGACTGTGAAGAAGGCTGAGTGCCAAATAATTGATGCTTTTGAACTGTGGTGTTGGAGAAGACTCTTGAGAGTCCCTTGGACTGCAAGGAGATCCAACCAGTCCATTCTGAAGGAGATCAGCCCTGGGATTTCTTTGGAAGGAATGATGCTAAAGCTGAAACTCTAATACTTTGGCCACCTCATGTGAAGAGTTGACTCATTGGAAAAGACCCTGATGCTGGGAGGGATTGGGGGCAGGAGGAGAAGGGGACGACAGAGGATGAGATGGCTGGATGGCATCACCGACTCGATGGACGTGAGTCTGAGTGAACTCCGGGAGTTGGTGATGGACAGGGAGGCCTGGTGTGCTGCGATTCATGGGGTCGCAAAGAGTTGGACACAACTGAGCAACTGAACTGAACTGAGCTTGTCAACGACTAGGACAGCTGGCTTCTGACCTCCATACTCTCCCTACCTGCCGCAGGTAGGGGCAGAAGACTGGACTTTTATCAGACTTTTCTCACTCCACTGGCTAAGGAAACTCTTGGCAAGGACCCCCTCCAGTTTGCACTTAACAAGACAAAGCCAGTTCTCTCTACTGTGCACAGCTGATGCTTATTGTCTCTACCAAATTGAAATTCGGGATTGTTTCCCCATTTTTTCCCTCCTATTTTGTGCTTTTATTTACAAATCAAAGGGTCATTAGTGTTATTAGGGTTGAATTTCTAGATCTTGTTTATTTAGTTCTCCAAATTTAGTTGGGTCTGTGGATTTGCCCTCAGGTTTTCCTTTGAGGTGAAAATATACTGGAAGTCAAAGAAGAAACTGTCCATTCATTGTGGTTGAACTGGACTTGCTGAAATACATTCTTATAAGTCCTAAAAAGTGTGAACTTGTGGATTCATTATCTGTTCATTGCAGCCCCAAAGAAGTAAAGGTTTTCATTCACCTAACTACTATTTTGGGGTTACTTACTTAGCTTTTCTCTAACTTCCTCATTTCCCATTTCATTCCACTCACTCACATCTTGGCCATTTTGTCTATAGAAGGGATGGAGTACTAGGTCCTCTAGAGATGATTAATTTTTTAAATTTAATTATGATGAAATATACAAACACAAAAATGACCACCTCCCCTTTTTAAGTGTACAGTTCAGTGACTCTAAGTACACTCACACTGTTATGCAACTGTCATCACCAAGCATCAGCAGAACTCTTTTCATCCTTCCAAACCGAATCTTTTATACCCATTAATCAATAACTCTCCATCTTCCCCTCCGTCAGCCCCTGGCACCCCGGCACCCTTCTACTTTCTGTGTCTGTGAATTTGGTTACTGTAATGATGAGGGCTGGGTGTGAAAGCGCTTCTTGGTGTGGAATCCGCTGGTCTTCTTCTCTGTACAGGTGTAGCCCACTTGATTCCAGCACCGAGTGAGACCCTATCTTTCTTCCATTCATGTCCATCTCTGCCCCCAGCCCAGACCGCTCTGTGATACTAACCAGGCCCCCAGTCTACACTGTGGCAGGTGAAGACAGCCCTTACCCCTTTGACTGTCTGTCCTGCAGCCCTGTTCATGGCTCACATTGTCCCCATCCTTATGGATGGAGCGTCTCAAGTCTTGAGACAGTCTCTTCATGTTTCTGTATCCTCAACCTCTCCCCTAGCCCCTGGCACAGAGTACAGGGTCAGAATAAATGCTGAGAGCTTTCGGGATAAATGACAGAAGCAAGCACAAGTATTCAAAGATGCCGTCTGGTTCACGTTCCTTCCGCTCCCCTGTCCTGGATTGATCCTTGTGCTATCTCCCTGGGTAATGAGCGGTTGCCTTTCTCTGCTGACATGACATTTAAAGGTACAGTAGTGTAAGGTCTGTCCAGAGCGAGTGAGGGGAAGGGAACCTGTCCCCGGGAAGTGGGCAGTGCTCAGAGTCACAGTGTCTCGGAATGATGGTCTCTCGTGTGAGCCTCATGGCTTATCTTTCCTTTACTGGGTTTCCTTCAGTTATTTCCCTAATTTGATGCAGAACTTGGTGCTTTTTCAATTAAAAACTCTTGAAGTAAATAAACCTTTGGGAGGACAGTCTATATCTTGGGATGTAGGGCTTTTCTGTTGCAAAGCCTCCATCAGAGGAGAGTGAAAAACTGAGCCATGTGGTGCCTGGCCTCTGGGCAACCGTTATGGGAGAATGTCTGACACTGTCTTGATTTCAATTATGTTCTGTCAGGGAGACGCTATTCGAATAGCATGAGGCGGTGTTTTTGTCTTTGCCGTCTTGAGCCCTGAGTGTAGGGAGGGAAGTCGCTGTCTGAGCTCCCAGGAGCAGCACAGGGAGCTACAGATGCTGAATTTTATACATGCTGATGTTTCCAGCCTTTATTTTTAATCAAGATTTGTGCTTACAAACAGCCTGTTGAAAGTACTTGTGTAATTAGCTTAATAAATCACCTTTCTGTCACTGGTCTCCCTATATCCCTGAAAAAGACACAGAGTCCCTGAGTCAGCATAGTTTGCCTTTTTTTCACCATGAGCTTTTAGGAACTACAGACGTATTCTGCATACCCACAAATTCTGGGGTTGTGAAATTTAAATATCTTTTTTCCTTTTTTTTTTTAATTGAATGATAGTTGATATACAATATCATCTAAGTTACAGATGTACGCTATAGTGATTCACAGTTTAAAAATTATACTACATTTATAGTTATTATAAAACACTGGCTATTAATATGTTCCCTGTGTTGTACCGTGTATTCTTTGTTGGTGATTTTAGACCTAACAGCTTGTACTTTTTAGTCCTCAGCCTCCGTCTTGGCCTCTTCCCTTCCCTCTCCCTTCTGGAAACCGCTAGTTTGTCCTCTGTATCTGGGAACCTGCTTCTTTTTAGTTATTCAGTAGCTCTTTTCAAGCGTTTCTTCCTTTGCTGTACCCAAGTTTTAAAGACTGTTTAAGTGAGAGTGTGTCAAATTGACCTCAGGATAAACTTCACTGGGTTTGATTGGCAACGCATGCAAGGTTCATTTTGTTAACCTTTTTGATTATAAATCTTCAAATAATAAACATGTTTTCTTGGCAGATGAATCTTATAGTTTCTCTAGGTAGAGATCTACCCTTTTTGGTATTGCCTTTTCTCCTGGTTTAAAAGGTTACCTTGGTAATTTAAAGTAGACGACTCACAGAAAAGTTGTGGAGATCATACCGCATGTCCACCTGTAGCTGCCGCCCAGTCTCCCCCAGTGTTAGCATCTTACATACTATGGTACGTGTGTCACAGTAAGCAATCAGACCTGAAAACCACTATGAAATCATGAAGTTGTTTGATTATTTCATTTTAATGATCAGAACAAAAATAGAAACAATGGAAACCTGCAGCTTGTGAGGATATCTTGAAAGCAAGTGGCTTAGAACTGTTCACAAAAGCTAACCATTAAATTCTGGATACTTATTGTATAGAAACTAAAAATCAGTTAGTCTTATCAAAATCACCTTTTAATGCCCTTGCTATTTTTAGTCCACAATTTTTTGAGCCTGATAATTACAGTTTGCTAATGTACTTTAATTCCTACTTATTTAATACCTATTATTCTTCTCTACTTATTTAATTCCTATTATTCTTCAGCAAGGAACTGGTGGAGAGGACCAAGCATCATATACAAGCTCGCAGGGAGCTCTGAGCTTGTGGGAGAGTGATGTGTGTCTCTATAGAGCACTGGATTTTTAATGACACTGGTCCGTTTTCCTTAGCCCACCATCTTCTTTTGTACCCAGAGAAACCAGGAAATATGACCTGACAGTGAAAATCAAGGTGGAACCCACGTTTCTTGGTTCACCCCAGGGTGAAAGGATAAAGTTCAATGATGCCAAGAAGTACTGTTGAGTGGTAAATGAGCTACCATAGTCTTCTGAGAATTCCACCGCCTGAGGTTTGCTTTCTGCTACTTATCTTATCAAAATGTCTGGGAGACTCAAACTAAAATAAGACACTCATGTTTTCTTGGTTATGTGTTCATAACTATGCTCTGGGCTCACATGTGCCTTCCTAAAAATTTATGTATTTCCTTTCTGTCCCTGAAAAATCAGGGTTTTTGATAAGCCATCAATTATTTAATAAAAAAATGTCCTATTTTTAATTCTATCCAAAGACAACTTTTTACCATGTTTTTTAGGATAGAGAATGGCTATTAAAAAACACTAATGTTTTAAAATGCATATAATTTTTTTAAAACTATGGCTTAAATTATTTGGGAATAATTTTTAAATTATTTGGGAATAATAATTCCTTGAATGAAGAAATTCAAGGAAAAATAGATGAGAATTTAATGCAGGATTTTGAGGGAAGGGCAAGAAGAAGTGTATATGATATTAAAAAAATCACTAAAACTCAAAATAGAAAGTTCAGATATATTTTATTGAACCTGAATATGTTAGCTGGTCTTTTGGAATAAGAAAAAAGTTATATGTAGCCATTAGGCTAGAAGTATCAGAAAGATTACTATACGTACTTTTGTAATCTATTTATGAGTAAGTTACTTTACATAAGGGGCTTCCTTGCTGGCTCAGTTAAGTAAAAAATCTGCCTGCAGTGCAAGAATTGCAGGAAACCTGGATTTGATCCTTGGGTCAGGAAGATTCCTTGGAGTAGGGCATGGCAACTCACTCCAGTATTCTTGCCTGGAGAATCCCATAGACAGAGGAGCCTAGTGGGCTACAGTCCATAAGGTTGCAAAGAGTTGGACAGAACTGAAGCAAAGGTCGGTCTAGTCAAGGCTATGGTATTTCCAGTGGTCATGTATGGATGTGAAAGTTGGACTGTGAAGAAAGCTGAGCTCTGAAGAATTGATGCTGTTGAACTGTGGTGTTAGAGAAGACTCTTGAGAGTCCCTTGGACTGCAAGGAGATCCAACCAGTCCATTCTAAAGGAGATCAGTCCTGGGTGTTCTTTGGAAGGAATGATGCTAAAGCTGAAACTCCAGTACTTTGGCCACCTCATGCAAAGAGTTGACTCATTGGAAAAGACTCTGATGCTGGGAGGGATTGGGGGCAGGAGGAGAAAAGGGACGACAGAGGATGAGATGGCTGGATGGCATAACCAACTCAATGGACAAGAGTTTGGGTGAACTCCAGGAGTTGGTGATGGACAAGGAAGCCTGGCGTGCTGCAATTCCTGGGGTCGCAAAGAGTCGGACACGACTGAGCGACTGAACTGAACTGAAGCGACTTAGCACGCACGTGCTTTATAGACGTAAAATCTATGTTTACAAAATATTTCCCAAAATTCACATTTTCCACCAATTAACTCTGTTCTCTCTCTGCCAGTAAATCTGAATTAGAGAGGTTTGGGAGTCATATGTTGTGTCAAAAATATACAAAGTAATTGATGGAACAAGAATTGTAATTTGCTAGCAGACTCCTCATAATTGAATTTTCTAAGTACTAAACTGACTTTTTTTAAATAATAGAATATTTTATTGGTAAAGACAGGAAAGGAGTGAGTTGTAGTCAATCAAGTAAAGAGGTGCTCCTCCTTACTCCATCAGTGGTACAGGCAAGAGAGGGCTGTACCAGAGACGTCCCTGAAGAGGACGCAACATTTTCTCTGACTACCATTCTTTCCTTTGAGATCGCAGAGACCCAACACAGGAAGCAGCCAAGCCTGTCCTTTTCTTTTTATTCTGTTCACCGTCTTATGTTGATCCAGACCGCCAGCAACCAAATGCAGGGCTTAATCAGTTTTGTCTAATTAACTACAATTAGACTGAAGAATTTGTCTCCAAGGAGTGAGGGTTTGGAAGAATTAGGAGATGTTACCCTTTCGAGTTCTAGCTGTTCAATATATAGCTTAGACAATAATAAGCTGCTGCAAAAGTACTTTTTTCACTATTTCTTTCTGTAATTGCCACGGAAGGAATGGCATTCCTGTACACGAGAGTGCAAAGAGAAAGCCAGATAAAACCTGTCATCCCTAAGAAGTAGTTAACACAATATGCTCCTTCCCACGTGAGCACCAAAACTGTTAAGTGCTTTGAAGTTTTCCTAATAGGAAGCTAGCTCTCCCCATCATATTGATGGCATTGTGGACTGAGGTAGGATCTAATTTGAATAACTATGTCTTAGACACAGGAATGGAGAAGGAAATGGGAACCCACGCCAGTATTCTTGCCTGGAGAATCCCATGGACAGAGGAGCCTGACAGGCTACAGTCCGTGGGGTCGCAAGAGTCGGATACGACTTAGCGACTAGATCATCAGACACAGGAAACTTGGAGGCAAATAAAGTTGAGCACTGAGGTCCCCGTCTGTCTTTGCTTCTGTCTTACTTTCTGCCCCCTTTGATCAGTTCCCTTAAAGGGGCTCGTGGGCTCCCAGCTCCCAGGTTCCTGGGACCTTCCCAGCGGTGATTAGGGAGCACAAATCTGCCTGGACTGAGTTTCCTCTGCTTCTCTCCCCACGTCTGCTGGGCGGGGGGGCCTGTTCCGTTCCGCACCAACACCGGTGTCACCCCATGCTGACCCTGCCACGCTCACACACAGTTCTCTCTAATGGGGCTTTTCTCCCCAGACACAGGGGCGGGCACCCGTGGCTTATTCCCATTCATATTCCAAACCCCAGCAAAGGACCTGGCCTGTAGCAAGTGATGATACGTGCCCCTGTTGATGAGTGAATGGATGCAGCCAGCTAGCCTTGGGCGGCTCTTCTTGACTCCGTCCTCACCAGTCAGCTCTCCAGCGCTCTCGGAACAACACACTTGTAAAGATGGCCCTGTGCAGCCTCTCCTTTATCTGTTGCACTTGGCTTAATCTTTGACCCCATTGCTCCAGAGCTTCTGTCCTGGATACTGTCTCTTCAGGGTCAGGGGAGCATGAATGCCTGGTGAAGACCCCTGGCCATCGCAAGGACCCCTGAGCGCGGGGGGAAGGTGATTGAGACTAATCAACATGTGTTGAGAAGTATTTAGTCATTTACTTGGTGGCGTCAGGTCTTAGACACGCCAGATCTTATGTTATGGCCCATGGATTCTCTAGTTCCATGGGCTTAGGTGCTCTGTGATATGTGGGACCTAGGTCCCAGACCAGGGATCAAACCCACCTCCCCTGCTTTGCAAGGCAGATTCTTAACCTCTAGATCAGCAGAGAAAGCCCTAACCAACACATTTTGCAAGTAATGTTTCTAAGGCCTCTGTTTTGTTTCTTCAAACTTGCTCCAAGCACCCATCTGACGGGCAGGAAGCAGACACAAAATAGGTGTGAGATGGGCTTGCGTGTCCTCTGCTGGCTTCATTCTGAGCCATCCGCCTGCAACCCCTGATCTGAAACGCTTGACTGCAGTGGATGGTCTGGACACTTTACCCTGACTCTGGTCTTCACAGAAATGACCCTGCTCTTCCTGGACTGGAAATGCTGCCTGCTGTTAGAAAAGGCTTCCTCCCTCGCAGTTACAAAGGGACGGTGGTGCGTAGAAAGGGGTGGGTCCACAGTGATGTCCAAGCCCCTGCCTCCCCAGCCACTCAGGGTTCCAGGTAGTGAGAATCTCACAGTTCTTCCATGCTGGCAGAATTGGAATGAGCCTCCTTTAATCCGTGACTCTCCCATTCAGGCACCAACAGTGAGATTTCACTGTGGCTCAAACACACTCAGATCTGGAAGCCACGCCTTCAAGCTCCTCCGAGTAGCATGTGACAAGGTGGGGCTTTTCGAGTATCGAGTAAGCCTGATGTATTGGATGTTCCTGAAAGTGAAAAGTGAAAGTCAATGTTGCCTCATTGTGACCCCATAGACTCCTCCAGGCCTGGATTCTTTACTGCTGAACCACTGGGGAAAAAAATTATTTCATAGCAATTATGGCAACATAAGGACTTATTAAATACACAAGAAATGTTAACCATATAAATACCTAGCAAGACTCTAATTACGTCAAATTTTCTCAGAATTTTACTGAAGCCATTAGCATCTGAAAAAAATAAATATGTTTTTTTTTCTGTCCAATTTTAGAGATCTCTTTTATTACACATATTTCTTTGTATGTTATTGAATTTCTCTGTTCTTTCAAGGCAAACTTTTTTTTTTTTTTTTTTACAGCAGTGATATGCACAGCCTGTTTGCATGTCCTCAGGGCTTCAACACATTCTTCTCTGTATTCTGTTTTCTATGAAGATAATTTTAATGTTTCAAAAAGAGCCACAGTTTCCCTGGCCCATTTTTCATACAAATGGATTATGCTCGCAGGTTATAGAGGGAGGGGACACGAAACATCTGACTGCAGGACACCCCCGGGTCCTGATGAAGGGTGTCCGGGGAACCCTGCAGAGAGGTCTGTCTGAGTCACAGGTCCCGAGGTGATGGAAAGATCTTCTCTTGTCTGCAGGGCAGGGAGCAGCACAGTGCACTCTGCAGAATGGTCTCTCCAGTGCTCTACAAAGTCTGTTAGCAAAGTGAGGTTGTCTGCTTCTCCAGTTTTGCTGGATGATATGGCTGCATTGTGCTCACTGCTGGCTACCAGGGCATTCATGTTTGGTTTTGGTTTTAGCCCTGTGTTTTGATCGAAGCTTATAAAAATCTGACATGGCTCATGTAGGGTGGAAGCCATGGGCTGCACCTGTATGTACTTGTTACTGCCCCGTGGGCAGGAGAAGAGGGCAACAGAGGATGAGGTGGTTGGATGGCATTACCAGCTTAATGGACATGAGTTTTACAAACTCCGGGTGATAGTGAAAGCAGGGAAGCCTGGTGTGTTACAGTCCGTGAGCAAAGAGTCAGATATGACTTAGTGACTGAGCAATAATAACAACAACAAAATAGACTCCCCCACCACGTCTTACAACAGGGCCCTGGGCTTTTGCTACAGGTGCAGAAGTGCACAGGTTTTCCAGCATATCAGGCTGTCATTATTAATGCAGTGTCCATTCAAATGATCAGGCAGCTTTGCTTTAAGACTCATCTTTTTTTTTTTCTCCAGGGCAACATTTAAATCTGCTTTGGATATGCTAACTTGGAGACAAAGCTCTCTTTAGGGAACAGCTAGACGATGAATCCCCAGGTGGTTTCTCACACTCAGAGGTTCTCACAGCAACCTCACTGCAGACATGTTTTGCAGACAGGAACGTGGCACTTTGCTGCTGTTGTTGTTCAATCCCTAAGTCTTGTCCGACTCTTTGCTGTCCCATCGACTGCAGCATGCCATGCTTCCCCGTCCTTCACTATCTCCTGGAGTTTGGTCAAACTCATGTCCATTGAATTGGTGATGCCGTCCAACCATCTCATCCTCTAGTGCCCCCTTCTCCTTTTGCCTTCAATCTTTCACAGCATCATGGTATTTTTCCGATCAGTCAGCTCTTCGAATCAGGTGACCAAATTATTGGAGCTTTAGCTTCAGTCCTTCCAATGAATATTCAGGATTGATTTCCATTAGGATTGACTGGTTTGATCTGCTTGCAGTCCAAGGGACTCTCTAGAGTCTTCTCCAGCACCACAGTTCTACGAGGTACCAAAAAACTGTGCTATATTGTCAACAAATTAGGACATGCAATTCAAGTGGATTGTCAAAAATACTTTGGTGCATGAATTCCTTTAGAGAAGTATCATTGACCAGTAGGTTTAGGGATCTTTGAAAAGACTAGAAAGAAATCAATAACTTCATCAGAAGTACATTCTCTTTTTAATTGATAGAATCAATCTTTCCTTATTTCACATTACAGTCTTTGCTGAACTAATTTCCCTTTTACTTGTTTACATTTGTCCTCCTTTTCTTTTACTTTATTATATATTTTTAAAATGAGAACAGAAAGGGTGTTCAATCCACCTTGTCAAAGTTTTTATTGCTCTTTTCTAGTCATTAGAGCTCAGTTGGTGAGTGAAACAGTGATCCCTGCCCTTGTGGGGTTTATATTCCAGTGGGGAGAGTTGATGAGCAATGTTTCTAATAAGTAGGAGATTATGGGGATGTGTATGGAGGCGGCTTGTGCAGGAGAGTGGGGTTAAGACGATGGGGTGTGCTGGGGCCTGGGAAAGGTTCCAAATTTTAATGGGATGGAGCAGGCTCAGCACTGGGGAGGGGGGCATTCTCGGAGCCAGGCTCTGCAGGAGAAGAGAGTGTCAGGCAGTCTTCATGGGGAGGGCCCTTCATCAGAAGACACAAGAGGCCTTCTGAGGGGAGAAGCTGGGCAAGTTCTAGGACCCCATGGAGAGTGTGACGGAGGCCATGAGGTTATATTAGGTTCTAGGGCTGCCATAACAAAAGCTGCAGAATGGGTGGCTTAAACAGCCAAAATTCGTCCCTTATGGTTCTGCAGGCCAGAAGTCCAAGATCCAGGTGCCCTGCTGAGTTTGCTCCTCCTGCCGTCTCTGCCTTTGCTTGTGGATGGCCGCCCTCTTACTCCGTCTTCACGTGGTCCTCCCACTGTGTATGTCTGTGCCCGGTCTCTTTTCTGTAAGGGAGGCCGGTCATAGTGAATGAGCGCGCCTCTTAATGACCTTCCTTAACCGTAATTGTCACTTCCAAGACCCTGTCTTCAAATACATTTACACTCTGAGGTTCTGGGGGTCTTAGGACTTCAACGTACAGATCATGAGCGGGGATAAAATTCAGATCATACCAGAGATGGAGTCAGAGAGGTATTGGGGAGGGGCGGGCAGCTTATGGGTGGCCTTGTGGACCTAGTCATTGGTCCACGTAGGCATTTTTATTTGTGGTGATTGTTTTATCCCAAATAACGGTGATTTCCCTTCTAGAATCCCCATGGAGTTGTGTGTGGTTTCCGATTCTGTCAAATACCTCCTATTGATCGTGCTTCCCTTTAACTGATCAGCCTACAGTTCAGCTTTTTGCCCCTTCATGGCACCAAAACTGCCAACTTACATTCAAAACCAGTGGGCTTCATTATGCCATGTAGAACAGTTTTTGTTGAGATAGGAACTAGGAGCATTACAGCTTGCAAGCTTCTAACTGTGTAGCCAGATAATTAGCTTGTGAAAAACATACCCAATTTTGCAAATAAGTGATGATTCTGCAAAGTAATTAAAATTAGTCATTATAGTATGACTGTGGATTTACCTTCCACTGCATGCTGTTAAGGTCTCATCTAGGGAAGATTAATAAAAAAAAAAAAAATTAAAAAAAATCTTGGCTGAACATCTGCTGGAAAGTGGCCTTCAATTTGCATCTGCTCAGTGTGACTTGTGATTAGAGCTTGGGGTTCACGTGATGGGAAACCAATGTGATTAGTGACGCCTCCTTTTTATTTTTATGTCCGAGTCAAACAACCAAAATGTCGATGATTGTCATGTTAAAAATTAATCTTCAACATATATGAATTTGGTTCAAGAAGATTAATCTCAAAAAACCCATGTCTTGTATTTCCTAATTAAAATTATTATGGTCACTGTTATAATTGGTAATTACAAAATACAGCTCTACATTTTTGGCTTCTTCTACTGTTTCCATTACGTCTGTGTAGAAATAGATGGGTGTGAATAATGCACATGTAACTCTGGGTACTTGCTGTGTATTTTGATTGAAATACCCCTTAAATGTTTTCCCAAAATCTTGGAAGGTTTTGTATATATAAATGTGTCAGATCAACACACTGTAGACCTCATTGTTGTTCTGTCAGTCAATGTGTCTGACCCTTTGTGATCCCATGGACGGCAGCACGCCAGGCCTCCGGGTCCCTCACTAACTCCCAGAATTGCTCAAACTCATGTCTGTTGAAACAGTGATGCTGTCCAACCATCTCATCCTCTGCCGCCCTCTTGTCTTTTTGACTTCAGTCTTTCCCAGCATCAGGGTCTTTTCCATTGTCTGTTTTTTGCATCAGGTAGCCAAAGTATTGTAACGTCAGCTTCAGCATTAGTGCTTTTAACGAATAGTCAGGGTTGATTTCCTTTAGGATTGACTGGTTTGATCTCCTTGCTGTCTGAGGGACTCTGAAGAACCTTCTCTAGCACCCAAGTTTGAAAGCATCAATTCTTCATCACTCAGCCTTCTTTATGGTCCAGTTCTCATGGATCCACTGTCCATGAAATCCTCCAGGCAAGAATACTGGAGTGGGTTGCTATTTCCTTTTCCAGGGTTTCTAACTAACCCAGGGATAGCGTGGGTCTCCCACAACGCAGACATATTCTTTATCTTCTGAGCCACCAGAGAATTCCACTGTACACCTTAATCTATGTCAATTAAATCTCAATTTAAAAACAAATATTGGAGAAGGAAATGGCAACCCACTCCAGTATTCTTGCCTGGAAAATCCCATGGATGGCGGAGCCTGGCAGGCTTCAGTCCATGGGGTCGCAAAGAGTCAGACACGACTGAGAAACTTCACTTCACTTCACTTCACTTTACTCTTCTGTAGGACAAATAGAGAGTATATCTGTTTTGTCCATCAGCTTATCCTCAGAACTTAGCACAGTTCAGTTCAGTTCATTCGCTCAGTCATGTCCGACTCTTTGCAACCCCATGAACTGCAGCAAGCCAGACCTCCCTGTCTATCACCAACTCTTGTAGTTCACTAAAACTCATGTCCATTGAGTCAGTGATGCCATCCAACCATCTCATCCTCTGTCATCCCCTTCTCCTCCTGCCCTCAATCTTTCCCAGCATCAGGGTCTTTTCAAATGAGTAAGCTCTTCACATCAGGTGGCCAAAGTATTGGAGTTTCAGCTTCAACATCAGTCCTTCCAATGAACACCCAGGACTGATCTCCTTTAGGATGGACTGGTGGGCCTCCTTGCAGTCCAAGGCACTCTCAAGAGTCTTCTCCAACACCACAGTTCAAAAGCATCAATTCTTCAGCGCTCAGCCTTCTTCACAGTCCAACTCTCACATCCATACATGACCACTGGAAAAACCATAGCCTTGACTAGATGGACCTTTGTTGGCAAAGTAATGTCTCTGCTTTTTAATATGCTGTCTAGGTTGGTCATAACTTTCCTTCCAAGGAGTAAGTGTCTTTTAATTTCATGGCTACAATCTCCATCTGCAGTGATTTTGGAGCCCAAAAAAATAAAGTCAGCCACTGTTTCCACTGTTGCCCCATCTGTTTGCCATGAAGTGATGGGAACGGGTGCCATGATCTTAGTTTTCTGAATGTTGAGCTTTAAGCCAAACTTTTCACTCTCCCCTTTCACTTTCATCAAGAGGCTCTTTAGTTCTTCTTCACTTTCTGCCATAAGGATGGTGTCATCTGCATATCTGAGGTTATTGATATTTCTCCCGGCAATCTTGATTCCAGCTTGTGCTTCCTCTAGCCCAACATTTCTCATGATGTACTGTGCATATAAATTAAATAAGCAGAGTGACAGTATACAGCCTTGACATACTCCTTTTCCTATTTGGAACCAGTCTGTTCCATGTCCAGTTCTAACTGTTGCTTCCTGACCTGCATACAGGTTTCTCAAGAGGCAGGTCAGGTGGTCTGGTATTCCCATCTCTTTCAGAATTTTCCACAGTTTATTATGATCCACATAGTCAAAGGCTTTGGCATAGTCAATAAAGCAGAAATAGATGTTTTTCTGGAACTCTCTTCCTTTTTCCATGATCCAGCAAATGCTAGCAATTTGATCTCTGGTTCCTCTGCCTTTTCTAAAACCAGCTTGAACATCAGGAAGTTCATGGTGCATGTATTGCTGAAGCCTGGCTTGGAGAATTTAAAGCATTACTTTACTAGTGTGTGAGATGAGTACAATTGTGCGGTAGTTTGAACTTAGCACAGGTGTTCCATAAATAATTGTTGAATTAGTTTATTTCAAGTATTAAAAAATATATATAAAATATTAGACCTTAAAGGCATGCCTGCCCATTAACATCTCTAAGGAAACAAAGACATTCATTCTCACTATTACAATTTAACGTTGACTTGGTCGTGAGAACCTGTGTAGTGGGTCCAGAAGTAGAAACACAGCCTTCGTGGTTTGGAAAGGACAACACAGAATTACTGACAGGTGCTGGTTCGGTTTGTTTCAACATCCTTCCCCGCTCAAGCTATAGTGAGTAATGATGAGTTCAATAATAGAATTTACTTATCAAATTCAGTGGTTTTCCCAAATATATGAATACAGATGTCGTGAAAATTTTAAAGGTTTTTTTTGGGGGGGGGAATTTTTTTTCTCTTTCCTATAGGAATCAACAATACATGAACTGTTTAAGATCCATGTGATGAAAACCACAAAACATTCCTGAATGACATCAAACTAGACTAACCAATGGAGAGACACCATGTATATATAAGTGAGAAGGCTAATATCTACAAGCCTTCTCCATTAGTTTAAAAGTTCATTGCAATCTCAATGTCAGTTCCAGTGGGACTTGTTTCAAACTCAATAATGTGGTTCTAAAGTTCATGGGAAAGAATAAATTGTCATGGATACCCATGGAAAATGTGAAAACCAAGGGTGGTGATGTAAGGCTTGTACTGTGAATAATGAACCATTTGAAAGCTACAGTAACTGAACTATGATCCTACGTTCATTAACTAGGTTGTTTCTATATGTGAGAGCAAGAAGGAATCCACTAAATGTCAATATTAGCTGCATATCACTTACAGGGTATTTTATGATTTTCAATTTGTGTTCTTTGTGTGTGTGTGTATATATATATGCACATATCACACACAGACACACACATATTTATACATACATAAGATCATATAGTAAAATTCACCCCTGTAGTTTTGAATTTTGATTGATATGTACAGTTGTCTAAGCCCCACCAAATACAGGGTTTAGAATATTTTCATATTCCCCTCTGGAGTCAACCTTCTCCCTTTTATCACTGTCAGTTCAGTTCAGTTCAGTCGATCAGTCGTGTCCGACTCTTTGCAACCCCATGAATCGCAGCACGCCAGGCCTCCCTGTCCATCACCAACTCCCGGAGTTCACTTAGACCCATGTCCATCAAGTCAGTGATGCCATCCAGCCATCTCATCCTCTGTCGTCCCCTTCTCCTCCTGCCCCCAATCCCTCCCAGCATCAGAGTCTTTTCCAATGAGTCAACTCTTCACATGAGGTGGCCAAAGTACTGGAGTTTCAGCTTCAGCATCATTCCCTCCAAAGAAATCCCAGGACTGATCTCCTTCAGAATGGACTGATTGGATCTCCTTGCAGTCCAAGGGACTCTCAAGAGTCTTCTTCAACACCACAGTTCAAAAGCATCAATTCTTCAGTGCTCAGCCTTCTTCACAGTCCAACTTTCACATCCATACATGACTTTTGTGTTTCTAGAATGTCACATACATGAATTTATACATTGTGTTACCTTATGTGTTGACATCTTTCAGTTAGCACAGTTTTGTTGTTTGTTTGATGTTTTGTTTTTAACAAAAGAAATCCTTGGTGTCTGAGAATGATCTACATTTGTTTATCAGTAGATAAGCAAAATGTCCATTTTATTGTTGAGCCCTGTTCCATCATATGGATGTCCTGCATTTGTTGATCCATTTAACAGGTAATAGACATATAGGGTGGAAAAGGCAATGGCACCCCACTCCAGTACTCTTGCCTGGAAAATTCCATGGATGGTGGAGCCTGGTAGGCTGCAGTCCATGGGGTCGCTAAGAGTCGGACACGACTAAGCGCCTTAGCAGCAGCAACAGACATATAGGGTGATGTTTGGCATTTGAGACTAAGACTGTCTGTAAACATTTGTGTAGAGGTCTTTGTGTGGATGTATGTTTTCCTTTCTCTTGCGTGAATACTTAGAAGCAGGATGATTGGGCCCTACGGGCAGTACATGATGGAATGTATAAGAAACTGCCAGACTTTGCCCAAAATATCTGTACCCTTTTGCCTTCAGACCAGTGATATAGGAGGATGTCAGTTGTTCTTGTATGTTTCATGTGTTTTGTATCCCAAGAAATATATACCTAAACCAAGGCTGGGAAAGGTTTTTCCTTGTGTTTTCTTCTAGAATTTCTGCTGTTTTGGAGGTTTTGCATTTATGATGCAGTTTATGCTAACTTTTGTATATGGTGTAGGGTATAAGTCAACCCTATTTTCCTCCATGTCTCCCTCCTTTTTCTTTCTGACTTTTCATATGTGTCTAATTGTATCATTTGAAAATACCATTTGTTAAAAGCATTATGCTACTGCTGCTAAGTCACTTCAGTCGTGTCCGACTCTGTGTGACCCCATAGATGGCAGCCCACCAGGCTCCCCTGTCCCTGGGATTCTCCAGGCAAGAACACTGGAGTGGGTTGCCATTTCCTTCTCCAGTGCATGAAAGTGAAAAGTGAAAGTGAAGTCGCTCAGTCGTGTCCGACTCTTTGTGACCCCATGGACTGTAGCCACCAGGCTCCTCTGTCCCTGGGATTTTCCAGGCAAGAGTACTGGAGTGGGGTGCCATTGCCTTCTCCAAAAGCACTATACTTTTCATTAAATTTTCTTGGCACTTTTGTTGAAAATCCATTAACCGTGTGTGTGTGGTCAGGTTTTGTCATCTATCGGTCTGTCCTTTCACCAGTACCATAGTCTTAATATCTGTAGTTTTGCAATAAATCTTAAAATCAGAGAGTGGTGTGTCCTTTAACTTCATTCAAAGTTTCTTTGGCTGTTTCACATCATTTGCTTTTCCACATAAAGTTTAGAATTAGATTGTTAATTTCTACAATACCTTCCTGCTGACTGTAGATCACTTGGCATCTTTACTATATTGATTCTTCCAGACCATGAACATAAATATATCTCCAGTTTGTTTGGTTTTTTTTTTAAGCATTCTTGGACTCTGTTATGAAGGTCTCCTGACTTCATACTTTTGTGACTTTATTCTTGTGTTTTATTGTATTTTATCTGTCATCATGATCACCACCATTATAACTAGCATTTGTGTATGTAGCCAGGCACTGGGCTAATATCCTTACATCAATAACCAATTTAAATCTTCCAACAATTTTGGATTTTAAAGTTACTGTCCCCACTTTACAGATGAGGAAACTGAGGCTCAGAGAGCTTAAACAGCCTGTTCTACTTTATGTAGCCCTCTTGATCTGGGTCAGGCGATTATTATAAACTGTCTACCTCAAGCCTTTTAGTCTTGTCTTGGAAGCTAATTTTCTATCATCTACCTGTAAACCTTTACCATAGAAAGAAAAGGATTGTAAAATAATGAAAGGAATGTGCGTGATATTAAGATCTGTATTTTGTATGGAGACGGGATATCTTTACTCTTCCTTCTGTCACTGAAGAGCATTTTGTCAAGGCCAGCAAGCACTTCTACAGTGAGCAGTCCAAATAAATCAATCGTTCTTGCATTGAAGAAGAATGCGTGTGTCAGAACTTTATATACAAAAGCCTTAAAGCTCTCCATTCACTTACACTCTTGCTCCTCAAACAGTTTCCTGAGTGAATATTTCTGAGTTGGGAAGTTTGACTCCTCCTCTCTCCCTTCCCTAAATGTCTTAAAATAGCTAACCCATTGCTTGTTTTCCTGTTATGACAGTCAGTAATAATTCCTATGACTGGAAAAGAAATGCTTGCTCCTTAGACTCTCCTTGCCAGTCTGTAATAGCCGCCTTGTATAACTTTTGTGGCATTGTGTCTTAATGAATTGTTGTCGTGTCCGCCTCCTCCAGTAGTCTGTGAGTAGAAGTTTATTTTGGAGTTTGCACAGGTATGGAAATGTTGGAAAAATATTCCAGTAAAACGTGAATACCTGTCAGCTAGATCCATTCTTTATTAGCAGTCCGTCAGGTATGCGTTAACTCCGCCCTCTCTCCATTGTGTATTTGTATATCTCAAATGTAAATTTATTTCTTCACCAGTGGAAAAGTCTGTCACGGACATGGTGGCACGTTCGTCCCTCATTGTTTCTTGCATCTCCCGAGAAAGTAATTCTGCTGCATAGTCGGTAATCATATGGCATCTATAAAAATTAACAATTCTATAATATAATATCTACCCCAGATGAGGTTTCCGCATTGGCTTTCATTAAGGGCGCAGGACAATGGCCTTATCCGATGTTGCTTTGTCTGCAGCCTCCGCCTCCCTTTTCCCCTCTTCACCCCTCCTCCATCTCCTCTTCCTTCTCCTTTAACTTGGGGTCTGAGCCCTGTTTCTTGCTCTTCTCATCTCCTAAGTGTGTGTTGGCCAACTCTGTCTATACTCTCACTTATAAAAGGAGTTAATCATCTTCCATACTTCTTCCCCCATCTAGGGTGAGGATGTTTTCCTCAAAGAGTTATTGCTTATTATCTCACATTTTTGGCACAGGGATCTCAGGGATGATGCGTCCTCTGTGTTCTTCACCCCCTGGGGGCACAGTCTGTAATGAGGAAGAACGTGGGGGTGATAGTTTCAGATTGAGTGTCTTCATCCCCGAGGACCTTTATCCGAATCTTTTCAGTCCCATTGAGAATCCTTTCTGGAATCAACCATTGCTTTAGGGATTGGAACGGATGGTTTCCTTACTTTCTGGTTCCACCTACACATTGTGATCTGTAAGGTAAGGGTCTTACCTTTGTCTCTCTTTTCAACACTGCCTGCCTTGCCAAGAACCCTTGTCTGAGTACCAGTGTAGACTCACAGACTTGCCGCTGCGTCGTGATCCATCGCTCCTGTCGTCCTCACTTCTGCCAGGACAGTCTCTTCCAGCATCCTCCTGGGTCCTCCTGCCTTAGTCCTTTGGCCCCAGGCCCCCGTGTGTGCTCATCCTGGGGGCACTGTGTGTATACCCACCTGGCCAAGCCCCCAGACTCCGTGTTGTCAACACAACTCCGTGTTGTCTCTTTGAGTGTCTGTTGAGTGTTGCACTTACTAATACTCGGCAACATTTTGAATCTCCTCATCATTTCTGCCTTATCTCCCCAATTTCTTCTAGTATGTTCCAAGTGGCCCCATCACCTCCGAATCTGAGGACGCTTTGATTTCCTCAGGGCTGTGGGGAAAGGGCGAGGGGACGGGCAGCTAGCCCCTACAGGGGAGTTTTCATGCCACCTGTGTTTTCTTGCACACCTGCTCAGCAGGCACATTGCTTTGCAGAATTTCTTTTGGGTACCGCCCCCCTAGACTGAGTTCCACTTCCCCATAGTAGGAGATTTTGGAAATAAACCTCAAGGCATTTAGTGCTTAAAGAACTTTGAGGGCTTTTGTGGTCATGAGCAGACAAGCTATTAGTGATGGATTGTGATAGGTGGTATTTGAGCCTTATCTGCACACTGTAGATTTATATGTTTATGTATAAATATTTCCTAAGAAATAACATCTTATAAATCAGATTATCATTGCTTCTATTTTAAAATGATCTTATATTCCAAAAGGTATTTTGTTCTCCTTATGATTCATTAGTTTGTTTGTTTGTTTTTAGCATTTTGTATGTGACAGTTTTCTCCACATCAACTCATCTAACCAATATAAATACTATTGAGCACAGCATCATTTTATGATTCATAGAGAGGAATTTCATTTCATCCAATAAAGAGTTTCAATTTTAATCTATAACTATGATGACAAGAGTGTCGTTTATGGACAAAAGAGAGTTTAAAAATGTGTAGTAAATTGATCCCCCTTCAAAGGCAAAATGCTATTAAGACTGAATTACTCTTGGTTTTACTACGGTGTGTTCACAGTTACTGTATATCGTGGGAGAAGATCTGAAAGCGCTCCAAGGTTCTGCTATTATCTGATTTACTGTTTCTGAAAATAAATATAAAATTTTCTGTAGTAATCTGACTTATGTTAGCAACAAATGAATTATATCAAGAAGTTATATACAATATATGTATATTCCTCTTTATACCACAAAGTATAATTGCGTATATATAAAATTTGATTGTAATTTATTTTTACTCTTCATAACAAATGTGAATACGTGTTTAATTTATTATGTAGAATAAGCAGCAAATAATTGTTATGGGTAATACAAGATCCAGAGAGTTCCTTTTGGTATATTTTTCCTATAAACACCTTCCTACAATTACTGCCACCGTAAAGTTGAAATTGATTTTGTTTTTAAAATTAAAGTTTTTTTCTTTATCGTGTCTGCAATGATATGAGCTGTAGTGTTCAATTTAAATTTAAAATGCAGGTTTAATTTGTTGCTAGTAGTTGAAAGGAGCTAATAGACGACATTAGTTTCATTTCTCAACCATACTATTTTTAATTTGGTATAGCATCTTTTTACAAACATTCCTCACTCTATGGTCCTTTATAAAACAAGAGATCACAATAGTTTGGAAACTAAATGAGTAAAAATTAACTGTACTTTGGGTAGATGATTCATGGGACTGACTTTTTCTTGAAATGAGAAAAGAAACAAAAGACTGCCCTCAGTTTCACCATGGATTGTATTTTGGGGAAAGATGTAGTTAAGTTCAAATGGTATGAGTGAATATTTATTTTTCCAATAACCTCAGTGTTAACAATAGTACTTGATTCAGCCTTTTTATTATGTATTATGCTTAAGCACATATTTAATTAACAAGATGTTGAATACTCTGCGAAGCACAGCAGTGACTTGTGTCTTCTGCTGTATCTCACAAGGGCACTGTCTTCTCTTCGTCCTACACCATTGCTCTACTGCATTATCATTTCTTCCTTATGACCCCCAACCCCATCCTAAAAGGGTTAAGTGATTTCCCATGATGTCAAAATACATGAATGAAGAAACAAAGCAAAGGTGAGAAAAACTTCCTTGTATCTATTTCACAAATCTAAAGAGAAAGAATAATTTCACAAGGATCATAGAATTTGGAAGGAGTTTTCCAGATGGGTTATTATCATTTTAAATCTGAGCGTTTACAAGGGCTTGACTTGTCCTGAGAACTAGGTGTCTCCTTCACTGTCCTCTCCATGATCAGTTCCTAGTCCATGCTTGCATTTCTACTTGTGCATTTCTTTTTTTCTTTTTTTTTTTTTATAATTTTTATTTATTTTGCTGTGCCAGGTCTTAATATCGGCATGCAGGACCTTTAGTTACAACATGTGGGATCTAGTTCCCTGACTTGGGAATGGACCCAGGCTCCCAGTTTGGGGAGCTTGGAGTCTTAACCACTGGACCTCTTCTTTTGTTCTCGAATGTTTGAGAATTATTGTTCTGTCTGTAATATTCCACAATCTCACACATGTGAGTCTTGATTGTGTTTGACCCTCAGTGGGCCCTGTCATTTTGGATATGCTTGTCATTTTAGAATAATTATCTTACATTGTTTAGTTAATTAATTTATATTTAAGAATTTTGACAGCTTTGTTGTGATCTAATTTTTATGCCATAAAATTCATCTATTTAATGTAAGAATATAAGGTTTTAACTATAGGCACATGATCCACTTTAGAATATTGTTGTCACTCACAAAGGAAACCCATACCCAAAGGCAGTTGCTCTTCATTCTTTCCTTAAACTTCCAGCTCTTGGCAATCCCAAGTCTAACTTCATGTTTTTATGGGTTTGCCTGTCCTGGACACTTTCTAGAATGAAATCAGGCAAAATACAGTCATCTGTAACTAACTTGTCAATTTCTGCAAAGCAGCCAGCTGGAATTTTGATAGGAATTGGGTTGAATCTGTACCTCAATTTGGGGAGTATAGCCCTTTTAACAATATTAAGTCTTCTATTTCATGAACATGGGGTATTTTTCTATTTATTTAGGTCCCCTTTAATTTCCTTTAACAGTACCTTCTAGTTTTGGAGGTCCAAGTATTATATAATTTTGTTAAATTTATTCTTGTTTGTTTTGATGCTTTAGTGAAAGGAATTTTTCCCTTGAATTTTATTTTCAGATTATTCATTGCCAGTGTTAGAAAAACAATTGAGTTTTGTCATTTGATCCTGTATCCTATAATCTGTGAATTCATTTATTAGTTCTAATAATCCTTTAATGAGTCTTCTATCATTTTGTAAAAATACTTTTGTCTCCCCATTTTCTGTGTTCTTTCTGGAATTTCTATTGATTAAATATTGACTCCTGAATGGAGTCTCTGATGTTTTTATTCTCCATGTGTGTTGTTGTTCTGCTTTTGGAGGATTTCATTAATTGTATGTTCCCAAACTCCTATTAAGATGTTTATTTCTGCTAATACAGCTGAAACATTCCATAATCATTTCATTGTATCTGTTCCTTTTTTTTTTCTTTTTATAACATATGTTCTTGTTTTATGGATATCATCTCTTACCTAGCTGAAGATAATAATGATTGAATTTTCTTACGTTTTCTCAATTTTCTTTCATTCCTCTGGCTTCTGTTCTTGCTTGTTCTGGCCTCCTTTATTAATATCTGGTCGGTTTTTCTCCTGAGGACTGAAGTCACTTTCGGACCCTCTGTTCCCCCTGGATGCACAGACCTTGAAGGCTCTGGGCCTCACTGCATGAGGAGCCCATGCGGACGGGGTCCTCATGCTGTCAGAACCTTAATGGGAAGTTATTGGGTATTCTCTTGGGCTGGTCAGTTTCTCCAGAGAGGATTCTTCCAATTGCCTGTTCCAGTTTGTTACGGGGCTTAAGTGCAGGCTGCTTATCCTTGGTGTTTTGCTGGGAGCCGAGCTGAGCAGAGCAGTGTGGGGACTTAGAATAATCGGCTTCCTATCACGGGACAGTCTCAGCAAGTGGTCCTGCCCCGCTATCTCTTCTGTTTCATCAGGAGGGTAAACATGTGGTTCCCTCCTGGGAGCGAGTCAATCCCCTTAGAGGACCTGCTGGGGTGGGCATATTGGCCAGGTTTTAAAGACATCAGGGCTTTGGATTTCCAGTTGACACATAGCCTCACTCTCTGAGTAACTGGCAGCTCTAGTTTCCTAGACTTTCCAGGACTCTCTGCCCAGAATCAACAGGATTCCTGATAGATATCCATTCCCTTCCTGCTTCCAGCACAGCTAGTAATCGTTTCTGCATCCGCTTGTCAGCTTCCAGAATTCTCTCTCCTGTGGTTCTGTCTCTCTTCTTCTCCTGGTCTTTGTGCATTTGTGAACTTTAGAAACATTATTGTCAGTTTAGTGTGAGGAAACAGACGAGTCTGTGTTTACAGCTGTTTTTAATTTGTTATGTGGATGCCCCCATGTGTATTTTTCACAAACATCATCCCTACAGAGGCTTTGGAGGACGCTTTGGGCCAGTGAATGCCATGTTGAGATATTCTTTGTGTTATCTGTCTGGACTCCCTATGTTTCTCTCTTAAGTTTCCTTATAACAAATAGAACCTTTAAACATTTCACCATTGGCTTTCCCTCTTGAAAACAGAAAGCCTTGCACTCTCTAGGGCTTCTTATCTGTCCAAGAACTTATCTGTATGGGGATTTATTTCATATCACCCCTGCCTTTGAAAGGAAATCAACCTGTATATTCACTGAAAGGACTGATGCTGAAGCTGAAGCTCCAATACTTTGGCCCCCTGATGCGAAGAGCCATCTCTTTGGAAAAGACCTGGGAAAGATTGAAGGCAGAAGAAGTGGGTGGCAGAAGATGAGATGGTTCGATAGCATCACCGACTCAATGGACATGAATTTGAGCCAACTCCGGGGGAGAGTGGACTGAGGAGCCTGGCGTACTGCAGTCCACGGGGTCACAGAGAGTCAGATATGACTTAGCGAACAGCAACAACAATTGCCTTTGAAACAGAGCACTCGACTCTCAACCACATTCCCTTTTCCAGATCCTAGTCCTCATAATGTTGCCATACAGTATTGATTCTTGGGCTGAAATGCTCCCCAGTATGGAAGTCACCTAGAATCCACCAAGTGATACCTCTTCCCACCTTTGCTGCAATTCTTGCCCAGTGTCCTTCAGCAGTATCATTGGAGGATTACTTTGTCTTCAACTTTTGATGGTGATTATGAAGTAGGTTTGTTTTCATTGATATATTTGAAATGAAATATATAAATGAGAATTCCTCTTCAAAGCACTTGCTTTCATGAAAACACATTTAAAATTTTTGACACGTCATCACTGGCCACCAAGAAGTGTAATCCCCAATACAAATAGTAGATTTCTCCTTTTATTCAAGCCTGCTGCCTGCCCTCCAGACCCCATGTCCCTGGAGCTCTGTCTGCAGCTCCGACAGCTTCTGCGATTTGGAGCTCCCCCAAATCCCTTGGCGTTTAGAGTACTTGGAAGAGACTTACAATTTCTGCCTGTGCTGCGGGCTCCATGCACGTGTGAGATCCAGGGGTGTATGAAGCGTTCTGGACCGTGGATGGGATTACCAAGAGCAATGTCAAGCTTTATTCTCTGAGCCTCGTGACTCAGTCCTGATGTCTTTACATAAAAGAGGTGCCCCTTCACAGCTCAAGACTGTGAACACAAATCCTTGGGATTTTCCCTTCCAATTCATGTACACAGTCTTGGACTCTAGACTAGGCAAAGATGGCAAAGATACCATTGACAAGAACTCGCCCTAAGTGATTGTTCTTCAAAATCTGTGTTAGAAGCCTTTTGTCTCTGTATCCCGTTGCGACTTTGCACTCACTTGCCTGCCACACAGCGTCCCCTGCCCCACCAGCAGTGCTGCGTTCTGCCTGTCCTCCAGTCTGTCTGTCCATCTGCTTAGAGCCCTGGTGTTCCAAATTTAAAATGGGCTGGACGAGGGCCAGAAAGAAAATTCCAGGGGGGGGCACAGACGCAAGTTCAGCCCAAGGCTTGAGGAGCAGTGACCTAGTCCACGTGGGCAGAGGGAGCCCCATGAAAGAACTTTTTGAGAATAAGGGAACCCCTAAGGACACTGAGGGTCAGGGGGAGAAGATGGAGATCTCAGCTGTCTTATCTAATGACTACCTTTTTTTAGAATTTATTTTTTAATTGGAGGATAATTGCTTTCCCATGCTGTGTTGGTTTCTGCCATACAAAATGTGAATCAGCCATAAGTATACCTATGTCCCCTCCCTCTTGAGCCTCCCTCCCACCCTCCCCAGAATTTCTGCCCCATCCCACCACTGGTGGTCGCTGGGTTGAGCTCCCTTTGCTACACAGCAAATTCCCGCCCGCCGTCTATTTTACATTTGGTGGGGTATGTATGTCAATGCAATTCTCAGTTCCTGTCCCACCTTTTAAAATGCTAGTATATTTTCCAGTTTTAAAGTAATCTGGACTCATCCTCCCGCCCTCATCACTATGTGGTGTCTTTTCTTTGAATTGTTTCTCCTTTTGACTTTTTCCTGTGCTATATTTTTTTCTTTTGCTGAAAACTCCCATGATTATGTCTGATTTTCATCTTTGAGCATTTTCTTATGCTACTTAAAACAGTTCATATTTTCATGATTATTGTTTGATGGTTACATAATATTTCATCAAAAAACTATGGTATGTTTATGTGAATTAGCAAATAAAAAATGAACTTCAGGTAAACAACAAATCATTTCTGTAGTATTATGAATGTCATGTGCAAAATTTCCAATGCAATCTTTGGGACATATTTTTCTGAGATTCAAATTGAGCTGGGCATCCTATATTTTACCTTGCAATCTTACAGAATATCATATTACTTATACAGTTCCTAGCTGTTGAACACTGAGATGTTTTCAGAGATGCAATGGACATCTTTGGGCATAAAATTTCTGATTCTGAATTACTTCTTTAGGTGACTTGTGGGAAGTAGAATTACCCTGAGGAGATGAGTATTTTTTTCCAAGACTTTTTAAACCTATTGCCAAATCGCTTTTTAAAAAGGTTATAGCAATTTATGCTCCCACCAGTGGAGTCTAAGAGTGCTCATCCCCTGTGCCCTTGCTAACATTATCATCACTTAAATACTCCTCTGCTATTTTGGCAGGCAAATAATGATATACCATTTTCATCTCTGATTGCTAATGAAGTTCACATTTTTTTGTTTATGAGGCTTCCATGTCTTGGTTTTTAAAAGTTCTGCCTCTGCCTCCTGACTTCTCTGTCCCTATTTTGCATGGCTTTGAAGTCATAAGGAATATGTCTTACTTTTATTTATTTGCTCATTTTCACTCAGCCACTGGGACTAGAACTCGACCCCCAGGCTCAGTTTCTAGGAGGAATTCTGTACAGTCACCCCCAGCCTACCTGCCCACCCACCCATTGTCTAAACTAAAAGCGTCCTATGACTTCTAAATGCATTTCCAATAAATCAATGGCCAGGCATCGAATTGTAATTTTCTTCTGAGCCTGCAGAATAAGTTTTGTGTCACAGCTCACCCCCACTTCTGTTTCTGGTGTGTGATTGGTTTCAAATACAGCTTCCATAAATACCTGCTTTCCATCTACCCTTAGAAACCCACACTCTGCTCCAGAGGGTTCCACTGAGTTCACGTAGGCAGTCATGCTCCATGGTGTCCGCCATGTTTCTTCTCTAAAGATGCTGGCCCCCTCGCATGGGACTCCGTTCTGAGGGAAAGAGGGGGCCTTTCTGTGAAATTTGACAGGTATATTACCTCTTTCTCGGTGGGGTGCAGAATTTCTGCTTAGAAAAGCACTGAAATAGAAAGATTTGCTTCCTCTAAGCAAGACTGAACTATACAAACTGCTTTCCGTAACGTTTCCTTAGATTAAGTAGGGAGCGCGTTGTACCTGTGGCCTTTTGACCTCTAACTCAGGGCGATGACCTGCCCTTGTCCTCCAATTAGTCCCCATCACAGTTAGACAAGAGGCCATTTGGCTGCCCTCTCTGTGATATTCTCATGCAAATGCAGAGCTTCCCGACCAGCCACTGAAGCCTTCCCAGGATTTGCTTTATGGAAATTGCTATGTTCTCTTCAGGTTTTCATTTTCTGCATCATGTCAGCTCCCCCAGCCTTTGCCTTGCATGGAATTTTCAGCATTGCGTGGCAGTCTGCTCCCTCAGTTGAGCATGTCCACGTCACCTGTTTGAGTGTCTGGCCAGATTCTGGATGTTCTATGTATTTCTGTTGTTTTTAAATGGATATTACTCCCTGCTCATGTGTTTTGCATTTTCAAGACTGCTCTGGGGTCTTCTTTCTACTTTGAACTTCATATTTAAAGTGCAGTACGTGAAGTCTGTTGCTCTGAATTGTACACAGCTGGCTTTGTGATTTCAGTGACTGTAATATGGGAGTCCCGATTCTTTAACCCCTTTGACCTGCAGAAAATTAATATGAACCCCTGGCAGGTGAAACTTCTCGTTCTAGAAAAGCTCCTTGTCTGGGAGGGAGGCGTCCAGGTCGTAGCCAGCTGGGTCAGGGGAGAACTGGAGACACTGTCTATGGCCACCTTTTCCGCTTCCTCATGCTCTTCCCAGCTTTCTCTAATGACTGCACAAGTTTGAGACAGTGAATCTCTGTTTCAGGTTGGCCGTTAGCAGTGACCTCAAATTTCTCAGAAAAATAATTAAAATGCATATCTGGATGGAAAATTAGCCCAGCTCCTCAGCACCTACCTCATAGGGGGTATTCTGGATTCACAGCCGGGTTTCCTTATTTTCATCGAGAGGGGAACACTTTTGTTTATAATCTGGGAACAAGAAGAAAATCTGTGGTGTGATTGAATGAGGCCATGTTTCTAGTGGCCCTGGCATAGCGCTTGACACATGGTAATCAATCAACATGTAATATGATGAAGACTGTTATCCAAAAGATGGCTTTCATCAGAAGTAAAGAATACAAAGGCGGCTTCTCTTGTGCTCAAGAAGATGCTAAACACCTACATATTACAAAAGTTCATCTTCATAAATGGATATCTTGCCATTTTACAGATCATTCCTCCAGTGGAAAACACACGTTATTTAAGCTTTTTCCCTGAACACCGACTTGGAATCTAAATTTCAGCAATTATCATCATTCACAAATAATTTACACTTCTGGGCAAATGGAACATACCATATTATCATTATTTTATTTGGCTAACTTACGTAATGCATTTCCTGAGGACTCATGTGGAAGCATATATGTATATTACAGATATAAAATGGCTCAGAAAAAAATAGTGGACTTTGATATTTCAATTCAGAGCGTGCATTCCAAATTCATACAAGAGATATTCAGGCATTCAATCATATTGTTTGTAAAAGCAGAGTTAGTAAAAGAATACAATCTGAACTCATTTAGCGAGGCAAAATTAGGGGCATGTCTCAGAGTATGTCTCATCCTGTAATTTTACCAGACTTGTACTGCTTTGATGGGAGAAAATATATGTCCTATGTTTCTTGCAATGTCATTACTTTAGGGGGAAATGTTTAAAAGCAAGGAAGGTTGTTAGGACGCTGTCAGCCATGAGCCTCAGAAATGATCGAGTCCAATTAATGGCAACAGGAGAGTTTACCCGCCTGCCTACTCACTAGACCAAATTTGCCTTGGTGTGTCTGCACACACCCACAGGTGCACAGATCTGCACGCGCACACACGTGTGCACTTCTGTTGCTCAATGCCCTGGTCCCATCCTGTCCCGTGTCTTGATTTCCTTTGGTGGTTTCTTTTTTCCCCCTTCTTTCCTTTTCCTGCCAGCTCTGTCTGTTTTGAGAAATTCCTGTCTCTCCCACTTTACATTCTGATGAGGCCGCATTCCTCCCCACATGCTTCTCCTGGAGGAGAATTGGACCATAACTCATTGTGGAGTCACTGGTGATTGCCTCCAAATTGGCCAAGGGGGATACAGGCAGATTTGAGAAATAAAAGGCCTTTCTTTGCCACAGCCCAGGAGGAGGTGCTGCACACACACTTGGCCTGATAATAAGGGCAGCGACTTTCCAGAGAACACAAAATACAAGTGGCAGTGATTTCAATCCTGTCTCCCATTTGCACATATTTAATGCAAAAAACCTTTCAAGCTTGTTTTTTCCAGACTGGACAGTCATGTATCAGCAAGCATTTAATGGAGTCAGAGAGACAGAAATGTAGCAAAAGAGAAGATGCTGAGGCTGAAGTGACTGGTCACCTAGCTGGCCAGCCTCACTCGTGGTGTCTCCTTGATGGGCTGTGATCCCAGACTCTTAGTTCAATTCACATCAATTCTCCTCCCCTCTGCCGACCAGAGTTTTTATTTTTTTTGTCGTGGTAGAAGTCACACACTGTTTTAACTATATTTAACTGTACAGTTCAGTGGCACTAAGCAGCTCTCACCCTCCTGCTCTACCTCTCGAATTTTTCACCTTCCTAAACTGAAACTGTCCCCACTAAACACTAACGCCCCCTCCCCACTCTGCACCCTCAAAACCCCCAGCCCCTGGTACATCTACCAATGTGCTTTCTGACTATGAATCAGACTATTCTAGATACCTCATATAAGTGGAATCAACAGTATTTTTCTGCACCTAATGTATATTTGAATGCATTTTTAAGGATTAGGATTGACATGCATACACTGCTGTGTATATTCTTTTCCAACTTCCTGATAGCTGAGTTGGAAAAGAATCCGCCTGCAATCAGGAGACCCCCGTTTGATTCCTGGGTCGGGAAGATCCTCTGGAGATGGGACAGGCTACCCACTCCGCTATTCTTGGGCTTCCCTGGTGGCTCAGCTGGTAAGGTATCCACCTGCAATGTGGAAGCCTTGGGTTTGATCCCTGGGTTGGGAAAGGCTACCCACTCCAGTATTCTGGCCTGGAGAATTCCCTGGACTGTATGGCCCATGGGGTCGCAAAGAGTCAGACACCACTGAGTGACTTTCACTTTCACATGTATAAAATAGATGGCTAATGAGAACCTACTGTTACAGCAGAGGAGAAACAGAAGAAGGGGCTGTCGGTTTACATCGACTTTTGAGTGTTGTTCTCTCATCATCTAACTATATCTTTTGATTTGTTTGCAGGGAAATTTCGTGGCCTGCATGACAGCTATCCTACGACAAATGGAAGACTATCATTATGCCCATTTGATCAAGACTTTTGGGAAGATGAGGACCGATGTGGTGGTGAGTGTGACTCTGACTGTTCATATAACCTTGTTTTGAGCTCAGCCTTTGAGACAAAATGCTGATATCAATATTTCCATTTTCAGTTTGATTTTAGACTTGCCTCCACTTGACTTCAGAAGCCCAGAGATGGTCTAGGTAAAAGTGTGTTTGTAAGAAGATAAGGGTCCTATTTAAAATGGATAACTAACAAGGACCTACTGTATAATGCATGGCTCAATATTAACAGTGTGGCAGCCTGAATGGGAGGGGAGTTTGGAGAATGGATAACACATGTATATATGTGGCTGGATCCCTTCTGAAACTATCGCAACATTGTTAATCAGCTACAACCCAACACAACACAAAAGGTTTAAAATTAAAAAGAGAGAGAGAGAAGATAAGCTTTCTGCGATAGGCTCACTCCTTGTACTGACCTGGAAAGTGACCCAGGGTATCAGCCCAGAAAAATCCGTTTTCTGTTCTTTCCTCTCCCAGGCTTTAGGGTCATGGTAAATTTGGAGACGTTACCACAGAGAGCTACCATTAGCTCCTGTTTATTTATCGATTGACACTCGATAGAAGCCAAGGAGAATTTTCAGCCTTAAATTGTGCTCCGTTATTAATTAGCTTTCATCATGGAGGCTCATTAGCATTTCTGGAAATAATTCTCTAGTCATCTTCAGTGAGACTGTGATACAACTTAATCAGGAGAAGTACAATAGAAAGGAACGTATCCTTGGAGGCACCATCCCTGACAAGCTGGCATCACAGGGCCATATGGCAGATGTCGTCTGCGAAGCCACCGCCAGCATGTCTGCAGAGTTGCCAAGTAGATGTCCACCCTCCACTCCTGTGTCTCGGAGAACCGATTCCAGTTCTGAGGCCCCTAGATTCCTACAAACCACAGGAAGCTCTGCTAGTGTTTCCAAAACAACGTTGATTGCACTTGACGTCAGCCTTATTAAGGGATGGTCAGAAGACAAGGCATTTAAGCATTTTTTCAAAGGATGAATTCTAATAAAAAAAAGCTACATCACTAATCACTGCCATTATATATGCTTATGTGTATGCATATGTATATTTAAGTTTGTATTTATCCAATACTTTGGCCACCTCATGCGAAGAGTTGACTCATTGGAAAAGACCCTGATGCTGGGAAAGATTGAGGGCAGGAGGAAAAGGGGACAACAGAGGATGAGATGGCTGGATGGCATCACTGACTCGATGGGCATGAGTTTGGGTAGACCCTGGGGGTTGGTGATGGACAGGGAGGCCTGGCATGCTGCGATTCTTGGGGTCGCAAAGAGTTGGACACGACTGAGCGACTGAACTGAACTGAATTGATGTAATATTTAATAACATAATAGATAATAATAAATAATTGGATTTAAATTTCTAAAGATACACAAATGGATTTATACCTTAAAATCATACCAATTTTCCTTCAGTCAAAGTCAAGGGGAACTTGCCTGTGGTCCAGTGGTTAAGACTTCACCTTGCAATGCAAGGGGTGTGGGTTTGATCTTTAGTCGGGAAGCTAAGGTCCCACATGCCTCATGGCCAAAAAAACCAAAACACAAAATAGAAGCAATATTGTTACAAATTCAAAAAAGACTTTAAAAATGATCCACATCAGAAAAAAAAATCTTACAAAGGAATCAAGGAGCAAGAATGTGTATGTGATGATGTGTCTATATGTTTAGTTTTTGTGTAATATTAATGAGCAGTTTAATGTAGGACTATTCTCAGGCTTAATATGTTTAGTTTTTGTGTAATATTAAGGAGCAGTGTCATGTAGGACTCTTCTCACGCGTGTAACATATCACATGTGATGTTATCCTGGGATTCTTCAGCAGGCATATCATAGTGAAGTTCCATTTGCCTTGTGAAACATTTCATGCCTCCTGTTTGATCATCGGAAGGATCAGTTCAGTTCAGTTCAGTCACACAGTCATGTCCGACTGTTGCAACCCTGTGGACTGCAGCCTGCCAGGCCTCCCTGTCCATCACCAACTCCCAGAGTTTACTCAAACTCATGTCCATCGAGTTGGTGATGCCATCCAACCATCTCATCCTCTGTTGTCCCCTTCTCCTCCCGCCTTCAATCTTTCCCAGCATTAGGGTCTTTTGAAATGAGTCAGCTCTTTGCATCAGGTGGCCAAAGTATTGGAGTTTCAGCTTTAACATCAGTCCTTCCAATGAACACCCAGGACCAATCTCCTTTAGAATGGACTGGTTGGATCTCCTTGCAGTCCAAGGCACTCTCAAGAGTCTTCTCCCACACTGCAGTTCAAAAGCATCAATTCTTCGGCGCTCAGCTTTCTTTATAGTCCAACTCTCACATCCATACATGACTACTGGAAAAACCATAGCCTTGACTAGACAGACCTTTGTTGGCAAAGTAATGTCTCTGCTTTTTAATATGCTGTCTAGTTTGTTCATAACTTTCCTTCCATTTAATTTCTTGACTGCAATCACCATCTGCAGTGATTTTGGAGCCCCCCAAAATAAAGTCAGCTACTGTTTCCACTGTTTCCCCATCTATTTGCCATGAAGTGATGGGACCAGATGCCATGATCTTAGTTTTCTGAATGTTCAGCTTTAAGCCAGTTGTAGCTAAATCTATATGAGCAATTTCCTAGATAATGGTTCAGGCTAAAGGATAAACTTCAGAATGAGAAGTGTTACCCATGCTGAAAACTCAGGGCTCCAATAAATCATTTGTCCTTTACAGATTAGTCACGTGATCAAAATCTTATGATTCATGCAAACTGTTAAAAATATTTAATCCAGATTATTCAAGTGTGCTGTGGATAGGGAACCTTCAGGATGTCATGAAAAAGTGATTTTACAAAATGGTGTTTAAAAATGACTGTAACATCCTGAATTCCAAGCATGTACCCTCTCTCCTTGCAGGAAGCAGATCATCAGATACTTGTTATGTGTTGTGGCCCTGATTTCCCAAGGGAGTTTATTTCTGTAGACACAGTGGTTCAGAGCATCAATTATTTGCAAACGATTTGATTTCCATTATGAAATGGCATTTGTGGTTTTGGATATCATGAATTCATACTGCAAGGATTGTAAACCTTTTTTATTGTTGTTAATCTGTCAGAACCTTCGTAAAATGGGTTCCTATCTGTTAACTATCCGTAGAGAGGATTTGACTATTTTTCTACTTGGACAACTGCTCACAAAAACGAAAGAGCATTTTGTGTTAAATAATTGGAAGTTAATCGGTACTGCGATGTGCAAAGAGCCTCAACTCTTTTCTCAAGACTACTTCCTTGTTAAAAGTGCTACCTTAGGTTTTCAAATTTAGCCCTTTTTTTTGGATGAATGAGTCATTCTCAAACAAAATTGCAGTTATGATCAACACCAAAGTCACGAGCCTCAGAACTGTTACTTTTACGGCCTCTCAGATGGCCCCTTGGACCCCCAGACCGTGAGAGGATGGAACACAGCATGAAATGGAAAGTCTAAGCCAGGAAAGAAAGAGGATAGACATTTCAGCTCAAAATTGTCATAATAGAGATTGTCCCTTTAGGATGGGCAACCGTGAACGGTCTTTAAGTTCTTCTTCTGCGTTGGAGATGCGGGTCTGAAGATGCGGCTGCTGGCTGTCCTGGGTCCAAGTCACAGAGTCAGGACCACAAGTGAAGAGCTTGCTCAGCGTCCATTGTAAGATCGAGGTGATGAGGAGTACTCTGGACCTTCCAGGGCAGACTGTTCTCATGACACGTGTCCCAGATTCCTGCCAAGTGCCCCTAAGGGAATGTCTGTGGAGTGACTGAGTGAGTAAGGACTCATGCACGAACGTTGCAAGTAGAAGTGATGCTTGGCAGTTACAGGTTGAGTGAATCCAGAAGACAGGACAGGGAAGATTCAGAGAACCCGGCTACAGGGCCCTTCTCATCTCCGAGGAGGACCCAGGGGAAGCCACAGTCTGCCACGCGCTCCTCCTCCTTCCTGTGGCCTCTCCCAGTCCTGTCTGCTTGTGGGGTGACCTAGGGAAGCCTGGCCAGGCAGCCCCCTGAGATCTTAGGACCCTCTTCCTGAAATGCCTCCTGTCTCCATCTGTCCAACCTCTTCTGAGAACACCTCCTGATGCCTACCTTGGTCTCACCTGGCAGATATCGCCTGTTACCCCTTCTTTGTTTCTTTTCTGGCCCCATCAACCACCAGCCTGTGCTGGTGTGGTCCAGGGTGACTTCTCAACTGATGGAAAGCGGTGATGATGCTCACAGGGATTATGAAAACAAGAATGTTTGCTGTGTGAGTGTCATTGCCTAGGAATCCTTCTGCTCTTGGCCAGGCTTGGCCTTAAAGGCCCTGAGTTCCATGTGAAAATAGCCACCAAAGGGTGATTTGTAAGCCTGTGTAGAGACTGTCATGAGTGGGCAGAGGAGCCTGGCACTGGGCATCTGTTTCTTTATCCCTGTGACCATTCCTCGGAGATGAAATGCTGAGTCCAAGGGTGCGGAATCCTTTTACAGTGAGTTCACTCACAAGCTACTTAGTGAAGAGCAACTGTGTGAAGAAGGTGGAGGTAATGAGAGCAGCAGAGCAGACACATCTTGCTCTGAGGCCCCCAGTGTAGTAGAGAGTATCCCAGTTTACCCGGGAGTCCATCAGACAACCCAGGTTACCCATGCTCCAAAAGAATGGGCGTTGCAAATCAGCCACACTGGACTGAGTCAGGTGGACGGAAGTCTTTTTAAAAAACAAAATTAAGAAATATTCTTGTCTTTATGTTTGGCTGTGTTGAGGCTTCTTTGTGGCACATGAGCTCAGTGGTTGCAAGCTTATAATTAATGGCGATGCATGGACTTATTTGCCCCTTAGTATGTGGGGTCTTTGTTCCTCGACCAGGAATCAAAGTCAGATTCTTAACCGCTGGACCACCACGGAAGTCCTAAGGAAGGCTTAAAAAAAAATTATTTATTTATGTGTCTGTGTCGGGTCTTAGCTGCCAGGGTTTTCCCTTGTGGCCCAAGGACTCTCTAGTTATGCTGCCCAGGCTCAGTAGCTGACACTTGTGGGCTTAATTCCTCCCCAGCACATGGGATCGTAGCTCCCTGGCCAGATTGATTCCATGTGCCCTGAGGTCCCTTCCTACTGGACCACCAGGGAAGCCCTCAGGAAGGGTTGTTTTGCAAAAGAGAGGGTTGTGCAATGTGTAGGAAGAGAAGAAGGAGTCCTGTAGGTGGGAGAGAAAGAAGGTGGTGGGCCTGGAGAGGCACTGGGGTTTCAAACTGCACAAGGCCCCAGAGGTCATGCTAAGCAGCTTTGTGTCTTTCTATTTCTCTGACCTCTGTTTCTATGCCATTCAGTTCAGTCACTCAGTCGTGTCCAACTCTGCAACCCCATGGACTGCACCATGCCCGGCTTCCCTGTCCATCACCAACTCCTGGATTTTGCTCAAACTCATGACTATCAAGTCAGTGATGCTGTCCAACCATCTCATCCTCTGTCGTCCCCTTCTCCTCCTGCCCTCAATCTTTGCCAGCATCAGGGTCTTTTCCAGTGAGTCAGCTCTTCGCACCAGGTGCCCAGAGTATTGGAGCTTCAGCTTCAGCATCAGTTCTTTCAATGAGTATTCAGGGCTGAGTTCCTTTAGGATTGACTGGTTGGATCTCCTTGCAGTCCAAGGGACTCTCAAGAGTGTTCTCCAACACCACACTTCAAAAGCATTCTTCAGTGCTCAGCTTTCTTTATGGTCCAACTCTCACATCCATACATGACTACAGGAAAAACCATAGCTTTGACTAGGTAGACCTTTGTCGGCAAAGTAATGTCTCTGATTTTTTATATATTGTCTAGGTTGCTCATAGCTTTTCTTCCAAGGAGCAAGCATCTTTTAATTTCAAGGCTGTAGTCACTATCTGCAGTGATTTGGGAGCCCAAGAAAGTAAAGTCTATCACTGTTTCCATTGCTTCCCCATCTATCTGCCATGAAGTAATGGGATCAGATGCCATAATCTTCATTTTTTGAATGTTGAGTTTTACGCTTTTTCACTCTCCTCTTCACTTTCATCAAGAGGCTCTTTAGTTCCTTTTCACTTTCTGCCATAAGGGTGGTGTCATCTGCATATCTGAGGTTATTGATATCTCTCCTGCCAATGTTGATTTCAGCTTGTGCTTCATCCAGCCGAGCATTTCACATGATGTACTCTGCATATCATTAAATAAGCAGGGTGACAATACACAGCCTTGACGTACTCCTTTCCCAATTTGGAACCAGTCTGTTGTTCCATATCTGTCTCTAACTGTTGTTTCTTGACCTGCATACAGGTTTCTCAGGAGGCAGGTCAGGTGGTCTGGTATTCTCATCTCCTTAAGAATTTTCCACAGTTTGTTGTGATCCACACAGTCAAAGGCTTTAGAATAGTCAATGAAGCAGAAGTAGATGTTTTCCTGGAATTCTCTTGCTTTTCTATGATCCACCAGATGTTGGCAATTTAATCTCTGGTTCCTCTGCCTTTTCTAGCTTGAACATCTGGAAGTTCTCTGTTCGGGTACTATTGAAACCTAGCTTGGAGAATTTTGAGCATTACTTTGCTAGCATGTGAGATGAGTGCGATTGTGCAGGAGTTGGAACATTTTTTGGCATTGCCTTTCTTTGGGATTGGAATGAAAACTGATCTTTTCATTCCTGTCGCCACTGCTGAGTTTTCCAAATTTGCTGGCATATTGAGCGCACCACTTTCATAGCATCATCTTTTAGGAATCGAAATAACTCAGCTGGAATTCCATCACCTCCACTAGCTTTTTCATAGTGACACTTCCTAAGACCCATTTTACTTAACACTCCAGGATATCTGGCTCTAGGTGAGTGATCATACCATCGTTGTTATCTGGGTCATGAAGATCTTTTTGTATAGTTCTTCTGTGTATTCTTGCCACCTCTTCTTAATATCTTCTGCTTCTGTTAGATCCATAGCATTTCTGTCCTTTATTGAGCCCATCTTTGCATGAAATGTTCCCTAATTTTCTTGATGAGATCTCTAGTCTTTCCCATTCTATTGTTTTCCTCTATTTCTTTGCATTGATCACTTAGGAAGACTTTCTTATCTCTCCTTGCTATTCTTTGGAACTCTGAATTCAGATGGGTATATCATTCCTTTTCTCCTTTGCCTTTTGCTTCTCTTCTTTTCTCAGATCTTTGTAAGGCCTCTTCAGATAACACTTTGCCTTTTTGCATTTCTTTTTCTTGGGGATGGTTTTGATCACGGCCTCCTGTACAAGGTTATGAACCTCTGTCTATGTCATTGGTTTACTATTTTTCCACTAATTATTTTAAAGCATGTATTTTTTGAGTAAACTTTTATTTTGAAACAATTGTAGAGTCAGACACAGCTGTAAAAAATAATACAGAGCATCTTCGTATGCTTTGATCAGTTTCTCCCCATGGGAGCGTCTTGCAGATCTATAAAAGAGTATCAAAATCAGAATGTTGATGGTGATACAGTCTCATATTGAGTCTCCCCATTTAGCTTGCAAGCTTTCCTCTTCTTATCATTAAAAATGTCAAGCATATAGAAAAGCTGAAAGAATAGTGCAATGAAAACCATTATTCCTATCATTTGAATTCATCAGTTGCAAGCATTCTGCCATATTGGCCTCTACTATCTATCTCTAGTGGGCTTCCCTGGTTGCTCAGATGGTAAAGAATCCACCTGCAATGTGGGGAGTCCCAGGTTCAATCCCTGGGTCAGGAAGATTACCTGGAGAAGGGAAAGGCAACCCACTTCAGTATTCTTGCTTGGAGAATTCCATGGACAGAGGAGCCAGGTGGGCTACAGTTCATGGGGTTGCGGTGAGTCGGACATGACTGAGTGACTAACACTTTAGTCAGTCAGTTCAGTCACTCAGTCGTGTCCGACTCTTTGCGGCCCCATGAACTGCAGCACACCAGGCCTCCCTGTCCATCACCAACTCCCAGAGTTCACTCAAACTCATGTCCATCGAGTTGATAATGCCATCCAGCCATCTCATCCTCTGTCGTCCCCTTCTCCTCCTGCCCCCAATCCCTCCCAGCATCAGAGTCTTTTCCAATGAGGCAACTCTTCACATGAGGTGGCCAAAGTAGTGGAGTTTCAGCTTTAGCATCATTCCTTCCAAAGAACACCCAGGACTGATCTCCTTTAGAATGGACTGGTTGGATCTCCTTGCAGTCCAAGGGACTCTCAAGAGTCTTCTCCAACACCACAGTTCAAAAGCATCAATTCTTCGGCGCTCAGCCTTCTTACTTACTTATGTATCTAGGTATCTGTTTCTGTTAACATGTAGCCAAATCCTGTCAGAATGTGAGAAGCATGTGAGTGGTTCAGCAGGTAGCTCTCAAGGATGAAGACAATGTCCAGGGGCTTCGTTGTTCTTCCAGAACATCACTGTCATCTCTTTACACCGTCTACATTCACATTCTCCCTCGATTCTCCCCAGTCTCTGTTGTCTTCTGTTACAGGCTTTCTCAAAGCTGCATCTAGTCCAGATTCACTCATCGTATTTGCTTATTTCTCATTAATCTCTTTTTTTTCTAAAATAAGTTCATCACCTTGTTTTTCCTTCCCTTTCATGGCATTGCTTTTTAAAATTCAGTTTCATTTTTATTTATTTTCTGTTTCGAACAGATAGAGCCATTAGCTTTGCAGACTTTGCCCGCACCATCCCCCCACTTTGCCCGCCCCCATTCTGTAATTTTTGATTGCTGCCTTTTGTACAGATTTCTTTCTTCAAATTCATATATCCTGCAGACTGGAAAGTGAAAGTGTTAGTCACTCAGTCATGTCCTACTGTTTTTGACCCCATGGACGCCTGCCAGGCTCCTCTGTCCATGGAATTCTCTAGCCAAGAAGACTGAATTGGGCAGCCCTTCCCTTCTCCAGGGGATTGTCCTGACCTAGGGATTGAAGCCAGGTCTCCCACATTGCAGGTGAACTCTTTACCGTCTGAGACACCAAGGAAGCCCTCCACAAACTGGAAGCTTGATCTAAAATTCAAGTTCACCTTTTGGCAAGTGGAAGAGAAGTTGTGGTTAAGCATGCCCTGTTATGTCTGTCGGGAGGCTAGGAATTCCAGGCTGAGCACTACTGATGATAATGGGTTTGATCACTTGGTTAAAAGGGAATAACTTCTGGATCTCTCTGTTGTGAAGATGCTGCTGCTGCTAAGTCGCTTCAGTCGTGTCCGACTCTGTGTGACCCCATAGACGGCAGCCCACGAGGCTCCCCCGTCCCTGGGATTCTCCAGGCAAGAACACTGGAGTGGGTTGCCATTTCCTTCTCCAATGCATGAAAGTGAAAGTGAAGTCGCTGAGTCTTGTTCGACTCTTAGCGACCCCATGGACTGCGGCCCACCAGGCTCCTCCGTCCATGGGATTTTCCAGGCAAGAGTACTGGAGTGGGGTGCCATTGCCTTCTCCATTGTGAAGATACATGGCCCTTAAAGGTCATCATGGAAACTTTGAGTAATACATTGGTATCCATAGTAAATTGGCAGAGGTCTTATCCTCTAGCAGTTTCATCAGTTGAGTTTAGTATCTATTGATGGTCTTTGTCTGAAATAGTTATTTCTTTGACTTAAGATAAGGGTGTCTTCCTTCTGAGAATTAAGACTCTTTGGCTTTTACCTAAGAACATTTGGAAGCCACTGAGGATGTAGGTTCAGTGGAAGATTGAGGAAGTGTTGGTGCCTTGATTAGATTTTAAGAGGTCACTCTGAATGAAGTGTGGGGATCAAGACAGACTAGAATGGTCATAGGTAGATGGGCTAGGCTTTCCCTCTGGGAGTCCCAGTGAAAAATGATGACCAATTATCCAAGTGGGTGGGGCCAGAGATGGACAGAAGTAGATGGTTTTATAATAAGAAGACTTTGCCTATGGAATGCATTGATGGCTCTTATTAGAGCTGTTCCCTTATTATATGGAACATCTTGTGTACAATCTAACTAAAAATGCAGCAGGAATGGATTGATATAAAATGATGAAATTTTCACAAAACGTGTATTAAATCCTCCAACTCCTCTTGTCAACTTGGAGATGGCAGTTGTAATAGCCTGTTCAGCCTCATCAGCCATTCCAGCAAATACACTGGTGGGGACCACCGCCATGGCTGGTAATTTATTCAGACCAACAGGGAAAGCCTTGAAAAACCTCATCTCCCACAATCTGCAGCATTTTGTTTGATCAGCAAAGTACCAACATTTAATAGCTGAGCCATACTAATGAAGTATGGGACTGTGTTTCCTAGAGAAAAAAAAAAAAGGAGTTGGTGTGGGAAAAATATGCTTCTCTTCCAGAATAATAAAAACCAGACCCTGTATCTCAATTATTAGGCTTTGAGGAGTAATCAGCAAGAAAGCCAGCAATTTCATGCAAATAGAGATGTGACTAAATTATGACACTCAGCCTACAGAAGGGGCAACCTGGTCATTAAAACAGGAAACTCTTGACAAAGTGGGGAAACTTAAGTAGTGAAATATGAATTTCAGGAATTAAACTGGGAATAGGAAAGTGTTCCTTGTGTCAGGGGTCATTGAGAACACCTATTGCTTGCAAGCCCTGCTGGTCGGGGCTCCTGGGGGCAGTGTTGGGAGGACACAGGACTCACTTTTCCCTCTGGACTCTGCCTTCTGTCCTAACCTCTCCTGCACTGGAGGCCTCTGTTGTAACAAGTGTGATCATGGTGGTTCCTGGAGTTTTTGTTCATGGGGGGTGGTCCACAAGGCCCTCCTGCAGCAGAAATGACTCGCTGTAACACTGTAAGCTGGCCATTGTTGGTAAGGTGGCTGAGAAGGTGTCTTTGATCCTTGGCTTTTTCCTACCATCAAATGGAACTTGTGTCTTTTTGCAAGAAGTTCTTGTGTAGAACTCTGTGTTGAAAATTGCTTTCTGGGCTGCTTAAATTCTGCTCACCACCTCGGTCTTCACAGCCATTGCACTTAATTATGAATCAGTAGATGAAATAAATGGGAAACATCCATTCATTTGCTCATCTATGACCGCAGCCTCATTTCCTAATGTGACTTCTCAGTCGCTTGTCCCCTTTCCACCCAGATCCTGAGGGAGCAAGTGCCCTATATTACTGGGGTGTGCACTTTTATGACACCCGCTTGTTTTGTTCAGGTGAGCTCAGAATAAGCTCTAAACTGTCAGATTCAAGAAAATCTCCTAATTCTGACAGCACAGAGTGGACCCACTAGGAGTAGGGAACCCCCTCCTGACACCAGGGGCAGTATAATCAGTGTGGAGGCAGGGTAGGGTCACAGGCCACCGCTCTGAAATGCAGGGGACCGTCTAGGAGACAAGAGAGCCATCACTGAGTAGCTTATGGATTTGATGATGCCACATAAGAGACTTTGGCAACTTGACCATGTGCTTGATTGGTTGACAGAGTGCTGACTAGGAGCAGATGGTCAGGAGTTCCTTTCTGCACCTTTAATTTGTTGAATTATGTAAGAAAAAGGGAAGGATAATAATACTGCAGGTTGAATTTGATGGGCCCTGTTTATAATTAAAATGTAGGTAAATATGGGCTTCCCTGGTAGCTCAGTTCGTAAAGAATCTGCCTGCAATGAGGGAGACCTGGGTTCGTTCCCTGGGTTGGGGAGATGCCCTGGAGAAGAGAAAGGCAACCCACTCCAGTATTCTGGCCTAGAGAATTCCATGGGGTTGCAAAGAGTCGGACACAACCAAGCGACTTCCGCTCACTCAGATTAAATATAAGACATAGTTACAGCCTGCATGTTATATTTGATTGAAAGTGTTTCCTTAAGCAGAAAGAGTGTGAATATATGTAGCTTGCAAGGGTTTATTCCTTGTAATTCTTAGAGAGACATGACCAGAGACTTCTTTTAGTATATCCTTGAAAAAGTTCTCCAGGACATGAGGTGCTCAGGTACACAGAAAGGCAGAAGGCGTCATACGCAGCTCTGTGAAATACATCTTCATTACTTTGTGCTATGTTTTCGTTCAGCTAAAAAAGAAGTAATAATAATAAGGTCATTTATAATGCTGTTATTCCGGGGATGGAGGTGGGCATTGGCTTTCACCTTTTTCTTGGTGGGCTATTTGAACGTTCTGCTTTTATTTCAGGATTTCCTGATGGAGACATTCATCATGTTTAAGAACCTCATTGGGAAGAATGTCTACCCGTTCGATTGGGTGATCATGAACATGATGCAGAATAAGTGAGTACGGGGGAGGCTGTCCTCGAGGAGGTGCCCGGCTCATGGCTGGTGCCAATGGAGGTGTTGCCTGGGTACCACAGGGTGGCCCCGCTTCTGCGACGCAAGTGGTTCTTTGGAAAAATGGGCTTGGAGATTGAGTGCTTTTCTTACGTCAGCGCAGGGCTCTGGGGTTGAGAACTTGAGCTCTGCACCCCCCAGAAGACAAACGTGACTATGATCCATCCTTCACTCTGCCTTTGTCCAGGGCTTCTGTTTTCCATCCAGTTTTAACCATATGTGTTTATTAGCCAAAGTGATTCTCAGTTCTATGGGAGGCTTTTTAAGAGTGTTTGCATTTCACATATTTCAGCTTAAAGAAATCATGAGCATTTTCATTATACTTATTAAATATTAAGCGTGTGCCATGCTCATCATCTCCCTGTGAGGGCTGTTGGTTAATTTTCTAGTGCGTGGGTTTTATAATTTCTGTAAGTGCCATCAAAGATCATGGGGTTCTCCATCACATGTGGTTTCTAGAAGGAATGTCTGTTGATTTCTTTTTGCCCCTTCTTTCTCACTGAGAGCTTTATGGAGATGATTGTCAGTTTATAGTCGGTGCAGTGGTAAGAAGAAAGACAGGAGAGCTTGTGTGCCCTTGGCCCTGGTAAAATGTTGACCATAACATTTTGCCAACCTGCAACACTGAACTGCAACCAGGGAACGACATTGATACAACTTAGCCATCTTATTCAGGTTTTGCCAGCTTGACTTTTATGCCTTCCTGCTTGTGTTTCCTTTCTTACAGTTTTTTTCATGTGGTGTGTGTTCTCAAACCCACCCCCATGGTCAGGACACGGAACGTTTCTTTCACAGTAAGGGTCCCTCTGGAACTCACTTAAGTTGTTGTATCGGTGGTTCCTTCCCGTCGCTGCAGAGTGGCCACAGTGTGGATGTGCCACAGATGGTTTAACCTTTTTTTTTAACCACTGAAGGACTTCTAGTCTATTCTCAGTCTGGGGCTATTACAGATAGTTCTATTACAATTAGATTGGTTATGAACTTCCTGTGCAGGTTTTTATGTGAACTTAAGTCTTCATTTCTCTGGCACAAATGTCCCAGGGCTGTAAATGCCGTGCTCATGCTAATTCACTTCAGTCGTGTCAGACTCTGTGCGGCCCCGTGGACTGTAGCTCAACGGTCTCCTCTGTCCATGGGACTCTCCAGGCAAGAATGCTGGAGTGAGTAGCCATTCACTCCTCCAGGGGATCTTCATGACCCTGGATTGAACCTGCATCTCTTGCACCTCCTGCCTTGGCAGGCAGGCTGTTTGCACTAGTGTGGCCTATAAATGCTGATTGCGTGGTAGCTGCGTGTTTAGCTTTATCAGGAACTGCCAGACTGGCTGCATCGCTCTCCATCCCCATTAGCCCTGAAGAGATGTCCGTCTCCTCTGCCTCCTTACCTGCATTTGCTGTCATTGACCTTTTTATCCTGGCCCTTCTGGCAGATGTGAACCATGTCACACCGTGGTTTTCATTTGCATTTCCCCTGATGACTTTGCCTCTTTTTGATGATTTTGTCCACCCCATGAGCAGATTCGTAGCGGCACGGATCTTTCCCTTTGCCTTTTCTGGGTGATGCTACAATATTTTCTGGAATGAGCACACTTAGTTCAGTCCTGTCCAACTCTTTGCAACCTCATGGACTGTAGCCCACCAGACTCCTCTGTCCATAGGATTTTTCAGGCAAGAATACTGGAGTGGGTTTCTATTTCCTCCTCCAAGAGATCTCCCCGACCCAGGGATTGAACTCATATCTCCTGCATTGGCAGACAGATTCTTTACCTGCTGAACCACCAGGGAAGTCCCACTTTCTGGGACAACAGGAATGAAATGGGCCCTGGGAACCAGCAGCTGCTGTTCTAAGCAGGCCTCTGCTAGGGCTGAGCCTCAGTGAGTGTCCTCCCTCTGAAGTCATCTGATGCTGTGGCTGAAACCTCCTTCGGTGCATCTGAAGACACCAGAGAAGTGGGGAGGCGCAGGAGCTGCGTCCCGCAGCTGCAGAGACAAGGGCGGCCAGCGGCTCAGAGCAGGGGTCCTGGCCCCAGCTTCCTGGGTTTCCACCTGCTGCCTTTGGTGATCTGCATCATTACCCAGAACGTGAGGAACTTAAAGCACGGGGCTTCTCTTCCTTTTTCTCTGTTGGGATTAACTTTTTTGAGTGACAGCTTAGCATGAGGCCCGAGAGCTGCAGTTTTCATGTTTTCAGTGGTCTGTTTTCCACATAAAACAAACACACTGACAAACGGAACCCACTGTCTTGGATGCCCACGGAAACTTGGGTTCTCCTTACTCTGCTGGATGCTGTAGCTGGAAACCACAGTCCGATCTTTCCCATCCGGCAGTGAAATAAGCAGGGGCTTTTGTGTTCAGGGGCTTCCCAGGTGGTGCTGGTGGTAAAGAACCCACCTGCCAACCCGGGAGACATAAGAGACTCAGATTCGATCCCTGGGTGGGGAAGATCCCCTGGAGGAGGCCATGGCAACCCACTCCAGTATTCTTGTCTGGAGAATCTCATGGACAGAGAAGCCCAGTGTCCTACAGTCCATAGATTCGCACAGACGCGGACACGACTAAAGTGACTTGGCACACACGGTGCGCGTTCTGCGTTTAACCAGGCCTGGGGGATGCGCTGGCCACGTCAGTCGTGAAGCCACAGGACTAAAGGCGGCTCTGGCGCCCTCGGGAGGCAGTGGGTGCGCAGCAGCTGCACGTGGACTGGCTTGCCCTGCGTCCCCTGCCTCGTGGCCATGTCCGGGCACCTGTGGGGTCACAAGTAGTCGGACACGACCCAAGTGACTTAGCACACACACCCCTTAAATATGCCTTTGCTTTTAATCCTATAGACTCTGAAACACAACTTTTCTGTAAGATTTACTACTTAACCTGAATGACTTTTAAGCATAGAAATCAAGGAGTTCCTACTAAGCTTTTTTGGTGCCATTAAACGTGTGTGTGTGTGTGTGTTCCAGAGGATCACATCCATTCCTGAGCTCTGTGGAGTCCTACTGTGGACTTTTAGGACAGAATATCATCATAAAATAATTCCTGTAGAAATTACATAGATACCATAGAGCATTGTTTCTATGTCATTATCTATTTGCCCCTTTTTATTCCTGTAATAAGGAGTTCATGATCTGAAGATTTATTGGAAGGACTGATGCTGAAGTTCCAATACTTTGGCCACCTGATGCAAAGAGCCCGCTCTTTGGAAAAGACACTGATGCTGGGAAAGGTTGAGGGCAAGAGGAAAAGGGGGCGGCAGAGGATGAGATGATTAGATAGCATCACTGACTCATTGGACATGTGTTTGAGCAAACTCCGAGAGACAGTGAAGGACAGGGAAGCCTGGCGTGCCGCAGTCCCTGAGGCTGCAGAGTCGGACACGACTTCGTGACTAAACAACAAATTCCTGTAACGTAAGAGCTTGTTATCTTACATGTTGCCAGACTTGCCTGCTCCTCTCTTCCTAGCAGGCATCACAGACTTCCTTGCCTCCTTGGGATAAACAGTGATTCCCAGCAGCTTCCGGAGTCTGTATTTAAGTTTTAACAGCACAGCTGGACATGCAGCTTTACCACCTACGGCTCAGAAACTGACAGAACCAGCCTCTGTGGTCCCTTAAATATTCGTGTGCTTGTTCAGCTTTGCCTCTGCAAATAGGACTGTTCTTCAGTCCATGGGGCTTGTAAAATGTAATTAAAAACAGCCTCCATTAGTTTTGGGGCCACAGCTTGTAAATCAAGAATCAAATTTATAGGATATAATGAATATCCCAAAGGACAGTAGTCACTCAACTGCTGTATTCAAGAGAGCAAGTGATTGGTGATGGCCTGACATTATAACTCTGCTCTAGGATATACGGGAGCCAGATGGTGAGATGACATTTAAGATAAGCACGGTTCAGATACAGTAGATGTGAGCTTGAGTGTTAGCATGCAGAAGTGCTAGTTAATCTGCCCAGAGGGAAGCAGACACTAGGTTTTCATTTAAGATCTCAGGTGGGATTGGAAGCCTGGACCTTCACTGTTGGCATATAAGTACTCTCCACCACTTTGGAACTTGGATCAGCTGGAATTTTCAGGTTTACACTTTGTGGAGTGTGTAGCCTGGTCTCATGGTGAAGAATTATGCTGTGGCTTTGTTAGAGTTCTCTCTGGTTATTAACATGAATGCAACCTCTTGGTTGCATTTCTGTGGCTTTCTTTTGGTCTCAGAGCTTGACATCATCCCAGTAGTGTTTGTGGACTAATAATCCTGAGTAGATTGTTTACATTTTTTTTTTTTCTGGCTGCACTGCAGGGTCTTAGTTCCCCGACCAGGGATCGAACCCATGCCTCTTGCAATGGAAGCACAGATTTTAGCCACTGTACCTGCCAGGAAAGTCCCCAGACTAGATTTCTAAGGCAGAGGAGTGACCTGGTAGGAAATGAGTCTGCTGGTTTGACTGAACTCCTTTTTCACCTTGAAGGAGCATTTGTTATCAGCTGCTTTTATTTACCTGTGATAGGCATCTCCACTGCGTACCAGGGGGTGAAACCAGGGGCAGAACTGGGTGTAATCTTCAGATTTTTAGAATTAGACTTTCTTATTTATGTGGAAATGAAACCTTTCTTACATCTGTCCACCATTCAAACTTGCAGCAGACTTTTTAAAATTCAGCTACCTTGATTCAGCTTCTCCCCAGGTCCTCTTCTCTTAGGATGAAAAATAAATTAAACAATCACTTTTACTTCCTCAGAAGTCTCATTGTTTGCAGCTGTGATTATCAATGTTTTCCGGGGTCCTTCTCTGTTGGTATAGGTTTTGTGTCTCCTTCTTCTTGATTTTGTCCATGTTCAGCTGGGGCCTAAAGGAGCTTATGTTTATAATTTGTGATTTATTATCCTATGTACATTCATAAAGAACTTGGTATGTTTTGCAAGTAAGGATTCATAGACTGTGGATATAAAATAGACCAGGTAAAATGATAGAGAAAACTGGAAACTAGAGAAGCCAAAATGCTTGAAGCTGCCTGGGAGATGAAGCACGAAGGAAAATATAATGGGTTGCAAAATTCTCACTGGCTGATAAAAAAGATCCTTGCAGTTTGTCAGGGAAGACTGGCAATTTATGGTGAAGATCCTTATGTATAACATATTGAGCAAGAGAGTATCACCATAAAGGAATCAGTTGAGAATTCAAAACTGTGCCCACGGGAAATGGAGGGCATTAGTATTTCAGTTTTGATGTGCCTGAGATGTTTTGGGTCAGCACACTGACCCTTAAGAGCAGTCGGTCATCATTGGACCTGTCCTAAAGCTTCTTGAATGTAGTAGATTTTCTGAGCTACCCAATTTAGTCTTGGCAAGTTGTTGACCATGCAAATACTGGAGACCAACCAATCAAACTTATTATCTAGTTTGACTTTATCTGAAGTCAGGCTTTCATCTTAAATTTGTACTTTCAAACACTGAAATATCGAAGCTTCTCTGGTGGTCCAGGGGTTCACCTTTCTAGTGCAAGGGGTGCCGGTTCGATCCCTGGTTGGAGAACTGAGTCCACATGGCCTTGAGGTCAAAAAGCCAAAGCATAAAACAGAAACAATATTGTAACAAACTCAATAAATACTTTAAAAACAAAACACTGTAATTTCTTCCCAACTTGGAATTTATGAGATCACGTTGCTATTGATTTCGTGTGTCTGGGTTTTACTTGTTTTGGGGTCGTGGCGGCATGGAGGCAGAACAATCTATCATAATGGGCCCACGGTTGGGTTCTAGATTACCTCTGTTTGATCGTGTTGGCTCGTTTCTACTCCTCCTTCCCTCACCTGTGAGTCCAGCATTTTTGGACCAAGGAGTGTTTTGCTCAACCCATCAACACACTGCATTATGTTTCCCCCAACCTGATGCATGCAGTACATATTTATACACTTAGAATCGCGTATGGCTCCTTTCATTGGGTCAATTTTCCACGTATGCTTTTTTATATAATCTTGTTTACTTATGGCTGTGCTTGGTCTTCGTTGCTGTGCGGGCTTTTCTCTGGCTGCGGTGAGGGGGGCTTCCCTTTGATCCGGTAAGTGGGCTGCTCGTTGTGGTGGCTTCTCTCCTTGTGGTGCACAGGCTCTGGGGTCCCCGGGCTCAGTCATTGCGACTCCTGCGTTCTAGCGCACAGGCTCAGCAGCTGTGGCGCCCAGGCCTAGTTGTTCCGAGGCCTGCGGGATCGTTCCAGATCAGGGACTGAACTCATCTCTCCTGCACTGGCAGACGGACTCTTGACCACTGAGCCACCAAAGAAGCCCTCCATACATGTTCTTGCAATCTGGCTATTTCCCTCCTTGAAAACATGCATTTTTCCCCAGTGATAAATGGTCTCCATCAGATGTGTCTACCTCTGGGAAGGCAAGCTCATGGATGCGTCTGCCAAAATTAATCTGGTGTATAGTTGGGGCAGGAAAGAGCAGTAAGACTTCGAGATTCCACCTCTGAGATGCCAGGTTTCTTAGGGGTAAATTGTGAAAATGCTCAGCAGGCAAATTCTCAGGGTAGGTTGGTTGCAGTTATTGTATTATTTGGTTTCATTGCTGTGGAAGATTTTTGGTCCTTGCCAGCTCTGTATCTTGGGCTTGGATCGGAGACCATTTGCCTCAGGGAGGGAGGGAGGGAGGTGGGGGTCCCTGATTTCTGGAGGCCTGCCTCGAGGGCCATAGCACTAGCCCCAGCCAGCAGACGGGCCGGTCTGGGAGTCAGGATGTTTGTTTCCAGCTCAGTCTCCTTCCAGGAAACGCTCCTCCCATGAAAAGGCATGGAGATGAAATCTTTGTGCAAATTCAAAGCGAGGGTATCAAGCATTGGGGCTCAAGAGATTCTTGAATCATTTCTTTTCAGTATCTTTTTTCCTTTCTTTGCCGGAAGCTTTTAGTTGATGTTTGTAACTTATTATTTGAAAATGACTGGGGTTCCTTTTGAGGTTTAGCGTATCTGGTGCCTTGAAGATTTTAAGCACACCTAAGTATCATTTCTCCCTTGGAAACAGTATACAGTAGCTGACAGAAACTCTGCCACAATATCACTAGCTAAGGACTAAAAGGAAGAATATATGTATTGTTTTTGAGTGAAGAAACGGGAATTTAAAGTCAGTATAATGAAAGCATTCTGGAATGAAAATTTCCCAAGAGCTCAGCATGCCGGCATTTTATTTAGCTCACACACTTCATAATATCATTCTGGCAACCTTAATCTTCTCCCAACGTGTGCAGACGTGCTAAGTCATTTCAGACATGTCCGACTCTTTGTGACCCCATGGACTGTAGCCCGCCAGACTCCTCTGTCCATGGGATTCTCCAGGCAAGAATCCTGGAGTGGGTTGCTATGCCCTCCTCCAGGGGAGCTTCCTGACCCAGGGGTTGAACGCACATCTCTTACATCTCCTGCATTGGCAGGCGGGTTCTTTTCCACTGGTGCCCCTTGGGAATGCCTGGTCCTCTCCCAGAAAATTGGCCTAAAGCAGAGATGTTTTGCAGCTCAGATCCCAGTTTGTAGGCGCTGAGACCCAGGCCTGCCTCTGGAGCTGGGCTCACCCGGACTGTGACTGAGCACCTTCCTGGCCGGTCTCACCGAGAAGCACATGAGCTCTTCTTCTGGGGCAGAGGTGGCCATGGTGACGCACCAGGCTTCAAGGACAACTCTTGCCTTGGGTCTGGGAATGGTCGTCTGCGTCCCAACAGCAGGACGGGGCACCCACACGCAGGGTGCTTTTTATCCTTCATGACATTATCATAAATTATTTTATTATTTTCCATATAGTTATTCCCTGGCATGCCTGCTTTTGCTTAATAATTAAACTTGGCCTAAAATTAAAACAGATAATTCCAGCTTTTACCTGGTTGTTGATAACCAATTTATTGGACACAGCATAGATATTTTATACCAGCTTTTCAGATTGCCTCTTTATTTAATCCTGAGATGAAAAATCAGAGTACTCTCCAAGGAATGGCAGTGATGAAGCACTCTTAGCCAGGACTCTTATTTAGGGAAGCTTCCGTTAGAGGAAAGTTTTAAAAGGGCAAAATCAGTGTAAGGATTCTCTGAGACAGCACACACCTTGCCGTGAGCTCTTGGCTGGTGTCGACAAGGCCACCCTGCAGACACTTAATGCTGGAGGATGCACTTCACTTTAGGAGGAATGAAGCCAAACACCCTCTTTATCTGATGCATGAGACTGCTCTCTGTGCAAAACATAAAGCAGGAAATGCTGTTGTTCTGTCCCTGAGTTGTGTCCGACCCCATGGTCTGCAGCACGCCAGGCTTCTCTCCTCCACCATCTCCTGGAATTTGCTCAAATCCATGTCCTTTGAGTTGGTGATGCCATCCAACCATCTCATCCTCCGCCGCCCGCTTCTCCTCCTGCCTTCAGTCTTTCCCAGCATCAGGGTCTTTTCCAGTGAGTCAGCTCTTCTCATCAGATGGCCAGAGTACTGGAGCTTCAGCTTCAGCATCAGTCCTTCCAATAAATATTCAGGACTGATTTCCTTTAAGATTGACTGGTTTGATCTCCTTTCAGTCCAAGGGACTCTCAAGTGACTTCTTCAGCACCACAATTTGAAAGCATCCATTCTCCAGTGCTCAGCCTTCTTTATGGTCCAGCTCTCATGGAGGAAATACGTTTTATTAAGGTCGCATCCCAAATCTTTCCATCCTCAGTTTTTACCTCCGATGTTCCTGGGACTTAGAAGAAAGCCTGCATGCAATGCGAGTCCCTCTAGGGTCATCCTTTTAAGTCTGGGATGTGTAGAGGAGGAAACCCGTGGCAATTGAATGCTCATCTGCGACCAGCATAGTGTTAGGTATCTGTTTGTGGTTCTCAGCCAGGGGCGATTTTGCCCCCTAGAGGATACTCGACAACAATTTTATTATCAATGGGGACTGTTGACACCTTGTGGGTAGAATCCAGTGATGCTGCTAAACACCCTTCCTTGTACATTACAGTCACCTACTGCAAGAACCATCCCCAGCAAATGTCAGTTTTATCCTCATTTTATGGATGAGCAAACTGAGTCTCAGCAATGTTAAGTAATTAATAGAAATATGTGATCCATTTCAGTGACCCTCTTCTTATTTCTACTTCTCTCAGCCATTTCTCTGTGTCATGACCCCAGTGAAGACAGGAGTCGTTAACATAAATAATAGCAGCTGTCTGCTAATGTCGCCAGGGCTGAGCTTTCCTGTATAGGGTGAAGAATGAAGACGGTTTTCCCAGAGATGCCCTGCAAGATGCTCCAGCCCTGTGGGCATGGCCCACGTGATGAGGAGAGTAAGGCCAGTTTTGGAATCTCACTGATAAGATCGGAGATCCCAGGGCTGTCCTTCCTGGTTCCTGACACGTAGGTGTAAAATATTCGTGAGCGCCTCTTACGGGGGAGTTATGGATTTTGTTTTAGATTCTACATACATATGAGATCATCCAGTGTTTATCCTTCTGTCTGACTTATGCCACTTAGCATAGTGCCCTCGAGGTCCATCCATGTTGTCACAAATGACAGGATTTCCTTCTATCTCACGGCTGAGTGACATTCTTTTGTAATATGCACCACATCTTCTTTATCCACGCATCCTTGAACCTCGTTTCAGGGATGTGTGTTGCAGTCATTTTTTTCTTAGTGACTTCTCCCCCACCCTACTGAATAGTAGCTTTTGTTGGTTGACATTAAAATTTTTTGTCTGATAAAATTTTTTAAAAATTCTTTGAGGTGACTTCCCTGGTGGTCCAGTGGTTACGCATCCTCCTTCCGATGCAAGGGACACAGGTTCAATCCCTGGTCGGGGAACTAAGGTCCCACATGCTGCAAGGCCAAAACTAGAAAAGCCTGCCCACTGCACCAAAGAGTCAGCACAGCCATCAACATGAATGAATAAATAAAATTTTAAAATCTCTGAGGATTCTTGCAGAAAGAAAGTCAGTGGACTTCCTGTTGGTCAATTTGTCATAACAAGCATGGTGACCATACAGATAGTTAGGCTCAGTGTTTTTCCTATATGGAAGCTCCAGGAAATGCAGTTTTTGACATGAAATCATCTTGAAGATTGAACATGGAATGACATCATTATGTGTCAAGCTCCTCTTTTCTAGACCCAAGATCGGAAATAAAGTTGAGAAATATTTTGTCTCCATCTTCAGCTTGACAGTGGAATACTTTAAAAAATCACATATGTAATACATTTGTAGGTCTATAAAGAAATGATAATATTGTTGATATAATTTCTCCGTAGACTCGAAATGTTAGGACTATGACAGCCTCTCTGCATTTTTGTTTGTATAAGATGCTTTCATGTGTCACGTGGTATGCTTTCACGGAATCGTGTGCATTTGTGCACGACTCTTGGATGCTATGTGGGGAAGTCACTTATCCTCAGAGATGCTGAGTTTAGTGTCGCTGTCCAACACAGAGTAGGTGCTGAACGAACAGTGACTAACTGCCCGACTGAAAAGAATGAATGTCAGTAGGAAGTGTTATTACAAGGTCAGCTGATAAAGCACATGACCTACTCCATAGTGGTTCTTTTCCAGGAATGAAACTCCATTACCCTTGTTATTTTTAGGTCCACAAATAAATAAATAAATAACTCCAGATGCAGGTATGCAATAAACAAATGAAGCCTCTTATTCTTTTGAGGCTGTATTAGCTAGTGCATTTCCTTAATTGAAATTTGTTCTCAGTGTATCATAAAACTGTGCAAGGGAGACCTGTGTTTGTACTGAGCCAGCCACTGACTGCAGGTCAGGCAGCTGCAGGGGGTTGCTTGCTGTCTGCTGGAGCTTGCTGTTTTTTCTTAACCTTTCCAGCAAGACTTCAGAGGAGGGTTTTTACTTAATACTGTACCTGTCAAATTCCCAAAGCTGCAAGAAAATTGAAAATACAAATTATATTGTAAAGTGAAATATTTTGTGTGATTCTACAGTGTGGTTGATTTAGGAAGAGAATGAACTCTGACAGCCCTGCTCTTTTCAGTTCAGTGGATTCTAATGGTTCCAAAACAAAAGCCCCCGCACCCCACCGCGCCTTTCCCCATTGCTGTATCAGAGACGCCCTGCTCCCTGCTCAAGACCCAGTGGCCGTTGACTCCGTGTCTTGGGTACACAGGATCTTAGAAGGAATAGAAAGCACTACATGTTAAAATTTGTGAATATAAATGTTTACCATCCCCAGAGGACTTCAGCCATCTGATCAACGCGTAGCTTTTTAGCATTTGGCGCTTTTCTCAGTATTCAATCCATTTTTCATAGGCAGAAATGATCTTTCCCCCATTTTTTTCTGACCTGTGGCTACCACATCCCTAACGTGGGGCTGCTTGGGATGCAGAGGTTTGGAAGTGGTTAGGGGGCCCCCCTCCTCTCTTTTCCTGTGATGATACACAGCAGCCTGTATTCTCTCTTGATTCATTGTGTTCAGGGGAAAACACATAGTGAGGTTTCATGCAAGAGCCAGAAAATCTGAAGTTCTCTGGTTGACTTCCTCACCTGCAATGTAGTGGGTAGGTTGTGTGTGTTGAAAGCATTGGTGGGGGGAGGTTTGTAGGGCTTGGCTCCTTTGATGAAGGCTGAACCTTCCGTAGGCCTCCCTGACTGCTCAGCTGGTCAAAGCTGCCAGGGCAGGAGACTCAGAAGGCGTGGGCTCGATCCATGGGTCAGGAAGGTCCCCTGGAGGAGCAAAGGGCAACCCACTCTGATATTCTTGCCTGGAAAATTTGATGGGCAAAGGAGCCTAGTGGGCTGCAGTTCATGGAGTCTCGAAGAGTCAGACATGACTGAGCGACTGAGCATGCATGCAGGAGCCATCAATACCTCTCGTGGCGCCTTCACCGCAGGGGCCTTTCTGCCCCTTTGTCCTGCACACCTCTTTCATGATTCCTCCTCTGCCCTGGCTGTGCAGGGCTAGGCAGCGGGGAGGCAGGGGACAGCTTTGCCCTCCCTCAGAAGCTCCCCCTTCCCTGCCACGCAGGAGCTGGCTGCCTTTCTGATTTAGCCAACATCCCCGGGATTAGGAGTCAGGAGTCTGCTTGGCCTCTTCAGGCTGAATGTTGTTGCTCCACTAACGCAGACGGCCGCCTCATTCCCGTCTGATCCTGGAGGCACTGTGTGCAGGGTGTTCCCTGCTGCTGCTCCTGCTGCTGCTAAGTCGCTTCAGTCGTGTCCGACTCTGTGCAACCCCATAGACGGGAGCCCACGAGGCTCCCCCATCCCTGGGATTCTCCAGGCAGGAACACTGGAGTGGGTTGCCATTTCCTTCTCCAAAAGTGTTTCCTAGTTAGCCATTAACCTGCAGACAGTTTGGAAATGGAGTATCTGAAGTCGGCCACATGTTGGAGAGGTTTCTTTATATTTGATATTAAACCCACAAATTAAGCTTGATTTAGAGGGAATAGAGTAATGCCTTTTGGGGAGACACTTTTGGAGGTAACCATGGTTTGCCCGGTGTGATTCATGGGGGCCTGGCATTTCTGAGCCGAGTTTGTCAAGTGCTTGGGTGTTCTCTCCTGGAGCTAAGCTCTCCAATATCCAGTGCATTGTGAAGTGAGTCTCATATCAAGAAAAAGGGGAGGGAAGGCAAACATCCTGCTTATTATGGATAGTCTGCCTATATGGTGAATTTGAATGGTTTCTCAATTTAAAGAAACCATATATATAATACAACACTCGAAAACAAATATGTATGAATATATGTGTCATATACATAAACAAATATATGTATGCTCATATATATATATATGCATGCGTGTGTGTGTTACTCACTTAACTGTGTCCAACTCTTTTCAACCCATATATTGTAGCCCGTGGAATTCTCTAGGCAAGATTATTGGAGTGGGTAGCCATTCCCTTCTCCAGGAATCTTCCTGACCCGGGGATCAAACCCAGGTCTCCTGCATTGAAGGCAGATTCTTTACTGTCTGAGCCACCAGGTACCCAGACAACTGAGGGGCAGTATGGATGTCCCCATCCTTGGGGTCTGATCTGAAAGGGAACTCCTGCTTTCTCCAGGGGAAGCCCATGTTTCCCTGATGTTGATTTCTAAGGACGTTTCTCATCGCTGTCCATAGCAGTGAGGCTGTGGTTGCTTTTGTCTTCCATCACCGAACGTGTTCTCCATGTCACGTGCTAAAGGTGGCCCGAGCCTTCTGTCTTACTCACCATCACCTAGGTGAAGGGCAGGAGGGAAAGTCAAAGTGAAGTCGCTCAGCTGTGTCCGACTCTTTGTGACCCCATGGACCCGCAGCCCCTCAGGCTCACCCGTCCATGGGATTCTCCAGGCAAGAGTACTGGAGTGGGTTGCCATATCCTTCTCCAGGGGATCTTCCTGACCCAGGGATTGAACCCAGGTCTCCTGCATTGTGAGCAGACCCTTTACCGTCTGAGCCACCAGGGATTTTGAAAAGATAGAAAAGTTAATTCTAGTTCTGTAATGTTGTTGTCAAAGTCAATAGGGTCGTGTCAGGTAAGAGATCCCTTTGCAGACGGAGAAGTATGATGACTGTAGAGTTAGACAGACCCTGGTTCAAACACACCCCTGCCTGTCAGATGAAGCCTGAGGCCGGTGGTTTGCTTTCCCTGGTCAGCTGTAGACTAACAGTCTCCTGGAAGGATTCATGATGGTTGTGCCAGTGCCCAGCAAAGAATCGCCCAGTGCCAGAGAATGTCCTCGCCATCCGCATGATGAGCATTATTGGATGGTCATCACTAAATGACTGAGATGCGAGGGTCGGGCTTTGGGAGCTTGGAGATCCAGCAGCTACGATGGCTCTGGCCCCCTCTCTCTCCCCTGTTGGGTGGGGCAGCAGGCAAGCTGTCTGCATCCGGCTCTCTGCCATGCATCCCGCTCAGTGGATGGAGATAAATCACAGCAGGGACTGCAGGAGGCAGGATTTTGTGATTCAGTGTGTCCTGTCCTGAGAGAGCCCTGATCCCACCCTGCTGAGTGGCTGGGATAACCTCGCACATGAAGTGCAGTGCACACCCACCCACTTCCCTGACCTCAGAGGGGATAGCTTTCCCTTTGATCTAGACTCTGCTCCTAGCAGCCAGGGCAAGGGGCTCATCCATCCCTGCTCTGTGTCCCCTTAAGGTTCCAGGAAGCTGTTCTCTGATTCCTTGAGGTGTGTGGGCTTCCTGTGGAATGAAGCCCATCTCCTCTGACCTCTCAAAGCTCTTTTGGCCTGGCAGTGTTGGTGCCCTTAAACCTGAGTTCTCTGCCACCCCCGACAATGGAAGTTGCAAAGATGCTAAGCTCCCACCCTCCGAAGAGAGTTTGCCCTCTGTGTTGCAAGCCTGGGGCTTGTCACTGGGCAACACACTTTGTCTTCCTGCTCAATCTGTGCAGTTTTGAAAATAAAATTGCCCTCGGGGTTGACTCCTGTTTACCCTTTACAGATCTGTGAGGTGTTGGATCCACAAATCTCTCTTGGAGAAAAGTGACAGGGTCTCCTGGGGCCACACAAGGGCTCCTTAGCAGAGGAGCTGTGATCGTCCACATCAAAGTGCTGAGGTCCAGTAGACACCCACCCTTTGAGCGAGTGTGGCCAGAGTCGCAGCCTGGTGAGCCCGCCAGGGCTGGGGGCCAGGGTGGCTCTCAGAGCTCTGGGCTTGAGGAAGAGGAATCTGGCAGCCTCATAGCAGCCTACGGTCAGCTACGTGCTGGACTGACCATGAAGGATCACTGGCCGTGATTGCGACGACCAAGTTAGAGGCTGATTTCCTAGTGACTGCCTTGAGGTTAGTGAAAATTCTCGAGTTCAGATTCAAGGGGAACTATTTTTATTTGACGGGATTTCGGATTTGTTCTCTGAGAGACAGTTCAAGATCGCACACTCCCAGGGCTAGGGACCGCCCGAGGCGGTAATGAAGCTTGGGAACCAAGGACAGGTTCTGCATCCACGCTCACGAGGCATCCCTGTGATGAAAGGAGCATGAGCAAGCACCACGCTGTCCGTTCGTTCCTTTGTGAATCTACCGCTCCCAAGAAGGAATAGTTTATTTCCACTCTTGATTGTGTATGGATGCTTTGGGGAGCGCATGGCAGCTTGCTGCACCCCCGTAGGCAGCAGAGACCACCTTCATGTCCTTTTATGGGGCAGCGTGCACACGACTGTGTCTGGTTTAGACAAGGGGGTCTATTCTGCCTTGCTGCTGCATGGCGCTCTATTTCGGTCCTTATTTCTTTCAAGGGATTGCCTTTGAATTTCCAGGTTCATCGTCTTGAAATACCCATCTCAGCTTCAAAGCTGAGCTATTCAAGAACAGGTCCTCTCCCACTTTCAGCCCAACCCCCTAGCTCAGAGCTGCACACAAATTTGGGATTTAAAGATTTGTAATTTGATGGACTTGGAGATGAAGGGGCGGATGTCTAAGGATGCCTCTGGTCTTCTGGAAATCCTTGACAAAGGATGAAAATAGAACAGAGCTTTCAAGTTTGCTGTTCCCCAGACTTTACAGTTTGGCAATCTGTATTTGCAAAAAGGATGCCTTCTGTAAGCAACCTGAGCCGTCTCTATTTTTCATCCCATGAACGACGGGCATTGGGTCACCCTCCTCCTGACCTGTGTCCCTTCTTCCTGGCCATCGCTCGACTCTCACCCCAGTTGTGCCTGCATACTCTTGACATCCCTCGCGGTCTTACACCAGTACTTGCTGAGGTCCCGGCTCTCATTGCCATCATCCCTCCCCTGGCTGCCCACGTGGCATTTTCCTTTGCATTTTGGCGATCTCCTCCATTGGAGGCACGGATGGACGTCTGTCCTAGTGAACGCTGCGGCTCCTCCCCATGACGGGCCTGCTCCAGGAGGCAAAGCCAGGAGGCATGCATGATGCCCAAGGCTGGGCAGGGCCGGACCCAAGGATCAGGCTGTAGCTTCAAGCCTGAGTTCCTTCACATAGAAACTGCACTATCTGATGGTTAAGAATCCACCTTTCAATGCACAGGACACGTGTTCAGTCTCTGATCAGGGACCTGACATCCCACATGCTGCAGGGCCAGTGAGCCCAGGCAGCACAACTTCTGAGCCTATGCGCTTTAGAGCCCGTGAGCTGAAACAAGAGAAGCCCCACACGCTGCAACTAGAGAAAGCCTGTGTGCCTCAATGAAGACCAGCACACCCAAAAGAAAAATTAATTAAAAAACAAAACAAAAAAATAGCCTTGGATGACTTCATTAATTCATGGAGTTGCAGCTTCCTCATTCCGGAACTGGACACAATATTGACTTGCCAGGAGCATTCCAGAAGATACTGTAAAGCCAAGAACAGGCCTGCAATAGAAACACATGATCTTTTAATACACATGCAGAATACTAAGTCACTTCAGTCGTGTCTGACTCTTTGTGATCCTATGGATTGTAGCCCGCCAGGCTCCTCTGTCCATGGGATTCTCCAGGCAAGAATACTGGAGCCGGTTGCCATGCTCTCCTCCTGACCCAGGGATCGAATCCAGGTCTCTTATGTCTCTTGCATTGGGAGGTGGGTTCTTTACCACTAGCCCCACCTGGGAAGCCCATCTTTCAATATAAGAAAAAGACAAGAAGCAAAGCCAGGAAATAGGGGAAGAATTGAGTGCCTCTAAGAAGGAAGACTTTTCTAAAAAGTGCACTGTTCCCACTGAGATGAGGAGAAAGATGCTGCAAATAGACAGAAGATGGAGTTTTATCCTAACTACACGTGGGCATCTTTAACCCAGCATGAAATGTAGGATTTTGCTCGATCCTGTAAAAGCATGAGAACATTTCACGTGGCTTCCATTGTGGGGTATGTGTCTCCTTGCCCATGTATCAGTGCAGAGGTATTGATCCTTTGCTGTGGGATGGGCCTTGTTCTGGCTCTGGGGACACACAATGAGCGAGGCAGAGTTGATTCAGTCTCCAAGAGCTGAAGGCGTTTCAGCATCGCAGTTCAAGGGCATCTGGGGCCCAGAGCTTTGGGGAGAGATAGGCAGGAAGCAAAGGGTCAAGCACATGAATACAGCTAAATCTCCCTGTGAGAAAAGCTTCAGACCGTCTCCAATTGAGAGACTGTCTACAAAATATTTGACAGGTGCTCCTGTCAAGGTCATCAAGAATCAAGGAAAGTCTGGGAAACCGTCACAGCCAAGAGGGACCCAGAGAGATAGCAAGAGACTATAAATAATGTCGCACCCTGGCTGGGAACCTGGAGGCAGTGAACGGACATGGGGAGAAGGGTAGTGAAATCTGAATCACACGAGGTCTAGTTCAAAACAGTGACCCAGGGCTTCCCTGGTGGCTCAGTGGCAAAGAATCTGCCTACCGGTGCAGGAGACGTGGGTTCCATCCCTGGTCCAGGAAGATCCCATGTGCTATAGAGAAACTCAGCTCTCCCACCCTCCTCTGGGGTGGGTGCGGATGCAGGAGAGGAGGAGCAGAAGGAAGGCTGGTCGTGCTGTCCTGTCAGATTTATATTGAGATGGAAAGATGCTGGAGACGTTACATCAGACAAATGGCATCACTGACGTTTGTTTTACGAGGCAGTTTGGGTTGCTTTGCTGAAAGTCTAGAGAAAGAGGGAGCTGGGCCAATTGGAGGGCCCATTAGGTGCCTCTGGAAAACTCTGGGTAAGAGATGCTGTAACCCAGGCTCCGATGGTCTCCGGGGAGAGAAAGAGGGATGGGGGTTTCGGACGTGATTTGGAGGCAGAGTCCAGTGGGCCTGTGGTCAACTGTGTGTAGGGAGGGAAGGAAAGTGGAGAATCAAGTAAAGTCTTAGATGTTTGGCTGGAACCAGAATGGGTAGGTGGAAATCTTAAAGAGATGGAAAATCAGGTTTGGGCGGAGCTTTGTTTTGGCCTCTTCAGTGTTTCTCAGCCTTTTTTCCCCATTATCACCCTCCTAAGGAGAAGGATTAAATTAGATTTAAGTTTAATTAAGAAGAGACATTAAGTGCTAAGAAGGAGGATGGGGCCTGCGTGGAGGGCCAAGGGCCAGTGTAATGTCTAAAATGTTCTACATCCACCCCGAGAACCCATTTTCACGCCCAAAGGGAGACAGTGCCCCGTGGAGAATGCACGGCCTGGTTGGTAATGAGATGTCTGGGAGACGGCCAGAGAGAGAAGTTGCAATTAGGGGTCAAAATGCAGGCTGGAACTCCCAAGGAAGGGTTGGTTCTGAGATACAGCGGGGTGGCCCCAAGCGTTCACAGGATAAAATCAAGGCCACCAGGGGAGCGAGCGTGGCTGGAGAAGAGACACAGACCAGGCTGCAGCCGCAGGGCACTCGTGCATGTAGGGGATCAGCAGTGGAAGGGATATCGTTAAAGGAGAGAACCCAGGATCGGGAAAGCGAGGTTGAATTCTGATGAGAGGATGTGTAAGAGCACAGAGATGTGACCAGAGCGATCGACTGTGCAGGGGTCACTGCTGCTGCTGAGCGGAGCAGTATCCCCGTAATTGCCAAGGAGGAAACCAACCTGCAGGGGGCAGGGGGCGGGGTCATGGAGAGAGTGGACCTGCTGACCAGGCAGCTCTGTCAGGACGCAGTGAGACGCTGCCGTCTGGGGAAACGGTGATGCCGGCTGGCTTGGGTGTAGTGTTTGTTGTTGACACAGGAATCATCCAGTGGAGAGAAAAACAGGTGAGGAGTGGCGCTGGGCTTGGTGCAGGAAGTCAGTAAGAACTGTGGGGTGCAGGGTAGAGGGGTTGTTGGAAGGGCAGGGGCTGGCCTTTCATAGGAGCCAGACACAGATCCACTGTAAGAAGAGAGAGGACAGACCGAGTATAAATGTCAGCAGAGCCATAGACGTGACGGTTGGACGATGAGAAAATTTCAACATGGTTTTTTTCTCACTAAAAAATAAAACAAGATTATCAGAAGGGGTTTTCAGAATAGTGGCTATGGTGCACCTGTATCTATGTGCTGACCATGTGAAGCTTTCCCCTCTAGCCTTTTTCCTGCTAATCCACACTCACGGGTCCAGACGGATGACTCCTGTGGTCCATGCCGCCCTCTTACGTAAAGCCCAGGAGAGGCTCACAAGCAGATGAGCCTAACACGATACACTGCTTTAAATAACTCATGTAAAATCACCCTTCTGTGAACATTTCTAGATGGATCTTGTCTTTTAAGCTTCAGCAAACCCTATTAGCCATCAAAACCCTCTAGTCTCTCAAAATAGTCCTCTCCCAGCTTCCTCCTGCATCTTTGCATCATGGCTGCATGGTCCCTGGAGAGGCTGGGACAGGGTGTCGGCTGTACCAGTAGGGACCAGAGCCCCCTGGAGAGGACTTGTTTCCAGGGCCCCCTTCCCTTTTGCAGCTATTCTGCACTCAAGGGCTTTCTGATGTCTGGGTTTGAGCATCTGTATGTTTCATCTTCTCTCTTTGAAGACTATGATCTTGTGTTATCCCTCTCCCCACCTCCCCCCCCCCGCCCAACTCCAGGCGCTAAGGATGAAAAAACAGGGACCCAGGATGCACTCTGGTGCAGTGGACATTTCAGGTCCCAGTGGTGATGCTCCCCATGCTGGAGGCTTGTCATCCTTTCTCTGTTTTGTTTAGAGGCACAGAGTATACAGCCCTGCTTGGCACTTCCTGATCAGTCCCAGGGGCAGCAAGAATTTTGAGAAGCACATTCTTCCTGCATCATCCCAGTTGCTCTTGAGTCTCCGTGATGCCATTGCATTTTTCCACTGCTCGGTTGCAGAATGCATGGAGGAATTTTAGAAATCACATGCTGAGTGTTATGAGCCTTTTTCTGTTGCCGACTTCACCTTCCTAGCTCTTCAGTCATGTGAGATGTGTGCTTCGGCTGCTGGCGAGCAGCAGGTCAGGGTGCATGGAGTCTGGAGAGCTAATGGCCTCGATGCTTCTCACTGATGGTGTCCACATAGACGTATCTCCTCCTTCTGGTCCAGCTGGAAATGCCAATGCTGGCTGGGGCAGCTCTGATGAAAGGGCTCCCATCTCAGCTGCCTTGATGTTGTGAGTCGGGATTGGAGCTCAATTGGAACATAATCCCTTCCCTTTCAGAAAGGAAGGTTAATCTGGAAATATCTAGAAGTATTTGCCATATTTTTTTTTACTTTATTTACATTAAGATGCTGTGCTTAGTCACTCAGTCGTGTCTGACTCTTGGCAACCCCACGGACTGCAGCCCACCAGGCTCCTCTGTCCGTGGGGATTCTCCAGGCAAGAATACTGGTGTGAGTTGCCATACCCTTCTCCAGGGAATCTTCCCAACCCGGGGATCAAACCCAGGTCTTCCACATTGCAGGTGGATTCTTTACTGTCTGAGCCACCAGGGAAGTCCACTTTAAGATGGGTCTACTGATTAACACTTCACATTGTCTCTCTGGCATGAAGCATCTTCAATAAGCGAGTTTTCATGCCCTTAAAAATGAAAAATCCAAGACCAGAGGCACAGTGATTTGAATTCTCCTGGATTTCCAAGGCTCTCTCACTCCCATCTGATTTAATAGCCGTTTTTAAAGCGAGTCAGCCGTCTGGTCCTTTCAAAGCTTTGACTTCATTGTCACATAGAAGTCAGCTTTCTTTTCACAGTCACGTTTTTCTCATTTCGTATAAATTTTAAGTAATTCAAGCAGTTACGATAGCAGGTTTTGTGGATATAAACCAGGCAGGGAACACACGCAACTGGGTGTACAAACCCGACGTGTGTGCGCTTTGTTCTTGGCTGTAGAGGTGTGTGTGGTCACAGTGCAGGAGAGCGTTTAGTGTGAGCTGTGGTGTCACTGCTGTGCGGGTTAGAGAGGGGGGAATCTCTGTTAAAGTGAAAACAAGGGGCTTGCCTGTTGGTTCGGTGATTAAGACTTTGCGTTCTGATTCAGGGGCTGCAGATTCAATCCCTGGTGGGGGAATTACAATCCCAGATGCCTCATGGCCAAAAACACAGAACGTAAAACAGAAGCAACATTGTAATAAAATTCAATAAGGACTTTAAAAATGGCCCACAACAACAAAAAAAATTCTTTAAAAAAGTGAAAGTCACGTCCTCCTCAGTTGGTATAGGGTGTAAAGGATTGTGCGTAGAGATGTTTCTTAAGCCTGAGTACATTAGGAGAAAGAGACCTAACGAGGTAGTGACGGTCCTTCCCCAAAAGAGAGACATCGTCGAACTTTGAGCAGAGTCTTGGCAATTACGCGGTCACTGGCCTTTATCATTTCTGATTACCTCTCTGCCAGCCTCTCAAAGATGGCGGGCAGGTAAGCGCTCAGATCTCTAGAAAATGAGACTAAATTTTATTATATTCTGAGAGGAAAATAGTAACTGAAGCAGGACTGGATTCAACGGACCCGAGGGTTTTCTGTTCTCACTTTTCTCCGAAATATCTCTTATCCAGTCTCGGGGAAGATCGCATGAGGTTTCGGGAGTACCAGGAGGGTAAGTTCAAAAAATTGTGAAAGAAGGTTGATTTAACTTAAACAGTGTATGTTCTCTCCTAACCCTGAGTACTGAAGCCACTCACGTGGCAAAGCACCGCCGATCATGTGGTAACGGAGGAGCTCTCGTGGTACCTGGTCACGTGGTAAAGCATCACCCAGACTGCGTGACTAGCAGGGGAGCGGGCAGGGCAGGGAGAGGCAGAGAGGAGAGGAGAGAATGTTCTTTTGTTTCCCTTTCAGAGGATGTGTTTCTTGTCAAAATGTAATCACTGGTGTCAGCAAACTGATGAGATGCTCTGAGCATTGTTTACCAAATAAAAAGCTTCCTTCTGTATGACAAGCAAGAGATCAGATCAGGTGGTTAGATCTGCTGCTTACAAGATGATGGGAGCAAAAATAAGTACCTAATCGGATGCTTAAGGTGTGAACCAACTGACAGCAACATGAGACCCACCTCTCAGTGTCCCCAGGGCATCTGCTGGGTGCCCTGAACACCTGGGTTCCCCAAAAACATTTGATGAGCCTCCTGTTCCTGCTTTTATATTTAATTAGTGCTTTTCCAATGTAGTGGCCTCTACAAAGGGGTATAAATCAATATAGTTGACTTTTTCCACAATAAAATAGCACTCATGATGCTTTGAAATAACTTCAAAAGCCCCAACTGTAATCTTAGACTTGTAAGTGTATTGTACAGGAATTACCATCAAGGATAATAAAGATCATAGCAAAAGCATTTTATTTATCAAGCCTTTAGTCAGGGCCTCACTTTCCTCCCATCCTTGGCATTCCTCTCAGTAACCACAGAAGGCCATCATATGGTCCTTATTTTGCAGGTGAGAGAGGTGAAGTTGATACTGATTTTAGCAGTTCACACCGGGCTATACGGCTAACAAGTCAGAGGGGACCAGATTCAGGCCGAGGTTTGCCCGACACCACAGTTCACTTTGTAATTGTTTAATTTCCTGTTATATTGTTCACATCCTTTGTACCTTCTTTACCCTTTGGGGCGTGAGTGGGAGAAAGGCGTGAGATTATCCAGTAACATAATCGCTTGCATAAACATTTTTTTTTCCCTTTACTGTTTTGATAGAGAACTTCCAGCCCCATTGTCAGTGAAATAAATGTTTGGGGTGTTAAAAAATGACCCCTGACCCTTGTTAGACATTGGATTTCCCTTGTGGCTCAGGAGACCTGGGTTGGATCCCTGGGTTGGGAAGATCCCCTGCAGAAGGGAAAGGCTACCCACTCCAGTATTCTGGCCTGGAGAATTCCATGGACTGTATAGTCAGTGGGGTCGCCAAGAGTCGGACATGACTGAGCACCGCTCACTTTCACTTGTTAGAGATTGGCATGGCAGACTTTATTCAGGCCCATCCTAATGGGTGTAGGGACTACCACAGTGGGCTTTTTCAGTGGCGGAGAGAAATTGGGTTCGACTTGCTCTAAACACAACAAGAAAAAGTGGGCCCTTTTGGTAGAGGTGTAAAGTGGAATCAGTGGATGTAAAATCACTGAAAAGAAACATCAGATGTAAGGGGTGATTCTGGACTACCCTGGTGGCTCAGTGGTAAAGAACTGCCTGCAGGAGACATGAGTTCAATCCCTGGGGTCAGAAAGAGCCCCTGGAGAAGGGAATGGCTACCCACTCGAGTATCCTTGCCTGGGAAATCCCATGGACAGAGGAGGCTGGAGGGGTACAGTTCATGGGACTGCAGAAGAGTCGGACATGACTAAACAACAACAAGGGGGTTATCCTGCCTAAACTGACCACGCGGGTTTCTTGTTGAAGGCAGACCAGGGCAATCCGCTACGGAGGGTGCGGGGGGAGTTCTTGCTGGAACTGAAAAATGCTGAGATGCATATGGAAGCCCACAGGTCAGGGCTTAGTCGAGAAGAGAGTTCAGAAGAGCCTGAGTCTGGTCAAGGAGAAGATCTTTGTCGGGGACAGAACTGTGGCTGGAATTCAAGTCAAGAAATATGCCAGTGCTCACTGCAGAGCCTTTTTGCAACGCGCTTTAGAAGCCAGCACAGAAAGAAGGAAGGTCCTGTCAGCCTGATGCCCTTTCTCCAAACTGCAGCTGTGTTAGGAGAGCGGCTCACGTGCTTACACTTGAGAGCGTGGCCGCCCCGGAAGGACCATCGCACGCAAGGTTGTGTATTTCACTCCATCCTCTTTCATTCATCACAGCAGGGGCTTTTCCATAGTATCTCCCCATCAGTGGAGTTGTAGAAACACGACCTGAATACCGAGTTAGACGTCATACTCTTGAGAGCACGTTCATTTGTTAAAAGAAATATGTTTGTGGTTTAAAACATTTATTTTTTATGTTGTACTTTTATAAAAGCAAGAAACTTTTGTGCTTTGAGTAAAATGCTCTGCTCTGGCAGTGAAGCTCTGTTTTTTTGTTTTTAAGAGGAATTTTTTTTCTTCTAAAAACACAGAGAAAAATACCACACATTTCACACAGCATCATCGCCACCCTTTCCCATCACCTTACAGTCAGAGAGCTTTCAGGCGCTTATAAAAACTGAAGGCTCAAATACTGGGGATTCACTCAGCCTTGACAACTCCTGCGGACAAAGTTGGCGATTTGTTCACCGTTCTTGCAGACATTTAGCCTCTTGCCAGGCACTTCGACATCAGAGAATTCAGGGCATAGATCAGTGACTGCAGAGGCAAATTCATCTGCAGGTAAGTGAGCAAGCAGCGTACAGCACCAATGCAGAATGCCCTGGTTTTTGAGCATCTACTGAGAGGCTTAATATGGCCATTGGTCATCTGTATTGGTTTGAAATGAAAGATAAGTTTGTCTTTTTCCCCCTCCCTTTCATTTAATTTCACTCCACGCTAGGGAAATTCAGGAATATTTTCAGCTTTCCATTTATAAAATAGTCCAGAGGAAATGAAGATCAGGTCAGCCCCATGGTCCATTATTTTATTCTTTGGGTTGGTGAGGCACTGACACTGTTTAGTTTAGCCAGTTACTCCGTTGGAATTTACAGTAAGGCCTTACTTTAATGTAATTCCATCGAGGGAGTGTTTGTTTTAAATAACTTCCCTGGCTTCCTTGTTTGGTTTGTGCTGGAGATTCTGTCTCTGTGTTTCCAGTGTGGAGCCCCCCTGGGCTTTGCCGCACAGATACAGTTTTATTTTTAAATTGAAAACTGGATGTGTTTAATGTCCTTCAAGGAGCAGATTCATAGAGCTGCAGCTTTCCTGAGAGGCGTTGCCAAAGTCATAATTGGTAGAAAGTTACCAAGAAAGGGGGATTAGCTTGTTGAGCCGTGGCACAACAAACCAGCATGGTCTCGGGTAGTTTTGTGGCTTGTTTGAGAGCATAATGCAGAATTTAGAGTGCATGAGACCCCGGGTAGTGACACAGAGACCGCCTTTGCTAGGAGAGTTTGCTACTAGACGGCTCTGGACCCTGCGAGAGCCACATAAATGAACAGATGATTCCAGAAGGGCTTAGGGAGCACGGGTCTCATCACACACCAGGGGTCAGTGCTGTCCCGGGAACAGGTGGCAGGTGCTACACGGATGTGTGACATCCCTGACAGGTGCCCAGCTGGGACGGGGTTCCTCCTGACTCTGGGCCCCACTGGCATTGCTAGGGAGGAGACCCAGAGGGCCTGAGGGAGTCAGAGGCCTGCAGAAGACTCCCGGGGCCAGCCGTGGCTCATGCAGCCTCATCTTGAGAATCGGGTACCTCTTTGAACAGGATGCTTTGACATCCGAATGGACCACATTGATTCAGATGAGCAGATGCTGCCTTACCCTCAAGGGGCCCTGGCCCTACCCCTGATGCTAGAGCGACAGGGATGGAGACCCTGACTGCCCTATAGACAGAGGCGATGTGCCGTGTCCGGGAAGAGACTGGGGAAGACGTCGCAGCTCCCAGCTCAGCTGGCCCTCACCCTTCCCCACTCTTACCTCCTTCTGTCTGGGAAGTCTAGGGTGGGTGTGTAAACTACCAAGGCTAAACCCTTGGGACAGGGAAGAAATGGTCTCAGGATGGAGGTGCACGCCATGTACTGTGGGGTCCATGCAGGTTCCTTTCACAGGGGCTCAGGAAAATCCCTGAGCAGACGGATCTGGGAACTGGGCTATACAGGGAGAGCAGGATTCCGCCAGAAAGCGGGGGAAGATTCCTGTGACTTGAGGGAACTCAGCCCTGCGGGGCCTGGGTCAGGGGATCTGGGGGTGACCCCGGATGGCCCAGCAGAGGAGCCTGCAGGGTTCAGCAGGATGGGGCCTTGGAGAGGTGTGCTCAGGCCGCATCACAGGAGTCCTGGATGACAAGCTCAGGTCCTAAGGTCAGCTGGTTAGCACCCTGAATTTCCTCTGCACCCTCGTTCTTCCCTTGCCACCCCACCGAACACACATTCCCAGCTCCTGCAGAGAACAGAGACGCTTTTGACCGTGGCAGGAGGAGGCTCTCACTGTGCCTAGCGAAATGGGCGAGGCTTGTCTTGTTGGTGCCAGTGTGTGAAGGTCTGTAACGGGCCTGGTCCTCAGTAGGTGCTCACTAATTATCCTACAGCACATAGTAGGGAGAGCATGAATGTCTGCTTTTCCTTCTTTTTTCTTTTTTTCTCCTTCCTGCCCCTGGGAGATATGTCTGTGTATTTATATACCTATGCTATTCTAGGAGGTTCTGGCACAAGGTTTACGGGGGCACTGAGCAAAAATGTTCCTTTCATACAAATTACATGCCAGTTCATCCTTAGTGGAGATGTTTTCCTTCCTCTGAGTCTCCTGCTCGGGGCAAGTTGGGGTGACTGTTTGGCTCAGCTGAGTTAGTCTCCAGTCAGCTAACTTCTTAATCAGCTTAACCCTTTTCTGAACCTATGAACTCTTATTCAGTCATGACATTCACCCCAGCCTCCCAAAACGTCAGGAAAGACTCATTTGTTTTGGTGGTTACAAGATTTTCACTCAGCAAAGACAATGTTATCTTGAGAGTTGGTTAGAGTACGTGAAGTTTTACATGGATAAATAAGCATGATTCATGTTTTGATGCGGTTAAACCTTCTTTTTATTTTATTTTAGGGGGCAGGGGAGGTTTATAGGTTTCTTTGAGGAACCAGAAACTTACGCCTCGTGCAAGGAGGAAGTAGTCAATTGCTGCTGTACAGCAGTGTCCTTGTCTTAGAGGAGTTAGAGTCAGTCCCTCTTTAAGTGACTTTTTAATTTGACCAACATTATTGTGGTATAACGCCTATTCGATAAAATTCACTCATTTTAAGTGGATAGATGGTTTTCAAAGCCTACTTGCTTCTAAGATCCTGTTGGAAGAATAAGTGGAGATGTTTGGTGTTTGCAAAACAGAGAAACACCTTTGTTACCTGTGATCCAGATTCCTTTGCATGGCAAAATCCCACATGCCTGCAAAGACTGCTGTTGCTTTGTCTTTCAGTGACGACGTCGTGTTCCTCGGGATGCCAGGCACACAGAGACAGAGGTCTTCTGAAAGGTTCCAAGCTTCTGGGCCTTCGAGTTTAGTACAGATGGCCTGGGGCCTTTTCCCTCTGCTGAGTTGGTTTTTTCCCTTTTTCTGGAGGACAGGCCAAAGGCAGAGGCGGCTGTGACCTGCACGGGGCTCTGTGGCCCCTGGACGTGGCTGTGGGCTCCCGTGAACCTGAGGCGCGCAGGCCGCCTTCGCCCTCGTGGGGCTGGGCGAGGAAGCACGCGTCAGCTGGGTTCTGGTGGACCTGGGCTCAGAAACCGTGAGGCTTCAGCCACCACCGGGTAGTGGTCTGCCCAGGAACAGTGGTCAGAATTCTGCTGCAGAGATGGAAACAGAAAACAGGGGAAAGTCCTATGATGGCAGAGGAATAGGACGGGGAGACCACTTTCTCCCCCACAGATTCATCAAAAGATCACTTGAATGCTGAGCAACTTCCACAAAACAGCTTCTGAACGCTGGCAGAGGATGCCAGGCACCCAGAAAGGCAGCCCATTCTCTTTGAAAGGAGGTAGGACACAATATAAAAGACAAAAAGAGAGTCAGAAGAGTTAGGGATGGAGAGCCATCCCGGGAAGGGAGTCATGAAGGAGGAGAAGTTTCCAAACACCAGGAAACCCTCTCACCAGCGGGTCTGTGGGGAGTTTTGGAATCTCAAAGGGCAACATAGCCGGGAGGGGAAAAAAATACAAGCGGTGTAGGCCTAGCGAGGCCACCTGAGGGGAGCGACAGCACCCCTCCGCTCTCAGTTCCGCTCTGTGTCTCCAGCCAACTCTCCTTCCCGCCACCCCCGTCTCTCGCGTCTTGTTGCTGTTCCATCGCTGAGTCGTGTCTGACTCTGCGACCCCGTGCGCTGCAGCATGCCAGGCTTCCCCGGGCGTCACTGTCTCTCCCCTCTATCCTCATCATTCCTTTCTTTGCTTCTTCAGCAGCAACAACATTCTCTTGGCTGTATATCCTTCTCCTCTCAGCTTGTTCCAACATCACCCCGTGTCCTGAGAGCAGGCTCTGTTCGGGTGACAATCATTTGTCATTTTTTAGTGGCAGACTTTAAAAGAAGCAACAGAAAAAAAAAAGGTTCTGCACAGTGATGCTGGGTGTCTGCCAGAGGGGGCCCAGGCAACTCAGGTTTACCAACTACTTCCCCACCCTTTTTCCTCCTACCAGGTGAGAACAGATAAACATGAAAAGTTCTCCACCCAAGGGCCACGTGTCCTGTGAGTTGAAAACGTGCTGGAAGTGCAGTGCTTCTGTGGGTCATGTCTGGCTAAGACCAGAGCTTTGCTGGGGCTGTGTTGGGCTAGGGTGCCCTTGGCCTAACTCTGCAAAATGCCCTGAATGCCATTTGCAAGTTCTGCTCATGGAGCCCTACACTGGAGTTTTGCTCTGCTACACAGAATGATGAATCATTGGCTTTCTTTTCCCAGCTGTGCTTTCACGGCCCTGCTCTTGGTTGGAGCTGCTGGGTTCCTTGTCTGCCACGGGCAGTCACTATTGGAAGGAGCAGGTCAGAGTGTGGATGGAAGGAGGAGACATGCAGTCAAGCAAACCAGTGAGATCCGAGCAAAGCCCAGTGCGGGGGCCGAGCCCCATTCTGTGGTTTTGACCTGATTTCTCACCGTGGAGATTATAGAAGTCTCCAGAAGGCAAGCTGCCTGCTCCCAACCTCCCAGGGCACAGGAGAATTGCACAGTGTTTGCTTTCAATATGTTATATTCAGTAATTATTCAAGGAATGAAGCCATCCTATATCTAGCCTGAGAGGAGTAGGAAAAGTACACGTAATTCTCTTGTCTCATTGGGTTCAGGCAGATCATTTTACATGTATATTTTACTTTCTTATGTGTGTGTGCAAAGTCACTTCAATCATGTCCAACTCTTTGTGACTCCGTGGACTGGAGCCCACCAGGCTCCTCTGTCCATGGGGGACTCCCCAGGCGAGAATACTAGAGTGGGTTGCCATGCCCTCCTCCAGGGGATCTCCCCAACCCAGGGATGGAACCCGCATCTCTTATGTCTCCCGCATTGGTGGGAGGGTTCTTTACCACTGGTGCCACCCGGGAAGCCCATCCCTGGCATAAGCATCATCTGTGTACTAAAGTTTTTTACTCTCCAGTCTATCCAGACAGTTTTCCATGTCACTACAGAGTTGTCATCACCAGCATTCTTATTGGCTGAGTTAATCTACCTGGTGTCTTGCCAGGAGGTTCTCTCGTTTCTCCTACTTAGGTTGCTCTTGAGTTTTTTCTGTTGTAGATAACATTGTGATGAGTGTCTTCATGCATATGGCTTCTGTATTTTGGATTACTTCCTAGGACACATTCCCAGAAATGGGATTACTGGAATTTGATACATATTGTTGAATTACTTTCCAAAAGGGTTTTTACCAATTTTATTGCACGCTTGCCAGCGTTTGGTATTATCTTTTTTTTAAAAAAAGTTTTAATTGGCAAAAAGTGGCCATATTTTGTTTACATTTCCACTCTCAGTTATCTGCAAGAGAAAATAGTTTGCATTCATTTTCTAACTGCAGTTTTTGTTCTGCAAACTGTTCATATCCTTTGCCTAGTTATTTATTGAGGTTTAATGTTTTTTGTTCAGAATTTTATTAGCGTTTTTGGACGGTTATTATATTAACCTACTTGATATTTCTACAGCTGGTTTTCCTATGTTGTTTTTTGCTACCTCATTGGATTTTTTTTTTTAATTTGCTTTTGTTATTTTATATCCAAATTTTTTAGCTTATCAAGTCTCTCCATCTTTTTCTTTATAGCATTCTCTATTTTCAAATTTGATATTCAGTTCTAAGCTTTATTTATTTACTTGTTTTTGGTTGCCCTGGGTCTCGTTTCTGCACGAGGGCTTTCTCTAGTTGCAGCGAGTGGCGCCTGCTCTTTGTTGCGGAGAGTGGTCTTCTCACTGTCAAGCTTCTCTTGTGGAGCCCAGGCTCTAGGCTCTCAGGCTTTAGGAGTTGTGATACATGGACTTAATTGCTCCCCAGCACATGGAGTCTTCCCAGACCAGGGATCGAATCTGTGTCCCCTGCATTGACGGGTGGACTCTTATCCACTGCACCATCAGAGAAATCCTAGGTTTTATTTTTATTTTATTATTTTATATTTAAGATTTTAGTTTTGTCTGAATTTGACTTTCTGAAAGTTTCTGAATTGATTTTTAAATTGCAGCTAGTTATTACATAATTTGTTAAATAACCCTGTTTAATTTAAAAGTGAGTCTTTCCATCAAATGTTTTAGGTAATATTATTGGTCATTCCTAGGCAATCTGTTGCTTCTATGACATAATCTGTTATTCTTGGGTCAGGACCACATCGTCTCAGTTGTTACTGCTTACGGTATGTTTTAATATCAACCAGTTCTCTCTTATTACTCTTTCTCTGATTCTTCTTTAGTATTCTAATTTATTATTCTACCAAGTGAAATTTCAAATTGTTTTGTTAAATCTCCTATCAAAAATAACTTTTTTCAAGTTCTAATTGGACTTGCATTAGATCTGAGTGTGAAGCAGGCACATTTTATGGTACTGAATTTTATGCATAATATATTTTGTTTCTTAATTTCATGAAAGAAATCCATGTTTATTATGGAAGATATTGGAAGATAAAAAGTGAAGTGGCTCATGACCCGCAAATGACTTTGCTGACCTTAATGTAATAGAGACCCTCTGGTGTATGTGTTACTGAAAGGTAGGATCTGGCTGTTCACCACCCAAAAGCCAGTAGACAGTCTGGGTTGGTGGAAAGGAAAGTTTGCTTTATTTCAAATGCTGACAACTGTGCAGCGGGTAGGGCAGCAGACATCTGGCCAAAGGCCGACCCCCTCCCTGACAAGCAGGGGGTAGAGCTTTTACAGACTGAGGGAGGGGCTACATGCAGAAACAGCACAGTCAGCTCTGACAGTCATCTTCAAGTTGGCCATCGGTGGTCTGACCAGCGTCACAGATACAGTTAACCTTCACTTCCAGGGTTGATTTATTTCCATTTCTTTGAGCCAATTCTCAGAGTTGTGGCAGCTTACGTCATGGCTACAGCCTGGTCATCATGGAGTTAACCTCTCTACTTGGTGTAGGTTTTAGAGTCTGTAAGACAGCTCAGAGGATGTGGTTCAGAATATTATCTATAGCCTTGAAGAGGAACTGAAGGTCCTTGACTAGGCTTAATGGCTCTACTATGATTATTCGGTCTCCTTTGACTGTTTTCCTTTGTTTCTGCTTAAATTTACTCTTTTACTTCTCTGATGAAGCTTGTTCTTTGACTTAAGTGTTCCAGAGACAAAACCTGGGCAGAGGACACGGCGGGGAGGGCTCAGCAGACCCCACTGTCTTTCTTGAGCACACATCCCCCGCTTTCCTGGCGTGGGCGGTGGGTGGGGGGTGGCCTCACAGCTCAGCCTCCAGCTTAGAGGTCAGAGACGGACTCACAGCTCAGCCTCCAGCTTGGAGGTCAGAGACCGACTCCACGCTGTGGACTCCAGGTGCCGTCCATCCCGGTGCAGGGGACTAGCCCAGGGAGTGCAGGTGTGGTCAGCTGAAGGTATACTCGGACCTCCAAGGTCACGCTGTCCTCTGATAGCAGAGGTCTCCATCAGCTGCTGCTGGGCGGGGTGGCGGTGACTTGGGGGATCTGAGGATGCCCTTCAGACTGGAGAACACTCTTGGCATCCCTGCCACAGTGCCTGGCGATATGCTGTCTGTGCCGATGCAGCTTTAGAGCAAGGAATTACCTGAAACACCTCGCTCTGGGCTTGGTGGAGCCGTCTAAGCGAATTGCTTATTCAATGAGCTGATGTGATGGACTCGGGCTCCCGTGAGCCTGGGGGAGGCGCCTCCCTCCACAGCGTCCTGCGGAAGCCAGAGCGGCCGTTCTCCTGTGGTCCACGCACGTGTCCCAGTGCCCTTCGCTGGTGGGCTTTCCGACTGACTCGGCCCCCAGCACGCCAGCTGCCAGCCCTCCTCTCTGCCTTTCCACTCTCCCTGCCTTCCCTCCGGGTCGCTTCTGGTGCAGGCCTCCACCTTCTTTCCTTTCAGTGATGATTAAATCATGACCTTCATGTATCCCTTACTTTCCATCTGGGATCCTTTCTTTTTGTTTTCCTGCTCGAGGAATACCTGGGTCTGCTGATTTTGAATTCTCTCTTTACCATGTAATATCTTTGTTTACATTTCATTTTTGAAACATATTTTAGGAAAAGAAATTTAGGCTGGTAGTGACTTTTTTCTATTTGAAAAAAATATTTTCTTGAAGACAATGATTCCGCTATCTTTAGGCTTTTCTTTATTCTACAGAGTCTTGTTATTTGTCTGAAGGTGATATGTCTTTTTTTCCAGTGGGATTTCAATGCCAATGTATTTTGCTTTTTTAACTTTTTATTATGGAAGCTTTTTATACGTATATGGAAAATTAGAGAAGTGTAGTGTCTCTGTTATAACCACCATTCAGCATTAACTGTTACAAACCATCGCTAAGCTGGTTCTAGGTATCTCCTGATCTTTTTCTCTCTTACCATTATTTGGAGCAAATTTCAGGCATTATATCAGTTCATACATAAATATTTTAGTTGTCCCTCTTAAAATAAGAGTTTTTAAAATACCACCATTTTATTAAATCAGTTCAGTTCCATCACTCAGTCATGTCCGACTCCTTGTGACCCCAGGGACTGCAGCACGCCAGGTCTCCATGTCCATCACCAACTCCCGAAGCTTGTTCAAACTCATGTCCATTGAGTCAGTGACACCATCCAACCATTTTATCCTCTGTCGTCCCCTTCTCCTCCTGCCTTCAGTCTTTTCCAGGATCAGTGTCTTTTCCAATGAGTCAGCTCTTTGCATCAGGTGGCCAAAGTATTGGTGTTTCAGCTTCAGCATCAGTCCTTCCATTGAATGTTCAGGACTGATTTCCTTCAGGATTGACTAGTTGGATCTCCTTGAAGTCCAAGGGACTTTCAAGAGTCTTCTCTAACACCTCAGGTCAAAAGCATCAATTCTTTGGTCCTCAGCTTTCTTTATAGTCCAACTCTCACATCCATACATGACTACTGGAAAAATCATAGCTTTGGCTAGATGGACCTTTAGTGGCAAAGTAACTTCTCTGCTTTTGAATATGCTGTCTAGGTATATATGGTCATAGCTTTTCTTCCAAGGAGCAAGCATCTTTTAATTTCATAGCTGCAGTCACCACCTGCAGTGATTTTGGAGCCCCCCAAAATAAAGTCTGTCACTGTTTCCATTGTTTCCCCATCTATTTGCTATGAAGTAATTGGACTAGTTGCCATGATCTTAGTTTTCTGAATGTCGAGTTTTAAGCCAACTTTTTCACTCTCCTCTTTCACTTTCATCAAGAGGTTCTTTAGTTCTTTGCTTTCTACCAGAAGGGTGGTGTCATCTGCATATCTGAGGTTATTGATATTTCTCCCAGCAGTCTTGATTCCAGCTTGTGCTTCATCCTGCCCAGCATTTTGCATGATATACTCTGCACATACATTAAATAAGTAGGGTGACAATATACAACCTTGACGTACTCCTTTCCTGATTTGGAGCCAGTCTGTTGTTCCATGTCCAGTTTTAAACATGATTTCCGGCCTGCATTCCACGCCACTTGGCTTGCACCTCGAGATGCTGTCTGTTTCTCTGTGCGCTATCTTCTGGGGCATGTAATAAAAAGCACATGTTCACGCTGTTAAACAAGAGGGCTAATGGTCGGGGGGCGGTGAGGACAGGGATTTCTCTGGGTTACCCCCCGGGCCGCCTCTGTTCCTGCATGGTGTTCTCACCAACCCTTGGCTGCGGCAGGCCCTGGGCCCGGCGCCGCTCTGGAGCGAGGCTCTGTGTCTTGACAAGGACGGAGTGGCCGCTGATCTTTGGAGGGTCTGCGTGTGGGTCTGTTTCATCCACTGGCCAGAGCTGAGTCACCGTTGGCCTCTGGCAACCTTTCTAGCAGACATCTCTGACTCTGCACAGTTCTCATTTATGTGCATTCCCAATAAGACCATTCCTGGGCTCTCCGATTTTTTTTTTTTTTCCTTCTCGTTTTAAACCCTTTGTAAATGTTTGCTGGCATCTCCACGTCTGTCCAAGATGGGAGCTTTCCAGACCCTGTGGGTTCTGTCAACCCTGTGTGCCAGCCCTGGGGAAGGAAGCTGCAGGTCCTCCCTGGACACGGAGGGACTTGGCCACTCTCCATGGGTTGGGACACCTTGTCCACTGACCACCTGGCTGCAGAGTTCCCTTACTCTGTCTCATAGATTCCAGTGTGTGAAACAGTGCTTCTGAGCCTGTGTGTGTCTTTACAGGAGAGATGGGCCCCTGATGTTTGTCAGAGGGCCTCGGGGTCACTTGCCCTGAATAACAGTGAACCGAGGCCAGGGACCAATGGGCACAGTCCCATCCCCAACACTGGAGAAAAGGACCTTCTTAACTGCGTGGTGTTCCTGCCTGTGAAGTCCAGATTTTCACATGCATCATTGCATGCATCTTTGAATACCTTTTTTTTTTTCCTTAATTGAAGTATAGTTGGTTTATAATGTTGTGTTAATTTCATGTGTTCAGCAGAATGATTTGGTTGGTTTTACATATATTTGTTGTTGTTGAGTCACTAAATTGTGTCTGACTCTTTGCGACCCCATGGACTGCAGCACACCAGGCTACCCTGACCTTCCCTATCTCCTAGAATTTGCTCAAACTCATGGCCATTGAGTCGGTGATGCCATCCAACCATCTTATCCTTTGTCGTCCCCTTCTCCTCCCACCTTCAATCTTTCCCAGCATCAGGGTCTTTTCCGATGAGTCGGGTCTTCCCATCAGGTGGCAAGAGTATTGGAGCTTCAGCTTCATCATCAGTCCTTCCAATGAATATTCAGGGTTGGTTTCCTTTAGGATGTATATTTCCATATATATTCTTTTTCAGATTCTTTTCCATTAGAGGCTATTACAAGATATTGAATATGGTTCCCTGGTCTGTCCAGTAGGTCTGTCTTATATACAGTGTACTGATGTGTGTCTATTAATCCCAAACTCCAAATGTGTTCCCCGCCTCCCGCTTTGGTAACCATGTTTGCTTTCTGTGTCCATGAGTCTGTTTCTGTTTTGTAAATAAGTTCTTCGGATGCTCTTTCCTTCCTGTTGACTGCTGAAAGCTGCAGCCTGCCCACTTGTCGGCCGTCGACCACATTCATTTAGGAAGAAATAAAAGCGGTTCCCACGGCTCAATGGCAGCGATGCGCTTTATGCGTTGCTCTGGCCGAGGAAACCTGCCGATGATGTGAAGTGACTCTCAATCCCCTGAGAGCTGATATTGGCAGACAGATTTCATGCCCTGTCTCCTGACCACCCGTTTGCCACCCCGCAGTTGTTAGGGACATTAGAAACAGGGCCAGGAGAGTCCCAACTTGACAGGTTCAATTTGTAACGTGAAAGTCTCTGAGGGTTAAAAAACATCCAGATGCCCAGCAGTGCCCTGCCTGACCTGACAGCCAGGAACTCGGCAGGATGCGGAGAGGAGGTGGCAGGGTGTTAGAGGCGGGGTGTCCCGACATCCCACCAAGGTGCCTTCTGTGTGGCACTGCCGGATGGTACTGGGGTCTAGAAGCTTCACAGACACGGGGCTCCCCCTGCCCTGGATCTTCAGAAGAGCCCTAGACTTGGAGGAGTAGTCTTCCTGGGGACGTGGAGCCCTGCTGGCTGGCATTTCATGTTGTCTCCAAGGAGATAGTGATCTAGGTGGGAAGAGTAGCAAAGGCCCTGCTCTGCAGAGGAAGCCCTCCGTGGCAACCTCCAAGCAGCTGTGTCTCTCCCATCCCTGAGGGTCAGGTCCGAGAGGAACGCTGCCCCCTTGTCTGGGCCCTGCAGGGCCAGGAGCAGGTCACTGGCATCCTCCTTGGGTGCATCCCGCCCAGACTGCCTTCATGGTCCGTTCTCGGGGCAGCCGAGGTGCATGTGACACGTGTCCTTGACCAAGGCACAGCCCTCCCCTCCCCTCCTGTCCCTGTTCCCCTCATGGGCAGGTCAGACCCCTCCACCTGCTGGGCGAGTCTGAGAGGGGTGGGTGTGGGGCTGTGGTGTGGTGGGGACGGGGGCACTTGTCTGCCCAGTAAGCCACACGGTCAGCTCCTCTGAACCTGTTCACTGGCTTCTGTGACCAGATCACCCTGAGATACAGCACAGGTCTAGCATGTAGGTGGCACCTTCAAGCGGCTGTGTCTCTCCCATCCCTGAGGGTCAGGTCCGAGAGGAACGCTGCCCCCTTGTCTGGGCCCTGCAGGGCCAGGAGCAGGTCACTGGCATCCTCCTTGGGTGCATCCCGCCCAGACTGCCTTCATGGTCCGTTCTCGGGGCAGCCGAGGTGCATGTGACACGTGTCCTTGACCAAGGCACAGCCCTCCCCTCCCCTCCTGTCCCTGTTCCCCTCATGGGCAGGTCAGACCCCTCCACCTGCTGGGCGAGTCTGAGAGGGGTGGGTGTGGGGCTGTGGTGTGGTGGGGACGGGGGCACTTGTCTGCCCAGTAAGCCACACGGTCAGCTCCTCTGAACCTGTTCACTGGCTTCTGTGACCAGATCACCCTGAGATACAGCACAGGATCTAGCATGTAGGTGGCACCCAGTAGATACTTGCGGAATAGCATCACAAGATGAAAAGAAAGCAGCAAAGATGAGAAGTCTCTCCAGTTTTGATGAATCCCTGGACCCCACTTCTGGTGTGGTGATAGACGCTTTCCGACCATCTGGTCTACCCCCCACATTCCTGTTCGTGGAGCCTCTCAGCTTTTCAGGGAAGCTCCGGGGACCATGGGATGGATGTGCAGTGCTTGCTCACCTACCTCGGCCTCCATGGCAGGTGTGGGTGCCTTCCCCCGCAGCCCACCTGTCCCCCCAACTCAAATAATGTCACCTCTCCTGCCCCCACTCTCATGATCTTTTGGGTGGACCTTGCCTGCTTATTTTAAGGCCTCTCGCAAGTAGACTTGGATTTAGAACAGATTTTATGTACAAGTTGAACCTTTTCTTCAAAGACCTGTGTTTGTACCATTTGATGAAATGAAGGCCTTCCTTTAATGTGAATTTTCTTCTTTTTAAATCATGATGACACAACCGCGATGGGAAGTCTTTGGAGCCAGAGAGGAGCCCTTTAGCAAACATGGCCTAGGGCTGCTGCTGAGGCTCCGGATTCCTACCTCACCTCTAGATCACCCGTTCGGGTAACAGAATATATTACATTGTCTTCATTTTTAAAAACAGTTTTAGATGTGTAATTAAGGTCTTGACAGTGTGAAAAACTTAAAGTCAGATTGTGGTATTTAAATCTCCCATGGGACACTGATAATTGTGCTTTTAGGTAAAGTTAAGTACAGGAAGGTTCTATCTTGGGTAGACAAACTCTGGCTTTCTTAGAGCGTGCTGTGTAGTTTGGGGCAAGTTCCTTAACATCTCTGGGATTTCTTTTCCTTATCTATGAAATGAATGAGTGTTATTGTTGATGTATGATTTTTGAGGACCCTTCTCACTCAGAAAGTCTGCTTTTGTGCTTAATTGATGTGGGATTTCCTCTCTTGTTCGGTTGCTGAGTCATGTCCGACTCTTGGTGACCCCATGGACTGCAGCACTTCAGGCTTCCCTGTCGTTCACTGTCTCCCAGAGTTTGTTCAAACTTCTGTCCATTGAGTCGGTGACACTATCTAGACATCTCACCCTCCGTACACCTGCCTGATCGCATGCTGGATGGCACCAGATTCCATTAACCAAACAGAGGCTCCAGATGGTTTTCACGAAGATTCTTACAAAACACTGAAATGTCACAGCTCCTCATGAGAGAAGGCAGAAGAGGGTGAGGGACCTGGAGCGAGCCCCTCCCCTATGCAGAGCGGGTGGCAGCTGCCTCTCCTGGGAAGTCTCATGTTCCTCTTGGAGCCCCAGCAAGGCCCCCTGTCCATCCCATGTCAGTGCCCAACATTTGACTCGTTGTGGTATAATTGGCCACACAGGATTATCCAGCAGTTGAGTTTGCTTTTCTCTCTTTGCCCATATGCTAAGCAAGCACACCAGAAACCTGCCATCGCCTCTCAATGTGCCCCCCTCGCCCTGCCAAGGGGAGGTGGAGTCTTCCCTGCCCCTGCGTGACCGTGATCTCAGCCCACGCTCACTGCGGCTGGAACGTGGCTGCTGCATAGCATGTTCTCTGCTCATCTCCCTCACTGCTGAGCTTCTGCAAACCTTGGTTCCCAGGAAGGGCTGGCCTGTGCACAGCCAACTTCAGGACCAGGTGATGAGGGTGAAGAGAGCGAAGCAAGCAGTAGTGGCCTTTGGGTGATGTCCTTATGAGGAAGGAGTGTGTGTAATTCTAGGTGTTGGCTTGTCGGGGAAGAAGGTCGTTGTAAATTTAACTTGGGAAATGCTTCTCAGGTGACGCTGCCTGGCAGTGCAGGAGGCATAAGAGATGTGGGTTCGATCCCTGGGTCGGGAAGATCCCCTGGAGGAGAGCATGGCAACCCACTCCAGTATTCTTGCCTGGAGAATCCCATGGAAAGAGGAGCCTGGAGGGCTATCGTCCCTGCAGTCGCAGAGTCAGACACGACTGAGGGGACTGCACGAGCATGTATGCACGCGTGGTTTGAGACGCCTACAGGTAGGACACACTGACCAGTAGGATCATGCAAGTATAGCCCTGGAGCCGAGAAGCAAGTCGTAGGTTATCCTGGTGGAAGGCAGAGAGGCGATAGGTCATGAGAATAATGAGCCCTAATTCGGGACCAGGGGTGTGGTTAGATCTGGGAGGGGCCACTGAGCAGGGAAGGAGAAGGAAGAGAAGGACCAACCTGTGTAACTGATGCTGAAGAAGGAAGCCTCAGATGGGGTGTGTTCTCACCGAGTTCTTCTAATGCAACAACAGAATGATGTTTCTCAGAGAAAGGAAGCGCCTCTCCATCATGTTACATCACTTTTATAGTAATAAATGTTAGTAACTCTCTGTAGTAAGACTTCAGCATCTTGGAACACTGAAAACCAAACTCTTCTACCATTAGCTTAAGAAACCCTTGCAATGAAAGTCAGTTCCATGAGACAGGAGGAGGCAGAAAGCATTTTTAGAAGAAAGTGATGGCAGTTCTGAGCATCCTTTTGCAGCAAGATTCCAATGCCACCATCATGACCTGTTGAGATGCCTTCTCTGCTTCCTGATCTGAAGATTATTCATTTCAAGGTTTTGTTTATTTTATCTTGAGGGGAGACAAACACTACTTAATTATCTCACCAAACATCATATTGGAAAAGTAATTATTCCCACCTTGTCTGATAACCTATCTGTAAGGGAGATAATCACTTAAGTGTGAATCAGTGTGAATTTAAAAACTGTTATTCACATCACATTTATGCCTAGTTATGAACACCATCATTTTAGTCTTTGCTTATGTATACTTAATGACACCATGTTCTGTGACCTTAAAACCTAATGGCCATACAAATAATACCTGCATGATAATTAGTATCAAAAAGCACAAGTCAGCTAATCAAATGTTTCAGAGATGAAATCCCTTTGTTTAAGGTTAGTTTAAGACTGTGACTAATTAGACAGTACATTCCCTTTTGAAATTATCTAGTGATAATTGTAGCTAAGGGTAAATTTGCTTGCATTTTCAATAAATCATTCATTAACTAAAATGAAATCTGTTCATTAAATTATCTCTCATGGTTGAGTTAATCAGGAGTTTTCCTTTCTTTTTAAATTTACTGGTGTATCCTTCAGCTCTCCTTGAGTGAGCCAAGCAATTGCTTTGACCATTGTCAACTGGAAAGCATTTCCCCTCAGCGTTCCTCTCCTCCCCAACTGTGCCATCAACTGTCTCGCACCCGAGATTGCCTCCTGCCCCGGGGAGCACGGAAGCTGATGATCTGCTCAGAGTCAGGCTCCGTTCAATCTGATGAAGATGCGTAAAAGCCGCTATGGGTTGATTTCAAGAGAAACACCTCACAAACTTCTCTGGATTGATGGCGCAAGATCCAGAGCCTGCAGCGAGCAGAGCATCACTTTGGACACATTTGTCAGCAATTTCCTGCCTTTTTTGGCCTGGGGAAGGAACGCGAAGCCCTACTCGTGAGAGACGAGAAAATGGACCTGACAGTGACAGAAGTCTGGTGATTGCTTCACTCGTAAAGTTTCATAAAGTTTCACTCACAAAGCATCACATGATGCAGAGGAGCTTGGGGAAGGTAGCGTGCAGCCTGCCTCAGCACCTATCAGGATGAATTATGTCCCTGGCACGGTACCTTGACTTCCTATCCCTTGGGACCTGTGAATATAACATCATTTGGAAATAGTATCTTTGAAGATGTGATCGAGTTCAGACGTCACACTGGAGTAGGGTGGGTCCGTGAATTATTGGAAATAGCATCTTTGAAGATGTGATCGAGTTTGCATGTCACACTGGAGTAGGGTGGGGCCTCATCCTGTGACTGGTGTCCTTATGAGACGTGAAAACAGGCCCAGACACCAGCTCGCAGGGCGAGTATGTGGCAGTGAAGACAGCGGTTGGAGTGGAGCATCTCCCAGGGAGGCCAGGGTCACCACACATTAAGACACAGGTGTGCAGTAGAGTCTCCCAGGCTGGCTTCTTAGGGAGCTGACCCTCTGACACCCTATCCTTGGGCTTCTGGCCTCCAGGGCTGTGACAGATTAAACTTCTGGTGTTTGAGGCCAGCCCTTTGTGGTTGGTTGTTACCGCAGTCCTAGGACACCTAGGCCATCACCTTAGCCATTCTAGTTGAGTTTTAATGTGACCTCCTGGTTCCATTGTGGCCACTTTGGAAGGTCACCATGCTGTGGTCAAGGGTGGACGGGACTTGCTCAGTTCAACTAAGTTCTTGTAGCACGTACAAGTCTCCTCTGGTGAGAGCAAGCCGTGCACCCCATCCCATGTCTCCTGCCTTTCTGGGGATGCGGTTTTAAAATAGAAAAGTACCTGTGCGGTGTTACTTCCCCCAGTTTTCATGTCTTTCCTTGGTACGTCCTTGCCTTTGGGAGCGGACTTTGTTTCCGCAAAGCCAGCTCTCCGCCACCCCCCACGCACACACAGTCAGTGTGATTTAAGCAGACAGGCCAGCAGGACCACAGAAGGGAAGGTAACCAGTGTCCTCAATGGGCTCAGCAAGTTCTGGTCTTTTCTCTCGGGTACATTCCACAGGCTGGTGGCAGCGTCAGACTTGAGCTGGAAGCAGTGCCCAGCAGCAGATGGGGGTGGGCAGCAGTCAGGGAGTGTGCATCCCCACCTGGGCTCCTGGGAGTTGCCAGGTAGAGATCATGATGTGGAGGGAGACACTGAACTGGAAGACCTCCCTCCCATGTCTGCCCCCCCCCCACCGCCACCCTCCTCCCCACCACCTACCCCTCCTTCCTGGGGCTTTTCCTGATCATTCTGATTCTTTCCTGAGCTCCACAGAAAAAGTCAAACAGGAAAAGAGCCCCTGAGAGGCTGGGTATAGATAGAGACAGCCAGAGTAGCAAAGGTCAGTATATTCTAGAATGAAGGACCCAGGGACCATAGGAGGGTCTTATGCAAATAGGCAGACCACATCCACCTGGGACTGCCCTCCAGGAGAATTTTGTCAAGTCACAAAACAAGCAGGCGGTCCAGTGTTTAGGACTTGTTTCTTAGTCTCCTCGGATCTGTGATCCTGATTGGAAAAGACCCTGATGCTGGGAAAGATTGAAGGCAGGAGGAGAAGGGGATGACAGAGGATGAGAGGGTTGGATGGCATCACCCACTCGATGGACATGAGTTTGAGCAAGCTCCGGGAGTTGGTGATGGACAGGGAGGCCTGGCGTGCTGCAGTCCATGGGGTTGCTGAGTTGGACACGACTGAGCGACTGAACTGAACTGAATCTGTGGCAATTTCTCCACCTTCCTTGTTGTTCGTGGCCTTCAGTTGACGAGTAGCAGTCAGTCCCATCTTTTCCTTTGGGTTAGCCTGGGATTTTCTCAGAATTAGTTTGAGGTTGTGCATCTTTGGCAAGAACAGTGCGGAAGCGATGCTGCATCCTCACGGTGTCTTATCAGGGCCCACACGATGTCCACAAGTCTTATTTCTGGTGATGGGTTAACCTTGGTCACTTGGTCAAGGCTGTGCCTGTTGTGTTTCTCTGCTGTAAAGTTATAAGGTTCCCCTTTGCAATTAATGGGTATCTTGGGGGTGATACTTTGGGGAAAAAAGAAAAAAGAAAAGGGCTGCCCCTCCACGTTAGGTCATGAAGTTCACAGTCGTGCTGGTGTCGGGGATTATGGTCCAGTGTATTTTCTTTTTCTTACGCGGGCTCTGGGACTCCTTGTATATCTGCCTTTGCATTCTTTATGGTTTTTCACTTGGGGAAACCTCTGGACTATACTCTGGTCACCGGAGATGGCTGTGCCAGGCCTTTCCCTCCCTCCTCTCCAGCTCCAACCACCCCCCAACCCTGTGCTCTCCCCGCACCATCTGACATTCTTTGCTTTGTGTTTGTGGTAGAGGTGGTTCTTGAGAAGGACATGGCAACCCACTCCAGTATTCTTGCCTGGAGAATCCCGTGGGCAGAGGAGCCTGGTGGGCTGCTGTCCATAGGGTCGCAGAGTCAGACCTGACTGAAGCGACTTAGCATGCATGCATGCATTGGAGAAGGAAATGGCAACCCACTCCAGTATTCTTGCCTGGAGAATCCTAGGGACAGAGGAGCCTGGTGGGCTGCCGTCTATGGGGTCGCACGGAGTTGGACACGACTGCAGCGACTTAACAGCAGCAGCAGAGGTTGTTCTATCAGAGCTCCCTCCTGGCCATTTTGAAGCTGATGGCAGACACTTCAGGTCTGCCGTGCGGCCAAGCTGATATGAGAGCCAAGAGCACCCCTCCTTGCAGTCCCCAGAATGGACCCCAGCTTTTCCTAACCTTCTGGCCTCATTCAAACACTGGAGCTGAGAGGTTAGGATCACACCTCCCTTGGGAAGAGCAGCCAAGGTTTCTATCTTCACAGAGTAAACACACATTTGTGTGATTGAGTCTCTATAAAAGAAGCCAGGATCAACACAGAGGAGTGTTTTGGAAGCTTTTTCCAGTTGAGAGGCTGACATCCATTTCTGGGCGCACGCCGGGCCCAGCTTGCAAAGCACTTGGATACAGAGGTTGAAGTGAAGGTTTTATCTAGATCTGCAGGTTAATCGTTGAGTTTCTCTGAGCCCATTTTACACCAATGTGATTCAACAAGGGCTTTGAAAAGTAGATTTTGCTTCCTTTTTAAAGCATCTAGCATGTGTATTGACCCTAACAAAATGACCCAAATATTTCGTTGATTTAGCGAACGTGAGTTTGTCAAACTAACTTTGACGCGAATACTGTACTAAGGGCTTTTTTTTTCTTTTTGTCGAGGGATGGGTAGGAGGAATGACGAGTGTTTGCCAAACAGCTTCCCTTTCATTGTGTGGGCTAATAATTTCTCAATACTGTACTCCCCTGTGAACATGTAACATCCAGGTTTCAGTATTTGAAAAAAAAAAATTGAATGTTGTGGGCAAGGGTTTGTATCAAGTCAGCTACTTAAGGGTCCATGAAGGCACGCTGCCAGCGTGTTGCCCCCAGGCCTCTGAGTTTTCCTTTGAGGCTGGTCTCAGACACCTGCTTCCTTCTGGTGGCCCCGCAGGGTAGTACGGCAGGTCTCAGAACCCAGGGACCCTTCTGCCTATGGTGAGAATCTCGAATGTTCGTCCAAGTCCCTTGCTGGCCCACCTCTTTCCGCAGCCTGTGTTTCTCAGCCTCAGTCTGCCCTGGAGGAATTCAAGCCAACCTTGGCCCACCTGAAACCCCAAGTGTGTGCCCTCCACACGCACCTGTGAGGCAGGCAGGCAGGTGGGTGAGGAAAGTGCTGAGTGGACCCCTGTGTTCAGGCATCACTGGACGGACACAGTGGGCCCTGAGCTGGAGGCGGGAGCCAGAGGGCATTTCCTGTGGGGCTGGCGCGCCTCTCCCAGGGAATCCTGGGGCTTTTTAAAAAGAAAATTATTCTCTGCCTGTCTCTGAGTCAAAGCTGCAGCTGTTTCCATAGTTAGAGGCATTTTGAGGATGACAGGGATAGCTCCCCCAGCATCCATTCTCACCTGCTGCCATGGCAGAAGTCTAGGCCATTGTGTTTAAGAAGTGGAGTGCCCAGGGCCACCATCCAGACTGGCTTTTTAACTTTACTGCTCCACTGAAGTCTTGGTGCTCAATTGGATAATCTGTAAGTGTACCGTCTTGTACCTCAGCGTAGTTTGTACCTGAAGGAGGTAGGGGTGTGGGTCTTCAAACAGACGGAACAGAAACATTTCCAAATAAGTCTCATCATGACAGCTTCCAGGTGGGATACTAGCTCTGCGTGCAATGAAAACGCAGGTGTGAGGTCATTAGAAAAGCTGCCTTTTTCTTTAAATGTTGTTGTTTAGTCGCTAAGTTGTCTTATGTGACACCATTGACTGTGGCCCACCAGGCTCCTGTGTCCATGGGATTTCCCAGGCAAGAATACTGGCATGGGTTGTCATTTCCTTCTTCAGCAGATCTTCCCAACCCAGGAATCGATGTCTCCTGCAGGTGAATTCTTTACTGCTGAGCCATCGGGGCGTTTCTTTAAATACTAGCATGATATTAACATTTTTTTAATCATAAAGTTGCTCGATGAAATATTGTGTTTAAGTTTGCAATAAAATACAAAAACACTTTGCACTATTCAGATAATCACTGTGACACTTGTTGAAATGGTGAGGAAGCCTCCGTTCAGAGCTGCTGTGGTAGGTGTCTTGTAGTAGGAGAGACAGGCTTGTAGTAGGAGGGAGAGACCAGGCTCCACTCCAAACACAAAAAGAACAGGTGGGGATTTAAGCCAAGGAACGGTTTGGGAGAGTAAGTGGATGGAGGATTACTGAGAGGATAAAAGGGTTGAGGAATTCCTTTTTTTTTCTCACCAAGAATTTTATTGAGCAGCAGATTCATTGCTTTGTTCCAATACCTTTTGCCATTTTTCAGACAACTTCATAATTTCATCCTCCCAAAACTTTATATCATTTTGAACAGAGAACTGTTCCAGACTGTACCTTTTACAGTCTTCCAGGGAATTGAAATGTTTCCTATTAAGAGAATTTTGTAAAGACCGAAATAAATGGACATCTGAAGTTGCAATGTCTGGTGAATATGGTGGATGAATCAGAACTTACCAGCTAAGCTGTGGCAGTTTTTGCCCAGTTGTCAGGGAAGCGTGCAGTCTTATGTTATTCTGATGGAAGCTTATGGGAGAAATCTTGCTAGAACAACTTACCAGGATTCCTGCTGAAGGCAGACCAGTAACTTGCGTCTGTCCCTTGATATAGACAGGTAATTGGATCCAGGATCCCTTGTGGATACTAAAACCCAAGGATACTCACGTACCTTATATAAAAAAAATGTTTTGATCCACGCTTGTTTGAATCCATGGATGAGGAACTTGTGGATATAGAGGACTGATTGTACATGGAAAGTGAGGGATGAAGGCTTTGATTAGATATTGAGGAGGAGGGATTCTGTCTGACCTGACTTGCTACAACTGGATTGTTTAAGGCTGCAACAACGGGGACTAAAGTCAAAGCTGATCAAGAAGAGGTTTTAGAGGAGCCAGACTCAAGTTTTGTCAAAGAAAGAGTCTTTGTCAACACTTCACTTCGTCTTATTACCCAACAGTTACTAACTTCTTCTGGGTTAGGTACTGGGATTTCATTTTTGTTTTTTAGTGGAGGATGAGAGAGTGTTATGCAATCACAGCGCATGAGGTGTTCATGGATGGAGCATGTACAGAACCCAGTGTAGTTTTATCAACTGGAAGGACGGAAGGACTGATCTGGGCCAGCCTGGCCCTGGGGGAGTTCAGGGGAGAAGCTATGTGGGGGTTGTTCTTACAAGAGTTTTAACAGGAGAAGAGTATTTGAGATTGGAAGGGGCCTGGGAGTGAAGGAACTGCATGTGCAAAGCAGTGCAAAGAACACAAGAGCGTTCTTCACTCTCAGGATGTGGAGTTCCACATGGCTCAAGGGGCACAGAGGGACAGGAGTTAAAACTGTTTGCAAATGATTTAAAAAAAAAATGCTGTGCTATGAGGTAGTACCCTAAGAGGGCTTCTCCGTGCCTTTACCTGGCTCAATGGTAAAGAATCTGTGTGCCAACGCAGGAGATTTAGGTTCGATCACTGGGTCAGGAAGATCCCCTGGAGAAGGAAATGGCAACACACTCCGGCATCCTTGCCTGGGAAATCCCATAGACAGAGGAGCCTGGAGGGCTACAGTCTGTGGAGACGCAAGGACTCAGACACAACTTAGTGACCAAACTACAACCAGGTACACTAGCAGCTTGTTATTCTGCTCTCTGGGACATGGGATTCTCTTCGGGGGCCTTCATGTGCTTCAGAAAACAATTTTCTCTTTTATGATACGCAAAATTCAAGTGTATTTTTGCCTTTTCAGGAGTCATACCAAAGAGGAAAATGTCAGGTCTTTTCCTGAAGTTTCTTTTATGCACTTGTGACTTCCAGTTAAATGTTAAGGTCTTCCAGAGTAGAAGGTGTCTTCTGCAGTGTGGTTAACCCAGAAGTGAGGTGGCAAAACCAATACAATATTGTAAAGTTAAAAAATAAAATAAATTAAAAAAAAAGAAAAGGTAGAAGCTATTCTTTTGATTATCACACTTCTTTATTATTTTGTTTTTACATAAAACACAGAGATTTACCTTTTTCACTTTTTTTTTTTTCCTGATCTTTTTATGTAGAGCAAAAGGAGAAGGGGCGGCAGAGAATGAGATGGTTAGATGACATCACCAACTCAATGGACATGAACTTGAGCAAACTCGGGGAGAAGGTGAAGGACAGGGGAGCCTGGCAGGCTATAGTCCATAGGGTTGCAAAGAGTCAGACATGACTAAGTGACTGAACAACAACCAAATGTAGAGTCAGTGAGTGAGTGTCCTCTGATCCACTTTTGTAATGCAGGGTCCATCAGTTCTGTCTCAGATTTCTTTATTTATTTTTTTTTTTTAATTTTATTTTATTTTTAAACTTTACATAATTGTATTAGTTTTGCCAAATATCAAAATGAATCCACCACAGGTATACATGTGTTCCCCATCCTGAACCCTCCTCCCTCCTCCCTCCCCATACCATCCCTCTGGGTTGTCCCAGTGCACTAGCCCCAAGCATCCAGTATCGTGCATCGAACCTGGACTGGCAACTCGTTTCTTACATGATATTTTACATGTTACAATGTCATTCTCCCAAATCTTCCCACCCTCTCCCTCTCCCACAGAGTCCATAAGACTGTTTTATACATCAGATTTCTTTAAAGTGGAGTTAGGCGAGTTTCACGTTTTCTAGTTTTTCCAGTTGTCTCACCCATGCCTAGTTTTGCAGACTTTTCTATGCTATTTACCTTTATAATATTTCTAAAGCATTCAATTTGGAGAAGGAAATGGCAATTTCCAGTATTCTTGCCTGGAGAATCCCATGGACAGCGGAGCCTGGCAGGCTGTAATCCCTGAGGTCGCAGGAGTCGGACTTAGCGACTAAACCACCACCGCCACCAAAGCATTCAGTTTAGTTTTCAAAAGACAGTTCTTCCTTTTGGGCATTCATAATTTGTTGCTTCATATCTTATTTATTGCCCAGCTGACCATGGGATTGTGTGCCCTGAGGAATGGCCAGAAGAGCCAGGAGTCTAGAAAGAAGCCTGTGGCTGCAGTGGTCTTCGTGACCTGGACACTGGTCCACATGCTTTATACTAAGGCTCTGCAGAGGGTATAGGTGACCTGGAGAGCCTGGTTTCCCTGAAAATGATTTCAGGGGGTTTCTGAGGTGCATGAGTGCCTATACATGCCTAGCCCTGAGCTAGGTCTCAAGGGGAATACCCGTGATGTGCATGACCTGGCCCCGCCATAGGGCCAGGTCTTGCAGTTTAGGACAGAGGATGGTAATCTGGTAACCCCAGGCAAAAACCCTGATATGCCTTCAGGGATCTGAGGCAAAAAGTAGCTGAACATGCTCTCCAGCCTCAAAAATGTATCCTCTAGAACAGAATCTTATGTTAGGTTGGCCATCTATTTGCATTCAGAAAGAATCCAGAGGGACTGCGTTTAGGCTGTAGAATTGAGATGTCCATTGTCTCAGCCATGTCTAAACTGAGGTAGGAGTTTATTGATTTGCTTCTTCTGGTTGGTTTCAGAGGTAGTGTTTTTCAGGGCCAGGGTCTTTTCATATGCTCGTTTCATAGACCAGGCCCCTGGGCTTTACTGGGTTGACTAAATGGCTTGAACCCAGGATTGTAGGATCTTTGTATCTAAATAAGGTAATCTGAGATTGAATGTTTTATGTGGTTAGCTCCAGTATATTTTAGATATATACTTGATTTTGAGTTGGATTGAAATCTGAAAACCTCAAACATGGATTGTTAGAAACTGCTCTTTTTAGGGACAGGTCCCGATGTTTATTTTTTGATCACAGTGAATTCTTGGTGTTATGTGCTGTTGCAGCGCCTCGGGCCCGCATGATCAAGAGCAGTGACTGTGAGCAGTCATCTTAAAACCTGGTTCATAAACACACGTAGAAGCCAAAATTGAGGTATCATAGGAGAGCTTTGCGGCACTCGGGGGGCTGACTGCCTGAAAATGCACTTGTGTTGTCACGAGTGAGAGTGTGTTCTCTTTCACCTAGAAGTTTGTCCTGAGTTCAGCACTGGGCCTCCTTTTCTGACTTTGGCATTTTATGGTCTCAGGAATTTATCAGGGAAATACGCTTTGTTTATAATGACTACATTATGAGAAGCTTGGATCACTGTTTGGGGGGCTTTTACATTTATCTCTGTGTGTTAGGTTTTTAGCTATTATGAAATTAAACGAAAAGTAAAGCCGTGGGGGGACATTAAAATTGAAGTTTGAGAGTCAGAACGTCTTGATTTCCTAAAAAGAATTTTACAGTAATGTCTCTCTGGATAAGAATTAAGAAAAATATTTACATATGTTATGTGCAAAGTGTAACCGTTAAGTTAGCCATAATTGAAAAGATGCAATATACTGACAATAATTTGGGAACCATTTTAGGATTAAAAGTAAGATCCATTTGTAAGAAAGTGTTTTCATTTTAGTTTTTAATGTTAATTTCATAACAAATATAAAGTGGGTGGAAAGAGGTGGAAACAGCTCACTGTAACCATCCACATGAGATTGAAGGCCCTTCTTATTTTTCTGGTCTTTCATCACTTTGGTTGACAGCTTTGTCACTTTATGAGAAACTGCTGAGAATCCTTCCTTCTTCTCCACACACTTGGGCAGAGGGGTCCTTTGGACCACGTGGTGTGGAAACATGGTGCCACACTTCTGGCCCTTTCCCTTTTCAGGATCTGCACTTTCTCTGGGAGCTGTGACTCTTTCCTGCCCACCCTGCATCTCCTCTGAAATGATTTCGATCTCAACTGGTCTCTAAACTGGACACCAGATCCTTGAAAGAAATCCCCCTGTCCGAGGCACTGTCTGTCCTAGTGAGCAGTTCCCAGTCTGCCGTCTGCATCCTTGCCTGATCCTGGAGGGGAGATGGGGGGTCAGGGGGTTGGGGTGACCCTTCAGCAACATAGCCTGTACAGAAGTGGCAGCCAGCTACCTCTGCAGCCCTGGCTTCTCCCCAGGGTGGCTCTGCTCTGAACTGGGTGCTGCTTGGCTGCCTTCTGCTGCAGAGCTCCTGGCCCACTTCCTGGGCCTTGTGTTTAATCCTCTGCTTCCCCGACCTCCCTCTGAGTGTCTGAACATATCTCCAGACAAGGCTGCCGGCTCTGGGACAGCACCCTGTCCAGGTCTCCTCTCCCCCTTGCCGTGTAGGTCCAGCCTTCTCCTGGGAGCTCCTCATCTCAGCTTTCCCTAGAGGCTCTGTGTGGACAGGGTGGGCAGGTAGCCCTCCGTCTGGTTTGGTAATGGGACGGCCCCCTGGTGGACTGGCTCTATTTAAGGCTGCACTTGGAACCAGGAGAAGGTTGGTGGGGACCTGGCTGGCATTGTTCTGTCTGCTTGGTGGTGGGCGGGCTTGTTCTGTTTCATAGAGTGAGTCTCAGACTGTATATCTGAATTCCATCCTGCTGGTTTCATGATTTGTGGAAATTCAAGAACCACTTGATTTGCCACTAGGCCATCCCTGACGCAATGGCTGCACCTGAGCTCACTCTTTCTTTTGCTAATCTCGAGCGCACCTGGCTGGGACGTGGTCTGCATCCTGGGCGTCTGGCCAGCTGCCTCTCTGATACGTGACCCTGCATCCTGCTCTTCATTCATAGTGGAGGGGACCTGAGGTATAGGATCCACTCTCTGATCTCAGTTTGGGATTGTCTACACCGTGTAACTAGGAAATGACACAGCTCCAAGCATGTTTCTCTGTTTCCTTAACTGTTTCCAAGACTTACTGGGGTTCCTCTATGGAGGACCTTCTTCAGTTTCAAGGTTAATGTTTTGGAATCAACGAGATGACTCACAAGGTTAAAAAATTCTCTGCACATCTTACATTCAAGGTCAAGGAAATTCTGTATTCTTCATTTTTTTTTTAAAATTAGAGTTCTGCTGATAATCAACTCTGAGAGCTAGGACCTGGGATTTCCTGTGGATGGGGTATGTTGTAGCCCAAACACCACTGCCCCTGGGAATTTACTCTGGGAAATGAAGGAAATGGTCTCAAGGTCTCTGCCAACCACCGAGTGCCCAGTTAGCAGGAATGGCTGGGTAGCAAATAAGTAGTTGAGTCTTTCTTAAATATATAATTTTTAAGTAATTTTTTTTTCTTTTTGGCCATGTTGTGAGACATGTGGGATCTTAGTTCCCAGACCAAGGATCAAACCCACTGCCCCTACATTGGAATCCTGGAGTCTTAACCACTGGATCGCCAGGGAAGTCCAATCGTTTAGCTTTATGGCTGCTTATTATGGATTTGTTGATAGGAAACAACTTTTCTGACTGTTTACATCATGAAAATTTGACAACTCATTTGTATTACTTAAACTCCGTATTTTACAAGTGTTGTCAAAACCAGGGAGTAATTTGTAACAGACGCCGAGTATGTAGAAACTATTCTCGGAAAAGTGTTCTCTAAAATTGCTTTGCTTGCAGCTATGGAGGTTGCCATAAAGAATGATGTCTCATATTGGATTTTCAAAGCCACAGGAGTGGTCACAGAGAAGGCAGGGGACAGCCTGATGATGTAAGACTATTTAATGCCTCGGCTGTCATGAAATGGAAGGAAATAAACTCCAATGGGCTGCTAGAACATGTTACTACAATCTCTTAGTGCCCCAAACTAGGACGCTGATTTATCTCCCGTTTTGTCTTATTAGATGATGATCAGAAGACAAGCAGAAGGCCAATCAAAGCTGATGGCAGAAAATTAATCTGAAATGAGTGTGATGCAGGCAGACACGTGTTGTTCTTTTTCTTTTCTGGCTGTATAGCTTGTAGGATCTTAGTTTCCTGACCAGGGATTGAGCCCATGCCCCCTGCAGTGGAAGAGGTGAGTCCAAACTACTGGACTAATGGACCGTGGGGGAGGTTCTTAAGTTGTGTTGGTCTTAAGTTCCAGTTGAGTTTGGACCTTATATTCCTCCAGTGGATTTTACTTTCTTTATGCACATATATTTGGATATGATGAGATGCAAGGAAGAGTAGACCAAGGGGCCTTCTACCCCGAGTCCTTCCCAAGCTTCTTTGTGCACACAGATCTCCTGGAGAGGTTATCAAAATACACCTTCAAATCCAGAAGATCTGGAAAGGAGCCTGGAGCTCTGCATTTTCTAGTTAGTTCCGAGGCAGCTCTTCCAGGAGGCATACACGTAGAGGAGCAACGTTCTCATCATCCTTGTTGATTGCAGGCAAACCAGCAACAACTCATTCTTTAGAGAGAGTGTTCTGTCCATGGCTGATGGGGAATGAGCCCCCACCCAACCTGATGTCCCCCTCTCCCCGCCACCACCTGTTCCCCTGTTCCTCCCTGGAGGAGAGGTTTCCCCCTGTTTCTCCCCTGAGGCTCGTTCGCTTCAACCCCAGTGAAGAGAAGGCAGGTGTCCCTACCTTTCAGGTGAGGGGTCCGGGATTTGTTTAAACTCCTTCAGTGTTGTTTTCTTTCCATCTTTTCTCAGGCCTGAGTCAGCCTTGCTCCCTTCCTCAGGAGTGCTGGAGCTTGTTGTGATCAGTCTGTGAGCCATGATCTTGATACTGGCCCCTCACGTTCTCCCTGGGTATCCGAGTTGGCCTCCAATTCCTCAGCCAGCAATCATCTGGGAATCTTCTTTAATCTTTGCCCAGGGCTCCTAGCACCCAGAGAGATAAGGTTTTCCTCATCTTGCAATATGAAAAGAGAACAATTAACCTGAGGTTTGTTGACTTAAGAGAGTAGCCAGTGCTGATCAGTGGTAACGGATTCTTTGGTACAGCACCAGAAAGGGCTGATGTTAACAGAACAGTGTTTGGAGCCCTTCCTGTGTCATAGGCATGCTGACAGTGGTGGTGTGTTTTTTTTTTTCCCTCAATTAAAACTTTAAAAGATTTAATTGTGACAAAAATATCCATAATATGAAATTTAGCATCTTAAACTATTTAAAATACAGAATTCACTAGTATCAAGTATATTCATACGACTGTGAGAAATTTTTTTCATCTTGCAAAACTAAAATTCCGCACCCATTAAACACTAACTCTCCATTTTCTTCCCCTCCCCCAGCCCCTGACACCCACCTTCCGGCTGTCTATGAGTTTGAGTTCTCTTGATGCCTCATATGAATAAAATGATACACGGCTTGTCCTTTTGTGATTGGCTTGTCTCACGGAGCACACTGTCCTCAAGGATCACTCATGTTAAAGCGGGTGAGAATCTGCTTCCTTCCTGAGATTGAGAAATATCCCATTGTATGGATGGACTGCATTCTGCTTGTCCCCTCATCTGCTGATGGTCTTGTGTTTCCACTTTTGGCTCTTGTGGATAATGCTACTACGAACATGAGTGCATAATTGTCTTTAGTTCTTTTATGTATATACCCAGAAGCGTCATTGCTGGATCAGAGAATAATTCTATATTTTGTTTTTTTGAGGAACTTCCATATGATTTTCTGCAGTAGGTGTCCCATTTTATATTCCCACTATGGCAGACAAAGACTAATTTCTCCAAATTCTCAGCAACAATTCTTTTTCTTCCTTCATTCCTTTTTTTCTTTCTTCCTTTCTCTCTCTCTCCCTTCCTGATAATAGCCGTCCTAATGAATATAAGGTGTGTTTTGCTTCATTTTCACTGAAATACATTGGTTTCCGCTTCTGATTCTCACACAACTCCTCCAGCTATCCTCATTCTGTAGACAGGAGTTCTCGACGAGGAGCTGAGGTGCTTGTCAGGATGCTGGCAGAGAGGGTGACCCCAAGCCTCTGGCCCTTCCCCCTTTCTCTGTGACCTGCTGGCAGCCACACTCTCCGAAGTCCTCTACCATGTGGACCTGGAGACTTCCAAGGGGATTAGAAAGGCGGCAGGCTACTGACGGCTCAAGTTTGAGTTTTGTGAAGTTAACAAAATAGTCAGTGATGTTTCCAAAATCCCTGTACGTTATCAGAGACTTTGTCGGAGGGAATATTTCCTCCTCGAGTTCATTTCTAATTTTCTGATATTGTCGCAGGGTGCTTGGAACCTCCCTTTGGAGCTGAATTGCCAAGTGCATTTTCTTGGGATGGATTTGCCCAAGGGCAGAGGGACCCGATCTAGAACTAGAGCCCCACTCTGTGATCACAAAGGCTCCCCTCCATCAGGGCCCCCCTCCTGGCTCGGCTCTGAGCGTGTGCATGTTTGCATTTGAGCTGGGTCTCTGTGTGTGTGTTATTTTTGTACAGCTGCTCTCTGATGTACAGAATTGATTTGTTCTCTTAAGAGGTTTTGTGTGGAACAGATTTTATGTGGTGTTTTTTAGAGCTTTGCACCCCTTCAGAGAAAATGACTTTTCATACCCAGGAATATTGAAACTGGAAATATTCCTCTTGACTCAGAGCATCTTGCTCGCACCTGTTTTTACACTTTGGCTGATGAGCCTGCTCATGACATGAAATTCCTCCTGGGACCTGGGTTATCATAATGATGTCTATTTTTAGTGCATCTTGCAAACAAGGAAGGGCAGGCCATAGAAATGCTTTTCTTGGGAGGAGGTGGTATTTAGAGTCGGTCGGCATTGTGGGTTTGTGTGTGTTTAAGTATGATTTGGGAGTTTTTTTTTTTTTTTTTCCTCAACTTTAAGCTGAGGGAAGGGAAAAGAAATAAGAAAGGCCAAGGTCACTTGGAAATGAACGATGATTCTACTGGGGTGTGTTCTGGATGAGCCACAAAAAGCTGCACCTGCTGATTTCTGAGAGGAGCGTCATGCTGGCGTTGGGGAGAGTCTGAAACAAGTCCAGCAGTTTCCATCGTAAGTGGGTTTCTTTATGTTGTAAGTTATTTTGCATACTCCCTGGCGCCAGACCTGCTGCTTCTCTGAGTGATTTTGAATCTATGTGTATAGACAGGCAAAGCCACAGGCCTCTTGTCTCCGGTGTTAGGTTTCTGTTGAAAAACTAGGAATCATGATGTGAGCAAATTGGGAAGGGCCCCAAGGGCTCAGGAAGTGCCTCCGAGGGAAGCTGGGGTCTGAGTCTCCCCAGATTCTTCTAGAACATGGCTGTTGGGGAAGGAGCCTTGTCTGTCTCACCTGGATGTTCACTGATGGGGGAGCCCTGACCTGGCTCGCCCCCCCAAGGACCAGCCCAGGTACTGCGGGTGGGCTTGCGTGAGTCCACATGATGCAGTGCTTGATGTTCAGAAGGTGTGTTGGGTCTCCACTCTGTGTGTTGGGGATTCAGAGATGAAGTTAGGCTCTGGTTTCAAGGAGATGGGCAGATGGACGGGTGAATACACTGGTGGCAGTGATGTGGTGACTGTAGCTCACAGGCAGTGCCAGCAAAGCAGAGAACCCAGGAGCTGGTGCTGAGCCCAGGGTGCTTCCTGGTCTTGGGGTTGGACCAGGCAGCTCTTTCTTCCTTATGCCAAGGGTGCTGTCCAGCAGGCACAGTTCAGAACTGCCCCCCTCTCCTAGGATCAAGGATGGGGTTTGGTGGCATCAAGTTTTGGCAAGAGGGAAGAGCATCACCAGACCCGTACGGGCATCATAGTAACCACGTTCTGTGGACTGTTAAAAAGATATACAAAGATCCCACAGGAATGAACCTGTTATAGGCTGAATTGTGTCTCTGCCAGAATTCACGTGTTGAAGTCCTCACTCAAGGATCTCAGGATGTGACTGTATTGGAGACACGGCCCTTAAAGAGAGAATTAAGGTTAAAATGAGATCATTAAGGGAGAAGGAAATGGCAACCCACTCCAGTACTCTTGCCTGGAAAAGCCCGTGGATGGAGAAGCCGGCTAGGCTACCAGGCCATGGGATCACAAAGAGTCGGACACGACTAAGCGACTTCACTTCACTAATCCAATGTGACTAGTGTCTTGTAAGAAGAGAGGATCAGAACACAGACACACCCAGAGCAAGGACCTCGTGTGGACACGGAGAAGGCGGCCATCTGCAAGCCAAGGACAGAGGCCTAACCAGAAACTAGCCCTGCCGCCACTGTGACCTTGGATTCCCGGCCTCCAGAACTGTGAGGAAGTACATTTCCGTCTTAAGCCTCCCAGTCTGTGATGTTTTACTTTGTTATGGCAAGCCTAGCAAGTGAATACCGAACCCTGTTTTCTTTATCCCTTATAAGGGCAGCCCCTGAAGTCATATCAGCTGAATTTCAAGGTTTTATGCATCCTCTCAGCCAACAAGCATTTGAATACTTACTTTTATTTAGAGTTTCAGAGGAAAGAGCTGGACGGACTCTTATTTATTCACTACGAAAATTCCACAACATTGGCGAAAAAATAGAAGGGAATATTAATTTTTTTTGGAAGTCAGAAGTCATGTTTAGAAGATAGTATAAAAAGCCATGCATATTCTGTTTTGCTTTTATCTGGATTCATTTTGAACAGAGCATTAAAAACAAAAAGCACTGCTGCTTCTCTCTTTTTCGCATCTTAAAGTGCTGTGTTGGGACTGTTATTTTTGTGATTTCTTGGGTGTGTTTTTTCAGACCATGGGTTATTTTAGCAAAGACATATGACTTTAACCCAAAAGGACAGTGTTGACAAGACAACAACTGAGTGTGAGTCTATGAAAAACAGCGCTTTCCTGCAGAAAAAACAGACGCCAAGGATGGGGCAACCACAGACTAGGGCCCGAGACAGGGATCCCTCGCTTTCCCCAGGCAGCTGCCAGCTCTGGGGCTGCCCCACTTCCCGACCCCACCCCACCCCCAAGGCACGTGCAGGCATCTGTGCAGGTCAACTTGGAAATAGCCACCCCTGTAGAGAACAAAGACCACCCCCCCCCGAATCCTGAGGCCATAAAAAAATGTCAGCATGGAATAAAGAAACTCCCCTTAAATGATCAAACATTTCACCCCAAACCTGGTTCCCCAAGCTGCCTTGTACTCAAATGAGCTGCTGCGTCTGTATACGCGCTTGTATCATTTTCCTGAATTATTGCCCCCAATTTGACAGACCTTAGTAAAGCTATTTTTAGACTTTGCTGACAGTTTTTCTGGGCCCACACTATGCATTTCAGCCATTTCCATCTTAACTCTGTGACCTCATTAGGGGTGTATTTTTGTATAAGCCTGTGGGCCCGGGTGCAATGACACGCACTCTGTTCTGATTCCAGGATCCCTAGTTGCCCTGCTCTTCCAGCTCATCCTGTGCATCAGAGTTTGATTAGACCTAGAGAAAGGCTGAATCCACTACAGCTTTTACAAAACAGCATTAAAACAGTGTTGCTGTTGTTGTTTTCCTCAAACTTGATATATAATAAATGGTACAAATTTTTCTATCTTCTTTTGCCTGCCCTGTTCATACAGGTAATTCTAAAATGTCTAACTCAGAGTGCAGGGGTCTTACTGCTCATGCAGACCACTGCAGCTCTGATCACCTAAATTAATTTATAATCACAAAAGTGGCAGTCAGCTGTTGAGAACACGCACCATGTCCAATGTCCGGAGTTAGGCACTCTGGATTCTAGTTCCAGTTTATTCAGTGGTAACACTGACAAGGGGCTTCCTGGCAGGTGCTAGTGGTAAGGAACCTGCCTGCCAGTGCAGGAGATGTATGAGACATGGGTTCGATCCCTGGGTTGGGAAGATCCCCTGGAGCAGGACATGGCAACCCACTCCAATATTCTTGCCTGGAGAATCTCTTAGATAGGAGAGCCTGGTGGGCTGTAGTCCATAGGGTCGCAAAGAGTTGGACACGACTGAAATGACTTAGCACACACACATGCAGCGTAGAGAAGGTCGTTTTCTGAAGGCTTAGGTTGGGCTACAGCATCCTGGGTTGGCAGTTCAAGACAGTGACAAGTCCTAGGGCCATCTCATGGAGTTTGGGGAGTTGGGATAGTGAACACCTGACAACATTCAGTCTTTCAAACTTCTGAACACGCCTGTGTATTCTGTGCGTGCCACTAATGCTTGTGCCCTTCCTGTGCTGCGTGTTCCTGGCGGTCTCCTGAGTTCTTACTTGGACACCTTGGGGTGTTTGAGCCCCTAGCAGCTGTTGTGCTGTGAGATACAGTGTGGTCCCTCCGAGGGCAACTTGCTGCTGCTCTAGCACCTGTGGGCTCTCCCTCAGCAATGCTAAAGGACCAGGAAGTTGGTGGCTTTTGGGTCATGATCAGCCCCTATTCTAAAGGCAGGTAGAGTGTCTGTTGTGCAGCTCACGGCCTATCTGGGGTACAGTCTGTGCCCAGCAGTTAGTAACCTTCTCTTGTCTCATCTTAATGTGGAGATGTACATGGAGAATCAAATGGATCCTGATTTGCAATTTGCTAAATTTGCAATTTAGCAAATTCAGCCTCATTTGAATTTGAAATGAAAAATAAGCTTGGGGATCATTTTTGTGGCAGCCTTGGTTCATTCTTTCTCCATTCAAGTGTTTATTGAGTGCCTACTAGGGTTGCATAGAGTGCTTGATGCTGGGGGTACATGTGAGCAAAGTCAGGTGTGGAGCTTGCTGTCAGGGAGCTGAGAGGCCACAGGAAAACCCTGGGCTTGGCTTAGACCACCAAACAAGCGAGCGTCTAATGATAAACAGGACTCGGGCACTCTGACGGAGAAGCTCATGGTTCTATAAGAGCAGGTTATGAGCGTTCAGTGGGCCTGGGAAGGCTGGGAGCTGAGTAACTGGAAGGAATTGACCAGGTGGGTCCAGGCAGGAAGAGCACCCTCTAGGGGCTGGGAACAGCATGTGCAAAGGCCTGTGCCCAGGAGGCACTGAAAGGTCTGTGGGGCCTCATCCTGCGAGTTCACATGTCCCACAACGTGCTAGGGCCCCGAGGACACCTTTGATAAGCACTTGTCCTGCCTCACCCCCTTCCAGCAGGAGTGAAGCTCCCTGCACGTTGGCCTCGATGTGGGCCTCGTTTTGTAAGGTTGGGACTGTTGGTCTAGGTTTGTGCCAGGCTCTGCTGTAGACATGAGGGATCTAACACCTAAGAGGAGGGATCAAGCCCCTGCCTTCGTGGGGTTTGCCTTCTCTTTGATGGGGGCTCAGCCATTAATCCGACAAACATACAGCTAGATTGTATAACATCAGCAACTAATAAGTGGTGTGAGAAAAGTAAACGAGTATGATGAGGGACTAGGGGCCACCTAGAGGGCTGTGTTACTCCTGGCACGGCGTCTGGGGAAACTTCTGGAGAGGGTGGGAATGGGCCATCCCTGGATCAGAGCCAGAATACCAAGGTTTTCCCTCTCCACTTGCTCTTACCTGCTTCTTCCCACCACACCAAACCGAACCTTCCCAAGGACAATGAAGGGGAAGACAAGAAAGCTAAGAATTAAAAAAGAGATAAAACCAGCAGAGATCACCAAAATCACATGATGCAAACAGCGATCGCATCAGTAAGAAAATTGTTTCCAGCCCTTATTTGCTTTCCCTTTAAATAGGACATTCAGACGTAGCTTCACCGTAAAATTGATTTATTGTGTGGAAATAATTTCCGTAGCAGGGGAACTAATTTGATTGTGTAGCATAAAGAAAATGTATGTGGGACAATGGGGAAGAATTGAGCCAAAATGAATCCAATATATTTTAATCTCTGCAATACAGATTATATTTTCAATTAAGAAGCTTAACTTGTGAGTGTTCAGCCAGCGGGGGCTTCCCGGGGCTCTTTCTGCATGTGCTTATGAGTAATAAGTCACTTAGCATTAGGAAGGTGGATGATCATTAGCTTCCGATTACCCGGTGGCCTCCCATTAACATCAGAGTAAATGCCTCTATGGCCATGGCCGTGGCCGAGTTCAGGTGGTGAAAGGTGGAGAGATGCGGACAATGGAGCCCTTGTGTTGGTGAGCGCAATTGACCAGACGCCATGTGTCAAGGCACCCAAGGTGGCTCAGTGATAAAGAACCTGCCTGCCAGCGCAGGAGACACAGGAGACGCGAGTTCAGTCCCTGGGTCAGGAAGATCCCCTGGAGGAGGAAATGGCAATCTGCTCCAGTATTCTTGCCTGGAAAATTCCATGGACAGATGAGCCTGGTGGGCTACAATTCATGGGATCCCAAAGAATCTGACACGACTGAGTGCACATACACACATATGCAGACTCAGATAGAACAAGAAATCCTGAATTCTACCTCCTCCCGTCCATCACGGTCATGTGAGAAGGTAGCCTCTCGCATGACCTGCCAGGCCTTTTGGAAGCAGAGCTCAGCATGACTGCATGTGTCTGTGTGGTTTTATGAACTGTGTCTGAGGAGCATGGGCTTTGAAGCAGGCAGAATTCAGTCTTCACTCCACAGCTTGCTTCCTGCATGGGAGCCTCATGGACGGCTAGGTAAAGGGGCAGGCGGATGCCGGCCCTAATGCAACATTGTAAATCAACTATATTTCAATTTTAAAACAATTTAAGGAAAGAAAAAAAAAAAGATGTTTGCCCTTATCCACTCATCTCGCATCTTTTCTTTTTTAGAGATTTTCTTTTGATGTGGACCATTTTTAAAGTCTTCATTGTATCTGTTACGGTTGCTTTCTGTTTTCTGTTTTGCCTCTTTGGCCCAAGGCAGGTAGGATCTTAGCTGCCCTACCAGGGATTGAACCCGCACTGAACCTGCCCGGCCTGCGTTGGAAAGTGAAGTCTTAACCCCTGGACTGCTAGGGAAGTCCCGGTTCTCGTTAATCTTAAGTCAACCTGTGTGATGGAGCCCTGATCCTTTTTATTTCACAGGCAGTGGACTCTGCCTGTTGGGCTTCTTACTCAGGGGTAAATAAGGTAGGGCCTAGAGCACTTCTGCCCCTAGTCTCTGCTCACGATTCCTTCCCCGCTCTTCGTCCCAGTGGCTGTCTGCAGAGGACAAGACTCTGGGGCCTAAGCTTGCAGACTCTCAAGCTCTCCCTCGCTCCCCTCCCTCTTTAGCACAGGCAGAGATGATTAGGGTGAGAGCCTGGAAGAGTTAAAGGGGTCATTTGGAAAAAAAACAGAAACAGAAGGAATCTGGCAGGGAAAGCAGAGACAGATGTGGAGTCTTTTTTTGTTTTTTCTTTTAATCTATTTCTAGCCTTTCCAGAAGGCTGGCTAGGCAGGCTGGGGCTGTGGACACACACACGGGGCCCATGCGGCCAGCGAGTGGCTGGTTAAGAACAGGACGTCCAGGACTCCCTCTCATGCGTGTGGCCGTATGGCTGGGAGCGCGTCAGGGGTGATAGCATCAAATCCAACACCGTGGACCCGATGGAGGTCCAGAATGAGGTCAGGGCTGGGCAACGGGGCTGTCCCCTGGAGAGCAAGCTGAGAAGTGGACCCAAGGCAGATGGGCTGAGCAGCAGGCCAGGGGAGGGCGGTGGGCCCAAAGGCTGGAGGGGGAGCGATGGAGGAGCTGGAGCAGCAGTGGTGTGACCGGCGGCAGAGCCCAGTTTAAAATTTGGCCTCCTGTTGCTCCTCTGGGCATTGGTCTGCTTCAGAAATATTCATGGAGCAGTCAGTACAGCTGGGGCTGCAAGGAGAGTCGGCCCAGCGCCGGCCCCGCCTCTGCCCTCCCCTCTTCTCCCCTCCCCTCCTCTCCTCTCTCCCCTCCAGGATTCATCTTCCTCTGCCCAGAAAGGCTGCAGTTCCCTAGACTCTCTGCTTGGCCTCCGCACCCCCTCCTCTCTCCTCCTTATTCTGAAATCTCTTTTTCACGTTCTCCATCCATTCCCTAGGATCTTTTTGTACCTGGACTCAGATCTGGTTTCAAAGGTAGATCCCACCTGTGACCTCACTGACAGCAGTGACCCAGAGCCGGAAGCCAACATCTCAGCCCCTTAGAGGCGCCGTCTCGGCACTCTGCCCCCTCGCTGTCATTCCTGCGGAACACGGTGCCTGTGCCCTCCTGGTGCGCTGGGCACAGGCCTGGTCACCTTAGAAACCTCCTGCTCCACCCACACCCCAGCTCCATTCATCACCGCTCCCTGATCAGCACAGTCCCATCCCATGGCGGTGCTCAGAGAATGGGGGTAATTGGAAAATCCACACAGATCTAAGTGTTTAAACCAGAAGATGGCGAATCGCAACCCATGGGCAAGATCTGCTCACCACCTTTTGGGGGGCAGGGGTCCTTTTTGTTTGTTTTTATGGCCTACAAAGAAAGGGAAGGATTGAAGGTGGGAGGAGAAGGGGACGACAGAGGATGAGATGATTGGATGGCATCACAGACTCGACGGACGTGAGTTTGAGTGAACTCCGGGAGTTGGTGATGGACAGGGAGGCCTGGCGTGCTGCAGTCCACGGGGGTCGCAAAGAGTCGGGCATGACTGAGGGACTGAACTGATGACCTACAAGCTATAAAATAGTTTTTACTTGTTTTTTTTTTTTTTTTTTTAAGCTAATACTTCTCTGGTATTTAGTCTACGCTGGCCTGGAGCTGAACTGGGCAAGATTCTAAGCACTTTATAATTTTCTTTTCTTTTTTAAATGTATTTTGAATTGGAGAATAATTGTTTTACAGTATTGTGTTGGCTTCTGCCATACAACAACGTGAATCGGGCCTAAGTATACATATGCCCGCTCCCTGTTGAACCTCCCCCTACCCCTCAACCCCCTCCCACTGCTCTAGGCTGTCACAGAGCGCTGGGTTGAGCTCCCTGTGTTACACAGCAACGTTTTAAGCTTTATTTTGTTATTCATTTGGCTGCCGGGACCTTAGCTGTGGCGTGTGGCTTTAGTTGTCCCTCAGCACATAGGGTTTTAGTTCCCTGACCAGGGATTGAACCTGAGTCGCCTGCATTGCCTGGCGGATTCTTACCACTGGATCACCACGGAAGCCCCACATTTCACATTTTTAAAGGGTTGAAAACAAAAAGTCAAAATAGCATGACACAAATATATGAATCCTGAGTGTCCCGGTGTTCATAAATGAAGTTTTATCAGCACATAGCCACAAACAATCATTTGGTTTTTGCCCCAACAGTAGCGTTAATCAGTTACAACAGAGACCAGATGGCCAGCAAAGCCTAACTTATTTACTATCTGGCCTTTTATAGAAAACGTTTGCCACTCTCTGGAATAAACTGTCTGGTATGGAAGGTGAGGTCTGCTTGTGTTTGAGAATAAGTCAGCACCTAGCAGGACGGCTGCCCCCTCCTCCTGTTTTAATTTGATGTTCGTAGATTTTGTTCTGAACATCGTAAAGATGTTTTTCGTCTCAATGTAGAAAAGGAGTTAGATGTGTCACAGTCGTGAATTTGCGATGCTGCTTCACACAGCGGGCAAGTGGGATGGCTCAGCCTGGAGGAGAGAGACAGTGTTTCTCCTCGCTCATACCCTGGACTCTTCAAAAGGCTCTGCGCCCTTCTCTGAGGACCTTCCCTGGCTCCCACCACCCTTGGCTGCCTTTTTCAGTGTCCTGCCCATCCCCTGGGGCGGGGGCGTGGGGAGCAGAAGGCTGGGCGGAGATGGGGCCCTGGATGAGGGCTTCCCCTTGGGTCCTTCACAACCTGTGTCACGAATTCTGGGTGCCCAGATATCACTGTGTCACAGTCTGGATGCCCAGATGTCATCACCCCCATCAGAGCCCCAGGAATCTTAAGAATAATCCAGCCCAATACGGGCACATATAGAGGGTGCGTTCAGTCACCCCCGCGGCACAGCGTCCCGCCTCCTCTCCCCGTCCTTCTCCCTCGTCTTGTCCACGCTCTCCTGTAAAGCGGAGAATGGTGGCGTCTGCAGCTGCTGTGCCGTAACCTTGAGTTCTCTGGCTCCCTCCAGTTTACCCCAGCCCCCCACCAAGCGTGGCGCCCCCAGCTGCACCCAGTACCAGACTGCGTGGCTGCTTCACGGTGCAGCGTGCAAACCAACGTTTCCTAGGAAAGCTGGAGACGTGATCTTCCCCACGCGCTCCTCTAGGCAGGTTTGCCGCTGTTCTCAAGGCTCTGCCCCAGCGTGCATTCTTGCTCCATGCCTCTCAGGACGTCCCCTTCCATCAGGGCTGCCTCACCCATGGTTGCTTCTGGAGCTTGAGCCAAGTGCATGGATTTCCTTTTAGCCAGTTGTAGAAAAGTTTTGAGAAAGACTTTGTGCTCTTTTAAGACCCAGGTTTGATCCCTGTGTTGGGAAGATCCCCTGGAGAAGGAAATGGCACCCCACTCCACTGTTCTTGCCTGGAGAATCCCATGGACAGAGGAGCCTGGCGGGCTACAGTCCAGGGGGTCGCAAAGAGTCGGACACGACTGAGCAACTAACACATGACATGGCATGAGAAAAGGAAGGCAGGCTGTAGAAACTACATTTTCCCTTATGTATCTTCTAAAAGTCAACGATAAGTTCTGTATAGAGGGTGCCTCCGTGGTAAGGCTGGGCAGCTCCGCCCACCTGTGGCATGCGTCCTGCATGGGGGTGCCTCCATCCAGGCATCGACCCCCACCTTCTCCACTCCCGGGGCAGGGAGAAGGATGGACAGTCACTTGGCTTCTCGGCCCCGCACCTACTGTCTGGGTACCTGGGCGAGGGCTGATCTCATGGTTCCCACCTGTGCTCTGTAGAGGGTATCTGAGTGTACAGATGAGTCCTGGCCCATCCGGTGCTTGTAAGAGCTGCTTGTCAGTGTCAGCTGTCTTGCCCCTGCATGGGATGAGCAAGCTCCCGCTTTCCTCCAGCTGCACGTGTCAGTGTCTTCCTGGTGTCTGGTGTTTCTCTCACTGCTGGCTGCTGTCAAGTCAACATGGAATAATCCCCTGTGCGTCTGCGTCTTGGGCCATCGCCCCGGGGTGAGGGGCCACAGCAGAGGTTAAAAAACTGCTGCAGGGAGCATGCTGGTTCTTCTTTATTTAAAAAAATATATATATTTATTTGTTTTTATTTATTTATTTGGCTGCACTGGGTCTTAGCTGTAGCACACAGGATCTTTAGTTGGGGCACGTGGGATCTAGTTCTCCGAGCTGGGATCGAACCTGGGCCCCCTGCTTTGGGAGTGCGGAGTCTTAGCCACTGGCTCCCCAGGCAAGTCTCTGATGCTGGTTGTTGGTTGTCGAGGAGGTGCCCAGGTCCTTCAGCTCTCCCCAGCTTCACTGTGTGCCATCACTGGGTCAGGAGACAGAGACGTTCCCCAGGCGCTCGGGAAGAAGTGTGTTGTAGGTGCTGACTCAGAGCATGGTGTGGGAAGAGGAGTCTGCTTCTGATGCCTTCAACCCCTGGACCCAAAATGACAGAGGTGGGCTGAGCAGACATAACCCATCCAGATTCAGTTGACAACCTAGCACCCGGCACATCTCCTGGGAGACAGGAAGCAGCCTTCGCTGTCATTCTTTGTCATCTCAGGCGGGACATTAATTGGGCATTTGTTAACATAATGTGTCAATATTAGAATTCAGAAGTGACTAGAAAGTTGATTTCCTAGGGGGCAGCTGGAGAAGACAGCTCTGCGTGGCCCGCACTGAGGTTCCAGGGCAGGACTGGGGACCCCTACATGTCATCTCTCCATCAGCATCCTCTCTAAGCCCGTTTTGCAGATATGGAAGCTGGAGTCCAGGCCCGGACTCTGTAAGGGGGCAAGCAAGCTTTAGTCACTCAGTCGTCCATGGAATTCTCCAGGCAGGAATACTGGAGTGGGTTGACAATCCCTTCTCCAGGGGAATCTTCCCAACCCAGGGATCAAACCTGGGTCTCCTGTATTGCAGGCAGATTCTCTACTGTCTGAACCACCAGGGAAGTCCAAGCAGATAATCATGCCTTATAAGCAAGCATTCTGTTAAGAATGGGACAGAGCTGTACAATTGGGAATGGACCAAAGGTAGGTTCTAGGTTCTTTTTTGTTTAATAGATACCATCAATTTTTCATCATTAAAATTGGATAAAAGGTAGCTACTCAGCACTTCACTACCAGGTTATAGTGAAAGAAAGTGTCAGGTCCAAGCCTTCCACACACAGGTATCATGAAGAAACACTTTCACCAACAATCAGTGCGCACAGCCTGCTCTGAGACTTCAGGAAGCACTGCTTGTCTGTCGTTTCAGGGGTTGAGAGAATCATCTGGAGGCAAGATTCATACGAGCTTATAGTCACATCAGGAGCCAGAGTCCTGCAAACCAGTGACCTGAGACCAGAGCAGAAGCCCAAGGTTTGGGTCCCATGTCTCAGTACTGGGCACCTTGGCACCAGGCACCGTATTCACACAGGAGCGGGCAGAGTCCCTACAGTGTTGTAGCTCATTGGCTTACCTTGCATGGCCTCGAGTTCCACCAGGACAGGCCATTTCTGTTCACTATTCATTAAGCAGGCACACCTTTCACAAAAGAAAACTATTATGAATAATTATTGCATTCATGGGGTTTCCCAAGTGGCTCAGTGGTAACATAACCTGCCTGCCAGTACAGGAGACACAAGATCCATGGGTTTGATCCCTGGGTCGGGAAGATCCCCTGGAGGAGGAAATGGCAACCTGCTCTAGTATTCTTGCCTGGAAAATCCTCTGGACAGAGGAGCCTGGAGGGCTACAGTCCATGGGGCTGCAAAGAGTCAGACATGACTGAGTGACTGAGCATGCACATTATGCTAGAATTTCTGCTTTTGATCAAGGTGAGGCTTAGCCTATGCCGTCTTCCAGAATGGGTTTCTGGTTAAAGGTTGGTAACCAACCGTCTATAGTAGCACTTGGAATATATCACTTCAACTAGCGCTCTCTGTTGAAGTACTGGAGAGTAATTTTCAGACCTCCTGACACTCACCATGAGCTCACTGCAGTCCAGCCACTGTTCAGGCGCTTGCCACGTTTTAGATCTTTTCAGCTTTACCACGTAGCAGGTTGATATTCTCTTGTATCCATTTCATGGACAAGGAATCAGCTCAAGGCTTGCACAGTCTGGATTTCATCTCAGTCCATTTATCCCTGGAGTCTCTGCTCTAACCCCTGTGCTCACCTACCTCCCAGCACCTACTGAGGCTTGACTCCCAGTCTTCCTATCTCATGTCAAGACTTTCAATGAGAAGGATGCTCAAGGTTGCTTGACGACTGTAGTTGAGGGTGTGGAGGTGCTCACTGTTCTGTCCAGGAAAGAATAAACAATAAAAAGAATAAACAGATCAAATGGTCTTCATGGTAAAAGGTAAACAGATTTTAACTAGAAAGTATGGAAGGATTAATTAGTTTACAGAGGGAATGGAGTGGAAACTGTTGTTAGAGATCAGAGAAGGTAATTATATCTTTTCTCCTTGAATATCATTTGTTTACATAACAGGCCGTATTTTCAGCTTTGTGAGCTCTGTCTTCCTTGTTTGCAACTTGTAATTGAATAGGCCTGGCTCTTGGCCAGTAGAACTTTATTTACATACACAGGCAGAGGGGTGGACTTGGCCCCTGAGCTGTAGCTTGCTGCCCTCTGAGATTGGATATTGAACAATTTCATATTTCCTTGCTTAGGGTTATGACACGGGTGTGGGAAATTCCAGTCCCATACTTGATGCTCAAGGCCATGCTACTCTCGCCAGAAAGAAAGCCTCATCTTTTTAGGATAAACCAGAGGAATTATGTTAATATGAAGGGCTGTTTAGGTGATTTTATGGACTGTTTGGGGAGGAAAAGCATCATTCAGTTCTTGAGCTCTTGTGTTCTGGGTTGCTACACTGAATCCAGGGAACAAATGAGCTTGGAATCAGACAACATCCTGGGCTTAGAATAAGGTCATGCCTGTTAATAGAAAGTGTCACTCGGTGGATTGCAGAGAAGGGAATCCTGAAAGAGCCACTTCATTCTTGCAAGACCTGGTTCAGGTTGGTTTTTCATGCTTTTGAGCTTCCAGCCACCCCTTTACTAAGCTGAGTCTTTCTTCTTGTCGCTAATACTCAGAACAGCAGGAGGGCCAACAAAGGAAAGAGTTTTAAGATAACTGCCTCCCCCCACCCCCTTTCTCTCTCTCTGGGGCTTACAGAAGAATAAAAGTGGAGGTGGGATCCAGAAAAACCAGTTTGGGGTAGAGGTTTGTGGCTATCAGTGAGGGTCCTTGGGAAGCTCCTGCTGGAGTGTGGATGGGCGTCTGAACTGAGACATAATCATTACATGATTGTGTTGCACCACCTGGAAAGGGGGGACTTTTGCAAATATACTAATTAATTGATCTTAAGTTCGGGAGATTATCCAAGCAGGCCTCGTGTCATCCCCGGAGCCCAGGAAAAGGAGAGGATTTTCTCTGGCTCATGGCAGAAGGAAGGGAGGGTGTGACGCATCAGAAGGACTTGATGATGAATTTGATGAGAAGGAATGCAGGTGGCCCATAAGATCAGAGAGGAGACCCCAACTGGCAGCAGGAAAGGGAGACCTCAGACCTACAATTGCAAAGAATTGGCTTCTGCCCAGATGAGCCTGGAAGTCCAGAACCTCCATATCAGAACTCACCTTGGCCAACTCCTGGACCAAGGCCTGCTGAGACCTCAAACAGAAGACCCAACTTAGCCCACAGGGAGTTCTGACCCCTGGCACTGTGAGATAATGGCTGTTGAAGCCAGTGCATCTGCAGTAATTTGTTCCACACCAGCACACAACCTTCGAAGAGGGCAGCCCTCCCAGGGCACGTGACCATCATGTGATGCCCGCCCGGATGGGCGCAGGGGCGAGCTGCGGCCCTGGGCTGGTGCCCTGCCCTGCAGCACTGTTAGTCTCAAAACCAGAGGACGAACCTCACCAGGCCGCTCTTTCCATCTTGGGAAATTAGAAAGTTCCCTCCACTCAGCGTCAGTGATGGGGATTCTGAGCCCCAGTAAAATCGAAGAGCGAAATTACAGGATATTCTGCTTTTCTCTGAGCTTCAACCCCAGCTGAGCTTTCATGAACACTGGTCTTCTGAACTGTCCTCTGCTCAATGCATGCTAAGGAGATCCTTCAGAATCTCCTTGGAAATAAATAGCAGAGAAGAGGGCAGAGGCCATCATCTTGTCTATTTATATTAATTAATTAATTTTGTCTGCGCTGGTTCTTCGTCATTGCACGTGGGTGTTCTCTAGTTGCAGGGGCTACACTCTACTTGTAATACACAGGCCTCTCATTGCGATGGCCTCTCTCGATGTGGTGTGAAGTCTCTAGGCAGGCAGGCTTCAGTAGTTCTGGCACATGGGCTTCAGTAGTTGTGGTGCAAGGGCTCAGTTATTCTGCAGCCTGTGTGAACTCAGTTCCCAGACCAGGGATAGGACCATGTCTCCTGCATTGGCAGGCACATTCTTAATCACTGGACCACCAGGGAAGCCCATCTTTTGTATCTTTATCCTACTCTGGATAACACCTGCCAGTTATTGAGCAGGTGGCAGGACCCAGGGGCTTCCCAGCTGGTGCCGTGGTAAAGAATCCACCCGCCAGTGCAGGACACGTGGGTTTGATCCATGGGTTGAAAAGATCCCCGGAGAAGGAGATGGCAACCATTCCAGTATACTTGCCTGGAAAAATCCCCTGGACAGAGGAGCCTGGCGGGCTACAGTTCATAGGGTTGCAAAGAGTCGGACATGACTATGCGCCTGAGCATGCATGCACACTCTAAGACCCGAGCCATTTGCAAACACTGAGCCCTCTAAGTCCCCCATCCACAGACCTCAGTGAAGAAAAGAAATGCAGAGGTGTTCGTTCACTTCCCCAAGGTTGCACAGCCTGAGGGGTGGGGTGTGATTCGGCACAGAGCGCTCCCCGGGGTACCCCATGCACGAGGCCCACCAGCCCAGTGAGAGGGAAACTAAATGAGCCATGAGCAGAAGTAGCTGAGCGCCAGCAAGGATGTGGAAATGCAGACGCGTCACCAGCCGCCAGGCGGCTCCTCTGGGCACTCGTGTAAGCACCCAGCCCTTGAATGGACACAACACCTCACCCCAGTGTTTAGCCTTTGGCCAATGAGCCTAAAACAAATTGCATTCGTTTGCTAAAGGATGACAGTGTCCGTTAGCAAGTCTTGAAAATGAGTCAGAATAAACTCTAGGCGTAGCTAGTACATTCTGAGCATGAAATGGCTGGAAAGAATCACCCTCTTTGGTTAACTATCTTAGTTTCTCTTAAGAATTTCTGCCCTGAACCCTGCAGCTGGCTCACAGCCTCTGACCGCTTCCTGTTTTCCTGGGCTTCCTACATGGATTCAGTTACACTGTGCTTTATACGAGATGCTTTGCTGACCGCCATAGGTAGCAAAGCTTCAAGGGGCTCTCGGTGGATTTGAGTCATTATCCTGTCAAGTGAGAAAGGACTCGCAGGTCTTAAATGCCTCCGCTGGATGGTCGTGGTCATTATCAGGTCATCGTGGTCGTTTCTATTTGTTTATATTTATGCTTTTTCTAAATGCCCCACCTGGTTCTTTGGGGAGTAAAGGTCAGAAGTTTTTATTCCCAAGTTGTTTCTGTTCATTTGCTTGTTTATTTGTGTTTGTGTGTTTTGTTTTTAAATCGTGACCCTGAGTCACACAGATGTTGGGGTTATGGACAGAGAAGTCATGATTCCTGCTGCTGGAGTTTCTAGAAATACCCTGTTCTCTTTCCTCTCCCAGTGTTTTTTGTTTTGTTTTTAAATTGAGGTAAAATATATATTGGGCTTCCCTGGTGGCTCAAGAATCCACCTGTAATGAGGGAGACCTGGGTTGGATCCCTGGGTTTGGGAAGATCTCCTGGAGAAGGGAACGGCTACCCACTCCAGTATTCTGGCCTGGAGAATTCCATGGACTATATAGTCCATGGTGTCACAAAGAGTCGGACACAACTGAGTGACTTCCACTTTAAAATACATATAGCATCAGTTCAGTTCAGTTCAGTCGCTCAGTTGTGTCCAACTCTTTGTGACCTCATGGACTGCAGCACTCCAGGCCTCCCTGTCCATCACCAACTCCTGGAGTTTACCCAAACCCATGTCCATTGAGTCTGTGATGCCATCCAACCATCTCATCCTCTGTCGTCCCCTTCTCCTCCTGCCCTCAATCTTTCCCAGCATCAGGGTCTTTTCAAATGAATCAGCTCTTTGCATCAGGTGGCCAAAGTATTGGAGTTTCAGCTTCAACATCAGTCCTACCAATGAACACCCAGGACTGATCTCCTTTGGGATTGACAGGTTGGATCTCCTTGTAGTCCAAGAGACTCTCAAGAGTCTTCTCCAACACTGCAGTTCAAAAGCATCAATTCTTTGGCGCTCAGCTTTCTTTATAGTCCAACTCTCACATCCATACATGACTGCTGGAAAAACCATAGCTTTGACTAGACGGACCTTTGTTGGCAAAGTAATGTCTCTGCTTTTTAATATGCTGTCTAGGTTGGTCATAACTTCCCTTCCAAGGAGTAAATGTCTTTTAATTTCATGGCTGCAGTCACCATCTGCAGTGATTTTTGAGCCCAGAAAAATAAAGTCTGACACTGTTTCTACTGTTTCCCCCTGTATTTGCCATGAAGTGATGGGACCGGATGCCATGATCTTCATTTTCTGAATGTTGAGTTTTAAGCCAATGTTTTCACTCTCTTCTTTCACTTTCATCAAGAGGCTCTTTAGTTCTTCTTCACTTTCTGCCATAAGGGTGGTGTCATCTGCCTATCTGAGGTTATTGATATTTCTCCCAGTAATCTTGATTCCAGCTTGTGCTTCCTCCAGCCCAGCGTTTCTCATGATGTACTCTGCATATAAGTTAAATAAGCTGGATGACAATATACAGCCTTGACGTACTCCTTTTCCTATTTGGAACCCGTCTGTTGTTCCATGTCCAGTTCTAATTTGCCATTTTTATCATGCAAAAGTGTACAATTTGGTGACATTAATTCTATTCACCATGTTTTGCAGCCATCACCACCACTATTTATTCCCAAGTGTTTCCTCACTAAGGAGAGACTCTTGAGTCCTCATTTCTACCCCTCACTCCCTACTCCCACATACTAGGAACTCAGAAAATACTTCAGTGACAGTTGCATACTCTTACATCCTGGAAAGCCGATCTTCCAGGGCAGTCGGCACCCATGCCCAAGGGACAGGTCAGCGGTCACCCTTCCCTTCTGCTTCCTCTGTCCCTAGCCTCCCCACCAGGGCAGTCCTTGGCACGTCCACCATGGCTGTCCTGATGCCTCCAGCTAGTAATCCCAGGAACAATGGGAGGACCCTGGGAAGGGAGGTATGAGGCCTCCCGGATGGTTGCTGGGGTGCTTGTGGTGGGGGTCTCTGGGGTTACCCAGGACCCTTGCTTATTCACCATGGTTGATTCTAGAGTGAGGATGTGACTGTCCCTCGCGTGGCCCCGCCACCCATAGAGATGTCTCTCCCAGTATTTGCTGGTAGGCTTCCCTGATGTGTCTGTGTTGGGGATTTTCCCTCTTTACCCAGATCAGATCAGATCAGATCAGTCGCTCAGTCGTGTCTGACTCTTTGCGACCCCATGAATCGCAGCACGCCAGGCCTCCCTGTCCATCACCAACTCCCGGATGCCCGTAAGTCACTCACCACTTACTGTGTGATGTTGTGTGATTAATAGGCGAGGCGGGCAGGATTGGCGATGAAGAGGACAGTACGATGAAGGCGATGCTGGAGAGTAGAGGGAGAGGGAGGCTGTACATGCGGAAGACTTGACCCTGAAATGAGTTTGTTAGCTGACGTGCTTGGTTTCCCAGAGGCACAAATGGAGGGAACCTGCTGACTGGTTTCCAAATCACTTTTCTCCCAACTCTTGGCAACACCGCCTCCTGGTTTAAAGAGGGAAGCTGTTTTCTCTAAGCTTTGGAAGGGGCTTTTAAACACCTTTTTGTCAACAACTTTTATTTTTTGATGTCAAGAAACAGACATGAGCCCTGGCTCCCTCCTGAAATAGGTGAAGAACTCTCCAAAACCCTGCATGAAGAACAGGTCAGAATTGAAGCCAGCTTTTCAGAAGTTGGCAAAGCTTTCCATTAAGGGCCAGGTACCTCTGCAGGCACCACAGCTCAACACTGAGTTTGTCATGGGAAGACAGCCATGGACAATTTCTCGATGAATGGACGTGGTTGTGTTCTAATAAAACTTTATTTATACCCCCTCATACCCATTAGAATGGCTGCTATCCAAAACAGTCAAGCAAATAAACAACAACAAAAAAGCCCTCAAGTGTTGGCAAAGATGTGTAGAAATTGGAACCTTGCACTGTTGGCCAGCGTGTAAGATGGTACAATTGCTGTGGAAAACAGTTTGGCAGTTGCTCAAAAAGTTAAAAATAGAATTGGCATGTGACCCAGCAATTCCATTTCTGGGTATAGACCCAAAAGAATTGAAAGCAGGGACTTGAAGAGATATTTGTTCAACCGTGTTTATAGCAGCTCTATTCCAGGTGGCCGAAAGGGGGAAGCCACCCTCGTGTCCATCCGTGGATGAGGGATAAATGAAATAAATACAACGTGTCATTATCCATACAAGTGAATATCGTCCAGCCTTTAATAGGAAGGGCATTCCGACACATGCTGCAACACACATGGACCTTAAGGACCTGATGCTGAGGGAAGAAAGCCAGACACTAAATGACAAACGCTGTACGATTCCGCTTGTATGAGGTCCTTAGAGCAATCCCATTCATAGAGACAGAGAGGAGAAGGGTGGCTGCCAGCAGCCGGGCACTGGAGGGAGTAGAGTGGCTGTTTGATGGGGACAGAGTTCCCGTTTCGTGAAGAGTTCTGCGGGTGGATGGCCGTGATGGTTGCACCACCCCGTGAATGTACTGAGTGCCCCTGAACTATACGTACACTTAGAAATGGGGAAGGCAGTAAATGCTGTGTTACGTGATCTTCACCACAAGTTTTTTTCAGAAGGCTTTATTAAAATAAGAAATCAAAAAACTTTACAGAATTAAGGCAGGGGTTGTGGTTTGGGGACTGTGCTGTGAAGGATGGAGAGATGGTTGTAGACAGTGTGGGGAGAAACCAGGTGAGTGTGGTGAGAAGAAGCTGGAGGAGGCTCCCTGTCCCAGTTACTCCGTCCATGGAGAGACGTGTATGTGTATATTAGTCAGAACAGTAATTGATGCCATTCACAAGACAACTGCTACATGACAGACACGGAGCCCTCAGAAAAGCCTTGTGATGGACTTTCCTGGCAGTGCAGTGGTTACGACTCTGCCCTTCCAATGCAGGGGTCGAGGGTTCAATCCCTAACTGGGGAACTAAGATCCCACATGCCTCGTGGTGTGGCCAAAAATAAATAAATAAATAATAAATTATTGTTGTTGTTTAGTCACTAAGTCATACCAACTCTTTGCGACCCCATGGACTGTAGCCCGCCAGGCTCCTCTGTTCATGAGATTCTGCAGGCAAGAATACTGGAGTGGGTTGCCATTTCCTCCTCCAGGGGATCTTCCCAACCCAGGGAGCAAACCCACATTACCTGCATTAGCAGGTTGATTCTTTACCACTGAGTCATCAGGGAAGCCCAGATAAATAAATATCGAGGTTAACAGTTTTTAAATGTAGAAAATAAATATATATGTACATTTATAAAAAAGCCCGTGAGATCTGTGTTAATATCCCCTCTTCCATGGAGTGACCCACCCCAAGAATCCAGACCATCAGGAAGGAGGTGCTTCCTGAGCATTAGTGGACGCTTTGGAGCAGGGTGAGCTCTGAGGCCGTGATGATCCCTGAACTCTTTCAGGCAGGCACTTATGTTGCTCAGACGAGTTAGAAAAAGAGTTTGACAAGAGAATGTGTTTCAAGCCCTTGCCATAAAGTGTCTTATGTTAAGACTATTAAACCTGGGGAAAATTAACTTAGAAAACATTCTAGAAATAATAGGGGCCAATATGAAAAGGCTACATCCTCTAGGAGTCAGCAGTATGCCATTCTGGAAAAGCCAGGATGGAGCGGTAAAGATCAGTGGCTCCCAGGGGCTCAGTGGGAGGGAGCGGTGAGCTGGCCAAGCACAGAGGGTCTTTAGGGCAGTGACTCTGTTCAGTATGATTCGGTCATGGGGGCCGTGGGTCACTGCATGTTGTCCAAAGCCGTAGAGCGTACAGCCCCAAGAGTGAGCCCTAATGAGACTCTGCACTGTGGGTGACGATGATGAATTACTGGGAGTCCAGCAGTTTATAACGTGGGCACCGCCCCGGTGTGGGATGTCGGTCATGGGGGAGCCAGTGGAGTAGGGAACTCCATGTACATTTCATTCAGTTTTGCTGTGAGCCTAAAGCTGCCCTTAGAAATAAAGTCTGTCTAAAAATAACGACAACAGTAATAATAATGTGGGAGGGGGTACGAAGTTGGGGAGAAATGAGTCAACCATGCGCAGACAGTAATAATCGATGAAGCTGAGTGAAGAGTACACGGGTCCCTTTTGCTGTCTACTTTTTAAAAGACATCTACTTGTTTATGTATTTGTCTTAGTTGGAGAAGGGAAAGGCTACCCACTCCAGTATTCTGGCCTGGAGAATTCCAGGGACTGTATAGTCCATGGGATCGCAAAGAGCTGGACACGACTGAGCACCTTTCACAGCTGTCTAGTTGCAGCACACGGGATCTTTGATCTACATCGCGGCGTGCAGTAGGTATCTTTCTTACTTTTAGCACGTGGGATATTTAGTCGTGGCATGCGAAACTCTTAGTTTCAGCACGTGGGATCTAGTTCTCTGACCGGGGATCAAACCTGGGCAGCCTGCCTTAGGAGTTTGGATTCTTAGCCATTGGACCATCAGAGAAGTCCTTCACTGTCTACTTTTGAATCTGCTGGAAGTTTTCCTCCATGCAGTGTAAAAGGAACACAGTGGCAAGGTTGTACTTGTATCATGCTGACCGTGGTGATTAACCTTCCTAAGGAAGGCAGTACATGATTGTAACCGGTTGTGACCTTGTTCTAAGCCTACTGGGAGCATGCTTTGTGCCTCTCTGAGCTGTTATTTCCTGGTTTATAAAATATCAGGTAATTCATACCTCACAAGACTTGTGGCATCAAACACCGTGATGTCTGTGAAGTAGCGACATTGTGTGGAACATGCAAGGTGTTCAGAAGATGCTCAAGCCCCAGAAAGTGAGGGGGGTGGTCCAGTGGGAGAGGAAGCAGAGGGCTGTGGTGGGTGCGGCCCCTTTCAGGACGTCTGGCCCTCAGCCGCAGTGGTTCATGGGCAACAGGCACTGTTTTGGTGGGGACTTAGAGAACACACATCCAAAGCACAGGTGCACTGAGCATGTCAGACAAGCCTACCTGGACCCACTGATCTCTGTTCCAGGTCACCCCCTCTCCCCCAGCAGGGATGAGACCTTAATGTGGTGCGGATGCTCCCTGGGGATTCTATGATGCCCCGGCCTCATAGACTGAGCCCGCATCTCCCAGAGCTGGCCAAGCAGAAAGGTGCAGAGCGATTTGCATTTTAGTTAAGAATCTAATGGATACTGTAGGCTTATTGATTAGGGAAAGAAATGAAGCAAATCTCATGCATTCAAAGGTGGTTAACCCTTCTGCTTTTCTGGCCCAGTCCCCACTGTAAAGTCTTCAGGAGCTCCATCACCCACCGCCCAAGGTGCAAACTCTGTACCCTGGCGTCTACAACCTCTCACGGCCCCCGTCAACACTTCCAGCCTCCTTCCCAGACAGTTCTTGTGACACCAGTCTCTCCACTGCTTCCCAAGCCACAAAGACTGCAGGTGCGTCTCACCTAAGCCTTCCACTTTCTGCTCATTGCTCCCCGTCAGGACACACCAGGGTCTTTCTTAGAAGTCAGTTCTCTGTGCTCACATGGTCTTCGTTCTTCACCCAAGATCCCACCAGAGGTAACAACTGTTGCTTTAGACACTGACCTGACACCCAGCTGCTCGTGGGAGGTGCCAGGAGACTCTTTGACAGGGGGCAGGCACCCGTCCCGTGGGCCTGAAGCCACAGTCTGTACCTCTTCCCTCACGTCACCCTAGGTCACCTCTCCTTCCCAGCGTTCCTGAGCGATGCAGAAACCACGTTCAGGCAGATTTCCAGCTGCGACTCCTTGGCTCAGTGTTCCGCAGGGATAGACTGTCTCTGTACTTTTGTTGCCTTTTTTTCCAACCACTTTGGGCAAAACATTTTGTTAAAAGATGCAGTTTTTTCCCCCCCGGAGCGACTGTTGGGTGGGTGCCAGAGGTATTTAAGTGCCCTCAGATTGAACTGTACAATCTCATTATATAACTTACAGTCAGTTCAGAGGAGGAACAAGAGAAGCCCCACAGCTTCAGCCGTTAAGACCTAGGGCTTCACCTTGTACCCGGGATGCTTGGGGCATCTCGCCATAGACGCGTCTCCCTCTGCAGTAATGAGGTCCCTCTTCTTCCTGTTTTATTGGCAGCAAACACTGGGTAACAGAAACACAGAAATGCCTGCAGCCCTGTCATAATAAAGTCATTTTAGGGGCTGTAACCGCGCCAGGAGCTTCCAGTAGTTAAATTGGTGTCTGATTATGTTCTGCTTTCTGAGTTCCCTTCTTCTCAATTAACACACAGTTGTTTAGGACTGTGGGACTGTGATGGCTCAGGACACTGCTTTCCAATAGGTCATTTTGGGGGATGGTCTCCCATGGAGCTCAGGAGGCATCAGGATGCTTTTGTGCTGCGATGCAGAGGGGACGTGGGGGAGAGGCAGGGCCAGTGGGGCATCCTCTGGGAAACGCTTGTGGTTGGAAGGCTTGAACCTCAGCAGCCGCCGCCTTCTCAGAGCCTCTCCCCACCTCACCCAGCCTTCTCCCCAACACGTGCCAAAGTCAAGGCACAGGGCTTGCCTCCTCTTTGTAGCAAACGCTACTTAATGTTTTGTAGAGTGTCAGGGACGGTCACAGTGCTCAAATGACTTTGAATTATGTGGCATACATCGTCCTTACCTTTAATCTCAAAGTTAGAAAAACAACAAACAAACAAACCCAAACAGATTCTAAGTTCAAGGAAACTTGAAGGCTCATAGTTTCGTACTTTTATGCGTTGCTTGAAAATAGGAGAATCTCAAAAACCTGAGCAACTTTTGAAGGCCTGGTAACCAAATGTTTACATGGATGTAAAAGAGAGAGAGAGATGGCCAGATAGATGGATATACAGATAGATAGGTGGATGGATGGATGGGTGGATAGATAGGTATATGATAGTTAACAGAATTAGATTAAAACTGTAATTGGATGTGTGTGTGTGTGTGTGTGTGTGGGACGACAGTTACTCTCATATTTGACACCACCAGGAATTACAGCACAGCACCTTGTTTCCAGCAAATGAATACTCGCTGTAGTTAAATACCCAGGTAGAAGAAAAGGAAGTCAAGGGAAACTTCCTGGGCTTTCTTGTTTCTTTGTTCGTTTTCCATTGTACGAGCTTTGGGAATGAACGGTCTCGGTCTCTCAGGATTTCTAGATTGTTTAAAGTGAGTGACGTCGTGGGGAGGCTGGTGAAGGTTGTGACTCTGACTTTCTGGGGACAAGAGTCACTTACCAAGCAGAGTGAGATAAAGTTCTTTCCTTGGGGCCATTAACAAGACAATTTGCAGTCATTGCCTTGAATAATTTGAATGTCTAGAGACTGTACGCCTAGAACTTAGGGCTTCTGAATCTTTGTAAGATTTGCCCCTGGCTCTCCCTACATTATTTATTTCTTGTGTTTGGTTTTTTACCTTTAAATTTTTTAGATTTTAAATAAAACCTTTTGTAGGTTAAAAATGATCGGAAAGAGCTCTGTGAAAGATGGGCTTGCCCTTTTTCTTAATCATTTTGATCCTGTGGGACAGTATCCATGAAAGCATTTAGTTCTTACACCATTAACTTCATTTTTTAGAAATGACTTCGCGCTCGTGGCTGGGCATGAGACAGGACTTGCTTGGCTCACATTCCCCCACCCCGTCTCTCTTTTCTGGCAGGGGAGCAGCAGCACACGTCTGCCCTGCTCCCTGCCTTCCCCTCGCCGAGTTCTCTGTCTCCTGCCAGCGTCTCACTCTCCTGTTCCTGAAAGCTGGGAACATTATAAAGAGCAGACATGAGCTCCGTGCCCCGGGTCCTGCTGCTCACGCACAGTGATGATGGATGGGGGCATCAACACCAACCCAGACGACCCCACGTCGTGCTTGTGATCCCTGGGGCTCAGTGGTGAAGAATCCACCTGCCAATCTAGGAGACGCAGTTTCCATCCCTGGGTCGGGAAGATCCCTGGGCAGAGGAAATAGCCATCCTTTCCCCCTCTTGCCTAGAAATCCCATGGACAGAGGAGCCTGGTGGGCTATGGTCCATTGGGTCGCAAAGAGTTGGACACGACGGAGTGAATGAACAACAGCAACAGGTTGCCACAAAGTGGCTTCTCTCTCCCCAGGAGAGCAGGCTGTGTGAGCTGTTTGCCTGCGAGGAGTTCGTAGACATATCGCTGACTCTGAGACGTCTCTCAGTGCAGTCATAAATGAATGTCCTTAGACCAGAACATTTCTGAATACACACAGAGGCCACCGGTCCTCTCAGATGCCTTGGGGCATCCTGATATTTACCTTTTACAAGGCAAGGTTCTCTCCGCCCAGGAACTTACTCCAGAAGTGGAGAGGAGCGTGAGGGCAACGCACAGCCATTAAATGCCAGTGCCTACTGCAAAATTTGGTTTTCAAGAACCTCTAACAGCTGAACCCACAGAGGAAAATCTCAGAATGCAGGGATAGCCAGGAGCTACCAGATATTTTGGCCTCCCTGAGCCTTCTTGAAATAGGAGGGAAGGGGGCAGGGCACAATTTTTAAAAGAATGACATAGCCCAAGGGCATAACATAAATCGATTAGAATCAATTGGGTCCAAGATGGCAGACAAGTTAAACTTCAGCTGGACCTGGTTCCTCAATCAGCAAGCTGAATGACATGCCCAGGGATGCCTTGACACTTCCAAGGCACTGTCAAAAGTCCAAAAACTAGGCGGTGGCCCAGTTCCTGAAAATTTCCACCCCTCCCCCAAAATAGTTGGCATGATCCTCCCACTTATTAGCCTATGAAATTACCCAACCCATAATAACTAACCACGCCACATTTCAAGGCCACCACACTCGCCTCTGCGATGGCCCACACTCTTGTTTGTGGAATGTGTTTCTCTCTGAACAAATCTACTTCTTACCTATCACTTTGTCTCTCACTGAATTCTGATGTGATGAGACATCAGGAACCTGAGCTTCATTAGGTCCTGAAACCAGGTCTGTGATCTCAGTTGGAAGCCTGTGGGTTTGGGCTATGTTCGCGTTCCAGTCTGAAGTAAACAGTTTCGCTCTGACGTGGGTCAGCCAGCTTATCCATCCATCAGCCATCCACCCACCCACCCATCCGTCCGTGCGCCACCCATATTCATCATGCCCTTCTTTTCCCGTGGCTAATACCTAGTGAACATCTGTGATGTGCCAGATGCCAATTAGGCATTGCAGCCAGTGGCGAATAAACAGGTCCATTCGGGAACAGACTGGAGGGCTTTTCTGTCCTTGAGTGCAATGCCAGTGGTGCCCAGTGTGGACAGGGTCACCAGGGATGCAGAGCGGAGCCCACTTGCAACCCCTTCCCCATCTCATGTCCCCTCTCCTGGTAGACAGGACTTGCTTGTCAGTTCCCTTGAGCCAGGCTGAAGCCCCTCACTCCCATCTAGTAGGCATCCTGCTGTGCGATCGCCTGGCTGAGCTGCGATATCTTTCATAATCATTGACTGAAAGCAGATTGTTCTGCAGAAGCTTCTAATGTGATTTTCGTATTTATCTCCCTTAGCTTGATATGTGTTAGAAATAACTCATGAATTACAACAGACAGGAAATATTCTTTCCAAAAAGTTAGCCTCTGTGTATGTTTCTTTTTGTCTGGTTAGTTGACTTATCTTCAAGTGGACTTGGGGCATCGCTAAGATTTCAATCCCATCAAGTGTGAAGCGTAGGATATAATGATGGTTCTGTAAAGGTGATGTGGCCTTTGATACCTGTAGCCTGAGTGGCTCGCCTTTGTTGACAGCATCAATGATGCTTTTGTTTGATCATCCCTTCAGCTTTGCCCTGATATGCCATGTTATTTGTTTCTTTGTCCTGGCTTTTTAAAAAATTTATAGTCTAAATTATAGAATCTCTCTCAGCACTGCTCTTGCTCAGCTGTCAGTTCATTAAAAAGTTTTTGTTCAGCTTTCATATTCTTTCAGCGTGGCATCTTTTTTTTTTTTCCCCAGTCATTTTGAGCAATATCTTTATTTAACTAGCTGAAGTTGTTCCAGGGCTTAATTAGAAGTAGCATATTGCAACTCTTTGGGTGCTATCTTGAGGCACAGTAATTAGCCCTGTAATAATAATGCATGTCTACGTGAACTTGTTATTGTCATGGAGGGCTGGAGAGAGGGGCTTTCTGAAACCTCATAAAGGCCATGGGGTACTCCAGTGAACAGCCAAGTTCTGAAGCTGGAGGAAAAGTTGAGCAGAAAAAAAAATGTTCAAGGCCATAAGCCCTGTGTTTTTGTATTGTGTGACCGCCCCACTCTCCCCGTGACAGGAAGTCTTCAGGTTTCTGGGTAAGTGCAGGGCACACCCACAGATGCTATCTGAGCACAATTGCCAGGGGCCGCCTGGGCCAGGGAGCGTGTCTTCGCTTGAACCAGGCAGCTTGTACTTCTGAGGGCTGAACATGATATGGGCTGAGGCCCAAGACTGGGGGGCTGGTTAGGGTTGCTAGGCGACCTGTCTATACAAGGCTCCCTTCGTGGCTCAGATGGTAAAGTCTGCCTGCAAAGCAGGAGAGCAGGGTTCCATCCCTGGGTGGGGAGGATTCCCTGAAGAAGGGAATGGCAACCCACTCCGGTGTTCTTGCCTGGAGGATTCCATAGACAGAGGAGCCTAGCAGGCTGTAGTCCATGTGGTCGCAAAGAGTTGGACATGACTGAGCAACTAACAGTTTCACTTATTTTTTTTTTTTCCATCTTGATTATAGTGGTTTTGTCCTGCTCCTCGATTAATTTGTCAGGATCCTTCAATACCCTGTATTCAGCCTCCCCCCGCCCCGCCGCCCCCACTCAATAAATTACAGCATTCATCCAGGAGAGCTATTTCTCCAGTTTCCCTGGGCATTCTGCAATGGCAGAATCCAGCCACCCTGTGGCTGATGGATGCCGCTGCCCAGGCCATGTTCCTGGTCCCGGACAAGCCAGCATCTCCATGCCCCTCTCTGAGCAGGCACTTACAACATCAGATCCGACTTTCTTGGTTTTGTCTTAACATCCTCAGGGAAGGATTCAAGTAACTCCGGCTACGTTTTTCTTCAGCCACGAAGATAGCAAGCTCCAGCACAGGCCACTTGTCACACTCGTTTGGTCGTGGATCCCACCGATGGGTCTCTTAATGAAATGCTGTCTGCACATCCTCTTTCTTGGAGCTTGTGCCAGAGAAACCTGCACGACAGCGAGTGTTGGGCAGGAGGTGGTGGCGGGAGGTGGTGATGGAGACCTCCTTAAAGCCCCAGGTGGCCCTGTCCTCTCCCCGTCCTCCCGGGCTAACTGGCCTTTAGTGGCTCTGGGACTGTCCAGGCTGGGGACCTTCTCCAGGCATGCATAGCTAAAGAGATCCTCTTATCAGCATCAGTTCCTAGTAAGTAACCTAGATTTCTCTTACACTCTGTGGCTGCTTCCTGCTGTCTAAATGGAGGGAGGATAATGAAGTTTATTATCTGTGACCTAATGCTAGCTGCTCTCACATCCTGCCTTTGTGCAGAGGGAGAAGGGTCATTTAAAAAGAAGGATCTGGACTAAGCTTTGTTGTAAACACTCTGCAGAGCCATGAGACAAATCTACTGAATGAAGAAGCTTGGGAAAGGCTGAGCACTGGAGTCACTTAGGACATCCTCGAGTTGCGTATTCCATCACGGAAAAGAAAAAGTCAGAGTGTGGAAGGATGTGATATTTTGTTCTGCGTGGTCACAGTGGTACCACGTCGGTGAATGGATGAATTCACATTCCTGCTGAAACTCTTGGCAAATGACTCTCATCTCTACTAAAGCTTTCTTTATTTAAACAAGTAAACAGTGCCTAAAACTAGCATTTGGTGGACACATGGTACTGAGGTCAACCATACTTCCGAGCTTCCGTGATTTTTCACCTATTGATAGAAAAGATATGTTGCTGGCGCATCAGTAAATAAAGGAAACGTTGCACCCATCACGTCATCACATTACAGCTGTCCAGGGCGGTGAGCCCTAAGGGAACCCAGGGTGAGAAAGCACGGGACTCTGGCCCCAGAGAGCTGAGGTGCAGATCAAAGGAACGGCTTCCTTGATCCCAGACTCACGTCTTCCTATCTATAGAAAAGCCGATAAATTCCTTAAGTTGGGATAATCAGGTTTCCTTTAAGTAACAATAATCTTCTGAAGTTCTGAGTGCCTGATCTTTGTTGCAAAAGTACTGTGTATCCCAGTTCCTCCTTTACGTCTTCTGAGCAGTCTCTCAGAGCAATGTGAGATGCTATGTCCCAGGCTTAAGTCCTCAGTTTTTTCTGCCAAATGAAACATGATTCTCACCTTTTTCAGATTGTTCTGCATTTTTTTCCAGTCTACATACCAAATCAATCCAAGCCAGATCGTGTGTAACAGCACTTTTGAATGCTTAACTTTAAAAAGCCAGCTAAGCAAAGACCAATTTTATAATATAACATGAATATATTGTGACTCGAGAATGAGATTTAATTTGCACCTCTTCTTTTTTAAAAAAAAAAAAAAAAAAGTGGGTTTTTTTTTTTGTGTGTGATACTTTTCATATGTTACTTCCAGACTCTGTTATTTTGGTCTGTGTCTTTTCTTCTGCGTGTGCTAGTTTCCTTGATTAATTTGAAGAACATCTGCATATAATTCTCTGGGCTTTGCATTGGCAAAACTTCGCAGCTTTTCACAGGACTTAGAGAGTTCACTTGCCAGACAGTCTCAGATTGTAGCTAATTGAAATGCCGAACCTCCAAAGGTGCCAGAGCAGAAGTGTGTAATTATGTAATTTTCTCTTGATCTTTCAGAGTCTTCCTGCGAGCGATTAATCAGTATGCAGATATGCTGAACAAAAAATTTCTGGATCAAGCCAACTTTGAGCTGCAGGTGAGAGAAGGAGTAGACACGACCTTTGTTGGGAAATCATGTTAAAACAAATTGCTGGTCTGAGCCCATATCTTATATTTCTAATCCTTAAACTTAATCGGTTTCCCATTTAAGGTGTGGAAATGGAATTTACAATACATGCTACTGGAACCCGAGGATTGAAAATGATGCCTTTGGGGTATTTGCTCAATTTAGCGAGAAAGGAGATGGAGCTGTTTCAGGGAGAAAGTCTTGAATCAGAGTGACAAGTTAGGGACTCTCTGAGCAGGGAGGCGGCCGCGTCTCAGTCGGCCTGGCTGCCAAGATTGTCTCAGGCCATCCTGATGTGATGAGAATCAGCCCGGGAGGCACTGTGGGTCTGCATCGCTGAGCCCAGCTCGCGTGTAGAACTCGATTTTCCCCTGATATATTCCCCGCCGGCTTTGTGCTGCCTGAAGTGGCCCTTACCAGGCACAAGGTCCCAGCCCCTCAACAGCCCTTGGCTGTGGTGAGCCGATCCCTCCCATCCAGGCCCTCCTCCTCCGGTGCTTGTGGATCGCGTGTATGTGCATGTGCCTGTGTGTGTGATTTAACTGATTGATTGATTTTTGCCTGGCATGATTTCTTACTATGCATCTACTATTTGGGACTCCCATTCCCACCAAACTTCAGGTATATTTCTGCTAATCATGGTTTTGTTATTATTTGTTTCATTTACTAAAGTTTGCAAATCAAAGCATCCAGGGGCAAACAGGTTTTTAGTTTCCTGGGTAGGACTGTTCATGGAGAAAGAACCTGAACCACTTTAGGTACACCCAGAGGGTGGTCCTACTCAAACCTAGGTCAACAGATAACAAAAATTAACAGATAACAAAAATTAGACACCCATCTACTTTCCCATTTGCCTTGTCTTCTGACAACTTAGAGCTAAAGGTGATACTTGGTTATTAGATTAAGTTCTTTGGTGCCTGTGCCCTTAGATCATTTTTTTAATTTTAATTTTTTAAAATTTTTATTTTGTACTGGGATGTAGCCAGTTAACAAACAATATTGTGATAATTTCAGGTAAACAGCAAAGGGACTCAGCTGTACAGATTAATGTGTCCGTTCTCCCCCAAACCCCCTCCCATCCCGGTTGCCACATGGCATTGAGTAGAGTTCCCTGTGCTGCATACAGGAGGTCCTTGTTGGTTATCCAGTTTAAATATAGCTGCTGCTGCTAAGTCACTTCAGTCGTGTCTGACTCTGTGTGACCCCATAGACGGCAAGCCACCAGGCTCCCCTGTCCCTGGGATTTTCCAGGCAAGAACACTGGGGTGGGTTGCCATTTCCTTCTCCATTAAATATAGCAGTGTGTACCTATTCATCCCAAACTCCCCCTTCCCCCCCATCCTCTCCTCAGCAACCATAAGCTCATTCTTGAAAGCTTGAGTCTTATTTCTGTTTTTTAAGTAACTGCATTTGTATCATTTTATTAAATTAAAAATGTTTCATCAGCATTATAGAATATAAGTATGTAGTAATATATCAGGTACTGTGTATGTAAAAATGTTACTCTTTTTCAGTTTAAAATTTTTTATTATTTTCTCTGCTTAATGTTTGTTATCACATCCTAAAACACAGATACATTCTTGTGAAATATTTATGCAGTGTAAGTCAGCCCATTGAATAAAATAGGAAAGCTCCCTTCCCATTTTTTCACCTTTTTCTCCCTCTGCTGGGTAGCTTTTTTTTTTTAATGTCAACAAATATTTATTCATTGCTTAGTATTTACCAAATAGTATGTTTTTAAACTTGGGGTACAGTAAAGCGTCTGCCTGCCATGCAGGAGACCTGGGTTTGATCCCTGGGGTGGGAAGATCCCCTGGAGAAGGAAATGGCAATCCACTCCAGTACCCTTGCCTGGAAAATTCCGTGGATGGAGGAACCTGGTAGACTACAGTCCATGGGATCGCAGAGAGCTGGACACGACTGAGCGACCTCACTTTGTATAGTTGCTTTGCAATGTTATGTTGGTTTCTGCTGTACAATGAAGTGCCTCAGCTGTGTGCTGTGTGCGAAGTCCCTTCGGTCATGTCCAACACTTTATGACCCCGTGGACTATAGTCCACCAGGCTCCTCTGTTCATGGGATTCTCCAGGCCAGAATACTGGCGTGGTTTGCCATGCCCTCCTCCAGGGAACTTTCTAACCCAGGGATCGAACCCGTGTCTCTTACGTCTCCTGTGCTGGCACGTGGGTTCTTTTCCAGTTGTCCCGTGCGGGAAGGCCAGCTGGATGTTGTTGTTCAGCCGCTAAGTCATGTCCACCTGCAGCACGCCAGGCCTCCCTGTCCGTCACCATCTCCTGAGTGAGCTTGCTCAAACTCATGTCCATTGTGTCAGTGATGCCATCCAACCATCTCATCCTTTGTTGTCTCCTTCTCCTCCTGCCTTCAATCTTTCTCGGCATCAGGGTCTTTTCCAATGAGTCGTCTCTTTGCATCGGTTGGCTAAAGTATTGGAGCTTCAACATCAGCATGAGCCCCTCCAATGAATATTAGCTCTCTCTCTATATATATGTGTGTGTGTGTGTGTGTGTGTGTATATATACACACACACACATACATACATGCATGCATGTGAAAAGAAAGTGAAAGTGTTCATTGCTCAGTTGTGTCCAATTTTTTGTGACCCATGGGACTGTAGCCTGCCAGACTCATCTGTCCAAGGGATTCTCCAGGCAAGAATCCTGGAGTGAGTAGTTATTCCCTTCTCCAGGGGCTCTTACCGACCCAGGGATCAAACCCAGGTCTCTTACATTGCACACAGATTCATTACAATCTGGCCACCAAGGAAGCCATGTGGATACATATATCCCCTCTTTTTTGGATTTCCTTCCAACTGCTGGTTAACTTTTAGAATAATTGTTGTGTGTTATCTCTGAGGCTTCTTTAAGCATGTACAGTTGGCCCTTGAACAGTGTGGGAAGGTTGGGGAAGGTGGTTTATCTGAGTGTAATTCAACCAACAAGAGACTGTGCATTACTGTAGTATTTACTACTGAAGAATATCTACCTGTAAGTGGACTCGAGTAATTCACACCCAGGAGTCAGCTATATCTGGACCAAGACCGGGATTCTTTTGGCTTTACACGTGAGTGGGGTCATGCTTTCCTGGTTTTCAGTTCTGTCCTATTCCACGGTGTAAATGCATCAACACTGGCGCAGGCCTTCCTGCTCTGATGACCTGCAGGCTGTTTCCGGTTTTTCCCCGTTCCCAGCAATGCTTCCGTGAACAGGGTGACACAGCCGTCTCAGGGCAGCATTGCTGGTGACTGGAAGCATAATTGCCAGACTGGATGGTGAGACATTTTAAGTTTGATGGACACTGATAAATTACCATCCTCAAATGCTCTAGCAATTTGCAGTCTCACCAGCCTTCTCTGCAAAGCATCATTGTCCAGATCTTCTCCAATACCAATTTCTTTAAAATTGTTGATTCTTATTTTTGTTGATATTTCTCTGATTGCTAGTTGGGTTGAGAGTACTCACTGGCTGTGAGGATTTCTAGTATGAACTGTCCATTTTCTCGGCTCATTTTTCTATTGTGCTATATGTCATATTTTTTGTAAGTTGAAATTCTTGATGTAGTCTAGTCATGGGTTTAGGTTTATTGTATAGAAATACTTAATTTTTCTGTAGTCAAATTTGTCAGTTCTTTTAAATGGCTTTTTGGGTTTTATTTTTTGCTTGGCGAATCCTTCTTTGATTATAAATTTAACTGTTTTGTTTATAGTTGGTATCTGATAATGCTTTGTGTTTCTGCTTTAAAAAAAAACATTCTAACATTGAATCTATCTGTGATTTCTTTTCCTTAATCATTTTTTAAAATCAAAGTATAGTTATTTTACAACATTGCATTAGCTTCAGGTGTACAGCAAAGTGATTCAATTTTATATGCCTCTATATAGATTTCTGTATTCGTATATCTATATGTATAGATTCTTTTTCACAGTTTTCCATTATCAGTTGTTACAAGACACTGAATGTAGTCCCCTGTCCTTGTTTATCTACATCTGCTGGAAGCTGGTTTACATTTACTTTTCCCTACATGATTTTATGAATAAATTATTCTTTCCCAGTGATTTTACATGCCACCAAGAATCCCCACAATTACAGATGCGGGTGTGTATCCGTTCTGTTTTCTGTGTTATTAACTATGGGTTTTATACCCAGCTAGTAGAGCCAGGTCTTCCTGGCTAGGATGTTACTGCAAAAGTATTTTGACTTTTTGCGCATTTCCTCTTCGATGTGAAATTCCAAATCACCTTGTTCAACTTTTGAAACACGCTGTTTACATTTTAATTGGTTCTGTTGAGTTCGTAAAAGATTGTAGTAGAATTGTAACAGCATTTGGGAGAGTACTTGGCAGTATTTATTTTTTCCCATCCCACACAGGAATATTTGTGGCTTTTTTCGTGTCCTTCATTAGGTTTTCTCCTTTTATCCATGTAGGCCATGCCCGTCAGGTGCTGAGCCACACACACAGACGGCTGTGTGTTTCAGGTGTGGCTGCTGAGAGCGTGTTACGGGTTACTGCTGGCCCTGTGCGCTGTCTTCATGCCTTTAGTCCTCTGGAAGCTCCCTTCATGCCCAGCGCCTTGGCTGCAATGAGCTCTTTTGGCCCTTATCCCTTGACAGGTGTGGTTTGATTGCTCCACTCTAGGAGGTTCTCATCCTCCCATACCCAGAGGGAGGCCTGGGTGCTGCATGGCCAAGACTGGCTTCCGCATGTGCTCCAGGCAGCAGGTCCTCCCACAAGGCACATTTCCATGTTTTGATATCCTGGTGTTCCCAGACACTTCCTTCTCCTTTGAACTACTCCTCCCTGTGGGCTGCTACTCTGCCCTCTGCGTCCCTCTGCCCCTCCCAGTCTGCTTCTCATTTCCGGCGAGTACAGCACCAAGAGCTCTTATTCTCAACATTCTCCTGGTGAGCTGCCAGCTTGACATCCTATCACCTCCCCCAATCTGTAGTACATATTTCATACAAACAGAGGCCCTCCGCTACATAACTAGAGTAAGACCACCACACTCACACCATTATCAGCGCTCACTGGCCCCCAGACCACATTCAGGTTCTGTTGACCCAGTCACGGAACTTGTTGCTTCTCAGGTCAGCATCGTGAATGCTGTTAGTTGTCACAGCTCAAATCATGCATAGCTTACAGGGGTTTTTTTTTTTCTTTGTCTGGTTGGTTGGTTTTTTGTTGTTTTTTTTTTTGGCTGCAGTGTACAACACGTGGAATCTTACTTCCCCTACCAGGGATCAAACCCACACCCCCTGCAGTGGAAGTCCAGATTCTTAACCACTGGAATGCCAGGGAAACCGTTATAGGTTTTATTAATGTTTGTATTTTTATGTGATTTTTAAAATTTTTGTATTTTATTAACTGCTACTGCTAAGTCACTTCAATTGTGTCCGACTCTGTGTGACCCCAGAGACAGCAGCCCACCAGGCTTCCTTGTCCCTGGGACTCTCCAGGCAAGAACACTGGAGTGGGTTGCCATTTCCTTCTCTAATGCATGAAAGTGAAAAGTGAAAGGGAAGTCGCTCAGTCGTGTCCGACTCTTAGCGACCCCATGGACTGCACCCTACCAGGCTCCTCCATCCATGGGATTTTCCAGGCAAGAGTACTGGAGTAGGGTGCCATTGCCTTCTCCGGTATTTTATTAAAGGGTAGCTCTAAGTTCACAGCAAAGTAAGAGGAAGGTACAGAGATTTCCCAGAAACGCCCCGCCTCCAGCACCCAGAGCCTCCCCATGTCAACATCCCCCACCAGATGGTGCATTTGACGCAACTGCTGCACCCACGCTCACCCGTCATCATCCCTGAGTGCTTACTTTGCATCAGGGCTCCCTGCAGATGTGTTGTCCATTCTGTGGGTTTGGACAAATGTATAATGACGTGCATCCAGTTTCATGGCCCTGAACACCCCCCGTGCTCCTCCTACATACCCGCCCTCCCCTGTGCATTCAGTTTCTGTGTGACTTTAGTCCGCTCCAGCCTTGAACAGCTTCTCACTCTTTCCAGGCTGTCCTATCCCCTACACATCTGCAGAGCACAGGCCTGGCTTTGCAGACTGCCCCACACTTGGGCCGCCTCACATTCCCCACGCATAGACTTAGGCTGCACCCTGGGAGAGAGACATCACAGAAGTCATCACCCCACCTCCCCCAGGCCAGATGCTCCCAGCTCCTGGGGGCCCCCAGCCCTGCTCTGGCTCTAAAGTGGCCAGGGGAGTTTTGAGGTGAGCAGCAGTCAACCTCCTAGTTCCTCAGGGTACAAAAATCTCCTGTGGGTTCCAGTCTTGCTTTATAGGTGGACATGCTAAGTCTCCAGGCATGCAGTCCACAAGGGAACCTCCTTCAGGGTGTTCAACTACACTGTTCCCCTAAACATCTCCTAGGGTGGGGTTTTAGGTTACCTGTAATTAAGCTGTCGTCCTGGCCCTGTGTGAATGCAGGGAAGGAAGAGAGAGTTAGTGAAGCTGGCATTTTAAAAGACACATTTGTATTTCTGTTGATGCTTTTTTTATGAGCAGCAGGATGACCCTGACCCCAACATGGGCCAGACATCCCTGCTAGAGCTGTGAGAGAAGGGCATTGCGAGGGGATGGGTGGGCGTCAGGGCAGGTGTTAGTTCCAAAAAGAAGAGAAGAAACTTGTACTTTACTGATTTGAGCCACCCTGTTTATTATATTGCGTTGGCCAAAAAGTTTGTTCAGGTTTCTTCCGTGACACCCCATGGAAAAACTTCAACGAACATTTCGGCAACCCAGTCAGATCAGATCAGATCAGTCGCTCAAAGGGCCTAAATAAAAGAGAAAGTGCCTTGGCTTGTGAGGTCTGGGGTGAGCCACTGGAGACCCTTGTTCTGCTTCACCTTGTTCTGTTCTGTGTTTTCTGCATTTGGGGGCAAGTCTCTGAACCTCATCTGTGAGCTAAGGGGACCAGCACTTACCTGGTTCCCTGGCAACCAAATGAGATGCTCTCGTCCTGAAGAAATGCCACTTATGAAGAGTAGCAGATACATGAAGCCTTTAGCTATATCCATGCTTGAAACTTGCCAGTATTTACCTGGTAACTGAAGATAGTCAGTTATTGTTAACACCTTATTTTTATGTAACTCTTTATAATCATCTCACTTGATGCAACAGTTATTACCTTTGCTTATGATTCCAGTGGCTCAGATGGTAAAGAATCTGCCTACAACGCAGGAGACCCAGGTTTGATTCCTGGGTCAGGAAGATCCCCTGGAGAAGGAAATGGCAATCCACTCCAGTATTCTTGTCTGGAGAATCCCATGGACAGAGGAGCCTGGCAGGCTACCATCCACGGGATCTCAAAGAGTCGGACACAACTGAGCGACTGACAATTTCACTTTGACCTCTGTTTGCAAATTAGCGACTGAACAACAGCTGTCCTTGAAATACGAACTGTTGGGTGTTTTTATGTTGTTCTCAATTGTCTAGTGTTTATATATATATTTAGTATCATAAAAATGATAAATTATAGAAATCTATATACTGTTAGGTAAGGGACTCCGTGATACAATATTAATACATTATTGACCTGAGATGTATTATAGCCACAGGCATTAGTTTCTGCAAAAGTGTTAATAAGAGCTAAAACATATTACATGATCATCACCACCTGCTCGGCACTGCTGGGGGGGCCCTAAGTATCTTTATTCCTTCGATCCTTCCTTCAGTAGCCCTATCAGGTAGGTACTGTTGAAGTTCCCACTTTAGCTGTGGAAACCAAGGCACAGAAAGATTGGGTTATTTGCCTCAGTATGTGGCCAAGCGGGTGGGATTTGAGCACGTGCAGTCAGAGCCCACACTCAGCCCTGAGCCGCACCGTGGGTGGCTGGTCAGCCAGGTGCACGCAGAGGACACAGCTTTGTAACATCTCACAGGCATGTGCTGGGCAAACACGAAATGTCTCGGACCGTTTCTGAGATCCTGTGTGAATCAGTTCGACACCTCAGCATCTCCCCTCTTTGGTTTTCAGCTGTGGAACAACTATTTTCACCTGGCCGTCGCTTTCCTCACTCAAGAGTCCTTGCAGCTGGAGAATTTTTCAAGTGCTAAGAGAGCGAAAATCCTTAACAAGTAAGTCCACGCAGCTCCGGATTCACGGGCAGGAGCCTGCGAGTCTATTAGAATCATCTCACGGCCTCTAAGCCAACTCGGTACCAACTGAGATGCAATCATGGTGTAATGAGAGGGTGGTTTCAGGTCATGAATTGGGTATTGCCTTTTCTAACCGGTGAGTCCAGGTTGAAGATTGCTGGATTCATTCTCGTGGGTTGCCGGTCCCTGCCATTCGAGACTATTAGTGCCGCACAGAACGGGAGTTTGGGGACGTAATTGCTTCTGCTGTGTGCTGTGCTGATGTCACGCCACGTGTGGTTTGTGTGTGCCTTAATTCTCCAGTGTAAGCTTCGAACAAGGAAGCTTCTGATGGAAGCTGTTGCATGTTGGAATTGTGGGACAGCCCATCGTGCAGTGGTGAGCGGTCTGGGGTTCCTTCTTTGCCAGAGATGACCCTGGGCCTCTTCCCAGCAGGAGATCTGAAGGGCTTAACTCACCCTTTTATTATCCTAAGGACCTCTCAGAAGTCCCAGGAAAGACAAGATTCCTACCTGGCTCTTTCAGCAGTGCGTCCTGAACAGCTCCTGGTCCAGGGTCAGGAAAAGAACCCTTGCGTGGGGCTCTTTGCAACCCTTGGGCTCTCTGAGGACCTGTATCCTCTTCCTGCCTCAGTTTCACCAGCATCTCAGTTCTGTGGGTGCCCAGAGGGAAGACAGTGAACCCTCATGGGGGATCTGTTCATCGATACATCAGTATTTCATCAGCACATCACGGTGATGAGTCAGCATCCCTGTTCATCATTTCGTGATCCTTCTGTGCCATGCTGTTCCAAGGCGTTGCCAGCCCTGTGTCTAGGGGTTAGAGATTCCAAAGCGTCTCCAAAGGGGAAAGCTGCTCAGCCGTCCCTGTATCCTGGGAGCATGTGTCTCCCTCATGGAGGTGAGGTTAGGATCCAGACAGCTCGAGCTGACAGTGGGGCCCTGTCTTTACCAAGCTCCCAGCACAGCCCACCCTTAGAGACACCTGCGGAGAAAACGTATTTTTAAATTGGAAATCTGCATGAAAAGAGCTGACATCTCCTTCCCACTTTGGAGAATAAAATGGCTTGATTCTGAGCATTCTCCAGGTCAGGGTGCAGCCTCTCGCTTCCTGGGCCCTTTCCTCGCTGTGGCAAGAGCCTTAATGTTCAAGCTAAAGCAACGCCAGGAAATGAGCCTTGGCCGCCGAAGGAGACGTTTGCTTCCCCATCACACTGTACCTTCTGAGCTTCAGAGCCACGGAAAATTAAACATGGCCAGTTGGTGTCTGCCCTCCCTGACCCGGCAGAGCCTCTGATAGGGCTTTTAGAATTCTCTGTCTCACAACCATGGGAGGAGAAATGCGGATTTCCCCTTTGAAATTGTCCCATGGATCCCCTGAGGGAAAAAGCCCCAAGCGTTCCAGAAAGTGTCTTTGCAGGAGTGTCTCAGCTTGGGGGCAGCCTCACGGTTCCTCTTCTGGGGCTGCTAGCTCAGTGTGCAGCCGTGACGGGCCCACGAGGAGACCCCATTTCCGGCGTCTGTGATGAGCACTCTTGGCCTATGAGGCCGCGTGGCTAAGACCCAAGGCAGGTTTGCATTTTCCCTGCCTCTTGCTGCACCTTAAACACTTTACCATCCATGTGCAATTTTAATTTCTAAATAGCAAAACCTGCATAAGAAATATTAGGAGGGCTTCCACATTGTTAAGTGGCTATGCTTCAATACAAGATAAAAAGATTAAAAAAAAAAAAAAGCATGACTGATGTAGATCGCAAGTGCCACCTGGGTGCCTTTGCAGCCTGGAGTTGGCATGTGGTGGTACTTAGCTTCAGTGGTGAAGGTGGCTGAGTTGTTTACCAGAGAGCATCATGCCAGCGAACAGCCAGTCCCAAAAGGGGCTATGCGGTCCTAAGGGGTGTGGCCCCCTCTCTAAGCAGAGGTGCTCTGGGTTGTTGCAGCATGAGAGAGTGGCCAGGATTGGGGCACTTGGGACTTGGCGCAGGGCACGAGGGACCAAGTGACACAGGGATTAACCCCAGTGGTCTGGGCAAGTGGCTGGGTGCTGATGTCCAGCACAGTGGACATCGTAATGCGGGTGGCTACTTTTTTCTAGAAGGGAAGGCCAGGGGGTCTGAAAGTGGAGTTGTGCCATCCCGTTTCATCGCCTCTGACTGTCTCCCCATCAGCCTGTCTGCTGCTGCCGGGTTTGTGAATCCGTGGAACCCACACGCCCCCGGCTCCTCTTCCTCTCTGCAGGCCCCTCAGCTTCTCGGATCTTCCGGGTCGACAGCTCTGTGGCCCAGAATAACAGAAAATGCCAGGATCAGAAGATCTGCCTGTTTGTTCTCTCCTGTTCAGCTGCGTGTCCTCCCGATGACCTAGGTTGGGGAGATAATTAGGATATTTATTCCAGAGGCGTTCCCCAAAGCGCACGGGAGTAGCATAAAAGAATGGGCCATACTGCACAGAGCACTGATTATGTCCAACCCAAGCTGAGTACAAGATTTGGCAATGAACCACGAAATAAATAACCCGTAGGAATTAGAGTCCATACTAAGAACACGTAACGGACTCACCTTCAGACATCCTTGCTGCTAGTGACCCCTAACAAAGGACAGAGACGTCGACAGAGTGCGAAACCTGACCGTCGGTAATCCCCCACCTCCATCCTCCCACGCACTTTGCACATTCCGGGGGCTCAGGATACTTTGAGTCCAGTGTGAAAGAGCTGGCTTAGAATTAGCAGCCAGTGTGGACATTTTAATCTGGAAGATATCATGTGTCCTGGTGGGGACCATGGGCTGCTGTGACAGCAAATGGGCTTCTGTATTCAGAACCAGACTTCTTTCTGAGAGAGGAAGCGGTTCATGAACGGGCCTCCAGCAGATCTAAGCATAAAATGCTCATTTACAACTGTCCGCTGAGAGGGTAATGCTTGATGGCCAACCCCGGGTCGGTGCAACCCCGGGTCGGTGAACTCGTGTGACTGACGTGTGTCATTCCCGTTACCCTCTTCCTCACTTGGTCCCGGAGTGTCTCTCATTCTTTTTTGGTTCGTTTTAACTATAGAAGTCTATCCTCAGATACCTGCCTGTTCTTAGAGGACAGGTTTCACTACTGGACCAAATACCATATTAAAAAAAAAAAAAAATCATCTTTCTAAACACTGGGTTCTAGAACATTAGTGAGGGGTTGAGTTTGTACACACTGATGTACACACTACTTTTTAGGGGAACCGAAAGGGAAGAGTACACGGGGACAAGCCTTGCTTTGCATGCGACCTAATAAGAAGCTGCGGTAGAGCATTCCAAATTATAAAAGAGAATATGATGTTTAATTTGTGTTTGTGCTATTTTTTTCCCCAAGAGGCTCAAATTATTGCAAATAAATTCACTATATAATAAGAATTAGAAGGGAACCGGAGGAGATAGACTCAACAAGCTGTAACCTGTGCCAAGGTCCTTTTGACAGAGTTAAGTGAACTGCTTCTGGCTTGCGCACATTAGTGATACTACATTCCTTTTATCTGAAGTATAGTTGATTTACAATAGTAAGTTTCTGGTGTATAGCAAAGTCTTGCTGGGACTTCTCCTTTGCCCTTGGATGTGGGGTATCTTTTCTGGGTGGAATCCAACATTCTCCTATAGACGCTTATTCAGCAGTGAGTTATAATTTTGGAGTTCTCACAGGAGAAGATGAATGCTCTAAGCGAAAGACAGAGAAGCTCTATACAGTCAGCAAAAACAAGACTGGGAGCAGACTGTGGATCAGATCATGAACTCCTTATTGCCAAATTCAGACTTAAATTGAAGACAGTAGGGAAAACCACTGGATCATTCAGGTATGACCTAAATCAAATCCCTTATGATTATACAGTAGAAGTGACAAATAGATTCAAGGGGTTAGATTGGATAGACCGAGTGCCTGAAGAACTATGGACAGAGGTTCGTGACATTGTACAAGATGCAGTGATCAAGACCATCCCCAAGAAAAAGAAATGCAAAAAGATAAAATGTTTGTTTGAGGAGGCCTTACAAATAGCTGAGAAAAGAAGAGAAACTAAAGGCAAAGGAGAAAAGGAAAGATATACCCATTTGAATGCAGAGTTCCAAAGAATAGTAAGGAGAGATGAGAAAGCATTCCTCAGTGATCAATGAAAAGAAATAGAGGAAAACAACAGAATGGGAAAGGCTAGAGATCTCTTCAGGAAAATTAGAGATTCCAAGGGAACATTTCATGCAAAGATGGGCACAACAAAGGACAGATATGATTTGGACTTAACAGAAACAGAAGGTATTAAGAAGAGGGGGCAAGAATACACAGAACTATACAGAAATTTCTTCATGACCCAGATAACCATGATGGTGTGACCACTCACCTAGAGCCAGACATCCTGGAATGTGAAGTCAAATGGGCCTCAGGAAGCATCACTATGAACAAAGCTAGTGGAAGTGATGGAATTCCAGTTGAGCTATTTCAAATCCTGAAAGATGATACTGTGAAAGTGCTGCACTCAATATGCCAGCAAATTTGGAAAACTCAGCCGTGGCCATAGGAATGGAAAGTTCGGTTTTCATTCCAGTCCCAAAGAATGGCAATGCCACAGAATGTTCAAACTACTGCACAATTACACTCATCTCCCAAGCTAGCAAAATAATGTGCAAAATTCTCCAAGCCAGGCTTCAACAGTACATGAACCATGAACTTCCAGATTTTTAAGCTGGATTTAGAAAAGACAGAAACCAGAGATCAAATTGCCACATCTGTTGGATCATGGAAAAAGCAAGAGAGTTCCAATAAAACATCTACTTCTCCTTTATTGACTACACCAAAGCCTTTGACCATGTGCATCACAACAAACTGTGGAAAATTCTTAAAGAGATGGGAATACCAGACCCCCTGACCTGCCTCCTGAGAAACCTATATGCAGGTCAGGAAGCAACACTTAGAACTGGACATGGGACAACAGACTGGTTTCCAAATCAGGAAAAGAATACACCAAGGTTGTATATTGTCACTCTGCTAATTTAACATATATGCAGAGTACGTCATGTGAAATGCTGAGCTGGATGAATCACAAGCTGGAATCAAGATTGCTGGGAGAAATATCCATAACCTCAGATATGCAGATGATACCACCCTTATAGCAGAAAGCAAAGAAGAACTAAAGAGCCTCTTGATGAAAGTGAAAGAGGAGAGTGAAAAAGTTGGTTTAAAGCTCAACATTCAGAAAACTAAGATTACAGCATCTGATCCCATCACTTCATGGCAAATAGATGGGGAAACAATGGAAACAGTGAGAGATTTTATTTTCAGGGGCTCCCAAATCACTGCAGATGGAGACTGCAGCCATAAAATTAAAAGACACTTGCTTCTTGGAAGAAAAGCTATGACCAACCTAGACAGCATATTAAAAAACAGAGACATGACTTTGCCAACAAAGGTCCATCTACTCGAAGATATGGTTTTTCTAGTAGGCATGTATGGATGTGAGAGTTGGACTATAAAAAAAGCTGAGTGCTGAAGAACTGATACTTTTGAACTACGGTGTTGGAGAAGACTCTTGAGAGTCCCTTGGACTGCAAGGAGATCCAACCAGTCCATTCTAAAGGAAATCAGTCCTGAATATTAATTGGAAGGACTGATGTTGAAGCTGAAACTCCAATACTTTGGCCACCTGATGCGAAGAAGTGACTCATTTGAAAAGACCCTGATGCTGGGAAAGATTGAAGGTGGGAGGAGAATGGGATGGCAGAGGATGAGATGGTTGGATGGCATCACCAACTCAATGGACATGAGTTTGAGCAAGCTCCAGGAGTTGGTGATGGACAGGGAGGGTGGCATGCTGTGGTTCATGGGGTCGCAAAGAGTCAGACATGACTGAGCAACTGAACTGAATTGATACAGCAAAGTGACTCCGTATTTTTTTTTCAGATTGTTTCCATTATCGGTTATTATAAGATAGTGAATGTATTTCCCTGTACTGTACAGTAAATCACTGCTGTTTATTTTATACTAGCACTGTGCGTCTGTTAATCCCATACTCCTCATTTATGACCCCACCCTGTCCTTTTCCCCTTTGGTAGCCCCAAGTTTATTTTCTCTGTCTCTTTCTGTTTTATAAATAAATTCAATTGTGTTACATTTTAGATTCTACAAGTAAGCAATATCGTGTGATACTTGTCTTCCTCTGCCTGACGTCCTTCACTTAGTGTGATCATCTCTAGGCCCATCCAAACTGCTGCAAGTGGCGTCGTTCCATTATTTTTATGGCTGAGTAATATTCCGTTGTCAGTATATACCATATCTTCTTTTAGTGACGTGGTTTTTACTGACCGTGATAAAACTTTATGCAGTGGAGGACACATCTGTCCCTGTGTCTAGTTAGGCTTATTCCCATCAGTCTTGGGTCCCTCCTCCTCCTACCTCCAGTCTTTCCCATAAAAACAAAGATGTCTCGGCCCACCCATCATCTCCCCCAGCTCCCTGCATGCCTCCCGTCTCTCCCCATCCTCCACCGCTCCTGGCTCTGGCTGCTGGCCGGCTCCTGTCTGGGCTCCCAGAACCCCGTCGTAGGTTTTCCTTCTCCCATCTCAGCCTCTCTGCACTGTTGTCAGACTCCTCCATCCAATTGTTCAGTGATGGAGCTCTTCAAGTCTCGATGATTCTGTGGTCTCCCCTTAAGACAGCATTCTTCAATATCAGCCCTTGTGCATCTCAGCCCTTTGTTGGGCCAGGATAGCAACCTAATGGGCCGTTGTATTAATTTTTTTAGAGCCATCTGCCGTAAGGTAACAATGAGTACAAATTGAGCAGCTCGAAGTAACGGCAATACATTATCTTCCAGTTGCAGAGACCAGAGGTTGAAATCAAGGCATCAACAGAGTTGGTTCCTCCTGGAAGTTCAGAGGGAGCACTTCCTGCCTCTCTCCTACCTTCTGGGGCGGCCCCATCCTTCGCTGTGGTCATGCTCCTTAGCTGCGCCTTCATCCTCACATGGCCCTCCTCCCTGTGTCTCTGTCCTTAAACGTCTCCTTTTCCTGATAAGCATACCAGTGGTTGGATTTAAGGCCTGCCCCGTCCAGCATGACCTCATGCTAACAGGATTCCTTCTGCAAAGATGCTCTTCCAGACACACTCGCATTCATAGACAGCAGTGATTAGGGTCTTAACAGATTTTTATGGAGGACACAATTCAACCCACACCAGCCAAGACCAACATACCTCTTTCTTTCCTTTTTATCCCCCACTCAAATAGAATATAAGAAAGCATTAGAGTTCATGGCAGGTAGTAAAGTTAAGCATTATCTCATGAAACTCTTGTGCACATATATTTATGTGTGTGCCTCTTAGTATATTTCTCATTTCAAGAAAATTTTTGAAACTTACTGATCTGCCTCTGAAGCCTTGGTTCACAACACAGCCCTCCTCTTAAGGGGAAGCAGTAAGGCAAGCTCCCTGTCCTCCAGCCTTCTGTGGTCCATATACCTACCTATCTGCGCCCCGCCCACCCACCGCCACAGGGCCTTTGATCCTGCTGGTTGCGTCCCATATCTGTCTGAATTACAGCTTTCCTTCTTCAAATCTGAAAGTCAACATTACTCTCAGAGCAAACTTCACCCACAGCCAACCTGGACCCACTCCACTTTTTCCTAACGAACCATGATCATGGCCCTTTGAGAAAGACTATATACACGTACTTGCATGTCCTGGGCCATCTCTGCTACTAAGCGAACAGGCCCCGCACGTCTGTGGACTGTGTCTCTTCTGCACATTACATTACTGTTCCCATATTAGCTCTGTGCTGGCCTCCAGGACATATTCAGTAAATCATGAAGCAATGAGTGATGCTTGCTGAAAAATTAGTCTCAATGACCATGGAAACCATGGGGGGATGCTGTGAGAAGGCCAGTCTAAGCTTCTAAAGGAAGGACCAGCCTGACTTCATTGTTTGCTCAGACAAACAAGGGCAACGTCTCGTTCTCCCCAAAGCCTGGGAGACACGCGTCATGCCATCAATACCCCGATACCACAGATGAAGAGAGAGAAATGCATCATGCCATCAATACCCCGATACCACAGATGAAGAGAGAGACATGCGTCACGCCATCAATACCCGATACCACAAATGAAGAGAGAGACATGCGTCATGCCATCAATACCCAATACCACAGATGAAGAGAGAGACATGCATCACGCCATCAATACCCGATACCACAGATGAAGAGAGAGACATGCATCATGCCATCAATACCCGATACCACAGATGAAGAGAGAGACATGCATCACGCCATCAATACCCGATACCACAGATGAAGAGAGAGACATGCGTCACGCCATCAATACCCGATACCACAGATGAAGAGAGAGACATGCGTCACGCCATCAATACCCGATACCACAGATGAAGAGAGAGACATGCGTCACGCCATCAATACCCGATACCACAGATGAAGAGAGAGACATGCGTCACGCCATCAATACCCGATACCACAGATGAAGAGAGAGACATGCGTCACGCCATCAATACCCGATACCACAGATGAAGAGACCGTGGGTCAGGGTGGTCAGGTGACTTTCCCCGTGTGCTGGGACTGGGGCTCCGTTTGCTGACCCCTCAACTTGGATGACTGTCTCTGGTGGACATGCTGTTTCTGCTGCTTGGGGTGAAGATTCAGGATAGCAGGTGCTGAGATGAGGCCGGGGAGACCAGAGTCATGCTGTTTTGGGTTAGAGCTGTAGGCCTGGATGTGGGATCTGAGATCTATCCAGGCTCACATCTAAAGGATTACTTCTCGGGGCCCATCGGGCTGGCCCTTTCGAGGTGTCTGCTCACTGTGTGGGTGGGCACAGAGCAGCTGGGTGTGGTCGGAGTGCCTGGTGACCCCAGCTTTGTGGAAACAGGCGTGTCGTTTCAGCAGCAGGAATCTCTGCTTCCTCAGTGGGAAAGTGGCTGTGGGAACGTCTCTTTCCTCACCACGTGGGCTTACCACAAGAATGAAACGTAACACGCACAGCTTGAGGCATGGGACAGTGCTATGCTGTGACTCGTGGACGCCTCTCTGGTCCTCAAGGTGCGGGCCGGGGGGAGGGACGGGGATTTGTGGGAGTCTGCAGACTTGCAGTCTCTTCTCCTCTTGCCCTGTGACCTTGGCCAAGTCATCTTGCTCCCCCGCCCCTGAGGACTAGCTCTGTTCCCTCAACCATCAGTCTTCAGGATGGACTCTTACGAAAACCCTAAAGCCGCCAGCCCTGGATCCCAGGTTCTCTGCATTGCTGCTTGTCTCCTCCTTGGGAGACGACAGCTGAATGGTTCAGGAATCCCTCCTAAGTTCTGGTGACAGCTGTGACTCTATTTGCGGATTACGCTGAGATGTGTATGGATTCATCAAAGCTGCCTGCTTTATTAAAGCTGGAGAAAAGATCAGTCTTGCTGCCAGGGAGATGCTGTCCTGTCCTTCACCTTCGAGCTCTTTATGCCTCCTGTACCAACCTCGCACTCCTGTGTCTCACTTGACTATTAAAACGGCATTTTTAGCACCTTTATCCAGGCAGCCTAACTCTCATGAGGGATATATGCTCAGATCTTTGCTCATCCTCCCTGTTCTCAAATACTTGTGAAGACGCATCACTTTCCACAGAGAAGATGGTGAAGCGTAGCTGAGCAGTGTAAGGCAAGCATCCTTAAGCCCCGCCCAGCACTCAGCCAGCACTGCGAGCACTGTGAGCTGCGTGGAGAAGCAGGGGGCGGGGCTGGCTTCCCTCTCCTGCGGTCCCTGCATCAACTCCATCTCTGGACGAGGGTTGCCGTAAGGCTTGAGACATCCATCGGGTCCCTCCTGGTGATCCAGACCGAAATGGCGAAGGCGCTACAGCTGGGGCTCCCCTGCCCGTTACCTTTCTGAACCTCGGGGTTTAATTTGAATCAGTGTAAGACCTGAGAGAGGGAGTTAGGTCAGGGGGAGAGGCTCGGACACTGATGGAGATCCACCTGGGTTTCACCACTCGTACTGTTCAAGAGCTACCATCCCAGACCGGGAAGCAACTGCTTGGCAGTTGCCAGGGTCTTTAGAGCCTGTGTTAGTGACTGACAGCGCCTGCCCAGGACCAGGCTGTCACCTCCTCAGGGCCTCTGGCCTCCCCCTCGCTGTGCTGCAGTCTGAGCACCTGGAGGCCGAGGCTGGTGTGTTGGCATCCTCGGGGTCCTCCCTGCAATGCTGCACTCCCCGCTACCCCAGACATGTGCTCCGCTGGGAGGCAGCTCATCCCCCTGGACAGCAAGCATCCCCCCAGCCTGGGGAGGAAGCATCTGCCCTGGATGGAGCACGGTATTCCCTCCCCAATCCTCCTCTCCTGGCAAATGCTGGGAGGATGATCTTCCCAGTCATCACGCAGCCAACCACTTCCTCGCCTGGCCTGCGCTGCTGGGACCCCTTTGTCATTCCTACAGGAGCAAAATGGGGATGAAAAACAGCTCTCCAAGCCTCAAAAGGAAGCACCCCTTACTGTGCTCGGATTGTGTACCCCTGGGGTGTTTTGGGGTGCCAGCTAGACACCGAAGGGTGGCCGGGTCCCTGCTCACTGTATCTTGGTGGTGGGCGCAGACCCGGGCAGAGAGACCCTCTCTCTCACTCACAGAATTTACCTGCCCCAGTCGCTGGGCAGCACTGCATTCACCTCGGAGGACCGGCTTGTCCTCGGAGGAAGGGCGGTAACACTGCCCGCTCTGATCAGTTTCTCCACATGTACAGCCTCCTGGCACCTGTCCGACTGGGATGTTCCCAAGGTTGACTTCTCCAAGGGGAGCTGCCAGGTTTGTTTATCTTTCTTGGTTGTGATGATCACAGGGTCCATAGTCCTTTCCTGCTGGAAGTGACAGACAGGTGCTTCAGGCACACGAGACCCTGATGAAAGGTGGCACCAGCTGGGGCTGTTGAGGTACCAGCCCGATCTCTGCCTCTGGAGTCACAACTCAGTCATCCGTAATCAGAGCTTTCTTCCCATGTCAGCTGACACGGGGATGCGCGGGGCAGGTGCCGATCCACAGCTGCAATGCTGCAACACTGTGGGATCATTTTGCAAATTATTATTTTTAATATAATCAGCCTTTTCCTTAGGCAATAAAGGGAAACGTTAAATTGCTCACAAACTAATAAAGGTTTATCTTCTGAAGCATCAAATTCTGTTTACTCATGAAACAACACCCCCTCTGCTGACCCACTGGGAAGAAAATTAGCATTTATTTTCCCGGGATAAACAAAAATGGGCGGGGGCGGGGGGGAATGTTTGTTGACATCTCTTGGTGTTAAGTCCTTCCTTACACTGAAAATGATGAAGAAGGATGGGAACTGGGAGCGCCATGGAAGAGGCCTTCCCGGGCCTGATTGCCTAAGACTCCGGGGCTTAATTTAACATGTGAGGCGTGTTTACTGTGTGCCGGGCTGTGCAATGGCATCTGGTGTCTGGTGCCTAGATGCTAATGATATGCATGCAAAGCAAACTCCCCCTCGGGCCCAGGGACCAGGTTCTCTTTCTCCTGCCATGAGAGATGGAAGAAAGGAAAGGAATTTCTCTGCACCGTCTCCCCCATGTTCCCACAGAGGAGAGGCCCTTATGTAATCCGTGATGATGGGAAAGTGAGGTTTTCAGCTGAATTGCTCCTCCAATTCCTTTCGGGGGCAGAAGAAGTTGATGCTTTGACACCCTCTTTATTGGCCTCAGGGATGGGAGACTTTCGTTGCACGTAAAAATAATCCAAGTCTGGACTTCCCTGGAGGCCCAGTAGGTTAGGGCTCTATGCTTCCAAGGCAGGGGTCAGATTCAAAAACCTGACCGGGGACCTAAGATCCTTCATGCCGCGTGGTGCAGCCAAAAATAAAAGTAAATAAAAGTAATCCAAGCCTGATGTTCAAATGCTGCATGGAGTGACTCAGTGTTTTTCCTGTCTCTGGTTTTCAGGTACGGCGACATGCGGAGACAGATTGGCTTCGAGATCAGGGACATGTGGTACAATCTCGGTGAGTAACTGGGATTTCAGGGCAACGCGGTGAACCTCATGAGTCAGTGGTAGGCAGTGACGCTGGCCCCGTCTGTCAGCTTTGCGGTATCTTAAAAATCCGAACAACTCCTGGCTACCTTTGCGGTTAGTGCTTTCAGGGAACAAGAGATGGGAGACCACAGTAAAGGGAAGCAGATCTGATCGTGGAGGAGACAGAAAAGTCAGTAGCGCGCCCTCTCGTGTCAGGCGAGCACAGCTGTGCATCGGAACGCTTGCTCCTGGGTGTCGCTACCGTTTCCTCCATTTTCCATGAATCAAACAATGTAGCTCATCCTACTGGTATGCACGCCATCCCTTACTGTCTTCAGTTTCGCATAATCTACCTTCAAAGGGGTTTATTTGCCCACTCAAAACTGGGCTCGTCTTTAGGTGGCGGTAGGGTGAGTACTTGTGCAGTCAAAACAACCAGGGCTATGTGTGTTTGAGATAAGAAATGAGCATAGGCCTTTATCCCTATGAATTCCCTCTTAGCATTGCTTTTGCTGCCTCGCCAAGTGTTGGTATGTTGTGTTTTCATTTTTCCTTTGTCTCAAGATAATTTTCCATTTCCTCTTTGATTTCCTCTTTGACCCATTGGTTGTTTGGGAGTGTGGTCTTAAACTTCCATGTGTTTGTAGTTTTCTAGTTTTCTTTCTGTTACTGATTTCTAGCTTTAACTCTATTGTGGTAGGAAAAGATACTTGGTATGGTTTCAATATTCTTGAATTTGTTAGTGGTTTTGTGACCTAACGTGTGATATATCCTCAGGTGCTCCTTGTGCACTTGAGAGAAGTGTGTATTCTGCTGCATCTGTGAGGTGAAATGTTCTGTCTGTGTCAGTTAGGTCCACCATCTGTGGTGCTGGCAAGAAAGATCTCCCCTAAACAACCCAACATTACGCTTCAAGGACCTTAAGAAACAAACAAAAACTTAGAGTCTGCAGAAGGAAGGACATAATAAGGATTGAATAATAAAAATGATTCAACACATGAAAATTAGTTAAAGTGATATACTGCATTGATTGAATGAAGGATAATAAGAACGATTATCTCAATAGAGGCAGAAAAAGCATTTGACAAAATTCAAAACTCTTTTGTGCTAAAAACTCAACAAACTTGGTATAGAAGGCATGTAACTTAACATAATAAAGGTCATATATTGTCAACTAATATCATACTCAATGATGAGGAACTGAAAACTTCTCTCTAAGGTTGGAAATAAGACAAGATGCTTACTCTCACCCCTTCTATTTCATCTAATACTGGAAGTTCTGGCCAGACTAGTTAGGTAAGAAAAAGCAGTAAGAAGGACCCAGATCAGAAAGGAAGAAGTAAAATTATCTGTTTGCAGATGATATGATCATATATGTAGAAAACCCTAAACACTCCAGCAAAAAGTATTAGAACTAATAAATTCAGGAAAGTTTGTAGGATACAACATAGGGGAAAAAAGTTGCCTTTCTATACATACTATCTATAGAAGAAATTAAGGAAACAATCCCGTTTATAATAGCATAAAAATAAGTAAAATATTTAGGAATAAAATACACCAAAATCAACTCATAATGCACTAAAGACTTAAACCTAAGGGCTGAAACCACAAAACTCCTAAAGGAAACCATAGGAGAAGAACTTTTAAACATTGGCCTTGGCAATGATTTCTTGGAAATGACACCAAAAAGTCAAGTAGACTACATCAAACTAAAAAGCATTTACACAACAGAGGAAGGGAACAGTAGAATGAAAAGATAGCCTATGAAGTGGGGGAATAAATTTTTCAACCCCAGGTCTGATAAGGGATTAATATCAACAGTATTTGAGAAACTCCTACAATTGTGTAGCAAAAATACAAACAAATGCAAATAAACCAATTAAAAAATTATCCAATGACTTAAATAGACATTTCTCCCAAGAAGACAGACCGATGGCCAGTAGGTAAATGAAAAGATGCTCAACATCACGAGTCATCGAGGAAATGCAAATCAAAACCACTGTGGGCCATTACCTTACACCAGTTGGATGGCTGTTATTTAAAAACAAAACAAAAAAAAGATAAACATACGTTTTCAAGAAGGTAGAGAATTTGGGACTATTGTACACAGCTGGTGGGATTGTAAAATGGTGCATCCGCTATGGGAAACAGCATGGAGGTTCCCCAATAAATTAAAGACAGAAGGGTCCATGCTCCAGCAATCTTACTCCAGGTTGCTTATCCTGATGAACTGGACTCAGAATCTGGATAAGGCAGGCACTCCCACGTTAACTGCAACAGTGTTCACAGCAGTCAGGTGCGGAAGAGACCTGTACATCTAACCGATGGAAGAACAGGTGAAGGAAACGTGGTGTGTATGTGTGTACAATGAGATACTGTTCAGTGAGAGAAGGCCTGTCATATACAAAGGGAAGAAAGACCCTGAAGACCGTTGTTAGATGTGAAATAAGCTGCAATTCATGGGGTCGCAAAGAGTCGGACACGACTGAGCGACTGAACTGAACTGAACTGAAGCCAGTCATAGATGGACAAACTCCACATGAGTCTTCTTATACGAGGTCTCTAAAGGAGTCAAACTCCTTAGAGCAGAGAGCAGAGGGGTGGTTGCTAGGGGCAGGGGTCAGCCGGGGGAGCCATGGAGGTGCTGATCAGAAGCTAAGATGTTTCATTTTTGCCTGATGCGTGCGTTCTGGAGATCTGCTGTTGTGCATATTAACGAACAGTTAACGAGGCTGTGCTGTACGTGTAAAATTGGAGAAGGTAGATCTCATCTTGTTGGGCTCTACAATAAAAAAGAGAAGTAAAATGATAAGATATTAGCACAATGAAAGCAATTTTATTAATCAGAGAATTAATATAACAAAGAAATTCTCTATTAAAATGTTAGCCAGGATGGTGCACATATGGGTGTGAATCAAAGTACTGGCTCTCGATGTGAAAGATCTTTGCTGCATCCCCAACACAGAGCCCTCCAGGCTCCGTCCTGTCCTCGATCTTCCTGCCATCCCTGGGGAGAATGCAGGCACCCTGAGTTCCCAGGGAAGAGACCAAGTGAGTCCCTCCCCAGCCCACATCCTGCCGTGACCCTGCCTGGCTGCATGGCCTCTGTCACGTGACTCACAGGGCTTTCCTCACTTAGCTTTCTAGGCTGTAAGATAAAGGGGTTGGGTGGAAGCTTGCAAGAGCCTTCCAAGCCTGAAGTTCAATAATTCCTGTTATATATATATATATATATACATGATGATCTCTGTAGGGAAAAGCTCAGGCTCCTCGGATAGGGAGGAGGACTTCTCATGATTCATTTTAATTGATCTGGCTCTGACGGGTGCATCTGTCATGTTTCCTGGCAGGTCACAGACTTCAGGCCTCCTGCCAGGAAAGTTCCGTGGATAGCCCCATTCAAGGGAGGGGCCGGGGAAGGCAGGCAAGGATGGAGGGAGTTGTTCTTGGCTGGACAAGTGGGAGCCGGGGCTTTTCCGCGTGCCAGGGTCCAAGTATGCTGTGGGTTCCGCCTGCTGTGGCTGGGCCGACAGTGGGCACACAACGTGCTTCTGCACCAGGGCCCTCTCTGAACTCACCTTTCACCCCGGCCCTTCCTGAGAGAGCGGCCGCACCTTCTTCTGAATTATCCAGTGTCAACTCTAAAGTCCAAACTGGGAGCTAGTCTGTTTTCCCTAAAAGGACAGTTCCAAGTGTGTTTTCAAATGCTTCCTTCCAAAATACCTTTTTGGTAGTCTTTTTTTCATTTAGGATAAGAAGAGACAGCCATCCTGGCAGATACTCAGACACGTTATTAACACGCTAAAATGCTTCCTTCTTGTTTGATTAGTAGTTGCTGTCTCAGCTCAGCTCACCCAGGACTGTCTCCTCCTCTCTGGCCTTCAACTGAAGGACCCCTTCCTGGCACAGAGGGAGCCTCCAAAAGCCAGCTCGAGCCCTGGCTGAGCAGACCAATGGGCACTCCTGACACTCGGATTGTCTTTCTTTCTTTTTTTTTTTAATTCAAAGTGTTTTTGAGGTCGTCTCTGGAATCCCTGACATTGATCACTGTTTGAAAATGACTGCTCGCGTGCTCTGTGTGATTTCAGTGAAGCAAGGTGAGACGGCCCCAGGGAAGTCTGAGCCCCTCAGTGAAGTCATCTCTGGGTCTTCATGAAGGCTCCACCAGTCAGTGCGGTGGGCTCTCTCAACATCACCTGTCCTTTTGCTCCAAGTAGGCTGAGTTGAGCAAGTCAACAGAGACTTTTGATTTGCAATGTAAATGATGCCATTAAGAGAGAATGTGTCCAATTCCTCCCTATCCGTTGCTGCTGATTCACACATCAGAGCTGTGTTTGGCAGTTTTTCACCTAGGACCTTTGACTCTGCAAAAGAAGCGGCCAGGAGGTCAAGTGTAAACCTAAACCGTGACCGTGATCCATGAAGGGCAGGAATATGGTAACAGAAAGAAATAATCATCAACCCACGTGATTGGGTTCCTTGTGTATAAAATAATAATTATTTTTGAATGTTTAAAGAATAATAAACATATCAGCTGCTCACAAGATCAGGCCCAAGCAGCCCTCAAAATGGCTAAGGCCAGCTCTGGGGGTCACCACCCTGAGGTCACTCCATGGGGTCACCTCCGGCCACCTGGCTCTTTCTTTGCTGTTGTGAATCTCACGTGTCGGAGCCTGCCCGCTAAGTGTCACTGCTGAGGCCACCACTCTGGATATTTACGACAGCATGTTTCAGTTTCTCAAGATGTACACAACCTATTTTCTACACAGTCTTTTTATAGAATTTTTTTTTTCTCAAATGTGTTCAGGTTTGGGACCACATTGGCATTCTGATCGAGCCAGCTCCACTGAGAAAATAAAAAAAAATACAAGTCAGATATATTCATCCTCTTACAATTACTTACCTATCACCCGGAGCCAAATACACCCTGAGAAGACTTTTTCCTTGAGTCTTGTGTGCCGCGTGCATGATTCAGAACCCGCCTCCGTACAGAGCAAGCTTCAGAGCGAGGATCCGGGGTCTCTGTTCCTGAATTTCATGCAAGTACAGACAGCGCTGCCCCATGGGACCGAGCAGCATGTCCTGGTTCTTTTTTTTTTCCTCCCATACCTGTCATATTTTGAGTGCAAAAGGAGAAATCAAAGGCAGACTCTCTCCCCAAAAGAGGGGGAGAAATGTGCTCATTTACCCAGCTCTTCAGTTATTTATCAAAGCGCGCTCCACGCAGCAGCCCAGGAGCCCCGTCTCCCTGTGCCTTTCTCACCTCGATTTACACTTTGTTTATTCCATACAGCACCCTGGAGCTGCAGTCGCTGGGATGTGGCCAGAACACATGGGCTTGCAGGAGATCTTTATCTGCCAGGCTGGGCCTGGGGTATTTGTCATGCAGAGATTCCCTTTGGGGGTATTTTTGGAGACTTGGAAAAATTGTGTGTTTCCCGTTAAAACAGTGGGCGGACTCTGTTTGACGGGGTGATGGAAATTTTGGCTCTTGCCTACCCTTGTGTATACGAAGATTTTCCCAGAATTAGACGATGTTTAACATTTAACGTCCCGGATTTCTGAACACTCGTGATCCTCAAGAGATCTTCCAGACACCCTGGGGGAAGGTTGCTCAGAAGGCAGAAGCCAGCCCCTCCCTGAGACAGAGCGGTCTGGTTCCCAAAAAATGAGCTCCATGTTTTGTCATGAGAAAAAAGACTCCCGGTGGGGTTTTAAGAATTGTGGAGTGGTAACCAGGAATTTTGGACCCAAATTTGAGCAAACTCCAGAAGATAGTGAAGGACAGAAGAGGCTGGAGGGCTACAGCCCATGGGGGTCCCAAAGAGTCAGACGTAACTTAATGACCGAAAAACAACAAATAACAAACCAGGAGTTTGGCAGAGGTGACCAGAGGTGAAAGAGTCCCACTGTGACCCGATAATTAGCGTGTTCGTCCTTTGTCTCAAAAGGATACAAACAGAAAAATAAGTCCTCTTTTTCTTAAAGTCTACAGTTCAAGAGTCACCTTGATCCCCATTGATTCCAAGCCTGATTTCATCATTAAATTTGAACAAGAGATGCTCCAGGGGAAATCCATAATGCAAATGCCAGAACAAGAAAAAAAAAAAATAAAAAGATGAATACTAAAGAACTGCATCCAGCCCTCTCTCATCTTGAGGACCATTGGTTCTCCAAGGCTAAACTCGGGGACCTCATTGTGGCTGAGGCTCATCACTGGTACCCGGCCAGCCTGTCCTGCGTTAATAGGAGGAGTAACCATTGGAGATGATCACTGTAACAATTACAGTGAATTTGGAGACACCATTGTTCTTGGAACATACTTTTCCAATCCCTGCGTTCACAACCACTTGTTACTATCCTATCCTCTCCTGCCAACCTGGAGCAGCAAAGACTGTCGGGGACAGAGTCCTCTGTGAAACTGCAGTTGTGCTCTGTCACCAGCATCTGTTCTCTGAAACTGGCTCTGGCATTTTTTTAGACATAATACAAGAGAAATGACACCTGAGAGACAGAATATAATAGCATTTTTGAGAGAATGCTTTGCCTCAGTTACATGCCTTTCAGAAACAATAAGCTTTGGGGGAAGTGATGAAAATCACATTATATTAGAGCTTTAGTCAAAGTATTTATTTAGTAGAGGTTAATAAGATTTTTTTAATAAGATTTTAGTAGTATTCAGATTCCTTGTTGAATGTCACGTTTTGTGTGTATATCCACTCAGTACAAATCTCAGAATACATTTCATTTAGGCCACTTATGAGGATTATATGTTTTGTTAAGGGTCTTCATTTATAATAGCCAAATTCATTTAATGGCTCTCTTTTCTGAAATCTGTATTAGCTGAGTTCTAAGGAAAGCTAAATTATTTATTGTATCCATTCCGTTTCCAGATTATGTAAAAATATTAGTAATATTAATTAACTCTGGGTAAATTACAAGTCTTAATAACATAATGTTGCAAATAATTCATTCAAGCATTTAACTCTTATGCAGTCTTCTATTATGTGTTGGAAAGAAATGATATAAATTATAATGGAGTGAAATAAAAATAAATCAGAAATTATGAAATTAAAGATAAGAAGGCAGGAATTTTAAAAGACCTCTTACTGGATAACCCTGCCTCTAAATTTAATTATGTCATCTCACATAAGGCCAACACCCCCTTTTTTTGGAAATGAGGTTTCCAGCATCTTCTTTCCAGGCATGTGTGGGGAAGAAGAGGGTCTCCCAGCTCCTTCCCTCTGCTGGCTTCTTGTCACTGCAGGTTCTCTGGAAGCTCACCCTCATCACCCCCAGCCCTCAGGAGTTTAGGTCCAGCAAGGTTTAGGAGCCACTGCCCGGGGGAGGCAAAATGGCAGCAAAAAAATGAAAAAAAAAAAAACAACTGAGATTTTTGAGTTAGCAGTCGAAAGCAGAGCCCTCGAAAGGTATGATACCAACATTTCCCAAAAAGTAATTGAAATAGAAAAGAAAAATAAACAGGTTTGGAACCTGAAAGAAGCCGGTTTCTACTTTCTGAGGGACACATCTTGGAACGTTAGAGAAAATGACAGGCCCCTGTCCGCTTCAGCTGTGTGTCTGTCTGTTTTGTTTGGCTGTGCAGCCAAGTCTTAGTCCCGGACCAGGGATTGAACCCAGGACCACAGCAGTGCAAGCCATTATAACCACTGGATCGCTAGGGAGCTCCCAGCGCCTGGGTGATTGTTAGAGCAGACAGATAAGGGAGCGCTGTGGACAGCCAGCATCCTTTCTTTAACGGAGGGTTGGTGAGTGCCACTCCCCTGGAAAGATGCCGTGACAAGCAAGCAGGGAGTGGGGGACATGGCCGAGGCTTCAGAATCCCAGACCCGGGTTCCCATCCTGCCCCGCTATTTCCAGTGGACAGCATGCTGGTTTAGGGCAGTCTGCAGTCTCTTTGTCTGTAAAACAGTTCAGGATGGCCCCCACCTGGGAGAGGGTGGTGCTAATGAGGTGGGAATGTAGGAGAAATCTTTGTACCTTCTGCTCAGTTTTGCTATCAAATATAAGGTCTATTAAATTTTTTTTTAAAGTTCAGTTTTTAAAATTGAAGGAGGCATGGTTGCCATCTCACAAAATGATGCTGAGAATCAGCGAGGCTCTTTCCATGAGGCTTGTCTTGTAGTTGTACTTAGTAAATGTCAGCTAATACTGTAATATTCATTACTAGTCATGGGGCAATAGTATTTGAGAAGGTTTCTCAAAAGTTGTTTTTAAGCAAATACTATTGCCCTGTGAGTCATAATGAATATTATAATCTGATGCTTAAAAAAATTATATCTGGACAAGATAGGTGAGATATAAGATAAAGGAGTTATTTAAATAAGCATTTCTGGGGACTTCCCTTGCAGTCCAGTGGTTAAGAATCCACCTTCCAATGCAGGGGACACAAGTTTGATCCCTGATCAGGAAACTAAGATCCCACATGCCATAGGGCAATTACGCCTACATGCTCAACTGCTGAACCTGGGCGCCGCAGCTGCAACGAAAGATCCCTCATGAAGCGATGAAGACCCCACCTGCCTCCACTAAGACCCAACGGAACCAAATAAATAAATATTAAAGATAAATAAACAAGCATTTTCCGATCACATCATTAGTCAAAAAAAACCAAAGTGCTTTCTGTTTTCACAGCTTCATATTCTGAGGTCTAGCATTGCTTTCTTTGATTGCAGTCGTTCAGAAGGTTACAGAAATCACTCAACATTATTTACAGAGGTTCCAAATAGTAAACTGTTTTTCAAATGATGTTGCAGACAGAGAGGGCCCAAGAGACCATCTGCCCTATCTGCCTTCACTTTATCAACTCTTGTTCATTATCTACAAAGTGAGATGCCCAGTGTCCCATCTACCAGCCCTGCTCTTTCCAAATCTGGGTACCCACTGGCAGCTCACGGCTCTTATGTGTGTGATGTGACTGTCTATTTGTGAAATGGCGTTTATTGTCTGTAACAGACAAAGCATGACTGCAGGCCCTGTACTAGATGGATTTTTTTAACAGCTTTACTTAAATTTGCAATACTATCCACTTCTTAAACTACAGGCTGGACACATTCAAAATCGTTGCCTGTGGGTGAGAAATGGATACATATTCTCCAGATCCTAGCCTTCAAAATCATAGTGATCTGTGTAGTTTTGTTTTGTCCACCGAAGCCCATTTCAGAGTCCTTTTTTTTTAAAAAAAATTGTTGAATAATGCATTTCTTTATTCAAGGTCAACACAAGATCAAGTTCATTCCAGAGATGGTCGGTCCCATATTGGAAATGACGCTGATTCCAGAGACAGAGCTTCGCAAAGCCACCATCCCCATCTTCTTCGACATGATGCAGTGTGAATTCCACTCCACCCGAAGCTTCCAGATGGTAAGGACGTGGGTGTGCATAAGTGGCTTGGACACAAGCCACTTCCTCAAGGTGCTATGGTGTGTCCTCTCGAGAAGGACTCATAGATTGTTCTGCAGTTACACGTGGTGAATATGGAGAACACTTCCCTACATCTTAAGAGAGAAGAGTCCTAGGCTTTCGTTGTGGAGGAAGCCTGTCGTTCTTAAGGAGGACTGCTCTCAGCTTTACGGAGCATTGTTCTTTGGTTTTAGCTTTCAGTTACTTTTATCTGGATTTACTTACACACTAAAATTGGGTAAAACTCTTTCACCCTCCTTCAAAGGTGCAGTAGAGGGTTTGATCAGACCTTACTGTTAATTTCTGACTGGCTGCTTCGTGCTGAGTTACCTCATTTTTAAGTCTAAAGTCTTTGCCTTTCTTCTTCTAAGTGTGTGCCTTGGTGTTTTCACCTGTGCAGTGAGACAGATGAAATTCCTGAAGGTATATGTAGGGGCTATCCTGGTGCTCCAGACTTCATGCCTCCACTGCAGCAGGCGCAGGCTCCGTCCCTGTCAGGGAACTCAGAGCTGCATGCCCAAGGCCATAAATTTTCGGTCAAGGATCCTTAGCCATTTGTTCATTTTATATTATCCCCTGTTTGTACCTTCACGGACAGGTGATAAGACACCCTGAAAGTAAAATCAGGGAGAAAAAAAAAATCTCTTTGCTAAAGTAATCTGGTCTTGTGAATTGGGAAATGATCAATTTCCTTTTCCGTTGGGACAGCTCAGATTTTCTACTGACCTATCTCAGCCTCCCTGGGGGTTAGGGCGCGTGGCTGCCCCAGGGCATATCATCCTTCCCAAATCTGCTGCTTCCCCAGGACCCTCGTTCCTGCCAGGCTCCTGGTCATCTGGTTCATGTGTCCCGTTCCACCGGCCTGGCCTTGGCTTGCTCTCTTGGCCTCGCTGGTGGGTTGAGATGGCTTATGGTTCTTCCTCTGTCTCAGCCGCAGGGTCCATCAGCTCCCCTTGACCCCATTCCAGGCTCTCCTGGACCACAGCATCTGTCTCTCCACTCGCCGTATCTTTTCAGACTCCTCTCTGTTCTCGGTTCAGCTCTTGTCCTGCAGCGGCCCCTCTCTTGAAGCACAGGGCATGCCCTCTCTTCCTTGTCGGTGACGTTGGGGAATATGTGTAGCTGACACATACACAGAACAGCAGGGCACAGCCGCCCTCCCCTGCCCCCCTCCCCCCGCCCAATCCAGGGAGCTTCTAGGACAGGGCTGGCTGACTGCTGTCTAATCTGCCACCAATTCAATTATCTAACCTTATTAGTCACATCAACAAGGCTTAAATTGGCTCTGCGTTCATAGCAGATGTGCAAACCAAATGGAGTGAGGGGAAGGCATGAATGTTTTTCATCTTTACAAAACTTTACTGTTTTGAACATATGACGGAGCCTCTCTTTTGAGAGGTTGCTGTAGCTTTCAGAATGGGGCTGTAAAGAGTTGTTTCACACTCTTACAGTGACAGTGGAGAAGCGACCTGCTGCATTCAGAAGAAATACCTGCCATTTCACTCAAGTTTAAACTGCCTCACACCATCACTGGAATTTCAAAAACATGTCTTACATGTTGGTTTTTTTTAAAAGTTCCCCAGGGCTGTTGCTCCTAGGTCTCCAGCGGTAGTGGAGAGCATTTCATTAGAATGTTCTAATACATACAGTTCCCCCAAGAGTCTGCTTCTTCCTTGTCTCCATTTCTGCAAGAAGGAGCATGAATCTTCTTTCAAAATAAGTATCCCCTTTTCTGTGTCCTGGGTGTTGCTCATCCTGTCTCCCCAATGTTCGTGCACTGGGGGGTCTGGCATGGAGGTGGGATAGGGTGGCCTGGAGTTATGGGTTCACATGCCCTCCTGGTAGCCTGGGACCCTCTCAATGGCTGCAGGCAATTCCTGACCTTAATACCATTGGCTCTGGGCAGGTCCTAACAGGTACACTTGATCTGATCTGTCGTGGAAGAGCTTGGACAAGACAGGAGCATCTGAACTAGGAGGCTCACATATGTACCAAGTGGCCTTGCATTCTAGAAATCCTTCCCACCTAGAAATAATCTGCTTCATGTCGGCAGGCAGGCTTTCCTGATGGCTCAGGGATAAAGAATCTGCCAGCAATGCAGGAGACATGGGTTTGATCCCTGGGTCAGGAAGATCCCCTGGAGGAGGGCATGGCAACCGACTTCCCAGGTGGCGCTCGTAGTAAAGAACCCACCTGCCAATGCAGATGTGAGAGACACAGGTTCAATCCCTGAGTCAGGAAGATTCCCTGAAGGAGGAAATGGCAGCCCACTCCAGTATTCATGCCTGAAGAATCCCATGGACAGAGGAGCCTGGCGGGCTACAGTCTGGGGTTGCAAAGATGAGCCTTAACTAACCTCTCCCCTATCTCCCCGAGAAAAAGTGTGAAAGTGAAAGTGTTAGTCGCTCAGTCGTGTCCAACTCTTTGGGACCCCATGGACTGTAGCCCACCAGACTCCTCTATCCATGGGATTCTCCAGGCAAGAATTCAGGAGTGGCTTGCCATTTCTTTCTCCAGGGGATCTTCCCAACCCAGGGACTGAACCCAGGTCTCTCACATTGCAGGCGGATTCTTTACTGTCTGAGCCACCAGACCCTGCTCCCCAACTGAGTCCATTCTGAGCCTCAGCCTCACTAGATTTGGATTCAGAAGGAAAGCGTACCTTTTTAATTCTCCCTTGGCACCTTTTTGTGAAGAATTCCATTCCTTCTATCTTTGGAAAATACAGAACTAACAGCTAAGAATTGTAGCAAACGGCCATGTGGGCTCTCAACCATTAATAAAAATGGGATGGAAAAGACTCCACAGCAAAATAGTGTTTTCGGTCACAGAGCTATTTTCTGTTCTCTTCCTGAGGGTCAGCAAAACGCTCCAAGACTTCCAGAAATTCCTATTTAGTTGTAAAAAATTATAACATGAGTAATCTTTGTGTCCTAAATGTTGCAAATTCCTGTTTGATTAATCTCTTCTTGCTGCCCAGGCTGGTTGCCTTAAGCAAATAATTGAATAACCAAGTGGGTGCTGGCAGCTTCTGCCTCTTGGTGGCAAAGCCAGTGTCGTTTGCACTGTAATATGAATGTGAATGTGTTCGGTGGTGATTTTTTGTTTATTCTTCAGTTCTTTGGGGTTTTGCTGATTGCTTTGTTCTTGCTTTCATTTAAAAAATAATACTTAATTCTGTTGTTTTGGATGCTTAGAGGGGAGATTTGACCCCCAAATTAGGCTTTCGTTTCACTGAACCCCAGACTCAAAAGTGGTCCAAGAGGTCAGGGACACTAACACCCTGGCCTCTGCGAGTTCTGATGACACTGAATCGTATTAATATTATAAAAGCTTTCCAGAACAGATGCGTGAGTGTGTGCATACTAAGTCGCTTTGGTCTTATCTGACTCTTTGTGAACCCTGGACTGTAGCCCACCAGGCTTTTCTGTCCATTGGATTCCCCAGGTGAGAATACTGGCTGCTACTGCTGCTAAGTCACGACCCTGTGCGACCCCATAGGCGGCAGCCACCAGGCTTCTCTGTCCCTGGGATTCTCCAGGCAAGAATACTGGAGTGGGTTACTATTTCCTACTCCAGGGGATCTTCCCAACCCAGGGATCGAACCCACGTCTCTTGCATCTCCTGCACTGGCAGGCGGGTTCTTTATCACCAGCACCACCTGGGAAGCCCAAAGATCTGCTGGTGCTGCTGCTGCTGCTGCTAAGTCGCTTCAGTCGTGTCTGACTCTGTGCGACCCCATAGATGGCAGCCCACCAGGCTCCCCTGTCCCTGGGATTCTCCAGGCAAGAACACTGGAGGGGGTTGCTACTTCTTTCTCCAAAGCATGAAAGTGGAAAGTGAAAGTGAAGTGGCTCAGTCGTCTCCGACTCTTTTCGACCCCATGGACCGCAGCCCACCAGGCTCCTCCGCCCATGGAATTTTCCAGGCAAGAGTACTGGAGTGGGGTGCCATTGCCTTCTCTGAAAGATCTGCCTAGACTCCCATAATCCCCTTTAACCCACAGGACTTATGTGCAGGCTTGCTCCTGGGGTTCACTGTCAATGAAGACAGCCCCAAAGGCAGCCCCTGGTCTGTGCTGTGGAGCAGAGGGGCACAGCTGCACCTGTCTGAGGTGTCGCCAGCTGCAGCCACGCAGCGGACAATCCCCTGCCAGGCTACTGCAGGTCTGGGCCTTGACTATAGGTTCCTGGGTGTTTCATAGAAGCTTCAAGGTCACTGAGCTGCCTGCTTGTTAGACCTAGAGGGATGTGGGGACTTTATTGATAGGATGTGGGCTGTGGAGTGCCAGAGACTAATTAAGTGTGTAATTAAGTTTACAGAGCGGTTAGGCCAGGGGAATGGAACATACGTCAAAATAGTGGTGTGTCTGAGCACAGGATTGAAGGCTGAGTGATAGATCTGGGGGGGCGTCAGTTACTTTTCAGGTGTCAACCTGTAAGCACGGAGCCCCAAGGGTGTGGGAGAGCAGGGCGCTCTCTGCTAAGCCTATGCCTTCCTCTTGGCCGTGTGATCCACAGTTAACTGACTTTCACCCACCCTACCCCAGCCTTCTAGTCATGCTAAAGAGAAGGACGTGGTTCTGCAATGCTGTTGGCTTAGACAGTTCCATCTGGGGGCACAGAACAGAAGAGAATCTAATTTCTGGAGCTCTCTAACACCAGGGGATGGTCTAAAACCTTGGTCATACCTCCAGGATCTTGTGAGATGCTTTGCTCTAAAAAACACAAATTAGGACAAAGTGCAGCCAGACAGGCAGGCCCAGGAGATATTGTGGGTTTGGTTCCAGACCACCAAGATGAAGGGAAATCTCAACAAAGTGAATCGCATGAATTTTTTGGTTTCCTAGTTTGTATAAAAGTTGCGTTTGCACTATACGGCAGTCTCTTAAATGTGCAATGCCATTATATCTAAAAAAGCAATGATCATACCTTAATTAAAAACAATTTATTGCTAAAAAAGTAAATTTTATTGCTAAAAAATGCTAACCATCATGTGAGCCTTCAGTGAGTCTTAAAGGCTGGTGGAGGATTTGGAATATTGCAAGAATTACCAAAATGTGACACAGAGAAGTGAACAAATGCTATTTGATCAATGGCATGGAGAGACATGCTCAAGGCACAAACCTTCAGTCAGTGAAAATGCAGTATCTGCGAAGCGCAGTAAAGCAACGTGCGGTAAGAAGAAGCCTGCCTGCACTCAGGTTTTCTTGAAGGGTCAAAGAACGTTTTGCTAATGTGCTTCGCTTCCCGCGGTCCTAGAGCTCACCTTTCTCTCTGCTATTGACCCATGTGGTGAGTTACCGGTTCCAACCTTCCATCCTGGTCCTGCCTTGCTCTGACATAACCCCAGATCTCATCTATAAACGTGTCCCTGGGTACCTGGAGAATGCAAGCCTGGTTTTATACATTTATAAATGTAGTATAGCAAGAATGGTAGGTCTAACCCCCAACAGCCATGATGCATCCCAAACCAAGGAGAGCTGGCTTTTTGATTATCCTGTCCTGAGACCTTTCATTCTGTGTTCTCTTAAGTTAGAGCCAGTAACTCACGGTTCATGTTGGCACTGAGCGCTGAAAGCAATGGTTCTTTCTAAGTTACTTGAGTCGATGTTAATATCATACACTACTCCTCCGAGCATAGCTCCCTTCAGCCTCCACTGTGTTCAACTTAACAGCAAGCCTCTGAAAAGCCTGATGTTTGTGCGTGGCCTCTTACGTTTCGTATTCTCGTAGGGCCACGGTATCGGGTGCTTAGAGACGCTCTGTTCAATATTTTAAGTTGGACACCCTGTGGATATTTCTGTAGCGATATTAGCGTTTCAGAAAAGAGGGGATAATATAATGATTTTGCTCATCACATGAGTGAGCCTCTGTGACCTTCCGAGCAACACAGTAAACCCTCACTAATTTTATCCCAAGCATAGAGAATCCTGTTTCAAATTACCAGACAGCATGCCTTTACAAGTAAGATAATAAACATGATTCTTAGAAAACCAGCCCTGCTCTTTCAGCAAATGTACTTTCTCCAGTTTATTTGGACAGGATTATTTAATCCTGGTGATGATAACCGTTCACAGCACAGGAGCGAACGGATGCTGGTATATTCGGTGAAAATTGACGAAGGCCCTGGAATTTGAGGCTAAGCTGCAGATCTGTGGAATTGAATCCTCGCTGATAAATGGAACAGGGTCTCCAGTGTTTGTGCAAATTACAGAGTTTAGACTGGAGGTTAGTGAAATTAGAATCAGCTGTGTTCTTCTGATTTCCTTATCATTCATCCACTCTTTTTAGAAAACATTGAATTCATCAGTCAAAATTTGATAAGCAGCCTACTTAGGGAGCTGGAGCTTCCTCTGTTGCCCTTGTTTTGTGGCAACGAGGTTTGTGGAGAAGCAGAGAAAACATGCCATTTCCAGAAAGGAGACTCTAAATTCAAGTACTTTCTGATTAACTAGTGATGAGCAATTTGAAATCCTGATATGTGTTTGCCTGTGTTAGGATAAGGTATGTTTTTCTTCACTCTCTAAGCCTTCTTTGTTGTATGCTCCTTAAACATGTGTGGAATCAAATCGTGTGTTTTAATTAAATTTAGACTTACTTTACCTCACGATGGCTTCTTCTGAAGAATCAGCACTCACCACTTAATCGTTGGCATCCCCGTCATGGTGCCATCATGGAAGATGGGGCTGCCTTGAAATGCAAACTTCTGATCCAGTAGCAAGCCATTTCTCTTGTGCTAGTCTCCAGAAAGAACCACCTTTTGCAGAGGTTTTTTTTTTTTTTCCTGTAAAGAGAAGAGTAATAGTGGGTTAGTATCCAAGTTGTTATTATATAGTAAAAGTCATTCTCCCGAGACCTCAGGTGAACCAAAAAAAATGCAACTCATTCTCTCTTCTTCAGTAGAAAGAACCACCTTTTTTTCTCTGTTCCTAAAATCTCTGAACTTCTTAAGCCCAACAGAATCAAAGAGGGTGTTTACTGGGGCGGCGGGGGGGGGGGGCGCGGGGGGAGGAGACAATGGAGCAGATCAAGAAAAGAATTGCAGGGATTTACTGAAGTCCCAGTTTTTGTGATGTTGCTAAGTCCTTGATGTCAAGCAAGAATCAATACTTCTCTCCAGTCCTGTTTTAAGCCTTTGTTTCATCCATAGCATGATAAAATTGTGACTTCAGGCAGCATGTCCCGATCAAGGTCGTGCTTTGAGGCTGCTCCTTGAGTCTCCCCAGCCCCCTTGCCTTCTGCTTCACAGGGGTATCACTGCAGGTATTGCTGCAGCAGTGGGGCCCCAGGTCCGCAGAGCAGTAGACAGTGTTGGACGGACCAGTCGCAAGCACTGCAATGAGTGTGTTCGCCACTTGGCTTGTGTGGCCAAGGTTGTATCTTAGCAACCTACTGGCCTGCTCCTTGGGGGCCCTATTAAGTCCTCCCGAGCTCCAATTTAACACCGACTCTATGCAATAATTTATATGTACACCGCGTATTCATCCCATTAGAGCATCCATGCCAGGTGCTATCCTAGGGGTTGGGAATACAGCAGAGACCAATAGAGAAGAAAAGTCTTCTCGTGCAGCTTAAATTCTTATGGAATCCCGATAACAGTGGGGGACTAGGTGCCTGGGGAAGCAATGTCTGAGTGTGTACTGTAAGGGGATTCCACTAGAGGTGATCGTACTACGTGGAGTAAGTCAGAAAGAGAGAGATGAGTATCACATGACATCACTGATACGTGGAATCTAAAATATGGCATGAATGAACTTACAAAACACAACAGATTCACAAACCAAGAGAATGGGCTTGTGGTTGCCAAGCGGGAGGGGAGCGGGGAGAGATGATGGGAGTCCGGGGTAGCAGATGCAAACTGGCATATAGAGCATGGATACACAACAGGCATGGGGAACTGTGTTCAGTCTTCTGTAATAAACCAGGAAAAGAAGGTGAAAAAGAATGTATACTTGTATAACTGAGTCCCCTTGCTCAGCAGAAATTTGCACAGCATTGAAAATCAGCTCTACTTCAATACAGTTGTTTAAAAGGAGGGTCCCAGAGACCCTCGCATACCTGCCAGGTCTGCTTGCTTTGTGAACCCTGAATTCAGCCCTTGTTTCCTTTGGGTGCAGTGTGGGTGCCTCATCTCTCAGGAACCAAAGCTCTCGCAGCCTCTCCTTCCTGCCTGTCCCACATCCATGAGTAACTGCAGGGACCCTCACCTGGCCAGAATCCCCGTACTCAGGTGGCTCTGAATTGTGGCAGGGATGGGGACGGGGCCGCGAGGATTGAGGAGGGTGGGCACATCCATCCTTATTACAGGAGTTGTTTCCAGCCTCATCAGCCACGGAGTCTGTGAGTTCTGTGAAAGCATTTTGGAGATTCGCTCCTCCCCAGAATTTAGAGTTGTCCTGAAAGAAAGAGACAGACAGACCATCAATCCTGAGGGTCCTTTCCCACCATAATATGCTGGAAATCCAATCAGAAGCTTTGGGGGATTCAAAGAAAGGCTTAAGGTGTCTGCTGGTCTGACTTAAACGCATTGCCCCTCTTGTTTTTCAGCCTGTTTGTCATCCGGGATGAGCTATATCACTGGGATCCATTAAAGCGTGACAGGGAAGTGGCCCTTTGCCTGTTTTCAGATTGTAGAGAACTCTGCTGCCAAGTGACACAGCGTCTGTTCTTTTCCAGGAACCGAGGAGCTATTTTAGTTGTTACTTGTTCATAAAGATGAAGTTTGAGACTTTTTTCTATGTTGCTCCTTGATATCTTTTCCCCTTACGATTTCCTTTTCTTTCTCTCTCTGGTGCTACTCCTGGGATCAGAAGATGCATTGAGGCTTCATCAACCAGGGAGGGAAATGAAAGATTCCCCCTGTGACAGGGGCTCATCAGAAATCCCCAGAGGTTCGAGAAGGGCACCTCTTAAACAAAATCAAGCTTCAAAGGTGCAGGGCAACTCTCCAACGACGATCTGTTGGCGATTTATGTATTATTGACGCTCAAGTCATGAGATGAAGTAGCCACCGTGCAATTATTTACACTTCCTCTGTTTAATTACAGTTTGAAAATGAGATCATCACCAAGCTGGATCATGAAGTGGAAGGAGGCAGAGGCGATGAGCAGTACAAAGTGTTATTTGATAAAATGTAAGTGTTGATTAACAGTGGGATTTATGTCAGAATGGAGACAGAGAGACTGTAATTCGACGACAATGAACTTTGTAGCCCAGAAATAATTAAAAAGTGTTAATGATGGACATATTTTAAACTGTGCCTCAGTCTGGTTTCTTTTTCTGAGTGTGATTAACAAGGTATGTGTAATTATTTTTCAGCCTCCTGGAGCACTGCAGGAAACACAAATACCTCGCCAAAACGGGAGAGACTTTCGTAAAGCTTGTCGTGCGCCTGATGGAGAGACTTCTGGACTATAGAACCATCATGCACGATGAGAACAAAGAAAACCGCATGAGCTGCACGGTCAACGTGCTGGTGAGTGAGAGCTTAAATATCCCATCTGTCCAGGAAGCTGGGAGATGAACCAAGAACTTCAGAGCTTCAGGACAGCTGGCCACAGGGCTTTGCAGGGCGGTATGTGGCTTCCTTCGCTTGTTTCCTTGTCTGTTGCAGGGAATGAAGAAGGGAGGACTGTTTGCAGATCTGCTTTTTAAGCATGTCTGCCCAATAAGCACGTCTGTGCAACCATCTTTGCTCTAGATGTCTGCACAGTTGTTCTTCCCCTGGCTCAGAAGATAAGAAGATCTGTCTTGCTTGTAACCAGGGAGCGCCCTCCCTGATTACAGATCCTAAGTGGGAAGTTTGGGTGTGTTTTGTTTTGAATACCTATTGATGGCTCTGCTGGGTCTTTGCTGCCGTGCATGGGCTCTTCGTCGCTGGACGCGGGCTTGCTCTAGTTCCAGCGTGAGGGCCTCTATCGTTGCGAAGCACGGGCTCCAGGAAGGGAGGTCTTCAGTTGTTGTGGCCCATGGCTTTAGTTGCCCCAGCCACATGTGGGATCTTAGTTCCCAGACAGGGCATCCAACCTGTGCCCCCTGCATTGCAAGGCAGATTCTGAACCCCTGAACCACCAGGGAAGTCCCGCTAAGTGTGTTTGTTACTAGGATCCTTGTAAACTGCGGTGGGGGCAATGGTGGCCTCCGAAAGAGATGTCCACATCCTGATCCTCAGAAATGTGAACGTGACCCTATTTGGAAAAAAGGCTCCTAGCGGTTGTGGCTCAAGATCTTGAGATGAGACCAACTGGGTTACCCAGGTGGGGCTGAGTCCAGTGACAGGTATTCTTAAGAGAGAGAAAAGGAGATGGCAGAGACCCCAAGGAAAGACCAGGTGAAGTAGGAGCAGAGATACCAAGGATGCTGCCACAGCCAGGAGGTCCTGGAGCCACCACAGCTGAAAGGGGCAGGAAGGATGCTTCTCTTGGAGGCTACGTGGCCCTGCTGACACGTGGATTTCACACTTGAGCCTCCAAAATGGTGAGAGGACGCAGAGCTATTGTGTCAAGCCATCAAGATGGTGGCGATTTGTGGCACAGCCACAAGAAACCCGTGCGTGGCCACATGAAGGCTCAGGTGAACTCAACCACCCCCATCCATCGGCCTCTGGCACAGCTGCAGTCACTGGACTTGGCCGGGTTCTGAGGACACCCCGTTCCTGACACAGTCGTGGTGCATCAGGCAAGGCTACAGGGCGAGGAGCTTTTAGGAAGCTTTACAACAAACTCAGCGGCTGGGAGTGGTTAGCAAACCTCATGGCCCTAAGGAGCCACGTGACCCCACGTCTGGCTCCAGAGTCCTCTGCCTCTCTCAGCATCTTCCTTCTCTGTTTCCCCCTTAAGGAGCCAAACAAACAGCCTTTTCATCAATTTCCCCTGCCTGTCCCGATGCAGGAAGGCCAGGAAACACTGCTCCTGCTTTCTTCTCTTTACTTCCCTGGATTGTCCTCATCACTGCCCAATCGTTGGACAGCAGGTGGAAGCCCTGCCCTGACTTTCCCTGTTTGTATGGACTTGTGGGCCCTTTGAGCTCATGGGAGTGGACTTTTGTGCCAAGAGGAGCAGGACACATCATTCATTCTTGAAAATCACCAGAGGGGTTTGGACTAAAAAGTTAAGCAAAAGGGAATACTTTTTACCTTCCTTCTTGAGTATCAACATTGAATCTGAGCTTTGCCACCAAGAGCTGGCCGCTGAAAGCTTGTGCAGTCTCAGCCCTGCATTCTGGGGCAGGCCAATCTGTTTTGGCCAGTGATACACAGTTTGAGAGCAAGTTTTCTTTTCCTTGAAAATCTAAACATGGGGGACTTAAGGTTTCTGGTCCAGTATGTAAGGCAGCTTGGAAGTGGTTACCCCCATCCTCACTACAAGAAGAAAAGCTGCCAGACTGAAAATCAACAACTCTTCTTAGAGTCATCGTCTTAGACCCACTGGGAAAACGCCTGCTCCCCAATTTGAAGAGACAGGAGGATAAAGAGAATCGCAGTTCCCTGCAGCAGAAACTGCTGCTGGAGCCACTACCTGACTCCTTTTAACTAGCACTTTCAACAGAAAATTACAAGGTGTCTTAGAGGCAAAAGACACAGTTCGAAGTATCAAAACATCAGATCAGGACTTGGACTTAAGATTTTAGAATTATCACACTGGGAATTAGTATGTCATGATTAACATGTTAAGGGCACTAATAGAAAGAGTAGACTTTATGGGAGACCAGCGTGTCAGGATGGCCGATTGGACAGAGGACCAGATGGTTGGATGGCATCACCGACTCAATGGACATGAGTTTGAGTAAACTCTGGGAGATGGTGAGGACAGGGAAGTCTGGCGTGCTGCAGTCCATGGGGTCATCAAGAGTAGGACATGATTGAGTGACTGAACAACAGCAACAGGGGAAGAATAGGTAATATAAGCAGAAAGATGGGAGCTCTCAGAAAGAATCAAAGAGAAAAATGCTAGAAATCCAGAACACTTGCAGCATGAAGAATGCCTTTGGTCTCATCAATAAACTGGACATGGTCGAGGAAAGATCAGTGAGCTTGAAACGTCTAACTACATTTGCATGTGCTTCGTAAGGGCCTTGGACCACTGTTGGAAATGGGCTTCCATCCTTGAGATCTGGCCCACACCGGCTGTTTGCCTCTCCACCCATCTGTAGCCTGACTGCGCTGGGGTGGCAGTGAGCTCTGCCCCAGTTAAGGCCTCGATCATTTGCTCAGAAATGAGCCCAGCTCTTAGCCCCCTGCCTTCTTTCCTCTGTCCAAAAGAATTTACTTTGATGATGCCAATATGGTTAACACAAAATAGAAATCAGCATTTTTCTGCATGAGAGAAACAGAAAACTTTTCAAAATCATTCCCTTCCATGGACATCCTTTTCTGGTGCGTCCTCTGATCTTTAAGGGGATCCAGAGGCCCTTTTGTGTCCTGAAGGAAGAATTATTATTATGTTGATGAGGTTTCCAGCTTTGATGTTCGACTACTATTAATCTTTGTTTCAAGCACAATCTTTTTGAGTGAACCAGGATGCAAAACCTGGCGGAGATACAGTGATGAGCTCGGGCCTTTTACCAGAATCAGAGTCAGGGTCAGAACAGTAAGCGTTTGTGAGGACACCTGAGCTCAGAGTTCCTGGCGTTGTAGCCTGCGTTCTTCTCTCGTCCTGAGACTGTCTGATATTGTTCACGTCCTTCGGCTTGAAACATCCTGAATCTTCCCACGAAGAGTCAAGTGTTCTGTTCTTAACCATTTCCTGGGGAGGATGACATGGATTCCAACCTATCACAATTCTTTCACTTAAAAAATATAATAGATCTCTGGATTTCAAAGAAATATAACTAGATTTTTACAGGTAGACATTCTGTCTCATAATATTCACTGCTAAGATTACATTTAATCTTATAAATATATTTTTAACCTCCTGGTCCATTTTTACCTTTATCTTGGTACTTATGAAACAAATAGAGTTTCATAGAAGCAAATATGTCTTTCTCAGTTCAGTTCAGTTCAGTCACTCAGGCATGTCCGATTCTTTGTGACCCCATGGACTGCAGCGCACCAGGCTTCCCTGTCCATCACCAACTCCTGGAGCTTGCTCAAACTCATGTCCATTGAGTCAGTAATGCCATCCAACCATCTTATCCCCTGTCGTCCCCTTCTCCTCCCACCTTCAATCTTACCCAGCATCAGGGGCTTTTCCAGTGAGTCAGTTCTTCACATCAGGTGGCCAGAGTATTAGAGATTCAACTTCAGCATCAGTCCTTCCAATGACTATTCAGGACTGATTTCCTTTAGAATGAATGGTTTGATCTCCTTGCAGTCCAAGGGACTCTAAGAGTCTTTCTATCTTTAGATGAATATGGAGGTATAAACATATGTTTAGAAAAATATAAAATGTACCCAACTGATTACTAAGTAGAAATTCCCTTGAAATCCTAAGGTTAAAAACCAAAGAACATAAAATATATTCATCAATAGAGAAATGTAAGCCCATTGCCAAATTTCCATTAGAACCAGTGGTATTATCCTTTTTTTATGGAGTTGGTGGGACAGTCTAAGTTGTGTGGGCTTATTAACATCCTATTCTTTCTATCATTTAAAAAGATAAAAAATAAGAGACAGAGGCTATTATTCTGGCCAGTAGCCTAAGTCCTTTATTTTTTTAATTAAACTTTTTATTTTGCACTGGAGCATAACTGATTAACAATGTTGTGACAGTTTCAAGTGGACACCAAAGGGACTCAGCCGTACATATACATGTATCCATTCTCCCCAGGCTCCCCTCCCATCCAGGCCCCTGCATGACATTGGGCAGAGTCCCCGTGCCATGCAGTAGGTCCTTGTTGGTTATCTCTTTTAAATATAGCAGTGGGTGCCTGTTTATCCCAAACCCCCTACTGTCCATTCCCCTGCCCCTCCCCACTGGCACCTGCAGGTTCATTCTCTGAGTCTGTTTCTTGGGGCTTCCCAGGTGGTACTAGTGGTAAAGAATCCACCTGTCAATGCAGGAGATGCAAGAGATATAGGTTCGATCTCTGGGTCGGGAAGATTCCCTGGAGAAGGAAGTGGCAACTCACTCCAGTATTCTTGCCTGGAAAAATCCCATGGACAGAAGAACCTGGTGGGCTACAGTCCATGAGGCTGAGATGAGTTGGACACGACTAAGTGACTGAGCACAAAATAGACAAACTTCTACCAGCAAGTCTGTATACACAGTGGATCACAGTTCCCACTGGACCAAATGCAGATTTGTAATGAAGTAGAATTTCATCGTCACCTTATAATCACAGTTTTCAGTTACTGGTAGGTGATTTTGTTGTATGTCCTCTGGCTCGTCTACGCAATTATCATATCTACGCCAGAGAGTAGTAAAATCATTCTTAATTTACAAACATAAGTCAGGTACTTTGTGGCCCTTTTATAAGGTTAATTAAGGTGTTTCCAACTAGAAATCTGAAAATCTTATCATAGGATGTGTCTCAGTTATGACGGAGTACAAAACTGAAATGCAGTGAAATGCATGTGCTCTGAAAGATTAATACATAGCGCTGGATTGGAGTTGGGAGACTTGTCCCAGTGGGGTTGCTTGGAGAAACACAGCTGGCAGCGCTGGGGTAAAGAGAGGACCATGGGGGTGGGGGGCCCAGAAGTGGGGCCCCCGCTGAGCAGTGTGAACTTTTATACAAGGAACTCGAAAGTTTTATATAGAAATTGGAATTTGAGATGAACATCCTTCGGGTCTAGGGAGGTTTGGAAGTCCTATGCAGGGAACGGAACTCAGCGCAGGCAGGAAATAAAGACATTTCCATATCTCGGAGAGGAGTGAAAGTCGCATGATATCCCTGTTGTGAAATTGTAGAGGAGAATGATCAAAAGCTTCGGAAAGGATTAAAAATGGGAGGGCAAAAGAGAGTGGTGTGAAATCGTAGCTTGTAAACACTGGCGAGTCAGAGCTGGAAGTGAACAGCTCATCCTTCTCCTTTGATGTAGCTTGCCTTTGTTACGTGGCTCCCAGTTGTCAGCCAAAAATATCCTCATTACCCGAAACCAGGGGACACTCACAGCTGAGAGGCTGCAAAACGTGGAAATCTTGGTGCGTCTCTCTAAATGCGCCCCCTTTTACTCTCCGCATGTATTTAGCATTTCTTTTCAGACAGATCGATCGTGGAAGCAATGTCTTTTTTTTGGCTAATGAAATAAAAGAGGCTATTTCATCTTCCTGGATAATTGCATGCATTTATGATAGTGATATCCACTAGTTATCTCGGGCCCCATTCTAGAGGGCTCACTTCGTGTGCAGGTGCTGAATTTCACACTGAAAGTGGCCGTGGTGTTTCCATGCCTTAGACCTTGTTAGGTGACTGTTCTGTACCTTTCTGGTGGCCTCATGTACAATAAAGATTTTAAAGCGTAGAGATTTCTCATAAAGAAATGTAACTGTTTATGAGCAATGTTTATGCTCATCTGAAAATAGTCTACAATATGTAGAATTAGGGCTTTCCTGGGGGCTCAATGGGTAGAGAATCCGTCTCCAATGCAGGAATCTCAGGAGATGCGGGTTCAGTTCCTGGGTGGGGAACGATCCCCTGGAGGAGTGCATGGTGACCCACTCCAGTATTCTTGCCTGGAAAATACCCTGGACAGAGGAGCCTGGCGGGCTACCGTCCATACGGTGGCAAAGAATTGGACGTGACTGAGCACCCCACTCCAGTACTCTTGCCTGGAGAATCCCATGGATGGAGGAGCCTGGTGGGCTGCAGTCCATGGGGTCGCTGGGAGTCGGACACGATTGAGCGACTTCACTTTCACTTTTCACTTTCATGCATTGGAGAAGGAAATGGCAACCGACTCCAGTGTTCTTGCCTTGAGAATCCCGGGGATGGGGGAGCCTGGTGGGCTGCCGTCTATGGGGTCGCACAGAGGGACACGGCTGAAGCGACTTAGCAGCAGCAGAGTACACATGTAGAATTAGCCCATTGTCGCTAGTCGGCTAACTAGCCTTCCTGTCTGTCAGTGCTGTACACAGGGTGTTTTATTAAGCAGTAACTGGTTTTCTTACTGTGTTTTGGAAGGCCTGTGTAGAACAGCACTTTCCAGTAGAAATTTCCTGGTGATGGAGACGCGCTTATGTGCACTCAGGACACTATGCAGGGGCCCTGGCTCCATGTGGCTCCTGAGCCCTCAGGGTGTGTGGCAAGTGCCATTGCGGAAGCGAATTTTTAACTCCATTCAACTTAAATTAAGTTGACTTTCTCTTTGAGTACATATGATCTGTGGCTATTGTGTCCAATCAAGTTACAACAGTGTGTTGCCTTCTTATGGCTCTTGGTGAGTGAGGCCAGACCCAGTGTGCTCTAAATCATGTTGATGATGCTTATTCCCAAGTGAATTGTCTCCCACTTCTAATGAAAGTATAGTGGTTAAGAATGGTTAAGATATCACGTCTTTGGGTAATGCTTTGTTGTAACTGAAAACAGGTGACATTCAAATGACAGAAGTAGATTTAAGCCATCATGGCTTTTTTATCTTTTAATTTCTAAAATTAGAATTTTTTTCTTTTTATTTTATTGAAATATAGTTGATGTACAATGTTGTGTTGGCTTCAGGTGTACAGCATAGATTCTTTTCCATTGTAAGTTATTACAAGATGTTGAGTATAGTTCCCTATGCTATACGTAGGTCCTCGTTGGTTATCTATTTAGATGTGGTGTAGATACACAGTGGACTATTACTCAGCCATAAAAAATGAACATTTGCAACAACATGGATGGACCTAGAGATTATACTAAATGAAATAAATCAGATTGAGAAAGATAAATATCCTATGATACCATTTATATGTGGAATCAGGGAAAAAATGATAGAAATTAACTTGTTTCCAAAACAGAAATAGATTCACAGACATAGAAAACAAACTTAAGGTTACCAAAGGGGAAACATAGTGGGATAAATGGGAATACAAGGATAGAAGGATAAATGGGATAAATGGGAATTTGAAATTAGCATATACATCCTACAGTATTTAAAGTGCAGAAAACTTATTCATTAGAATTTTTATCCCCATCCAAAAAAAAATGAAGAGCAATGTAAGCGATTTCTGCATTTTATATGGATTTTTGGTTCAGATCCAAAGAGTTGGGTCTGTTTGTCTTTAACACAAGTTGAAGAATTGTGAATTTTTAATGTGCACGTGATACCTTTTATAGAACTGGTTTTTTAATATAGTATTGTGGTTTGATTTCTTTCAGAATTTCTACAAAGAGATTGAAAGGGAAGAAATGTATATACGGTACGTAAGCATCAGGCTTCTCTACACCCTTGATCTGTTGATGATAATTGCTGTCTGTCAAATCCATGCTAAAAATATTTTATAATCATAGGGGTTTATCTTGTAGAAAATCATGAAGGCTGGAGTTTGAATTTGGTGGAGATCCTGGAAGTATTGTCAAGCCTAGGGCAGTGTGTCCAGGCTGATGTGGAGATTTGGGGGTGGAGGGGGTCATACATAGTCAGCTCAGAAGCAAATTATTGCGAAGGGTTTTTGTTCCTTTTGACTGACCCTTATAGCAAAAGGCACCACTACAAATTTTAGCGTTTCACAGAAAGCCATATGATCAAATGAGAAGTCTAGTTTTAACTTCATCAGAAATAGGACAATATTATACATTTTCATTCTTACCTGGATACCAAATTCTCAAGTTTTGTATTTTCTGCTGGAATTTTCTGCTTCACTTGCCTTTTTCTCTAGGATGTTGGACTATGATTGGACCCTCTCCATATTGGTCTCTTTTAGTGGCGGTGTCAAATTTTAGCAAGATTACCCCTTAGAAGACTAGAGTAATTACATGATCCACATAGCATTAGTGTTTAATGATGGATTAGTTACATTCAGCATGGTTTTCTTTCTCTCTCTCTTTTTTTTAAGTCTCTATTTATTTGTATAAAGAGTAAACAAAGTCATGATTTTCTAACTTTTGGTTTCTAAGACTTTTTAACTTTCTCCTTTAAAAGCAATACATGTGAATATAATAAACTTTGGGGAAAACAATTAGTTTCTTTTATCCAAATGTAGGTTACTTTGTATTAAAAAGCCTCCTTTTCTTTATGGCAGAAGAATTCTTTTGATCACATTCACTGTGATCACTGGAGCTCTTTATTCTTATGGATTTGTATTTTTATGGATTTTGTGTGTGTGTATTCAGACTCAATAGACATGTGAGAAATCGCAATGAAACATTGTGTCAGCTCATTTCAAATGTATGGAGAAAAGTCTAGAAAAGATGAGAAAGAATGAGAAAGCTTGAAGCACAATTGTGCCTTCTTGGGCCATCTTCAGCTTTGTCCTGAAAAGAGAATACTTAAATTTTTAAAAATATATCTATTTATTACTCCGGTTGATTTTTCTTAATGCTTTGTGTACCAGAAGCTTCCAAGGCATTATGTATTGTGAACTTTGTAAAAAGAAAGAATAGAGATGATTTACTGTTGAAGTAGAATTTTGCTGTTGCAGTTCTCAACACAAATTATTTTGTGACGCTTTCTGAATATACCTGTGTTTTATCATCTCAGGTATCTGTACAAGCTCTGTGACCTGCACAAGGAGTGTGATAACTACACTGAAGCCGCCTATACCTTGCTCCTCCATGCAAAGCTTCTGAAGGTCGTAAAGTTCACCATATACTTTTATGATTCTGTTGTTATGAATTATAAGATCACTTAATATTTGATTTTCCCATGACAAATTTTTAGTAAACCTGTAACAAGATTTTATGGATATTAACTCAAAGCAGTGACATTAACAAAGAGTTAGGAAGTACTTTGATTATAGATTTGACTCCACTGAATGCAAATTTGACAGGATGTCGGAACAAGTTATCACCGAGCATCTTAAATACCCATCATTAGTCTGTCAGCTTGCAGTGAGTTAGGGGCTCTCTGTTTCTTTATTCCTATCAACAGGACCCAGTAATGCTGGAGAGTGACATCAGTAAGAAGGAATTTCTGTGTTAGAACAGCTAAGAGGATGAGCCCACTGCTTGTAATCTTAGAAAACAGTGTAGGGACCAGATCTTGACTTCTCTCCCTGTGCTCCAAGGGCATCCATGGAGATCTCCTGTTGGTCTATCAGTGCTTGTTAGACCTCCTGCCTGACTCCTGGGTGTGTTGCTCCTGAGCATGAGTCTGTCTTGAGTGATCGTTTTGTTGTGTAGATAGCTGTGGACATTGGTGTGTGTGTGTTGCCATAATATATTCATGTTCTTCCCCATGTCCAGTTTCAGCCCAGTTAGTCTTACAGAGTGAACTCACAGTAAACAGCTGGGTGGATGTTTATATTGATGAATGGAAAGATGGAAGTATCGGTGGATGGAGGGATGTGTGGGTAGACAGATGGATGGCTGTGTGGATGGGTGGAAATGTGGATGAATGGTGGGACGAGTGAGTGGATGGATGGCTGTGTGGGTGGATGGCTCTCTGGGTGAGTAGTTGGATAAATGAGGAAATTTCTTTACAACTTCTAGTTTTATATTTTAAAACTTTAGCAAGTCACTAGATCATCTTTCCCATTATATCCTCATAAAAAATTGAAAAATTATAAACTAGATAAAGAGGAAGAGGTATGAGAATTAGAATTAAGTTGTGTCTCCATGTAAAGACTACTCATTCAAGAAATCCTGTGTCTAAACTCAAGCCAGTTCCCCCTTTTACCGTCTGAGCCACCAGACAAGCCTGAATGGAAGGAAACCGGCTGAGATTGTGCTAAAGATGCTCAGTGCCTGTTGGATGATGAGAGGAGCAAGGCAGAGGCCAAGTCAGGCAGCGAACCTCCAGCAAGAATCTCCCAGCCCCTGGTCCAGTCCTGAGCTCTCCAGTCGCTTGCGCGACACGTATAAAAAGAAGCTGGAGTGTGGAGATTTACCTCCACCTGAAAAAGAAGAGTCGATTCCAAACCAAGTGCAGTAAGACTCGCTTCGGTCTGAACCTCATCTCTAGTCATCCGTGGTAGCCCTGTGGTTTTGCACCACATAAAACTCTGCAGGGAACGTCGTTTCTGAAGCTAGGAATTCCAGCTGGGCCACTGCACACGAGCTGTCCCACTTTGAATTCTTACGGCTTTCATTTGTTAGAAACCCAAATTTTAGTAACAAGGCCATTTTGAAACTACAGAAATATTTCCTTTACACCAGGGAAATTAAAAAGGGGTTGACAAGCTGCTTGGGCACCCTTGCTCTCTCTCATCGTACATAAACTTTTCTGTGGTGTGTGAATGTATATGTGTGTGCAAAGTATCATTTATTTAATAATTACATTTATTGAACACAGTCGGGTTTTCCACACACGGTTCAAGGATGTTTCACAAACCAAATCAGTTGGCCCATTTCCATTATCTTTTTCACTGGGGTTTTGAATTTTCCAGTTAAATACACATAATTGCTCTCCATATCTTTTACATCATTACATTTTGCAATTTTTCCTAAATATGTTTTGATATTGCAGTAAATGTGAATTCATGCTGGTTAATCAGCACACTAAAGAACGTTACTTGTATCTTTATGAAAATTATTCACCATGATTGATATAGTCTTGTTCATGAAGTAAAAATCCTCAAATAGGATCTTCTATTTTGGTTAAGGCTATTTAAAAAAAAAGGCAATAAAAACATCAGCCTTTAGCCTTTAGCAATGAAGTTATTTCATCTTTATGTTTAAGGGGGAGTATACAGCATAACTCCTTTTGGTGTTTAAATTTTTTTAGGCGATTTTAAACTCCAAGGAAGTTATATGGCCTCTGAACTTTCTTAGTTATCTTATTGTAGTTACAGTTCAGAATCATGTGCAATTCTTCCACCCCTCAGAAAAGTCGAAATCTGGCCATGTGGTGAAAATGCCACACTCAGCAGAGTTTGTAACTCTGGGTTGTGGTTGGGTTATACATGTCTCATTTGAAGACGGAAAACACTGCAGTAGCCTAAAGGCTTCTCATTCTTACTTGACACCCCGGGACCTGGGGAGCCCTTCTGGCCCCATGCTCTGCACCCTGTCCCTTGGAGCCCTGGGGTCCAGCCTGGGGCACTCCTGGGGTGCTCCGGAGCCCCTCTGGCTTCCGGAAGGTAGGGGCAGTATGTGCTGTGAGAGCCAGCCTCTTAGGGAGCCCAGCGTGCTCCCGGGCCTCGCCTCACCATTTTTGCAGGCCTGTCCCTCGGGCCTTTCCCCCTGCCCCCATGGTTCCTGTCCATTTGTCATGCCGCCTAAAATGTGGCCCCATGGCTCGTCCCATTGCTCCATATGTGGCCTTACCAACCCTGAATCCAGTGCCCCCCAACTGGTGGGGTACTCTATCCCAATTGTGGTCCAGGCAGCCTGCAAGCTGCTGCTTTCTTGGCAGAATCCCCCATGTCTTCTCATAAGACCAGTTCAGACGTCACCTCCTGAGTTTAACCAATGAGCAAGCCCATCCTGATTCCTTACTCCAGGGAGCCTCCCCAGACCTCTTGTCCTTCCTCCTGCCCTTAGAAAGTGAAAGTGAAAGTCACTCAGTTGTGTCCAACTCTTTGTGACCCCATGGACTATACAGTCCATGGAATTCTCTAGGCCTGAACACCGGAGTGGGTAGTCCTTCCCTTCTCCATGGCATCTTCCCAACCCAGGGATCAAACTGGGGTCTCCTGCATTGCAGGCGGATTCTTTACCAACTAGGCTATCAGGGAAGCCCATAATGACCATGAGATGTTTCCTGCAGACTTACTCCTGGTGGTTCAGATAGTAAAGAATCTGCCTGCAACGCAGGAGATGCAGGAGACACAGGTTCAATCCCTGGGTTGGGAATATCTCCTGGAGAAGGGAAAGGCAACCCACTCCAGCATTCTTGCCTGGAGAATCCCATGGACAGCGGAGCCTGGCGGGCTACAGTCCATGGAGTCGCACAGAGTTGGACACGACTGAGCAACTCACACTTTCTTTTGCACTTTCATTGTGTACCACACCACTGTCGTCTGTAATGGCGCTCACCCGTGACCTGGAGCCTTGCACACTGCTGTTCTGTGCCTGACTCTTCACCACCCTGTGGACTATAGCTTGCCAGGCTCCTCTGTCCATGGTGGGATTCTTCAGGCAAGAATACTGCAGTGGGTTGCTATTTCCTCCTCCAGGGGATCTTTCCAACCCAGGGATCAAACTTGTGTCCCCTGCATTGGCAGGAGGATTTTTTACTGCTGAGCCACTCGGGAAGCCCATGCCTTGCGCATAGTAGGTCCCCACCAAATGGTGAAGTTTACTGAACTTTACATTCAGCGCCATGGATTTGTTGAGCATAAGTTCAGGAGTTTAGGTGTTAAATGACCTCGCCTTCACCTCCGCTCCTTGCTGAGACCTCTGTGCGTCCTTCCTTGGTACCCTAAGTCCTCTGCCACATCTGCAAACACCAGCTGAGCCCTGACTCATTGGGATCCACGTGCCTTCTGCTGTTGATTAAAAAACTTAGCAGCACAGGAGCCAGGCCAGTACCCGGGGAAGCCCCACTTGAGGCAGCCACAAATCACCCAGGGCCTCATTGGTTTCATCGGTTCCCAGGTTTCATCGGCAAGCTGACAGTTCCAGAACCTGCTGGGTTTCTCTTCTGTGTGAATCTCGACCAGCTTTGCCTTCCTCGCGTGTTTTCTCATCTTGAGGCCTCTGCACAGAGGTTCTGTCCTCAGTTCCAGGCCTGAAAGTCTGATGAGAGCCGCTCCAGCGGTCCCCGGAATCATGGCTGGAACACTGCCCTGAATTCAGGGCTTCCTGTGCAGTCTGAGTCCAGGGGAGGGAAAGGTCGCAGGGGCCGGGCCTCCCCAAGCACCACTCACGCTTTGCTTTTGCCTCAGTGGTCGGAGGACGTGTGCGCGGCCCACCTCACCCAGCGGGACGGGTACCAGGCGACGACCCAGGGGCAGCTGAAGGAGCGGCTCTACCAGGAGATCATCCACTACTTTGACAAAGGCAAGGTAAAAAAAAAAATGCAGCTTTTCTGTTGTTTTCTTTTTTCTGTGCACCTTCCTGCCATGTTGTAAACACATTTTTTTTAACACATGGTGTTTGTGGAACCAGAGATTTGTTTCAGATTGTGTATGTGAAGGCTTTGTGCATGGCCCTCCAGCCAGCGCTTCTAAGTAGAAATCCTACCAAAAAAAAAAAAAAAAAAAATCAATCACCCTTTTATAGATGCTCTGCTGAAAGTCACGACTGAGCACGAGGATTTTTATAATCCTTGCAGAGGACGCTGATATGGGGGAATTTGGGCCTCCCAGGGGGCGCTACTGGGTAAAGAACCCAGGGCAAGTGGCATCTCACTTGTGTATTCTTGCCTGGAGACTCCCATCCACAGAGAAGCCTGGCGGGCTAATGATTCACAGGGTCACAAAGAGTCGGTCGCGACTGAGCACATGCGCACTGGCTGTGTTACAGCTAATGCATTCCTTTGACAGTTTGAGTTTTTCTGTTGTCACTGAAACATTAATCCCGTGGCAAGACCAATGCTGCTCTCGTTGATGGCCTCTCTGTTAATTGGCTCAAACAAAATTATTTAACCGTTGACCTCTACTAAATGGAAACCTGCCATCATTTTAATCAGACAGCAATAGATCTCATCACTGTAGTTCATGTGATTCAGATCACTAGTAGCTATTTTTAAAAAGGTGGGAGGCTCCTTAGGTCTTCCTGGCACTTTCAATGCAAGGAGTGCAGGTTCAAGCCCTGGTTGGGGAACTAAGATCCCTTGTGCTGCAGCCAAGAAATTAATTAATTAATTAGCAGACACTTTAAGGGGGAAAAAAAGGCTGGGGGTGGTGGGTGCCTTCAGTTCAGAAGTTTGGGTTTGTTTTTTTTTTATTGAAGGATAATTGCTTTACAGAATTTTATTGTTTTCTGTCAAACCTCAACATGAATCAGCCATAGGTATACGAATATCCCCTCCCTTTTGAAGCTCCCTCCCATCTCCCACCCCATCCCACCCCTCTAGATTGATACAGAGCCCCTCTTTGAGTTTCCTGAGCCATACAGCAAATTCCCGTTGGCTATCTATTTTACACATGGTAATGTAAGTTTCCTTGTTACTCTCTCCATACAGCTCACACTCTCTTCCCATCTTCCCATGTCCATAAGTCTATTCTCTATGTCTGTTTCTCCATTGCTGCCCTGTAAATAAATTCTTCAGTACCATTTTTCTAGATTCCATATATATGTGTTAGAATATGATATTTATCTTTCTCTTTCTGACTCACTTCACTCTGTATAATAGATTCTAAGTTCATCCACCTCATCAGAACTGACTCAAATGCATTCCTTTTTATGGCAGAGTAATATTCCATCATGTATATGTACCACTGCTTCTTTATCCATTCATCTGTCGATGGATATCTAGGTTGCATCCATGTTCTAGCTATTGTAAATGGTGCTGCAATGAACAATGGGATGCTGCTGCTGCTAAGTCGCTTCAGTCGTGTCCGACTCTGTGCGACCCCAGAGACGGCAGCCCACCAGGCTCCCCCGTCCCTGGGATTCTCCAGGCAAGAACACCAGAGTGGGTTGCCATTTCCTTCTCCAATGCGTGAAAAGTGAAAGTGAAGTCGCTCAGTCATGTCCGACTCTTCGAGACCCCATTGACTGCAGCCTACCAGGCTCCTCTGTCCATGGGGTTTTCCAGGCAAGAGTACTGGAGTGGGGTGCCATCGCCTTCTCCAGAACAATGGGATACACGTGTCTTTTTTCAATTTTGGTTTCCTCAGGGTATAAAATCTTCCCCAAAGCAACTTCTAAGTTGATTCTGTGCTATCAGGACTCATAACTCATCTTAGTGGCTGAGTCGTTTCCGATTCTTTGTGACCCCATGGACTGTAGCCCACCAGGCTCCTCCATCCATGGGATGTCCTAGGCAAGAATACTGGATGGATTGCCATTTCCTTTTCCAGGGGATCTTCCCAACCCAGGCATTGAACCCAGGTCTCCTGCATTGCAGACAGATTCTTTACCGTCTGAGCCACCAGAGAAACCCCTTTAACTCGTCTTAGATACCTGCTTTATTTTTTTTTTTAACACTTTGAGACAAGTGAACAGGGAATTCCATGAAGCTACTTATATTCATTTCTTAGGACTATGGTAACATAGTCCTGCCCTCTGGGCACCTTTAAACCTCAGGACTCTATGCTCTTGCTGTTCTGGAAGCTACAGAGCTGCAGCTGGGTGTTAGCAGGGCCGTGCTCTCCAAGAGAGGACAGTGCAAGGGGTGAATCTGCTCCCTGCCTCCCTCTTGGTTTCTGGTGATGCCGGCAGTCCTTGGCTCGTAGACGTATCACTCAATTGCTGGCTCCTTATTCACAGGGAGTTTTCCCTCTATGTGTCTCCATATGTTCTTCTAAGAACATCGGTTTGGATTTAAGGCCCATGCGAACCAGTATGACTGCATCTTAATTTGATTACATCCAGAGACCCTTTTTCCATGTAAAGTCAGGTTCAAAGATCCCAGGGGTTGAGACTCAGCATGTCCTTTGAGGGGACACAGTTCTAACCCCCAGCAGCACCTGTATCAGAAAAGGATGACAGCTGCTCTGTCTGTGGCTGTCAACATAAACCACACCCTTTTAAAATGATCACGTGTGTTTTACTTGTTCCCCTCTGTCCTTGATACAGGATGGAAGTCAAAATATTCAGAATAGCATGGGGACTGACCAGAGGCCACTTGGAAATGGTCGGTGAATTATACTTGGTCCTGTAGAGAAGCAGAATATATTTCTTTGTAGAAATGAGATGCTTTCACAGTTAAAGCCAATTATTAAAATTGTATTAGCTTAGCCAGAGAAATGCAGTTTTTCAACAAACTACTAAAAAAATGTGGATCCGTTCATTTCCCCAGTGGCTTTCTGGCTTACAGTGTTCTAGAGATGGAGGGTGGTCAGGTGCTATGGAGCGGGCAGAACAGGAGGCGGGACCCTGCAGAGGCCTAGGAAGCCTGAGGGCCAGAGGCCACTGGGGCTGAAGGAAGGTGCGTCTCTACTGATGGCCCCTTGGGGCTCTCACGTTCTCTGCCAGCACTGACGTCTCCAATCGCATCTCAGCTCTCCTCATCCCCTCACTCTGCATCTTCTGGCTGCACCCCAGCTTCTGGGGCCTCAGCCATTGTAGACTTTCCTGCCTCTGCCCAGCAGGCCTCTGCTGCCCCTGCCTTTGGTCATTTCGTCCCATCTCCGCTTAATGTCACCTCTGCTCCAACGCCCATCATGCCCCCTTCTGTTCCTGTATAGCACTCACCACGATTTGCAATGATAGATGGGATACCAGCCAGTCCTAAGGGAAATCAACCCTGAATGCTCATTAGAAGGACTGTGGCTGAAGCTGAAGCTCCCATACTTTGGCCACCTGATGTGAAGAGCCAACTCATTGGAAAAGACTCTGATGCTGGGAAAGATTGAAGGCCGGAGAAGGGGGTGACAGAGGATGAGATTATTGGATGGCTTCACTGACTTGGTGGACACGAATCTGAGCAAACTACAGGAGACAGTGAATAACAGGGAAGCGTGGCATGCTACAGCCCCTGGGGTCATAAAGAGGCCGACAGGACCTAGCAGCTGAACAATAATTTGCACATAAGATTTCTTTAGTGAGTCTCCCAATAGACCATGAGCCCAAGAAGACACAGACCACACATATTAATCCTGCACATTAATCTAACTCTGAGACCGAGCTAGGCCTATAATGCAGGGGGCATTTGTTAGATGGACAAAGAAATCAATGAGAGAATAAATGAACGAACAAATGAGTGAATACTCAGCATTTAAGGATGATTTCTGGCAGATGCGGGATGGTCATGGCCGGTAAGACAGTTGGCCTTCAGTAAATAATACATTGAGGAGGCAAGTGAGTTTGCTTTTGTTTTAAGCCAGTGTAGCCTCATATTGGGGGCTTTTGTGGGAGCTCAACTGGTAAAGAATCCACCTGCCATGCAGGAGACCTTGGTTTGATTCCTGGGTTGGGAAGATCCCCTGGAGGAGGGCGTGGCAACCCACTCCAGTATTCTTACCTGGAGAATCCCCATGGACAGAGGAGCCTGGCGGGCTGCAGTCCATGGGGTCGGAGAGTCGGGCACGCCTGAGGGACTGAGCACAGCACAGCAGTCACCCCGGGCCAAGCACTGTGCTGGATGCTGCCCGGGCATTATGAGTCTCCATGGCAACGCAGGAAGGAAGGTACCACTGTACTTCAAATTGAATATGATGTTTAATATTATTGTTAATAACAATATCGATAAAATAATATAATAGACCCACAACCATAGGAAGCAGACTTAGGGGCTACCAAAAGGGAAAGGGTGGGCTACCATCCATGGGGTTGCAAAGAGTCGGACACAGCTGAGCGACTAAGCGCGGCACAGCCCAGCTTCATGTGGAGGGAAAAATGAGCACGTTCAGCCGAGAACAGTGGCTCTGAACCCAGACCCTCAGGAGACCTTTCAGGTAGACACTCCTGAGGCGGGGGGTGGATGAGACTGACATCAAGTGGGTCAAGGTCAGGGACACTGCTGGACACCATGGAAGGCAGGCAGCTCCCTGGGTGCAGAATCATCCAGCCCAGAATGTCCGTAGTACCCAGGCTGAGAAATCCTGGTTTTGGAAAAAGCCAGTTCAAGTGATAAAGCATTCTTGGCCAAAAGAGAGGGGCTGAAGGAATGTCCTCACATGCTCCTGTGTTTTGGAGGAGACAGAAAGATGGTTCTGGTAAAGTGAGCATTTGGCTTACCTGGAGTCAGGAAGGTTAACTTGATTCAACTTGTTCATCAAAGTTTAGGAGAATTGTCTTCATGGCAGCTGTTAGGGTTGTGTTGGCAAAAGCGATTGAAAAGTCACTTTTGAATACCCATAACTTCTCCAGGAGAGTATTTTTAAAAAAAACATTTACTCATCCATGTGAAGCTATCATGAGGGTGAGTGCAGGTGAGGGAGAAGATTTCATCAAACAAAATTTGAAGTACCTGGATGATGAGCTCCGAAGCAAAAAAATATAATCATTTTGGCATCAACAAGCATTCAATTTCCTGGGAACAAAAGAACAGGAGGAAGTTGCAATCATCCATCTTCTCTATCAGTTGGGATGGGCTGGAATCGGCTGGGGCCTCAACCTCTTGATGTCTCAGTGATGCTACCCAGCCCAGGTGGTTCACTCATGCTGCCTGCCTGTCCTCACTTCTGGGGACGCAGGTGAGCGCAGCCTCAAAGGGACAGTGAGTCCCTGCCTGGCCCCTGCAGGCTTAGCTCAGAAAAGACCCACGCGCCGTACTCTCGTGTTCTTTGTTTTTTGTCGTTTGGCTGTGCCAGGTCTCAGCTGCAGCACATGGGATCTCTGGTTGTGGCGTGTGAACTTGGTTGCAGCGGGTGGGATCTAGCCCCCTGAACAGGGATCCAGCCTGGGCCCCCTGCATTGAGAGCAGAGTCTTAGCCACTGGGCCATCAGGGAAGTCCTAGTGCTCATGCCATTGACTAAAGCAAATCACGTGAGCCTCAGCGGATGGGGAAGTATGCATGGGGGGAGCCGTGTAGCAGCACCTCCATATACCAGGTAAAGCGGGTAGATCGCCAGGACACTTAATCAGACGGGTGAGCCGGGGTTCTAACCAAGGGCTCTCAAGGCACAGGGAAATTACCTAAGTATGTGTATGTTCCAGAAAAGGCAGCATTCACTCTAATCCCTCAATTGCACACTTCCCGCAACTGGACATGTGAAAACAGAGCAATCTTCAGAACCTGGTAATGGGCCTTGAGCCCAGTTCCTCCATATGGAGTTTCTTTCTCGGGTTAGGGAGGGGTTGGGAACAACATGTCCCGGCTGGGCGGTGAGGGAAAAGGAGCACCAGAGAACCAGTGGCCACGATGCCCGAAATCCCAGCAGGCAAGAAGTCTGGGCAACGGGAGGTCACAGCAGAAGATAAAGTTCAGCATTTCCTGCCAGACACATTCATTTAAGAAATAAGAGCAAGACATGGTCGTATTATACCTGCCAGGTATGGGTATATGTGATGATTTGAGAAATAACACCCTCCATGACTTTTCTGGAATAAGACAGTGGCTGAGGTCATTGCTACAGATGAAGAACTTGACATCGGGAAGGACTGGATGCCTACGTTTCTGTTCTGCACATCCAGACTGAAATTCTTTTTTTTTTTTTTTAACATTTTTATTGAAATACAGATAATTTGCAATGTTGAGTTAGTTTCAGGTTAAGCAAAGCGATTCAGTTACACACACACACACACACACATATTCTTTTTTAGATTCTTTTACAATTTAGGCTATTACAAAATACTTCGTAGAGCTTTCTGTGCTGTACAGTAGGTCTCTGTTGGTTATCTGCTGCTGCTGCTGCTGCTGCTGCTAAGTCGATTCAGTCGTGTCCGACTCTGTGCGACCCCATAGACGGCAGCCCACCAGGCTTCCCCGTCCCTGGGATTCTCCAGGCAAGAACACTGGAGTGGGTTGCCATTTCTTTCTCCAATGCATGAAAGTGAAAAGTGAAAGTGCAGTCACTCAGTCGTGTCCGACTCTAGCGACCCCATGGACTGCGGCCCACCAGGCTCCTCCGTCCATGGGACTTTCCAGGCAAAAGTACTGGAGTGATTGGTTATGTACTAGATATATAATGGTGTGTATCTGTCAGTCCCAAACTCCTAATTTATCTGTTCTCAACCCCTCCCATCCCCTTTGGTAAACATAACTTTGTTTTCTATGTCTGTGCGTCTGTTTCTGTTGTGTAAATAAGTTCATTTGTAACATATTTTAGATTCCACCATATAAGTGATATCATATGACATTTGTCCTTATCTGACTTCACTTAGCATGATCATCTCTGGGACCATCCATGTTGCTGCAGAGGGCGTTATTTCATCCTTTTTTTATGGCTGAGCACTATTCCATTGGGTTTACATGCCACATCTTCCTTATCCATTTATCTGCCGATTCTTGGGGGAAAAATATCTCAAAATGGGTAATAGGTGGCAAGTGATTCAACCCACAGAAACTGGAAGGAAGGGACCCTCCCGGCCGAGGCGCCCCAGGGAGCCAGCTCTCCTACAATGGGGGAGGGACCCTGACCTGAGCTGTCAGCTCTGAGAGTCACGGGCGCCAAGCAGCCATTAACACTTGAAATATGCAACATGCACTGGATCCTAAGGCTCAGCATGAGAAAAGGATGCTGTTAGGAGCTGAACTGTGTCCCATGGAAATTCATGTGCAGGAGCCCTGACCTTCCTACCTCAGAATATGACTGTGTTGGAGGTGGGTTCTGATCCCAGGATGGCTGATCTCCTTATAGAAGAGGCGATCTGGACACAGACACACCGAGCAAGGACCCTGTGAGAATACGGCTGAGGATTTGCTTTACAAGCTGAGGAGAGAGGCTTCAGAGGAAACCAGCCTTCTGACAACTTGATTTCGGTTTCTAGGCTCCATAACAGGAAGGAAATAATATGTTTAAGGCACCCGATCTTTATCGTGTGTGTATGTGTGTGTGTGTATGAGTATGTGCTAAGTCGTGTCCTACTCTTTGCTGCAAATCTATGGGCCGTAGCCCACCAGGCTCCTGTGTCCATGGAATTCTCCATGCAAGAATACTGGAGTGGGTTGCCATCCCCTCCTGCAGGGGATCTTTCCGACCCAGGGATTGAATCCACGTCTCTGACATCTCCTGCACTGGCAGGCGGGTTCTTTACCACACACGCCACCTGAGTACTTTGTTACGGCAGCCTGTCAAATATCTCATGAATTTTGTGTTTTTGATTACGTGTTGAAATGGCAATATTCCAGCTATAGTGAATATTACTAAAATGAAGGCCACTTTTTAAAATGTGGCTACTAGAAAATCTAAAACTGCGTGTGTGTCTTGGCCGATGTTCCGTTGGATGGTGCTGCCCTGAGCCAGACTTTGCTACTGTTGGGGACGGTTTCTGCTAGTGCTTCCATCCACGGACTGTTGGAAAATCGATGCTTGCCTGCCCCTCCGCTTGGGGTCCTCACTGGCAGCGGCATTGCTCACGTGCCTGTTGAGATATAGTCCTTACCCTAAATGAATATTTGAAAAACTGAAATAAATCTAAAAGAAATAGACATTGACTTCATTGCTGATTCAAGAGCCACATTTGAATTTTCTCCTGCATTATACTGAAAACACAAGAATTTCTTTGGTTTGATTTTACACCTGTTAAAATTGCAATTCTGGTTTAAAACCATATATTCAGCTCAGTGGTTAAAGAATCTGCCAATTCAGGAGACGTAGGTTCCATCCCTGGGTCAGGAAGATCCCCTGGAGAAGGAAATGGCAACCCACTCCAGTATTCCTGCCTGGAAAATCCCATGGACAGAGGAGCCTGGTGGGCTACAGTCCATGGGGTTGCAAAAAAGTTGGACACAACTTAGCAGCTGCAAAAAACAATAATTCAGGCGAGAGGCCTTCATACTACAGTTGAACTTGAAGCCTAGAAATGGCTGGGGACCATGCGATTGTAGAATAAATGGTATCTGAACCTGGCAAAGCTGTGACTGGGGCATCGTGCCATTGATACAGGCTGTCCCCTTAGGTGGTTAAGGAAACCTTCACTCTGTCCTTAGTAGGGGGGAACCTTACTCATCCTAGAGCTCATTTTCAGTGACTGTTTTCAACATTCAGCTTCCTAGGGGGAGGAGGGATTTACAGAATCCAGTGCAGATTTGTGTCCTGGGAACTGTGCTCACAGGCCCTTAAAGGAGCTGGTGCCCGTCGGACCTCTCAGACATCGGACACCAGCATCTGCGGGGAAAGTCCAGGGCACCAGCACAGGACTGGGGTCGGATTATATTCAAAGTCTCCCCAGCTCTGTGCTCAGAAAGCAGCAACGCTGAATGGATTTTCTGCTCCATTATATTGGACCCTCCAGCTTTTGAATTAGGCTCTGTTATCTTTCTGTATTTCTTCTGCACAAAAATCACTCTTTTATTTTTGCTTTTCCATCGTTTAAAAGTTTTGAATGTCCTTCAGCCCAGCTCTTGGTCTTTTCATCTTTTTCTTTCTCACCAAAAAAAAAAAAAGAAAGAAATGTCATTTCCATTTGTTTTCCGTTTCATTCTTCTGCCCTTATTCCTTCCCGGGCTGATAATTAGCCCTCACTCCTTTTCTGTTCTCGTTTCACCACCCGTTTGAGCCCCTCCAGAAAGCCCGCCACCAGATATTATCGCGGCATTTGAGCGTTCTGTTCCGAAGATGCTCTGAGTTGTCTGTCCTATTGTGTGTGGTTGAGGCCTAGTAATTTTCAATAAAGCTCTTAATCCAAGTACTTCACTGAAAATTACCAGGCTTCTCTATGGAGGGCGCGTTGAAAATAGAAGCCCTGCTCTCAGGGAAATGGAGTCAGAGTGAGGGAGGCGGTGAACCTGATGTTCACCACCTCAAAAACCGGGAACCAGCCTGGCATTGGCAAAGGGGGCTCGTGGCTGACGGCCCACGTGGTGTCTGAAGCTCTGGGACTATTTTCGACTGGAGCTCTGTCTTCTCTTCCCTTAAAATAACCTCGCCTTGACGAAGTTTGCACTTTGCCTTGTGCCCAAGTCAAAAAAAAAAAAAAAAAAAAGGCGGCATCCTACATCATCCCGTGAACTAAAAATAGGGGTTTGGAAGCAAGTTTCCACTTTTAGTGAAATGGCTGGGTTGCTTTTCTGAGTATTGGGGCTGACATTTTCTCACCCTCTGAGTTTCCTTTTTGAAAGCACAGTTGTCAGTCAGAGGAATTACAGGTACGAGCATCCCATCACCCTCTTTCTTGGTATAGTCTCAGCATTTCCAGAATTTTTGGAAATCCTGATATTTGCCAGAATCTGTTCAATTAGCAAGAATCTGGCTGGAGTGAGCATAGAGATCGTGTGTTAATTATGACTGGGCTCCCAGAAAAGAACCGTTTGTGATCAGCACAGAGAAAATCGAAGTTTGGACTTGGTATCAACCCTGCTCCCCCCATCTCCCCACCCTGCACGACCCCTCACTTGTGTTTCTGCAACCCAGTCTCCTGGGTGCCAGGTGCCACCTGCCTGCCTGAACTTGGGGAGGCCAAAGGCCTGCCTCGAGCTGAGAAGTCTAGAACCAAGGCTAGTGGATGAGCAGGCAAATAGCAAAACCCGCCCTCTGACTGTTGCACTGCGGGTTCAGAGTCTACCAACCTAACAGGTATGGGAGTGATTCGCCCTCCTGAGGAGAAAGGGCAGACTTCATTAGAAGGTGACTTGTAAACCATGTCTTGAGCTTCCCTGGTGGCCCAGTGGTAAATAATCCACCTACAATGCAGGAGTCACAGGAGACGCAGATTCGATTCCTGGGTTGGAAAGACCTCCTGGAGGAGGGTATGACAACCCACTCCAGTATTCTTGCCTGGAGAACCCCATGGACAGAGAAGCCTGGCAGTCAGACATGACTGAAGCTACTTAGCACACATCACAAGTTGGGTCTTGGAGAAAGAGATGAAGCTTGCAAGGTGATAGCTGGGAGGAGCTGGGATTCTGAAGAGTGGGGGATGGGCAGGGATTCCAAAGAGTGGGAACCATATTGATCCAGGCCAGGGCTTCTGAAGCCAGTCTGTCTATCAGCGGGGTGAGGAGGGGGTCCTGGGAGACACAGATGCAGAGAACTTGGGAGCCAGTCTGTCCACGGCCTTGCATGTCTCCTAAAGATTTGACTTACTCCATAGTCACGAAGCGGGCTTCCCAGGTGACACTAGTGGTAAAGAGCCCGCCTGCCAACGCGGGAGACGTAAAAGACACGGGTTCAGTCACTGGGCCGGGAAGATCTGTGGGAGAAGGGCATGGCAACCACTCCACTTTTCTTGCCTGGAGAACTCCACGGACAGAGGAGCCTGGCAGGCTATAGTCCACAGGGTCGCAGAGAGCTGGACATGACTGAAGCGACTAAGCATGCACGCACATAGACCCAAGGAGCCAGTGAGATTTTATGCACATAAGCAAGGTTGCCTTTACTGTCCCCCTTTCAGGGAGTGATTTGGGCTCACAGTGGCAGAAGCCCGGTGGGTGTGGGCTGGGGCAGGGGTCCAGGCACGGGATGTGGGGGCAGTGGGGACTAGGAGAGGCAGGAGACAGCTCCAGAGGCTTGAAGTCAGCTGATTGCACAGAGTCTCTCATATGGGGTCAGTGTCAGATGTGTGCATGCCCGGAGGAGCTGGGTACCCAGCACGGCTCAGAGGCCTGAGCACAAGCCTCCCGTGGCTGCAGAGCTGACAGGGGAGCAACTTCCAATCAGTCCGGGGAGGTCTGACTCCCTTCCAGGCAGCTCCGGCAGCTCTGAGTGTTTCGGCTCCTCTCCTTTACGTGGGAATTCTTGGTCAAAGTCATTGATTTTCTAGCTGGCGGTCCCCAGGCTGTGTGGGACATCTCTGGCCTCCACTCAGCCGGTCACACTCTTGGCCGTGGGTCTGTATCAGTCCCTCCAGTCCAGGAACGGCTGTCTGTGCTCCTGTCCAAGGCTGCTCCCACCCCCCAGGCCCCAGACCCCCAGGCCCATCCAGGACATCACTTGGCCCATCTGTCTTCTTCCCACTGGCCGCACTGTTTTCCTCCCTACTGGTTAATACATACTCGCCTGCTAAGTTGCTTCAGTTGTGTCTGACTCTTTGCAACTCTATGGACTGTAGCCCACCAAAGTCCTCCACCCGTGAGATTCTCCAGGCAAGAATACTGGAGTGGCTTGCCATGCCCTCCTCCAGGGGATCTTCCTGACCCAGGGATCAAACCCACGTCTCCTGCATTGGCTGGCAGGTTCTTTACCACTAGCGCCACCTCGGAAGCCCACATACTCGCCTACAACCATGCTATTATTTCCCCATCTTTTAAAAAAGTTCTCTATCATTCTAACTGCCCTCTCCAGCTACTGCCTGTTTCTTTTCTTCCTCAAATCCTCCTCCAAGAACTGTCTGTACCCCTCCTTATGCTCTCTGAACCCACCCCCGTCACAGGTGCCCAGTAATTACTGCAGAGTGAGCGGTGAGTGGCAGAGTGGGTCCATTCTCCTGAGCAAACCACCAAGCAAAATGCAACTATCTCTTTCAGTGCCTGGTTTAGGCTTTCTAAGGGCTTGCAGAACTACGAAGGTCCTTTATTAAAGAAAAGGGCAAAAAATCTCTTTGTTTTTAAAAAAAAAAACAAACTGTTCGTTTCCTATTTTCCTCCCAGGGGCATTAAAACTGAGCAAATCATTTTCCATTTAGATTAATAAAGACTTGCTGTGGGGCAAAGAGGAACATGCTTTTGAGGAGCAGTAATTCCTGAGTACGTGACAGTCCCAGAAGGCAGGATTCATCTTCGAGTCAGTGTGAGAAGCCTCCCATCAAGGTTTCTTAAGTCTGGCCCGAGTCCCAGATCCCGCTGTGTGTCCTGCCCTACTGGAGGGCAGGCAGCCCATCCAGCCACCTTTCTCAGGCGGCTGGTGCAGTGATGTGTGTGCTGTCAGAGAGCGTGGTGTCATTAAGTGAAACCAGGCAGCTTTGGAGTAGTCCACAGTGAAGGCTCCATTGCAGGGGTGGGGGTGGTGATGCTGGACCTCAGAAACGTCTTCAGAAAGTGTCCAGCCTTTGCTCAGATCAGTGGAAACCAAGGGAGACCAGCAGAAGACCCAGGATGGGGCGTGGCTCAGGGAGAGAAGGAGAGGCTGAGAGAGAGGGGAGGAGCCCACAAGGCGTCTCCATTCTGTAAAGGAGAGGACTTGCAGGACCCTCTCCCTGCTGGACCACACGCCTCAGAGCCGCCATGGAGACACATCTTTCCCGAGGACTCCAGCCCCTCACCCTCGGGGGACTGGGAAGAGATGCTCACTCAGTCACTCCTGCAGTGAAGCCCTCAATCACCAGGATGGAAGGCTACTTCCGGGCCACCCTGGCCCCCTCGCTGCTGATGACCCTAAACTAGTTCTCTGGAATCCCACAGTGTTGAATCTACATCCCTTTACATGTCAGAGACCTGTGCAGGACCCTGGAAAATTAGAAGGTGCTAGAATATGATTCGTTTCCCAACAACCACCCAGAAAACTAGGTGAGTTTTAGAGTGACTGAAATTCAAGCATCCCATGAAACGTCTTGACTGGTGATTGGCTCACAGCTAGTTAGTGATTTCGCTCAGAGCTGCCCATCAGTATCCTCGTGGGTCATGGCCAGGCTGTACTTTCCTTAAGGGGGCTGTTGTGCAGGCTGCCATCTCACCTTGAACCTGTTGCTACTCCCTGACCCGGTGAGATCAGTGTTGTCTCCCTGCCCAACTGGTCACTCGTCAACCTCACAGTTTGGTCAAAGCAACTGCCAATATGCTCTCTGTGGCCAGTTCTAATGAATAAGTTTCATCAGGGAGAAAAAGGATTTTCTGTTCATGAAACTTGCAGAAATGAAACTTGGAGAGGTTCCGAAGTAAAAGGTGATCATCTCAAGAGAATATAGCCAGAGGTCATCTGATGAAAACGGGGAGTGGGGAGGGTGTGCTCCACGTTGCAAGGCCAAGGACACTATGAAACGGATTCCAGACTTCAAATCAGAACACGAAGCTGAGCACTGATAGGATGCTTTTTTCATTTGCGGCCGTGGTGACCCTCATCGACCTATGGCACGTCTAAGAACAGGGCCTGGGCAGGATGTTCAATCACACAGGTTAAAGCGACTCTTCTACCAAGATAATCTAAATCTCCGTTATATGAAATCTGTTTTCTCTCTGGCACAGAAATATTTTCCAAGGTATTCACATGGGAAATATGAATGACCCACACTCTGTGGAGCCCTAGCCAAGTAAAAGTAGAAGCAGATCACCTTAACGCAGGAGGCTTTAAAACAAGCAGGGGTGGGGAAGAGGAATATACGTTTATAGAAAATCTGACAAAGAGCACAACCATGTGACCCCTGAGTGAGTTGGATATTTACTCAAGACTTGCATCTGTGCTGCGTGGCTCAGATGGGAAAGAATCTGTCTGCAATGCAGGAGGCGTGGGTTTGACCCTTGGGTTGAGAAGATACCCTGGAGAAGGGAATGGCAACCACTCCAGGACTCTTTCCTGGAAAATTCCATGGACAGAGGAGCCTGGCGGGTTACAGTCCGTGGGTTGCAAAGAGCCAGACATGACTGAGCAACGTTCTCTTTTTCCACTTGTATTTCTTTAAAAAAACAATTACTTTTGCTAGGTATCTAAAGCAGCTCCTCTGTCTAGAAACAGATTAAGCAGTGAATTAGAAGCCCTAAGACTGTAGGCAGCTAAGGGAGTGGTGTATTCGCCACTGAGTGAGAACTTCAACTAGAGGTAATGATTTCTTTGAAATGGAAATGTACTGAGGGAGGAATTGGTCACTGGAGCTTAAAAGAAACATAAAAAGTGGAGAAGCTCCCTCTTCTGAGAGACGGAGGCTGGGACTCTGGCAAAGGACCTGAGCTCGCTGGAGCAGCAGCTGGAGACATTCAGAGGGTGCAGACATTCGGAGGGTGAGAGCTTCGGCAGGATGGAGGAGCCAGGAGAGGCTTCCTGGGGAGAGAAGCATGTGGTCCTCCAAAGAGCATCTCAGCCACTTTCTCTCTCTCCTAGCTGCTGGTCCTATCTCTGAAATCTTTCTCTCCTTTGAGCTTATCTTTATGATGTCTTTCAAAGTATTAAAATACAATTTCGGAATAGCTTTTTTCTCATCAAAAATAGCAGATGGTGTCTTTAAGCAGCAGCTGTGTAAAGAGTATTTTAAGTCTATTGGGTGATTCAGTAATAAGTAAGGCCCTCGACTGGGTGGTTCTGCCAAGAAAAGGCAAAGACTGGCAGGCAGGTGAGGATTCAGCGCCAAGGGTACGCCAGGTGTGGGACCAGCTCCCTGTGTTCCGAGTGAAAGCCTGGAGTTAAGGACTAGCTTAGCATCCTTGAAAACCTATTCCAGGAGGAGGGGGTGGAGGGCAGCTGGAAGGGCTGGCGGATGGTCATTGTTACGGGCTGAATGCTTGCATTCCTGCAAAAGTCATATGTTGAACAACCCTGACCTCCTGCCCCCTGTGATGATATACCCATGTGATATGTTTAGATTGGGTCATAATGAGGGTGGGACCCCCATGATGGGATTAGTACCCTTTTGAGGAGAGGAAGGAGATCTTGCTTAAGGCCATACAAGCATGCAGTGAGAAGGCGACTGTCTGAGAGTCAGGAGAACCCTCACCAAGACCCGAATCTGCCTGCACCTTGAGCTTGAACTTCCCAGCCTCCAGAACTGTGAGAGGATAGTGTCTGTTTTGTGGGATTTTGTTACAGCAGCTCCAACTAAGATGGTCATCGAGAGCAGGAACTTTGGAAAATGATGAGTCTACCCCACTTTCTGCCCTTGGGCAGGCAGCTTGCCTGTCCAACCCCCAGCTTCCTTATCTGCAAAACAGGTGTAATAATAACACCCACCTGACGCGACACTTTAATGAGACGATGCAGGTGGCATCTTGCTGGACAAAGAGTAAGCTGGAAATGACTTGCCTTCATGATTGGTGCTACTAACTTATGGGGATACTCCCAGTGGAGAAGTGGGCAGTTCATGTCTAGGGACCCAGTATGTGAGGTGGTCTGACGCTTTGCTAATTCTAAGTCCGTAGTTGTCATTTTTAATACTCAAAGGTTTGAAAGAGGGGAATCCTGGGTCCTTGTGATAGTACAGAGAAGGGTGGGTGGCATCCAGGAAGGCTTCCTGGAGGAGACAGTCCCTCTGAATTTTCCTGTTCTCAAGTAGACCACTGTATTTTATTTCCTTCTCCCACCCAAATAAGGGAAATTCAGGCTCACCACATGTGTCAATAAATTAGTCTACATGTGTCAAAAGTTTATCAGCATTTTAATAAATGTTACCTGATTAGGAAACCCACTTTTAAACTATTATCATTCAAAATTCTCCTTTTCAAAATGATGGCAGGTTTTACATTTGCAGGTTCGGTTCAGTTCAGTCGCTCAGTCGTGTCCGACTCTTTGTGATCCCAGGGACTGCAGCATGCCAGGCTTTCCTGTCCATCACCAATTCCTGGAGTTTACTCAAACTCATGTCCATCCAGTCGGTGATGCCATCCAACCATCTCATCCTTTGTCGTCCCCTTCTCCTCCCACCTTCAATCTTTCCCAGCATCAGGGTCTTTTCAAATGAGTCAGTTCTTCTCATCAGGTGGCCAAAGTATTGGAGTTTCAGCTTCAACATCAGTCCTTCCAATGAATATTCAAGACTGATTTCCTTTAGGATGGACTGGCTGGATCTCCTTGCAGTCCAAGGGACTCTCAAGAGTCTTTTCCAACACCACAGTTCAGAAGCATCAATTCTTCAGAGCTCAGCTTTCTTTATAGTCCAACTCTCATATCCATACCTGACTACTAGAAAAACCATATCTTTGAGTAGATGGACCTTTGTTGGCAAAGTAATGTCTCTGCTTTTTAATATGCTGTCTAGGTTGGTCATAGCTGTTCTTCCAAGGAGCAAGTGTCTTTTAATTTCATGGCTGCAGTCACCATCTGCAGTGATTTTGGAGCCCCCCAAAATAAAATCTCTCATTGTTTCCCCATCTATTTGCCATGAAGTGATGGGACTGGATGCCATGATCTTACTTTTTTGAATGGTATCTGCCCATATAACATGAAATTCTTACAAGCCTTAAATCCAAGTTGAAATAGATCCTTGTCCTTCTGACCACTGACACAGAGCTCTTTTAAGTGGGATGATTTGGGAAAGTACCAAAATCTGGTCCTCGGTTTCTGCACAAACACTGCTCTCAAACTCGCCCTGCGGTTTCCCTGCTGGGCTCCACGGCTGCCCTGACAGATGGGCTTCAGAGGCCGGCCTGCAGAGGGGCAGGACCGGCCGGCTGGCTGCTCTGACCAGGGGCAGCAGCCAGTGTGATTGATGAGCCAGTAGCTGACTGGTCTGGCCAACCAGGCCCAAGCCAGAGGACACGAGCCTGTAGAAAAGATCTGTATTTTTCCAGCGTCTTCAGGTTAAGCAGGCGTGTTTCCAGCTTGTTGCATCGTGAACGGCGCTGTTGCTGTTTCCCTCTCTGACCGCGTGATTCAGGTTTGCGTTTCTCTTGCCCTGTTTTTCTCTCTTCCCTCACAGATGTGGGAGGAGGCCATCGCCCTGGGCAAGGAGCTGGCAGAACAGTATGAGAACGAAATGTTTGATTATGAACAGCTCAGCGAATTGCTGGTAGGTCTTCCTTTCCTTCTCTTTGAAAAAAAATAAGCAATCTCAACTTGTTCTTCTCAAAGTTTTCCCTTCCCTTCTTCTTCTTCTTCTTTTTTAATGCAACAGCCATTTATTTTATATTCATTTCTTTGGCCTCCCTGAGCGACGTTCAAGATCTTAGTTCCCCGACCAGGGTTGGAACTCATGCCCTCTGCAGTGGAAGCATGGACATGTCCTCACCACTGGACCGCCAGGAAAGTCCCTCTTTTCCTTTTAACATTGGGATTCTCCTTCATTTGTCCAGGAGGACAGTTTTGATTTCTTTGCTGGTTGATTCTGGCTCAGCAGCATTCCCCACTGAGCTTTCGTCATCAAACTCGAAGATGCCTCTGAAGGATGTGCGTGTGAAAACCACTGAGCCCAGGTGTCTAGTGGTCTGGATGCTCAGAGGTCTCCAGGAGGCTCCAGTGGTTTCAACTCTGAGCCCGTCTCCATGAAGGACTGATGGAGGGTGGCCCAACCCTTTGTCCTTCCATAGAACCTACCAGTTTCTAATTACTGCTTTCTCTGCTGAATCATTTTTGTATCCAGCAGATCGACTTAATGATGTTTTAATGTGTACCATGAATGTGGAACAGAACTCTCCCCTTTTAAATCCTTTTTTAATGTATCCCATTATCTGACCGATACCATGTTTTAAAAATACTAAAGACCAGACATTGAATCAGGATAAAAGCCATCTCTCTGGCACTTCTTTGGTGATGAAAACACCTGTAAATCACAACCGGTTGCTGAATTTGGCTTTCTGGTCAGATTCGCCTGCTGAATGCCGGGCGATGAATGAAAAGTACTGTCATAGCTTAGCGGTGAGATTAAATTCCGCGCCTGCATCAGTGCTCCCCCACCTTCTCCCCCTCCCACCCCCTAGAATTGGCAAAGCTGGAAGAATCCAGACACACAAATTCTCAGATACTCCATTCAAACCTGAAATGCGTTTCTTCTCTTCTTTTCAGAAAAAACAGGCTCAGTTTTATGAAAACATCGTCAAGGTGATACGTCCCAAGCCTGACTACTTTGCCGTCGGTTACTACGGACAAGGATTCCCCACCTTCCTCCGGGTAACTCTGGGCTCTGTCTGGACTGGGTTACCATTGCTCCCTGGGCAGCCAGCGCCTGCTCTTTCCAAGGAAGGATTTGGTTTGCCTCTCAAGTGCGTCTCTCAGTGAAGTCGCTCAGTCGTGTCCGACTCTTTGCAACCCACGACTGCAGCCCACCAGGCTCCTCTGTCCATGGGATTTTCCAGGCAAGGATACTGGAGTGGTTTGTCATTTCCTCTTCCAGGGGATCTTCCTGACCCGGGGATCGAACCCGGGTCTCCTGCACCGCAGGCAGATTCTTTACCGACTGAGCTACCAGGGAAGCGAGTCTGCATTGTTTTCATACCTCTGTACTTGCCTCAGGTTGCCAGAGAGGGGCTGATAATGTTTTTTCATTGAATATAAGCATTCCATCTCTCTTTTCCTAAAGAGAACTCTTCGTCAGAGATTTATGTATATTTTAAAAATTATAGTAAGAAATGCATAACATAGGCCTCCCTGGTGGTCAGTGGTCAGGAATCCACCTGCCAGTGTAGGAGACATGGACTCGATCCCTGGGTTAGGAAGATCCCCTGGAGGAGGAAATGACAACCCATTCCAGTATTCTTGTCTGGAGAATCCCATGGACAAAGGAGCCTGATGGGCTATAGTCCATGGGGTCACAAAGAGTCAGACACGACTGAGCAACTCAAGAACAGCAATGCATAGCATGGAAGTTACCATCTTCACTGTCTTTAAGTGTACAGTTCAGTGGCGTTAAATATATTTACCCTGTTGTACAACTGTTCCCACCACCCATTTCCAGATTATTTTCATCTTCCGAAACTGGAACTCCAATCCCAGTAAACAATAATTTCCCCTTCTCTTCTCCCCACCCACCCCAGACCTTACTTTCTGTCTCAGAATTTACTTGATTCTACAGACCTTTCAAGGCTGATCCACAAGGTAGTGTGTATCAAAACTTCATTCCTTGTCGTGGAAGAGTAATATCCCCTCATGTCAATGTACCACATTTTGTTTATCCATTCGTCCTTGGCAGACTTTGTCTGGGTTAACATGAATAATGCTGCTCTGAACGTATGTAGTTTTGTTTCTTGTTTTAGCTGTGTGGCTTGTGGGATCTTGGATCCTCAACCAGGAATCGAACCTGGGTCCTTAGCAGTGAGAGTACAGAGCCCTAACCCTTGGATCGCCAGGGAATTTCCAAGCATGCATATTTTAAAGTATATGAGAAACTGGCCATGAATTTCCAGTGCTGGAAACTCGGACTCACCCTCCATCCCTGAGACAAGCATGTTCTCTTTGACACGACTGAAGAAACAGTATGATCATCAGTCAAATCACCCAATAATCTTTAGGCCAGAAATCTTGTAAATAAATGCTGCCTAGCCTGCTAATACAGTTGTTTGGTGGTGGTGGCTTAGTCACTGAGTTGTGTATGACTCTCTGTGACCCCATGGATGGTAGACCCGCACCCCCCGCCCCACCAGACGCCCCTGTCCATGGGATTCCACAGGCCAAAATGCTGGAGAGGGTTGCCATTTCCATCTCTAGGGGATCTTTGCAACCCAGGGATGGAAACAGTGTCTCAAATAGAAAAAAAAGAAGAAAAAAATAGCCCAATAGAATTGTTTGCTGCTGCTGCTGCTAAGTCGCTTCAGTCATGTCCGACTCTGCGATCCCATAGACGGCAGCCTACCAGGCTCTCCCGTCCCTGGGATTCTCCAGGCAAGAACACTGGAGTGGGTTGCCATTTCCTTCTCCAATGCATGAAAGTGAAAAGTGAAAGTGAAGTTTCTCAGTCATGTCCGACTCTTCAAGACCCCATGGACTGCAGCCTACCAGGCTCCTCTGCCCATGGGATTTTCCAGGCAAGAGTAATAGAGTGGGGTGCCATTGCCTTCTCCAAATATAACTGTTTAGAGTTTCTCAAAAATTCTTTCTTGGATGCCATTGACCATGTCTGCCTGTCATTTCTTACAATCTTCGATCTTTTTTTTTTTTTAATGGCACCTGGTTTTCTGTTTTCCTTGGAGCCCATGCATGATCCTTCTGGTTTTAGGGAAGCAGGCACTGTACCCAGGGCACACCTGTCTGGGGCAGGCAGGTCTCCCAGATGTCTGGGGCAGGCAGATCCAGCTGGGAGACTCTCCCAGCCTCAAAGGTGTGTTTCTTTGGCCCCAGCGTTTCCGAACCCCCAGGCATCCCTGAGGGTATAAGACATCCCTTCACACTGCCACCAGCAAAAGGGACTTACTTGCTGAAGACCTGTCATTCTTTATAGAAATGTCAGCAGGTGACCCTTGCAGAACTGACGTGCTCCAGGAGGTGACCTGTCAGTTGTTCCATACACAGAGGGTCCTGACTGGGTGCCAGGGGCATCTGGACTGTCCCTGTCACTACCTTTCAGTCTCTCCTTGACCCCGAAGTCTTGGTCATGCAGCTCTGGCCATGAACACCAAAGAGAGTGGTTGATCAGAAACTCAGATTCTGGAGAAAGTCCTCCCTTCCAAAGAATGAATAAAGGATGTTTGGTTATAGCCCTGAATTAAGGAAGATTTCGACATTAAGTTAAAAGACAATCTTTAATTAATTTAATTAATAAGGCTTTAATTAAGGTGTGTGAATCTGTACATACACCTCTGTGTGTGTGTCTAAGAAAGATTGAGAGGGAGAGACAAGCCCTGCATCACGCTGAGCTGGGTGGTGCTGGGCGTGGGGTGTGTGCTATCCTCTGTGGATACTGCTAGGATTTAAGGCCACCACGCTCTGTCCCGGCGTCCTGTCCTGGCAACCCTGTGGGCTGAGCATCTCTCGGTCCCCGAGCCAGCTGATGCCAGGGATTTCCTGGGAGGGCACACGAGACCCACGCTCCAAGGACCACACTGGGTCACCTGCCCGTCGAAAGGACAATGCAAAGCAGGAATAACTAGCTTAAAGGGCTTGATTAATATTGAGCTGGCTTTCCCGCCACACCTGGCTGGTTTTGTGGGGCTATAGCAATATATTTATTATACTTCACAGGCTACCTATCCGGGGTCGATCTGACAATGACATTGGCAATTCCAAGAAAGGGGGCAGGATATTTGTCTGCTTCAGGTGGCGCTGGGGGCACAGCCTCGGAGGACTGACTCGCTGGCCCTCCCCTTTGTGTTTCTTTCAGAACTGATCACATGTGGAGCTTTTTGCATTTATATTAATATTTATGGTTCTTACAAGGAATAAATATCTTTGACTATACCTACACTCCCCTCCTCCTTTCAGGCTTGAAGGGACCACTTCAGAATGCAAAGTAATTGATGTTTCTAGAAAATGTTATTAGTGTTTCCATCTATAACTCACTAGTGTTTTTCTATTAAAGCCTTTATATACACTTTTATTATTATGTCTCCCTTCGAGTGTAAAGCCTAATAAATGCATGCTAGTTTTGTACTAGCCTGTTATACATTAAATCATCCTGAATTTCTGAAATGTTTGCCTTTTTATAGCCTTAAAAGATGCTCATGCTGTGTATTTATATTTCTAATTAAGACTACGTATTACTTTGGTTTCTACTTGAAATTATTTTTTTAGAGAAAAGAGAACATTTTTCTCTTGTAATGGGTGCGTTAAGACATACCTAAGCACAAAGTGGGAAAAAAAGCATTCAATTTTTAAATTGTTCCCTCTTTTGTGATTTAAAAGGACTCAGAATAACTTTGGACTAGGGAAGGGGAAAAATGGAGCCTCATAGGAGCTCTATTTTTTTTTTTTTAATTTATTAGACAGATTTTATTTTGACTTTGAGCTGAGTCTGCAGGATCCAACTGTTGGTCTGTCTGTCTTCTCTTCCCCCTCATCCCCCGCCCCCTCACCCCTTCCTCCCCTCCCTCCCCTCCCCACCCTGTCCCTCCTCCCCTCCTCTACACTGGCGTCCATCCAGGGTCAGGGCAGATGACAAGGCTGCCCCTAACTCCTGACCAGCCGGCCTGGAGCCTCTTGCCCAACAATCCCTGATGGAAGCAACAACCAAGTCCAGGGAGGAGAACCAAGAGCCCCCAGCCTCTGGCTCCTCGGGCCCTGTGGCTTCTGCTCGTGATCCCTTCCTTGTTGCAGTTGGTGATGTTGAGACCACCCTCAGATGGGGCAAGATGGGTGGGGAGGGGGAGATTCAGGAGCCTTCTGGAGCTGTGGCATCGCGCTACCCGTTAACACCTTTTTTTGTGACTCAGTTACTGCTCAGAATACCCATGTTGAATCTGTGATGGTATGGAGACCTGTTGAATCCATGAAGGTATAGAGACCTGTTTTTTCTTGGAACCAGAACTTTCCTTACCGACATACTTACAGAGTGACCGTGTCATCAGACAGGTCTCAACGAGGCAGCCTGAGCGGAGAAGAGGGCTTCCCGATCACCCGAAACAACCCCTAGATGGACTCTTCAGAATTTACAGAGGTGACAGATGTGGCCTTGGAGAGGGACAAAACTCAAGTCTTTGGGAGGAGATCGCTACATGCTCTGCTCTGTCTTTTGTTGATGGAATATTATCCATAAGACAGCTCCAAACATTCAGTGAGGGGAGTCCAGCCACCACCCGCTGGACTTTTTTTTTTCCTTTGGCTTTTATTAAGTCAAGGAAGGGCATTTATTTCCTGAGGTCATGACACAGGAAGTAGACTTGGCCCAGCTGCGGGCTCTCCGGGCGGAGGCAGGAACCTTGCCAACCAGCTGGGTGACACCGACCCGTGACCCCCTTACTGTTCACAACAGCAGAGAGCCCAGAGCAAGGCCAGGTGCAGCTCCAGTGCTGTGCTGGGTGCCACGGGCTCAGGACCAGCCAGCTTCGCTGAGCGACCTTGGGGAAGAAGCACGTCCACAGTTCATGGCGGGTCCGCTGCTGGGTCAGACTGAGACGAGCTCTCGCACGGCAGGTTCCGGTCAGCAGACTGGAGAGGGTGCCGCCCCTTGTCCATTATCGTTTGGGATGGCACGAGAGGGTCTTGGGTGCCATTTGAGCCCCCAAACCTGGGAAACTCCTCAGAGCTGCTCGTATGAGAGCCTCTCAGCACCAGGAGAGGGACCAGGAGCCATGGGCCTCTCTACTTTGTCTGGACCCCTGTCCCTTGGGTTCTGCTCATCTCCTGGCAGTGACCTGTAGGAGTCAGCTTGGAAAGTCATGCTCAGGCTCCAAGGCCCCACCTTAACTTCATGATCTCTTGAATTCTCTCTGGCAAAATGAAAACTGCTTATAGAAGCAGGGACATCACCTTGCCAACAGAGGTCCATATAGTCAAAACTGGTTTTTCCAGTAGTCATGTACGGATGTGCGAGTTGGACCATAAAGAAGGTTGAGTGCCAAAGAATCGATGCTTTCGAATTGTGGTGCTGGAGAAGACTCTTAAGAGTCCCTTGGACTACAAACAGATCCAACCAGTCCATCCTAAAGGAAATCAGCCCTGAATATTCATTAGAAGGACTGATGCTGAAGCTGAAGCGCCAATATTTTGTGCACCTGATGCCAAGAGCCAACTCATTGGAAAAGATTCTGATGCTGGGAAAGATTGAAAGCAGGAGGAGAAGGGGGCGACAGAGGGTGAGATGGTTGGATGACATCATCAACACAGTGGACATGAGTTTGAGCAAGCTCCGGGAGATGGTGAAGGACCAGAAGCCTGGCACGCTGCAGTCCACGGGGTCACAAAGAGTTGGACGCAACTGAGTGACTGAACAACAACAAAAACAATCACCATTTGGAAGCAAGGAGAAGACGTGGACACCGTTCTCCATTGGCCCTGGTGCCCTTAACCTGTCTGGTCATTTCCTGCCCTCTAGGATTTGGGCGCTAATCGCTCATTTGGTTTTTCATGACTTTGTCAATTGATTACTGCTGTTAAGGCTGAAATGTGTAGCTAGACTTCAGTAATGCGTGTTTAGTGCTTCTTCAACAGTATCAACTTACCTGTCTTCTGTTCCTGAGTTCTTGATTAGTAAGACCACTGCAATTACAAGCTGTTCTTCGATTTAGTGACACTTAAAACACTGTCCAGCCCACTCTGAAGACCAGTGCATTTATGTGTGCACTTTTCCTGGCCCAGTCCCTGGGGTGTTGTTTAATGCTTGTCATTGTTTGCAGGGGAAAGTGTTCATTTATCGAGGGAAAGAGTATGAACGTCGAGAGGATTTTGAAGCTCGTCTACTGACTCAGTTTCCAAACGCTGAGAAGATGAAGACAACGTCTCCACCAGGCGACGACATTAAAAACTCTCCCGGCCAATGTATCCTTTCAGGCAACCATGTGGGATAGAAAATGATGGCCAAGCCGTTGGTTCACATGGTTGGGTGTACGTGGGGTTGATGACCTTAACCTTTGACCTTCAGATATTCAGTGCTTCACAGTAAAGCCCAAACTTGATCTGCCTCCTAAATTTCACAGGCCCGTGTCAGAGCAGATTGTAAGGTAATCAACCTATTTCCCTGACCCAACAGGAGGGTGGTAAAAGGCATACACAGATCTCTTCTTCATAACTTCACCTGTAGAAGGATGCATGTCAGCCTTTGATGAACTTTTCAGATGCTCTGTTTACTTTGAAAAGCAGGGGAAGCTAATTTTCTTCAGCATCAAAGTAGGGAAGGGACATGTTGTTAACAAGTGTGGCTGGGAGGGTGGGAAGCCGTCCCTTACCTGGGACTGAGACAAGGAAAGTCAGGGGAAGGAGGGGGTACTCCAGTCTCCTTTTGACCCACCAGGTGAGAGACCCCCTTAGACTTTTTCTCCAGGGCACAGGCCCCACCCCACAGCCTGAGATCTGAGTCTGTGTGCCTGCATGGTAGCCTGAGTGTTTGGATCCCAGAAGGCAGGCAAAGGGATTCAGACATACGCTCCTGATGGAGAATCAGGTGCCGGGTGAAGAAACCCTTCTCCTCTACCGCAGGGTGATTCCATAACATGAGACTCAGAGGTGGGTTTTCAAACTCACAGGCCAGGTGTCCGAATCTGAGTGAGACTGTATGTGTCTGCATTGAACTGCTCCTAACTTAGCAGCAGTGTAGAAACACATACCCTAGACGTCTCTTTGATGTGAAGAGTTTCTTTTTCTACTTCATCCTTGTTCTGCTGAAAAAAAGTGACTTCTTTGATGGCCGCATAATGCACAGGATATGCTGTTTTACATCCTGCAGTTTGGCGGGTTGGGTTCTTCTGCAAAATTCACTACGATTTCTTTAACCTTTCTTCAGCAAACATGGGAAATAATAAACCAGGACTCGACTTATTGAGGAATGATCGCTTTCATGAGGCTTAGATTTTTAAGTTTTGCAACATGTTTTTCTCAGAGAGAGGCATTAAGTAATAGTGAACCGTGGACACGCTCCTGTATTTCCCTTTGGTGTGGAATGCCTACCTGTGTTTCAGAGCAGGAGAATGAGTAAGCCTCCCAGCCTGCCTCTGAGGTGTGTGCGAAACCCACCTCCTCCCCATGGGAGAAAGGCAAGCTGTCCACCCGTGTCTGCCACCCCTGGTGGTTGCAGAATCTGCCTTCCTAGACCTGCAGTTAAAATAGACAAAACCTTTAAAACATAATCAAGATGCATTCTTAGAAGTTTAATAAACTTAGTAAATTGTTTAATACATTGATTATTGACACATGAATTAAAACTTTGAAATAACAAACACAAGAATGAAGAACAAAGTTTTTTTTTTTTTTTCCTCTCTCCTTTGCCTCACCTTTCCTCGGTTTTTGCCCGTTTCACTCTTACTCAGCATCTCTTCTCCCCTGAGCATTGGCAGGGACAGAGAGAAGGCAAAGAACCCAAGGTAATTTTTCCACCTGCCAACGTCTCTCCTGTGAGGCTGGTGGGAAGCAACAGCCCAGCTACTGCTCTAGGTCAAGGTTGGAGGTGTTTAAGGGATGCAGTGACGTGTAGGGAGACCAGATCCCAGGGCTAAAAGCAAATCGGCTGCTTCTCCGGTGAAATAGCTAATGATTTCCCTGTCTCTGCACAGTTTCTACAGAGTCAACGAGGTCCAGCGATTTGAATATTCTCGTCCGATCCGCAAGGGAGAGAAGAATCCAGACAACGAATTTGCGGTAAAAAAGCAAAAATGGCCTCCCTCCCCCCAACCTCATGCCACCATTCACAAAACTGCCTGTCAAAAAAAAAGAGCGTATCCTCAGAGATCCCACAGTGCAGGGTTTGATGCCCGTGTGTGTTATGCACAGAGATCCTGACATACGACCCCTCCAAATTCAGTGCAATGATGACCATTACACAGACGCTGTCACCAAGGTCCCTGTGATGCTGTTAGAAAGTGACTGGCACTTTGAGAGTCTTCCTGTGCTCAGAGCACACTCGCCTCCCTGCCGCATATACCTGAGCCTCCCTCTGGGCTGTGAGTCCTGGAGCAGGTGCTGGTGTCTCTGTTATAAAGAAGTTCACGGAGGCACCGTGTGCTGACGTGGTTTTCTGCTGTTCGGGCACACAGCCTGGAGGAGGGTTGTACTCACTCTGCAGTGCCCAGCCTGAACTGCACTCCGGCACCACATGCCGGAGCAGGGTGTTCCCGGGCAGCTGAGCAAAGGCCCTGGTGGTTCTCACGGGGCAGGCCGTCCTGAGCCTCGAGGGATGTTTAACTGCATCCTCAGCTTCCACCCACGGGATGCCAGGTACAATCTCCCAGATGTGACAGTCAATCACACATGTTTCCACACGTTGCTAAACGTCTGTGCCTTATTAAAAACACTGCATTAGAGACCTGAAAATATTAACACAGGTTACTGCAGCCTTTAAAAAAAAATATAGGCACAGGGACTTCCCTGGAAGTCCAGTGGTTAAAACTCCGGACCCCCAATGCAGGAGACATGAGGTTCCATCCCTGATCGGGGGACTAAGATCCTGCATGCTGCACAGTGCAGCCTAAAAAATAAATAAATAACTAAAAAATAAATACAAATAAAATATATGCATAACCAGTTTAATGGATTCCAGTTTGAAAAGGCATGAAATCACACATTGTTTGTTTGTTTTAAATGTTATTATTTCTCTCTCCTCCTGCCCTGAAAACGTCCTCTGGAAATCCCTAGATTGGCCCACATTTCAAGGCAGCATTAGCTTTGAGGGCCCCTGGCAGGCACCTTGCCTGCAGGTATCTGGGGGTGCAGGAGGGCAAAGACGAACTAGCATCTGCTGACTCAAAGGGAGGCTCAGAGCGCAGTCAGCAAAGCTTCCACCATGTTCCCTGTTTCCTGTGATCTCTCCGTCCTCAGGGCCACACTTGTGGGCCTCCAGCCACAGCCCCTGAAAGGCCCTTTCCTTCCCCAGCCCAGCTTCCTCTGTGTGTCAACCAGGAGCTCGGAATCGGGAAATTCTAAGGCAGCCCCCGTGTCAACACTGGTTGTTTCAAACCAGTCCGTCCCCTCTTTCTTGGTTGCTGTGGCTTCCTGCTCCTGTTTGGTGATGGGTTTCACTGTGGCATCGTCTGTGATGGGGAGAGGGACGGGTCCACTCCCATTCCCCCAGGCCAGGGCCGGGCTCTATGGACATCTCTGCTCTGATCATCTCGGCAGTAACTCCATCCGTGATGTAGCATCCTCCAGGCAGAATGTACGGGCCCTCCTTGAATTTCCCTCACGCCTCTCACATCTCACAGCCATGTAGGTTTTTCATACTGTGAAGGAAGAGACACAAGGAGGTCAGGCAAATTGCCGACGAGCCTGCAGCCGTTGGGACAGAGCTAAGAATAACCGCGCTCCTGACACTGGAGCTGCGCTAAGCCTCAGAGCCGGGCTTTTTCTAAATGGCCCTGAAATCCCGTAATGGCCCCATTAGGTCCTCTCACACGCAGATGAGGCTTTCAGAAGCCACGGGGTTTAGTCCTTCATGGGCCTGACAAAGCTCCTGGCTTCCAGATAAGCATGCGGGTTTGGTGGCCACAGGAAGCCAGGCTGGGGCCCGAGGTGGGGAGTCTATGTACTGCCCCGCCAGGCCAGCCGGGGAACTCAGAGCAGCTCAGCACCTCCAAACCTGGCCAGGGGGTGACTTTCTGGAACCCAGGGCCAGAGAAGAGGAGGCCAAAGGCTGAGAGGAGTCAGTGTGGAGCCTGAAGGCCCCTAGGAGGGTGCTGGCTTGAAGCGTTGGGGAGGAGAATAGTGGGCTGTGGCTGCAGGCAGCTCCGAAGGTGCAGAATGCTGTCTCCAGACCGGCGCCTGACCGCCAGCCCCTGGGGGCAGCAGGAGCCTGTGTCCCTGGGCCCACGCCAGGGCCTACCCCTTCCCCTCCTCTGCAGTCTGAGGTCTGGGGAGAATGCTTTCCAAGCTCTAGCCCAGTTTTCTGGAAATGCTGCCGTTCCATTATGCCATCTCTGTGTATCTGGGCCACTACGGACAGACTCAGTGATTCTCTATCACTTGGAGGTTTTGCCAGCAAAGGCCGCCACCAGCTCGACATCCTGCCGCAGGGGCCGGGATGGAAGGGCCACTGTTTACTCTGCACTGGAGTTCAGGGCAGCCACGGGACAGAGGTGGAGTTATGTGTATCAGCTTATATACAGTTTCCCTCAATCTGAGATGTACCATTTCAGGAAGTGTGTGCAAGCTTGTGTGTGTGTGCCCCGTTGTAGCTGAATCTTTGTGATCCCGCGGACTGTAACCCTCCAGGCTCCTCTGTCCATGGGATTTTCCTGGCAAGAATGCTGGAAAGGGCTGTCACTTCCTACTCCAGGGGATCTTTCTGACCCAGGCACCAAACCTGCGTCTCCTGCATTGGCAGGCAGAGTCTTTACTACTGTGTTACTTAGGAAACTTCTTTAGGAAGAATGCAGATTATTAAATGGTATTTTCACTGAAAATACACATATACACACTTATGAATGCTTAATAAGTACCCTTAACAATAGATAGTAAAAGTAAAAATAAAACCTAATAATAGATAGGTTGTCATCTCTGGGTGGTCGGTGATGGTGGTGGTTTGGTCGCTAAGTTGTGTCCAACTGTTGCAACCCCGTGGACTGTACATGCCAGGCTCCTCTGCCATGGGATTCCCCAGGCAGGAATACTGGAGTGGGTTGCCATTTCCTTCTCCATCATCTTTGGGTACTGGGTGATTTTTCTGCCTTCTATTTCCATATCTTTATTTTCTGATGTAAATATATGTTATACAAAAAAACAATCATTAAAATGCTGACTGAGTTTATTAGAATATGAGAGGTCACTTTTACGAAGCCCCATCTTCCTCAGTGAATTTGCATCCTCAGGTTTCTTATGAACACTAAGAAAGGCTAACGTTAAACTCATCAGAGCCTTTCCAAAAATCTGCTCACTCAGAGGGAACCTCCCCTGTTTGGATGCAGATAATTCTTCCTGACTCGTCTGTTATACTTTTCTTTTCCAAATACCAGGGAAGTGGGCACCATTGGCCAAGGAACAGGGGACCACGTGTCGTGTGTGATGGTCTGGCTTCAGCAGAGCGTGAGGTGTCCCCTGGGTGGCTGGTGACCTTGCCTCCCAGAGCCTAGCAGACCCCCCTGAGGGCAGAAGCTGTCAGCCGCCTACAACATCCTTCTTCTAACCGCCTTGGGTCTGTGTTCCCTTTGCAGAATATGTGGATCGAGAGGACCATTTACACCACTGCATATAAACTGCCTGGCATCCTGAGGTGGTTTGAGGTCAAGTCTGTTTTCATGGTAAGCACACCCTGCAGAAGGACTGCCCGTCACCCCTCTGCTATGGCCTGACCCAGCCTCTTCCTGGGGCGTGTCACCTGGTCACCGTGGCCAGCACACACCCTGCAGACCCCATGTCAGGCTTAACAACCCAGAATCTCTATCTCTGCCCACAAATACCACAGTGGACATGCTGTAATCACAGCCACCTCTAATGTAGAAGAAAACCAAAGAATTAAGATTTCATCCCTTCTTACAAAATATTTAAACACAGCCCTCACTGTGCTGTTTTGACAGTTCTTTTCTGCGAACAAAGTGAAAAGTTTAAGACAAATTCCAATTCATATACCCTTTTTAAGATATTTCTTCCTGATGGTCTTATTGTCATTTACATGACAGACAACTTGATTAATAGTACTTGCTCGTTTCAAATAAAAATAGTTTGAGAATATACCACCCCCCCCCCACCGCCCACACTTTTTAAAGAAAGAATCACTCACATCTCATCAGCTAAACCTTACTATTGGACAGTTGTAATGACAGGAACCAGTTTTGGGCCAAAGATTCTTGTTGACTATCGCAGCAGCAGCGTACTGACAACTGCTGGTATAAAAAGATCTGATTAGAATATGTACGCTTTGTCCTGTGTCTCAATGCCTTGGGTGTTTACCTGGCAGGATCTTACCCAGAGGGGTGGTTCTCGCCGTTCAGTTTACCACGAGGCCCCTTGGATGCTCCTGATTCACCCTAAGACGTTATGGCCGCACCCTCTCTTCCCAGCCTTGTCTCCACTCTTGACCTTTGTCCTCACCAGCTGAATTCTGGGCCTCTGGCTCGGGCCCTGAGCTGGAAAGGCTCAGGAGACGCGTGGCAGGTGGCAGAAATGCAAGCCTTCGCTGGCACCGTTTGGAGCTGGTGATGTACGTGGGTGGGAGATGGACCAGGAGGCCCTTCCATAAACAAGCACAGTCCTATCTTCCTAATGAGCCTCTGCCCGTAAGCCGTTTGTAATCGGGGATTCCGTGAGCCAGCCAGGGTGTACGAGGAAGGCGCTTAACAGCTCGAGGTGGAGAGGGGCAATCCCTGATTTTCTGTAAGGATGTGGTTCTGCCGTGGGCTGTACTGGCCCTTTTTTTAGTGAACTAAGAGGGCTGGAAGCTGAATAATCCCCGAATGGCATGACTGAAATAATCCCGCTGTCAATACCACAGGTCCCTCTTGCCGAGTGTCTGCCTCCCAGGACAGACCAGCATGGGATATGGTGTGGGCAGCAGCTGACCCTCTTGTTTTGATGAATCTAGGACACCGTTCTTTGTTGAGGCCAGCAGGGTCCGCAACAGGGAGTCATTAGCCAGTCAGGAGGGAATTCTGCCCTGGAGAGTCCATGTGGCTGAGTTACGTGCACAAGAGGGTGTGTTCCAGGGTGTGACTGAGCCAGGTGCTGGGCTATGACACCAGTCCTGGGATACATGTTGTCTGGGGTGCGCGTGGGACCAGGGTACCCTCACCGGCCGGCACAGGGTCGGCCTCCTCTCTGAATGTCACTGCCCCTCCATCGGGTCGCGGGCAGGCTCCTTGACAAGCAGGGCTTCCTACGCAGCAGCTGAGGGTGTCGTTCCAGGATCTGGCCACAAGCAGAACTGTTCCCTGAGCGTCTCTGCACCTCCATCCCTCCCTCTGCCTCTCAGACGGCCCCCAGGGGCTGGAGCAAAAAGAAAACAGGCTGCTCTGCTTTGCCATTTGCTAAAGACACCCTCGGGTCCCTGGCACAGGTAGGGGGATCCAGCACACTAGCCTTGAGGAGGGCAAGGACCAGGTTATCTTACATTGAGGTCACCCCTAGACGTGGCTCAGGGGCCCAGCCTTGGGTCCGTTGGAGGGAGACCCAGCTTGAAGGTGGTGTTATTGTTTTAAAACCCAGTCACGTTCTCCTGGCGGTTAGAGCTGAGCCAGAGAGGAGGGCGGGGCTGAGCATCACGGAGCCCTGCGGGGTCCCCAGTGAAAGAAGGGCCTTGGCAGTGTGGGCAGAGGTGGGCCTGAGGTGGACCGCCCTGCCTCCCGCCCTGAAGGTCCTGCTGACTGGCGTCAGGTTTGCAAGGGAGGCCTGTGAGGTCCAACGGAAGCCGTGCCCCGGCTCTGGGGGCGCTCTTTTATTCCCTGGAGGGCACGTGATTGCAGGTGGAGACCGTGGCGGGACCTCTCTACTCCTCCCCCAACTTCGCGGGCCAAACAGGTCCGGGGGGCTTACAAAGCGCCCAGACCTCCTGCCTCTGGGACAGGACAGATTGTCCCAGATTCCTTAAAACAAGCAGCAGACAAGACCATGGCTAAAAGCCCTCTTCTGTGAAGCAGCTGTATTCAAGCAGCACTCAGGGCTGTGTTTTCCTGGGATGACCATACATGTACACACACGCATGCACGCACACACATGTATACAGTTGAGCATGTGCACACACACGCACCCCGGGACAAGGCGGCCTTGCATCATGCCTTTGAACTTTGTACGTGGGGACTGGGTCAGTGGAAACATGTAAAGACATTCATATGCCTGGCTCCTCTTGTTGGGTCATGAGAGACCTTGCCCCGAAGGTCCACTGGAAGGAAGCCCGAGCCACAGTCTGGATGCCTGTCCTCTGGCGAGGAGCGGGGGGCATGGCAAGGGCCCCCGCAGGGCAGGGCGGGGCGTGGCCACCAGCCCAAGTCATCCTCGTCCTCCCGCTTCCGCAGGTGGAGATCAGCCCCCTGGAGAACGCCATCGAGACCATGCAGCTGACCAACGACAAGATCAACAGCATGGTCCAGCAGCACCTAGACGACCCCAGCCTCCCCATCAACCCGCTCTCCATGCTCCTAAACGGCATCGTGGACCCCGCCGTCATGGGAGGTTTTGCCAATTACGAGAAGGCACGTGACACGCCGGCTTCCTCTCTGCAGCTCCGCCCCCGGGGACGGGCTAGCTCCAAACCCCGCCTCCAAGCCCGGAGACCTTCCCGGGCTCGCTGAAGTGGGCCGAACACGGCCCACTCCCCGGGGGCAGCCTCTGCCCACTGCCATCCCGGCCATGGCTGGCCTGGACATTGTCCCCACTCCCCTACCATGCTGTGCTGATGGAGAGTGACCCTCCTGACTGTCCAGAGACCTGGGGTTATTAAAGACCACAATATACAGTTATAGTGGAAGACAACGGCATTAGAATATTTAGAATAGCTGGGAGACTGGTGCGGTGGAGACAGCCAGCTGATCTCCCTGGAAAAATATCTCAGTAAGATGGAGCCGAAGTTGAAGGTCATGGGCTGGTGGTCTAGGCACAGGGGTCCGCCTGATTTTGTACATGGAGTTTGCAGCGTGGCTGTGGCCATCCACTTCTTGGTGTCCGAGGCTGTCTTCCCAATACAATGGCAGCAAAGTTGAGGCTCTTCACAGGGAGAGTTTGCTAGCCCCCCCGGTCTAGACAAAGGGGAAACTGAGGCAGGAAGGGCGCTGCCCGAAGGTGGGCCGTGAAGGGACAGAGAGGTGGTGCTGCGTCCCAGCCGTCCCCAGGTGCAGAGCAGGCCCGGCTGATGGTCGCACCTGGGGAATGCTGCCCATGACCTGAGCAAGGAGGCTGCGGGGGGTCAGCAGCAGCCTCGCTGGGCTCTGTGGACGGGGCCTCCGCAGTGAATGAACAGAGTCCTTTTGTTGTACTGACCTTCCCGAATGTTTTGGTAGAGAGGGCCCCACCCTGGGGGGATGTGAGCCTAGTGATGGCAGGGCTGTGGGTCTGCATTCCCCACGGCTCTCTCCCTGGGCCTGGGGATCTCCAGATGTGCCAAACTGCCTGTGGGCAGGGCATGTTGGTGGGCTCAGCGACTCTCTCTGTCCCCACCAGGCCTTCTTCACCGAGCGGTACCTGCAGGAGCACCCCGAGGCCCACGAAAAGATCGAGAAGCTCAAGGACCTGATTGCTTGGCAGGTAAACGTCTCTCAGCAGCTGCAGGGTTGGGGTGGGGAAAGCTGAGCCTGGGACCAGATCCCTTTGGGCCTCCTTAGCACACCTGCCAGCCGCCACAGAGTGCACACAGCCGTGTTTGTACTGGATAAACCCACCCACCGCTGCTGCGATTAACTGGACTCCTGGCCATTGTCATGAGTATGAACACCTAGAACGTTCACTCTTGCAAATGAGCTGGGTCTGTTTCCTCCCCTCGGTCGGTGTGTGCTCTGGACTTCGGGCAGCTGACTCCTTTCAGTTCAGTTCAGTTCTGTTGCTCAGTCATGTCTGATTCTTTGCAACCCCATGGACTGCAGCATGCCAGGCCTCCCTGTCCATCACCAATTCCCAGAGCTTACTCAAACCCATGTCCATTGAAGTCGGTGATGCCATCCCACCATCTCACCCTCTGTCGTCCCCTTCTCCTCCCATCTTCAATCTTGCCCAGCATCATCTGGCTTCTTTAGGCTTCCTTTTCTCCTGTGGGAGGCAGGGAGGACACTGCTGATCTGTGCCCAGCATGCCAGCCTGAGGGCAGAGAGCTGAGGGGGGCAGAGACCAGGGTCACCCTGTGCCTGGGCGGCATCCCTCCACAGCCTGGGAGTCCCAGCTCTTCCTTCTGATGAGTGCTCTGTGAGTACCAGCTCCTGGCCTCCCTGGAGCCTCACTGTCCTGGCTTGTCCACCATCAGCCCGTGGGTTACGGGACCTGTTAGGGCAGAGCGGGCCTGGGTTTCGGTTTCAAGCCAAGTTACAAGTACTTCTTTCATATCTATGTAATATATGGGTGTGTATTTTGTGATAAAATGTGTGTGACATACAGGTGACCACCTTAGTCATTTCTAAGTGCACAGTCCAGTGTCACAAGTCCACTCACGTCATTGTACAGCCATTACCACCATCATCTGCAGAACTTTCTCATCTTGCAGACCTACGCAACACCCAATAAACAATAATTCTCCACGCTCCCCACCCCTGGAAACCACCACCCTGCTTTCTGTCTCTGTGCATTTGATTATTCTGTGCGTGCCTGCTAAGTCACTCCAGTCGTGTCTGACTTTGCAACCCCGTGGACTGTAGCCCTCCAGGCTCCTCTGTCCATGGGATTCTCCAGGCAAGAATACTGGAGTGGGTTGCCATTTCTTCCTCCAGGGGATCTTCCCAACCAGGGATCAAACCCTCATCTCTTATTTGCATTATTCTAGGGACCTCATATAAGTAGACTCATGCGTTGTTTGTCCTTTTGTGACTCTCATTCCAGTTGGGATTGGTCTTCCAGGTTCATCCATAGTCATGTGTCAGAATCTCGTTCCTTTTTAAGGCTGAATAATGTTCCGCTGTCTGTATGGACCACATGTTGCTTATCTGTTCGTTCACTGATGGCTGCCTGGGTTGCTTCCGTCTTTTGCTGTTGTGAACAATGTTTTTATGAACACAGGTTTACAAAAAACTGCTGCTTCCTGCTTTCGCTTCCTTTGGGTATGTGTCCAGCAGGGGGACAGCTGGATCGTGTGATACGTCTGTCTTTAACTTTCTGAGGAAGCACTGCATTGTTCTCCACAGCAGCTGCGCTGCTTTTTATCCCCCCCGCCAGGCAGGCACCATGGTTCCAATTTCCCCACATCCTCGTCAACATTTATTTTCTGGTTTTCTTTTTCTTTGTTTTATAACAACCATCCTAATGGGTGTGACTTAGGCATTTGATATCAATTTGGCCTTGGAATTCTTCTCTGGTAAGACACCTTGGGAGCTGAATTTAAGGGAACTTTTTACAGAATGGTTTCTTTGCGCAGGATATAAGCTTTGTGTAGGCAGTCTCTGTCTCTAACTTAGAAAAAGAGGGAGAGGATTTACAGGTCTGAATGATTCCATTTCAGATGTTGTGGGAACCAAAAGGTACAAAATTCAAAACTCTACTGAAGGCTGTAAAACCATTGCTACACAAAACCTAGTTTGGCCTGCAAAAAGTTATATTGATTTTTTTTTCCCTGTAAGCTTTTACAGCAAATTGGATTTTAAGAGTTTCAGGCCCTACAGAGGAAAGTAATTTGTTCCCCAGAGAGAACTTTATGTCAGCACTATGTCATCACCCCTAATAACTATATTAAAAGATGAATTTTAAAGCAGTTCACAGGAAAGTTGAAAAAAAAAAATCTGTTTTCTAGCCACTTCATTAAATCAAAGAGTGATGAAAAATACATATTCAAAACATTACCTGTGATCTTGCTTTCATTTGCCGATGTTTTGAAAATCCATATTTTAATATCAGTAATTGAGTCATATGGTCAGTAACAGAAAGAAGTTTGGGGTTACTGGGATGCTTTCTTTTGGTTTTGTTTGTTAATTTGTTTGATTTGTTTTTCTTCCCTGAAGCTCCATCAGGGCAAAGTGAGGTTTTCCTCCTGGGAATCCCAAGGATTCCTGGGCAGTGTCCATCCCTGATGTGCAATCAGAACATCTTGGTCCCTAAAATCACTTGCAAAGGCTGGTTATTAAGTCCCAGGCAGCTCCCAGCTCTGTTGTTGCCTCTGCTGAAGCAGGGGGTGTTCAGTGCCTTAGGGGTGGGAGTTGGGGTCCGTCAGGGGCCGGTTGCGTGCATGGGGCTCTTCCAGGTTTGCAGCCACAAGCGCCAGTCCCTTCTTCAAAGGCACAGCTCCCTCTTTCCGCAGACACAGCTGTCTCACAGAGCCTCCCTGCTGTGGGTCTGAGGATGAATCCGTGTAGGCTCAGACGAGCCCGCTGAGGTGCCCGCATATGTGTCTTCTGAAATGCACAGAAATGAAAGCCTAGACCCTCTCACCATCCCCAGCTGATGACAGGCCTGACTGAGGTCACCGGGGGCAGTGCTCCTGGAGTGCTTCGCGCTGCTTCTGAGTGCTCTGTGCGACCAGCAGGCTGTGAACCCGTGGAGGGGACACACGGGAGCAGATTTCACATACAACACCGCTATTCTGAGAGCCGGCCACATGCTCACTTTGAACTCAACATGTGACTTTGCTGGGCTTCCCAGGTGGCTGAGTGGTAAAGAATCTGCCAGCCAAAGCAAAAGACACAGGTTCCATCCCTGGGTGGGGAAGATCTCCTGGAGAAGGAAATGGCTCCAGTAGTCTTGCCTGGGAAATGCTTTGGACCAAGGAGCCTGGTGGGCTAGTCTGTGGGGTCACACAGATTCAGACACGACTGAGCATGCACCTGAGGACACATGTGGCTTCTGGGGATGACCTCCTCCCCCTCTGGGCTCTGGGAAACTCTTTAGATGTTCTGATTCCTGAGACCTGCTCTAGACCAGATCAGGACTATGGTTCAGGAATCTGCCTGAGAGATTTTGATGCTCAGCCTGCTGAAATCCAAAGACCATTCCAGGCCTCAGTCCATGGCTTCCGTTCGTGTGCTAAGCACTTTGTATGTTGGAGTGTTTGCACAGAGCATCTTTTTATTCATAGCTTCAGTTCAGCCCCAAGCGGACATAGAACAAGGGCCCCATCCCACCCTTCTCTTGTAGAAAGCTATAACTGACCAATGTCAGGGACCAGTTGAAAGGATCATTTTCACCTGCCAAATTGCCCTTCATTCACTCCCAAGACCTGAACCAAAAGGTCTTCACTTTAGTCCAGCAAGTAGCTTCTTTGATGTCAAGCATCTGGCCAATTAAGAGTTTTGTCAGACCACCAACAAAAAATTACAGAAATGACTAGACTTCATTTTGCACATTTGAGAAAGCTCCATTGTAGAGCAAAATGCTTTCAGTGTCTAGAGTGGCCGGGCTGTCACCTTGAAACCACACCCCTATCCTTGCCTTCATTCCAGGATAGACAAGACACGTTTCCCGTCCCACAACAGGTTATCCCCAGCCTGCCATTGCCGACCCCCAGGAATCTAGAAGATTTCTGTGAGCATCTTCTCCTGCTGAATCTAAACAAACTGCAGCCAGCCCCTGGAGGCTGCCACCTGCGAGAGTAATATGCGTGGGGAAGTAAAAGGTCCCATCTCGTTTGAAGTCCTAGCTGTACACTGTCCTCCTGGTGATCACGGCCAGAAAGGGATGCCCGGAGTTTACCTTGGATGTAGACCCAGCTGTTAGCCGAACACGCTTTGTGCCTGCGCAGCCCGAGAGGAGGCTGAGGGGTGTCAACCCAGGGGGGGTGCTCACTGATCCTGTCCTCTCCCAGAGCACCACAAGAGGCTCCAGCTGCTTGCTATAAATGGCAGCCAAATACATTTTGTGCATTGATTCATCCTGATAAGATTTCTTGAATTTGTTCACATGAAATTCAATTGTGGACTTATTATCCTTCTTACTAATAAATCTGCTCATCTACATTGGTGTTCTGTCATATTAAGAAAATCTGTTTTTAATCAGTATTTTGATTTAATTATAAATTATTAAGAAGAAGCCTCTTAGCTTGATTGCACTGGAGAGCATGTACCTCCCAGTCGGAGCCTCGGGGGACGCAGAAGCTGGGGGAAGAAAGGCGCCTTCCTGACACCCACCCCCAACAGCAGGGACTCTGGAGGGTCTCTGGGGCTGGGGAATAAAAATGTCCCTACGATGCGTTTAAAGGTCAGCTACATCACGGTCCGATGTGAAGCGTCGGCGTGGAAGTTTGTGACAGCACTGTTGGCAGAGAGGTGATTATTTTTAGTTTTAAGGAAGGATAAATTTGTTTTTCCTTTCCAAATAAGAATACCCTTCAGGACTATAGATCACATATAATTCGGTTTTTACATTTTGGAATAGAGTTCTCAGTTGCCTGTAGAGGCAATATTTTTAGCGAAAGAATCTTTGCACAGTGACATGGCCCTTTGCAAGTAGGTCAAGTTATAGCTGTGCATGTATGCTAAGTCACTTCAGTCATGTCCAATTCTTTATGACCCCGTGGGCTGTAATCTGCCAGGCTCCTCTGTCCACGGGGATTCTCCAGGCAAGAATACTGGAGTGGGTTATAGAGGCAGTATTCTTAGCAAAGGAATCTTGGCACTGTGACATGGCCCTTTGTGAGTACATCAAGTTACAGCTAAACAAGTCCAAAATGCAGTTCTTCTCAAATTCAGGTGGAAAGCACAGACCCGTCTCTTCTGGGGTTGATGGTCAAATGCAAGTCAGGCAAAGCAACGACACATCCGTGCCCTGCACGCTGCACTAGATGTGTCCAACTTAAGACACAAATGCTTTTCATTTACACATTTTGGTTTGGGAGAGTAGCATGCCTGGCTGATGAATTTAATCAGCTGGTTTGATTGGAAAACCGAAACAGATGCATTTTGCACGTGGCTCGCCACTTTCTGCCGGGTGTACATTGCTCTTTTGAGATCATTAAACAGGAGATAAGGAATGTCAACCGGTATGTTTTTCAGATTCCATTTTTGGCCGAAGGGATCAGGATCCATGGAGACAAAGTCACAGAAGCACTGAGGCCGTTTCATGAGAGAATGGAGGCCTGTTTCAGACAGTTAAAGGAGAAAGTGGAGAAGCAGTACGGCGTCCGGACCATGGTGAGCGGCTGGTGTGGCAGGGGTCGGGGGAGCACGTCTCTTCATCACGCCTGCCGGGGTCCAGCCCCGGCTGATCCAGGGTATTCAAAGGAGGGACAGCATAGGCAACCTATTTATTTAAATATTTATCAAAGATATTAAGAGTAATAGAATGAGGATAGCTCAGTAGGAAAATTCAGTGGAGAAAAGAGGCTGAGTAGCTTGGTGTACGCGGGAGACCAATAAAACTTCAAGACAAGAAGTTTGCACCACTTACGTAGGCCACAGGCGCCCTTCCGCTCTCCCGAAGGAGAGGAGACACTGAGGCCTCCCCGGTCGGATCTTAGAAGCCCAGGCATAATTAGCAAGCATGGCGGGTTCCTCGCTCCAGATGGAGACTCAGCCAGAATTTGGGAGAGAGAGCGATGAGGAGACCAAGTTTTGGTGAACAAGGCCCGCACTTTATTTTCCAAAGTAGTTTTTATACCTTAAGTTGTGCATAAAGGATAATGGGGGAAGGAGTGGAGTCATGCAAGGACAGCAGTTCCTGATCCTCATCGAAGCCAGGCTTTCAAACTTATCATATGCAAAAGTTCAGGTGATTTACATCATCTTCTGGCCAGGAGGCCTGTTAACATTTTAAGAAACTTATATTTCTCTAAAGGTGATTATTCCAAAGTCAGGCACCAGCCTCCAAAAAAGCATTGGACAAAGCTGCATTCCTATAGGGCAAAGGTGAGGTGGGATCAATCAAGAAAAGACTTAACTCAAGGGTCCAAGGTTACAAACATTGAGGCTACTACCTACATTTCTATACACCCATTATATCAATCAATACACTGCCAAGGACACAGTAGGTAAGGAGTATGGAGACTTAGCAGCAAACATTGGCCCAATAAGTGAAAAACCCTTCACCAATACAATTTCTAATCAATCTTTTAACTACTCAAAGGAATCTGTGTTTAGACAGTTTAGAGCATCTCCTGCCTCTCACAGTTGGGAGGCTCTGAACAATCACATGTGGCTGGAAAAACCTATTCAGGCAGGCTAGAGGATTTCCAAAGGAGTTTGTAGGTTAAACACTGTCACACCCAGAAATTATTAACTGGAGCTGTAAGCTAACTCTTTTTTCAGAGAGAGGTAGTGGGGGACAGCCCCCCGTAAAGTCAGAGGTGTAGGTGAAAGCACAAAGCAGAAAGTAGGCAGACTCTGGTTTTGGGGGTAGATGCTCGAGAATTTCCAGGGGGACTCCTGAGGTTCGATCCCGCCTTTGCGTATGCCGAGCCTCCTTCCTCATGACCTTTGTCATGGGTGGAGCTCCTCACGCTGGCTCCCGGCAGTGATAGAATTCCAGTTGAGCTATTCCAGATCCTGAAAGACGATGCTGTGGAAAGTGCTGCACTCAATATGCAATATGCACTCAATATACAATATGCCAGCTCCCAGCACACGCCGTCTGACCATGACAGGCCCACAGGGCAGAGTACCCAAGTCCTGCCTGTGGTGCCCGCTTAGGAAGTAGGGCAAGGAACCTCTGCCCCTTCCTCAGGTCCTCTGCCAGCGAATCTAGTCACCTCCTTTCAGTAACTGGAAATGTCTGGGTGAGCAAGCTTGAGTAAATGTGCTTGATCACCAAGGACCCTGCCGATGGCTGTGAATGCAATCTCCCCTAAGAGTCAGGGAGCAACAGAAAAAATCTCATCAACCCAACGGGACTCAGGCTGGTTCGTGGAAACCCTGCTTCCAATCACACAGCAGAAGCAGAGGGTTAAAGCGCACACAGGGCAACAGCACGCGTGATGTCCCAAAGCTGAGATGGAGCCTGTGCCCAGGCCAAGGGCAGAGTCGTTGAGGGGAGGAGCCGTTCACTGAAGTCTGAAACTTGCCTACTGGAGGAAGTGGCCATTGATCTAAGTCAAGGATAAGCTGCAGGAGGTGGGCAGGATGCTGCCCAGAGAGAGGACTCACTCAGCAAAGGCTGGTGGCAGGAATCTGAGTGGCAAGCCCGGGGCTGGTGCAGACACAGCCATGCCTTGGGCAGAATACAATTCGTAGGGCAGACTTAGAAAGATACCCAGCCTCACAGAGCCTGGACTGCTGGGAGACTCTGTTCTGGGGTAAAGGGAAGACCTGGGCTTTTACTAAGAGTTTGTGTAAGGTTTCTGAGCCAGGGCTAACATCAAGAGCATCATAAAAGAATGGCTGGTAATTTTTTTATATATTGTATGCATCTTTTTTGGTTTTGGGTTGTTTTTTTTTTAATGTTGTAGAATGGCTGATTATCAATGTTATGATAGTTTCAAGTGTCTGACTCTTTGCAACCCCATGGACTGTAGCCCTCCAGGCTCCTCTGTCCATTGAACTTTTCAGGTAAGAATACTGAAGCAGGTTGCCATTTCCTTCTCCAGGGGATCTTCCCAAGCCAGGGATCGAACCCTTGTCTCTTATGCCTCCTGCACTGGCAGGCAGGTTCTTTACCAGCTGAGCCTGCGGGGAAGCCCGGTTTCAGCTGTACGACATACACATAAATGTATCCATTCTGCCCCAAACTCCGCTCCCATCCAGGCTGCCACATAACACGGAGCAGAGTTTCTATCCTTACTGATGCCAAGTACCTGGCAGTTTAAGGCCTGTGGTGGGCTTGAGACAGTCTTCACGAGCTGGGTCTTAGCATTTCTGGGGGCAGGGCCAGGCACCACACCTCAGAGTGCTCCCGTGGTGTGCAGTTCAGAGCATCACTTCCTTCCTTATGGGAATCTTGGTGCGTCCTAGCCTTGACTGTGGGCTTGGGGGATGTCTGCCCAAACAAATGGTCCCATTTCTCCACTGTTCAGAGGTGAGCATCAGTGTGGCAAAAAGAGGCAGTGAGACCTCTTCTGGTCTGGAATCCCATGCCCACTGGCATGGACGGGGTGTCTGTGAGCAGGTCTAACAGGTTATCCTGCAAAGGGAAGGCAGGCTGCAGCAGTTACCCCACCACTCAGGACCCAGAGCCCTCTACCCCCTAAAGAACCACGTATCCAACTAGGCACGCCATTCTGGCTTCATTTTTAGCCCAGCTCCATCTGTCTGCCGTTCTCAAAAGTTTGCTGCTCTATGTTGAACTGACTTCTTTTTCCACACATCTGTCTCACTTAGCAAACGCTAATTTAGTGCTTACCATGAGCCTGGTACCTTTCTGAGTTTTTCGTTTTGCAAGTAGGAAGTGCAGCCTGAGGAAGGAGGCGCTGCGGACATTTCGAGGTGGGGAAACCCACCTCTTTTAGAGGTGGAGGAACCTGAGAAGGGCCCCTAGCCTGAGGCCTCATGCTCGTAAGTGGCAAAGCTCTTCTTCTCTTGCCCTTGTGGTTGGAGACAAGTCAGGAGCAGGACTCCTCCCCAGATGGGTTGACTTGGCTGTGATTACACCCTGCGCTCCCCCACCACCACCCCAAGCCCTGCTGGCCATGCCCAGGCCCCAGTGCCTCCAAGCCTGGGACCTAGTGCTCATCAGATGAGGTGTCTGTGGCCTTGGCTAAAGCAGAGCACGAGCTGAGAGTAACTCAGTTGCCGGGCTATGGTCTGAAGACCCAGCAGGCGGGAATCCAAGACTGTCAGCCCCACAGGAGCAGCTCCAGATGAACTGGCTTAGGAATCAGGGTGCTCTCCTGCTTGGCCACCACAGAGGGCCCTCCATGCAAGTCAGAGTCCTCGAGCTGCGCTTCATCACTTTGGAGCTTACAACTCATTACAATCAGCGTCAAGTGGCGGGAAGAGTTTCAGAGGGCATCACAGTGCACCTCTTTCAAAGTCTGACGCCACTTTTAATTCTTTCTAAGAAATAAACACTTGTGCAAGCTCTGTGTTCTCTTTCTAAGTGAAACGCTTCCTCTTTGATCAATCATTTCCTGTATATTTCAAAATGACAGAAATCTGTCTGGCTCATCAGAACATCCTTCATATCCCTGTCTTCTGCTGTGATTCATTATTTCGGTGCAGGCTTGCTCTTGAGCACGGGGGCGGGGGTAGCGGGGCGGGTAGGAAGGCGGGGCTGTCATGTGGGCAGCGATCTGCCATCCTTAGCTGGCAGATAAGCCATTTGCACCACACCCTGAGAAGGCATCTTTTCCACCAATGTCCGACCCCTTTGTAGGGGCAGCCAGGGCATCTTGAGAATGCTGTCAGGAACAGAATTAAGTAAGGGTGCATTTCCCACCCGTGGTGCCTTGTCCCCTGGAGCTGCCTTCCTGTGTCCCCGCTTCATCCTGGGACCCCCAAAGGTAGGTTCTGCAGCCAGCCTCCCTTGAGCAAACAGGAGGCCTGATACCCTGTCATTCTCTGAAAAATGTGGTGATAAAATGCAGTCTGGAATGAGGCTTCCCCTTCTTATCTACTTTGAGAACTTTCAAGCATCTCAGAATACTTTAAAAAGCAATATACTGTCATCCGGTTTAAAAAAAAGATGGATTTAAAAATAAAAACCCCATAGAAAGGACATAAACCATTTTGTCAATTTTTCTGAGCCAGCCTAAGCCGTAGAAAGGGAAGACTTGGGACGCCCTCTGACTCCTAATCCGTGAGCGGCTCCATCAGACCCCCGTCCAGTCCACTCAGCTTTGGCCTCATCCTGCCAACCCTGGGCTCTGAGGAGCTGCCACTTCCTTAAAGAAAGTACAGGAACCCCAGCTCCTCCTGCTACTTGGGGAGGGAGGTGTGAAGAGCCCGGGGCCCCCAGAGTGGAGGCCACGAGCCTCAGTCACGTTCAGCACCGGCCCTGTGCCTTCGCTGGCCCTTGGCCGTACAGGAGGCATCTGTCCATAGGCTCCTGAAAGAGTTTCGAGTTTGTCCTCCACTCCTTCCTTCTCTGGTTCATTCAAGTCTGATGAGAACAGGGAGCCTCCCATGGCCCTGCCCCTTCTCCACTGTCATCCTCTATCGCTTTCTGCATCACCTGGTTGCGGCCCTGAGCGCAGACCCACCCGTCCACCTGCCTCTGGGCCCCTGCACCCCTGTGCCCAGAAGAGCCCACGCTGTCCAGCCCCTCCAGCTCCCTGGGCTGGTCCCGCTCCACCACCATCAGCAGACAAGACACCCAGGAGCCGCTGTTCATCCTTCTCGGGTCCTCGCCATGGTGAGCACAGACGGTGCTGTGGCTCACCTGTCACCCCTGCCTCCAGGACTTTCCCCCTCCACCCCTCCCTCGGGGCTTCCCAGGTGGCTCAGCAGGAAGGAGTCTGCCTGCCAGTGTGGGAGATGGAAAAGACACAGGTTCGATCCCTGGGTTGGGAAGATCCCCTGGAGGAGGAAATGACAATCCACTCCAATCTTCTTGCCTGGAAAATTCCATGGACAGAGGAGCCTGGCGGGCTGTAATAGTTCATGGAGTCAGAAAGAGCCAGACACATTTGAATGACTGAGCGACAACAGCAAGAGGGCCCCCTTCACCGTTTCCAGGGAGCCTTGTTCCAGTGATTCTCGTACTGGGATCCATGGAACCCTGGGGTTCCTCAGAGGCCACTAAGTGGGGTGTTCATTGGGAGGGTAAGCTGATGACCCCCACCTCCAGAGAGAAGTTCCCCTTGCCGTCTTCTATGTGCTGGAGTTCAACAGAATATTCCAACCAAGAGAAGAGTGGCTGATAAGGCTTGGAGGGCAGTCAGGGTGTGGGCTCTGGGTGGTGACCCTGAGGCTGCATGTCCTAGAGCACCCCATCTCTCCCCCTCCCACCTACCCACCCACTCCCTCCTAATACACCCCTGCACATGCGCCCCCTCCTAGGGGCCAGCCTGTTGTCCCGGTGGGTTTCCAGTCCACAGCTGGCATTTGTGCAGCATTTGGAAAGGGACATTTCTAGAAGACTGTGAAACGGGCCTGCGTCTCACCATACCCCCATGAAACCCCATCAGCATGATTAAATGCAGTGAAACCAGCCATCCCCAGCATGCCATGGGCAGTCTGCACCTGTGGTGGGCGTGGGTGGGGCCTTCCAGACCACCCTGGAGATGAGTATGGTGACCGCGTGTGTCCTGGGACAAGCAGGCGTGCTCTGTGAGGGGCTGGAGCGCGTCTGTGCTTCGTGTCTGTACAGCTGGACACGAGGCTGCCGTTCGTGTAGCCGCCCTGCCTGTCACGTGTCATTACAGGTCATCCTCGCCAGCCTCCCAAGGTGACGTGACTATCCCCTGTGTGCTCAGGAGGGAGCTAGGTGTCTGAGTGGTTCTTTGTTTTATGCGAGGTCACGCAGTCCGTGCCGGGGCTGACATTCCCACCTGGTGGTCTCCCCGCCCCCCCACTTAGTGCCTGTCCTGCTGCGGGGACACAGATGTCCCCTCCCTCACAATTCCTAGCACTGGAGCTACCCAGTAAGGACTGGGAGGCCCTGATGGTTTCAGATGGAAAAGCAGAAGTCCTGGCTGCTCGATTTCTAGAGGCTCTGCTGGGTCAAGAAAGGCGTGCGAGGTGAATGGCCCAGGAGGAGGGCTCAGGGCCACCCCCAGTGGGTGCCCTGCTGACACAAGACCACCAGTGGCTTCTGGCCATCCCCGGCCAGAGCCCCCTCCTGCATCCCCCTTGCTTCATCCTTCGCAGTCTTCCCGTCCATGCTCATGCATCCTGACCAAGACTCAGGGCTGCCTCTTGGGGCACATCGCCAGCCCTGTGTGGTTGGGGGCATTCGCAGCTGCTTGGGTCTTCCCAAGAACTGGATGAGGGCAGCCTGTGGCCATATGCACCTCCTGGTCCATGGCTGGCTGGCTCCTGTATGCCCACTCCCTTGACCCTGGCTGCTGTGAAGATCATTTCATCAGAGAAGTGGATACATTGTACAACTAAGCTACAAAGAAAGACACATTGTAAAACAGGAGGGATATAGCCAGTATTTTATAATCATTAGAAATGGAATATAACCTTAAAGGCTGAGAAGAAGATACTGTAGACTTTGAGTCTCTAGAAACGTTTTTACAATTTAGGCTAATCTGCAAGTCACCATTTCCTTTTAGTTGCCTCCTAAAAGCCAGTTCATGGCAAAGGCTGTCTCCCTGGAGTTGGGCAATGGCACCTTCATCAGTGCTAAAGTTAAGGCTGATCAGACCCTCGGTACTGGCAGATTGCAGCTGGGTAGTGAGCCACTGGTCAGCAAACTACAGCCGGACATCTGTTTTGTAAATAAAGTTTTATTGGAACACAACCGTACTTATTTATTTCTGTATTGTGTATAGCTGTTTTCATGCTTGGGACAGAGACCTTATGGCCCACAGTCTAAAGTATTTGTCATTTTCCCCTTTGCAGAAAACGTTTACCAGCTCCTGCTTTAAAGTGTTCTTTTGCGACTTTGAACCTTTTACTATTTTTTACAAGCTTATTTCATTGAAGTATAGTTGATTTATAGTGCCATGTTGAATGCTGCTGGACAGCACAGTGATTCAGTTATATGTATTTTTCATATTCTTTTCCATTAGGATTTATCACAGGGTGTTGGATACAGTTCCCTGTACCTTACAGTTTATCCATTTTGTATGTAATAGTCTGCATCTGCTAATCCCAAACTCCCCATCCCGTCCCCTGCGAACCCCCATCCCCTTGGCACCCACAAGTCTGTTGAGCCTTTTACTATTGAAGAGATAAGGTTCAGGTCCAATGGTATTTCACGGGCAAAACGTAGTTAAGAAACAGGCCCTCTTATCAGTGGTGTTATATAATCTGTAACCAGCCCGGGTCCCAAGCAGTTCTTCTATTGGAGATGGGCTGAATGAACGCCGGCTTTGGTATCATGGGGTTGGGGTTGAGGGAGGTTGAGCCACACAGAGAGGGAATGCCCTACAGAAGTTTGATTTCCACATCCTGAGGGTTAAAAAAAAAAGTTTCTGCACCAGCTGCTGTCCCAGCTGTGCCAACATCTGGCTTGAGGGGCAGGTACACAAGCATTTTGTAGCTAATTAGGTGTTGACATGTGCTGTATTTCAGTGATGCTTATTTTGTTAATATGCAGTTGTGTGACAGACAGAGGGTGGAAAACTGTATCCAGAGACCGTTTCTCTCTGGATGCATCACTGGCCCACTTCCTGCTAAGAAGGAGGAGCTTCAGCAACTCCAGCCATGGACCCAGCTAACCTACTGTACCAGTCACTGGCAGGGAAGGAAACCCGCCTCTAATAAAGCAGCAGGAGCATCTCACTTCAGTCTAGACAAGTTCAGTCCCTGTGCCTCCATGTATTTTGGTGATCTGCTTGGTTTGTCAGCATGCAGAGATACACATTTCATCTAAACATCTTGCCAAGTCCTTAAGGCACATTCTAGATGTGTTCTGTAAATTGCAATTCCTGGTCCATCAGTGCATTGTACTGACTTTGGAGCAGGGTAAGGCATTGTGGTCTTGGTAAAGAAAACTGCATTTTAAATTAAAAAAAAAAACCAACAAGAAAGTTCTTTCCGGTATATTTCACAGTATCAAATCATATTTCAAAAAATCTCCAGATAACCATGGTTTTCAGCTTCAGCTTTGGACAGGAACATCAACTGTTGATAAAAGTGTAGATTGCTTTGGTATAGACTCCAGGCTGCTAAGACCACTCGGTCTGAGGTGTCTGGCCATGCCAGGCTGGACATCTTTTGGCATGGACATCAAGCAAGTCACTCTCTTTCTCTCCCCTCTGCCCCAACCCAGCCCTCAAGTCTGGACGACAGAAGAGGCAGCCGTCCCCGGTCCATGGTCCGATCCTTCACCATGCCTTCCTCGTCCCGGCCTCTATCCGTGGCTTCTGTCTCCTCCCTCTCATCCGACAGCACCCCTTCCAGGCCTGGCTCTGATGGGTGAGTCTGGCTCAGCAGTAGGGAGGGAAGAGAAGGGCTGGGGGGGTTGTGAGGAGCTCTCCAGGGTCCTGGATTTGTGATGACAGCTGAGAGGATTTCTGAAACTCAACACTCCCTTTGAAACGGAGATCATCCAAGACCTTTACAGCCATGGTGCCACTAAGACTTGTAGGGTCTTAGCAATTTTTGAGAACAATCTCTCGCTTTGGGCTCCACTTTGGATGAGACTTCCATCAAACTATAAAACCTCAATGAGTGTCCAGTCCTTGTCAACGTGCCCTGCAACAGTGAGGTGCGTTCCTTGCCAGTGGTGTGCTGTGCTTTCATCCCTTGCTCACTTCCAAGGCGTGACACTAGGGCAGGCCTGTCATACTCAGGCAGGCTTCCCTGAAGGCCGGCAGGGCCACTTTCCTGCTGCAAGATCTTTTTTGAGACCCAGTGTTGCTCTTGAGCACTGCTCTTAAGCCAAAGCCACTAAGAAGGGAACAGGAATGGAATAGATGAGTCAACATTTCGTTGCACTCCCACTGTGTCTTCTGCAAAGACAGCCTCGATGTTGACATTTTTGTGTGTTTAGTGAGTAGCCTACATATAAAGCTTGTTCTGATTATACAGAAAGAAAAAAGTGTCACATGCAGTTTAAACATCTGAGAACTTCTAATTGTTTTACTGTCGAGTCTGCACAGTTGTGTGTTTGTCCAAGCCCATTTGGTTTACAATCCATCATCTTATCAAACCCGTAGGCTCTTGGCCCCGGCAACCTGCAGACAGAAACTCCCAGAGCACCCCAAGAGACAGCTCCAACCCCAGTGCCCTCTGTCGCCAACAGCTAGCAGGCCCAATGGAGGAGAGAAAACTGTTCCCACTTTTTTTTTTTCTTTTTCCCCTAACAGTAATTTTTGTCAGTGTCTGCTACTTACAAGGCCAAGTCCATATGGAAATTCTTGATTTAGAGGTATTTAAATCAAGTGCACTTGTCACTTAGAGCAAGATTGCTAAAGAAACTTAATTCAACTTCTCCCCAAGTAAATCCCCAGGCTAGTTATGAAAAGGGTTTTATATTTCCAGGAATGTAGGGGCGAGAGCAAAGAGTGAGCTAGAGGTTTTAGATGGAAGAGTTCCGTCCTGCACATGTGATTGCAGGAGTGGAAACCATTGTCTCCTCCCCTGGAGCCATATGTTTAACCTTAAACTAGAAGGCGTCTTTATTAGAGTCCAGATTTTCGTTCATTCACAGGGTTGTCACCCTTAGCTACCCAACTAACGTGGAAAAAGGGAGACTTTGGTCCCAGATGGCACTGGTGACGTGCAGAATAAAGTGCACCTGCCGGCAGTTGCCTCATCCTGTGAAACATTTCCAGCTCAGCCTCCTCTTTGGTGCTTTGTGTACTTGTCTGGATTTCACAGCACAGGTTTCACCCCGAGCTAGAAGATGTCCATTAATCCTTTATTTCCCTCTATTAATTGTCTCAAGTTCTGTAAAACCTAGAATAAAATAATGAAGGTTTTTTTTTATTATTATTGTTGTTTATAAGAGATGTAACATTTAACACCTAATGGATGTTGATTTATTGCTAATTGCATATCTAGATGTCCCGAAATGCCTTCATAATCAAAGTCAACACTGGTGTATTCCATCAGTCATCTTCAGGTTTTTATTATGAGAAAGTTTCACGGGAAACATAATAGCATAACGAGGCCCTGTGCCCATCACCTGTGAGCCAGCTTCAGCAGTGATCACCTCCCAGCCCATCTTCTTTCAGTCTGTACTCCACCCTCTCCCTCCTCCATATTACACACAAAGCAAGTCTCAGGCATCGTGTGATTTCATCTGTAAACATTTCAGTGTGGCTTTCTAAATGGTAGGAACTTAGAAAAAAAAACTCCCTTTAGCACAGGTGAGAAATGAACAGTCATTCCATACCATCATCAGATATTGGTTTTAATTTCCAGCTGGGTCATAAATGGCTTTTTTTTTTTTTTTTTTTTAGTTTGTTTGAAACTGATCCAGATAAGACTCCCACTTTGGAGTTGGCTGCCATACCTCTTTGCATACATGCTAGATCGCTTCAGTCATGTCCGACTCCTTGCGACCCTATGGACTATAGCTTACCAGGCTCCTCCATCCATGGGAGTCTCCAGGCAAGAATACTGGAGTGGGTTGCCGTGCCCCCCTCTGGGGATCTTCCCGACCCAGGGATCTAACCCGAGTCTCTCACATCTCCTGCATTGCCAGGCGGGTTCTTTACCACCAGCGCCACCTGGGCAGCCCTGCCATATCTCTATAGTTCTCTTTTAATCAAGAGATTTCCTCCTTCCACTCTCTTCTTTTCATTTCTCTTCCTTGTAATTTATTTGTTGAAAACTCCAGGTTGCTGCTGGTGCAATCCAGATTTTTCTGACTGCATCCCCGACAGTGTTATTGACTCTATCTCCATGTCCCTCCTATTTCCTTCAGGTGGGTGGTCCCATCTAGAGACTTGTACAGATTCAGGCTTGATTTGGGGGCCGGATGACTTCATAGGTTCTTCCATTCAGAAGGACATTGTGCCTGACTATCTCTCTTGCAGTGATGTTAGCAGCTATTGATAATCAATGCCTACATTCAATACCATTACTGTTCAAATCCCTCTGCCCATCCAGTTTTTTTCTTTTTTTTAACAAAACTAAGGGGATGTGATTCTTTCTCTCAGCGGTCAGCATCTTCCCTGGATGTGAAATGTGCTTCTCTGAATGACCCAGCTCAGTGTGGATGTCTGTGGTACCTCGCTCATGTTAGGGAGCCAAGCTGCTGGAATGGTGTTTTGATTAGAGCAGTGCTTTAGTTCTCCATTTCCTGTTCACAAGTAAATTTGAAAGAAACCACAGCTAGGATGGAAATGCGACCAGCTTTCTAAGTTGCCTTCTCCTAGGATCATTCTCCCCTCGAGGAAACCAATTTACTCTCTGGCTGTTTTGGGAAGTCAGGCTTGGAAGGTCGCAGTGAGGACCAGGGGCTCTCATAGGCTGGCTTGGGAACCTGGCCTCTTATCCCACGTTACGGGGGAGGGAGTTTGCCCTCCCATGGGGCTCTGGGACTGCCTGAGCAGCTCGAAGGCAAGGAGCTTCCATGAACCCTCTCAGCAGACCATTTTGCTTCTTTTTAACCATATAGGAATGAGGTGTGGACCACACTTTAAAAACACTCTAATCAGAAATCACAGTATGTGCTGTTTCTCCTATAGGACTATATGACTCGCTTCTTTGAATAGGTCACATCTCTTTTTAAATACCATTTTCTTTTCATTCTGTGAATGGGTCGTCCAGTCCCCAGTGCTCAGAGGCAGTGGACCCTTACCAGTAGGTGGCAGACCTGGGACCCAAATCCTCCTTCTCAAGCTCAGTTCTTGGCTGAAAATCTCAGGGCAACTCCACATCTTTGGGAGCTAGAGTTGACTTCTTTCTCACTGAGCCATCAAAGGCTTTCGAGTGGAAGCTCCCTGTGTACCAATGCAGACATTTCTTTGCATCAGCATCTGCCTGTTTCTCCTGTTCACATTCATAAGTATGGCAGTGTGAATCTCTAAAAAGTGAGAACTTCCTTTTGGAAATAGATCTCAAATACCTTCCTCCGGCCATAAAGCAACAATAATCTCCGAATATCGTCATCCCGTAGTCCAATCAGGCTTTCGTCCTGTCCATGTTGTGTTTTTCCCCCAGTTTGTTTCTATCGCGATGCAAGACCGTCACCATGGCAATCGGTAATAAGTATCTTAGGTGGCCCTTGAGCTTCCTTTCAAAATTATTTCTTTCCTTGTAAAGTTGGGCGGTCCCCAGACAGCACCTGATTCATTGTGAGTGACTTTACATGGATCCGCAGGGCAAAAAGCAACAGTTTCTCCTAGAAAGGCATCATTGATTGAAAAAAAAAAAAACCAACAACATTTTCTTTAGGTTCGCTCTGGAACCCCTCCTGCCGAAGAAAATGCACTCCCGGTCCCAGGACAAGCTGGACAAGGATGACCCTGACAAAGAGAAGAAGGACAAGAAGAAGGAAAAAAGGAACAGCAAGCATCAAGAGATATTCGATAAAGAATTTAAACCCACCGACATTCCCCTGCAGCAATCTGAGGCTGTGATCCTTTCAGAAACGGTAATTTCACAGGGAGCTCTCCCTCGCTCATCGGTAGCTGCCGCAGGGGGCCTGTCTTTGCTCCACATTTTGCCGAGGGGGCTGTCCATCAGATTTCACTGAATGGGCTGTGAATTGTCATTTGAGAATCCAGGGTCTCTTGCATCCCTGCCCTTGTGTAACAGATGCTCCAGGACATCAGAGGCTCAGAGCAGGCCCGCGTCTCTCTGGAGGATGCTGGTCTTTCCCTCCATCCCCCCATCCTCCAGGGCCAGGTGCGGGGGAGGGGGGCAGCCATCAGCGGGACCCACAGGGTTCCGGGCTCCGCAGCAAAGTGGGGCTCACTCATTAGACACCCAGATGTCTCAGGAGATGAGCAGGGTGCTTGTGTTGTCAGGAAACAGTAATTCCAGGCCAGCGAATGCCGTTCCCCCACCCCCTCCTGACCAGAAATGGTAAGCCGGTGTTCGGCGGGAGTGTTATAATCCGCTCAGCTAGAGTCCCAGAGCCCCTTCCCACAGGTTCTGCTAGCCATACGCGGTTCTGTGTTATCCTCCTCGCCTCATCTGTTCCATGCTTAAATCCCTTGGCCATCTTTCACAAGGATTTGGGGGGACTTAACTCATGCTGGTCAGTTGACATTAAAAACGGATCCCAGGGACTCTCGTTCATTCCAGAGACCAGGGTGTGTGGCAACAGGGAAAGCCAAGTGCACGCTCTCCTCCCGGCCTGGGCTGGGGCGGGGGTGGGAGGGATGCCAGCTGACGCTCCCAGCAGTGTGTCGCAAACTGAGGGCAGCTTCTGGGCTGAACTTTATTCAGAACGTGCTATTTGTAGACTGGAGACAAAGCAAAGAGGAGGCTCTCTCAGGCCATCAGCTTCAGAGGTTAAGTTGGGCCTGGAGCTACCACCTCCTTGCAGTGGAAGGCCGTTTGCATCTACAGTGCCCAAGAATGTGCCTGCCCTGGGCGGAAGCCCCCGACCCCTGACCCGCCCTGGCAGTTACTGAACGGTTGCTTATCAAAGGGCTCAGGTGGGGCCACCGTTTAATAAGACACACTTCACTGCTTGCTTGTATCTTCAACACCAGAAGGCATGTTTCATCCAGACCCTTTGTCATGGAGACCAGCAGTCACGTGCTGCTTGGGTGTCTAGAGGAGAAAGGAGACCCCAGACCACACACGGTCTTCCTGAAGGCGAATGCTCTTGTGAGGCCTTTGGACAGAGCTCTGACTGTGTCTGGGCTTCAGTGTTTCATGGGAGAAGCAGGCGGCCCAGGGTGCAGGGCTCAGGAAGGGACTGGCCGCTGGCTGGCACTCAGATGTGACCTCACGTGGTGCTATCCAGAGGTTTCTCATGACGCCCCTTCCCCCGCCACCACTGTGGGCTCCATCTACTCTTCTGGAAAGCCGAGTGGCCAGCAACACTGCTGGGGCTGACCAGCACCCCCTTCCTTCTCCCAAGTGTCCAGACACCCTACCCGGATGGGCAAACTAACAGCAACATTTTTTGAACATTTGCTAAGTGCAGACCTTGAGCAAGTGTGTCAGACGTTTTTCTTTGAGCTCTACTTTAAGATGGTAAAGCGGAAGGCCTCAGAGAATTTGAGCCAAGTGGCAGAGTTGATCCAAATCAAGTTCCGTGACAAGAAGACAAAGGATGTGCCAGCTTCGGCCATCGTCACAGTATAAGTTCTGTCCCTCCCCGCCGTGGTCCCGCTCTCCTGCAGAGACAGGCTGAGTTCAGCCCAAAGCACCACTCCCACCCCCCGAACTCCAGCGGGCCCGAGTGCTCTCCAAAAACGCAGCAGAACCCACCGAGGTCAGGGCACAGAACCTTGACCCCTGCTGTCAGCCTCTGAGGAGTCTCAGAATAGCCACAGCTGCGTGCTAGGGGCCATGCATTCTGGCTTCTTGCCGGAGGCAGGCTGGCTGTTCTTGGTCTAGCAAGGTCCCAGTCTGTCCTCTGGGTGACAGGTGCTGGCAAGGTCTCTGGGTCCAGCTGGGCACCTGGAGTTTCCCGTTCAAGCCTTCATGTGCCCGTGACCAGCCGGGTGCTGCAGGACAGAGTGGGTTGGCAGGAGGCAGGGGTCTCAGGGAGCGAAGATGACTGAGTGGCAGCAGCAGCCCCATCCCCAGGATGGTGCCCTGGGCCCCTGGGGTTGCTGCACTCTGGGCACCCACCTGCCCCCTCTCCACACTTCTGCAGAGGTTTTTCTCTACTTCCTCTTTGGGGCTGAGTTCAGCTTCCTACCTGAATTCGCATCATCAGCAATGTCATGACCTCTAGTTGAGCCTCTCAGGACCTGGAGGGGGGAGGGGCCCTCCACGTGCCATTTGCATCTCACCAGTAAACCATCCCCTGCCCCTTGAACTGTCAGGATGTCCCCTGATGGGAAGGGAAGGGTGGGAAGAGCACCCTGGATCCATCTTCAGTCCCCACACACATGCACCCAAGGGGAGCCCTAAGCCCAGCCAGGCTGTCCCAGGCCTTCCACAGCAGGTGGGCTGTTTCTGCAGATGGGCGGTGACACCTGGACTCCGGGATCTGCTTTGTTGGCATTGGACAGTTCCAGAAGCCAGCCTGTTGGCCAGTGTCCCCTCAACCACACTGCTTACAAAAGGATTTAAGCCTTCCAGCCTCCCCCTGCCTTTGCAGACCACCCAGTGGAACACGCTGCCGCCCACCCACTCTGCAGCTGGCCCTCACCAGCAGGCCCATCCGCACGCCCTGCCCCGGGAGCCAAGCCTGAAGCCCTGCCCATCCTGGGGCCTAAATCTTGATTCTTCTTTCTCAGCTGGGTTAATAACTGTCCTCGTTACTCCTACCTGAGAGTATTTTGGACTGCTCATGTTCCCCCAGACCTGACAATCTGAGACCAAATTGTAAGACGTAGAGAAATAAAAATTTCTTTACGTCAGGTGCATCTGAAAGTCAGAGATGGGGAAGACAAATGCAATGAGAAGTAGAAAGAATTCCTATTCAGTCGTAGCATAGCCTGAGAGAAGAAAGAGAAGGTGAATGAAGGAATCCTTCAGCAAGTTTCTAGACTTTAACACACCTGCCAAGAAAGGCCAAGAAATTAGTCCCCTGGGGCGTTCTGGTCACTGCACAGGTCATTGAGTCCACTCCCAACCCGGTGGGGCTCTCCCCAACACCTCATCACATTCCTGTTCAGGAGACACGGATGTGTCATCCCCCCCGACTGTGTCAAGGAGACTGGGGTGAGGCCTGGGTTAGTTTGCCGGGACCGCAAGAACGGCATCCCACGGGCTGGGTGACTTCAGCAGAGGCTGATGGTCTCACAGTCTGGAGGCTGGACGTCCAAGGCCAAGGTGCCAGCAGGGCTGTCTTCCTCTGAGGCTGTGGTGGGGAGTCTGCTCCAGCCCCTCGCCCAGCATTCCCCTCTCCCTGCATCTCTGCCTTCATCTTCACATGGCACCGTCCCGTGCGCTTGTGTCTGGGTCCAAATCTCCCCACTTTATAAGGACACCAGTCACACTAGATCAGGATCTGCTGTAACAGCGACACCCGACCTTGACCGTCGGCAAGACCGTGTTTCCAGATGTGGTCATCTGCACCGGCGCTGCAGGTCAGGATTTCCACAGAGGAATTGTTGAAGTGGCATTAAGTCAGCCCAGTGTCTGCTCAGGGCTCAGCGGCTCAGTCATATCCGACTCTTCCTGACCCCATGGACTGTAGCCCACCAGGCTCCTCTGTCCATGAAATTCTCCGGCCAAGAATATTGGAGAGGGTTGCCATGCCTTTCACCTGGGGATCTTCCAGACCCAGCGATCAAACCCGCATCTCCTGCATTGGCAGGTGGCTCTGAGCCACCTAGGACAGACCCTAACCACACTCTCTCTGTCCCTCCCACGTAGATCAGCCCTCTGCGGCCCCAGAGACCGAAGAGCCAGGTGATCAACGCCATGGGGGGCGAGCGGCGCTTCTCGGTGTCCCCGTCCTCCCCATCCTCCCAGTCCACGCCGCCCCCAGTCATGCCAAGGGCCAAGCTCAGCTTCAGCCTGCAGTCCAGTAAGTGAGACGTCGTCCCGTGTGAATTCCTGACGTTGTGCTGTGACCTCCCCCCTCTGTTGAAGGCTGTCACTTTAGACCGGCTTCTTTTCAGTCCAGCAGCCGGAGAGAGTGTTGGTGAGCCCCTGACTTTGGGGAGTGTCCCCCGGGACTGGAGCGGGTCAGGCCACAGCTGAGTCCCGGGTTCCTGTGCTCCCTGGGTGGACAGTGCAGGACCCGGCCAGCGCTCCGGACCTCCTGTGTGCTGGGGGTGACTTGAGAGCACGTGGGGCATCCCCCATTTCTTGTCATGAGATGATGCAGCCCACACGGTGGGGAAGGGACCTTTTTGTGTGCAGGAGGAATGGGAAGGAAGGAGCCCTTCCAGGCCGTGCTGAGGGGCTAAGGGTAGAACTTACCTTCCAGTTCTGCCCGATTTCTAGGGCTGCTCAGCATAATTCCTACAGACTTGGTGGCCCCAAATATCAAAAAGTTATTCTCTCGTAGTCTGGAGGCCAGGAGTCTGAAATCAAGGTGTCTCCAGTCCTGCTTCCATCTAGTACAGGGTCCCCAGCCTCCAGGGTCTAACGCCTGATGACCTGAGGTGGAGCCGATGTAGTAATGATAGAAATAAAGTGCACAGTAGATGCAACGCCCTTGAATCATCCCCAGACCATCCCTGGCCCCACCCCTGCGTCCATGGAAAAGAGTTGTCTTCCACAAAAAGGTTGGGGACTGGTGTTCTGGTGGACTCCCACAGCCCTCGGAGTTCCTTGGCTTGTATACTCATTCTTCCAGTCCCCTCACCCCTCTCTTCCCAGGCTCTGTGTTTTCTCCTCTTCTTATGGGAAACTGCAGATGGGGTTCAGGGTTCCCCATAAATCCAGGATGATCTCATCTCCAGATTCTTCTGCAAAGACCCTCTTTTCAAAGAAAGTCTAAGGTTCTGAGTGTGTGCTCAGTCGTGTCCAACTCTTTGCAACCCCATGAATGGCAGCCCACCGGGCTCCTCTGTCCGTGGGATTTTCTGGGCAAGAATACTGGTGTGGGTAGCTGTTTCCTTCTCCAGGGGGTCTTCCTGACCTGGATTTAAACCTGCCGTCCCCCGTGTCTCCTGCATTGCAGGCGGGTTCTTTACTGCCGACCCACCTGGGAAGCCCTCTGAGGTTCCGAGTGGATGCGAATCGTGGAGGGATGCCACTTCTACCCTAGTTTTCACCCCTGAAGTCAGGCCAGCCAGAGAGGTGACGTCCTGGCAGGAAGGAGGTGGCAGGAACTGAGGATGCAGCAGACGAGAGAGCCAGGAGGACCCACTGTCCTCCCTGTGGCTGGAGACGGTGGGGGGGAGCCCGGCCCCAGGCAGTGGTTTGTGCCGGCCGCCAACAGTCGTCCTCAGCTCCTGCTTTCTTCTTGCTGCAAGGGGAGCAGCAGCCATTCCCAAGACTGTCTCTGGTCGGGAGTCAGGGCTACCCCGGGGATGAGCCTCAGGGAGCCAGGCCTTGCTGGGCGTCAGAAGGGAGACAGTCTCCAGGGGGGTGTCCTGGCTTCACTTCATACATCCTTACGCTGTAACCTGAGATCTTCACAAATATTTTATTGATTTTGTTAATAAGTAGTTAATAAATAGGCACGTTGCCGCTGCAGTGGAGGACGCTCTGCTGGTCCCTTGAAATTAAACACAGAGTCACCATCACCCCCAGTAAGCCCGCCCCTAGACATTGACCCCGGAGACCTGGACACACAGGCTCAAACAGACAGTGCGACTTCTACCCTTAAAAATGATTAAAGTGGCAGATTTTAAATAAAGGCCAGAGTAAAAGCAACCAGCCAGCCAGTCAGGAGAGCGACCATTCCATCAGAGGCTACCTTCTCACGCCTCGATTCAACCGCAAGGCCTCCTTATCAATTGACACCCCTCGTCCTAGGGAACACGCTAATGACTCCTAATGACTCTCCATCTGCTGCATCATCGGGGAGGACACCCAACAACAAAAATGCCCGTTTCTGTCTTTAACGTAAAAGGCAGATGATTTCTCAGAGTCTCAACAAAGGCTGAGAAAGTAGATTGTCCCAATGACCACTCCCCCTTGAAAACGACTGCTTTTCAGCTTACTTAAAAAACCAGCGCTGCTTCCCTTTGAATTGTTTAAAGCCGCAGTCGCAGCGGCAGCTGCCGCTCATGCCTGCCTTTCGCAGGGTCGTGGCTTTTCCTGTTGTGAGGGTTTTGACAGGCAGATGGGCTGGTGTGAGCTGTGTCGTTGGACTCAGCTGAGTGCAGCTCCCTGTAGGAGGCTGGGGCAGTGACCTGGCGGATTCGGAACGCTCCAGGTGGATATGGTCCTTGTGACCCGCGAGCTGTATAGATGCCCCGAGGCGTGGCAGTCGAGGAGGGACCAGAGGGGTCCCAGGTGGACGTGGCTGTTTTTCCAGTGGTCTGATCCACCCTTTAAGCTCGGGGTTCAGCATCCTGTGATTCTCCTTCTGGAACATTCCCTTGCAGGGGACGCAGCCCCAGCCTTCTCTGCCCCCTCCCGATCTCTTCGCTGCCCATTGACGGGCATTTCTGGGGGATAAAGGGTTCCCGCTGCCCTGCCACTCCCGAGAGGACACGAAGCAGCCGTGTAGGGATGCTCATCACTCCCAGTGGGGCTGGGGGTGTGGTTCTCATTCTCGCCCTCTTCCAGGTTTGGAGCTGAACGGCATGACCGTGGCCGGGCTGGATGTGGCTGAGGTTCCGCCCCCTCTGCCTCTCAAAGGCACCAGCACAGACTACGGGACCTTGAACGAGAACCTGGACTTGACGGGCTCACCAACGCCCCCACCCCCTCCTCCTCATCAGAGGGTAAGTCAGGGCTCAGGAACGTGGATCCATCCTCTCGTTCCCTCCACAAGACAGGAGTTCCTCCTCCTTTCTTCCTGATGTTGGCGTGTTTACTTTGGACAAGCCAAGGCTTGATTTCCAGGAAAGCTGTGGCAGTGGTTAGAACGCGGATGTATGTGGCCTGGGGTTCCTGTGTCATCACCATGGGAACGTACATTCCCAGGGGGACCGTGCAGAGCGGGGAGAATTCCAGCTGGTGCGTCCAGGGGCCACTCTCGTGACCTTGGAGGTCATGGCCCTTGAGGTGCAGTTCTTATGAAAGTTTGGTTTTGAAAAGTAGCTTTTTGTATGAAGACATTTGTCATTTGAAGAAGCTGGCTGACGCCACACGCGGGGGACACGTCGTGCTCCTGGACACTGCCCTTGCCCTGAAGAAGCCCTGGTCCCAGCCTGATTCCAGGCAGCCTCGCTCTCCCACTGGCCGTGTGTGGGTGAGGATGGGTGCGCGCCACACAAAGAAACTGTAGCCGAGCACGAGATTTGGCTCCAGCTGGAGCACAACCCAGCTCCTCGAGGCTGCCCGTTCCTAGCCCCGCCTCTAGCCCTGGGACCTATCCCCACCCGCGTAGATTCGGGGTGCTGGCTGTCACCAGCATGATCAGCCAACTAGGGCCCTCCTACGCATCAGTCCTGAGGCTGGTCCCCCCATGGAAGTTGTCATTCATCTGGTCTGATGTGTGCTCACTGCTCAGGCCTCTGGGCCTGCCTACTGATGCAAATATCAGCTAAAACCCCGAAAAAGCCACTTTAACCCGCTGGCAGCTCTAGAAACACTCTTCTGAGGTCCCCCACCTTCTCTCCTGCTTCTCAAGGCTGTGGTCACTCGGGCAGCTCTGTTGTTGGCTGGCCTGGCCACATGCAGAGGTCAGCGTGTGCCTCTGAAATGACCCCACGGTGCCGGGAGATCTGCGTCCAGGTTCTTCCATCCCTCGGCCACGCTGCTCACAGCCCAGCGAAATGGAAGCCTTGCGGGCTGAAGAGGGAAGCAGCCTCCCTGACTCAGGCAATCAATCGGTCAGTCTCCATAAAGTAAGTTGCACAGCAGCCGAGCTCCTGGAGACGTCAGAGACACGAGCTGGCTCTATGGCCAAGATCGTTTGCATAACAGCAAGGTGTGGGTTTTCTTTCCCCTTCTAAAACAATATAAATCCTATATCATTCTTTTTTTTTTTAATGGAAACTTTCTCACCAAGTTTCTTGCAAGTTTATTCTCTCTTCTTGTGAGAGGAGTGAAAAAGACAGGGGATTTATTAACACTGTATTTATTTGACAGGGCTTCCCAGGTGGCTCAGTGGTAAAGAACCTGCCTGCCAGTGCAGGAGACACAAAGGCTCAGGTTCAGTCCCTGGGTTGGGAAGGTCTCCTGGAGAAGGAAAGGGCAACCCACCACAGTATTCTTGCCTGGGAAATCCCATGGACAGAGGAGCCTGGCGGGCTACAGTCCGTGGGGTCACAAAGAGTCGGACACGACTGAGCAACTGAGATCACCACAACACCATATTTATTTGATTATTGCTTTTGTGTAAGAAAACCAAATAAGCAGTGGGGCTTCGTCTTCAGGGCTGAAGGAATGGATTGTACTTCCAAGGGACTTGCGAATCAGCTCTCTGTCCCTCGAGATTCCACAATGGGGGGCCAGACCTGGAGAAGGGGCCAGGCAGCTGGAATGGTTGGTAGCAACTGAGGAAGCGTAAGCCTGACCCTTCCCACAGGTTTTAACCACAGGTTAGAATAAAAGGAGACCCAGGGAGCCGAGTGGGCACGTTGATTGGTTGGGGTGTTGTTTTCCTAACAGTGGAGTTAACTGATTCCCTCACCTTTCATACCTGTATTTTACTGGAAAAGCAAGACAAGAATGTCCTCCGGGTCTCCCGACACTGAAAACTCTGAACTTGAAAATGAGAGCAAATCCATTTTTGTTACAGGTCAATTCAGGGGAGACATTTGATGATCTCAGTTTCTGCATTGTATTGTTTTTGTTTAGTTGCTAAGTCATGTCCAACCCTTTTGCAACCCCATGGACTGTAGCCCTCCAGTCTCCTCTCTGTCCATGGGATTTCCCAGGCAAGAATACCAGCGTGGGTAGCCATTGGCTTCTCCAGGGAACCTTCTCCACCCAGGGATCAAACCCGTGTCTTCTGCATTGGCAGGTGGGTTCTTTACTGCTGAGCCACCTGGAAGCCACCGCAGCTGTTAGTGGAAGGGCAAACACACACCAGCTCTGGCTCCATGTGTAAAGGCATTGTGAATGCCACGATATTAATCACCCGAGTCTCCTTGCTCTTGGTCTGCTCTCTGACTCACCTGCAGCATGAGTGCGCCTTCAGGACACAGGCCTGTGGGCCAGGGTGTCATCACCCGGTGTCCGCGGGCGCCTCCCTGGCAGGCCCTGAGATCAGCTGTAGGACTACGATCGTTCGCCTGCTCTGGGGGCTGGTCCACAGCCTCCTGTCATCACCCTCAGGCTTGGAGTCAGCTGTCTAGCTGTTGCCACTTTAAATCGTCCTTTCTTTAAAAATGGCTCACACTTACTGTCTACTTCCACACATAAACCAGCAACCATCTCATCAGACCTGGAAATCAACGTTTCTTTTGACCATTCTTTTTCTCTTTTTGTCATCATTTTTTAAAAATATTCATTTATTTATTTGGTTCTTAGTTGCAGCACACAGGATCTTTAGTTGTGGCGTGTGAACTCTTAGTTGCAGGATGTGGGGTCTAGTTGCTAGACCGTGGATAGAACCCAGGCCCCTTGCATGGAGAGCGAGGAGTCTTAGCCACTGGGCCACCAGGGAAGTCCCTCTTTTGACCATTCTTACCATGTCTGGGTTGGAAAGATTCCCCTGGAGAAGGAGATGGCAACCCACTCCAGTGTTCTTGCCTGGGAAATCCCCTGGACAGAGGAGCCTGGTGGCCTACAGTCCATGGGGTCGTAAAGAGTCAGACAGGACTTAATGACTGAGCACTACAAATCTATTCTTTTACCTCTCTTGTTACGATGTCTAAAAATCATTATATCAGTTCTGTTTTCCACCTTGACTCTCTTCTCTCTGTTAAGCCCTGGGTCACTTTAGTATTTATTTGCCTGTGAATTAGGAAGAACTTGGGTGATGAGTTAGACGCTGCCTTGCCACCATCCTGCCTTTGAAACTTCTTTTCTCACATTGAGCTGAACGTGTGCCTGCCCTGAGAGGCTGTTAACAGCGCACTCTCACCCACAGAGGACAGTGCTCTGCCAGCCCCTCTGCTTTGTTCTGCCTGTGACTCGTGCCTGCTTATCCTGGTCTGTGTATTTCTTCGTCTGCTCACTCATTCATGCATTCATCTGTTCACTCACTCATTCATTTACCTAGGTGGTCAACACGTGACCTCTCGTGCATGTCACATGCCCACCAAGCGCAGGGCACGAGCTGCCCTTGGTCACTCACACTCTGGCAGGTCCATTCAGTGTCTCCTGTCACCATTACAGTTGTAAATTCATTCTTGAGATTGAAAAGCAAACTATGGGCTATATCCAGCCAGCCACCTGTTTCTGTAAAAAAAACTTAAAAAAAATTTTTTATTGGAGTATAGTTACTTTATAATGTTGTGTTCAGTTCAGTTGCTCAGTCGTGTCCGACTCTTTGCGACCCCGTGAACCGCAGCACACCAGGCCTCCCTGTCCATCACCAACTCCCAAGGTTTACCCAAACCCATGTCCATTGAGTCAGTGATGCCATCCAACCATCTCCTCCTCTGTCATCCCCTTCTCCTCCTGCCCTCAATCTTTCCCAGCATCAGGGTCTTTTCAAATGAGTCAGCTCTTTGCATGAGGTAGCCAAAGTACTGGAGTTTCAGCTTCAACATCAGTCCTTCCAATGAACACCCAGGACTGATCTCCTTTGGGATGGACTGGTTGGATCTCCTTGCAGTCCAAGGGACTCTCATGTTGTGTTAGTTTATATTATATAGCAAAGTGAATCAGCTATACAGATACATATATCCCCTCTTTGTTGGATTTCCCTCCCATTCAGGTCATCACAGAGCTCCCTGTGCTCTTCATTAGGTTCTCGTTGTTGTTCAGTCACTCAGTTGTGTCTGATTCTTCGCAACCCTGTGGACTGCACCACAGCAGACTTTCCTGTCCTTCTCATTAGTTATCTATTTTATATGCAGGAATGTCTGTGTGTCACTCCCAATCTTCCAATCCATCCCACCCCCTCTGCCCCTCTTGGGGTCCATACATTGTTTCTCTACGTCTGTGTCTCTGGTTCTGCTTTGCAAATGTTTATCTGTAGCATTGGAAGACAGCTGCAGCCATTTCTTGATAAACTGTGCTTCCTCCATGAAGAGTTTAAACATTCCCTCAACCTTGCTCATCCCCGTTATTTACCAATGCAGAAGAGACTGTGGGAGAGAGACTGTTTTGTCAACAGGTCAGGGGGATGGTGGCCGCAGGGGCCAGTGTAGCCCGGCTGACCCTCTCTCGTGTGGCTTTTCCATTCCCGAGAGCACGGCAGGCCTCTGGCCCAGCTCCAGAGAGCACCTCCGAGGACTTGTTTGTCCCTGAGCATCTTCAAGGGACGTAAGGAAGGGCCTGTGGGTCCTCTTCCCAGGGGGGCTCAGCTGTGACGTGGCCAGGCTGCCTGGGTGGCCCTGGGTCCTGCGTTGTCCCCCTTCCCTTGTTCTTGACCATTTCAACTGCCCAATTCTGAAACCAGTCCATTTCCAGGCGCCCCTCGATCAAGAGCACATGGATTTAGAACCACCCTAGGTGGCTCAGTGGTAAAGAATCCGCCTGCACTTCGGGGCCTGGGTTCTGTCCATGGTCTTAGCAACTAGGTCCCACATCCTGCCACTAAGAGTTCACACGCCACAACTGAAGACCTGGCAGGAGATGCTAGAGACACGGATTTGATCCCTGGGTGGGGAAGACGCCCTGGAGAAGGAAATGGCAACCCACTCCAGTATTCTTGCCTGGGAAATCCCATGGACAGTGGAGCCTGGCGGGCTATAGTCCACGGGGTTGCAAAGAGTCGGACACAACAGAACATGCAAGCATGCACGATTAAGACCGCCACCCAAAGAGCAGTGGCTACACTTCTCAGAGGCTGTTCAGATGTCTGATGTGTGTGCTTTGTGAAAAGTGGTTCATCAGAAACCCTGGAAAGGCCTGTGGCCACCAGCAGCCCAGTCCTGAGAGTGGTGACCTGCCAGCCCCGCATTGCAGGGAGAGGATGTTCCCACCCAGGGCTGCTTCCCTTGCCCATCCCCCTACCAGGTCAGAACCTCCCAGAGACCACGTCTCTCCTGCCAGAGCGTCAGCAGTGAGCCATCCCCTCATTTTCTGTCTTCCAGCATCTGCCTCCTCCTCTGCCCAGCAAGACCCCGCCGCCGCCCCCTCCCAAGACGACGCGCAAGCAGACCTCTGTGGACTCGGGGATCGTGCAGTGAAGCCGCGGCATCCCCCGAAGGGCTAGCCGGCATTCTTCCCCTCCCTCACATCTCCTCCCACGTCTGGCGTTTACCTCATGGGGCCTGTGATGTCTGACCTTTAGTGCAATTGCTTTTCCCTAACAGGATTTCTTCTCCAGCCACAGGGTGAGCGGGCTTTAGCATCAGGGAGTAAGGAGGCGGGTACGGGCCCGGGACACGCGGCTGTGTTTATCAGCGTCTGAGTGTGTCCATCTTGGAAGAGCCTAAGTCTTGCCCAAAAGCCCTTCCTGTTTGTGCCAGATGACACATTAGCAAAGAGCCCAGTTGACCTGAGCAGAACACAGGAAGGAGAGTTTAGAACTGTGTACTAACAGTGGACAAGTCCTCAGCTCCCCACTAGACCCCAGGTGACTCTCCCAGGATGTCTCACGGAATGCTCCTGCCTTCACCTGGTGGTGTGCTTTCTGTGGGTTGAGGGCTCCTTCAGTCTCCTTTAGACAACTATGGTCAGCCCTTTCCGGGAAGTTCCTGATTTCCCTTGGTATAATTTAAAATAGGATATTTCTCTGCTACTGAACAGTTACTAATTTATGGAGTGGAGACACCATTAAAAATACTGGATCAAGTGGAAAGAGTAAGTATGAGTGTAGGAAGATCCATTTTCTCTCTTTTTAAAAAAAGGATATGTAGACCACAGGCGATGGTTTTAATTGGGTGAATTCTTCTTGGGCTCATTCTGTACAGAAGTTTGTATATATGAGGGTCTTTAGAACTTGTTTTAATTTTTGTGGTCCTTCTGTTTATTGTCCTAGGCACCCACAAATGATTCTCAATATGTGTTCTTAACTTGTAACTGAGGGAAGTGTAAAAAAGAAACACAAATTAAATTTTCTTGTTTTTTTTTTTCCCCCCTCCACAAAGCACAAGCCCTAAAGATGTTCCTGGACAATGATTTAAAAAAAAAAAAAAAAAAAACTAACTTTGTATAACCTAATATTTTATTCTATCATCTATATTTTTTTATTGACTATAATCATGATATTCTTCTAGTAGGCCCAAGAGTTAATCATTGACAACAAAAAATAAACTGTTGTTTAAAAAGTCTCAGTGTCTGACATTCTATGTTATTATCCCCTGATGGAGAATATAAAAGCCACTGCTTATATTCTGCTCCTGACGTAAAAAAAGAAAATGCACATCGTGAGAGTTGGAGTTGCAAGTTAAGTTTTATTTGGGGCAAAGTGAGAACTATAGCCAGGGAGACAGCACTTCAGATAGCACTTCAGAGACTGCTCCACAGAGACCGCAGCGGGAGGTCAATGGAGTACGTGCAGTCAAGCACGTATTTTTTGCAGGAGGCTTCTGTTAGTCACGAGGAGCAGTGATCCCCATGAAGGATTTTAGTGCTTTTCTAGAAATGAGGAGATATAAGAATTGGGCTCATAAAATCGGCTCCCGAAAAACTATCTGAAGACCTGTTCTGCCAGTTTGTTCCAGAGCAAAGAGTGCCTCATTTCTGCTCTACACCCTGAACTCTTTTCCGGAAGTGTTGAAGGTCAGCAGTTGCAGCAGCATCTACCTGACTTAATCCTTGTAGAGGGAGATGGCGAGTGCCAATCTGTAGCTGACACTGCCTTCTTAAAGAGCATTGTGATCCATGTTTATACACGTGTGCATCTTCCTCAAACACTGCTCTTCATCTCTGTTTAACTGTCTGGGACCCAGAGCCCAGAAAGCACTCAGGTCCCAGGACCCTCTGTCTATGTGTCCTTACAGACAGAGCAGAGCTGAGCCTGGCTCAGGCTGGAACTCCCTCAACCCAACCCCAGGGCCCCCTGGCTAAGCCTTGTTAACCTCTCCTTTTAACCTTCTCAGTGTCCAACGTGAGCGAGGGCTTCATTTCCTGGGATGTGCCATTTCACTTGAGAGGCATCAGACTTCCCAGGTTTCTCTGAAGCTTAGATGGTAAGAAACAGAGAAGGCACTGGAGTCCTGTATGCTATCCAGATGTGTCCTGGCTCAAACACAGGCTGTGACTCTGTCTCTTCCAGCCAGGCCTCCCAGGAGGCTGTGACAGAACCCAGGAGACTCAGAGGAGCCTCCTCTGGCTCAACGGCTGGTGCCCCAGTTTATTTGAACTTGTCTTCAATGTCCAGTCCACCCTAGGACATTTTAGATACACGTGAACATGGATTTTTTTTCTGCTTGAATTTTTACTCTCTGACGAATATGAATATTCATCCTCCACTGAGTATGTTGCTGCTGCTGCTAACTTGCTTCAGTCGTGTCCGACTCTGTGCGACCCCATAGATGGCAGCCCACCAGGCCCCGCCGTCCCTGGGATTCTCCAGGCAAGAACACTGGAGTGGGTTGCCATTTCCTTCTCCAATGCATGAAAGTGAAAAGTGAAAGTGAAGTCACTCAGTTGTGTCCGACTCTTAGTGACCCCATGGACTGCAGCCCACCAGGCTCCTCCATCCATGGGATTTTCCAGGCAAGAGTACTGGAGTGAGGTGCCATTGCCTTCTCTGAGTATGTTAGAAACTGGCTATTCACCACCATCCTAAAATGATTACAAGGACACACCCACCTGGGAGGGGCCAGCCCCTGGCCTCAGGGAGTTTTTGGATAGTCAGCACTTCACATAGCAGAAGCTATAGCTGAAATTTATAGAACCAGTCCTGGCCCTTTGGAAATGGTTGTTTTTATTCTAGAACAGCATCTGGGTTCTAGTTCTTGCCCTGCACCACGAATTACCCCACAAAGTCTCCCTGGACAATCCCTGGACTGCATATCCCACCCAGGGCCCTCCCCCATGTCCTCATCCCCCCAGTCGCCAGGAATTCCACACTGGGCTCCAGAGGGCTGGGTGCATGGCAAATCTAACAAGAAAGGAAACGTGGACACATTTTACATGTGTTAAAGAAATTTCCTAATATAAATATGTAAGTATTTATTTAAAAAATGAACTTCTCAAACTAGGCAGACACAGTTTTTTAATTTTTTATTTTTTTGCCTTTTAAATCAAGGTTGGGCTACAGAACTAGTCAAGGAAAAACTGACCTCTGTGTCAAGTGTCTTCTGGAGGCATTCCTTCTAGAAGGAGTTTCCAGGGCACAGCTTGCCTCTCTCGATGCAGTGATATATTCCTTTTACTCTCTCTGTTTTTTGCCTTCTCCAGGGCCACCTGTTTAGCCATTGCTAATACTTAACAATTGTTTTCAATATAGGGCTTCCCAGGTGGCTCAGTGGTAAAAAGAATCTGCCTGCTGATGCAGGAGATGCTGGTTCAATCCCTGGGTGGCGATGATCCCCTGGAGGAGGAAACGGCAACCCACTCCAGTATTCTTGCCTGGAGAATTCCATGGACAGAAGAGCCTGGTGGGCTATAATCCATAATGTCACAAAGAGTCAGACACGATGGAACGACTGAGCACAGCACATTTTTAGTATTGGGGAGGGCCGAATTTCATCTGTTCTTTCTCCTTTCTTGTAACTGGCTGTGCCATTTTATGAAACAGTTTGAGCATGTCTACAGCTCCATGGCAGGTACTTTGCACAATGCCCTAGAAGACACCCAGTCCTGTCCTCATGGATCTCAGAGTCTGGTTAGGGGATGGATGAGACCTCAGCCGAGTAGGACTCAGTCTGTTGAAGGACAAGTGGTGAGCACTGGGCAGAACAGGGCAGAGCAGAGGGGCCTTTCACACAGACGTTGGGGGACACCCGGAGAATGAGTAGACTTGGACAGACTTGCAGGAGAGTCAGGAGTGGGGAGGAGCAGTAATTGCTACCTCCCAGATATGAGGGGGAGCCCCCCACTGTGAAGGAACGGCTGGAAGACCCGCAGGGAGGAGGCGGCTCAGGGAGGCTGGGGAGCTGGGTGGCGTCCAGTTGTGGGGTCCCCTCCACGTCTCCCCAAGTGGACTTGCTTCTCATCGTGGGTGACTCCAGGCACATTTGATTCCTCTGTGAGGACTTTCTCAGAGATTTCATGCTCCGAAAAATCAAGCTTCTTTTCTTTCTTTCCCTTTTTTCCTAAACAATTCTGCCTTTAGGCCATGACTGGGACAAGAGCAAGATGGGCATCCATGCTGGGGAAGGGGGGGGGGGGCATAGGATGGGGAGCTGAGGGCAAGAGAGGGGCAGGTGGGACTCTCCCTCAAAGGAAGAAGATATGGCTCTGGGTTTTGCTAAACTTCACTCCATTAAATGAAGCCTCGTTATGGCTACACCTCAGTGAAAGCAACATGCCCCACAGCAGGAGTGGGCCTTGTGTGTTTGAAGGACACCCAACAGGCAGCTCAGTTTGTTGAAGGACATGTGGTGAAGACCAGGCAAGGATGAGCAGAGAGGCCTTTCACACAGACTTTGGGGGTGTCCTCACCATTAGGGGGTTAGAATAGAAAACAGGGTCCAGAATGGTGGTGGCTAAAAGACAAGGAAGGGAAAAGCCCATGAAAATAGAACAAAGGAAGGTCTGAGGACCAGAGTGAGGACCTCAGGTAGAACAAACAGCACTCCTGGTGAGCCCAATTTACACAGGGCAGGCCCAGGGGGGAGGAAAAGACATGAAAAGAGGGGCCAAAGGGCCGGGGTCTCTGTCTCTCTCTCTTCTCTTTGCATCTTTTGGGTCATCATGCCCTCAAGCCTCAAGGAGGTATTTTCCTTTATTTTCTAAATAAAACTGAGCTGTAACACGGAGCTGTAACACTGGTCCATCCGAGAGCTGTAAAGCTCGTCCGTCGCTTCAAATTTTTGTTGTGACGAGACACAACAGAAGAAATTACACACTCCTCTGCCACTCACCATCAGAGTCTGTGATGTATTTTGGGGGAAGGCGTGAGTGGGGAGAAATGTACACCCCCAGCAGGGGCCAGCAAGCCAACGAGAGCCCTCCATCCCATATGGCGGCTCTGGCAGAAGCAGATGACCTTTCCCACGTGGCCCTGACCTTAAGGGATGACACTCAGCACAGGTCAGGGCTGGAGGTGTCCTTCTGCCTCCCAGAATCACAACGGAGCATAGCCAGAGGGCACAGGGCATGAGCCAGGGATGTCCCTGGAAACCATGTGTGGAAAGGGCCAGGAATTCAGAAGTCACTCAGAAAGATGCCTGCTCACAGTGCCCCGACTCCTCAGCTGCTGATGCAAAAGCACAGCAATTTGGGAGGTTAAAAATAATCAGTTTGGGAACGGGAATATTTCTGAATTAGCATAATTTATACTATTTTAAAGTGCTTGTTAACAGTTAATTTAGCATCATGAACACTTGCATTGGAGAGGAGGGCACTTAATATCGAGTGAGGAGCTACCTGGAAAAGGCAGGGTTATTTTTAAGCTCCTACATATTTTTGATTTCTCTGCAGGGAACACAGATGATGTACGTGGGTTTTTAATGCCTTGCTGAAGTTTTTTCCCCTGAAAAGTAAACTTTGGAAGGCAAAGCTATCATCATAGAGAAGGAACATCAGACTCATCTCTCAGTGTTTCAGAAATATTAGTAATGTGAGGGTTCTTCATATTATTTTAGCCTTCGAGTAAAGAGACGCTGCTTCCTTTGGTTTGACAGACTCCAGAGGAGGCTCAATCATTGCCCTGGAGACAGAGTGGGCAGAGATGGGGCCCATGGCTGCAGCTTCTCCTCCCTTGATCACCCCTTGGGGAAAGCAATGCCTCCCTGAGGGAGGATCACTGGGAATTAAATATGAAGACAGAAGGATGGAATTGCCCCGAGAAAAAGAAATGCAAAAAGGCAAAATGGCTGTCTGAGGAGGCCTTACAAATAGCTGAGAAAAGAAGAGAAACTAAAGGCAAAGGAAAAAAGGAAAGATACACTTACTTGGATGCAGAGTTCCAAGGAATGGCAAGGGGAGACAAGAAAGCCTCCTCAGCCATCAATGCAAAGAAATAGAGGAGAACAATAGAAGGGGAAAGTCTAGAGATCGCTTCAAGAAAATTAGAGATACCAAGGGAACATTGGCTTAAAGCTCAACATTGAGAAAACGAAGATCATGGCATCCGGTCCCACCACTTCATGGGAAATAGATGGGGAAACAGTGGAAACAGTGTCAGACTTTATTTTTCTGGGCTCCAAAATCACTACAGATGGTGACTGCAGCCATGAAATTAAAAGACGCTTACTCCTTGGAAGGAAAGTTATGACCAACCTAGACAGCATATTCAAAAGCAGAGACATTACTTTGCCAACAAAGGTTCGTCTAGTCAAGGCTATGGTTTTTCCTGTGGTCATGTATGGATGTGAGAGTTGGACTGTGAAGAAGGCTGAGCGCCGAAGAATTGATGCTTTTGAAGTGTGGTGTTGGAGAAGACTCTTGAGAGTCCCTTGGACTGCAAGGAGATCCAACCAGTCCATTCTGAAGGAGATCAGCCCCGGGATTTCTTTGGAAGGAATGATGCTAAAGCTGAAACTCTAGCACTTTGGCCACCTCATGTGAAGAGCTGACTCATTGGAAAAGACTCTGATGCTGGGAGGGATTGGGGGCAGGAGGAGAAGGGGACAACAGAGGATGAGATGGCTGGATGGCATCACTGACTCGATGGACGTGAGTCTGAATGAACTCCGGGAGTTGGTGATGGACAGGGAGGCCTGGCATGCTGCGATTCATGGGGTCGCAAAGAGTCGGACACGACTGAGCGACTGATCTGATCTGATCTGAAGGGAACATTTCATGCAAAGATGGGCTTAATAAAGGACAGAAATGGTATGGACCTAACAAAAGCTGAAGATATTAAGAAGAGGTGGCAAGAATACACAGAAGAACTGTACAAAAAAGATCTTCATGACCAAGATAATCACAATGGTGTGATCACTCACCTAGAGCCAGACATCCTGGAATGTGAAGTCAAGTGGCCCTTAGGAAGCATCACTACAAACAAAGCTAGTGGAGGTGATGGAATTTCAGCTGAGCTATTTCAAATCCTAAAAGATGATGCTGTGAAAGTGCTGCACTCAATATGTCAGCAAATTTGGAAAACTCAGCAGTGGCCACAGGACTGGAAAAGGTCAGTTTTTATTCCAATCCCAAAGAAAGGCAACGCCAAAGAATATTCAAACTACTGCACAGTTGCACACACTAGCAAAGTAATGCTCAAATTCTCCAAGCCAGGCTTCAACAGTACATGAACCATGACCCTCCAGATGTTCAAGCTGGATTTAGAAAAGGCAGAGGAACCAGAGATCAAATTGCCAACATTCATTGGATCATTGAAAATGCAAAAGAGTTCCAGAAAAGCATCTATTTCTGCTTTATTGACTATGCCAAAGCCTTTGACTGTGTGGATCACAACAAACTGTGGAAAATCCTTCAAGACATGGGAATACCAGACCACCTGACCTGGCTCCTGAGAAATCTGTATGCAGGTCAAGAAGCAACAGTTAGAACTGGACATGGAACAACAGGCTGGTTCCAAACTGGGAAAGAAGTACATCAAGGTTCTATGTTGTCATTATGTTTATTTAACTTATATGCAGAGTACATCCTGTGAAATGCCGAGCTGGATGAAGCACAAGCTGGAATCAAGATTGCCAGGAGAAATATCAATAACCTCAGATATGCAGATGGTACCACCCTTTTGGCAGAAAGCAAAGAGGAGCTAAAGAGCTTCTTGATGAAAGTGAAAGAGGAGAGTGAAAAAGCTGGCTTAAAACTCAATATTCAGAAAACTAAGATCATGGCATCTGATCCCATCACTTCATGGCAAATAGATGGGGAAACAATGGAAACAGTGAGAGACTTTATTTTGGGGGGCTCCAAAATCACTGTAGATGGTGACTGTAGCCATGAAATTAAAAGACACTTGCTCCTTGGAAAAAAAGCTATGACCAACCTGGACAGCATATTAAAAAGCAGAGCAACGACATTACTGTCCTGACAAAAGTCCATTTATTCAAAGCTATGGTTTTTCCAGTGGTCATGTATGGATGTGAGAGTTGGACTACAAAGAAAGCTGAGCTCCGAAGAATTGATGCTTTTGAACTGTGGTGTTGGAGAAAACTCTTGAGAGTCCCTTGGACTGCAAGGAGATCCAACCAGTCCATCATAAAGGAAATCAACCCTGTATATTCATTGGAAGAACTGATGCTGAAGCTAAAACACCAACACTTTGGCCACGTGATGCAAAGATCTGACTCACTGGAAAAGACCCTGATACTGTGAAAGATTGAAGACAGGAGGAGAAGGGGAAAACAGAGGATGAGATGGTTGGATGGCATCACCGACTAGATGGACATGAGTTTGAGCAAGCCCCAGGAGAGGGTGAAGGACAGGAGGCCTGGCGTGCTGCAGGCCATGGGGTCGCAGAGTTGAACACGACTGAGCAACTGAACTGAATGGAACAGGGACCTCAGTACCTCTTGCTGAGTGAAGAGAAAGTTTACATGAAATAAATTACAGAGAACGTTCAACGATATGAGAGTCATTCCAGGCCCAGTTCCCAGAACTTCAGGGTGGGGGATGGACCAGCAGAGAGGAATGGGAGGCCCACTTCCTCTGCAAGGCAAACTTGAACTTCAAACCCTGCTGTACTGGAGAGCACACATTCACCATGGTCATCCTTCTGCCTGCTTTGCCATCAGTAGTAAATGGTGTGGGGTCCACAACTGTAAAAGACACTTGCTTTAGAAAAGTGGAAAACAGACCCAGAACTTTGTCCCGGAGAGACCCTTAGAGCTCACATGGCTCAACATCCTCAGTTATGAGACTCTCCACTCATCAGGATGTGTAACATGAATCTGACAGGCACGAGGCACTGGGCAGCCTCCCACAGCTGGTTTTCTATATGGTGAGATCTTTAAGTATTTATGTATTTATTTGGCTGCACTGAATCTTGGGGGCAGGAGAAGGGGACGACAGAGGATGAGATGGCTGGATGCCATCATTGACTCGATGGACGTGAGTCTGAGTGAACTCCAGGAGTTGGTGATGGACAGGGAGGCCTGGCGTGCTGCGATTCATGGGGTCCCAAAGAGTCGGACACGACTGAACGACTGAACTGAACTGAATCTTAGTTGCAGCATGTGGGATCTTGTTCCCTGACCTGGGGTCGAACCTGGATCCCTTCGTTAGAAGCATGGAGTCTTAGCCACTGGACTACCAGGGAAGTCCTGATGGTGACAACTTTAGAACTGACTTCAGATTAGAAATGGGAGGTTTAGTAAGCGAGTCTCATTTTTCTGAAGGCTCCAAGCCTCCCCAACTAGTGTTAAGCATCACTCAGTACTAAAACCCAGCAACAGATTGGGCTGCTTTACTGGGCCAGTTTATTTTTCTCTACAAGTGTGACAAAGGAGCCCATGGGGCTGCAGTTAGTTTCCTGACAACGATGCTATTATGAGCCAGAGCTGCAATTCCTGAAGATGGCTGTTCATGCTACAGTACCTTACCAAATCGTGTGTGTATTAATTACTCAAAGTTATTATCCTTCCAATAATTTGGTAGTGACCATTTCACATTACCTCTCACAGATATCTATGATGAAAGAAAAAGAAGATGGTTAAGGGCAGGGGTGGCCAGGTCTTCCCCCAGCCTGGCCGGTGCATACCTTCACTGACAGAAGGGGCCAAGTCCATCTTCACACTGTAGCCAAGACCTTGGGTGACTCCATCTTTGAGAAAAGTTGATTCAAAGAAGCATGAGAATTGAAATCAATGGTCTTGCAGAAATCCACAAGTCTAACAGAAGGGGAGGAGCAGCGGGCATGTTTTTTGAAAGTCCTGCAAAGCAACTTAAAAATACCCTCTCCCCCTCAAAAAAAATACCCTCTCCCCATCCCTGTCACCCTTCAGCCTCCACCCAAACGCACCTGAGTCCCTACACTCTCTTCCCCTTTCCCTGTTCTCTCTGGAACCTCTGGGAGAGCTCACACCTTCCTACCCCCAAATGTTTGTGTGTCTACGCATTTTCACGGGTCATTCTCCCCTCTGTTGGAAGTCTTTCCTTCCAGTTCTCCACTCTTTGTTCCCAGGGTCCTGTCAGCCTCCCTGAAGACCACAGAAGCCATCTGGCAACTGGAAACTCTTTCTGGGTGGGCAAGGAGGACCCCGGAAGGGCTGTACACCCACCATGGGTTCCTGCTCTGTGATTACGGCACATGTGCGTCAAAGAAGAGTGATGACTCTGAGAAAGGACGTGGACATCTTCCTGCTTCGAAGACCCCTGCCTCCCTCGTGCCAGCTGCCACCCCTTCTCCTCCTGGGCATCCCTCCTCCCCAGTTGGGGCAGCCCCCACCAGACCCTCTGCACACGCTCAGCTCCTGCTGCAGGTGGAGAGCTGCTGGCTGTCTGGTGTCCACTTTGTCCCTGGTATTGTGTCTTCAGACACCATTTGCTCTTTCTACTGGGGAAGGGGCAGGCTGGATGCAGAGAGAAGCCATCTGTTTTCTCTGGAACTGGAGCTTGGGTCAACTGTAACTGTTCACCACATTAGTGAATCCACCTTGTCCTCATTCCAACCTGTGTAAGACCAGCAGACACAGTCACCTTGCCCCTTTGGTGGCCAACGATTTGCCATATTCTCATCACCAGCCCTTAGGTCTCCCTGACCTGACAGTGAGTGTGGAGATGGGGTCTTTAGATTTGGATTCCCACTGGTTTAGGGTGGCCCCAGGGGATCAACTGCCCTGCACCTCTGCCTAATTTTCACTCACTGAAAAACCTGCCATTAATTTCACAGACTCATAGAAAGAGCCAAAAAAAAAAAAAAAGCAAATCAGCAAGTCTCAATCCCAGTCTTCCCTCTCTCTATCAGTTCAAACTGTTCAGTTCAGTTCAGTCGCTCAGTCAATTCTTTGCGACTCCATGAATCACAGCACGCCAGGCCTCCCTGTCCATCAACAACTCCCAGAGTTTACTCAAACTCATGTCCATCGAGTTGGTGATGCCATCCAGCCATCTCACCTTCTGTTGTCTCCTTCTCCTCCTGCCCCCAATCCCTCCCAGCATCAGGGTCTTTTCCAATGAGTCAGCTCTTCACATGAGGTGGCTAAAGTACTGGACTTTTAGCTTTAGCATCATTCCTTCCAAAGAAATCCCAGGGCTGATCTCCTTCAGAATGGACTGGTTGGATCTCCTTGCAGTCCAAGGGACTCTCCAGAGTCTTCTCCAACACCACAGTTCAAAAGCATCAATTCTTCCACACTCAGCTTTCTTCACAATCCAACTCTCACATCCATACATGACCACTGAAAAAACCATAGCCTTGACTAGATGGATCTTTGTTGGCAAAGTAATGTCTCTGTTTCTTAATATGCTATCTAGGTTGGTCATAACTTTCCTTCCAAAGAGTAAGCGTCTTTTAATTTCATGGCTGTAATCACCATCTGCAGTGATTTTGGAGCCCAAAAAATAGTCTGACAGTGTTTCCACTGTTTCCTCATCTATTTCCCATGAAGTGATGGGACCAGATGCCATGATGTTCATTTTCTGAATGTTGAGCTTTAAGCCAACTTTTTCACTCTCCTTTTTCACTTTCATCAAGAGGCTTTTTAGTTCCTCTTCACTTTCTGCCATAAGGGTGGTGTCATCTGCATATCTGAGGTTATTGATATTTCTCCCATCAATCTTGATTCCAGCTTGTGCTTCTTCCAGCCCAGCGTTTCTCATGATGTACTCTGCATAGAAGTTAAATAAGCAGGGTGACAATATACAGCCTTGATGTACTCCTTTTCCTATTTGGAACCAGTCTGTTGTTCCATTTCCAGTTCTAACTGTTGCTTCCTGACCTGCATACAGGTTTCTCAAGAGGAAGGTCAGGTGGTTTGGTATTGTCTGATATTCCCATCTCTTTCAGAAATTTCCACAGTTCATTGTGATCCACACAGTCAAAGGTTTTGGCATAGTCAATAAAGCAGAAATAGATATTTTTCTGGAACTCTCTTTCTTTTTCCATGATCCAGCAGATGTTGGCAATTTGATCTCTGGTTCCTCTGCCTTTTCGAAAACCAGCTTGAACATCTGAAAGTTCATGATTCATGTATTGCTGAAGCCTGGCTTGGAGAATTTTGAGCATTACTTTACTAGCATGTGCTACTGCTGCTGCTGCTAAGTCGCTTCAGTCGTGTCCGACTCTGCAACCCCATAGACGGCAGCTCACTAGTCTCCTCTGTCCCTGTGTGAGATGAGTGCAATTGTGCGGTAGTTTGAGCATTCTTTGGCATTGCCTTTCTTTGGGATTGGAATGAAAACTGATCTTTTCAAGTCCTATGGCCACTGCTGAGTTTTCCAAATTTGCTGGCATATGGAGTGCAGCACTTTCACAGCATCATCTTTCAGGATTTGAAATAGCTCAGCTGGAATTCCATCACCTCCACTAACTTTGTTTGTAGTGATGCTTCCTAAGGGCCACTTGACTTCATTCCATTCCAGGATGTCTGGCTCTAGGTGAGTAATCACACCATTGTGATTATCTTGGTTGTGAAGATCTTTTTTGTACAGTTCTTCTGTGTATTCTTGCCACCTCTTCTTAATATCTTCAGCTTTTGTTAGGTCCATACCATTTCTGTCCTTTATTGAGACCATCTTTGCATGAAATATTCCCTTGGTATCTCTAATTTTCTTGAGGAGATCTCTAGTCTTTCCCATTCTGTTGTTTTCCTCTATTTCTTTGCATTGATCGCTGAGGAAGGCTTTCTTATCTCTCCTTGCTATTCTTTGGAACTCTGCATTCAGATGCTTATATCTTTCCTTTTCTCCTTTGCTTTTTGCTTTTCTTCTTTTCTCAACTATTTGTAAGGCAGCCATTTTGCTTTTTTGTATTTCTTTTCCATTTCTTTTCCTGTCTCTATGGCAAGGCTAAATCTCACCCTTTGCATCTCTTGCTAGAGATTTCTCTGACAGGATGGGAAATGCCATCTTGAGTCTAGGGATATGGATCATAGAAAAATCTTAAACTTTGGTCTCTTTTCAAAGAGCCAGCCTTTAGTTCTGGTGATTTTCCCCAGTTGGTTTTCTGCTCTCTATTTCATTTGTTCTTCGTTCACCTTCCGTATGTCTCTGCTGCTTCTTGCTGTGTGTCTAGCTTGTTCTCCTCGCAGGTGTTGGCTGCTTACGGCTGCGAGCGTGCCCCTGGTCACCCCTCTGGTCTGGCTGAGGGGACGTAACGTGCGGTCAGTGCCAGACACAATGGAGGCAGCGTGTGTCCTTCTTGGACTTTGGAAATCTCCATCTAGGGGAGTGGGTGCTGTGATTGACTCCATTTGCGGTGGGGGCAGCATGTCTGTCAAGACTCTTTGCCAAAGTCCCCAAGCTCATTGGAGAGAAGCTGGGATTCCAGCCTGGATCGAATTCTTCAGTTAGGCTATCCAGACATAGACCACGTTCCCACGACTCCATGACTTGGTCGGGGGAGGCATGTCCGTGAGCTGTTGGCGTGTCCGTGAGCTGTTGCTGATGGCTTCCCTATCGATGGGCATGGACAGGAGGCTGACGGAAGCTCCGCTGCTCCTCTGGGCGGTGCCCACCACTGCCCAGCGGCAACGGTGTCTCCTCACCCATTGTTAAGTCGCTTCCCTGGGAGCGCTGCTTGTTCTTCAGGTCACAGTTGCACTAAAGAAACAATTTTCCCCTTAGAACTGCCCTGCCTCCACTGCTCTCCTTTCTGCCAGACAAGGAGCATGAAGCGACAGGGCAGCATGACTGAAACTGACTGGTCATCATGCGGCCGTGGGTGGGTGGGTGTTCTTTCTTGGGGAAGAAGACGTGTTGATACAAGGAACACTCATTGCAGGACTTGGTGGGAGCAGGCTGTGCAGGTCTTCTGTTGTCTGGGATGGCATGAGGTTCTTACAGGACCACCGTCACCCTGAGCTTGACCCGGGCTGGTAAATGAAGGGATTTTTGGGGGGCTGTTGGAGTCCAGACCCACGCACCCTGAAAGCACTGACTCTCACATCAGTGAATTTCCCAAACTGCTTTGATAACTCCAGCCCCACCTCATTGGTATTTGCACATGAATGAAGGAGTGGGGACACTAGAGGGGGGCGTTCTCTCAATTAATCATAATTTTCACCTAGGATGTGGCCAAGTCTTTCCCATCAAAGGAAGGTCCCCATTTCCACACCAACAGGCCAGGTAATGTTTCGCTCAGCACATGTGTTCCCCGTGATGCCTCAGAGGAGCAGAGGGGGAAGTGGGCAGAGGGGGGAATGGAGTGGGAGTTTGGGATTAGCTGATGCGACCAATTATGTATAGAAAGGATGAACAACCAGATCCTACTGTAGAGCCCATGGTATTATATTCAACATCCTCTGATAAACCATAATGGAAAAACATATGAAAAAGAATGTATATATATATATATATATATATATATATATATATATATATATAACTGAATCTCTGTTGCACAGAAGAAATTAGCACAACATTGTAAATCAACTATACTTCAACAAAATATTTTTTTTAAAAAGAGCACAAGACATGTGGCAAAATGAATTAATGTTTCTGAGCTCCAGAGGGATGCCTTTGCCCCAGCTCCTCCCAGGACACCTCTGCCCTGTGGAGCAGCCAGTGGAGGCTTGCACAGAGTAGGCGAGTGGTTCTAGAATGCTTGGCCACCTCCTCTCCTCCCTGTGTGTAAGTGAAGGCAATGGGGCCAGGCAGGTGCTTTGAGCAGCAGCTGAAGACTCAGCAGAGCCCTGCTTAGCTCCTGGGAGATGCTGCAGAGGCCCGTCTCCTGGGACCTCGGGTGTCTGAGCGTGTGTGTGTGTGCGCGTGTGTTGGTGCACAAGCGCATGCGAGATGCTTTAGAAGAGGCTGCTAACAAATAGCTAGCTGTTGAAACCAAAAGGTCATTTGTGGAGCACCTGTTTGTGTCTTTCTCGATGCACCAGACACCCTCTCTGCGTTATTAGACAGGATCATATCCACTTGACAGGAGAGCAAGCTGAGCAGACACCCAGCACTTCAGCCCGGATCTAACTGGCTTCGAGTAGGACCCTGCACTCCACCCTGCTCCCAGCTGTCTGCAGGAAGTGAGAAGGATGTGCTAATCCACCTGGGGCCCAGTGAGGGTTTCAGCCTCCTTCCCCCTCCTCCCAAGCACTTCCCTCCACACACAGGGTCACAGGAGGAGGCCTTCTATCAGCAGCAGCTCCAAGTGTGAGCTTGGAAAAGGCACAGCTTGAAAAGGCACAGCATCCTCACGGCATATGACACAGCCCAGGAACCGCACTGACAAGTCGCCCATCTCGGCAGAGTGTGGTCTGTGACCGGCTTACAGATCCTTGGTGCTGAAGTGGGCAGGTGAGTTCTGCTCCATCATCTCCTCCGTATGCACCTTTCACTTCCCCACGCAAACCACCTGTCTCAGGTTCCACACTTTGGAAAAACCTGGGCTACATCAGAGGCTGTGGGACAGTGTGAATCAGAGCCTCCTCCCCACCCTGGAAGGAGGTCCCAGGGGAGAAGCCCCTGCCCCCACAGGAGGGATTAAGTATTGGAAACCCAGGCCAGCCACATCAATGCAGGGGCAGGAGGTGTCAGTGACCAGGACAGGACAGCAAGCCAGAGGAAACACTTTGGCCACCCTCCACCTGTGTGCTGGACTGGCTCTGGGAAAGGCCTTGGGGTTTTACTAAGGGCAGAGAGAGACAGCCTGCCATCAGAAAACAGAACTCACAGGAGAAACCGCAGTGCACACAATCTGCCAGCAGAGGGCGCAGGAGGTCACGGGAAGACTCAGGACTCAGGGGCGCCCCCATGTCCCTCTGTTGTCTGCTTGTCTCAGTTCCGCTCAGTCGTGTCCGACTCTTCGAGACCCCATGGACTGCAGCACGCCAGACCTCCATGTCCATCACCAACTCCCAGAGCTTACTCGAACTCATGTCCTTCCAACCATCTCATCCTCTGTCGTCCCCTTCTCCTCCTGCCCTCAATCTTTCCCAGCATCAGGGTCTTTTCCAATGAGTCAGTTCTTCGCATCAGGTGGCCAAAGTATTGGAGTTTCAGCTTCAGTATCAGCCCTTCCAATAAACATTCAGGACTGATCTCCTTCAGAACAGACTGGTTGGATCTCCTTGCAGTCCAAGGGACTCTCAAGAGTCTTCTCTAGCACCACAGATCAAAAACATCAATTCTTTGGTGCTCGGCTCTCTTTATAGTCCAGCTCTCACATCCCTAATTCGCGCCTGGACTCACTTGTTACCTGGCACGCCTTCCTTTCTCGTATCCTTAGGGCCTCGTCCATCATTTCCTTCCAAACCTAGTTAGAACTGAGCCTGGTCACGGGGTCCAAGCTGCCACCAGCTGCATAGCTCACCCCACTCCACTCCCAAAGAAAGTGGACTTGGCTTTCAATAACCTTAACATTTTTGGTCTCCCATTAGCCCCTCATTCTGGGCTCTTTCCACATTAAACATACAACTAACAATTACTGCATGAGTTAAACCATCACACGAAGTTATGAGAAACTTTTGAGAATGAAAAACGAAGTCAGCAGAAACCAATGTCAGGAGCGATAATAACAAGAAAAAAAAAACTAAAAATGCATAATCTTTAATATATGACTCTCTCCTGGGCATATTGACTTTGAAAACATCCAAGTGCCTATCTTGCTGAACTCCTTTGTATGATAAAACATTAAGCTCCTCAATAATGAATTCCAGAATCCAGGATAGGTCTGTATGGAGCCCTGCCTGGCCATGATAGCCATTGTGAGCCTTACCAAGGTGTATTTATGCACAGAGAGTCTTCCGCTTCAGATTTTGCACAGATCCATGGTCAGCTCCATGAGTCCAGGAAAACACTCTGGACTTCATGGTCTAGAGCCTGTCACCTTTATGAACCAAGTCAAGGTCCAGCCTCTAGTTCCTTCTCTCTGTCCACCCTAGAACTTGCTTGCTGGAGGAGCTCTTATTTCAAAACGACAGCTGGACACCCAGAACAGGATGAATACAGTGGTGCCTCCCTGGTTCTTACGATGCCAGCTGTCTGGTCAGTGCCAGCTGGGTCCATTCACACCACCACTGTTGAGCTTCTGAGTCCTGAGCCCCGCTTTCCCTTTGCAGGTCTTCTGCAGGCACCCCTGCAGGCCCAGTCTTGTCCGGTCACATGGCGAGCTTTTAGGAGATGAGGCCCCTGGGTCAGAAAGCACCTCAGAAGGTGGTCTGGGATCATGCGGAGGAAAGCCGTCCCTGGGGGCTCAGCAGAAGGGAAGAACTCACTTCACAACCGGGTTGTGTAGACGCTGATTCCCCAGCTGGGCCACACAACAGGCAGAGGAGTTTCCCAGCATTCCCTGCTCTCTGCTCTCAACCCGGCCCCTTCCGTCACAGCCCCTGAGACTTGCCTGATTGTTAAGCATGCTGTCCACCCATCGTGAAAGCAACGCTCCCAGGAAGACTGCCAGCTGTGTCCTCAGCAGTATTATAGACCTCATCTCCAGAGGAGCTGAACACAATACTAAGGATAGTATTCGTCAGTGAGAAAAGGGTTTCGTTACTCCAGGGTGCATATTGCCTTGTTACGAGAGGAGAGAGTGCAAGAGGGCGCCTGGTTTTAGCCTCCAAGGCTATGGTCCATGCATCAGGGTGGGCTGGGGGCTGGTCTAGCTTCCCAGCCCCTCAGCACCTGGACCTCTGCCCGTACTGGGTGCTTGGCCAGGATGATGGATGGGAGGCAGAATGGATGAATGGCTTGAACAACTTCCCTCCCCCTGCAAAGTGGAATATGTCAGAGAGGAGGAATTCTTCCCTGGGAAATAGAAATAACAAGCAGGGCAGAAATGCAGGCTTGACTTACAGGACCACATGGAAGACCACTTTGGCAGAGCTTCCTGCTGCCTGTCTATCCTGGGAATTAATTCAACCTGGGACTCAGAACTCCACAGAGCAAACAACCCAGGCAACTCCCTGCTTCAGGGACTCCATCCTGGGCCTGTGTGCCACTGGACACCCAACCGGTGCTAGCTCCCAGGTCTTACCCACCCCTGACATGCCAAGAAGTCATCAAATCATAGCAAGTGTGACTGAAGGATTCGTGCATGCAAGGTAAATCGTTCAGCCATGTCCAACTCTTTGCAACCCTATGGACTATAGCGCATCAGGCTTCTCTGTCCATGGGATTTCCCAGGTAGGAATACTGGAGTGGATTGCCATTTCCTCCTCTAGAGCATCTTCCCAATCCAGAGATCAAACCCACATCTCTTGTGTCTCCTGCATTAGCAGGCAGATTCTTTACCATCTGGAAAGCCCCTGGTTGAAGGGTAACGAGTCCTTATTGAACAACTGGCTTTAGAAACAGAAATGGGATTACTGTGTAAGTGGGGGATACCAGTATTCGTGGCAAAGGGTGACGGAATTAAATGTGATGGACAGACGTGTTCAATAGCATCAGAGCTTGGGGTTTTGATTTTTGTGATACCTTCTTGATAGATTTAAAAATTATTTTTGGCTTCTTTGTTTTCACCTTCTTTTGAAATTGGTTTTGGTTTAGTTGTGCTTCCCTAAAACAATCACCTGTTTCATTCAAATTTTAAAATGCCTTGCTTTTTTAGAGTTGCTTATTCTTCGTCTTTGAAATGATTGCATTGGCTTTTATCCTTTTCTCACTCACAACGGTGTGCTTTCGTCGTCAATCATTTTTCCTGATTAGATTTTCGAGAGGCTTGTCTGTTTCACTGTTTTTGTTTTTGTTTTTGTTTTTTTTTTATAGAAACAGTGCTTGGGTCTGCCTGAGTCTTGAGTTTTAAAAATATATTCCAGTTTCATTATTTTCTCTTGATTAATTTATTCATCATGTTTTTCTCAGGTTATTTTTCTCATTCACTTCTTTAGTTGAATGATAAGCATGCTTACAATTTTTCAATTTAATAATAAAGAACGTATAAGAGTATAACTGAGGATTTTACATTTGAAGTTCCCATTGTCATTATTAAATAAATATTCTATGATTGCAATTCTGATCTCCTCTTGTCTCAAATGTTAACTACAGGACTGAAAAGTTTTACTTTCAAAATATTTTAAGATTTCTTTTAAATCATACATTTGTAATTTGATTGCATTGTGATCTGAGAAAGTGACTTAAACATTCTTTACTTTAAAAAAAAAAATTCTTTACTTTTTAGAATATTTAAACATTTTGTACCTAGCCCATGTATATTTTGTGTACTACCTAAACTGTATAAAGTTCTATATATTTATACATTATTTTGCTTATTTAGATGTACATGAAAAATGAAAGTGAAGTCACTCAGTCGTGTCCGAATCTTCGTGACCCCATTAACTGTAGCCTACCACGCTCCTCCGTCCATGGGATTTTCCAGGCAAGAGTACTGGAGTGGGTTGCCAAAAATATATATGATCGCTTTGTTCCGTCGGCCTGAAATTATTTTTCCTCCCCACTCTGTCATACCCTCAGTCTTCCTTAAGAGATGAAACAGACATCGTCTCCTCGATGAGCTTTCCCTGACCCTCAGGCTCAGGAGAGTGTTCTCCCAAATCACCCTGGCTCCTCACAGCACTTCGACTGGAGTGGTCCCAGCCAGTTTGAGTCATGTCTTCCTTCCTTCCGTTCTGAGGACAGGCTTAGGCTCCCTCCTCTTTGCATCCCCAGGGGTAGGCTTTGTACGCGACACAGAGCAGCAAATTCTTTTTTTTTTTTTTTAAATAACATGTTATTCAAATATATACACCTGTAAATGTTCGTTGAATAATGTATTTCCAAAGCCAAGAACTCTGGTGTCGGTTGGGTGCACATTTTTTCTGTGAAGTGCTGTGTTTTATAGAAAAACACACAGATTAGCTAACTTTTCAATCACAGCACAGTATTACCTTTGTGTTAAAATTCAGACCTTGTAGCCGATCTGTCGTGATGAACCCTTTTTCAACTTGAGTCTTGTCAAACTTCATTATTCTCAATCCAGTCTGACAGTTGGAGGTTAAAAAGACATCCACTGCCTTGCTCAAATTACCTGGTTCCTACAGGTAGCCAACTAGGTGAATTGCTACTGCCTGTGAAGGCCAACAAAGGTCTGTCTAGTCACGGCTATGGTTTTTCCAGTAGTCCGGTATGGATGGGAGAGTTGGACTATAAAGAAAGCCGAGCACCGAAGAATTGATGCTTTTGAACTGTGGTGTTGGAGAAGACTCTGGAGAGTCCCTTGGACTGCAAGGAGATCCAACCAGTTCATCCTAAAGGAAATCAGTCCTGAATATTCATTGGAAGGCCTGATGCTGTAGCGGAAACTCCAATACTTTGGCCACCTGATGCGAAAAACTGACTCATTTGAAAAGACCCTGATGCTGGGAAAGATTGAAGGAGAGAGGAGAAGGGGACAAAAGAGGATGAGCTGGTGGGATGGCATCACCAACTCAATGGACATGAGTTTGAGTAAAGTCCAGGAGTTGGCTATGGACAGGGAGGCCTGGCATGCTGCAGTCCATGGGGTTGCAAAGTGTGAGACATGACTGAGCATTTGAACTGAACTGTGAAGGTCTCATGAACCTGGTAGCTTTAAGATCCTTGGGATGTGGTTTCTAACTTTTACCCAATGCTTACCTAGTTGCTGAAACTCCAATACTTTGGCCACCTGATGCGAAGAGCTGACTCATTTGAAAAGACCCTGATGCTGGGAAAGATTGAGGGCAAGAGGAGAAGGGGACGACAGAGGATGAGATGGTTGGATGGCATCACTGACTCAATGGACATGAGTTTGAGTGAACTCCTGGAGTTGGTGATGGACAAGAAGGCCTGGCATGCTGCGGTTCATGGGGTCGCAAAGAGTCGGACAAGACTGAGCGACTGAACTGAACTACCTCATTGCATTAACTGCTGTTCCACGTGGCACATATAAAATACCATATGGTATTATATAAAGGTATTTTTAAGAAAGAATATTTACCACTACCTTGAATGTTATATGAGCACAATTCCTTTTCTATTTATTTTATGATCAGGAGCTTAGGTTGTAACCCTTTCTTCTTTATGATGCTCACTTTCAGGGATTTTTTATTTTTTAATTAGTTAATTAAGTCTGTTCCCTTTTGGCCACGCTGGGTCTTCACTGCTGCTCTGGTCTTTCTCTTGCTGCGGAGCACAGGCGTCTTGTCGCGGAGGCTCCTCCGGTTGCGGAGCGCAGGCTCTAGGTGCGGGGCTTCCGTAGTTCGGGCTCATGGGCTCAGTAGTTGTCTGCACAGGCTTAGCTCCTCTGCAGCGAGTGGGATCTTCCTGGATCAAGGGTTGAACCCTTATCCCCTGCATTGGCCGGTGGATTCTTATCCACTGTGCCACCAGAGAAGTCTTCAAGGATTTTTTAAATGCAGAATTTCCTTTTGGAGACTGTTTTAATTCGCAAACATGTCCAAACATGGGAAGGCTGCGGCCGTCCTGTTGACTCCCCGAATACTTGTTGGATCAACCCTGTCATAGATTGAACAGCTTAATGAGGGCACTGCACACAGCCAGAGTCTAATCACTTCTTTTAAAACGGCTCGAGAGCCTTCGTTCTGAAGGCGAGAAGGGGTAACTCTGGCTAAATGATCATATCTTCCTGTTTATCCTCAAAACTCATTAGTGAGATGATGACATTTCTACACAAAAGAAAATGTTTCCATTTACCTCATTGTGCAAAAAGAGTGACCGTTCGGTTTGTAATCCTCTGCTCTTGTTTTAGAGCTCTCTGACAAAGATTACTGCCTAAAGAGGACAATGCAATCAGCTCAATGAACACTTGTGTTTCTGCTTCTAGCAGCTAATCTTGGACAGGGCTCTGCCCTCTGCTGATTATCAGAGGCCAGCTTTGCTTAGGAAAAGTGGATTAACCAATAGTTTGGGGGGCATTTTGACCAATGATGAAATGTAAAGTGTTTTTAAAATGTTTCCATAAACGGGATTTTATTTCCTCCTCTTTTTTTTTTTTTTAATGTGGTCACATTTCTTTCACTTTCATAGGTCAATAGGCATGAATAATCTCTTGGTGCTTCATTCTATTTATTGTATTACGAAGATGACTTCTAAATGTCCTAAACATTACGCTCCCCTCGACAGACTCGAGTGATTGTTCTACAGAGATCCTCACCCTCCCAGGAGCCCTCCGGGGAGGGTGGGAGAACCGCCAGCCAAGAGTCGGCTCTGAGCAATTTCTTCAAATCCTTTTACCAGAGAACGTTCTCCGTGCAACAGAAAAAGGTTAAAATGGTTCATAAATTTGTAACAAATCTGTTGACAATAAAATATTTCCTGTCCAACAAGAACAGTTAAGAGATGCTGAAAAAAAGATAGAATGCCCTCTCCCTGCCCTCTTCAATTGTTTGCTAGTAGCCAATTTTTTTTAAAAAAGCAGACTTGGTTTAATTTTTCCTGATAATTTAGGTAGCTTGAACTAATTAAAACCAACATCAAATAAGAATTGAATAACCTGACAAAAAGGTTTATTCTGTTTTTATTTTAAATACCAGGTGAAATGCTATCTGATAGAGCACATTTCTTTCATTGCTCTAAGTCATTAAGGATTTCCATTGTCAGAATGTCTGCAGATTAAAATGTTCCTCTAATAGAGACACTTGGGTGTCTTGGAAGAAGGGTGAGTTATCATTTTAGAAGAAGGGTGAGTTATTATCTGTCTTGTTCTCCTATTGCGGTGCTGAAGTTGCTTCCTATGACTTCATATGTTTTAAGTCTTCTCTGCTGATGGAAGAGACAAGATGAGCGTTTCCAAAAATGCGCAGAGTCTGGAGAAGCAAGTTACATGCTGTGCACTTACTATGCGCCGGTCCGTCTCCAGCACCTGACGGTCGTCACCCTGTCACCCTAAAACCACGGAGGGGCTGTCACGACCTTCAGTTAGTGCATGATGCCAGTGGGGGATCTGGGGGGCCCAGGGATTTTCTCAAGGTGGCTTTCAGCACTGCCTGGAAAGTCTTGGGTGTTTACACAGTCAGGGTCCGACCCTTTGACCAGCCCTCCACCCAGCACACCTTTCCCTTGGAGAAACACCCCCTTCCCCAGGTCTTCAGGAAGCCACAGCCTCCTGATTCCCACCTCCTTGATGGCCCCTCCAGGGACCCTCCCTGTGATCTTCCTCTGCCAGCCCCAGACCCAGGCTGACGGCTCCTCTGTGTCTTGAGCTCAGGTGCCCTGGGTTTTGCATGTCCGTACTCAGCTACCTGGGCACAGCTCCACTTGGATGCCACCTGGGCCCTTCAGAGGTGCCCCCTCCCCCCAGCTTGGTGCCCAGCTGGTGGCTGGCTCCCTCACCCTCTTCTTCAGGAGAGTGTGGGGGATTGAGAGACTGACGTCAGGGGTTTTCGCCCCAGGTCCCTCCCACCCCTTCCGCATTACTCCCCTCTCTGACTGGTTCCCCCTCTCCTTCCGACCTCGAGGTGGTGGTGACCTTCCCACCCCATTTTCTGGCAGCTTCACATCCTTCTGCCCCTTAAGTCCTGCCCCCACCATCATCATGGGTGCGTTCGCCATGCTCCCTGAGTTACCTTGATGGGTGTGCCTTCCATTCCCTGCCAACCTGCTATGATGTGCCCGCTGGCTCTGTATCTTTCCCTGCCCCCCTTGGCCCTTGCGCACCAACCTGCATTCCCATCCCCTAGTTTAGAGAATGTCGTATCGCCGCTCAGGTTTGCCAGCTGGGACACTGGGATACCGGGATACCGCCTTGGCTTCTTCTTCTTCTCCCTCAGCCCTATATCCGTTCCATTCAAGCTCTTCCAGACCCTGTATCCTTCCATCCCCACTGCCCCAGCCCTTGTGTCCACCACCTCCATCTTCCAGTCCGATACCCTAACTGCCTGCCATGGGGTCTCCCGGCTTCTGTGCCTGCCCCTTTAATGCATTCTCCATGCTGCAGCCAGAGCAATTCTTTCTAAAATGCAAGCCTGGTGACACCAACCCCTATTAAGCCTTTACTGGATTCCCATAGCCTCAAGGTAAGTTTCACATGTGTCTTGGCTCTCCCAGCTCAGACTCACCCAGCATCCTGTCTCATGTCAGTCACTCCAGCAGGACTGAATTTGTTACAAACGTGTTACAAAGTATCATGCTTTCCACTTCTGGCTCTTACATGTGCTTCCACTGCCTGGGAGCTAGAATTCACCCGGTAGTACTGATGAATCCTTCACATATTGTCTCAGACGTCACTGCTTCCAGGCAGCCTTCCCTGGTGTCCCCTACTGCTAGCTATTGCTGTGCTCCCATAGCACCCTGGATATCCTCCTCCTCCTTATCAATAGTTTTTTGAGCACTCACTATGTAACAAGGGTTGTGCTAAGCACTCAACATAAATTATTTCCATGAATACACACAGAATCCCTGAGAGGCTACCGGTATGGTTACTGTCGTTGCTGTTGTTTAGTCACTAAGTTGTGTCCGACTCTGCGACCCCACGGACTGCAGCACTCCAGGCTTCTCCATCCTTTACTATCTTCCAGAGCTTGCTCAGACTCATGTCCATTGAGTCAGTGATGCTATCTAACCATCTCACCCTCTGTCACCCCCTTCTTCTCCTGCCCCAGCATCAGGGTCTTTTCCAATGAGTCAGCTATTTGCATGAGGTGGCCAAAGTATTGGAGTTTCAGCATCGGTCCTTGCAGTGAATATTCAGGTTTGATTTCCTTTAGGACTGTCTGGTTTGATCTTCTTGCTGTCCAAGGGACTCTCAAGAGTCTTCTCAAGCCTACACACTAAAGTGTAACAGCCCATTTACTCATCTGGAGTTGGGATTGGCAAACATTTCCTAAATATCAGTATTGTAGGCTTTGTGGATCATACGGTCTCTGTTGTAGCTTCAACGACTCAACTCTGCTATTAGCCTGAAAGCAACCCCAGATCTTGCTGAAATAAATGAGTGTGGCTGGGTGTCAACAAAACATTTCACAAAGCAGGTAGCGGGCTGAACTTGACCTGCAGGTAGTGGGCTGAACTTGACCTGCTGAGGGCTGTCGCTTGCTGAGCCCTGCTCTAGACTAGACCATGCGCTTCATGAGGACAGGACCTGTGTCTCCACGGGTCACCACTGTGTCCCCTGCCTGAGGACCAGTGATGATGCTGCGCCACTGTCTCCAGTGGGAGACGTGGGGAAGGACAAACGATGAGGAAGAGCAGGGGCTTGTGGTTGCTGAGAAACGATTCTCTGCTCGGTCTGCCATGATCCACCCAGAAACGCCCCCCTCATGGAGCGCAAGTCCACACGATGCCATATGACTCTCACTCCTGGTCCTCCATCTGCTCTCAGGAGGTGCAGACAGAGATGCCACTCCTGCTGCTGGGGAACCTCTAGGCTTCCAGCTCCCACAGGCCCCTCTCCAGGTTAAACCTCGCCCCTTCCCCATCATTTATGCTCCCTGGTGGCTCAGATGGTAAAGCATCTGCCTGCAATGTGGGAGACCTGGGTTTGATCCCTGGGTTGGGAAGATCCCCTGGAGAAGGAAATGGCAACCCACTCCAGTATTCTTGCCTGGAAAATTCCATGGACAGAGGAGCCTGGTGGGCTACAGTCCATGGGGTTGCAAAGAGTCAGACACGACTGAGAGACTTCACTTTTCCCATCATTTCCCATCTCCATGGTGATCAGACTCCCTCATCCTCTCTGCCCCCTCTGCAGACTCCCCATTTGCCAACATCCCCTTTAAATGTCCTTCTCTCTCTCTCTTTCTGGAGACAGGGAAAGCCTAGCCCTCCAGACTCATGGGTTGCCACCCCACCCATGGAGCTCTGCCTCTCCTAGGCTCCAAGAGTCCTCACCTGGACTCCAATGGGCCACCTCCCCGGTTCTAATAGAATCAGTCTCTGCAATTCCTCACCCTGTCTTAGGATAGCTGCTTCAAAAGTAGGGCTCCCTCATTCTTCTCTTAGAGTATTTCTCAACTCCATTGACCTTGAACGCGTTTAAATGCAGGGTCATGGCAGGATTTTGATCTAGGCTGTGGGGTAACATTGTAAATAGCAACATTCTTTCGGCCAGCTCTGAAGCTCAGGGGGATCATTTCCAGGATAAACGAGGGCGGAGGGGCTGTCTAAATGCAGGCTCACACATTCCTAGGGAGTGGTGTTCAAACAATGTCATGCTCAAAAACAGGAAAAGCATCTCATATTTCAGAAAGCCTCATGGCAACACTTCCCTTCCCTTAAAACCACTTCATCAGCAGAAATGCCAAGGCTTCCAGCAGGCCCGCTGTCACCACCAACCGTCCTTGTCCTTCTCTGCTTCCTCCATCAGACACATGCCAGCACCTGAGCGGGGCTGGAGCTTACTCCATGTGTGGCTTCTGGGTCAATCCCTCTGAGTTCCTCAAGGATGGAGGTTGTTCTCACTCAGTCCCTGCTGCCTGGCCCAGTTCAGAGTGGGGTCCTATGCAGAGTCATGGACATGAAAGGGCTCACCAGCCAGTGACAGAAGATGCAACGGCCTGTGGTTGGCACCACGGGCAGAACGTGGCCTGGGAGCTGGCTCTGGGCCTCCTCCTGGAGCCGCTCAGACTCGTGCCTCCAGCAGAACCTCTGCCTCTGTGTCCAGGGCCCCTGGCTTGGCTTGGCCCCCAGGTACCCTGCTGATCCGTCTTCATACTGAGCCAGGCCGTGAGGGCCCGCCAAGGCCGTGGCTCCCACCCTGCTCGGTCACCACCACTGTGCTCGTTCTCACTGAATCATAAACTTAAGTCCTAAACTTCCTGGCATGAATCTCTTAGAGAGGTAATTTTACAAAGGTGACTCCTCTGTGTTCCTAGGATTAAATAACACAATTACAGCAGCTTCTCAAAGTTCATGACTGTGCTTTTCCATCTCCTCAAACGTGGCTGGAAATTTCTCAGATCACCTCCGTGGGCAGGTTAGACGTGCTTGCAATGGGAAGCTTCAGCACGTTTTGAACACAATCGAACACCTGTCAGCACGGAGGAGACCCTCATGAAACCGGAGCGGGAAGAATGAGGCTGCCCGCTGACTGATGATGCTTTCTGATGATGGCCCTTGGCGCCACCGCCGCGATCAGACACAGAATGGCACCGAAAAATCACTTAAACGGTTCCAAGAGCGTCATTTCTAAGGACTCTGTTTTTCTCAAAGTCCAGTAGCTAACGTTTCCACTTTGCAGAGGTAAAGAAGACACTTGGCCAATGCAGGAGACACAGTAAATGTGGGTTCAACCCCTAGCTTGGGAAGATCCCCTGGAGGAGGAAATGGCAATTTCACAGCACAGTTTTCCATGCTGGTATTTTCTGCTTCTCTTGTCTCTTTGCACCCATGAGCTGCCAGATTCCTTTTCCTGGAGCACACATCCTTTCCCCAAAATCGGAGGCTGGCCCACTGGAACACTTCCCAGACCCCTCAGCCTTGCTGCTTGGTCAGTCCCCTGCAGTGAGTCCTGGAGGCATCGCAGTTTTGCCTAGGCCACCAGGCCAGCCCGACGGCCCGGTTTCTCATTCATCAGTGGGTCTAGTGGCTGCCCTTCTTATCCTCAGGATCCTCTCCCTGTTCACTGCCTCTGAGCCTCTGCTTGGGCACCTCCTCTTGCTCAGAAGGCCCTTTCCACCGTCTCCCGCAGTTCTGAGAGCACCAGGGCTCCACGGGGCACTTCTGCTATTTCCCCCTCAGCAACTTGCTTCTGTCACCTTAGGGAACTGAACAGGGACTGAGGAGGGCAGGAGTCTAGATCCAGGGGACTTTATGCTTTATGCATGATACAGATGACCCCCTCGGCCTCTCTGGGTGAAGTCAGCTTACCTATGAGGAATCTGGCTTGGACAGACCCTGTGCGGGGTTTTACCTGTGTTCCCGCTTCTGTGGCTAAGGGGACACTTCTTTTATTACACTTTCACTTTAACTGGAAATGTATTTATGGTTATAAAGTAATAATTTTGTTGCTAAGTTGTTTTGGTTGTGTCTGACTCTGCAATCCTGTGGACTGTGGCCCTCCAGGCTCCTCTGTCCATGGAATTTACCGGACAAGAATACTGGAGTGGGTAGCCATTTCCTCCTCCAGGGGATCTTCCCAACCCAGCAGTTGAACCCGCGTCTCCTGTGTCTTCTGCTTTGGCAGGTGTATTCTTTACCGCTAGTGCCACCCGGATCTAAAAAGCAGTATAGATGTAATTAAAATTTTAGAAGAATCCAGGAGTTTTTAAAGAAGACATTCCTCTTACATGCTATCACCAGAGGTAATTACGCGAATGGTTTGTGGTTTATCCTTCAAGGCATTTCTATTACAAACCCTTGAGATCTTGCTTTTCAGTACAGAATGTGGACTTATGCTGGAAACTTCTATTCCACTTGAAAACATCTTTTCACATCAAAAGTTACAGGATTGCCTCATCTCAGTAGCTTGCAGTGGATTCATTACTCCAGCAAGAGGGCGCTCTTTCTCCCAGAGGCCGATAGAGAAAGAGAGAGCGAGAGAGCGCGCGTGCTCTGCTGATGGCTCATAGCAAGCCTGAGAGATGCTGACACAGAGGGAGGGAGCATCTGTGGTCCAGCCACTTAACACAGCTGGCTGATGGGAGGGTGCAGAGGCCTGCTGCCCTTGTCCTTTGGGTACCGCTGAAAGGTGTGATGAGCTGAGGCCTCTTTCTTAACGGCATCAGCTCAACCCCGCTTCCTCTCTGTCCTTAGAGATGTTCCCGGGTGCACTTCCCAACAAAACTCCAGGGTACAGATTTCTACTTTTATCTGATTCCCCTGACATCCAACCTGCTTTTTTTTATTGCTTAGATGTACCAACATTTAGTTAAACACTGTTCACCTAAGGGTATTCAGATTACTTTCAATTCTTCACTGTTTCAAGCAAAATTGAAACTGACATCCCTGACCATACATCTTTTTAAAAAACGTTATTGTTAGATGTACAATATTACATAAGTATGCAACATAGTTGGCTTCCTTTGTGGCTCAGCTGGTAAGGAATCTGCCTGCAATGAGGGAGACCAGGGTTCGCTCCCTGGGTTGGGAGGATACCCTGGAGAAGGGAAAGGCTACCCACTCCAGTATTCTGGCCTGGAGGATTCCTTGAACAGTATAGTCCATGGGCTGCAAAAAGTCGGACACAACTGAGCAACTTTCACTCACTCATGCAACATAGTAGCTCACAATTTTTGAAGGTTATAGGCCATTTATAGTTACTGTAACACATTGGCTATATCCCCTGTGCTGTTTAATACACATGTAGCTTATTTATTTTATGCATAGTGGTTGTTGTACCTCGATCTACTACCCCTGTTTTGCCTCTCTCCCTTTCCTCCACCCTCTGGTAACTACTAGTTTGCTTTCTTTATCTGTCAGGCTCTTTCTTTTCGTTATGTTCTCTAGTTTGTTTTTCAGATTATACACATTAGTGATACCTCGTTTTGAAGATTATATACATTCATGATACCATATGGTATTTGTCTTTTTTCTGTCTGACTTATTTCACCAAGCATAATATCCTCCAAGTTCATCCATGTTGTTGCAATTGTCAAATTTCATTTTTTTAGGCTGAGTAGCTTAAATATATATATATATATATATATCTCCCATCTTTTTTGTCTACTCATCGGTTGATAGACACATAGGTTGCCTCCATACCTTGACAACTGTAAATAATACAGTTATGAACACTGGGGTGCAGGTGTCTTTTCGAATTAGTGTTTTCATTTTTTTTTTCCAGATAAGAGTCCAGGAGTGGAATTGCTTGACTATACATCTGCGAACAAACTTCTCATTATTTCTTTGGAGTATCATAGTATAATGTGTTTAAAATGTAGACCCTAAAGGTGTCTGGGGCTCTTACAGGGAGTCTGTGAAGTCAAAACTTTTTTCATAATTATACTAAGATGCATTTCTCCATGTTGACATTTGTAGCTAGGGTGCAGGCAGTGGTAAGTAACGTAGCCGATGACTCAGCAGGAGTCAAAGCAGGGGCAGCAAGCTCCCCTCATGGCCATTTCATGTACTTAACAATTCAGAAAGACTAAACTGATGCTCCAGTACTTTGGCCACCTGGTGTGAAGAGCTGACCACTGGAAAAGATGTGGGGAAAGATGGAAGGCAAAAGAAAAGGGGATGGCAGAGGAAGAGATAGTTGAACAGCATCACTGACTCATTGGACATGAATTTGAGCAGACTCTGGGAGACAGTGAAGGACAGGGAGCCTGGCGTGCTGCAGTCCATGGGGTCGCCAAGAGCTGGACACAACTTAGCGACTGAACAAGTTCACTTCAAAATGCTCTAATAAAGCAGCAAAAACTATTAATTTTATTAATCTTGACCCTCATGCACACATCTCTTTTCTACCCTGGGCCATGTGTATAAGCCATTTCCGCTGTCCACCCCGGAATGAGCATCGTCTCAAGAAAAACACTTCGTTTCGTTTCTTCTTGCCATCATTTCTGTTCAGAGCTGAACAAGCTGCTTCTTCCTGGGCACAGCATTTTGCCTTCAAAGAATGACTGACAGACACGCCGGGGCTCTTCAGACTCGGGTATTAGCTAGACATTTTCTCAAAAGGAAACGAAGCGAGCCTGTCACTTCAAGGAAGGCAACTGGCAGTATTTTCTTGCTGGTGATAAAATTCAAGCTTTCAAGTGAAAATTGGAATTTTGGAACCCTTGTATCAGCCACCAGGAGCTTGACAGCTTCCTGGTACTTCAGAACTTAGGGGATGGGTGCTGATTTTAACAAGCATGAATTTTTTTTTTTTTTAATATTGTATAATGAAATGTGTCAGCCTTCGGAAGACCTGCAAACTCAGTGAACCAAAATTTTTCCAAATGACCAATGCACGATGGGACAAAGTTTTGTGAGAGAAAAAAATCCGTTCCAAGTACACGATGGACTAATGGCATGTAATAGATTGAAGCAGGAACAGTTGATTGATGGGGTTTCGGGTTCCACACGGCAACTAAACATTTAGAACCTATAACTTGGTGAGTTTTGGTGTAGCATGCAAAAAGAACATCCACAATGATCTGAGAAGCTATTAGAACATTGCCCTCTTTTCCAACTACACATCTGTGTGAGGTCTAATTACCTTCATATACTTTAACCAAGGCAACGTATCAACACATCGCACATAGAAACAGACAATACAGTCTAACTGTCTTCTATTAAGCCAGAATTAAAGAGATATGCAGAATGCTGCTCTTCTCATCACACATTTTGTTTTGAAAAACATAGCTAATTTTTATAAAATGATTTATGTTAACACATAATGGGTTTATTCTTCTTCTAAAATGCATTAATAAACATTTAGAAGCAGTCTATTTTATAATTGTCTTTTATTTTTCATTTTATTATTTTTGTTTTACTTGACCATACCACTCAAGCAGCATGTGGGATGTTAGTTGCCTGATAAAGGATTGAACCCTAGTCCCTAGCATTGGAAACTCAAATTTTTAACCACTTGGACTGCCAGGGATGTCGCAACATGTAGGAGCATTCTTAGTTCTAATTCCACTAGAGTAAATATTGACAGATATAATCTATATCCTGTTGGGGCTCCTCAGCAGTTTTTGAGCACGTCAAGAGTTTCTGAGACCACAAGGTTTGAGGACAGCAGGGTAGAAGATGTCCTCACTCTTACACTAAGAGGGGAGCAGGTAGGTTGCTGATTTATCACCTTAGCTGCCAAGCCAGGTCACCATGCATTGAGCTAAGCACATCAGGAGGGGTGTTCCTACTGCTCCCCCCAACCCCTGGCGGACACTCCAGGCAGGACCTATCTGCCAGCCCTTCCTGTTTTCCTTCCTGGAAGACTCACTTGAATCTAATATCCCCATCTGCTCCATTCCAAGGTCTAATTTCCAATAGTTCCCATGGTTTTTTATTTTCTTACTTCACACCCTAGACCAGGGTTTTTCATGAGGCTCCACTCTTTGCTGATTATGTTGCAAGTTTTCCAAGCTTGTGGCTCATTTTCAAGCTTTTTTGATGATGCCTTTTGATATACAAGTCATTGGAAATGTTTTATATAACATAAAATTTTAATCTTTTAATTTGTGGCTTTTGCTTTGCTGTCATGATAATTAATTTTTTTATCATATGGTTATAAAAATATTCTTCTAAATTTTCCTTTGGCATTTACTGTCTTCTAATATTTTTAGATTTATCCCTTTAATAAAATCAGAATTTTTGAAAGTTATATATTGAGGCATAATTTACATACAATAAAATGAAGGCATCCATATTAAGCTGATGAGTTTTATACTTTCAATATATTTTCATGTAAAAATATGTATACCACATATGTATAATCATCAAAAGTATGAATAATAATAATCGTCATAGAATAATCATTTCTACATGAATATGCTGCTATTTAGACATCTGACTACTGATGGATGTTTGAGTTTTTTTCTATTCGGGGGCTATTATTAATAAAGCTGATCTGAACATTTATTTACAACTCTGTATAAATATAGTCTTTAAAATTATATATTCAAACTGGTTATTACTTATATAAAGGAAAGGGTTTTGAAACATATTTTAAAGTTAAATGTAGGAATCTTAGGAAATGCTCTTTGTAGTTTCAATAGTTTTCAGTTAGTCTTTTCCCTTCAATATTTAAACATGTGGCTTCTTTCTCTTTCTTTACTACATTAGTTAAACTTTCAGAACAAAAGTTGAATAATAGTAATATTCTTGTTCCTTACTACATAAGTCACAAATTGTCATATAATGTTAAGGTTTGAATTATTTGCCCCCCGCCAATCCCAATTTATATGTTGCTATAACCACCAGCATGTCAGAATCTGACCTTATTTGAAGGGAAAGCATTTTATTCTTTTATTGGAGGATAATTGCTTTACGATGTTGTGTTAGTTTCTGCTATATGACAATGTGAGTCAGCTATAGGTATAGATATATGCCCCCCTCTTAAGCCTCCCTGCCACTTGCCCATCCCACCCTTCTATGTCATTACAGAGCCCCGAGCTGAGCTCCCTGTGCTATAACAACTTCCCACTAACTATTCATTTACACATGGTTTAGTCACTAAGCCATGTCTGACTCTTGTGACCCCGTGGACTGTCGCCCACCAGGCTCCTCTGTCCATGGGATTCTCCCGGCAACAATACTGGAGTGGGTTGCCATGCCCTCCTCCAGGGGAGAGTTCCCACCCAGGGATCGAACCTGTGTCTCCTCCATTACCTGCATTGGCAGGTAGGTTCTTTGCCATTAGCACCAACTGGGAAACCCAGAGTCCTTACAGAAGTGATCAAATCAGAATGAGGTCATAAGGGTGGAGGGTAATCCAGTATGACTAGTGTCCTTATAAAGAGAGGAAGACTGGTCACACAGGGAAATGCTATGTGGGCACTGAAGATGGCCATCAGCAAGCCACGGAGACAGGCCTGAACAAGCCCTTCCCTCCTGGTCTTCAGAACTGTCCACACCTTGATTCCAGGCATTTGGCCTCCCGAAGAGTGAGAGAATACTTTCTGCTCTTTATGGTGAAGCCACTCAGGTTGGGTCCTTAGTTCCTGCAGCCCTAACAATCTAATACATACAACAGATCGCCCCACAATTAGTGGCTTAGAACAGCCACTGTTACATAAAGAGCAAATACATGGACGCCAACGGTGAAGGGAGGTGGCAGGATGCACTGGGAGACTGGGGTTGGCATTTGGCATATACACAATACTGATGCTATGTATAAAGTAGGTAACTGATGAGAACCCACTGTACAGCTCAGGGAACTCTACTCAGCGCTCTGCTCACCTAAATGAGAAGAAAACACAAAAAGAGGGGATCCATGTACAGGTATATATATATATGTATCATACAGCTGATTCGCTTTGCTGTACAGTAGGAACTAACTCAGCATTGCAAAGCAACGACACTACAATAAAAATTCATTACAAAAGAAAAAAGGAATATCCACGATTTCATTTGCTCGTCACACGGTGGGTTAGCAGTTTGGTCTGGGCTTGTCCGTCCTTCGCTGGTCTGACCCGGGATTCCGCGTACCGCTGTGGTCATCTGCAGCTTGACCAGGGCACAGTGGCCAAAGACAGCCTTGCTCACAAGTCTGGCAGTTGGTGCTGGCTGTCAGGTGGGACCGTCCTTGTCGGCTCCACGTGGTCTTACGTCCCCTGTGGGTGAGGCTAGACTCCCCCCCTGGGGTGTTCTCCGAGCACACTCCCCGGGTGCACGGACGGGAACCCAAGTCCTCCAGGGTCCTCGGCTTGGACTCACACGATGTCACTCTTTCTGTGCCCCACGGTTCAAACGTGTCACAAGCGCAGCTCATACTCAAGTGATCAGGGCAGACACGGCGGCACTTACGGGACGAGCAGCAAAGCAGCGCTGCCACGGCGGGGCACGCACGCGGGCAGGCAGGTGTGTGCCCATTTTTGGCAGCTTGCCTCTCTGAGTCTAATGGGAATGTCTCGTGGTTGATTGTTAACGATGGTGCCTGCTTGATGCTTCTAATAGATGCTCTTAATTTTTGAAAATTTAGTTTTACTCTCCAGGGACTGAGAATGTTTCTCAGAAGCTGATGCGCAATCTTGGTAAAGGCCTTTGTGGCATCCATATAGATGGCCATATGGTTTTCCCTTTTAACCTCTTGATGTAAGAAATTATGGCAATGGGGTTACTGATGCTCTGCTTCTGCTTGTAGATGGCTCGCTTCTGTCTCCAGCAAGGTATGAGCTCCTTGAGCGGGGAACACCCTTGTATCTCCATGCTGGCGCACAGTGGATTCATAACTAGTATCTGTTGCAATGGGCTGTATAGATTGTCGTTTAAATCCAAGGCTGTGTTCTCTCAGTTAAGTCAGATGGTGCCCTTTTCCCAGTTTTCAGCTCAGCTTATTCCCAGGTGTCTCGTGAGCATCTCCTCTGCGGCTGTCACTCTCCCTTCCTGTCCCTGCCTCCTCTCCTGGCTCCTCTTCCCCAAGGTGGTAACTTACCATCCTGCACAGACAGAATGGTGGCTCCTCTTTCTCATTATCCAACAACAGGCGGCGCGTTGATATATCTCTAATGGTCGTTCTCGTCTAGAGGTGAATCTGCCTTCCACCATTAGTTTTAGGTAACCAGTAATTCACAAGGAAGGGACATCTAGGTGGGCTGTATTGGGAATTTTAATCACCAGGGTTCTATTTTTCCAATTTCACTGTTTTCAGAATTTCACAGGGAAAAATAAAATGAGGGTCAAAATAACTCAATTTCAGGGCTTCCCTGGTCGCTCAGTGGTAAAGAATCTGCCTGCCAAGGCAGGGGACACAGGAGACGTGTGTTTGATCCCTGGGTGGGGAAGACCCCCAGAGAAAGAAAATGGCAACGCACTCCAGTATTCTTGCCTGGAGAATTCCATGGACAGAGGAGCCTGGGGAGCTACAGTCCATGGGGTAGCTAAAGAGTTGGACACAACTGAGCACAATTGCACTCATCTCACACACTAGTAAAAGAATGCTTAAAATTCTCCAAGCCAGGCTTCAGCAATACATGAACCGTGAACTTCCTGATGTTCAAGCTGGTTTTAGAAAAGGCAGAGGAACCAGAGACCAAATTGCCAACATCCGCTGGATCATGGAAAAACCAAGAGAGTTCCAGAAAAACATCTATTTCTGCTTTATTGACTATGCCAAAGCCTTTGACTGTGTGGATCACAATAAACTGGAAAATTCTTCAAGAGATGGGAATACCAGACCACCTGACCTGCCTTTTGAGAAACCTTTATGCAGGTCAGGAAGCAACAGTTAAAACTGGACATGGAAAAACAGACTGATTCCAAATAGGAAAAGGAGTACGTCAAGGCTGTATATTGTCATCCTGCTTATTTAACTTATATGCAGAGTTACATCATGAGAAATGCTGGGCTGGATGAAGCACAAGCTGGAATCAAGATTGCCGGGAGAAATATCAATAACCTCAGATATGCAGATGACACCACCCTTATGGCAGAAAGTGAAGAAGAACTAAAGAGTCTTTTGATGAAAGTGAAAGAGGAGAGTGAGAAAGTTGGCTTAAGGCTCAACATTCAGAAAACTAAGATCATGGCATCCAGTCCCATCACTTCATGGCAAATTGATGGGGAAACAGTGGAAACAGTGTCAGACTTTATTTTTCTGGGCTCCAAAATCACTGCAGATGGTGACTGCAGCCATGAAATTAAAAGACTCTTACTCCTTGGAAGGAAAGTTATGACCAATCTAGACAGCATATTAAAAAGCAGAGACATTACTTTGCCAACAAAGGTCCATCTAGTCAAGGCTATGGTTTTTCCAGTGGTCATGTATAGATGTGAGAGTTGGATTGTGAAGAAAGCTGAGTGCTGAAGAATTGATGCTTTTGAATTGTACTGTTGGAGAAGACTCTTGAGAGTCCCTTGGACTGCAAGGAGATCCAACCAGTCCATTCTGAAGGAGATCAGTCATGGGTGTTCACTGGAAGGCCTGATGCTGAGGCTGAAACTCCAATACTTTGGCCACCTGATGCGAAGAGCTGACTCATTTGAAAAGACTCTGATGCTGGGAAAGATTGAGGGCAGAAGGGGAAGGGGACGACAGAGGATGAGATGGTTGGATGGCATCACCGACTCAATGGACATGAGTTTGGGTGGACTCCAGGAGTTGGTGATGGACAGGGAGGCCTGGCGTGCTGCGGTTCATGGGGTCACAAAGAGTCAGACATGACTGAGCAACTGAACTGAACTGAACTGAGCAGAAGTCATAATAAACAAAGAAAATTCAAACTGTCTCACTCACTTTGGCAGTTTAATCAGTGGCGTAACTTCATCAGAAGGACAGAAGGTTTTCCCATCAACGTGCATCACTGCATTGGCTGATGCAAAGCTTCCTGGAAGGGTGTGGCCTGGGCTTCATGCACCTCCTCTGGCTGCTCGGACAGGTCCTGCATGCACACTGGTCGTGGTTACCTGGGCAGGCAGAGGAGGACTGGCACCCCAGCACGCTGGCGTCACCACCGCACTCTGGTGAACTTCCACTGAGCTGGGAGGTGTAGATGGAAAGTCAATCAGGAGGATGATTTGCTCATGGGCCTTCTAGAGAGTCAGATAATCAGAGAAGAAACGTGCTGAGAGAGCCTTGGGAGCCAAGGTCCAAGGTCCAAGACCTCTAGCTGGAGGGATGCTGGGCATGTGTGGCCCATTCCAGCTTCTTCCCCCACCCCTTAGGTGCTTCTTCTAGGGGCATCAGAGCCTCTGGGGTGGTCTGCAGGCCTTCCTACCTCCTTCCTTTTCTAACTGTAAAGCCTTGCTGGGAAGCAGCTGGACTCCACACGCCCACCTTCCAACTCGTGTCCCGACACCTTTTATATTTGAAGCAGTAATCTTATGACTCAGTCGCTTCACCTCTAAAGTGGAGTAAATAAGGTGCTCTCCTTCTACAATTGTTATCAGGATAGAACAGGAAAACACCTAAGTACGGTACTTGGCGCATGGACAGTGCTCCACCAGCACTGGTTGAGTCAGTGTTATTTCTTTACAGATTAGTTTTCTAGGGTGGAAGGAACAAGTTACTGCAACCATATTGGTTTAAAGCAACATGAGTGTATTAGCTAATAGTCCAGTAGGTTAGACGTGTGATACAGGTTTCACTGAAATGAACTTCAGGTGTGTGCAAGGCTGGTTCCCCCTGGAAGCTCTAGAGGGAAATCCATCTCTTTAGTCTTTCTCAGCTTCTGGCGGCACCTGCTTTCCTTGGTGTGTGGCCCCTTCCTCACTCTTCAAAGCCAGCAACAGGCCAAGGGACTGTCACAGAGGATTTCCCTGACCACCTCTCTGTCTCAGTGAAATAATAGCTAATGCATGCATTGGTCTCTACTCCCTGCCCCTGCCACAGAGCCCCTAAAACCTTGATCACTTCCTAAGTAGTCAGGGCACTAGGAGCACCTTTTGCTCTAATATTTGGTCTTTGACTCCAACTCCCAATGTAGAGCTCCTAGGTCTTGTGGGCGGGTTTCCTGGGTGGTGGGAGTGACTTAGCTCTAATGCAGTGACATGATGGATGATTTCAGAGTGCAGGTTGGTCACCAGAAAGACCAGGCCGTGGTTAGAAGCTTGGAACTCTCCTTCCCCTTCCTGTCTCCAAGAAGAGGAAGGGCCTGCATACTGACTAAAGGATCAGTCATGGTCCCGTGATGAAGCCTTCACGAACACCCCAGAGTGCAGGTCTCTAGGCTGGCGAACACGCAGAAGTCCTGGGAGAGTTGCCTCTCAGGAGGGCAGCATAGCTTCACACCCCTCCCCCTGCTCTGAGCATCTCCTGTCTCTGGCAATTCCTGAGTTATATCCTTTGGTAATAAACAGGTAATCTGTCAGTGAACTGTTTACCTGAGTTCTGTGAGCTGCTCTGCTGAATTAACTGAACACAGGTTAGTTTCACTGCCCTAAAAATCCCATGTGGACTGCCTTTTTAGGACCCTGGTGGCAAGAGTCCGTATGTGTTCTGCCTCATCTTCTAGGACTATCCATCTCGGATTCTTTGTTTTCTCAAGATCCTAAAGGCTCTGGCTTCATTCCAGTCCCTCTCTGGGCTCTGGCCTGTCCCTCTGTGGTTCACAGCCCCCAAATTCTTCATGGAGGCACTTTCCCTGTCCAGCAGGACCCTGATGACTTTGCGCTCTGCCCACCCTTCCACACTCCCCACCAGCCTCCTGTGGGTGACTTGCCCGAGATGACTTGTGTGACAGCCTCTAAGCCCTCCGGTGGGTGGCTTGCCCGAGATGACTGGTGTGACAGCCTTTAAGCCCTCATGGGATTCCTTGCTCGCGCCTCCCCAGAGCTTCCGTCCCGGGTTGCTGCAAAGCCTCCCTTCGGCTCCTGAATGGGTTAGAATCATCTGCTTTATGTGATGAACTGACACTTTCTCCATACCCACCTCCTGGCTGTGTCCTCCGGGCTCAGTTCCTAGGCAGGAGCCTCTACAGGCAGCAGTCTCTCAGCGTTTCCTCTGAGGAACGCAGGTAGTTGATGTAGTACGCGTCAGTCATACGACGCACACGTCGCTGACAGTGTCTTAAGCCCACTTAAGAGATTCAAGGACATTCCCAAGCCGACCGTGCCCTTCTGGGCAGGAGAAGGATGTGCACCATCTCCTGTTCTCTAGAGCAGAGGGGGTTTAATTTTTAATTTTTTTTTTTTTCTGGATGAGAGGAAGGAAGGGGCTGGGCCTGAATTTACTCTTGCAGCACACATCTGGACCGTCTCTGGGTTTGGTCCCCCTTAGCCAGCTGACTCCACCTGTTGCAGTTTAGATCCACCCTTCTCTGGCTCTGGGCCTGAGAGTCTAGACTGAGGCTTCTGGAAGCAGTCCTGGCACCGGTAAGGATCTGTGTCTGTAATGGATCCTCTCTTCTGAGATCCACCGCCCTGGGATGTGTCCTCTCTTCCCTAGTGGTCTTTGCCTCTTGAAAATTAATCTTGTATGATTGAAGAGGCTTGTGAGCCCCAACGGCAGCACCCAATGATTGGTGCGTTCAGAGAGCCGCTCCATTTCCCTGTGCAGGCTCAGTGATCATAGCTGCTTAAGGCGTGCTATGCTTCCGGCACCTTCACAGGCCTTGGGTGGTAGCACCCTGACTGCTGGTTGCAGGTCCAGAGTGGACTTAGCTGAGTCCAGAACAGTCCACCCCACTCCACCCTTCCATCCCCACACACAGCTGACCCCGAGCACATTGTCAGGGTTTCCAGGCAGGAGACCATCTGTCCATTTGCTAATCCTGGTGGCCCCGGGCACTGGTTTCTTCCTGTGATCCCTCCGTGATGCCCGAGGTGGGGGCGGGGGTGAACAGCCTGCGGAATGGTGTTTAGCAGCTGGTCCAACAGCCAGGGGTCCGAGATGAATACCCTGACCCTGCCCATGTCTGCACCTCAAGTGCAGGTGGAAACATTGGCTGCAGCACAAAGAGGCGTTGGAGGATGGGAGGCTTGCCATCGCATCGCTCCTGGGATGAAACTGTGTGCCAAACCCAGGCCGGAAGCGGCCTTTCATGGAGACTCGGGAGGCAAGAGGAACCCTACCTGGGACCTGACAGAGGGAGGGACGAGGACCCCAGCCTGGGCAGAGATGGGACACTTGAGCTCTCACTCTCTCTAAACCAGAAAAGAGCGACATGTTTTAAAGCTGAGGCCGTGCCTTGGGTGTGTCTGGGCTCTCTCCCCAGTGACATTTAAGTGAGGCTGGAACCAGGACTTACTCTCTCCAGCGCTGGCCGGGGGCTGAGGAGGCAAAGAAGAGGATGATGCGTCAGGGTCGGCAACAGCTCGGGAGTCTGTTGGCGCTTTAAGGGTCAAAGGCCAGCAGGTACTTAGACAGGGGTTTGGTGCTCATGACATTCCATCTGGGCAGCAGTGAGCAGGACTGACCGGAAGTAGCACAATGGAGGGGCACATGCTTGCACTGCCACAGGGGTGGTGCCTGGGGAGGGAACTGGTGCCAACTACGCTAGCAGTTAAGGCCTGGGTTAAGTCCTGGGCTCACGTCACATCCACTAACGTTCCATCGACCAAAACCAGTCATATGGCCAAGACCCAAACAGTGGGCAGGGGAAGAATCTTCTTCCGGCAGTGGGAGGGCCTGCAAAGTAACACGGCCATGCCTGCGTTTGTATGAATATATAACCGTGCAGCAGGCATGAAGGAGTGGGGTCAGGAATCCAGTCTGCAGCAACCATGGTCCCTAATCAAAGCGAGTCCCTATTACTCCAGAAGCCCAGTTCTACTTCAGAGTGCAATGACCATTTCTTCATGTTGCAGCATATTTATATGATTTCTTGCAAAAGCCTTTCTGTAACCAGCCTTTCATTTTCATGCAACTGTGTCTGCATTGCTACTTGTGTAAACAAACCATGGCCTGTCAAGGAAGCCAGTGCTTCTCTCTTTGTTCTGTTTCTGTAGATGAAAGTTGTTCACAGGATCTGAGCTCCCCTGACTTGTGTGTGCTCCCCCAGCTTCCTTCCTGCCTACTGGAGTCACACAGTTTAATTTTTGCCAATAGCTATTCCTCTTATTTCCACATTACATCAGTTTCATCAGTGTACAGGGGCCTGACCCTAGTGCCTAGCTCTCCCTGATTTCCTAATACCATCTTGATCATTAGCTGGAAATGGATCTAGACATTAAGCACTCCCGATAATGCCTCTGACATGTAATCATTTACTGCATCCATCACTTCCACCTTTATTATGCTATGTGTCAGCAGAGTTTCCCAATTAACACTAGGGAGGTTGAAATCAGACATATTGCCATCACAGCTGAGTTGTCCGATCAGGGTGTAAATGCCCAGGAAGACATGTAGACGGCAGATTTTTTTTTTTTTTATTACGAAGTATGGCCTGATTTTCTTGACTCACAGAAAATAAAAGCAGCGGAAAACCTCAGGAAGAACTAAAATGCTAATACTCCTGCTCAATATATCGTCAACGATAAACATCGGCAAAGACTCAGATGTCACTTTACGTTGCTGTATTCAGAGCCCCACCTGTTAATTCTGGGCTTCAAAGAAACATTTTTGGAAGTGTTGTCTTGGCTTATTGTAAAATGAGTGGGTTTCCAGTGAGAAGTCTCTCTTTTTTGCCAGGATGCAAACATTGCTCATGGAGGATACACACCTGTGAGCCTGCTAATTTCGCGGCAGGAGGAAGCAGGGTGGGTGCCAAGCAAGGGAACAAGCTCTGCAGATGTTAGGCAGGAAACCACGTTCTGCAGGACCGAGTGAAGAAACCACTTGGAATCCTGGGTTCTGGTGGAGCGTCCCTGAGCAGGTTGTGACACTGCAGAATTCTGGTTAAGGCAGTGCCGAAGCAGGACTCATGCAGACACAGTGTGTTTGCAAGATGATCATCTGAGTGTTACGTTGTAAGAAAGCCAGTTGGAGGTGAGCATCTCTGCAGATGTGGATCTCTGTCAACAGAAAAAGATGTAAACGTTGTCACCAGCAGAAGGACCTGGTAAATACTTGCTTCTCAGTGAGCCAGGGAAAGCTTCTGCTGGGCAGGACAGCATTCTTCAGTTCTCTTCCAATTTTCTCTCCTGGCCCATCTCCCATGCTATTCTTGAGCAAATGACTGACTTCAAAAGAGCTCATTTAAAGATGAGTAGCAACCAAAACCCACTCCTGTACTCTTGCCTGGAAAATCCCATGGACAGAGGAGCCTGGTAGGCTGCAGTCCATGGGGTCGTGAAGAGTCGGACACACTGAGCAACTTCACTTTCACTTTTTACTTTCATGCACTGGAGAAGGAAATGGCAACCCACTCCAGTGTTCTTGCCTGGAGAATCCCAGGGACGGGGGAGCCTGGTGGGCTTCCGTCTATGGGGTTGCACAGAGTTGGACACGACTGAAGCGACTTAGCAGCAGCAACAACAACAAAAAAAATCTACATGAATTTCAGAAGTGAAACTGCAAAATAAAATGATACTGCAAAATAAAAAGAACTTACTAAGCCATATGCCACTTCCACTGTACAATCATAAGGGATTTGATTTAGGTCATGCCTGAATGGCCTAGCGGTTTTCCCTACTTTCTTCAATATAGGTCTGAATTTGGCAATAAGAACTTCATGATCTGAGACACAGTCAGCTCCCGGTCTTGTTTTTGCTGACTATATAGAGCTTCTCCAACTTTGGCTACAAAGAATATAATCAATCTAATTTCAGTATTGACCCTCTGGTGACGTCCATGTGTAGAGTCTTCTCTTGTGTTGCTGGAAGAGGGTGTTTGCTGTGACCAGTGCATTCTCTTGGCATTGTTAGCCTTTGATCTGCTTCATTTTGTGCAACTGAACTGAAGCCAAATGTAGATCCAGATTACATAACTGAAGAATTATGCCCTGAGATAGCAGATATTCACGGACAAGCACTTCTCTGTGTTAGCAAACAAAAGACAGTATGGTTACCCTGAAATAAGCATACATTAATGAGTAAAAACCCCAAAGCAGATGAGAAGACACAGAAGCTAGAGACAAGTCAACTGACGGAGGTTAAGAAATAAATGAAAGAGAAAAATTAGAAAAAGTTCAGAAATAAGTGCAAATTGGAATCAATGAAAAAGGAGACTGATGTTGCAAAATTCTAGTTAGGGATATGAAGAAGAAATCTAAAGAAATAAAATGGGAAAAAAAGGGAAAGTTTAAAAGATTATAGGGAAAATGTTATATATAGAATACAGACCAAGGAGATGCACAGTATAGAAAACTGGTGTTCTTGGGAAAAAGAAAAGACAAAATGGAACTGAAAGCATTTTCAAAGATATGACAGAAGATAACTCCTGTGATAATGGAATATGAACTTGGAAAGAACAACAAGAAGAGCTGGTACAGAAGAAAAACTGGAGAGATGGTCTGAAATTTAAAGACAAAGAATAAATTGTATGGGTATCAAACAAAAGAAACTCAAAGAACTTATTTGGTAATATAAGGACATACAGAATATTTGAGCCCTTCTTTGAAATATTACATGGCAACAAAATTCAGCAAAATGGAAAAATCAGGATGCAATGATTACTGGTGAGCACTGAATTTATTTAAATATGATAATTATGTCTACAGAACAGACTATATATTGCAAACCTTGAAATCTAGAATAAGCTAAGTATAAATATCAGGAGACAGAGAGTGTTGAGGAGGTATAAAAAATTGCAAATACATGGATTTTTCATTTTAAAAATTTAAAGAAAAATTTATTTGGCTGCTCCAGATGTTAGTTGCAGCACGTGGGATCTAGCTCCCTGACCAGGGATCAAACCTGGGTCCCCTGCATTAGGAGTGTGAAGTCTTAGCCACTGAAACCCTAAGGAAGTTCCAGATTCTTCATTTTTTAATAAGTGCTTTCAAAGATGATAAGTGAGGTAAAGATAATAACCCCTAAAATAATTAAAAAGTAAAAATAATTAAAAATTGAAAACAATTAAAATTCAAAAAAAGTAGAAATTGTATATGTCAACACTTCTGAGTAGAGAAAGGATTAAAAAATTTTCCATAACTTTAAATACCTATGTTATGAAACAAGAAAGGCTGAAAATGAATGAATTGTCATTTAAATAATGAGTGTAAAAACAAACCATATTTAAGACAAAACCATAATGAAATAATAAAGATAAAAGTAGAAATTAATGTGTGAAACATAGAAACCCAGTAGACTGAATATATTACTTCAAGAGATGGTTCTTTGCAGTGGGGGAGATAAATTCCAACTAAAATAATTAAGAGAAGCTACCTACAGTGAGGGAGACCTGGGTTCGATTCCTGGGTTGGGAATATCCCCTAGAGGAGTGCATGGCAAACCCACTCCAGAGAAACATAAATAGAAAAAATTACCAAAGAGATTGAAAGTTTAGAGTAGGTATAAATGGAATTAAAATAATTGTTATAATAAAAGTGTGTGCCTTTGTACTCTGATGCTTTAGTCATGTCTGACTCTTTGCAACCCCATGGACTATAGCCCACCAGACTCCTCTGTCCATGGGATTCTCCAGGCAAAAATACTAGAGTGGGTTGCCTTGCCTACTCCACCCCTCCTCTGGGATATCTTCCCCACTCAAGGTCTGAACTTACATCTCCTGCATTGTAGGTGGGCTCTTTATTGCTGAGCCATGGGGGAAGCCCTAGAATAAGAGTATATTTCATTAATGCTATGCATAAATACCATTGAGGGAAAGTGCAAGAAAGTGGAAGTGTAAGTGTTAGTCACTTAGTCGTGTCTGACTCTTTGCGACTCCAGGGACTGTAGCCTTCCAGGCTTTTCTGTCCATGGAATTCTCTAGGCAAGAATACTGAAGTGGGTTGACATTTCCTTTTCCAGGGGATCTTCCTGACTCAGGGGTTGAACCTGGGTCTCCTGCACTGCAGGCAGAATCTTTACTATCTGAGCCACGGGGAATCCCACACCATTGGTGGAATGAAGGCTTTATTGGAAAAAATTAATAATCAACTTTTGGTCCTACAGTATTGAAGTAGAATATCTAAACTGGTCTCCCAAAGATACTCCACTCTGATCCCTGGAATCTGTGAATACAGTGAGACATCACTTCCATGACTGTGTCCTGTGATATGGCACAGTTGACCTTAAGATACAGAGATTATGTAGATGCACTTTTTTCTTGTCGCATGAGCCCTTAAAGCAGAGCGGTTTGTCCAGCTGGTAGTAGGAGAGAAAGTCAGAGAGATTCAAAGTGTAAGCAGAACTTCTGGCTCCCTTGCTGGAGCAGAGATGGAAGGTCACATGACAAGGGATGCTGGTGGCCTTAGAAACTGAGTGGATCTGGACTGACATCCATCACGGAAATGTGAGCGTCAGTCATACAACCACAAGGAACTGACTGATTCTGACAACCTGAATGCCACTGGAAGCAGATTCTCCTCTAGAGTGTCCACTTAAGAGCCCAGGCCAGAAGACACCTTGATTTCTGCTTTGCACACCCTTAAGCAGGAGACGTAGCTGAGCCTGCATGGAATTTTGACCTACAGAACTGTGAGATAATAAATGAATGCTGTTTCAAGCTGCTACGTTTGTGGTTATTTTTTAAGCAGTGATAGAAAACTAATACAAAGCTACGGAGCATTGACGTATACACATTTCTATGAAAAAAGAATTGTCAGTTTCAGAGGTAAATTTTGTCAAAACCTTAAAATATATGTAATCTAAATTATATACTGAAACCAGAATCACATAGAAAATAAAACTTGACAAACACAATGTGAAGCAATGGAAAAGACTAAGGCAATGAATATTGATGCAGTAACTTAAAATAAAATATTAGCAATGGATTCTAGCAATATATAACAAAACCTAAATCTACTACTACCACATTTTTTTACTGGGAATGTATGGTTATTTTGACATAAGGCAAATATATATTTGGTTAATATAATTCAAGATGTTAACTGAACAAAAAACAATGATCAAATGGCTTTCTCCATAGGTGGCAAAATATATACGTTAAAAAAGTGAGCATCCAATCTTGAAATATAAAATCTTTTTCTTAATGAACTAGAAAGTGATAAAAGTCTTTCCACAATGTAAGATCAAAAGCTAGCATACAGCTAGTGGGTGAGACACTATAAATATTTCCAATATATATAAAGAAGCTCAGGGTACGTTTATTTTATATATATAAAATATGTATTTATTACATATATATATATATATATAGAGAGAGAGAGAGAGAATATCTGAAAGAATACCAAAGAAAGTGTGAAAAATGGCTTCTTCTAGGACTAGCAGTCTGGAGTACTTATTTATGCATGCTTAGCTGCTCATTCGTGTCCAACTCTTTGCAACCCTATAGACTGTAGCCTGCTAGGCTCCTCTGTCCATGGGATTGTTCAGGCCAGAATATCAGAGCAGATTGCCATTTCCTCCTCTAGGGGATCTTCTTGACCCAGGGATCAAACCAGTGTCTCCTGCATTGTAGGCAGCTTCTTCACCCACTGAGCCATCGGATAAACCCTGGAGTCCGGGGTAGGAAGATGCTATGTTATCGTACATTTTTTGCACCATTGAACCCTTTGAAAGTATCCTTAAAATGGGAAACTTTGGATTCTCTGACTTTGCAATGCTTTTACATTGCTGATACAGTGAATACATTGAAATCTGTAAACTTTGGTCATAGAGTAGGCTGTGTTGGGTTAATTCTGTGGGCGGGGGGAGGGGGTCCCACACAGACCAGTAGTCTTCCAGTAGTCATGTATGTATAGTTTTCCAGTAGTCATGGATGGATGTGAGAGTGGAACTATAAAGAAAGCCGAGTGCTGAAGAATTGATGCTTTTGAACTGTGGTGTTGGAGTAGACGCTTGAAAGTCCCCTGGACTGCAAGGAGATCTGACCAGTCCATCCTAGAGGATATCAGTCCTGAATATTCATTGGGAGGACTGATGCTGAAGCTGAAACTCCAGTACTCTGGCCACCTGGTGTGAAGAACTGACTGATTGGGAAAGCCCCCAATGCTGCGAAGATTGAAGGTAGGAGGAGAAGGGGATGATGGAGGATGAGACGGTTGGATAGCGTCACCCACTCGATGGGCATGAGTTTGAGCAAGCTCCAGGAGTTGGTGATGGACAGGGAAGCATGCTGCAGTCCATGGGGTCGCAAAGAGTAGGACACAACTGAGCAACTGAACTGAACTGTGGGGTAGGGGGTACCAGGAGGAGGTACTTGGTACTCAAGTCCCCTGCCTTCATGGGCTTCCAGTTGATTCAGAGAGAGAACCACAAGCAGGCCTTGCAAGGCTGAACTCACCTCCCTACTGCCGTTATCACTTGTACGCACAACCAAATCAAGGCAGGCTCCTCTGGAGGATGGAGCGGGGGCAGGAGTTGTGGGCTGTACGGTTCCTACAGCAGCTCTGCAACAGAAGTCACGCATCACCTCAGACACGGGAGATCTCAACACACGTAGCTTGTTATTGATTCTATTTGCCCAACTGTATCTTCATCAAATCAACTACCCAGGAAGGGAGAATTACAATTGGGAGGAAAAAAGAAGCAGCATTTCCCCTCGATGCCACAAGTTTCTAGAAGGACACCTGTTTCTGTGTCAAATCTCTTATGAAGATCAGAAAGTCTCTGAAGAAACTCTGAGAAACAATCTTTCTGGTCCACCAGACTCAGGTTAAGTAATTCCTTTTTCAAAAGATCCAGTGTTTTTCTCAAAAAAAATTTCCCCCACCCAGTGCGGTAGGACTCTCCCCTCGGTTAGTGGAGTTGGCGACTGTGATGAGACTTGTCCCCCAGCTGTGATCACCAGGGGATAAGGGCCGCTCTGCAACACTTTGTGGCTTTCCGGCTTTTATGAAAAGAAGAATGGACCTCGGAAAAAGGAAGCTAACTGTATTGGACATTTGCCTTGAGCCAAATAATCTTGCTAAGTGCTTTTCATGCATTGTCTCACGGGTTCCTCACAGACTCTTTAAGAAAAAGTCATCCTGACATTTTCATCAGGTCCACTTTACAATGAGGAGATGGTCCTTGAGGTGTCCAGTTACTTCCTCAGTCCTACAGCGTGAGTGACTGCACCAGGATTTTATCCCCTTTTGTCTCCAAAGCCAGTGAAAGCTCTAAGGACCAGGCCTGTGTCTCCCACCAGAACCCATACCCTCTGGGGATGAGCTGGTAACTTAACCTCTGCCTTGGCCCCAGGACAGAAATGTGCATACTGAGTGAATGCCTCTGTGCTAAGTCTCTTCGGTCATGTCTGACTCCTTGTGACCCCATGGACTATAGCCTGTCAGGCTCCTCTATCCATGGGATTCTCCAGGCTTGCCACGCCCTCCTCCAGGAGATCTTCCTAACCCAGGGATCAAACCTGCACCTCTTATGTCTCCTGCATTGCTGCTGCTGCTGCTAAGTTGCTTCAGTCGTGTCCGACTCTGTGTGACCCCATAGACGGCAGCTCACCAGGCTCCCCCGTCCCTGGGACTCTCCAGGCAAGAACACTGGAGTGGGTTGCCATTTCCTTCTCCAATGCATGAAAGTGAAACGTGAAAGTGAAGTCTCTCAGTTGTGTCCGACTCTAGTGACCCCATGGACTGCAGCCTACCAGGCTCCTCCGTCCACAGGATTTTCCAGGCAGGAGTACTGGAGTGGGGTGCCATTGCAGGCAGATTCTTTACCACTGAGGCCCCAGGGAGGCCCACTGACTGAATAAAACCTGCTAAATTCTACAATGTTTGGCTTTATAGGGTTGTCTCCTGTGACACCATTTGATATGTTCCCTAAATTTGCTGTCAACTGGCAGTTCACTCAGTGGCCTGGTTATATTCAGGTTAAACATTTTGGAAAGAATGTTTTCTAGGTGATGTTCAGGTCTTAACACACCACTTGGAGGACTGTGATGTTGGCCCATGTCTCTCTTAGTGATGCTCAGACTGACCACGTTGTTAAGGGGTGACTGTGGGATTTCACCTTATAAAGGTAGGCTTTCCCCTTGTGAGAAGTCAGGAGTCTGTGAGGGGATATTCTAGCACCAGGCAATATATTCTGTTACAAACATTTCAGAATGGTTTTAGAACCATTTGACTCTTCTTGCTTGTATCAGTTATTTCCTTCAGAACTGCAGAATGGTGATTCTTGTGATTTTTCTCATTATAATACACATTTGGTAGCATCCCTGGTGGCTCAGATGGTTTAGCGCCTGTCTACAATGTGGGAGACCCGGGTTTGATCCCTGGGTCGGGAAGTTCCCTGGGGAAGGAAATGGCAATCCACTCCAGTACTATTGCCTGGAAAATCCCATGGACAGAGGAGCCTGGTAGGCTACAGTCCATGGGGTCGCAAAGAGTTGGACACGACTGAGTGATCTTCTTCACCAATCTTATGAAAGAAGAGCTTGCCAGTATAAACAGAAAGTAAAACTATAGTTTCTCAAAAAACACAGAGTTAATGCTTCCCTCCCCGCAACCCCCACTTCATTTACCAATTTTCAGAGTAAGAAGTTGGTGTAAAACCATCTCCAACACTGGGAAGTGATTCCCCCAACCCTGCCACCTCCAGGGTATCCCTATGGACTCGTTTGTGCTTGCTAAGTCGCTTCAGTCGTGTCCGACTCTTTGCGACCCTATGGACTGTAGCCCACCAGGCTCCCTGGGATTCTCCAGGCAAGAATACTGAAATCGGTTGCCATGCCCTCCTCCAGGGCATTTTCCCGACCCATGGATCGAACCCATAAGTTTCTTATGTCCCCTGCACTGGCAGCAGGTCCTTTACCACCGGTGCCCCTTGGGAAGCCATGGATATTTATTATTCCATGAATTGGTCTTTTTCTTTTTCTTTTTGAAGTTCAGATCGCCACCCGTCTCCCATTTAGCCAGTGAGGTTCCATGATGTCTTGGTGTGTCTTGACACACTTGATGTCTACGGTGTCTTGACAAGATCCATTTAGTCCTGGAGTATTTCTGTGTCTTCCGGCTTAAAATTTTACCCCACAATCACCATCTATTTTTATCTTGAATCATTATTTCCTGACTTGAGAAACCTTATTGCCTTACAGGGAAAAATGGTACATAGAGACTAAGACCTTGGTGCTAGGTAGGCTCCTTGTCTATAGACGCTTTCAGTAAGTAAAGCCAGGATTTTAAAAAATATATTACTTGATATTTAAATTTAACATATACAAATGTTTTAGATTTTATAATTCTAGCTCCTCTTTTCTCTTACACTAAATATCTTGGTTCCTGATAACACATTAACTTATTTTCTTTACCCAACAACATACATTAAAATATTTCAAAATTACTATACCAATATAATTTCTATAAATGAAATAACTAAAGGAAGTTTAAATTTATTTGCTGTTCAATTTGTTGAGGAGATAGATCTCACAGAGTATTATGCTCAAATGTCACTCAAAACAACTCATTTCTGTGTAATTATTTTAGCAACTTGATATGTGGTTAGTTTTATAGATTCCATTTGATTTTTAGCTTTGATTTTCTTTGTGTTTTGTTCTTTTATATATAATTTTCCTTTTTGAATATATAAAAAGACTTTCAGGATTCAAACGTCTAAATTGTATGAAAAGGGATCCTCTGAGAAATCACATTTTCATCAGTGTTTCCTCTCACTCTGTTCTCGCTCCCCTAACTCTTCCAGACAATCATTTCATTCATTTCTAGCTATCTTTGCAGCTTCTTTGTGTTTTTCAAAAGTAGGAAAAGAATGCATTGCTCTGTATTTCCCCTTCCCTTTTACTCCCAAAGCCTCATTCTGTGCAACTGCTCTGCACGCCACCTTTCCTCTTGTAACACCCCAGAGCAACACATGGGGCTGCCCTAGCTTCCCCATGACTGCGTAGTATGCCACTGCACCGACATGCCATCATTTGTTCAACGCGTTTCTGTTCCTGACATTTGGATTGGTTCCAACAATCTACAATTACAGAAAGAGGCCACAATTAGTAAACTTGACCACGACTGTTCTTGTATTTGTGGAGGTGTGTCTTCAAGGCAGCTTTTTAGAAAAGAAATAATTTAGTCTAGGGCAAATACAGCAGTTTTGCTAGATAATTCCACATTCTCCTGGAGTTCATATAATTGTGTGTTTCTGCCAGCAACCTCTAGAGAGTCTATTTCTCCACAATCTTATGAACAGACTGTGTTCTTCCATATCTGCATTTTTTTTCAGAAAATAGGTAATAAATAATATTTCAGTTAGCTTTAATTTGCCCTTCTGTTTTTATGATTGAGACTGCGTATGTTTTCATATGTTGAACAATCATTTATCTTTGCATGCATGCGTGCTCAGTCATGTCTCACTCTCTGTGGCCCCATAGACTGTAGCCCACCAGCCTCCTCTGGCCATGGGATTTCCCAGGAAAGAATACTGGACCGGGTTACTATTTCCTGCTTCAGGGGATCTTCCTAACCCAGGGATCCAACAGGCATCTCTCATGTCTCCTGATATGGCAGATTCTTTACCACTAGCACCACTTGGGAAGCCCTGTTTATCTTTATTTCATTTGAAATTTTTGTGTTTTGTGCTTATTTTTAAAATCTGGTTTATGACCCTTTTATGTTTCCTTTTTAAATCATTTTTTGTGTCTTAGGAGGTTAACTATTTGTCTTAGATTTAGTATGTAAGTATTTTCTCCCAGAAAACAAAGAAGGAGAATGTAAACAGCATATGAATAGGCAGGAAGGGGTGGAGGGAAGAATAGGTGGAGCACAGAGGATTTTTATGGTGGTGAAACTGCTCGTTATGGTACCACAGTGATGTACATGTGTCCTTACGCATTTGTTCAAACCCGCAGAGAAAGCAACACCCAGAGTGAACTCTAATGTGAACCATGGACTCTGGGGGATTATGATCCATCAGTGTAGGTTCATCAGTTGTAACAAATCTACTGCTTAAAGGAGAGTGTTGGTCATGGGGGAGGCTGTACGTGTGGGGGACCTGGGGGTATATGAGAAATCTCTGGATGTCCCCTCAAGTTGGCTGTCAACCTACAGTTGCTCTGAAAAATCAAGTCTTCTAAAAAAAAAAGTAATCACGTGAATTTAGAACATAAAATGTGAGACTTAAATAGCTTTCTCTGTTGGGGTCAATGCTAAGTAAGGGACACACCTTCCCTTGCAATACTTCGGAGGCTGCTTGTCACGTGGACCTTGTTGCAATAATGAGAGCTGCCTTTGATCACTGAACACTTACTCCGAGCCCGTGGCTGTGCCAAGCACCAGCTCCATGGAGTAGTCCATATTATTTCCTTTTTGCCAAGGAGGTAACTGAGCCACCTGGAGAAGTAGGGAGCAGGCCCAAGGCCATCTGTCTGGTGTGAGATAGAGATAAGATTTGAACCTCAGTTAATGGAAGCCCCAAATCTACACTCTTGCCCCGTGGGCTATTTATCTCCCACTTTAAGAAGGAAGTAGAGGATGAGGCAATGGCACCCCACTCCAGTACTCTTGCCTGGAAAATCCCATGGATGGAGGAGCCTGTTAGGCTGCAGTCCATGGGGTCACACAGAGTCGGACACGACTGAGCGACTTCACTTTCACTTTTCACTTCATGCATTGGAGAAGGAAATGGCAACCCATTCCAGTGTTCTTGCCTGGAGAATCCCAGAGAAGGAGGAGCCTGGTGGGCTGCCGTCTATGGGGTCACACAGAGTTGGACACAACTGAAGCGACTTAGTAGCAGTAGCAGCAGCAGCAGGGGATGAGAATGTCTGTGTTCCAGTGAGAACATTTGCAGAGTCGATCTGTGCTGGAACACAGCAGCAGCCGTGTTGAAGCATCGTGGTGGAGAGTAACAATCAAAGGGGCCCTCCCTAGGCAGCTGGAAACATGGCTTAAAGGCAAGCTATGTCCCTGAGGACAGTGAGTGGACAGCTCACTCGGGGCGCCTGCCCGTCTTCTTGCTTTATTGTCAGTCACCCAGGGAAGCAAGCATGACTTTTATCTTCATTTTAGGAATGATTTTTCCTTGTCACTAAGGCCATGACTGGCAAATCCAGAACTCCTATTTCCAAACCAAAGCTGCCTCTAGGATCCATATTCATGTCCCAAGATCATTTTCCAAAATCTTTTCAGTGCTAGCGAGGCTCAGAGAAATTTACTGACGTTATCACATTTCATTCCATCTTGACAAAAATATGGAGGTAGGAGCATTTTTTTTTTAACCATTACTCTGCAAGTTGAACTCCATTTTGATGAAGAGAAAAGCTAAGTCTCAGCAAAGCTCAGTGACTTGCCCAAGTAAAATAGCTGGTGAAAGAGGGGCTGTGCTTTTAATCCCTGGGTTTCTAATCCCACATTTAGTAATCTTTCCTTCTTTGTACCATCTAGTCATTTATTTATTTATGAAGTAGCTTAGTAAATTATTAGAAGGTAATTAATTGAGTGATTAATTGAGAAATAGAAGCTTTCCAGCCACCTTATAAATTCTTCCAGTGCCCCATTCCAATCATAGACCTCCCTCTTCCCCAAAGTTACTACTATCTGACTTTGAGTTACAACACCACTTGGGAGTCTTTCTTTGTTCACTCAAGTCATCTTTAGATATTAGAGTTTAGTCTTGCCTATATATATATGGAGAAGGAAATGGCAACCCACTCCAGTACTCTTGCCTAGAGAATTCTGTGGACAAAGGAGCCTGGTGGGCTGCTGTCCATGGGGTTGCACAGTTGGATACAACTGAAGCGACTTAGCATGCATGCATGCATTGGAGAAGGAAATGGAAACCCACTCCAGTATTCTTGCCTGGAGAGTCCCAGGGATGGAGGAGCCTGGTAGGCTGCAGTCCATGGGTTTGCTAAGGGTTGGACACAACTGAGTGACTTCACTTTCACTTTTCACTTTCATGCATTGGAGAAGGAAATGCAACCCACTCCAGTGTTATTGCCTGGAGAATCCCAGGGATGGAGGAGCCTGGTGGGCTGCCGTCTATGGGGTCACACAAAGTTGGACACAACTGAAGCGACTTAGCAGCGGCAGCTGCACACACACACACACACACACACACACACACACACACTGCTTGCACCTCGAGGCATGTGAGATCTGTTTCCCAACCAGAAATTGAACCTGTATTCCTGCATTGGCAGCATTGGAGTCTTAACCATGGAGACCACTAGGAAAGTCTCACCCGTATATTGAAACAATATATTTTCTGAAGTTTTGTGTAATCAACATCCTTTTCTTTTCCTTATGATCTGTGTAGTCATTGACCTATAGATTGGACTTTGCTGAATGCACAGCGTACTTCAATATGCCCCAGCTTTCTGCATGTCCTAGAACTTGACAGATGAATCAGACTCAGGTTAAACACCTTTGGCAAAGACCACAAGCTGTGTTTGTTCATTAGGAGGAAAGAGGAGCTGGCTTATGCTCTTTTAAATGTTAGCAGTCATGGTGCTCAACGCTTTGATCCTTTAATTCACTGGAGGTTGTATTATAGAAACATGACTCTACCATTTCATTTCAATGGATTCATGGAATAATTTTCTAAGGAGATATTTCCTCCACCTGCTATTTGGTCAACCACTGGCATAGTTTACATAACCAAGTTGGGATAAATTTTGATTCTTTTCTCTATTTTCCCAGCTTCCAAGATGGTGAATTGATTCCTGTCATTTGTTCCAGGATTTAACATTTGTTAGAGTTCAACTCACTGCATCTCTTTTTCTTATTGGAGCTCACTTTAATTATCCCATATCTGATCAGTGGAGGTGGTTGTAGTAGCTCCCTTGCCATCTGGTTGTTACGAGATGTTCCAAATTCATCTTACACATCTCCTGCGTGAGACCTGGTATCAATAAATTCTCTAAGTCCTAGTTGTCTTTCCTGGGAAATGATATTTCAGGACCACGGTTTGGTTTCTCGGAATGATCAGTGCTAAAGGATGGACACAGCTATAGCGTACAGAATTAGAAGAGATAGGCATTTCACCCCCGAATAAAGATATTATAATCTGTGAATTCGTACTGATATCTCCAAATTATCTTCAAGGCTACAAGGGAATTTAACTTGACCTGGACTATATGACATGCTTCCTCGGTGGCTCAGTGATAAAGAATCCACCTGCCAACGCAGGAGATGCAAGAGGCTTGGGTCTGATACTTGAGTTGGTAAGATCCTCTGGAGGAGGAAATGCCAACCCACTCCAGTATTCTTGCCTGGGAAATCCCCGAGGAGTCTCGTGGGATACAGTCGCAAAGAGTTGAATATGACTTAGCGACTAAACAACAACAATTTCATCTGGAAGTTTCTATTCTTTTACACCAAGTCTTGATTATAAAGGACACAGTGGATGATAAAGGTAGAATACTCCAAAATGACCTCATTCCACTTAGACACACTGGAGTTTTTTGATGACAATTCTAATACTACTGCCGACTGTATTTTTTTTTTTAATTTAATTTCTTCATTGTGCTGATCCTCTAGCTATATTTCAGATCATAGAGCCATTACATACATATTTCCCTTTTAGCTCTTATTTAATCTTTCTTCTATTTCTTTAAGTAACTATATGATTAATGCTCACTGACAGTCCTTATGCCCGTGACTCTGATAATTTTGTTGTCTGAAGCTTTTTCCTTAGTCATGTCCTTGAGAAGATCTCACATAAACAGTAATCTCTGAGCTGTTTTATCTTGGTAACCATTTATCTGAGCTCTTTCTACTTGAATATCAGTTTTGCTGTATATAAAATCCTGGCTTACATTTTATTTCCTTAAATATTTTAAATATGCTACTTCTTTTTTTCTGGCAGGCAAACAAGCACTGGAGAAATAATCCAATAATAATATAATTTTATTTTCCTTATAAATCACATTTTATTTTAGCTTAGTTATCAGAAGGATTTTTTTTCTTAAAGTGAATCTAGTAATTTTACTAGAAAATATCTTCTTATTGGTTCTGTGGCAGTATTCTCAGATAAACAGTGTGCTGTTTCAGTATGTAGTTTCAGATCTTTGTCTTTATTTCAAGAATGTTTCCTTACATTAGAGTGTATATAATTTATTCTGCATCCTTCCTTTAGATTTTTCTTTAGGTACTACGTCTTTATTTTGCATCTTCTTTGCCTGTCTTCAATATTTGTCATATTATCACAAATGTTTGAATAATATTTTCTTTCTTTTTAATTTTAACCTACTATTTTTACTAAGAAATTAGTTGCTTATTGGTGCTTGCATCCCTTCTAGTTTAATCCTCATTTCCAATTACATGTAAAAAATTTTTTATTTTCAAGTGTTATCTGAGTTCTATGGTCTCATTCTGAGTTTTTCTAATTCTGATTTACCTTGTTCTTTTGTGTCTTATGCTGTTTGCTTCGTGTCTTTCAGCTCATTTTAAAACAGGCTTCTTTTTTCTTAGTATGAATGTTTAGAGTGCTTTCATTGTCTGTAAAGATGTTATTCTGTTCCATAATCTATTTTTTCTTATGTAACTTTGTATTGGATTTGATCTTGATTGTATTCTAGATTTGTTTTTTTTTTTTAATGAAAAATAGTTTTTCTTAACTTTTAGAAGAAGGCTTGAAAGGAGGCTTGGCTCAAATATGGGGCTTCCTTGGTAGCTCAGCTGGTAAAGAACCTGCTTATAATGCAGGAGACCCTGGTTCGATTCCTGGGTCGGGAAGATCCGCTGGAGAAGGGACTAGCTACCCATTCCAATATTCTGGCCTGGAGAATTCCATGGACAGAGGAGTCTGGCAGGCTACAGAGTCCATGGGGTCGCAAAGAGTCAGACACGAGTGAGTGACTGTCACTTTGGTTCACGTATAGCTTTCCCAACTTCATAGAGCTCCTTCACCTTGCATTTTGGAGTCTTCAGGAATATTTCACTGCCTAGTTTTGTTGTAAATTTTGTCCATGGGTTTTGATTTGCAATGCAGCTGCTGTTTTTATGCAGAGATTCTGGATAATTCCCAAAATATACTCCCTGCCATCTTCCCTCAATTGTATTTTTAATTTTGTAAAAAGAAATACTATTGGGGTTCTTCAGAAAAAAATGGAGATTTATTATAGGAATTGGCTCATGTGTTTATGGAGGCCAATAAGTCCTGCCATCTGCCGTCTGCAGGCTGAAGAACCAGGAAAGCTGGTAGCACAATTCCATCCAGAGTCCAAGACCTGAGAAGTGGGGGCTGGTGGTGTAAGCCATGGTCTGAGACTGAAAGGTCAAGAGCCAGGAGCTCAGAGGAGACAGGAGGAGATGGACATCTCAGCCCAAGCAGAGAATGCCAGTACCACCCCTCCTTTTTGTTCTGTTTGAGTGCTCAGTGGACTGGATGATGGTCACGACCTTGGGGAGGGCGGGTCACTTACTCAGTTTACCAATTAAACACTGATCTCTTCCAGAAACATCCCAGGGACAGTGTTTCATCAGATACCTGGGTATCCTTTAGCCCAAACTGACACATAGAGTTAACCATCATAGAAATTATAAATGATGTCAGATGAACCAAAAATATGGAAACTAACACAGCAAATATTGCATGACCACCATCCAGCTTAAGAAGTAAAGCATCACAGCTGAGGCAGAAACTCACTGGGGTACTTCTCTTCAATCACATTTCACTCAATTCCGCACCAACCTTAGCAAACTCCCTGGAGGCCACCGCTAGCTGATAAACAATTTGTAGTATATTCATAGAACAGAGAATACAGCCATGAAAGTGAATGACTAAAACCAAAGGTATCAACCTGGATAGATCTGAAGTACTCCACAAGAAAGTACACATTTTTTATCTTTATTGGACATGTGTGCATACTCAATCACTCAGTAGCATCCTACTCTTGGCAACACCATAGACTGTAGCCCACCAGGCTTCTCTGCCCATGGGATTTCCCAGGCGAGAATACTGGAGTGAGTTGCCACTTCCTCCTCCAGGGGATCTTCCATGGAGGTAGCTGCTTCCATATCTTGTCCACTGAAAAGTGTTCTCCATCCAAGTGGGAAGCTGATGAACTGACCTCTGGTTTCTTTCAGCGACTTCTTACAGAACCAGCTAATTCACTTAGGTGGGAATTTTTAGTGGGCCAAATTCAGTATTTTCCTATTAGAAATAGACTTCTTTTTACACTTCATGGTTTGTAATTTCCACAGGTTAATATGCTTTGCACCAAGGGGAAAAAAAAAAAAACATAATTACTTTGCAGTGAGCTGTGAGGAGCTGTACCAACTCAAGAACGTAATTACTGCTGTGTTGTGAGCACAGCAGAGTTGATTCCTATTTGTGATCCTGAGTTATTATGCTTCAAGCCTGCAAAATTATTTAGACAGAAATAATTATACCCAATGTAGTCAGATTCAGAGTACTACAGATTGCAGTAAATTAGAAACCTTGATCCTAAATATATACATTATGTTATCTTGTTTTTGCTCTCTTTCCCTAAGTGATTTATTCCTTTCCCTGCAAACTTCTGATTTCCTTAGCTGCTTGTCTTTGAAGATACTTTCTCTTTGAGTCATGTTTTAATCAGATGTACATTACGGACATCACAGAAAACTCAGTCCTCCCTTGGCTGGCTGTCTTCTGTGAAAGTACGTGATCACGTGGATTCTCCCCCTCTGCCCTGGACATTTACCTACCACTCAAAGTCAACCTTAAAGAATCACATGGACCTGTAACAAGCAATTATCAAATAATCTCTAACTGGAGGGAGACCAAACTCGGCAGTAAATCTTCAATAACTTGAAGGCTGTGTGGTGCAGGAGCAAAATCCCTGGGCAGGGGCTGAAAGCCTTCGTGCTGATGCCATCACCTGGAGCTGTGCTATCTTAGGCACTTCTACCTTTCTTACCATCACTTTCTTTGTCTGTAAAAAATGGGGTTGGTAAAATTAGCCCTACCTAGTTCAGAATGGTACAGACTGTACTTTGTAAAGACTATTATTAAGATAAGGGCTTCCCTGGTGGCATTTCCCTGCAATGCAGGAGACTCTGGTTTGATCCCTGGGTCAGGAAGATCTCCTGCGGAAGGGAATGGCTACCCACTCCAGTGTTCTTGCCTGGAGAATTCCATGGCCAGAGGTACCTGGTGGGCCACAGTCCATGGGGTCACAGTGAGTCAGACACGACTGAGCGACTTTCACTGTCTCTTCACTTTTTTTTCACATTATTAAGATAAATGGCAAGCAAGGATTTTTTTTTTTTTTATCTGAATGACCTGGAAAGTCAATATAAGGCAATCAAATATTGATGTCCGATCTGATGTGTATTTAAACATGTTTGTTTAATTCCATTGTCCTTAATCTTGGCTGCTCTAGAATCTTCTGGAAAAGCTCTAAAACATAAACAACACCCAAACCCTGCCACGAGAATTCTGACCCCAGTGGTTTGGAAAGAGAGCAAAGCATCCTATTTTTAAAAAACTCCTAAAAAAAATAAATAAATAAATAAAAAATAAAAAGCTCCTCCAAGTAACTCAGATGTGCAGCCAGGACTGAGATGCCTCAGCTGTTCAGCTACAGCCTGAGATGATCGAACTTTTATCTTGCAATGATGAATCCCTCCAAGTGTGCTGACCCTGCAGCTGGCTTTGAATAATAATAAATGTGTGGCTCCCACAATAAGCCTGCTCAGAATCATCCCAATAGGTATTTAAAAGTGGAGATTTCTGAGCAAAATCCCAGGTCTGCTGAATCAGACACTTTAGGAGCAAAGACCCGAAATCAGAGTCTTTTATAAGCTCCCCAGCTTTAAGTGGTTATCTGAATGCCAGCAGGCCTCTTTTAGTTACTCTTGAAGGGATTGCCTATCAGGAGAAGCAATGAACACGGGGTCTAGAGTTCTCCTTTGAAAAACCAAACAAGGCAGAGGAAATGGAGTGTGCTATTTGAGTCCACGAGAAATCATTCTTTTATATCTCAATTCCTCCCAAGAACCTTTACGTATTCAATGTGGCTTTATCAAGCAATGAGACCTATGCTGGGCAGACACCTTGCAGGTTCTTGCTGGTGAAAATACTGGTGAATCAGATGTGGCCTTTTCCTCCTAGAATCCTGCTGGGGAAACAGTGATCAGAGAACAGTAAGAGCATTTCTGCAATACTTTTCTTTTTGGTATTCTCAGGAGAAAGAAGCACATAAAATACTGTAATACCTTCTGAAAATGCACTCTATTTGATGCACGCATATGGATGTATTCCCAGGTGGCTCAGATGGTAAAGTGTCTGCCTGCAACGTGGGAGACCTGGGTTCGATCCCTGGGTTGGGAAGATCCCCTGGAGAAGGAAATGGCAACCCACTCCAGTACTCTTGCCTGGAAAATTCCATGGACAGAGGAGCCTGGTAGGCTACAGTCCATGGGGTCTCAAAGAGTTGGACACGACTGAGCGACTTCACTTTCATTTTTCACGTTCTTTCTAATTCTGGACAGTGTAGAGTCAGTGCCCCAAGCCAGATGAGATTAGAGCATCTACCCTGCGGGATCCCAGAGCACCTGTCATTCCACTGGGAAGGCATGGAGTTCATGATTCCCTCATGGCTGCCATCTATCGCTGGCCTCCCGAGAATTTTGGGTGAATTTCAACTCATCAATGCTCATTTTGCAAATGCTCCAGCTCCACAAAGAGCTGAAGCCTCTTCATTCTCCCAAGTCAGCTTTTTGGGTGCCATGATTTCAAAGGACAGTGTGAGGAAAATCTGAATTTAGAGAAATGTTTTAGTCAGTGTGGATCTATGACAAGGTGTGAAGCATCAAAGCTACTTGTTCCTATTCATATACTGTTTGAAATCTTGCGATATTTGCAAGAGGATTACACGATCACAGTAAGGTCAGTGATGTCCTTCCTGAGGTGGCCAAGCCCTCTTTAAGGACAACCTGGACTAGCCAGGTGTTAACCCAGTCCCGTTCATTACTCTGTGCCCCATTGAGGATTTTAATGATTCTTAGATATCTCAGGCTGAATTAACAACCTGGAAGATGATCATTCATTCACTGAGGAAATGCATGTCCTGTGTATCAGTCATTATCATGGGCTATGGCAGAGGATGAGCTTTACTCAGTGTTCCTGGATCTGAGTCTGTGCTAAGGCCAGAGCCTTCGTGCCACATGTCAGGAGTTTAGAGAGCTTATCAAGTGGCCTCTAGACATATTTACACTGTTGATACCGTGTATAAAACAGATAACTAATTAAACTCACCATATAGCACAGGCAACTTTACTCAGGGCTCTGTGGTGACCTAAATGGAAAGGAAATCCAAAAAAGAGGGGATGTCTGTACACATATAGCTGATTCACTTTGTGGCAGAATGTAACGCAACATTGTAAAGCAAATATACTTCAATCAAAGCTAATTGTAAATAATTGTGGCCTCATCCTCAAAGTACCTGTGTTCAGTGTGGGTCAAAGGCATAAGGATTGAGTGTGCCTGGGCTTTGGTGACAGAAAGGGGCTCAATTCCAGGTGCATTCTAACCCCTCTAAATGCTTTGAAAGGAAAAAAGAGAAAGTGATTGAACATTTCAAAGACGGGTGAGTGAACTGGTGAGCGAACACTTCAAAGACCAATCACTGCAAATTTTGTGGAGGTGAAGGACATCAAGGACTTCTGACCTCTAATAAAAGTCATTGCAAATGGACATAATGAAAGTGTCAGGATGTCTTTCTCACAAGTTGTTGTGAAGACTCCATGAGACAATGCATGCAATGCACAGTTACCTGGATCAAAGCAAATTTTCATCCTCTTGTTGTGATTATTGGCTCAGAGGGTAAAGCATCTGCCTGCAATGCAGGAGACCTGGGTTCGATCCCTGGGTTGGGAAGATCCGCTGGAGAAGGAAATGGCAACCCACTCCAGTTTTCTTGCCTGGAGAATCCCATGGGCAGAGAAACCTTGTAGTCTACAGTCCATGGGTCACAAAGAGTCGGACACGACTGAGCAACTTCACTCATAAATATATAGACATTAAAAATATGAATTGTGAAAACTTGGCTGTCTATGAATTAAGGATAAATTAAGCCACACTTCAAGGAAACAATCGAGCAAATACAGAATATGGGACATTGATTTGAGGCAACTGGGCTTGTCTTTTCAAAGAGCCACTGTTGGTAAAAATAAGTGGCAGACTTAAAATTTATTAGAATTTGGAAACATAACTAAGTAAATGCAGTACATGAAACTTGATGGGCTCCTGGTGAGAAAGCAGCCTAGCTATAAAATACATTTGGAGACCACAGATGAAATATGAACATGGCTGAACATTAGACAAGACTGGGAACTTATCATTCATACTCTCAGCTGTGATCAACGTCCCTACTTTCAAAGTTCACATTTTCAAGAGCTACAAGTTGAAATATTTAGTATTAAAGTGTCAGGATGTGGGCAACTCATGCTTTAATGGTTCAACAACTTACCTGGACAGGTAAGGAATTATTGACAAGTGTGTGTTTAGATGATGGGTATTTATTTGGACTCAGATAATAATCACTGACTCAGTGGACATGAGTTTGAGCAAACTCGGGAGATAATGAAGGGCAGGGAAGCCTGGTGTGCTGTAGTCCGTGGCGTCACAAAAAATCAGACACGACTTAGGACTGAACAACGACAACTTTTATTTGGACTTGCTACTCATCTTTCAGCTTTTCTTTATGTTGATTATGCTAAAACTTCTTGTATGCTTGATCATATTAAGAAAACATTAAAATTGTTTTCTAACTAAATACTTCATTGGTCTCTCTTAAATCCTGTAGGAATATTGGCGCTGTAGGAAATCGTGCATTGTTTATTCAGAAACTTTAAGAACTGCCCCCCACCCCAAGGCAGGCACACCAATGTCAGGAGTAGGGAATAGTTGGCGAGATGCTGAGATCCAGATGTGCTTCTGCGTCACCAGGCCTGGGGGAATGAAACCCTCCTCCCCATGGGCTTTCTGCATGGATCTGGCCCGCTGCCTCCTTCCAAAGGGTGTGAACACAGACCTCTTTTGTTGTGGACTCCAGCCACAAACTATGGCCAGATAGAGAATGTCTCCCTGTGGAACCTCAGGAAGTGACAATTTCTTGGCGCCTCAGTGTCCTTATATGCAGAACAGACACGTGATGGAGTCTACTTCCTAGACCTAAGGCGATGAGCCCGTGCGATGATGCACACAGAGCTCTGGGCCGAGTGAACATCCCGCAGCCAAGTCTCCATCAGTTAAAATGAGTTATCCTTCTCATCTATCTATTTCAGTTACTATCGCTCTCCACCTGGGTATGGATGAGATACAGGGTTGATGCCTCAAAAGTGTTAAATGGGATCAGAGAGCTGGTGATGACAAAACATGCAAAAGCTGCCCATCTGTCTCTCAGCATCATTCCCCGTGAGTGGACCCCTCTCACCCATTCCTCTTGAGTGACCCTCTCTCAACCCATCGAGACCTGAGTCACCCTTGGTTTTAAGGTCTAAGTTTTAGGGGTTCTCTCTGACCTAAATCACCATCCCATTTCTGCTTAGTCCCACTAAAGGTAACCCAGTTGCCTTCTGCTTTAACTATGGTCAGAATGGGGTCTGAGCATAAGCACTCGGGGTCCCCTCCCTACACCATTGCATCCACTCTCTGGTGGCGGTCCAGATGCCATCCAGCAGGAGCCACTCCAGTGTCAGCAGGAACCAGGGCTGGCCCGGGGTGTGGGCAGCCTTGCTCCTTGCTGATTTCTCCTGGGTTGAGGCTCATCCTTCCTGTCCTTTCCTTGTGCGTCAACAGCTGCCTCTGAAGGTTGACCCCACTTCTTCCTAAACCATGGGGCCCATCAGTTCCTTTCCAGGTCCTTGCACTCCCATTTGGAGGGAAACAATGTCTCAGGTGCCCTCCTGCCTCATGTGGGGTGCACAGAAGTGTGGGGTGCACAGGACCCTGGCTACTCCGAACATCAGAGAGGCTTGAGGGCAACTCCACAGGGACCTGGCGACTGATGGCTCATCCCGCCCACTCAACTTCTGGGGTTTCAGCCTTAGCAGGGCTCAGAGCTATGACCTTCTCAGGGACCTAATTCATGCCAGTCATCTCTGTTCTCTCTCTTGTGACCAGGTAGGCAAGACTTTACCCATTTTTGGACAGAAACAAGTGAGTTCTCCTCATCTATTATATATGGATTAACATTGCACCCTCATCCTTCAGAACTGAGCTTTTGGTTTTCCAAACGAAGCGTTTTGGTATTCAAATCAACTTTTCTCTCTCAAGGGCTTGGCTCTTGGAATTAAACACTGCAGTTTTCAAGACCATCATATGCTTCAGTTTCCTCTTATCTTCTTACTGCTACTTTTTTTTTTCTTTTCTTGGGGGTTGCCATAGAGAAAGAGTGATGGAGAAGAGGGAAGAAGTAAAATGAATTAAAAGGGAAAACAGATAGTTATTATTATAGGTAAATAATGGCTGCCCAAAGATGACCATCTCTGCAACCTAATCTCTATAACCAGTGACATTACCCTAAGGGCAAAAGGGACTTTGCAGAGGTGACTATGGTGTGTACTTTGAGATGGGAGATTTTCCTGGGTTATCTGAATGGGTCCAATGTAGTCACAAAGGCCCCTACAAAAGTGAGATAGAGTCAGAGTCAGAAAAAAGAGATGAGACAACGGAAAGGATGTTTGAAGGGATAAGCTTTGAGGATGGAGGGAGTGGCCACAGGCCAAGAATTGGGCAGCCTCTAGAAGCTGGAAGAGGCAAAGGAAAGAAATCCTCTCCAGGATCCTCCAGAAGGAGCGCAGCCCTGCCGATACCTTTTTAAAATCAAATGCATGTATAATTGACATACAGGGGCTTCCCGGGTGGTGCTATTGGTAAAGAACCTGCCTGTCAATGCAGATCCCCTGGAGGAGGGCATGGCAACCCACTCCTGGAGAACTGCCCAGAGAATCGCCTGGAGAATCCCGTGGACAGAGGAGCCTGGTGGGCTAGTGTCGCAAAGAGTCAGACAAGACTGAGGCGACTTAGCACACAGGCACGCCCCACTGACATGCAGCATTGTGTTAGTTTAAGGTGTACAAGGCACTGATTCAATGCTTTGTATATTGCAGTATGATTGCTACTGTAGAGTTAACGAACACGTCCATCACATCTCATAACTGTCATTTCTCTTTTGTGGCAGAAACAGTTAAGATCCAGTCTCTTAGCAGCTTTGTAGTTCACTTACAGTATTGTTGTCTGAATCACTGTGCTGGGTGTTAGATCTCTGAAACTTATTGATTAGCTGGTTGCAAGTTTTTTTCCCTTAAATACCATCTCCCCAATGCCCTCATCCCCCCAGCTCTGGTAGTGACCAGTCTACTCTGCTTTTATGAGTCCAGCTTTCTCAGATTTCACATATAAGTGAAATAAGGTATTTGTCATTCTGTTTCTGACTTATCTCACCCAGCATAATGCTTTCTAGGTCCATCCATGTTGTGGCAAATGACAGGGTTTTCTTCTTTCTTATTCTGCTGACATCTTGGTTTTAGTCCCATATGACTCATTCTGGACTTCTGACCTCTAAGAAAATTAATTTGAATTGCTTTTTAAGACACTACATTTGTGGTAATTTATTACAGCAGCCATAGAAAAGTAGTACAGAAATATATCAAAATATTACCCAGCGGCATGTCACCATTCGTGGGTGTGAGTGAAGAATGCCATCTCTTGCAGTAGAATAGAAACTCCACCAAGCATAGAATCCAGGTCTCTTTTGCTTGCCACTGTGGTCTGCCTGTGGAGGTATTTGCTGAATGAATGAATTTCTTCAGGACGTTTCTCAAAGATAGCTTCTGCTGCTGAGATAAGTGCCTGCTAATCTCAAGGACCCATTATCTTTCCAATCTGGTGGTTTCTGGCCTCTGGTCTACGCAAAATGTGAGTGTCTTACTTCCTGCTATGATATCTGTTTTTCAAGGTCAAAACACAGCCACTCAGCCCTCATTTCTGTCTCAAGGATCATACTTTAGCCTTGGCAAGTGGTAGGGACTGGGATGCTTGATGAGACATTGACATTACCCCTTTCAGACAAGACTACACTCTCTGCTCATCTTTGAATTTGTTTATGGGGACTCAGTTCATACTCCCTCATCCTATCTCCTCTCAAATGACTTAGAACAGGTGATGAATGGATAAAGAAGATGTGGTGTGTACACACACACACACACACACACAGAGAGGAATATTATTCAGCCATTAAAAAGAGCAAAATGATGCCATTAGCAGAAAAATGGATGGACCTAACTGAAGTGACTTAGCAGCAGCAGCAAAGATAATTACACTAAGTCAAACACAGAGAAATATCATATATTACTTATATATGGAATCTCAAAAAATGGTTCAAATGCATTTATTTACAAAACAGAAACAGATCCACTGACATAGAAAACAAACTTACGGTTACCAAAGGAAGAAGGTGGAGGTGGGGGTGGAGGGATTAAACCAGGAATTGGGCTTTAAAGGATACACACTACTATGTCTAAAATAAACAACGAGGACCTACTGCATAAGCACAGGGATTCGATATCTTGTAATAACATATAAGGGAAATGAAAAAGCATGTATATGTATGTGTAACTGAGTCATTTTGCTGTACACCTGAAACACTGTAAATCAGCTACATTTCTATTCTAAAAAATATAATGAATTTTGTTGGAAAAAAAAGAAGAACAAGTGGCCTCATCTGTCACCCAGAATGCAACCACATCCCAGACCTCACCAGCCCTACATCAGGGAATCTGAACTTGCCCAGAGGAGTTACGGTGACTCTTCCACACTCAGCTACTTTGTTCCTAAGAGCTTTAACCTTTCTGTCACCTTTGCTTCAGACTGACCTCTGAAATATCAGTGAACACAAACCCACAGAGACATGAGCTCCTCCTCCCAACAGACAGTCCACGCCAGGGATGGCACATGGGTGTCCTTGTGCGTGACAACCGCAGCTGGTCAATGGCTTCCTGGGTGGGGGCCACGCTGGGAAAAGTCCTAGCCCTCTGTGTTATGACCAGTGCAAACGACACGTATGGAGAACACTATGAGCACTGCCAGCCAGATTTAGGAAGTCTACTGATCGTTGTCCTACCAGCATCATGAGGCTAACTGTAAAGATCGGGGCCCAGAATGTGGGTAAAGAAAGGGCAACAGTTTTGCCTGAGCAGGACACTGGGCTGAAGCCAAAATGGGCTTCCCCTGTGGCTCAGATGGTAAAGAGCTGGCCTACAATGCGGGAGATCCAGGTTTGATCCCTGGGTTGGGAAGATCCCCTGGAGAAAGGCACGGCTGCCCACTCCAGTGTTCTTGCCTGGAGAATCCCATGGACAGAGGAGCCTGGCGGGTCCATGGGGTTGCAGAGAGTCAGACCTGACTGAGCGACTAACACTTTCACTTTCTTTCACTCTGGTGAGGCCACAGGTAAGGAGGGAACGAGCAGGGAGTGTCAGTTTCTCTGATGTTAAGTAAGTGATGCAGTTTGCACAATGCTCAGCTCTCTACCTTTCCCAGAGAAGAAGAGCAAAGAAGCGATGAAAGCAGGACACTAGCTGGTTTACCATGGTTCCCTCCAAGGAGACACATTTTTTTTTTTTAATAAATGATAGTTGCAACCCACCCCCCAAAAAACAAAGAGCAACTACAACTCATTTCAGACAAAATGAGTGCCATGAGCAGCTAGTGCTGTCTGACTGGGCACAAGGGTGGAAGTGACATCACAAAGTTCCCTTCCCACTGGCATTTTCATGGGCTTTGGACCACCCATCTTCCTTCTGTGTACCTCTCTCCAGCTCAATTACAAATCTTCTGAGGACAGAAACCAGGACAAAGATTATTTGATTCTCTAGTACCTGGTGCAGTGCTTGGCACATCATACGCCTTTTACAGATGTGTTTGTTTTATTGTTCTCAGAGTATGGCAATAGAAATACAGGCTTAGGTAGAACCAGAATTTCTTATGCATGTTGTCAATCCCCTTGGAGAGCAGCCTTGTCTGGTTTCTCTCCTCTTTTCACAGCAGGGAGCCCCAGGGTCAACAGTGAACCTGCTTTGTTTACTGTTCACTCAAACGAACCTCACCATTGTTTATGTCCTTCTGCTGGATTTTCCCAGTTCCACGTGAGCTCTTTTTATTCTAGTCTCCAAAATTTTGAAGGCTCTCCTATTCAGGTTGGAGATTTACAAATAACAATGATCTAACTCTGGCATTAAAGTGTACAGGTTAATTTTTTAGGTAGGATGCGTGCATATGTGTGTGCTAAGTTGCTTGAGTCGTGTCCGACTCTTTGCAATGCTGTGAACTGTAGCCCACCAAGCTTCTCTGTCTGTGCGATTCTCCAAGCAAGAATACTGGAGTAGCTCACCATGCCCTCTTCCAGGGGATCTTCCCGAGCCATGTCTCTTATGTCTCCTGCACTGGTAGGCAGGTTCTTTACCACTAGCGCCACCTGGAAAGCCCAATGGGATAGAGACACTGGTAGTCAACAATCTGGGGAAAAATACCTGAAAATTTATGTACATAAAGCTGAAATTTTATGTGCACACCAGTAGTGGGTTTTTTTAATTATACATTTTTGAAATGAGCATGTAGCATAGGTTGTTGATAAAGTGGCAATTGTGACTCTGGTTTTATTGTTGTTATTTAGTCGCTCAGTCGTGTCCGACTCTGCAGTCTCATTGACTGCAGCACGCCAGGCTTCCCTGTCCTTCACCATCTCCCGGAGCTTGCTCAAACTCGTGTCCTTTGAGTCCGTGATGCCATCCAACCATCTCGTCTTCTGTCATCCCCTTCTCCTCCTGCTTAGCAGCAGTAATGACCCCAAATTCTTAACCAGTTGTGTTTAAGAATGAATTGACTATTATACAGATTTCAATGAAGTAAATCTCCTATTAATGATCTTCCCATATTTAACCATTGTTCACAGATGACTCAACTAAATGAATCGATAAGAGTTTAACTCTCCCCAAACCTTTTTTTGGCTTGATTTGTAACCAGCTGTCTTATCTTATGAAGTTCTTTCTGGTTTGCTAAGACACCAGATGGTTTAAACCCTATTCCCGCCACCTCCCCCACTCTCCATATACACTGGAAAGTGAGATGCCCTGTAACTGAGATGTTGTATTATCACTTGAAATGAGTTGTACTCATGCTTAAAGCTTTCAGCATCACAGTGGGTGGCAGGAAGTGACAGTTAATGCTAAAAAGGGTTAATCAGATTTAGTAGATTGCCATCCAAGTTTTATCAAATGTCAGGGTTTTCTCAATATGTTGCACGTCAGCAAGATGAGAATATCACTGAGAGGAAAACATACAAAGTGTGTCTGTGCTGATCCCAGGACACGCTCCCCAAAAGAGTTGTTTCCTGGGCAACAGAAATGTGTTGGGATTCGCCAGTTCAGGGTGCTCTCCCAGCCTGTTTCTTCCCTGGATTGAGGGTTTTGTGAGGAGCCAGACACATTCCCTTTGTTGGAGGAAAGTGTGCTCTCCTGGCCGAGCTGGCCTGAGATCCCAGCTGTCCGTGGTCAATCTTTCTTGCAGATGAGACAGGAGGATGGTGGCTGGGCACAAGTGAGGGGTGGTTGAATCCAGCCCAGGAAGGTTATTACCCTCTTGCTCAACTGCAGATAAGTGGATTTTGGAAACAGATGATGCCATCTGCAAACCAAATTGAAGAAGGCAGATTCACTGGAGAGGCAAGCACTACCTACCTTCTCTGCCAACAGATGGACAAGCTCTCCACTTATTACCCAGCTACAAGATACACTCTCAATTACCTGTGTTTAAAATTCCAACCGGGAATGGTAATATGGGTATAAAAATAAAGGGAAGCGACAACAAGTGAAAGTTTAAGGATTTAGGAGCAAAGAAGAACTTCATAATTAATGCTACTCATTAGCAATTTCCATCATGGATTTTTTTTTAAGGGACAGCCAGAGAGAAGAATCTCATGACAGCAGAGACAAAAGGCCCCACTTTTAAAAGCACTGGCTCCACCTTTCTGGATGGTTCTGAAACACAGTGAACATTGGCCATGATTTCTTAGAACCTAGGCATCATCACACTCTCCCACGTGACTGATAAACTAAACCCTCATAGTGAAGTGCTCTGGGCCTTTCAGGTGGGTAGTGACCAAGCGTAGGTTGGCTTGGAAACCCTTCTCCTTGACCAGGAACCTCACTGTTTTCACCAAGGCAGAGATGGCTGTTCTTCATCCAAACCCACTTCCTCTCCTGGGCTCCTTTCTCGTCCCCCTTGCAGCCATCTGATCGAGATCTGGTGAATGCATGATGGGTGCCACCTCAGGACCAAGACTTCAGAGCAGCAACAAGACATAGATGAAGTTGGAGTCCTGACATGGAAGGAATGTCAGCCTTTCCTCACCAAAGTGGCAGGAGAGCCACCCACTGACCAGGAGCAGCCTATGGATGATGCCTGGGCAAGGTCTGTTGTATTTGATCCGTGGTACCTGCTGGCCTAGAGAGTGGCAGCAGAGACAACAATTAGAAGGCTGCTTTCATCATCCAGATGGAAGATGCCGGTCATTTGCAGTGTGTGTGTGTGTGTGTATGTGTGTGTGCCGGTGCTCAGTTGCTCAGTCATGTCCAACTCTTTGTGACCCTATGGACTGTAGCCTGCCAGGCTCCTTTGTCCATGGGATTTTCTAGGCAAGAATACTGGAGTGGGTTGCCATTTCCTCCTCCAGGGATCTTTCAAACCCAGGGATCAAACCCAGGTCTCCTGCATCTGCTGCATTGGCAGGTGGATTCTTCACCACTGAGCCCTCTGGGAAGCCCCAGTAGGACAATGGCAAAGAAGACAAGGTCAAGTGGGTGGAGACATTCAGCAGACAGAGCTTGAGTTCAGACGGAGCTTGAGGCTGATTGAGATTGAAGGAGGGAAAGGCGACTGGGTTGAAAATGGATCACTATTGAAGCCATAACACTCAGAGCCTGATCTCAGAAGATCAAGTACCCACTCAGTCATCAGAAATTAATTGCAAACCAACTCAAGTCTTCACTTGTGTGTTCACTAGTGTGAATAGCTTACACAGTGCCGGAGGATCTTCCCTCTTCTTCCATCTGCCTGTCTCACGTGCTCCTTGGCTCCTGGCTTCTCTCTCCTTAGATGCCTCTCCACACCTGCTTGGTGAACACACCCCACCTCTTTCCAACTCTGCAACATGATGCAAAAGCTAAAAGCTCTGGTTGGCAAAACATTCCTCAGGGAAAGGAAAGAAACTGAATTCACAGAATCTAGGAGTGAGAGACGCTGTCCCATCAAATGAGCAATAGAACGCCAATGCTCAAATTTCCTCAGGGTGGATAAGAACACCTCTTCCTTGGGCAGAAAAAAAAAAAAAAAAAGAAGCTCCCAGAGGCAGACAGGCAGCGGGTTTGTGTCAGGCAAAAGGTCCCTCTGAGAGGACAAACTGTCTTTAATATTTCTCCTGGTTCACAGGTGTCAGATGAAATGACTGTCAAAGAATCCTCATCAGTAGAAGAGACAAATAAAATGTAGGAGAAGGTGTCTTTTTTCTTTTCATCTTTTTGGCATATTTTGAAAAGTCACTTCCTGTCTCAAGCTGTCCTTGTGTTCCTGAGAGAAAGTTAGGTGTAGCTGTGGGGCAGGGGTCAGGGTGTCCCAGGCTATCTGGAATGGGTCCTCGTTGTGGGCGGAGTCCCATGGTGGGCGGAGTCCCATTGTGGGCGGAGTCCCGGGGTGGGCAGAGTCACAAGAGTTGGAAGCCGAACACACCTACACTATGAAGATGCTCTGAAAACGTGGTCCTGACTGTGAGCTGTGAAGTGTTACTAAAAGAAGAAAATATCAATAATATGGCAGTTATTTGAAATCACAGATTAGCGCTCCAATGTGAAAATCAGACTTGAGAATGTCAAGGACCTACAATATAGAGAAAAGAGTGAAAATTCTTGGTTGTTGCCAATTTGAATACAGATTTAGTCTTTGCTGGATCAAAAATGCTCTGCATGCCACATCAACAGAAGAAGTTCCAGCCTCCTAACAGTATCAGTGCTGTGATAATGAAGCATTATGAAGTGTGTGTGTGTGATCCAATTTTTACTTTATCACAGCAATAAGGAGTTAGCGACACCCCAGGTTGTTATTGGTGATTACCAATGTGCTTGGATAAGCTGCTATTTTGTTGGTTTTTAAACTCTGAAAAATACATCACATTTTTAAAGAACTAATAGATCATCACCACAGGCCATATTTCAGACATTGAATAAAATATGATTACAACGGGGTAAGGATGTGCTTTTCAGTATAACCCTGACCCAATGCATACAGGAGAGTGCCACACTCTTTCAAAAACATCACTTTTTGAGTCGACTCTTGTTTTCCAGCATTTCTGGGATTGCTCAAACAATTGTCTGATCTGTTCTTCAGAGCCACATTATTTGAAACTCAGAGAATCACTCTCGTGGCTTCTAGCCCTGCCTCATTTTTTAATCCTAATAGTAGCTCTCTATTTGACCCCCCCACTGAATTCCCAGCCCTGAACGACTTTTTCCTGTTCCTGAAAGTCAACACCGTCCAAAGCTAAATGGTTGAACAGTGAGGGAATGCAAAGGAATAGTCTTCCTTATTCTCTCAAACTTGGAATTAAGAGTCAGTATTTTTTTTCCATGTAATGGTGTTTGGGGTAAAAAATTATCTACAGACTTCATTTTTTGCAAAGGACTGACTCCTCATTCATAGTTGAAAGAAAAACAACCCCTAAAATTAGGTGGGGAGCCGGGAAGATGCATGGAAAAGGGACCGTGTGGTCACCGGGGAGTTTAGCCAGTGACAGCCAGCGCTGAGACTCAGAACTTAGGGGCTTAGGAGAAGGAAGAAATGCGTTGGTTCTTCCCAGCTTTCCAACAAGTTGTCCCAGATCACTACTTGTAGCCTGACCATCAAGCATCCAGAAAACGATGCCTGCGAAGTGGAAGCTTCGGACTTGGTGCAAAGTGGGCGAGAATGGAATGCCTCCTCCCCAAGAAAGTCTTGGAGCCTTGGCCGAGTGTCCACAAGAGAGCAGAGACTGGGCCGGGGGCTCAGACTCAGACAAAGCTCATCACGCTGGCTGGGAGTGTGCGGCTGTGACACCTCTGTTTTCTTTCAGAGGGACCCTTTTGCAGATGAAGATAGGCATCAACTCTGGACTTCCATTGACATTTACAGTCTCGGCGGCTTCTTCCTCCTGCCCGTCACTTCTTCATAAAGAGTGTCACCTTGAGATGGTGGGGGCTGAACTCCAGCTGCTTTCCCCTTCCACCTGGCATTCTTCCCATCATGTCATATCTAACTCTGCCCACAGGTTTCCCCACAGAACCGCAAGCATAAGAGATTTCGAGGTGGTCTGGCTGCTTTCGGCCCTAAGCCTGCATCTCAGTCTGTCCACAGTTTTCAGGGTCAGGCTGCTCATCTTCCTTCCAAAGAGCCAGGGGCTGTTGTCAGCATCATGCTCTGCCTCTGATGTTTGTTTCCTGGGCTCCCAAGAGGACCCAGCTATTTTCCAGAGGCAGTCCTTTAGAAAAGGATAAACCGTACAGAGAGGTGATGCAGGGAAGCAGGAGATGCACAGGTGTGGTAGGAGATGGTCCAGGGTTGAAATTCCAGCTTTGCCGGTCGTGTGACCCAGGCGGGGCTGTTTTCACGTGTGTGTGGTCCACAGAGTCCCACGGGGCCCCCTGCTCCCTCGGGCCCCAGGGCTGGTGTAACCGTCTACTGCTGTGTGCGTGCTCAGCCCCATGGACTCCTCTGTCCACCTCTACAGTGTCCTCCCCACCCAACTTCTGTCTGCCAGTTTATTTTCTGTATGTTTGAGTCTGTTTCTTTTTTGTTATATTCAATAGTTGTATTTTTAGGTTCTTTAAGTAGGTGATATCATACTGGATTGGTCCTCTGTCTGACTTATCACTTAGCAAGTACCACCCCGGTCCATTTATTTGGTACAATTGCAAAACTTCCTTCTTTTTATGTCTCAGTAGTATTCCATTGTGTGCATATATATGTTTGTGTGAGTGCGAGTGTGTGCACACATGGGCGCTCAGTCACGTCCGACTCTTTGCGACCTCATGGACTCGGGTCCACCAGGCTCCTCTGTCCACGGAATTCTCCAGGTAAGAATACCAGAGTGGATTCCCATTTTTTTTCCTCCGGAGAATGTTCCCAGCTGGCAATCACACCTGCATCTCCTGTGGCTCCTGCATTGGCAGGCAGATTCTTTACCACTGAGCCACCTAGGAAGTCTCCATCTACTGTTGTTGTCTGGAAATTCCCACTATTTTTTAACAAGGACCCCCACATTTTCATTTTGCACTGGACTCCACAAATGATGCAGCAATTCCTGCATCTTGGGCAAGACTGTGAGAATAATAGCAACCTGTCACGGGGCACCAGGCCTTTTTCTAAGCATTCTACTTGTATTAAAGCTTCCCCCACCACCACAAGCTTACACAACAGTTGCTGGAGTTTGTATCAGCTGCATTTTAGAGATGAGGACACCGGGGCACAGAGAGGTGAGGCCACTTATCAAGGGTCACAGAGCTAGGATGTGGCAGGACAGGGGTCCTTCTGGGCCACCTGGCCCCGGTCAGTCCTCATGGTCTTGTGTTCTGCTGCATCTCAGGCGGGAGCTTGCTCTCTCTGAGTCTGGCAGCCGTGGGTCCCTGGGCTTCTGTGCTAATAGCACTCTGCTTGGCTTCTGGGGAGGCACTGCCCCTTTTCTGGGTGGTTCTGATGCAATGTTGAGTTTGGAAGGAGAGCTATGACAAACCTAGACAGTGTACTGAAAAACAGAGACAGCATTTTGATGACAAACGTCGATATAGTCACAGCTACAGTTTTTCCAGTAGTCACATACGGAAGTGAGAGGTGGACCATGAAGAAGGCTGAGCGCCGAAGAATTGATGCTTTTGAACTGTGGTGTTGGAGAAGACTCTTGAGAGTCCCTTGGACTGCAAGGAGATCAAACCAGTCAATCCTAAAGGAAATCAATCTTGAATATTCATTGGAAGGACTGATGCTGAAGCTCCAATACTTTGGCCACCTGATGCAAAGAACTGACTCACTGGAAAAGATCCTGATGATGGGAAAGATTGAAGGCAGGAAGAGAAGGGGATGACAGAGGATGAGATGGTTGGATGGCATCAATGACTCAAAGGACATAATTTGAGCAAACTCCAGGAGATAGTGGGGTACGGGGGATATGAGTCGGATATGATTTAGGGGGTGAACAACTGATGTAGCTGTTCTTGTTTTCTGTGAACCCACCTAGTAAGGTCTTGTGACCCAGCCAGGCCAATCTGACTTTCTCTTGTGGCCATTTTCCCCCAGGGCAGCATTGCTAAGTTCTACTTTGCTGATCCATGCATTCCTGCTACTGAGACGCTGGGTCAACCCACTCATGTCCCGGGCATAGATGTTCAAATCCTCCATTAACTTTTGAGCCTCGCACAATCTCTCTAGGTTTGATGAAGCTAGGGCCCACATCCATCTCTTATAACCATAGAACCCTCATTATACAGGGCCTTGGGTGCTCCCCTGTGATACCTGAAGTGACAAGCACTGTCACACTGGGCTATGGTGACAGAACGAAGCTTGCATCCTGCCTGGCACTGACCTGACACAGCAGGGATTCAGAAAAAGGGAGTGTTAGCCATTTAAGTTAAAAGTTAGATGATATGTTCTTCACGTTCCTGCAACTTTGCTTTTTCACAGCATTACTGGAAATTCATTCTTGCGGCTGCACTGAGAAATTACATGTTTATCATACACTCAGCTGAGACTCCAAAGGAGCTCTTTATTCCAGAGTGTAACGAGGTTTCATCTTTGACAGGTGTCTTTTTCGTAATGCTTACATCTTTCTCAAGCAGCAGCTTCCTTTAGAATCTCTCAGAGTAGCCTGTGAAATCACCATCTGTGTTGGCAGACAGGGACAGACCCTCAGGTCCCCTAGTTGCTGCCAAGAAAAGGTGGTATGGCCTGGGCGCCTGATGCCACATTCAGAACACTGTGAGGTTGTCCTGTTTCCTGCCTGTATCCCCTGCCCTCTTCCAGGAGCACATATATGAATGTAAAGGAAATGAATGATCTGCCACGTAGATGCGTTCATGCTTTAGGCTGAAAGGGGCAAGTCTTCAATGGGCATTCATGGAAAATAAGTAAAATAATCCCCAGAAGAGCAGAATTCAATAGTCCTCACAGACCTTTCAAAACCACATTATTTGTGGTTGTTATTCGAATCTGGGGTTGAAGTTGGCTGTTCCAAGGTCCTCCCAGCTCTCGCTGCCCAGTGGGGGCTGGAGACGTTTCCTCTCTGGGCCCCTCCCTTGTGGATTACCTCAATCCTGTAGTTGGAAATCCCCCAATCATAGGCCACCCTTGCTCCATGCTGAGGATTCACCCATAAGTTCAGTTCAGTTCAGTCGCTCAGTCGTGTCCGACTCTTTGCAACCCCATGAATCGCAGCACACCAGGCCTCCCTGTCCATCACCAACTCCCGGAGTTCACTCAGACTCAAGTCCATCGAGTCAGTGATGCCATCCAGCCAACTCATCCTCTGTCGCCCCCTTCTCCTCCTGCCCCCAATCCCTCCCAGCATCAGAGTCTTTTCCAATGAGTCAACTCTTCGCATGAGGTGGCCAAAGTACTGGAGTTTTAGCTTTAGCATCATTCCTTCCAGATTCACCCATAAACCTGTATTTAAAAGAAGGAAAAACATATGCAACTATTAAAAGGCCTGTGTGTGTGTGTGTGAGCACGTGCGTGTGTGCGTTCAGCTGTGTCTGGCCCTTTGCAGCCCCTTGGACTGTAGCCCACCAAGTTCCTCTGTCCATGGGATTTCCTAGGCAAGAATACTGGGGTAGGTTGCCATTTCCTCCTCTAGGGGATCTTCCCAACCCAGAGATCAAACCTGTGTCTCCTGCATTGGCAGGTGGATTCTTACACTTTGCTGCCTGGGAAGGGCTGATAAACCTCCCTGATTTATCAAATCTTCTGATTGCAGCACATACATTCAGAGAAGGTGCAGGCAGCACCAAGAAGCCAGGATAGCTTCCAACACTGTTAGAGGGTTGGTACAAGGATGGGCACGGCAGGAAGGGCTATGGTGGGACCCAGGCAGGCAGAGCCGGCTCCTGGGCTGCCTCCTGGCTGAGGGGCAAAACTGGAGAAGCAGAACAGTGGGACCCTAACGGGTTCCTTTCTGCAGGCTTGAGCCTGGCCCCTCTCACTGGCAATGTTTCCCACAGCGGGTTTTATTGCCAATTTCTTGAGCAGGCAGACTCTGAGGCAGACAAGCAGAGCTCTCTCCATCGAAGAAATGGGGTGATGGGTGGGGCTTTGTGGAGGGCAGTGGACTCCTTTATGAGGGGCGCCTTCCCCCTCCCACTCCCAGTGAGCCCCAGGAGGCTGCTGGGACAGCCACTGGGAGATAAAGTGACTGACAAAGCAAGAGTCCCGCACGAGACCCGAGGAGTAGTTTCGGATGACGGAGTGATGCTGACTAGGGGTCTTGGTCACCCCCAGTAAACAGAAATTGATCACAGGCCAGGCAAGAAATTCAGGCAAGGCTTTACTGGGGCCCCTGCTGCAGCAGAGGCAGCAAGAGTGAAGAACAGCTTTCCTTGCTTGCTCCCTAAGCGGGGCCCAGCTTGTTTCTTATGAGGGTAGGGGTCCGTCCAGGGGTCGGGCTGGAGGGCTGGCTTGGGTGGTGTGCCCACTCCTTTGGTGGTGGCCAGTGCAGGGGGCGTGTGCAGTACCTTTTTTTTGCTCCCAACACCCAGTGTTTTGCTCCTGGCTCTTCAGACATGGCATTGGGTTTTTTCGGTCTTTGCATCTTTTAGTCCAGAGTTTGCCCGAAATGCACATGCACACAGATATTTTTAGTCCAGTACAGTTTCTCTGTATTTTGTTGCTCGAGGAAAGGTGCGTCCAGGGGCAAGTTTTGTGGCAAAGGGTCCCAGGTCCCAGCCTGTCTCAGGAGGAGGCTTGGTTCCTTCCAAAGGAAGTTTAAGAGCAAATGGAAAAAGAAAAAAAGAGCAAATGGAGGCTCAACAATTGATTTGCAACAAAGCCCCTCAGGGTCCCACTGGGCAATAGGAGAAATGGGGCTGTGGAAACAGAAGGGTGGGGCTCTGGGACAGAGCGTGGAGGCAGACAGACATGTCAAGAATCCTAAACCACATCAGTTCTGACCTTTGGGAGTTGTCTTACAATCAAGAAATCTTTGAGGTCTACTTGATCAAGAGGACATTCCAGAATTCTTTGTTGCCAACCAAAGAGTCCCGATACTTCCGAATACTTTTTTCCTCCACCTAAACTAGGTGTCTCAGTAATGGAAGCCAGTTGTAAAGAACTTTACCAGTTTAGTCCATTTCAGTATATTTTCCCACCATCATCGTCTCTTCACAAGCACAGGAAATAAAGTCAGGTCCCCACTCGGAGGGATATTCCCTGGTCTTCCAGTCTCGTACAGCTGGGCTATAGTTCGAGAATGTTAAATAAGGGAAACAAAACTGTAACCTGTATAACCCGTCACTCATGTTTCTCTTTCATCCTTGCACTGGGGAAGGGCAGTGAGACAGCCGTCTTAAGAAGGACCACGGTATCATTCTGGGAATCCCTTGCAATTCAGAAAATGTAGGCACAAGGAAGCCATTCCTGTTCTTTAAGAAAAAGAGGAGCAAGAGAAACGATTTAAACATAGACAGAAGACTTCAACAGACTTTTCAAAGAAGACATAGAGATAGCTGATGGTCACACGAAAAGATGCTGACCACTGATCCCAGAAAAATGCCAGTCAAAGCCACGATAAAATATCACCTCACACCATCCAGAATGACTGTCAGCAAAAAGACCACAAATCACCAGTGTTGGCGGGGGTGTGGAAAAAGTGCTAAGTCTCCTCGTCACACCCGTGCGGTGGGGCCACTTCTGTCCTGGGGGGAGACATCGTGCCCTCTGGCTTTCCTACCCAGCTGGATTAGCAGCTGGATGAAGCAACTCCAAGCCTGAAACTTCCCGTCTCTCTTCCTTCCTCCCCACTCTTAGGTATTCACCTTTTCCTTCTGGCCAGCATCTGACCTGTATTACAAATCTTTCTCAACTAAACATCAGTCAAGAGAAATGACACACATATTTAAAGCAAATGAGACGCTCTCATTGGGCTCCAAAACCTCCCATTTGTTCAAGAGTAGATTACTGCGTCTGTTCCTAATCATATGGCTAAGATATTAGTTAGACACCTTTGAAATGTTCACAGGTGACTGTATGTAAGTAGGAAGCCTAAATATGCAATAAGGCAATGGGACTGCTGTGTCATATGGATCTTAAGTCATCCATCCCAAACCCAAAATATATGTGGTGTAGATTTCATACTTATAATCAAGTTAATGTTCCTTTTTGCAGGAAATGGAGAAGGCAATGGCACCCCACTCCAGTACTCTTGCCTGGAAAATCCCATGGACGGAGGAGCCTGGTAGGCTGCTGTCCATAGGGTTGCTAAGAGTAGGGCACGATGAGCGACACACTTTCACTTTTCACTTTCATGCATTGGAGAAGGAAATGGCAACCCACTCCAGTGTTCTTGCCTGGAGAATCCCAGGGACGGGGGAGCCCGGTGGGCTGCCGTCTATGGGGTCGCACAGAGTCGGACACGACTGAAACCACTTAGCAGCAGCAGCAGCATATATACTTAATATTCATTGATAGCTTCAAAAACATAAAAACAAAATCCACAAAATAACAAGAGGGTAAGATCGACATTTATCTTCATCCTATTTAGGGACCTGAAGTTTAGAAAACTCTCTCTCTCAGAGATAATGACGTGAAATTCGTTGAGCCGGGAGATCAGCATCGTTTCGTAGGCAGAGGCAGAAGCTTCCAGTAGATAAAGTTTCAAGAGTCTTGTATTTATTTGTCCATGAATACAACCCTAATAAAAGACTGTAAAGTTTAAATGGGTACATAGTTGGAAAATAACTACGCTGCTCATAAAAACTAGATGGTAGGATCTATGGATGTGCTGTCTAAACCTTGGGGGAAAAGGATGAAGAGAGAGGTTAAGACCGAGAATGTAGTCAGCAGAGTCATCCTGAGAGCTAGGATTTACGGGAATTACGAGTCCTGGATGGCTGCCTACAGACAAGAGCCTTCACTCAGCAAATCAAGTCCTTGGTTCTCTGCTCAGCATCCCTGAAGGGCTGAGGGTTTTTCCACTCCAAGCCTTTAAGCGAAGTTCTGTGGGGGATGTGCGCCCCACCCCAGGCCCAGAGCACCATAGTGGGTGTGGGTGCAGGGTTCCTTTTCCTCCCATCTGCTTCCCTCTTTACGACACTTAGATCATCTGGGAAGTGGCCTCTGTAGGGTGCAAGAGGGGACTTACGGCTCAATGATAGTAATCTATGAGCCAGAGAAAGTGCAGTGGAGCAAGGAGATAGAACCATGGTCACAAAATTCCTGAGAAGCTAGGAGGGCTGGCCCCCAACAGGAGAAAGGACTTTACTCCATCACAGCAAGGCAAGAGTCAGGACATGGGTACTGACATGAGGGAGTCGATGCTTTTTATAGTGGAAAGATCAGAGAGAGCCTGACTCTGCCTCTGCTTTCTCAGCAAAAAACCATGAGCTCAAAATTCTGTATGGGCTTCCCAAGTGGTGCGAGTGGTAAAGAATCCACCTACCAATGCAGGAGACACAAGAGACTTGGGTTTGATCCCTGGGTTGAGAAGAGCCCCCTGGAGTAGGAAATGGCAACCCCCTCTAGTATTCTTGCCTGGAAAATTCCATGGACAGAGAAGCTTCATAGGTACAGTCCATGGGGCTGCAAAGAGTCAGACACAACTGAACACATACCCACATACAGATTTGTGTGTATGTGTGTGTGTGGAGGCAGAGTTGGTGTAAAACAGGACTGTGGGCCATAGGAGCATTAGAGGAGAGAAGGTATGAAATCTCCTTTTTGCATACTGAGAGAAGGGGCCTATTTAGCAGATACATCATGCTGGTTGGGTGGGGTTGGGGGCTCGTGGAAGATCTAGGGTCATGAAGTTTTACATGAGACCAGGAACCACTGTTGTAAGGTTTTGCTACGGTTATAACTGGAGTGAGACTCAGAGACGGGGTCACATGGATTCACTCAAGGTTGGAGTTTTGCCAGTTGTGGGGGTGGTGCTTTGGCGGGGGAGCATCACTGTAATGATGGGCCGTGGCCTCTGAGCTGAGTGAAGGAGGAGAGGCCTTGATGAGGGTGAAGGATGGTGAGGATGCAGCTGGAACGAGGCTGGACGCTTGTGTGGTTAGCCACTCTGGAGAAGGAGTAGGGGGGAGGAGGGACTGGGAGGATGGGAGGATGTGATCAGGCTTGGTCACTCTTGACCTTTGGATGTGCTGCACTTCTGAGTGGCTATGATGAGCTGGTGAAAAAGATTGCTCTGAATCACCCATTGCCCCACACGTCTTGTCACTAACGGTTTCCATTCATTTCTGTCTCCCAAACATCTCAGTTTTATCTACTTCTTTCCAGCCCCAGGGCCACCACCCTGGTGCACAGCCCCACCACCGTCTATACCCTGACCACATGGCCCATGGGGGGGCCTCTTTGTCCCAATGCCCAGTCTTCCCATTCCACCCGCTCCTGACAGCCAGAGCATTCTTCTAAAGCACAGATCCGGTTAGGTCTCCTCCCCAGCTTGACAGCATTTGTGAGCCTCAGATTCAAGGGTAGGATGTGCACACCCTGCCCTGTGGGGAACCCCAGGGCCTTCCCAAGTGAATCCTTGTGGTCACCAGACTGAGCCTCCTTTGGGTCCTCAGATGGCCGCGGGCTTCTTCCCTGTCCCCTTGGGGCTCATGCTGCTGTGCCCTTCCTCACAGTCAGGGCCAAGTCCTGTTAGGGGCTGCTCCCACCCCCACCCTGACCTTGGAGTTGTCCTTTTCCCTGCTGTGTTTATCCTTTGTGAGGTTTCTTTACGGCTGCGTCCCCAGAAACTCAGGCAGTTCCTGGAAGAGAGTGGGCCTTCATTGATCCTTGGATGAATTCATAAATGAAGTGTTGGCTGCTGTGAAGGTCATTCCCGAAAATGCTTTCCGGAGGCATCCAGTCTCTGGCAGAACAAGGTGCTTTATAGCAGGGTTTCCTCTCCTCACGGTGCTTCCTTATAAAGGCCACTTCTGGCTGCTGTTCACCAGGTGCATCAGTAGTATACCATAGATATCACATCAGTGATTAATGGAATTTATTTATAAAAACACCACTTATGATATGATGACACTATGTCTAATATGACGTCTGCCTTCTTGAAAACAACTTCAGGGTATTATTAAAATAAAATCAAAATGTAAGAAAAATAGGACAAGGTGCAGAAGTATGCAACTAAGAATGTAAGTCAGTGAAAAAAAGTAAGAGCATACTTCCTTATTAGTCAGGCTTCCCTTGTGGTTCAGACAGTAAGAATATGCCTGCAGTGCGGGAGACCCACTCTTGATTCCCAGTCAGGAAGATCCCCCAGAGAAGGGAATGTCTACCTGCTCCAGTATACTTGCCTGAAAAATTCCATGGACAGAGGAGCCTGGCAGACTTGATCGATGGGGTTGCAAAGAATCAGACACAACTGAGCAACTAACACTTTAGCTTCATTTCACTTTTCAGTTCAGTTCAGTTCAGTCGCTCAGTCGCGTCCAATTCTTTGAAACCCTACGAACTACAGCACGCCAGGCCTCCCTGTGCATCAACAACTCCCAGAGTTTACCCAAACTCATGTCCATTGAGTCAGTGATGCCATCTAACCAGCTCATCCTCCGTTGTCCCTTTCTCCTCCTGCCTTCGATCTTTCCCAGCATCAGGGTCTTTCCAAATGAGTCAGCTCTTCGCATCAGGTAGCCAAAGTACTGGAGTTTCAGCTTCAACAGCAGTCCTTCCAATGAACACCCAGGACTGATCTCCTTTAGGATGGACTGGTTGGATCTCCTTACAGTCCAAGGGACTCTCAAGAGTCTTCTCCAACACTACAGTTCAAAAGCACCAATTCTTCTGTGCTCAGCTTTCTTTATAGTCCAACTCTCACATCCATACAAGACCATTGGAAAAACCATAGCCTGGACTATACAGACCTTTGTTGACAAAGTAATGTCTCTGCTTTTTAATATGCTGTATAGGTTGGTTATAACTTTCCTTCCAAGGAGTAAGCGTCTTTTAATTTCATGGCTGCAATCACCATCTGCTATGATTTTGGAGCCCAAAAATTTAAAGTCAGCCACTGTTTCCACTGTTTCCCCATCTATTTGTCATGAAGTGATGGGACCAGATGCCATTTTCTGAATGTTGAGCTTTAAGCCAACTTTTCACTCTCCACTTTCACTTTCATCAGGAGGCTCTTTAGTTCTTCTTCACTTTCTACCATAAGGGTGATGTCATCTGCATATCTGAGGTTATTGATATTTCTCCTGGCAATCTTGATTCCAGCTTGTGCTTCATCCAGCCCAGTGTTTCTCATGATGTACTCCACATATAAGTTAAATAAGTGGGGTGACAATATACAGCCTTAGACGTACTCCTTTTCCTATTTGGAACCAGTCTGTTGTTCCATGTCCAGTTCTAACTGTTGCTTCCTGACCTGGATACAGGTTTCTCAAGAGGCATGTCAGGTGGTCTGGTATTCCCATCTCTTTCAGAAATATCCACAGTTCATTATGATCCACACAGTCAAAGGCTTTGGCATAGTCAATAAAGCAGAAATAGATGTTTTTTCTGGAACTCTCTTGCTTTTTTGATGATCCAGCGGATGTTAGAAATTTGATCTCTGGTTCCTCTGCCTTTTCTAAAACCAGCTTGAACATCTGAAAGTTCACTGTTCACGTATTGCTGAAGCCTGGCTTGGATAATTTTGAGCATTACTTTACTAGCATGTGAGATGAGTGCAATTGTGCAGTAGTTTGAGCATTCTTTGACATTGCCTTTCTTTGGGATTGGAATGAAAACTGACCTTTTCCAGTCCTGTGGCCACTGCTGAGTTTTCCAAATTTGCTGACATATTGAGTGCAGCACTTATACCGTATTTAGGATTTTAAATAGCTCAACTGGAATTCCATCACCTCCACTGGCTTTATTGGTAGTGATGCTTCCTAAGGCCCACTTGACTTCACATTCCAGGGTGTCTGGCTCTAGGTGAGTGATCACACCATTATGATTATCTGGGCAATGAAGTTCTTTTTTTACAGTTCTTCTTATTATCTAAATGAACATGTAATATTAAGTAACATGCCTCAAATACTGCCTTTGATAGTTCCTTTCTAAAAGTAGGTACTATTCCATTGAACCTAAGATTTTATCCACTAGAAGATGCACCACTATTTTATGCATCACCAAGGAAGAAAAACACTGTCATCCGACAGTGATGCCAGGTTTGTGAAATGTATGTCCACCCACAGACTCCACGTCCGTGGACAGAGAGCGAGCAGAGAACTTATCTCTAAACAGTGGTTCTCCATGGAGGTGGTTTGGTTCTCCTACTTCCCTGGTGGCTCAGACGGTAAAGCGTCTGTCTACAATGTGGGAGACCCGGGTTCGATCCCTGGGTTGGGAAGATCCCCTGGAGAAGGAAATGGCAATCCACTCCAGTACTATTGCCTGGAGAATTCCATGGACAGAGGAGCATGGTAGGCTACTGTCCATGGGATTGCAAAGAGTCGGACACGACTGAGCGACTTCACTTCACCCAGGGGACATTTGATAGTGTCTAGAGACATTTTCCGTTGTCCCAGCTCAGGGGGCAGAGGGGAGTTCTACCAATCTCTACTGAACAGAGGCTGCTCCCACCTCCTCCAACACACAGGAACCAACCTCCCAAAACCATCAGCTACAAATATCAACAGCACCGACACCGAGAAATGATGCTCTGAAGCAAGGAGCCTTGCTTGCACTTTTTATGTTCCACCAGCACCTTCTGGATTGTCTTTGCCTTTTATTTCCGTAGAACCTCAATCTCCAACACTGGGCCTGTTCTGAACGCCCAAGTGAAAACTCTAACAGAGCATTTTAGGAGCAACCAGGCACTGGAGAGATGATTTATTTCAATAAATTAACCTAAGCTCTGCCTAAGCCTTTATTTCCCCTACTCTGGTATAAAACCAGAAAATGCACTCAGCCACTTTCTGCATTTTAATTATACTTTCAGAGGATAGAGCAGTTGTATGAATTAAGAAGCCGTTAAGATGAAATTGATTTTTCCATATATGCTGAAAGATGCAGGGCTTAATATGTGTTATAGTTAGGGACAATGGAATCAATTGTAGAATTATTTTTAAGACACCAAAACCCTAAATTAATCTGAGCTGATGACCTTTTCCAGCTTGTCACTTATTCCCTTAAAATCATTTAAACACATTTCCAAGTTCTGCTTTCAGCAAGGAGCCAAATGCGGTAGCGATCAAGGTGGTGCTTGGGGGACATTTCTTGGGGTCATAACAGGAAGAAAGCACTGGAAATTAGAAAAGAACGGGCTCCTGTTGATCTTTTCTGTCCAAAGTACATGATGTGCTTGAACTTCTGAAACATGGTTCTGAACGCATGTCTCGACTTCAGGTTTGACCAATGAGAAGAAAAAGTCAAAAAGAACGCGTCCCTTCTCCCTCTGGCATTCACACTGATGCCATGAGGAAATGTGTGAAAAGGGCTTGGGTGATTCAAAGATGGTTGCGTTGTGACAAATAAGAGGATAAACTTTCAATGAAAAGTCTATTAAATTCCAAAGTTGAGTGGAGCACTTAGCTGCCCTTTTGGTGTTGACAATGGGTCTCTGCACGTTCCAATTGAGCCAGAAATGCCTCTCATGGACATCACTTGACAGGCACAGTTAACAAAGGAGGTGGTGGTCCCAAGCAGAGCCCTGTGAACCAGTGTCTGGCAGAGTTTTCTAGATACCCCTGACTCCAGTCTCGTCCCCCTGTCCCAAGATACCCCTGGATTCCACCCCACATTTTCAGGCATCCAGGCTTCCCTGGTGGCCCAGCTGGTAAAGAATCTGGCTGCAAGGCGGGAGTCCTGGGTTCGATCCCTGGGTTGGGAAGATCCCCTGGAGAAGGGAAAGGCTACCCACTCCACTATTCTGGCCTGGAGAATTCCAAGGACTGTATAGTCCATGGGGTCATGAAGGGTCAGACATGACTGAGCGACTTTCAGTTCACTCACTCAGTGCTCAAATTTCTGTCTTCTCCCCACCATTGAATCCTAGTTGAAAGAAAAACCTTGCTACAGACACTTACAGCATAGGGTGGACCTCAGAGACAAGTCTTCCTTTCACTTGTCTCCAGAGTAAAGAGCTAATGGTGTGCTTGGCCCTGAGTTAGAGAATTGATCCATGGGGCTTGGCTTTGAGCAAAATGCTTGTTTAACCTTCCTTTTGGTGGGAGAGGACTCCATAATGCCACTGTACCTGAGTCAATCCATCAGGCGGCCCTCTGCCTTACCCTCTTTTCAGGATAAATCTATGGTCTTCTGACAAAGCAGAAGGTGTCTGTACATGGGAACTGGGGAGGGGAGGTGAGAGTGAATTGATTCTTAACATTCCAGAGGATCCTCCTTCGTTAGGACCACTTTCACCACATCTGACAGTAACACGTTCCATGAATACTCAACTCTGTTGTGGGTCTGTTACTGAGCTCCGTTTGAATAGACACCTTCCTCAAGCCTGCTTCAGTGATTTCTCCTCACTCAGCAAAATGCTATCTGTGTCATCTTCTCTTCCTTTCTTTCTGGTTTCAAGTTCTTTTCCATTATAAATTATTACAAGATATTGAGTACCCATGTATTTCTTCATAGCTCTAATTTTTTAAACTGTTGGTAGCAATCCTGCTTCTTTCATCTCTGATGCTAACAATTTAAGTATTTTCTCTCTTTTTTCTTTTCTTTGGCCAATCTATCTAAAAAAAAAATCTTTACAAAGCATAGGCTTCTGGTTTCATTGATTTTCTCCATTGTTTCTTAAAATTTTAGCTGGGTTTAAGGAGAGACCAAAAGTAACCATGGGTGTTGAGTCGCTTGGTGTCTTAAGTCTCTGTAGAATGTCTCCAAAAAAGCTATCAAAGGTTTGGATCAGATGTCCCAGCTCCCAGCTTGGCACTAATTTCCAGATTCTCTTGAGAGTCAGGTCGACTACTTTTCCTTGTGGAAGGTGGAGTGTGTTGTGATTGAAAATCACATGAGAATCATATTGTAGGGCAGTTCCCAAAAGAAAGGGATGAAGCACTGACCAATGGGCATCGAAGATCCCAGACATAGGACAGCTTTGTCCTCCAAAAGATGCTGATCTTGAGAAGGCAAGGATTTTCCTCCATTGCTTTGAATTGCAAAAATATTGTCTCTGTCTCAGAAGTACTAGTTACCCAAGCAGGAAGCAGCACCTTGCTTGGCGTTTCCCTCCATTGTAAACCTCAGTGACATCTGCTCACCCTTAGTGCTCCTGAATCCATTTATTAATGTGACACCCATCATTAATGTGGATGCCATTTATTAGTGTGGTACACAAGGACAGGAGAGGCTTCCTGGAGAATTTCATGCCCTGGAGAGAAAAAAGCAGCCGTGGCAGACAGGTCCTCCTAGAACTCTGGCCCCAGGACTTTGGGGATGCAAAACTATGGTTTTTCCAGTAGTCATGGATGGATATAAGAGTTAGACCATATAGAAGACTGGGTGCTCTTGAAGAATTCATGCTCTGGAGTTGCGGTATTGGAGAAGACTCTCAAGAATCCCTTGGAGTGCAAGAGAAACAAACCAGTCAATTCTAAAGGATATCAATACTGAATATTCATTGGAAGAACTGATGTTGAAACTGAAGCTCCAGTACTTTGGCCACCTGATGCGAAGAGTTGACTCATTGGAAAAGACTTTGATGCTGGGAAAGATTGAAGACAAAAGGAGTAGGGACTGGCAGAGGATGAGATGGTTACATAGCATCACCAACTCAATGGACTTGAATTTGAGGAAACTCTGGGAGACAGTGAAGGACAGGGGAGTCTGGTGTTTTGCAGTCCATGGGGTCGCAAAGAGTTGGACATGACTTAGCGACTGAATAACAACAATGGAAAGGGAGGAGAGATTGTGCCTTCCCCTTATCTAGAGGATGAGTGGCAAGTAGTGGGTGGGAGACGTCTGTTTCCCTCCTCTAATCTCGGAAGTCCTGAGAAAGGGCATCTGCTGTGGAAAACTCAATGTATGCACAGTGTTTGGGTTGATGTTCTTCATTCCTGTAAGGATTCTTTGTGCATTATTCTTTGAAAATAGACGTCTGGATATTCAAGGAAATAACGTCATCCTTCTTAAATATTTAAACTCTGAGGTAAACAAACTTTTGGTTCCTTTTGAGACCTCTGGTCTAGAAGACAAGGCTTTTGAAGGACATTTTTAATGGCAAACTTTAAATAAAGTCAATAGTTGGTAGGTCAATGACAATGCCTATATGTTATTGTCCTTTTCCAACTTAAGAGAACAAAAGGCCTCAGCCAGAATCAATTAGTCACCTATGATGGGACATGATGACATTTTCACTCTTGAACTTTTCTGGTATAAAAGGATCACCCAAGGAGGATCTGACAGTAACAGTGAGGAATCTGGGAATAAAATCACCCATCTGCAGAGATCTCAGGAAGTCCAGAATGATTGGGTAAGAGATTGCATTTTTCCACAAAGAAAAATGTTAAATTTGTATATGCTTTTTAATTTATACTTGCCTGAATAAGACTTTTCTGAATTTTTTTTTTCTCCTCTGCAGTTCATTAAAATTCAATTTTATTCTATTTCTGTTGATTTCTACAATGCATATGTTTTGGTGTCATCCAATTTCGTCTTCTAAGGTAAGAGTTTTGCCTCTATTTTTGATGCTTGACTAAATAACTAAAATTATAGAGTATGTAAATTCAAAATAATCTCTAGAAATATGTGACAAAAGTTATTTCCTTTATTATTAGAGCTTACAATGAAAGAAATATGAGTAACCATAAAATTAGGGAAAAAGGGACATTTCTACAATAGCAATACAGGTTATATTAAACTTTGCTTTGAATTATTTAAGAGTTGGCCTTGCATAAGAAAATAATTTCAACATAAAATTTAAGTTACTTTCCTCATGATAAATTGTTTGTTTCACATGCATCAACTCATAATCAAAGTGAACATTTAACACTCGAAGCTATATTAAAGATACAGAGGATTATTTTTCAAAAGCAGCAAATTTCTTATTTTACAAAAATGGTAACTTTTTCAGATACAGGATATAGATAATATGTCAGTTCTCAATGAAACATACTATAAAATACTAATTCATGTGTTTATTGAAGAACATTGATTGAACTCTTAACTGTATTCATTGAACTGATCAAGACATTCAAAACATGACATTTTCTTTCTTTGGAATTTTTAATGCTGTTTCTACATGATATTTCAGTTGTGTTATGTCAATAGAAAAAATTTTTTTAAAATATTTTTGTCATTGATAGATTTTTATGCTTTAACTCTGCTTCAGTACAAGTTAACATGGCACACAGTAATTACTGAAATCAGGGTAATTTATGAAGCCACTTTTAAGATAATGAGTTGCCACATGAATTCTGAACAATAACTATATGTCCCAACATAATGATCTAGCTATTTACATTATGAGTCTTCTCACGATCTTTGCATGTCATTTTTCTGTTTCTTGTTTACTTAATCTAGTTTCTTTTTTCTTGGTTTACTCCTATGAGCATTCCACACTAATTTAGTCATTGATTCTATAAGACAGCACATTGATCAAAGAGATGAGTAACAATCCACAAATTGGTATATTTTCTCAAATGCCTTCCTAATCACTTTCTATTCTTTCCCTGAAGGTTTGTTCATGACATTTCTCTTGAACAAAGGCACTTGTGCGTGTTTTTTTTTTTTAATTAAGAATGTTCTTTCTTCTATTGTTCTTATGAGATCGTCTTGTCCATAAGTGAAATGTTTCTTCCTTCACTGAACGTCCCATATTTCTATTTTTCCATATGACAGTCTTGTTCTCATTATAAGTAATGGTGCCAATTGGACTGTTTAGGGTGAGTGTGCAAAGAACATAGAGGCCTTTATAATATTTGTTGTAAACTTCATAAAGTTTATCAAGCAGGCAAATATACCATATTATGCAGTTAATGAGTCTGTCTGACAAGGACTCCCGTCATTGATCAGCAAAGTATCTTTTTAGGGGTGTTTACTGATGTTTTGGGTTTCCCAGGTGGCTCAGTAGTAAAGAATCTGCCTGCCAAAGCAGAAGACACAGTTTCGATCCCTGGGTCGGGAAGATCCCTTGGAGTAGGGAGTGGCTATCCACTCCAGTACTCTTGCCTGGAAAGTCTCATGGACAGAGAAGTCTGGTGGGCTATAGTCCATGGGGTTGAGAAGCGTCGGACACAACAGAAAGACTGAGCACGCACAGGCATTGATGTTTTGGGGTTGTTGTAACTAGGATTGATGCATATATATATATATATTTTTTTTTTACAATGTAAATGTGGAATTATGAGAATTTCTGGAAAGAACTGGAGTGTTCCCCTTCCTGAAATGACTCATAGGCCCTTGTTGGAAGTTTAAAATAAACGGCATTATATCATGCTTAGATCTTCTCAAATACAGGGTAAAACACAGAGTGTAAAAGTTTTTGATTGGCTTTCCCATGACAAATATGACCAATGCCTCTGAAATTCTCCGATTACTCCCAGATCTAAAACTCCTAAATGCCCATGCATTCCCACAGAGACCAGTGGGAATGGTTTTTCTGGGGGCTCTGATTGCTGAGGAAGCCTCCACCCCAGTGTGGGGTGGAGAATCTTGGGATGCACTCTGGTCCCATCTCAACTTTCAAAGTCACTCCAAATCAAACTTGTTTTCCTGTACCAGGAGAGGAAATATGTGCTTCTGCCACTGTAGAATGTTCTTTATCTGTCATAAAAACATTCAGCCCCCTATCCTCTTGTAGCTCTCACACAGTTGAAAAACATGGGCTTGGAGTCTGATTCCTCAATTCAAGTCCTGCTTCACCTATAAGCCATGTAATTAATTTCCTTATTTAAGGGAAATTATAAGCAAGGAAATAATAGTACCAACTTCATAAAGCTTTTTGAGGGGTTGAAATCAGGTGATACAAATAAGCATGTAGCACAAAGACTACCCATCATGCCCCTCAGGTCTTTATTTAGCTTCTCCATCTACAAAGTATGGAATTGAATTGCGTGTTCTCGATGGCCAACTTGAGCTCTAAGACGTCAGACTTGTTTCTCTCACAGCTAAGTGCTCCCTATGCCATCTTACATCATTCAGGCCCTTGAGCCCCTGGGGGAACTGAGCCAAAGTCAAGAGACAAAGATGTCGACTCTCAAGTTCAAAGACATCCTTGTGGAGAGACTTGGAAAGTGACTCAGGACAGGCCTCAGAAGGAAAGTGGCTGCAACTTAAACCTGGCGTTTGGTTATCATGGGTTGTTTTCCTCAGTGAATTAAAAAAAACATTCCCAAGACGAATTAGTGCCACTTGAAAGGTTCTTTATAAAGTAATAGCAACAAGATAACTGTAGGGTGTACGATGCAAATACTGAATAGCTGCAATCACATAAGTAGTACAAAATTTAGAGAAGAGGGTAGACAGCTTCAAACAGTATTTTGTATTTTGATAAAGTCTATATTTAAAAAGGGTTTTAGCAAAACCCTCTTTGAATATTGGTTATATTGGATTTATCACCATAAGATTCTGAAGATTGTTACAATTGAAATAAGCTTTGAACCCTAAAGCTGTATTCTCTCCCTCTCCCCCATCTTAACTGCCAGGTGCCTGGAAAATCTGATTACTTTGTCATTCTGCTGAACAGCTGCCCAACCAGGATGGACAGGAGAGTGGGACTAGATTTTCTAAAGCCAATTTTGGAGAAGACACTTATGAAAAGGTCCTTTCGCAATGGTGTCGGCACAGGGATGAAAAAAACTTCCTTTCGAAGAGCAAAATCATGAATAAGTGTGCAAAGGACTCTGGGAATTAATCTCAAATTTTGTATAGTGTGACTAATGTGCTAAAAGTCAGTTATATCTTTATCATTAAGTATTGGTACACTGTCAGTTCTTAAATATCTTCTCTCTCCTTACTGGTACAGAGTAAATTAAGTTTTAAAAAATGTAAGCCCGTGTCAAACGTTCACTGTGAGAGAATAAAATATTTATGTGATCAGTTAGCAGCTTGCCTGAGTAGGGATAGACGCATTTGCTTTGATCTTAAATTGACCAAAAAGTATGGGTATTTTTACTATGATGACAATGGTACGATTTTTTTTTCCGTGCCTGTAATATAATACTGATTTTTTTTTTTCTTTTCAATATGGTTTTCTGAAATGGCTTAGCTGGGCCAATGCTTTGGGGATGTGTTATTTCAGCTTCTAAAAAAGTCTTGTGAGAAGCAAAGTTAAGGCTGATGACACAAGTGTGTTTTCCTCAGTCGATTGACACCAGAAACAAATATGATCAGAGCCCTCTGGGTCTAACTCTTGCCACCCTTTCCCATCAAATAAACTTAAACATGGATCATTGTTTTGTCTCGGAAATTTGTCTTCTTTTTAAATCTTTAAACACAGAAATATCGCCGGTAAAGATCAAGACAACCGAAAAACTACTGAAGACCTGTCGTTGCTATGGGGGGGGGGGGGGCGGGGGCGAGTCCCTTGGGAGTCAGTTCTCCCAATCTGCGCTTCTTAAAGCCCCACTCCCTCCTGCTCCAGAGAAAACCAGGCATCCCTTCCATAGAAACTCTTGACATTACTTTAAAAAAAAACAAAACAAAGGGAGAATGGCATTGAAATATGTATAATATCATATATGAAACGAGTCGCCAGTCCAGGTTCGATGCACGATACTGGATGCTTGGGGCTGGGGCACTGGGACGACCCAGAGGGATGGTATGGGGAGGGAGGAGGGAGGAGGGTTCAGGATGGGGAACACATGTATACCTGTGGCGGATTCATTTCGATATATGGCAAAACCAATACAATATTGTAAAGTTAAATAAAATAAAATTAAAAAAAAAAAAAAGAATAATGCAACATCAGTTGATGAGTTGTTACCTCAAATGCATAACCTTAATAAATATGTATGTGCACGTTTAATTCTGTAAAAAACACTAACCAAGAAAACTGTTATATTTTCCATTTCACTTTATCAGTACAGACACAGATGAGATGAACAAGTCCTAATGTATTTTAGGACTTAGGATCTTTGTGTCCCTTTGTTTTCTATCCCTAAGGTCCTGGCCTTTGTGTCTATGAGGACAACTTTGCTTTTTTATTATTATTATTCTTGAAAATATCAAATTTCTAAAGAGAGACATGGATTTAAGGAAAATACATTTATAGGAAATAAAAATTAACAGTTACAAATTTGATGGCACATTCAACATACATTTGCATATATATTTAAAATTTAATTTAAAGTGCATACGAGAGTAACAGCTTTAGTGAGCACACACTACATGTGTGTGTGCCTGTCGTGTCTGCCTGTGTGCAACCCCATGGATTGTAGTCTGCCAGGCTCCTCTGTCCATGAGATTTCCCAGGCAAGAAGAATACTGGAGCGGGTTACCATTTCCTACTCCAGGAGATCTTCCCGACCCTGGATTGAACCCGTCTCTTGTGTCTCCTGCATTGGCAGGTGGATTCTTTACTGCTAATGCCCCCTGGGAAGCCCACATATTAAGTACCAGACATCTGATATGTATTATCCTGTTTACTGTTCATAATATCCTGATGAAGGCAGTTTTAGAACCGCCCTGGCACTTCTACTGGCAGCTCCACTCTCCTTATCCTCCACTGCAAGCCTGGACTCTCCTCAGGGCATCTGGAAATACCAGGAGGGAATCCATGCACTGCCTGCCTACAGACAGGCTCCAGAGCCCCGGGAGGCTTTGTGGAGGAGATGTAAAGCACTTCCAAGAAACGGTGGAAAATCTGACAGGTGATTGTCAAGGAAAATGGTGTTTTTTTTATTTGGGACTTAAAAAAATCTTCCCAGCAGTGTTGGTGGGGAAGCTAATTAGATAGGCCAATAGACATCACTTCCTTCTGCAAAGCTGAAAAACAGTGACTGCATCAGTAAGCTCATGGCAATCATGATGTCCATCGTGTAGGGAAGAGAGAAGGTTTTATTGCAGAGGAATCTTCCTAATTCCCTATTTGTATTTAGGGATTGGTTGGAATAATAATATACCAAAAACATAATTGGAAAAATTCTCTTCCCATTTCTGGATCTGAAATATCATTCTAACCTCGAGGGGGGAGTGCAGGACAACAGGCCTATGAGAAAGTATTTGCACTCTAAAAATTGTAGCAGAGGAAACCTGGCAGGCAGGAAAATTTGCTTTCCAAGGAAAAGGTATATCTCATGCTAAGGTTTTAGGAATAAAGTGTTTAAGATAAAAAAGACTTCCAAGTCATGCTTAGATAGTGTCATTAGAGAGATGAAGGATGACCATGGAAACCTTTGGAGAAGGTGAACTCCAAGAGGGTAGCACCCGAGTGGCCCCGGGTCGCATCCAGTCATTGGTACCAGCTTTATGCAGGGTTCTGAGCAAAGCTGCCTGCTCCCAAGGGCTGCCTGCAGAGTGGCCTGGGGTCAAAGGGTGCGTTGACCAGATTTTTGACTCTCTGACCTTCCCTTTGTCACCAAGCAGTGTTGATGATGTCACCAGGCAATGCCAAAGAATGCTCAAACTACTGCACAATTGCACTCATCTCACACGCTAGGAAAGTAATGCTCAAAATTCTCCAAGCCAGGCTTCAACAATACATGAACTGTGAACTTCCAGATGTTCAAGCTGGTTTTAGAAAAGGCAGAGGAACCAGAGATCAAATTTCCAACATCCGCTGGATCATCAAAAAAGCAAGAGAGTTCCAGAAAAAACATCTATTTCTGCTTTATTGACTATGCCAAAGCCTTTGACTGTGTGTGTGGGTCACAATAAACTGTGGAAGTTTCTGAAAAAGATGGGAATACCAGACCACCTGACCTGCCTCCTGAGAAATCTGTATGCAGATCAAGAAGCAACAGTTAGAATTGGACATGGAACCACAGACTGGTTCCAAATAGAGAAAGGAGTACATCAAGGCTGTATATTGTCACCCTGCTTATTTAACTTATATGCGGAGTACATCATGAGAAACACTGGGCTGGATGAAGCCCAAGCTGGAATCAAGATTGCCGGGAGAAATATTAATAACCTCAGATATGTAGATGACACCACCCTTATGGCAGAAAGTGAAGAAGAACTAAAGAGCCTCCTGGTGCAGGTGAAAAAGGAGAGTGAAAAAGTTGGCTTAAAGCTCAACATTCAGAAAATGAAGATCATGGCATCTGGTCCCATCACTTCATGGGAAATAGATGGGGAAACAGTGGAAACAGTGCCAGACTTTATTTTGGGGGATCCAAAATCACTGCAGATGGTGACTGCAGCCATGAAATTAATAGATGCTTACTCCTTGGAAGAAAGTTATGACCAACCTAGACAGCATATTAAAAAGCAGAGGAATTCCTTTGTCTGTAAAGGTCCATCTAGTCAAGGCTATGTTTTTTCCAGTGATCATGTATGGATGTGAGAGTTGGACTATAAAGAAAGCTGAGCACTCAAAGAATTGATGCTTTTGAACTGTGGTGTTGGAAAAGACTCTTGAGAGTCCCCTGGACTGCAAGGAGATCCAACCAGTCTATTCTAAAGGAGATCAGTCCTGGGTGTTCATTGGAAGGACTGATGCTGAAGCTGAAACTCCAATACTTTGGCCACCTGATGCGAAGAACTGACTCATTCGGAAAAAAACGTGATGCTGGGAAAGATTGAAGGTGAGAGGAAAAGGGGATGACAAAGGATGAGATGGTTGGATGGCATCACCGACTCAATGGACATTAGTTTGAGTAAGCTCCAGGAATGGGTGATGGACAGGGAGGCCTGGCGTGCTGCAGTCCATGGGGTCACAAAGAGTCAGACACGACTGAGCGACTGAACTGAACGGAACTGAACTGAAGCGTTGATGAAACTGGAATTGCACCTTTACAGCCAGCTGCCCCAGGCAAGGTGTTAAAGGCCCACAGAACGCAAACATTCCAAGGGGGGAGTAACTGTGACTTCATCTTGATCCGCTTGACAGCAAGTCCCTTGAGTTTCTTTTCTTACCTAGAAAGCGTTTATTGAAGGGGGAGGAAAAGAGCTCTAATGTTAGAGGAAACCCCCCACCTTGACCAGGCTCCATAGTAACCATTTGCGTGAATTATCTTATGACAAGAGGTCCTGGTAAGAAACACGGAACTAAAGTGGGGAAGGTCGAAAGGAGGTACCATGTGTCCTGCCACCGCCAGAATCCTTCTCACTGGCATCGATCTTGGCTGAGCAATGAGTTTGCAACCGGGAAGAGCACTGAGTCAGACTGATCGACCAAAGACAACCCAGAAACTAATTCCATCACCATAAAACCTGAGACTGCGAGCCATGTGGCAGAGCAGTCTTCCTGGGTCCCTTACCCTGATGCTCTCCACCCGGGCGCCCCTTCCCAATAGTCTCTTGCTTTGTCCGCACGTGTGTCTCCTCGGACAATCCATTTCTGACTGTTAGACAAGAGCCCTCTCTTGGGCCCTGGAAGGGGTCCCCTTTCCTGAACACTGAGTGCCATGGGCACCTGAGGGGGAGAATGCTGGTGAGAAGCTGGCCGCAGAGCAGAGCCTGGGGATGCAGGAGCCTGAAGACCCCCAGGCCACACACACAGGGTGCCTGGATTCAGCATCACTGACTACTCAGCTTCGTGACCTTGCTCAAGCTCCTAGAATCCTTTTGAGCCCAAGTTTCAACACCTGTGAAATAGGACTAATTTGACTTACCTTACCGGATTGTCCATTCATTTGCCAATTAACTCACTTGGCAAATATTTAGTTAGCACCAGCTATATTCCAGGGACAGTGTTCTAGGCAGTGGGAATGCAATAGCTAAGAAAACTGACCAAAGTCTTGCTCTCATTGACCTTTTACAGGAGTGGGAAGGGAGTTGGAGAAAAGATTATGTATATTACATGAAGATGAGGGTTAAGTGATAAGGAGAAACAGCGAGGAAGTGGGAGAGGAAAGGCAGAGGCATAGGCTGTCATTGTTCATGTAAGTCAGTTCATGTCATCAGTCAATAAGTCATGTCTGACCCTTTGCGACCCCATGGACTGCAGCACATCAGGCTTCCCTGTCCTTCACCATCTTCCAGAGTTTGCTCCAACTCACATCCATTGAGTCAGTGATGCCATCCAACCATCTCGTCCTCTGTTGTCCCCTTCTCTACTAGGAGGAGGGGCATGATTTCAGATACCGTCATCAGGAAAATCATCATTCAGAATGATTAGTAAAACCCCCAAATTCTGAGAAGCAAGTGATCAGGGAAAGGGTCCCATCAACTAAAACTCGCCTTAAAGGTGAACTTCTATTTCACTGCTTTCTCTCTCATGTAGGAATGTGAAGCATTTATTGAGATTCCCATGGAAACATCTCAAATTTTGAGGGAGGGAGGGAGGTGTGTAAATTTTTGTTTAGAAACTCAAGCAAAAAAAAGATACAAGAATTAAGCTTTTGACTCACACACTCACTTGAATTTTCAAGATGCTCTTCTCATTTTTCTTCTGGCGGTGATTTATTTCTAATGCAGAAGCATTAAAAAACAAACAAGGATGTCTGCTACAAAATTTCCACTCCAAACACTCAGACTCATTCATTTTTGAGCTGTCACAGAAGAAGCAACAATTTACAGAAGGAAAATCTGAAAACAATTGAATTTCATTTCCCTCATGCAGTAAGACCCAGAATAGAGCAGTTTGACATCAAAGTCCCATTTCTACACTCAATATTCTCATCTCCTTTTGGTCCTCAGACAATAAATATCTGGAAAAGGCAATATCTGGGGGCTTTTCTCCATCTCCTCCTCCAGGTGCGTTTTTCTCTGCTAATATTCAGAGAAACTCACGTGCTAAGTGCAGAGGCAGATTCCCCTGTTGAGGGAAGACTCGTGCTTTAATTCTTTTCTATAGAGGACAGACCATCGCCTCGGTGCTGGACAGCTCCCCCTGGGCTGCCTGGGATGACTCTGCAGCGTGTTTCTTCCACTTATGAGAGCTGAACATCCTCTCAACAGTCCCCACGCCCAAGCCAGGACACGCACCTTTCCTGCCATTGCTTGTTGCTGGTCAGTCACTCAGTCATGTCTGACTCTTTGTGACCCCATGTAGCATGCCACACGCCTCTCTCCTCTACTCTCTCCCAGGGTTTGCTCAAATTCATCTCCATTGAGTCAGTGATCCTATCTAACCATCTCATTCTCTGCAGCTCCCCTTCTCATTTTGCCGTCAATCTTTCCCAGCATCAGGGTCTTTTCCAATGAGTTGCCTCTTCACATCAGGTGGCAAAGGATTGGAGCTTAAGCTTCAGCAACCGTCCTCCCAAAGAATATTTTCAGAACTGATTTCCTTTAGGATTGACTGGTTTGATCTCCCTGCTGTCCAAGGGACACTCAAGAGTCTTCTCTGGCACCACAATTCAAAACATCAATTCTTTGGCACTCAACGGCTTCCTTATGGTTCAATTCTCACATCTGGACATGTCTACTGGAGCAGCTGTAGCTCTGACTATACAAAAATTTGTCAGCAAAGTGACGGCTCTGCATTTTAATATGTTGTCTAGGTTTGTTATGGGTTTTCCTGGTGGCTCAGATGGTAAAGATTCCACCTGCCATGCAGGGGAGGCAGATTTGATCCCTGGATTGGAAAGATCCCCTGGAGAAGGGAATAGCTACACACTCTAGTATTGTTGCCTGGGAAATCCCATGGACAGAGGCTTGGCAGGATACAGTCCATGGGGTCATGAAGAGTTGGGCATGACCGAGCGACTAAACATGCAACCACACCTAAATTTGTCATAGCTTTCCTTCCAAGGAGCAAGCATCTTTTAATTTCATGGCTGCAGACACTGCAGCAGCTGACAATTCAGCTCAGACTATTTTTTCCCAGCTAATAAATCCATTCTCCTGCTTGCCCTACAAAAAGTGAGAAGGTTGGCAGGACCTCTTTCCTGTGGCACAAACTATGATGAATGAATCCAGTTGTGCAGATGGAAGCACTCCTCTTTGAGGGACCCAGACCAGGCCCTGCAGGTATCATCCAGCTGCTGGGCTTTCTGCCTCTGACCCCTGCCTTCCATGGCGTGATGCTGAGGCTTAGGCTGGGTCTTTGGCTGATGCCTTCTTGACTAATCTCTGCCCATCTACACTAATGCCCACAATGGCGAAAATTTGTAAACAAACAAACAAAAAGCAAACCTAAAGCCATCTTTGCTAAGTGGGTGTCAGTGGGACTCAACGTGTGGTTACAGTCTTCTCTGCCATGATATTCAAATCCCCGTGTACCAGGCTTGGAGCTTTGCTCTAAGTGCTTTCCAGACACTGCCCCATCTACACTCCCCACAGCCCTGGAAGAAGACACTGGGTTGCTCTTGTCTCCATGGATAGACAAACAAACTGAAGCTCAGGGAGATCCAGTGGTTTTGTCATATGGGATCAAGATCAAATATCTGGTAAGTGGCAGGTTGGCCTGACTCCAGAGAAGGTGCCCTGTGGTCTCTGATGTCCAACTGCCCACAGTCATGGGGTCAGCTGGACCATAAAGGAGTCTGAGCCTTGGAGAGCTGATGCTTCCAAACTGTGGTGCTGGAGAAGGCTCTTGAGTGTCCCTTGGGCTGCAAGGAGGTCAAACCAGTCAATCCTAAAGGAAATCAACCCTGAGTATTCCCTGGAAGTACTAATGTTGAAGCTGAAACTCCAATACTTTGGCCACCTGATGCAAAGAGCTGACTCATTTAAAAAGACCCTGATGCTGGGAAGGATTGAAGGTAGGAGAAGGGGGCAAAGAAGATGAGGTATTGGATGGCAACACTGATTCAATGGAGATCAGTTTGTGCAAACTCTGGGATATAGTGGAAGATAGGGAAGCCCGGTTTGCTGTTGTTCACGGGGTTGCAAAGAGTCGGACATGAAGTAGTGACTGAACGACAGCAAATGGTGTCAGGCATGAATAGAAGGAAAGGAAATCAGAAACCAGAGAAAGTGTATGTGATGGTTAATTTTGAAAAAAAAAATTATTTTACATTGGAGTATGGTTCATTTATAGCGTTCTGTTTGTTTCAAGTTTGGGAGAAGGCAATGGCACCCCACTCCAGTACTGTTGCCTGGAAAATCCCATGGACGGAGGAGCCTGGTAGGCTGCAGTCCATGGGGTCGCTAAGAGTCGGACACGACTGAGCGACTTCACTTTCACTTTCCACTTTCATGCATTGGGGAAGGAAATGGCAACCCACTCCAGTGTTCTTGCCTGGAGAATCCCAGGGACGGCGGAGCCTGCTGGGCTGCCGTCTATGGGGTCACACAGAGTCGGACACAACTGAAGCGACTTAGCAGCAGCAGTAGTTTCAAGTTTACAGCAAAGTGATTCACTTATACATATAAGTGTATCTATTCTTTTCATATTCTTTTCCCATTTAGGTTATTACTGAATACTGAGCAGAGTGTCCTGTGCTATATAGTAAGTCCTTCTTGGTTATCTGTTTTAAATATAGAAATGTGGACTTGTCAGTCCTAAACTCCCAATCTGTCCCTCTTCCCAACCCTCCTCCTTGGTAACCATTAGTTCATTCTCTAAGTCTGTAAGTCTCTATCTGTTCTGTAAATAAGTTCATTTGTATCATTCTTTTTAGGTTCTACAAGTAAGTGATATAATAGGATATTTGTCTTTCTCTGACTTTTGTGACAGCAAACTTTATGTGTCACTTTGACCAGCCCTTGGGGAGCCTCGATATTTGGCTAACACCTAAACATTTTCTAGGTGTGTCCAAGTTTCTGGGTGAGATTAGCATTTGAATCTGCAGACCAAGTAAAGCAGGTTGCCCTCCCAGGCGTGGGTGAGTGTTAGCCAGTCCACTGAAGGCCCGAGTACCATGAAAGGCTCTCTCTGCCTCACTGTCTTTAAGCTGGGACATCGGTCTTCTATATTCAGTGTAAACAGTGGCTGACTTTATTTTTCTGGGCTCCAAAATCACTGCAGATGGTGATTGCAGCCATGAAATTAAAAGACGCTTACTACTTGGAAGAAAAGTTATGACCAACCTAGACAGCATATTAAAAAGCAGAGACATTACTTTGTCAACAAAGGTCCATCTAGTCAAGGCTATGGTTTTTCCAGTGGCCATGTATGGATGTGAGAGTTGGACTATAAAGAAAGCTGAGTGTGGAAGAATTGATGCTTTTGAACTGTGGTGTTGGAGAAGACTCTTGAGAATCCCTGGGACTGCAAGGAGATCCAATAGTCCATCCTAAAGGAGATCAGTCCTGGGTGTTCATTGGAAGGACTGATGTTGAAGCTGAAACTCCAATACTTTGACCACCTGATGCGAAGAGCTGACTCATTTAAAAAGACCCTGATGCTGGGAAAGATTGAGGGCAGGAGGAGAAGGGGAGGACAGAGGATGAGATGGTTGGATGGCGTCACCGACTCAAGGGACATGGGTTTGGACTCATGGAGTTGGTGATGGACAGGGAGGCCTGGCATGCTGCAATTCACGGGGTCACAAAGAGTCAGACATGACTGAGTGACTGAACGGAACTGAACTCACCACTCAGCCTGGACCTGTACTGCCAGCTTTTCTGTGTCTGAACTTCTTACCTTCTCTACTGCATGAGCCAGCTGCGTGCAACCTCTCTCTTCTCTCCCTTCCCACATCTTCCCCTCTCTCTCCGTATACATCCTGTATTTTCTGTTTCTGTGAGGAACCCTGATGAACAAGTGCATTGGTTTTCTGTTGCTCCATGAAAAGATTACCAGAAACTTAGTGGTTCAAACAACACATGCTTGCCAACTTGTGACAGCCAAGAGGCCAGACAGAGCTGTGTCCTCTAACTGAGGGCCTCAGAAGATGGCGGTACAGGTGTCACTGTGGCCACACCTAAGGTTCAAGAGGGGAAGGACCCACCTCCAAACTCACGTAATTGTTGGCAGAATTCAGATCTCTGTGTCTGGGGACCCCAGTGCCTCAGTTTCATTCTGGGTGTTGGCAAGAGATTGTTCTCAGCTTCTAGAGGCTACCGTCAGTCTTTGCTACATGTGTGTGTGTGCATGCAAAATCTCGAGTCATATCCATCTCTATATGACCCCATGGACTGTAGCCCACCAGGCTCCTCTGTCCATGGGATTCTCCAGGCAAAAATACTCAAGTACAAGTGGGTTCTCATGCCCTCCTCCAGGGGTTCTTCCTGACTGAGGGATGGAATCCAAGTACAAGCACATCTCCTGCATTGGTAGGTGGGTTCTTTACCACTGAGCTATTCGTGGCTGCCAGCTTCATCCAAACCAGCAAGGCGGAGAATTCTGCAGCAGATGGACACGACAGTCTTATGTCCCACCATCATGAAAGTGACATCCCTCACCTTTGCCTTATGATAGTGATTAAAAGCAAGTCACAGGTCCTGTCTGCACTCAAGAGGAAGGTTTGCAGAAGGGTGGGAACACCAGGAGGCGCGTAGCAGGGACCACAGTCGATACAGAAGTTATGGGTGACTGCCTTTGCTGTGGGAGATAGCCATTTGTCTCCAGGCTGGAGCTCTGACAAGGAGTAAGATACAGACCAAAGGCGACTGGCAGTCTGCGAGGAAGACAGACTGATTTTAAGGCTTAAATGTAGAGTGAAATTCAGTTACTGGAGTCCGACTATATGCCAGGCACTGGTTGAAAACTTTACGTGTGTGAGCTCATTCAATTCCCATAACTCCTTTAAAAATGCAGTAAAATGCTTCTCAGGCAAGGGTTCTTACTGGCCTGTTTTACAGATAAGGCATTAGGGGCAGAGAGGTTAAGTCACCTGCCCAGGGCCGCACAGCTCATGAGCACTAGAGCCAAGATGGGGACCCAGGTGGTCTGACTCCAGCAGTGGAGGAGCCTCCTCAACTCAGCTGCTGAAGTCCTTAGGCTAAGAAAGCCTCCTTCTCTCTGGAGTGTGCAGCTGTTTTTTGAAAAGCACAGGCTGGGGAAGAAAAGCTGGCTCCAGCTGGAGTAGAGGAGAAATGGGGTAGACAGTGGGGCAAAGAGGGCACAGTGAAAGGAAATGAAGATGCCTTTAAAATTTCCAAGACAGGTTTCCCGTGATGAAACGTGTTCTGATGGGAGAGAGCAAAGAAGCAGTCAGAAAATGAATGTCTCCAGTTCAATCAGAAAATTCAGAAATTATGAAGAAGCTGCCTTTGCACTTAACACCGACCTGCTATCAGAAAGTAACTTATCTGTAAATAAGCAAGAGATAGAGTATTTCCTTTAACAGCAGTAAAACTCTTAAAAGTTTTACTGGCAAAGACAGCCTGCAGGAGGTGTGTAACTCTTGTCTTCCTGTCCATGATGGGCCTTCTCACATCCCTGGGCAAGCGGGTCAGTGATTACCGGAGTGAATTATGGTCACTGCCAAAGGATGACATTAGCTAGAATCCTGCTTCCTGCCACCATGATGGAAACCCTCCAGGTACATCAAAGAATTATGGATGAAGGTGCTTTTATAGCCTTTAAGAAACAAAATCTGCAGCTCAGAGTCAGCGCACTGTGTTCTCTGCCCAGGCTCCTCTGGGCTTTGGTGACCCAGGCTGTGCATGGCCAAGTCAATGCCGAGAGGTCTCCTGTTTCTTGAGATTTAGAAGCACAGGCTTTGACTTAGACCTATATGCACTCAGACAGCATTCCACTTGATAAGCTCCATGGCTGTGGACATGACCCTGGACTTCTCCAAGCCTCAGTTTCCTCATCTGTCAGATGGAACTCATAGTGACAGGACAATAAAGTTGTAGTAAGGGGGAAGTGAGATAATATCCATTAGGCACCTAACACAGTGCTCCATCTGCCTGCTCCGTAAACGGCAGCCAGCTGCTGCAGAATGCACCAAGCATCTCAGCTTCATGTCGCATAGGAAAGGGGGTATCTAACTCACACTTACAAATTAAGTTGGGGAAGATTTTTGGAGGCAGATATTGTTTGTTGAGTCTTCCCTGGTGACTCAGATGGTAAAGAATCTGCCTGCAATGCAGGAGACACAGGAGACATGGGTTTGATCCCTAAGTCAGGAAGATCCCCTGGAGAAGGGCATGGCAAACCCCTCTAGTATTCTTGTCTGGAGAATCCCATGGACAGAGGAGCCTACAGTCTATGGGGTCGCAGAGGGTCAGGTATGACTGAACAATGAACAGAGAGATCGTCTGTTGATGAGAGGTATATAGATTCGATGTTATCCCAAGTATATCACTAAGCTCTTGTAGATGCCAGTAGGGCTGACTGCAAGGGAAATTTTCTATGTCCTTTCGAAATGGTGTGGTCAATAACGTAGACTAATTGAAATCCATTGAGAGATGAAAGATACGGACCAGCAAGAACCAGACCAAATAGGACAATGCAGACCCATGCCTCTGCGGCAGCCAGCCCAGCAAGCCAATTTCTGCAGCAATTGGTGCAGAACGGTCAGGACTTGGTCAATGACTGCCAATTTCTCTGTTTTTTGGTGTTTTTTTTTTTAACCCCCACATCCACCTCATAACCAACAGAAAAAGTCAAATATGCTCTCAAATCAGATAAGATGCCCCTGTTCTAGTTAGCCTCCCTCCAGCTTTTGCAGACCAGCAGCCGCCCAGAGGGGCACACTTGAAGCTTCCCCCTTTCAACTAAACAGCCTTTGTGCTCTTCTGTCTTTAAGCCTCTGCCAGAGGTGAGTGATGGAGACTGAGCCTCTTGCTATGGCGAGCTGTGAAGAACAGCAGGTTTGTTGCAACTTGTCTCATCTATTTGTCTCCATAAATAGGTATGACTGAGGTGGCTGACTTAATAGTAAAGCTATACCTAATAGTTAAGCTTTACTTAATAGTAAAGCTTCCCAGGAACTCCACAATATTGGTTGACAGTAAATATCCATTGGCTTAAGATTTTTTCAATGTCTTTTTTAAAAAAAAGACACTATTATTCACTTATTGTAAATTTAAAAATCAGACATTTAGAAAATGTCTGCAAAAAAACCCTCCTAAAAGCAAAAAAATATATATTTTTAACCCTAAACTACCACCCATCAGTAATCTCTCAACACTTTCAGACATCCGTGTGATGCAGATGGGAGCACAGATACATGCCTGCGTGAGTATTTTTATATAAACATGTAAGAGCATGCTGAGCCGCTTCAATTGTGTCCATCTCTTTGCAACCCTATGAACTGTAACCCTCAGGGTGCCTTTGTCCATGGGGTTCTCCAGGCAAGAAAGCTGGAGTGGGTTGCTATGCCCTCCTCCAGGGGATCTTTCCAACCCAGGGATCAAACCCTTGTCTCTTATGTCCCCTGCACTGGCAGGTGGACTCTTTACCACTCGCACCACCTGGGAAGCCCATAAACGTAGCTACCCAGTTCAGACTCTGGAATCTGTTCAATCAATTCACCACAGGCACGCATAGCTTCTATGTCTGTCAATGTTGACATACACCATCGTGCTTAAGGTCTGCATCGTATACAACTGCACGAGTGTGTCACAGCTTAGATTGTCCTCTACTCCTGGGCATTTTGATCATTCAATGTTGTGTTGATAGGAAAAACGCTGCAATATATACTTTTGTACATTTGGCCAATTGCTTGTAATGATGAAGCTCTAGAAGCGATAAAACTGATAAACAGGTAGACACATTTAAAATGTCAACATCTGCTGCTAAAGTGGCCTCTGAAAAAGTCACATCCCTTTTGGAACACTGGTTATTGCTATCTTTCTCAATTTGGGGAATATGGTAGATAAAAAGCAATATCATATTGTTTAAATTTACATTTTTTCTTTTTTCATTTTTAATTATGGGTAAGAATAAACATTTGTCTTTCATCTGTCTATCAATCTAACTGCCTACCTACATACATGTACACGTTTGGAATTTTTTTAATGAATTGCCCTTGTATGTACTTGGTCCATTTTTCAATTCGATGTCATTTCTTATTGATTTTAAAACTTACTTATGTAACAGGCTATTAAACATTTGTGTCATATTTTGTAATTATATTTTTCTTTTATTTGTCTTTATTAGCTTGCAAGTATCTTTAGTTTTTCTCCTTCAATTTTCCTGGCTATTAGGTCATGGGAAAGAAAGTGTTTCCGTTCCAAGATAATAAAAGGTTTTAAGATTTTATTTAAGTCTTTGATCCAGGACATCATCTCTTGCTGAGTTAGATTATATCCTCAAGTGAATTTACATAAAGGTACATCAGCCCTCTTTGCATATTTAGAATGTCCTTCAGCTGACTTCTAATGTAAATAACAGCTTATTGAGTATACATTTTGAGGTTAGCATTTCTCTTTCTGTCAAAATTTTGTAGACATTCGATTGCTTCATTTTTCATTGGAATCTTATGTTATTGAGAAATCTGTCTTTACTTTTTTTTTTTTTGCTTGTGAGTCACCTGTTTCTTATTATTGCATATTTGTAAAATTCTTTAAGCTTCTTTAACAGTTCAGTTTGAAAGTTTAAAGTTCAGTAATCTTACCAGGATGAATATCAGTATTTATCATTCTCTATTCATTGTCTAGGTACATTGTCATGGTACTTCCTTGAATGCTCTCCTCTCTTAAATTTTCATTATCATTTAATTCTACTTGCTTATTTTCAAATTCACAGAACTCAATATCCATACCGAATATCCAGCGTCTATCACATTTGGATCACTACCTTAGTCTGAATTCCCTGGAACACACAACATGGGCAAAGCCTCACAGCTGCCCTCTGTTTGGAGTGGAATCCCAAGACAGCAAGGATGACGGGGGAATGCAAGCGGAGCAAAGAGGGAGGAACAGCAAACTCAAGGTTGTGCCGTCATCACACAGCGCCGCCGGCCTCAGGACACTGGAGAAGGGGTGGGCTGCAAGGCCCCTGTCCGCTGAGTCTGTGGCCCCACTGGTCTGCTTGCTCCTTCCCATCAAAGCTTTTCCCAGGAATACTCCCTTTTCTGCACTGCTGGTCTGTGTTGTTCAGCCCCTCTCCCCAACCCTGCCAAGGCAGCTGCCAGGGAAACCAGGTGCCCTGTCCCAGCGTGGACGCTTCACCTAAGCCTGTAAGCGGGGAGAGCGGGAGCCCCCCCAGATCCTGGCAGGGGGGTTGGATGCAGATGCAGACAGCCAGTGACAGGAGGGGACACCGCCAAGGCTGGGCCTGGGGCCGGGGGCGTGTTGGCTGCACACTGGTGTGCCTGCAGCCCCTGGGCCAGGAAGTCTGACCCCACGTGTGCAGCCCAGACACTGGGGAGCTCAGCTGCCGGGCCCAGCGCGACCGTGGTCTCGGCCCTTCTGTTGCTTTGCTTCCATATTTACCTGCAGTTTTTCATTCCTACCCTGAATGTCACTAGCTTGGCTTCTGTAGTGTTGATTCTGATGACTGCAGCTTCAAAAATATTTCTAATTTCTGCAATCAGACTATCTTTATCTTCAGGCCAACAGACCTACGTTAACCTCTTTCTTTTCTCGCCTTTCACTTTTCATCTTTTGTCCTGTTTTACTCTCTAAGGAGATGAAGAAAATTTTCTAATTTGTTTGATTTCCAAAAATGACTGCTTTGGGATATTTGCTCTCGTTCTCTTTCCTTTTTCTTGTTAAAAAAAAAAAGTTTGGACTTCCCTGGTGGTCTAGTGGTTGGGACTTCACCTTCCAAGGCAAGGGGTGCTGGTTCATTCCCTGGTCAGAGAGCTGGGATCTCACATACCTTGTGGCCAAAAGGCCAAGGCACAGAGTGGAAACAAAGTTGTAGCAAATTCAATGAAGACTAAAAAAAAAAACAACTTTACAATAAATAAATAAAATAATATTTTAAAAATATTTAAAATTTAAATATTTAAAAAATTCAAATAATAAAGATAATCATTTCAAACAAAATAATTGTACATTTTGAGTGTTTACCATGACAAATATTTTGTTAAGCACTTAGCATAAGTTACCTTGTAATCCTCACAACTGCAAGGTGACATCCATAGTATTATCTCAAAGAGGCACAGTGAGATTAATTAAACTGCCCAAGGTGACAGAGCGAAAACCTAGAGAAGCCAAGGCTTAAACCAGCTGTGCCTGACTCCAAAGCCTGTTTTCATTTATTGAGTGCTTTCTACATATGATGTTGGCTGCACCTTCCCAAATAGGCCACGTATTGCCTTTTGAACCTTGTTCTGTTTGTCAAATTAGTGGCAGAACCTCAGCCGGGTGATTGCACTGCGTGTGCTCAACTTCCTCTTCTGTGACACTGCGTGAATCGTGTTCTCTCCAGCTCAGAGCGACCTGCCTCTCTTTCACCATATTCTGCACTGCAGTCCCTAATCTGGACTCTGATTTGGGTTGCTACTCATCCAGGGTTGAAATAGGGAGGCTGCACTCTTAGCTCTTCTTCTGCCAAAAAGAACTCTTGAAAACTGGGCTCAAATGTCACATTGTCCCCATAACATTTTCTCAATTAGGCAGGGGAGTGCAATGAACCACCAGTTACTAGAAGCAGGGAAAAAAAACTAGAATTTTGCCTTCCAGAGATTGAAGGGTGGAACACAGCTTTGGGGTAGATGGTTTCTTTGTTCTAGGAAGAGCCACTTCAGGAAACCCTCTTGACCACCACATGTAGGTCAAGTACTTGCTCTGTGTCCTCAGCAGAGCTCCAGACTCCAGCAAAAATGTAAATCTTGGGTGAGACCAGGATGAGGCGGGCTCTCTCGGTAACCTAAAATGCTGCCCTGTTGTGGGGGGTACGGGCGGGAAATGCGTGTTTACAGCTCTGCAGGTTAAAATAAAAACTGCAAAATTCTTTTCATTGGCAGCTTCCTCGGGTTTTCCAGAGATGAAATCTGAGGATGCTAGGCATGTGGGTAGGAACAGAGCTGGTGAAATGTGTTCTCCATTAGGGACCGCAAGATGCCTGATTTTTAACCACCAAGCCCAGTATCTGGACTTTGTTTTCAGAAAGCAAGGAGATGTTATGAAGTGACTTGGTCATGATGTTCTTATACTTTCTCTGGGTTTGGATAGTGACCCAGAGAACTGCCGAGCTCTTCCTCACCCCCCTCTTGGTCTGGGAACCAAACGGGAAGACTTCTCTTGGAGACGCACACTCTTTACCACCTGTGCTCCCCTGGGGCTCTGCCCCCTTCCTCCTGGACCCGTCAGCACATGAAGTCCCCCTCCACAGGATGGGCTGCAGCATGAGTACCTGAAGCCCAGAATTTTACTAAACTTGCCTGGAAGGAAAATTCCCTTTCTTCCATGGTCTTGGGCTGTGAGAACAGGTCCTGTTGGCAGCCACTTTTCCATGTTGGGAGTGGACATTTTAAATTTTTAAAACTAAAAAACAAAATTTTTTTTGGACACACTATGAGACATGTGGAGTCTTAGCTTCCCAACCCAGTGATCACACCCATACCCTCGACACTGGAAGCATGGAGTCTTAATCACTGGACTGCCAAGAAAGTCCCAGGAGGGGACTTCAAATGGTAGTGGGTGATACAGGGACATGGGAACAAAGCCCAGAGGAAAGGAGGAGACCCCAGAGTTTATAATGTGGGTGTTAAGTCGCTTTAGTCATGTCTGACTCTTCGTGACCCCATGGACTGTAGTCCACCAAGATCCTCTGTCCATGGGATTCTCCAGACAAGAATACTGGAGTGGGTCACCATACCCTCCTCCAGGGGACCTTCCCGACCCAGGGATCAAACTCATGTCCCTTACATCTCCTGCATTGACAGGCGGGTTCTTCACTACTAGTGCTACCTGAGAAGCCTGAGTTTATAATGCCTAAAGTCATATCCACCCAACACTCTTCTTGATGCGAGCCAGTAAAATTCCCTTTCACTTCAACAGCTTTAGCTTACCTTCCTGCTGCTGGCAAACTTTCTACCATACCCTGGGCACCTCTGCAGCTTGGACCCGAGTGAGAACTTCATTGTTCTCTATTTCTGCTGAAGTCAGATGTCAGCCCTCCTTCCAAGGTCTTGGTTTCTACTAAATAACTTTGATATTCTCTAATAACTTGGCCACAGTATTTCATTTGCCCAAGGAACCTGCCTTGGGGTGCTGTTTCACTACAAATCTTCCATAAAGCTTTCAACAACCAAAATTAATATATTCTCTTCTTGGGCTTCTCCAGTGGCTCAGTGGTAAAGAGTCTGCCTGCAGTGCAGGAGATGCAGAGACTTGGGTTTGATCCTTGGGTCGGGAAAATCCCCTGGAGAATGAAATGCCAAACCACTCCAGCATTCTTGTCTGAAAAATCCCATGGAGAGAGGAGCTGGGCGGGCTACAGTGCGTGGAGTCACAAGAGTCGGACGCGACTGAGCGAGTAAACAATGATAAATCCTCCTCTTAGGTTGGAGACTTCCGTCCCTTGGCTGCAAAGCAAAGGCTAATAAACTCCAAGCGAGAGAATGGGTCTAAGAAGGCTCTGAATTACCCTTCATCTCAAATGTGCACTCAGCTTCTGCCTGGTATAAATTGAGAGCAGTGAGGAATAATAAAGGCGGTGGCGTCTTCTGTGATAAACTCCTGCCAAAGAGCATGAAGGACAGTGACGTAACAGACGAGCAGGAGAAGGAGGAGGAGGAGACATTTACAAGTTTTTGTTTTATTTTGTGGGTATAACCATAAAAAAGTAATGTCTTCCATTTGGATCGGGCTGTTATTGTTTTATTTCTTGAGGAGAGTTCACTTACAATATCTGAATTGAGGTGGGTAGAAAGGATGTTGCAATTTCCATTTTACAGTTGATGAAACTGAGATCCTTAGGAATAAGCCAAGGACATATAACTAATTAGAAATCTGTGTTTTGTTTGTTTTAACCTTTCAAAAAATTATTTATTTTTCATTAGTCGTCAACTTGCTGCTGCTGCTGCTAAGTCGCTTCAGTCGTGTCCGACTCTGTTCGACCCCATAGACGGCAGCCCACCAGGCTCCCCCGTCCCTGGGATTCTCCAGGCAAGAACACTGGAGTGGGTTGCCATTTCCTTCTCCAATGCAGGAAAGTGAAAAGTGAAAGTGAAGTCGCTCAGTCGTGTCCGAGTCTTAGCGACCCCACGGACAGCAGCCTACCAGGCTCCTCTGCCCATGGGATTTTCCAGGCAAGAGTATTGGAGTGGGGTGCCATTGCCTTCTCCGTCAACGTATTGAGGTATAATTTGTGTATGATAAACTGGATTCATTAACTCTATAGTTATCTGACAAACATATACATCTGTGTAAACTCCACCCCAATTCGATACAGACCTTTAAGTATTCAACAAAATTCTCTTGACTCTTTTCACTCTTTCCTTGCAGACACTTCCCCTTCAGCCCTCCTAGCCTGGGTACTTTTTTTAAAATTTTATTTATTTTTAATTGGAAGATAATTGCTTTACAAATATTATGTTGGTTTCTGCCTGACGTCAACATGAATCAGTCACAGGCATACCTATGTATGCCTGTACCTCTCGATGTTTTAAACTTTTTATTTTGTGTTGGGATATAGCTGATTAACCATGCTGTGATAGTTTCAGGTAAACAGCAAAGGGACTCAGCCATGCATATACATGTATCCATTCTCCTCGAAGCTACCTTCCCATCCAGGCTGTCACATGACACTGAGCAGAGTTCCTTGTGCTATACAGTAGGTCCTTGTTGGTTTTATTAATACACAGAGCAGTGGGTACACGCCCATTCTGAATTCCCTAACCGTCCCTTCCCCTCACCCTCACAACCACAAGTTCCTTCTCTAAGTCTATGAGTCTGTTTTGTAAGATCAGTTGTATCAAGCAATCTATACTTTTTTAGTAGTCAATTCTGTGGGTTCTCACCATAAGCACTGTCTGTTTCTGAATTTGCAGATGACATTAACCTTTTATATTTCAAGCAGAGCATGCACGAACTTGCCACCGAGAACACAGAATCTCTTGTTCAGGATCCCAGAAATTTCTAATTTGTAGAAGGACTTTCAAAGGGCCAGATATATGTTACTATTACGCTTTCATCGGAACCTCCTAAAATTAACTACTTTCAAAGGCCACATTCAGTGTTTTAGAAGAACTTTCGGAAGGTTTAAATTGTTATTCCTACCTCTTTAAGGTTACCATTTCAGAGGCCGCACATTGTATCAGGTAGGAGGGACAGATATTTGCAAGATGATAGGTGAAGTACAACAGTACTTTAATTGACAAATAGAAACAGCTATGACTTTGCAAATAGAGTGTAGGTGGGCGGATCTCCCTGGGCTCCTGGCCTCAGATCAATAAGCAGACTTGTGTGGGATTGGGATGGAGGTGCGCTGGATTCCATCTCTTCTCTGTCAGCATCCTGGGCTCTGTCTTGTAGACCTAGGGGCAGTCACAGCTCACCATGGACTCACTGGCAGCCTCGGACACACTGCTGTTTTCTCTAGCCTTTAGTTTCCTACTTGGCAAAATGTCCTTAGCAACAGAAACTATTTTGCAAGGTTTTTTTTTTCAATATTTATGTTATTGAGCTATAGTCTTTTAAATTAATTTTCCTTGGAGTATGCTTGACTTACAATGTTGTGTTAGTTTCTGCTGTACAGCAAAGTTAACCAGTTATTTTCTTGTTTAGCAGCTAAGTCGTGTTCAACTCTTTTGCTACTCCATGGACTGTAGCCCAGCAGGCTCCTCTGTCCATGGGATTTCCCAGGCAAGAGTACTGGAGTGGGTTGCCATTTCCTTCTCCAGGGGATCTTCCCCACCCAGCAATCGAACCTGGGTCTCCTGCAATGGCAGGAGGATTCTTTTCCACTGAGTCACCACCCACTCTTTTCCAGACCCTATTTCTGTATAGGTCATTACAGTCTTGAGGAGAGTTCTCTATGCTATACGGCAGGTTCTTGCTAGTTATCTATTTTATATATTGCTTGCTAAGTCCCTTCCGTCGTGTGTGATTCTTTGCGACCCTATGGTCTGTAGCCCACCAGGCTCCTCTGTCCATGGGATTCTCCAGGCAAGAATACTTGAGTGGGTTGCCATGCCCTCCTCCAGGGGACCTTCCTGACCCAGGGATTATGTCACCTGCACTGACAGGCGGGTTCTTTACCACTAGCACCACCTGGGAATCTGTTTTATACATAATACTGTGTATACTACTGGTAGTAATATACTGTGTGTGTGCCTGGTCACTCAGTCGTGTCCAGTTCTTTGCGACCACATGGGTTGCAGCCCACCAGGCTCCTCTGTCCCTGGGATTCTCCAGGCAAGAATACTGCAGTGGGTTGCCATGCCCTCCTCCAGGGTATCTTCCCGACCCAGGGGTCGAACCTGCACCTCCTGCCTCTCCTGCATTGCAGGCGAATTCTTTACCACTCACCCATCCAGGAAGCTCAGTAACGTACTGCTGCTGCTGCTGCTGCTGCTAAGTCACTTCAGTCGTGTCCGATTCTGTGCGACCGCAGAGACGGCAGCCTACCAGGCTCCCCTGTCCCTGGGATTCTCCAGGCAAGAACACTGGAGTGGGTTGCCATTTCCTTCTCCAAAGCTTGAAAGTGAAAAGTCAAAGCAAAGTCGTTCAATCGTGTCCGACTCTTAGTGACCCCATGGACTGCAGCCCACCAGGCTCCTCCGTCCGTGGGATTTTCCAGGCAAGAGTACTGGAGTGGGATGCCGTCAATCCCAATTTCCCAATTTATCCTTCACCATTTTCTACCTTGGTAACCATAAATGTGTTGTCTACATCTGTGACTCTATTTCTGTTTTGTGAACAAGTTCATTTAAACTATTTTCTTAGATTCCATATGTAAGTGATAACATATGACACTTGTCTTTCTCCGCCTGACTTACTTTACTCAGTATAACAATCTCTCTGTCCCCTCGTGTCATTGCAATTGGCACTATTTTCGCTTTTTTGTGACTGAGTAATATTCCATTGTGTATATGTACCCAACTTCTTTATCCACTCCTCTGTTGATGGACACTGCTGTTGCTTCCATGTTGTGGCTATTAGGAATATTGCTACAGTGTATATTGCTACAGTGTTCTTTAGAAGGAATGATGCTGAAGCTGAAACTCCAGTACTTTGGCCAGCTCATATGAAGAGTTAACTCATTGGAAAAGACTCTGATGCTGGGAGGGCCTGGGGGCAGGAGGAGAAGGGGACGACAGAGGATGAGATGGCTGGATGGCATCACTGACTCGATGGATGTGAGTCTGAGTGAACTCCAGGAGTTGGTGATGGACAGGGAGGCCTGGCATTCTGCAATTCATGGGGTCGCAAAGAGTCGGACACGACTGAGTGACTGAACTGAACTGAACTGACAGTGTATATTGGGTATGTGTATCTTTTGGAATTATTTTTTTCTCCAGATTTATGCCCAGGAGTAGGATTTCTGGATTATATAGTAGTTTTATTTTTGTTTGTTAAGGGACCTCCGTACTGTTCTCCATAGTGGCTGTACCAATTGCATTCCCACCAACCATGTGGGAGGGTTCCCTTTTCTCCACACCCTCTCCAGCATTTATTGTTCATGGATTTTTTTTAATGATGGCCTTTCTGACTGGTTTGAGGTGATGCCTCATTATAATTTTGATTTGGATTTCTTTAATAATTAGTGATGCTGAGCATCTTTTCATGTGCCTCTTGGGCACTGGGCTGGTAAAGAATCCGCTTGAGATGCGGAAGACCTGCGTTCAATCCCTGGGTTGGAAAGATCCCCTGGAGAAGGGAAAGGCTAAACACTCCAGTATTCTGGCCTGGAGAATTCCATGGACTGTACAGTCCACGGGATCACAAAGAATCGAACACGACTGAGCGACTTTCACTTTCACTTCGGGCATTTACTGAAGTATAGCTGATTTAGATTGCTGTGTTAATTTCTGCTGTACAGCAAAGTGATTCAGGTATACCTATAGACATACTTTATAATATTCTTTTCTATTGTGGTTTATCTTAGGATGTTGAATATAGTTCTCTGTGCTATACAGTAAAATTTTGCTGTTTATCTATCTTATATGAAAACCTTACATCCGCTCATCCCAACCTCCCATGGAGGTAAGGCATATAAAAACTCAGTATGAGGCCTGAGACCCAGTCAGCGCTCAGCAAACGTTGCTGTCACTTTTGGGGTCATCTTAGCCCAGCACCAGTGACATCCGCCTCATTGCTGTGGTCCTCGTCGTCGGGATAGCTGGGTCTGTCTTTCGGGAAATCTAGCTGGCTGTCTTCCTGTGGTCTACCACAACTTGGTAGATCAAGGGGTCCGTGACTTTCTTGTCTGCCCATGACGGACATACCTCAAGCCTTGCACACAGGAGTCAGAATAAAATATCTTAAGAGATATAAAATTTCTGATTTATTTTCTGTTGAAGGATAATTGCTTTACATAATTTTGTTGTTTTCTGTCCAAACTCAACATGAATCAGCCATCAGTGTACATATATCCCCTCCCTTTTGAACCTCCCATCCCTCCCTTCTCAGTTGATACAGAGCCCCTGTTTGAGTTTCCTGAGCCAGACAGTAAATTCCCATTGGCTCTCTATTTTACATACGGTAATGTAAGTTTCCATGTTACTCTCTCTCTCCATACATCTTCATAAGAGATATACATTTTTACACTAATGTTTCGTCTCATGTCATTGCAAGCCAAATGACTCAGTTGTTGTACAAACACTCGACTTACAAATTTGTGGGTCATGTGGGTGTTTTCCATTTTATAGCTCTAATCCTAAGTGGCTTGAAATCGGCCTCCATGGCAATCTGTAGTGATGGCTCTGTTTTTCTTTCACTCTGCTCCTCACAGGGCTCTAACACTACACTGCACAGCCCGGGGGAAACTTCAGGACTCTGTTTTGCTTGGAGCTAAATCTGAAATCTTCCTTTTGCCCTGGATCTGCTGACTCATGCCTCTGTGTTATGATCAACTGTATTTTTCAAAGAAAAACAGCTATGGCTTAGAAAATCCCTTTGGATTAAGAGAACCCCCTCCAGCTGGGTATTTTCACTAAGAAAATACTGATGCAAAGTGCTACTGAAAACTTTCGAATCTCCAAGATATGTGACTTAGTGAAAGAAAAGAAAGCCTTCCCCCCACGGTGGAATGATCTGAGACAGATGGAACAAAACAGGTTAAAAATCAAGAATAACAGATTTTAAAAATCTATTTTGCTCTTCTCTCCCTCCTCTTCTCCATAGTAAGCCACTCAAAAGAAGAAAAGTAATTATAAAAGTTAGACTATATATTTTGAAAACTCATAAGCTTTTAGAATTCTTATAGTGGTATGGCTGTGCGGGATTTCTATTTACTTTGGGTTACAAATTTTCTATGCTTAAGTTATATGCACAATATTCTTTTTCCACATTTAGTTGTAGAATGGTACTCTAGTTTGCAGAGAATATTTACAGCTAGAAAAAGAAGTATATATTACACAACAGTTAATGCAAAATCCTGTTGAAACTTACAGCAATTCTTTGTGAGTATAAAGTCCAAATTCTAACTCTTGTGAAACTGCAGACACAACCCTCTGAGGGAGGCGGTGGTTTTTGTTTTTGGTTGTTCTGTAATTGGTTTTGGGATTTGAAGCAAGAGAAGCCACTAATACAAACACTGAAACATAATAATTCTGGTTTCTTGGGATATAGGCATAATCGTGTAACAAGATTTTCATATTATTTGGGACCAGGAAAAACATTTGGCTTACTGCGTGACAATCAGATCCTTGGTGAAGTAAGACACATGATTATCTACTAATATACTAGGATCTGTCATGACCTTCTTCTACTGTATATAATAGGATTCAAAGAAGACGGGGGAAGAGATGGAGAAAGAGAAGATGAACCCAGTCCTCAAGCACTTGCCACCAAGTAGGAGGCTTGTTGAAACATTGCATGAGCAGGTAAACCAGTGCAGAAAGCAAGGTGATGAATCGCCCTTGGCTGTCTCCACGTTCCACAAAGAACTTTTTCATAAGTAGAGGAAGAAGCTTCCTTTCTAAGGGCAGCAAGATCTCTCATGGTGGTCAGTCTCCCTCATCCTGCTGGCTAGCAAGGTATGTCCTGGGTATTTCAAGACATCTTTAATGCAAGCAGACTCTCCTTTCCTTTTTTCTCCCTTCTTTTTAAGGCCCTATTACTTAATTTTACTATTATTATGTTTCTGGCTGCACCCCACAGCCTGTGGGTTCTTAGTTCCCTGAGCAGGGACTGAACCTGTGCCCCCAGCAGCGCAAATTCAGAGTCTTAACCACTTGACTGCCAAGGAAGTCCTCCCCTTCCTCACTGTCACTTGAATCACTGCTCCAGGTGAGCCCTGGGAAAAGAACACCGCCAATGGAAGAGGCACACTGTCCTCCCAAGATGTTTTGGCTTCATGTGCTGGAGGAGAACCACAGGAAATCATAACAGCTACTCCAGAGGAAAACCGAAGGATGCTTGCTGGGGGAGGGAGGGCATTGGTTAAGACTCTTTTGGCGGCAGGTAACAAGAACCCAACTCAAACAGGTTTTAGAATAAGTGTGTTACAAAGATGTGGAGCAAGGACTGGCTGAACCTCTGAAGCCACTGGAACCAGGGTGTAGTCTCAGCCAGACCCTCTCTGTCTGGATAGCTCGCCTCCATTCTCCCTCTGTGTCGGCCTCATCCTTTTTAAATTCTACACAAGAGCTTCCCTCATGGAGTTCCCATTCATGCAGGGCAGATAGATTCTTTACCACTGAGCCCCCTGGGAAGCCCCATGAACCACACTGATGTATGAACAAATCTCATTTATGGGTGAAACCTGATGCAGAGGGGCATTTTCAGAAGGCAGCCATTCATGGCAGACCGTCCCATGGAGGGGCACTGTATGGAAGGCTGTGCACTGATCTTTCATTTCACTGAGTCTCCTGTAGAGTTACAAAACATCCAGATGCCAGCGCAAATCAGTCAGGAAGAACAATTAAGCAGCCAGGTGCTTTCCCGTCCTGTGTATTGGACTTGGTCATCAGGGTTGGTCATCCTTGATATCTACACACCTCCCCTCAGGTTTTTGGAATCGGACAGTGGCCTGAGCATTGGAAAAAGATGCCTGGTGCTTAATTACGTGTGTCAATGTAACTGGGCAATGCCCAGTAACCGGTAAAACATTATTTCTGGGTGTGTCTATGAGGGTGTTGCTGGAAAAGATAAAGATTTGCATCAGTAGACTGAGTGAAGCTCTCTCCTCACCAATATGCGTGGGTATCATTCAATCCGTTTATGGCCCAGGGTGAAGGAAAGGCAAATGCTTTCTCTCTCTTCTTGAGCTGGGATATCCATCTTTCCTGCCTTCAGACATCAAGCCCCTGGCTCTCAGGCTTCCTGACTCAGGTTGGATTATACCACTGGCTTTCCTGGGTCTCCAGCATGTAGACAGCAAACTGTAAATCTTCCAGCCTCTGCAACCACTGCGGCCAATTTCTCATGGAAGAAGAAGCCATCAAGAGTGCCTGCCTCAGGGCACACACCTTTCCCTGGATTCCTGGCCATGTACAGCTATGGGCACATTTGGCCTGAGTAGCCACTTCCATTGGGTAATTAGGAAATCCTTAGGTAATTTCACAGCTATGTATATCCACAGAGCACACTGATGTCCAAGGTTCGATATGATTCTCTCATTTCTTGCCAGGTACAAGTTCAATGCCAGTTTTCCAGCCTGATGCAAAGGTACAGCAGCTGCAATTGTCTGCTTTATGCAGCACGTGTTGTTGTTCAGTCACTAGGTCATGTCCAACCCTTTGCAACTCCGTAGACTGCAATACGCCAGGCTCCTCTGTCCTCCGGAATCTCCCTGAGCTTGCTCACATTCATGTCCGTTGAGTTGGTGATGCTGTCTAGCCATCTCATCCTCTGCTGCCCTCTTCTCCTCTTGCCTTTAATCTTTTCCAATGACTTGGCTCTTCAAATCAGGTAGCCAAAATATTGGCGCTTCAACTTCAGGATCAGTCCTTCCAATGAATATTCAGGGTTGATTTCCTTTAGGACTGACTGGCTTGATCTCTCTGCAGTCCAAGGGACTCTCAAGAGTCTTCTATTGCACCACAGTTCAAAAGCATCAATTCTTCAGCATTTAGTCTTCTTTATGGTCCAAATCTCACATCAGAACATAACTACTGGAAAAGCTATAACTTTGACAATATTGACTTTTTTTGGCAAACTGATGTCTCTGCTTTTTAATATACTATCTAGGTGTGTCAAGCTGGTTTTAGAAAAGGAAGAAGAACCAGAGATCAAATTGCCAACATTCACTGGATCATCAATAAAGCAAGAGAGTTCCAGAAAAACATCTATTTCTGCTTTATTGACTATGCCAAAGCCTTTGACTATGTGGATCACAATAAACTGTGGAAAATTCTGAAAGAGATGGAAGTACCAGACCACTTGACCTGCCTCTTGAGAAATCTGTATGCAGGTCAAGAAGCAACAATTAGAACTGGACATGGAACAACAGACTGGTTCCAAATAGGAAAAGGAGTACGTCAAGGCTGTATATTGTCACCCTGCTTATTTAACTTCTATGCAGAGTACATCATGAGAAATGCTAGGCTGGAGGAAGCACAAGCTGGAATCAAGATTGCTGGGAGAAATATCAATAACCTCATCAAGGTATGCCATCATATGCAGATGACACCACCCTTATGGCAGAAAGTGAAGAGGAACTAAAAAGCCTCTTGATGAAAGTGAAAGAGGAGAGTGAAAAACTTGGTTTAAAGTTCAACATTCAGAAAACAAAGATCATGGCATCTGGTCCCATCACTTCATGGGAAATAGATGGGGAAACAGTGGAAACAGTGTCAGACTTTATTTTTGGGGCTCCAAAATCACTGCAGATGGTGACTGCAGCCATGAAATTAAAAGACGCTTACTCCTTGGACAGAAAGTTATGACCAATCTAGATAGCGTATCCATCTAGTCAAGGCTATGGTTTTTCCAGTGGTCACGTATGGATGTGAGATTTGGACGGTGAAAAAGCTGACTGCAGAAGAACTGATGCTTTTGAACTGTGGTGTTGGAGAAGACTCTTGAGAGTCCCTTGGACTATAAGGAGATTCAACCAGTCATCCTAAAGGAGATCAGCCCTGGGTGTTGATTGGAAGGAATGATGCTAAAGCTGAAACTCCGATACTTTGGCCACCTCATGTGAAGAGTTGACTCACTGGAAAAGACCCTGATGCTGGGAGCTACTGGGGGCAGGAGGAGAAGGGGACAACAAAGGATGAGATGGCTGAATGGCATCACTGACTTGATGAATGTGAGTTTGAACTCCAGGAGTTGGTGATGGACAGGGAGGCCTGAGCTGTGATTCATGGGGTCGCAAAGAGTCAGCCATGACTGAGCAAATGAACTGAACTGAACTGCACTGAGGTGTGTCATAGCTTTCCTTCCAAGGAGCAAGTGTCTTTTCATTTCGTGGCTACGGTCACCGTCTACAGTGAATTTGGAGCCCAAGAAAATAAAATTGGTCACTGCTTCCACTTTTTCTCCATTTGCCATGAAGTGATGTGATGGGATGCCACAATCTTAATTTTTTGAATGTTGAGTTTCAAGCTAGCTTTTTAACTTTCCTCTTTCACCTTCATCAAGAGGCTCTTTAGTTCCTCTTCAGTTTCTCTCATTAGAGTGGTGTCATCTGCACATCTGAGGTTGTTGACATTTCTCTCAGCTATCTTTATTCCAGCTTGTGATTCCTCCAGCCCCGTGTTTTGCATGATGTACTCTGCATCGAAGTTAAATAAGCAGGGTGACAATACACAGCCTTGACACACTCCTTTCCCAATTTTGAACCAGTCTGTTGTTTCATGTCCTGTTCTAACTGTTGCTTCTTGACCTGCACACAGATTTCTCAGGAGACAGGTAAAGTGCTCTGGCACTCCCATCTTTTTAAGAAATGTCCACAGTTTATTGTAACCCACACAATAAAAGGCTTTAAAGTAGTCAGTGAAGCGGAAGTAGATGTTTTTCTGGAACTCCCTTGCTTTCTCTATGATCCAATGAATGTTGGCAGTTTGATCTCTGGTTCCTCTGCCTCTTCAAAACCCAACTTGTACATTGGAAATTCTCAGTTCATTTACTGCTGAAGCCTGGCTTGAAGGATTTGGAGCATAATCTTGGTAGTATGTGAAATGAGTACAATTGTATGGTAGTTTGAGCATTCTTTGGCATTGCCCTTCTTAGGGAATGGAATGAAAACTGACTTTTTCCAACCTGTGGCCACTGCTGAGTTTTCCAAATTTGCTGACATATTGAGTTCAGCACTTTAACAGCATCATCTTTTAGGATTTTTAAATACTTCAGCGGGAATTCCATCACCTCCACTAGCTTTATTTATAGTAAAGTTTCCTAAGGCCAATTTGATTTCACACTCCAGGATGTCTGGCTCTTTTTATTTTATGTCTTTAATAATAACCATGTCCCAAACATGATTATTATAGACACTTAAAGATTTTAGCAGCTTTTAGTGGCAAGCAAATCTAAATGCATTATGTAAAATGTTTAAGATTAAAAATTATAATTATGTATCACAAAAGAGTCCAACTGAACAACAATAACAAATCACAGAAGAATATGTTACTTTCTTTTCTATGCATCCATTAGAACTTGGGAAAGAAAATTAATGCAGTGGCACTTCCATATGCATATATAAGCTGGTATTCCAAGAAGAACAGTGATGATCCGTTAAAAAAATTTTTTTTGGCTGTGCTGGGTCTTTGTTGCAGTGTGCAGGCTTCTCCAGTTTTGGTGTGTGGGCTCAGTAGTTGCCTTGGTAGAGGCGTGTGTGGGTCTGTTTCCCGACCAGGGATTAGACCTATGTCCCCTGCCTTGGGTGACAGTTTGTTCACCGCTGGACCACCAGGGAAGTCCCGAGAACAATGATGTTCCTATTGCAAATTGATGGAATCTGACATCTAAGTTCTTCTCTGCTCCCATAGCATCTATATTAATTATTCAGTTCTTCAGTGAAATTTTTGAAACATCAGTGGTATTATCACGCTGCAAAAGAGAACCTCAGCAGAGAATTCAAATGACCACAGACACTTTTGAGAAATAACCCTTCAGAAGAACACAGGTCACTTTAGTATTCAATCTCAATGAGCGGTTTAGAAAGTAAACACTAGAACCTATTCTCCACTAGGATAGGTTGTAAAGTCCTTGTGGACGAATATATATTTTCTTCTTTACTCTTGCAACTCCTGACTTAACACAGTGACTAGAAAATAGTAAATGCTTACTGACTAAATGGATAAATTATTTATTTATACCTTGTTTTATTTTTAAGAACTGACTAGCTAGAAATAAGTAGGGATAAAAAAAAAAAGACCTAAAGAAACACAATGGATCATAAATTACACTTACTGCTGCTGCTAAGTCACTTCAGTCGTGTCTGACTCTGTGCGACCCCAGAGATGGCAGCCCACCAGGCTCTCCCGTCCCTGGGATTCTCCAGGCAAGAACACTGGAGTGGGTTGCCATTTCCTTCTCTAGTGCATGAAAGTAAAAAGTGAAAGTGAAGTCGCTCAGTCGTGTCTGACTCCTAGCGACGCCATGGACTGCAGCCTTCCAGGCTCCTCCATCCATGGGATTTTCCAGGCAAGAGTACTGGAGTGGGGTGCCATTGCCTTCTCCGAATTACACTTAGGCAGAAGTTAAAAATTAAGATGATTCTTAATGAAAGAGAGGAGTCCATTTACATTTGATAGTGATTTCATAGCACAACAGGAACAGGGAAGACATTGGTTAGCTGTCTTTCATCTTCATGGAAAATACGACAAGAGAAAGTGAGTCAGACATTAATATGTTATATTTGAGGTAGACATAAGAAGATGATTGCTGATGACATTGATTTTTAATAAGTTTATCAGGGAACTGTTGATTGGCCTTCCAGTTATAATAAAAATGGAAGAAGAAACACGTGTCTGTTAACATACTCCATCAATTGCACTAAAATCACAACAAAGTAACTTTTAAAAAATCGGTTTCCTTGTTTTCTTTTCAATTTATTTATTTTACTTTTGGCTGTGCTGGGTCTTCATTGCTGTGCATGCTTTTCTCCAGTTGTGGCGAGTGAGGGTTCCTCTCTAGATGCGGTGTGAGGGCTTCTCAATGTGAGGTCTTCTCTTGCTGCAGAAGACAGAGTCCTACCTACCCAGGCTTAGTAGCTGTGGCTCTCAGGCTCAGAGCGCTGGCTCAGTAGTTGCAGAGCACAGGCTTAGCTGCTTTGCCGCCTGCGGGGACCTTCCTGGATCAGAGATTGAACCCACGTCTCCTGTATTGGCAGGTGGATTCTTTACCACTGAGTCACCAGGGAAGACCACAAAGTAACTTTTAAGCCCACAAGGCTAAAGAGAACGAGAGAGGAAATAACAGGGAGTTGGAAAGAAGACAGAAAAGGACAAATGACCTACTGGACCCTGTAAACTTCATCCTAAACTGGCAGTGGGAAGCTTGTAGAATTAAGTTGATTTCTACTATTAATGCATAATCCTCAGATGGCCCGGTGATTAGTGGCACTCGGTCCCTCTGGAAGTAGGTTAAAGCAGGGTAACTAAAACAAGAAGAATTTTAGAAGTCCGTCAAAAAGGCAGTTAGGCCTCCAGATTCCGTCCCCACTCTCTGTGATCACCTCTCACCTTGCCCCCCAGCATGGTGCAAAACTGCAAGTTTATTCTTTGGCAGGTATAAAAAGGAGTCTTTGGATCAAAGGAATTAGGCATGATTAAATAGAGGGGTCCTCTACTGAGAGGACTTCCCTGGTGGCTCAGACGGTAAAGTGTCTGCCTACAATGTGGGAGACCTGGGTTCAATCCCTGTGTCTAGGAGATCTCCTGGAGACAGAAATGGCAATCCACTCCAGTATTCTTGCCTGGAAAATCCCATGGATGGAGGAGCCTGGTAGGCTACAGTCCATGGGATCGCAAAGAGTCGGACACGACTATGCGACTTCACTCACTACTGAAAGCTTAGGGGTCGGGCTTTCCCGGGCAGACCACCCTTGGGTTGACTGATCCACGGTTTTGATGGCATGCCAGGCTCTGCAGCTCAGGCTGCAATCTTCAGGATGCACAACTTGGTGCCATGTAATCCTTGGCACCATTCCCCTCCTTTCCTCACGACACTAATTGTCGGGTTTAGCTCACTCTTGAACTGACTATAATCATTCATTAACAAACCAAATGAGTATCACAGGCAAGTTCTCCCAATTTAGGCTGGGCTCAGACGGACATGTCTGAGGTGAGTCAATTAACACCAGGGTTGCTTTTGCCCAGCTGTTCACACATTTGTGGTACACTTGGGAGACCACGGCTGTGTTTGCAGAATTTACAATTCAGATTAAAGGAGTATTTTACAGCTCTTTAGAACAGATTTTTGAAGACAACCCTTTGATCTTCTCAAGCCTTGTACACTTGCTGGTTTGGCTGCCGTGTGGAGAGAGGAGCGGTCCAGCTCTGTGGCATAGTAAGAGGCAAGCCGTCTTCAGATGGATGCTGGTCTCCTGAACGTTACTGGACTTAAGTGGAAGGAGACTTGTAATCAGGTGTGCACATCTATGTACCATCCTCCTTCTGTTTTGCTGTCAGAATCACTGGATATCAACCCTCTTTCTCCACTAAAAGGGGTGTGGGAGAGGCAGAAAACAGATGAGTGGGAGGGGAGCTAAGTGGTTCCCTGGATTCAGGTTTAAATTTCAGCATTACTGGGTGACTCAGGCCATAAAGAATCTGCCTACAATGCAGGAGACCTGGGTCAGGAAGATCCCTGGGAGAAGAGAATGACAACCCAGTCCAGTATTCTTGCCTGGAGAATTTCATGGACAGAGGAGCCTGGTGGGCTACAGTCCATGGAGTTGCAAAGAGTCTGACACAAGTAAGTAAGTTTAGTCGCTCAGTCGTGCCCAACTCTTTGCAACCCCATGGACTGCAGCCCGACAGGCTCCTATGTCCATGAGATTTTGCAGGCAACAATACTGGAGTGGGCTGCCATTTCCTTCTCCATGGGATCTTCCCAACCCAGGGATCGAACCCAGGTCTCCTGCACTGCAGGCAGATTCTTTACCGACTGAGCTACAAGGAAAGCCCAAGTGGGACAGAACTGAGTGACTAACACTTTCAGTTTTGGCATTACTGTTCATTTGGGCTTCCCTGGTGTCTCAGATGGTAAAGAATCCGCCTGCAGTGTGGGAGACCTAGGTTCCATCCCTGGGTTGGGAAGATCTCTTGGAGGACAGTATGGCAACCCACTCCAGTATTCTTGCCTGGAGAATCCCCACGGACAGAGGAGTCTGGCAGGCCCAGTCCATGGGGTTGCAAAGGGTCAGACAAGACTGAGCAACTAAGCACAGCACAACATTCATTTGGGTAACTGATGTCATATCTCCAGGCCTCAATTTCCTTGCTTATGAGACGAGGATTCCAACATTCTTTCGAAGATCCTGAGAGGATTATCTGAGATCACGTGAACAAGCACACCGTAGTGTCTAGTATACTTGTTGTTCAATGAACGAAGCTATTATTACTTGATGAATTGCCTCATCTAGACTTTAAAAACGAGGACCACTTCAAAGCAGCGCCATTGACAATTCAAACTGGGATGCATGACGCACATTCTTATGCTGCCAGTACGGAAGTACAAGCGAAAGTGCTGGTCGCTCAGTCGCATCTGACTCTGCAACTCCATGGAGTGTAGCCCACTAGGCGCCTCTGTCCCTGGGATTCTCCAGGCAAGAATACTAGAGTGGGTTGCCATGCCGTTCTCCAGGGGATCTTCCTGACCCTGGGATTGAACCTGAGTCTCCTGCATTGCAGGAAGGTTCGTTACTGTCTGAGCCACCAGAGATAGCAGTCTTAAAAAGTAGGATGAGCAGGTACCACAGGGTCGTGCATGCCTGCTAAGTCACTTCAATCGTATCTGACTCTGCGACCCCATGGACTGTAACCCACCAGGATCCTCTGTCTGTGGGGTTCTCCTGGCAATAATACGGAAGTGGGTTGCCATTTCCTCCTCCAGGGGATCTTCCTGACCCAGAGATTGAACCTGACCCTCCTGCAGCTCCTGTGTTGCAGGTGGCTCTTAACCAATGAGCCACCAGGGTCAGAGGAGTTAAATAACATCCAACTGGTCATCTAGCTGGTAAAGAGTGGAACCCAGGCTCTCAAATCATCCTAATATCTCATACAGGAATAGTCTTGCTTGTGTAGAGTCTAAAGGGTGGTTTGTATTGTTAGAAAGCCCTTTCAAACACTGAGCTGGAATCAGCCACTTAATGAAGTCAACTCTTTCTTGATCTGATAACCCTTAGAAGTAACTACTGTACTCTCTATGCCTTCCTGAACTCCCAGGCAACCATCTGAAGCTCAGACTCAATTATCACCATTTCTGGGTCAGTGCGACCTGTCCTCCAGGCCCCAGCACCTACGAGCACACGAGTGTCTGGACCATCAGCCAAAGTGTCTTTCAAGGGCTTTTGGAAGCTTTCTCCTCTCTGATGGCCATTTCATACATCCTGCAGGATATTGGGTTCTCCAGGTCCTCACATGGCCTTGCTATAGGTTCTTTGTGACAGCTTTTGTTCCAAGCATTATGCTTACTTAGTCATCTTTGCAACTTTATGTGAGATTAAACAGTGTGAAGATTGGAGCAACCACTCGATAGAAAAGTGTTCAAGGCCCATTTGTTATTGCTTGTGTCGTTCCCGTTCTTGGAGCAGGTTTTGTATTCCTGCAAATTTAAATCAACAAAGTGCCCTTCACTCACACACACCAGCGTTCATGGACTGAAAACTGCAACTTCAAGGCTGCCAGTTTCACCCTTCTGTAATTTTCTGTGCAACTCTGGGCAGGTGACCACAATCTTCCATCCATACAGAGGGCCTTGCATCCTACAGGCAGCCAAGGAGAGCAAGGGAGCTTTACAACAACAGTTAGTAAAGATGATCCTGAATGCAATGCCAATTGCACCAACATACCTTTGGAAATAAAACTCTGAACACAAAATAGCCCCATTTGGATCCCAGGGAGAGTAGGAAGACAGATTCTAGTTGAGGAGGGATAATACGGAAGGACACGTTGCTCTGCACCACTCAGTGCTTCCTGCTGAGCCCTGGGGTCAGCGAGTCTGCTGGGTGGAGACACTGGCTCTGAGTGTGTCTGTGTGGGTTTGGGATCCAGTTCCCAGATGGAGACAGTGCAGCTGGCACTGGTAGCACATGCGGGTGGGAGGATTCAGCCCCTTGGAGAAGGAGTGAAATCCTATTCCCAGATGGAGAGGTCAAGACTGTGGATATTTTGGGTGCCTTTCAGTGGGAGGACAGCCTTATTCCAAGACCTGATTGGCAGTCCTTTCTGGCATAATGGAACTTACACGTTGGCAAGGATGCTAGCTTGCTTGCCACCTGATTGCCTTACAGAAATAAAACAGGGTGCTCTGCTTGTCTGTGACGTATGACTCAGTGGTTCTGTCTGCAGGAAATGCGTGAGAAAAGGATTCATTGGATAATTTTAGAGAAGAAAGCTGGATACGACTCTTCCTTTTGTTAGAAGACAGGAAAGAGAAATATTTAAGACATCTTCAGCTACTGCATAGCACGGAGAAGTAAATACTCAATATCTTGTAATAACCTGTTATGGAAAAGAATCTGAAAAGGAAAATATATATATGTATGTATAACTGAATCTCTTGGGTTTACCCTTGAAACTAATGCAACATTGTAAATTAGCTATCCTTCAACTTTAAAAGAAACATCTTAGTCATACAGCGGCAGTCAACTGGTAAACCAGTCAGTGGACATATAATCCCAGTCATTCGCTACTTCTGTCCATTTGTATAAACCTTAACAAAGGGATCAGCAATGGAAAAGATGCCAAATAGTACAACCTTGCCCGATACAATTTATGTTACTTCCTGGTAGTAGAAGCTTATTCAAGAACTACCCAGAATTCTGATTTCCATTGTTTAGTTGGCATTTTGAGCATTTTAGCAAGAAGGACCTAAAAATTGCTCCTCTTAAACGTTTGATAAAATGGATCAGAAATAAAGTGTGCCTAACTTCACTTTTTCTTTTCTTCGTGAAAACACTGCCACCAGCTGGTTAATAAATGATTTTGACAACTTTTTTTTTTTTAATGAGATGAATGAGTCATTTTCCCTTCATTTAAAAAGGGAGCACAATGTCTAGTTTTAGGTTTTTTTCTTCTTTTCATAAAAATCATGTGCATCTCATAATGCCTGTTACTCTTCAGTCCTTTGAAGAGAAAAAATGATCTGGAGAAGGCCTATGCCAGCCACCCCTGGGCAAAAGTATAAACATGTTCAAGGACACTGATGGTTTATAGCCAGAACCATTGAATTTCTTGATTTCAATTGTGAATCACACACGGCCCATCCTCCAGTTCATGGGACAGTTATCCTCACTCCCATAAAAGGAAGGGCTCCTGGTTTAGGGGCCTGACCAGCACAGCAAACGTCCCCGGGCAGCTTCCAATGCCTTATGTCCTGGGCATGGTCCTCCCCCCTCCACTGAAATGGGATCCGGCTTTCTCTCTGCATTGGTGCATGGCGTACCCCCAAAGAAGCTGTTTCCACTATAGAACATGTTTAAATGACCTAAGATTTCTTTAGGTATTAAGACATAGAACAACAGAAAAGGAGGGGAGAACCCTAAACAGCTACATCTGACAAATATGAAGTAGAACGCAAGACCCGAGAAAACTTTATAAAACTGGAGCCACCATCTCAATACTTGCATGCGTTCATCCAGCTCACACGTGACACCAGGAGCAAGAGCCCCTCACTTGGTTCAGAAACGTCCTTCATTAGGAGGACGTCCCCACTAGGAGAGTCGGGAGCCTTCAAGGGAGCTCACATTTCATGAAGGACACCCTGAACATGCTCTGTGTACCATGCACATTCTAAGCTCTTCCTCAGCAGGTAGGAAATGCTGGGCTTCAGGGAAGGGAGTGAAGCTAAGTTCATGTGAGCAGTGAAGGAGGGCCAGGGATCAATTATGGATCATTCATGGGGCCAGGGTGGGCGGGTGTGAACAGAGGCAGCAGTCCTTCAGTCATGGCAACCATAGAGTGGGGAGGGATGACAGTGTTGGCAATGTTGGAGGCTCTCAGCCCTGGAAATGGCTTTTGTTTTGTTTTCGTGAGGTTTGGTTTGATTTCACCTCCCTTCAGCAGGAGTCACAATGCCTGGGGTGTTCCTGACCACGGTAGTTCAATAGGGTGCTGGTGGGTGGGGTCCGAACATTCAAGAAAATGCAGAATTAACCAAAGCTGAACAATGCATGGTCTTCCCCAAATGTATCCCTTTACAAAGTCCCTTTGTACAGAGTGTGCGGCAGGACTGTGTCCAGGGAGTGCCCACTGGGAGACCGGCCATGCCAGCTGCATCTCCTCCGTATCCATGCAAGACTGAATCAGCACAGGGGAACTGAAAACAGGGGCCAGGGAGCGGCCAACATTTCTAGGAGTCTGCTTCCATGATGCATGACGCTTCTCACCTCCCAGCCTGTGGGGCTGATGACACCTGCCCCACTTTAGGGGTGGGAAGTGGGCTCAGAGAAGCCCACTCAATGGGCAAGTAGAAGACTGACATTCAGACTCATAAGTTCCTGCCCCTTCCATACCACATGGCCAGACAGAAGGACAAGGAGACTGGGCTATGGTCTTGGAGCTTCTGGAACCTGCTGGGGAGCTTGAACACTTTGCTTGGCCTCTCTGAACCTCTGTTTTCTGATGTCTAAATTTAAAGAGTTGGACTCCAATGATCGCTTGAAGACTTTAGCTCTCCTCATGTTTCAAGGTTTCCCACAACCATGATTGTGTGTGTGTGTGTCTGTGTGTGTCCAACCAAAAGCACAGGGCACCCAGTAGAGTAAGGTGGGCTGGGAGAAGTGTGTAGATTCCCCACTCTTACACCACAATCATATCAACCAAATTTTCACATTAAACCTAATTTCAGTTGTTTCAATTGAACTCAGATAGAAGCCAGAGAGAGAGAAAGGAAGAGAGATGGCATCCATTGGGATCCTTTTCCTTCCAACTAAAGAGAAAAATACCAAGAATTTCCTGAAATAAAAGGATTCATTTCTCCAAAAGGCTTTAATAAGAAAGAGAGACGAATCATTAAGAATTTAAAATACGAAGATAAAAACTCTCAAAGATTCCAAAGCACCCACATTAAGCTGTAACATCATTTATTAACTGCATGGATTTGTAGAACTCTCTACACTTAATTCTTAACTCAATTGAACTCACAGGCTTGAAAAGTACTTTTGCAACACCATTACATTATTTAAGGATAAGTGTTCATGTCACGGTATTATAAATGACTGATGGGACTTGAATTTCATGGTAGAATTAATTCTAAAATGAGGTGCAAAGCAAACAATTTGAGTTTCTCTCAGGCTTTCACAGTGACCCCCAGAAAAAAAATTTTTTTTTTAAATTTTATTCAAAAATTTTTATCTCAAAAAAAAAAAGTCTTGCAATTTTTTAAAAGGATAATTTGCTTAGAAAACTTTGCTGGGGTACTGCCAACCTTTTCTCTAACACCCAGGTAGCCTGACACTTTAATAATACCAAGACCTAAAGGAATTCATGGTATTAGTTTTAGCAAGAGATGGTGATCAATTATTAAATGGTTCCAGCTCTTTAACAGGCATCCCAGGTCCTCGCTGCCACGGGTGTCTGGTCCTCCCAGCAGATTCTCCAAGACATAGAAGGGTGCGCTTGGCTCTCATGGCTCTGCTTGTCCTGAGTCTGGGCGGCTGGAGCTTCTCCTCCACCGTAGTGATCAAATCCCCAAAGCAAACACACCCCCAGCACTTTCCTGAAGACTGTAGCCGACCAGCTCCTTTGTCCACGGGATTTTCCAGGCAAGAATACTGGAGTGGATAGCCATTTCCTTCTCCAGGGGATCATCCGGACCCAGGGATCAAACCCAGGTCTCCAGCACTGTAGGCACACGCTTTACCATCGGAGCCACCAGGAAAGTCCTTCCTGAAGGCCAGTTTTCCCAAATTAGATGCTCTTGCCTCCACTTCATCACCCCGGTACCGTGACTTCCGGACACACACCTTGAGCACGTCTTACTGTGCTTCGGGTCTGCCAAGTTCCTTCCCCCATGCTCCGGGGCCCTGGCACAGCCCTCCCCTTCCAGGAGACGCAACAACCTTGGCTGCACAAAAGGACCTTTTCCTGAAATCCAGGGCCCTCAGGCTTCCACGCAGTGACCTGAACTTGATTTGAGGGGACAGGATTCAGGTGCTAGGACTGCCCCTGGCTGGGAGATTTTGACAAACAACTCTGCACCTTTACACATTTTCCACTTGGAAAATTTGTAAATACTCCTTTGAGCCATATTTCTTTAAAAAAAATTTTTTTTTTCCCCTCTTTGAAGTGACTCAACTGGCACAGGAACAGTCTGGAGGTGGAAGAAAATTGAAAGGAGGCTGTTCCTCTGCACTGCCACCCAGGTTAGAGCAGAGCATGGCCGGGGTCAAGGGAGTCCCCAAGAGAACTCTGGGAAAACAGAGCTGGATTGCTTCCGTATTCATCTGATGGAAGGTTTTATTTCACGCTGTTTTTACATCATAAGAGTAATAAGCAATTAGAAAGTGCTATCATTGTATTAAAGCCTATTTGAAAATGTTTTCTCAGTGAAGGTAGCAACTCAATTTAAGTCCAGAAGTTTTGCTATAATGGGGTAGATTACTGTGAGTCAGCTAATTCCCTGTGCCTATATTGAACTCAAACAAAGTTGCTATCAGCTCATCCTTGTTGTCTCATTACCTATAACACTTGTTTTAAGACATTCTTCTGGATACATTTGTTGCTAAATTCACTTTTTTTCAGAGGTTAAGAAAAGAAAAGAATATACTCAGTGTAGAAAACTGGAAATAGAATGAACTATAAAGGAAAGATAAACCCTATCACCAGAGTCAACCTTCTTTAAGTTTTTAGTTTAATTTCACTCCATGTATTTTTTTCTTTTTTAAGAGTATTTTGAGAATATAGCTTAATATATACAGGTTTTGCATTCTGATTTTCTTTTTTCATTTAACATACCATAAGCATTTGCCACTTCATTAAATATTTATCAAAACAGTTAATGTTTGCATGTTATCCCACTACATTATTATGCTGTAATTTATTTATCCATTATTTTTTTAGTGCAATGCTCTTTTTTTTTTCCAATAAAATGTATTGAGCAGCACTTTGTGTCAGGGGCCGTGTGTTGTTAGACATCTCAGACATTTTAAATTTTAGCTTTATGAATCTTGTAGTGTTAAGTATATTTTCCCATGCATCTTTGTGTGTAACTTTAATTAATCTCTTAGGATAAATTTGTTCAAGGGTACTGGTTGGATGGAAAAGGATTAACAGATTTTTTTTGCCAAGTCTTTATTCGAAAAAATTTCAAACCTTCCCTCAGAATAGAAAGTATAGCATAATGAACATTTCACTTAATTTGACCAATTGTAAATATTTTGCTCATATACTTATCCTCCCTTGCCCTCCTCCCAAACACACACGCTCACACACACACACACACACACACACACACACACACACACACACACAGTCTTTTTCCGGAACAATTTAAAACTTTGGAAAGTAACCTCCACACACAATGATATTTGCTCACTCCTCAAAATTGCAGCCTGAAACTCTAAAAAAAAAAAAAAAAAAAAAGACACTCTCTTACACAATCATGTTAACTTATCATGTCCAAGAAATTCACTGTTTATGCTGTACAATAATATGAACCACTATACAGTTCATTGATTTTTTCCCCTCAACTGTCCCAATAATGTCATTACAGCTGGTTTTTGTTTTTTTTTTTTCCTTTTTTAATGTTGTTCATGTGCTTCTCGTTTTGGCTCAGGATCCAACTGAGGTCACACGTTGCACTTGGTTATCAAGTCTTTTCCCTTCTTCACCGCACAGGTTTATTGTGGGGGATTTAGTTTGAGTGAAAGCCAGTCTGTTTAGGTGTGTGACTCTATGCATTTGACAAGCTCATGTAATAAGGAAGCTACGTGGGGGTAGTTTCAAGAAACAGGGTGCTCCCATCGTACCACAAATCCCCTGTAGCCTTGGATAACTGGTCCTTTGCCCCTTCTCACCTCTGGAAGCTACGGATCTAATTTGTATTTCTACGGTTTTGCCTTTTCCAGAATGTCATATAAATATAGAATAATACGGTAAGTAGCCTGTTGAGGTTAACATCTTAAAATTAGCATTGCTTTTGGGAATCACCCATGTCTTTGTATTTATCAGCAGTTGGTTCCTTTTAATTACTGAGTAGCATTCCGTCACATGAATGGAATACAATCTGTTTATACATTTACCAGTGGATGGACATTTAAGTTTTTTCCAGTTTTAGGGGATGATTAATAAAGCTGCTGTGAACACACGTGTGCAGATTTTTGTGCACTTAATTTCTTTTAGGCAAATATATAGGTTTGGGATTCCTGGGACTAAAACCAAGTATCTGTTTAATTTTATACAAGACTATTCAGCTGCCTTTCAAGTGCTGAATTCCCCTCTGTACTATATAAGTGCTTCACTTCCTCTGTATCCCTGCTGCCCGATACTGTTTGTTTTCTTTTTTTTAAGTTGTTAAGCAAGGAATGCCATGGATCTTATTGTAGTTCTAATTGGCATTTTCCTAATGAATGATGATGCTGGCCATTTTTTCGTGTTCTTATTTTCTATCCATCTATCTTGTAAAGTCCTTTTTGGCCAAACTTTCAGCCATGGGTGTTGTTTCTTTTCTTAATACTTTTGAGTTTTGTGAGTTCTTCATATAGTCTGGGTACAAGTACTCTATCAATTTTGTGTTTTGAAAATATGTTTTTCCAGTCCATGGCTTGTTTTCTCATTTTTTAAATGATGTATTTCAAAGAGCATTTCAACTATCTTTTTTTTTCTTTTATGGCTCTTGTTTTTGCTTGTATCCAAAATCTTCCCTGCCTCAAGATCATAAAGGTTTCCTCATATGTTTTCTTCTAGTGGTTTTAAGATTTTAGGTTTTACATTTAGAACCATCCACCTGAATTAATTTTGGTATGTAGTATAATGTAAGTCAATGTTTATTGTTTTGGGTATAGATGTCCAATTATTTCAGCATGGTTTTTGAATAGCATTCTTTTCCCCTTGAATTGCTCTCTTTTATAAACAAGAGGATGAAAGGCATGTAACTGCCAATCCTTTAGTACTAGAATTTAGTGTTGCATAACAAAAACGCTTTATGTAACTCTTATTCCTTCAAAATATTTGTGCTGTTAGTCTGGTTTTTATAGATTAAAAGAAAGTTAATATATAAAATGCTAGTTTTTCAGAACTATTAGACTTTCAGGAAAATTTTACATCCCCAGGGCCTCTTTGCCTTTCCCTGTATAACCCTGGGCATACCAGTGATTCCTTCTACTCTAAAGAATAATTACATGGAAAAAAATTTTAACATCTTCTGGTTTTTTCAGTTGTTTTTTCCCCTGGGGGTTTCTTGCTGCCGCTCAATTACAAGTAAATTCTGTATCCCAGTTCAGGATTTATGCATGCTTTACCATGAAAAATAATAGCTTAAATATATCACAAAGAAACAAAATATTTTCTTTTTGCTTCATTGTTTAACAGATGAAATGTTAATGCAGTGATTCTGCCAATTTCCCCAAACTGGACTGAACTGCAAAAAAAGCTGTCTCTGCATATCAGGTTCCATATCCAGGTCCTTTTACCTCCTGACCTGTTAGCTCAGTATCTCAAGAATCCAGGCTAGCGTAAATGCCTGAATATTAATGGCGTCAGTGTTTTTGTTTTTGTTTTTTTTATCACTTTTCTATCCATAGCTCTAGAGTAATTCTGATGAGAGACACCCTCAAAGCTGCCCAGGTTATCGTACTGTGCAAAGTCTAGGCTGCGTCTAGTGAGGATCTCAAAAAACACCTTATCTTGATTGGAGGCCAATTGCTTGCACAAATGGCAGACTGAAGGGGTCTCCGATCCTCTCTGTGATTATTCATTCCATATTTGCAAGTTTGTTGTGTGGCCAAAGGAATGAAACAAGGGACCCCTCAACTGTTCTGGAGTTTGGAGCCTGGTGGCAAAAGCTGACGATTTCACCCATTGCAAGGTACACAATGAGGGGCTTGGGGGCTGCGCACAGGAGTGCATCGTGGTCAGTCCTTCACGCGACCGTCACAACTGTTTCTTAGTGAGGAGAGGCAGCTGATGATGTACTTTATTTTGCTGCAAATGCAGTGCCTCATCACATGTAAATGAGCCAACAGTCTCCAATGATTAATCCCCTTCATGATCAATTGTCTTCATCCAATTCCCAAGCTCATCTTCAACAATCTTGTCATCTGCAATAAATGCAACAATTTCCCTTGAAATTGTTGATTAAGAGTGTTAAACATCTGCTAAAATAAACCATCTCAGTGAGCTACTCTTTAGCATTTGGATGAACAATGAATTCATTCCCTTTATCCAAGTGATGTCTGTTATTTTTTTCTCCTTGAAGAAAAACAATTTGGCCATGAAGAGGAAAACCCTGACCAGTGCCTTTCCCCATCACAATCAGCTAATATTCATGGATCAGGACAAAAATTCAAGGCCACTTCCCATTTTATTAAAATTTGACCAAAAACAAGCCAAAAAGCACTGTTTATTTTATTCAATATATCGCTTTAACCACTGTGTTTAGTGCTGCCTTGGTTAAGAATACTTCCAGTTTCAAATAACACTCTGAAAATAATGACCTGCAATAGTTTAGCTTGGGATTTATTTCACCCACAACATAAAAATGTAGGAGGCCACCAAATAAGGCTGGTCAGGTGCCTCCAGGATCTAGGCAGTTCTGCATTTCCATCTTTACACTGCACTGCCTTTGTGGCCGTCCTCCTCATCAGAACACTTGTCTCCTCTTACGAAATGTTCCTGCAGGCTGACCTCAGTGCAGAAGAGGAGAAGGAAGGGAGGTGAAGAAGCATCACCTCAGCCACTGGTAACTGCAAGAAAGTCTGGAAATGTGTCTGTTTTAGCAGGAGACCTGGTGCCTGAAACATAATGAAGGCCCCATTAATGAGGAAAAGCAGGGGGCAGGGAAGGGAGGGGAACGGGAATGGATATCGACCAGGCAACTAGGAGAGACCCTGCCATAAACACGCAGGAATCGAAGCACAAGTTAATTGAGGGAGATGTGCGATTTAGATAGTGCAGTGGGCCTTAGAATCGATAATGCCCATTTCCTCTGATTCTTTGCACACCTGTTTCACTCCTAACCTCTCTCAGCCACTCAGACATGTCTGACTGTGTGTGATCCCAGGGACTGTAGCCCACCAGGCTCCTCTGTCCATGGGATTTCCCAAGCAAGAACACTGGAGTGGGTTGCCATTTCCTTTTCCAGGGGATCTTCCTGGACCAAGGATCGAACCTGTGACTCCTGTGTCTCCTTCATTGCAAGTGGATTCTTTACCCGCTAAGCCATTGGGAGGCCCTCCCTTTCTATCCTTTTAGGTAGTGTCTTTGCTTTTTTGTTGGAGGGCTGTGGTGGCAGGCTACTTTATTTATATACAGAGAATTTACATCCCCCAGGGTCAGCCCTTAAACAGCAGCATAAGGGCTTCAGCCTTCTTGACGCTCCTAGGAATGACTCGAGATGTGAACTACAGTTGACCCTTGAACATCAGGATTTTGAACTTTGGGGGTCACTTGCATGCAGACTTTTTTCAGTAGTAAATACTACAAGACTAAGGGATCTGCAGGTTGGTTGAATCTGAGGATGTAAAACCAGGCATATAGAGAAACCACTTGTATGGAAGACCAATGATACGCTATACTCAGATTTTCAACTACACCAAGAGTGGGCACCCTTAACCCCTGCGTCTTCAGGGTGGACTGTACGTATCTGCACAGTTTCCCCCAGGGACTGAGCCAAGTTATACTTCTGGGGACTCATCCAATGCTCGTCTCACTTGACGCCCTTGCCTTTCTGGTCCTGCCTCCTCATTCCCGTATCAGTTCTCCCGGGACCACTTCATAAACTACTTTCACAGGCATCTGCATCTCTCAGGAACCCAAACCGAAACCTCAGCTGTCGTTATTACTGGTCAGTGCATCTAAATGCACATCATTTTCTTTCCAGTCAGTTCTGCAATTACTAGAAAAATGGTCCCCAACTGTTGAAATTTTCTGCAGCACATCTAACCATCAGGTGTTTTGCGGCAAAATTAATGTTTATAGGTATCATCATCATAAGCACTGCTGTGAACATAGATCGATGTAAAGGGATCAGCCAACTGCAAAGGAAAGTATTGAGTTAAATTCCGTCTCTTAGCCATTTATTTGCGCAAAGGTGAGTTTTAATCAGAATAAAATGCATTCTTCTCATGTGGTTTGAGAATGGTATGTTTCCAGCAAAGCGGCTTGTATTTGGTCCCAAACTAGAATCCATCATACTGACAGGGCAGAGCTTCACCGGTTTTTCTCCTAAAATGTAAATTTCACTGTTCAAGTGATTCCTGAAATCAAGCTTGATGCAAGAGACAAGCAACTTCTTTTTGTTTTATTTGCTTGTACTTTTCATTCATTGTTTCTAGTTAAAAGACTCCCCTTTATAGCTACAAAAATATTCTCAGATTTCTTTATAGCTTAGTCTTGTTTTCACATATCCCATCATGATCTTGGTTTGATATAATTTATTGTTCAGTTTTGTTGAACAGGGGACAATAAGATTTAAGCATATTTGCTTTGCCACAATGACAAAATCCATCTTTCAGATAACTTTCTAAGAACATCCATGCCTTCTTTATTGGCTGATGCTGCTGGCTCTGGTGTCTTGACTGTGCTGGAAGCACGCTCTGGTACAGCAAGCTCAATGTCTGAAGCTTCGGAGTCAAAGGGAAGTCCACCTCAGTCCTTAGTGATGGCTCTGATCCTCATTCAGAAGGCTCTGAATGTCTTCAATAGTAGTAGTAGTGTTGCAGAAACCAGTACTCGAGAAACGAAGCACCACGCTAGGAGAGTTGGAGAACCAGGTTTATTACGCCAGCGGGCCCAGAGGAGTTAATACTCCAAACTCTGAGCCCCGAGCAAAGGGGTTACAGAGTTTTTACAGACAGACTGTAGTGGGCAACGCTAGCTGTCAGTTGGCTGGTTTAAACTAAGGGCTTTCACTCGCGCATGGGAACAGCAGTCAAGATGGGGAGGGGATGCCTGGCCTGGACAGGCATGATTAGGCAGGTTTTCAGGGGCTGGGTGGTTGCAAAGAGCAGGACAAGGGTGAGTGAGATAAACTCCAGTTCCTAGTATCGCAAGTCCCCACTTTCTGAGACTACGTGACCTGCGTGATCTAGACTTTGCAAGGGGCAAGCTGAGTTACAGAGGCAGAAGGAGCAGGAGGTTATGTCAAATTTTAACCTTTCCTCTTGAGCAGCAGTGACAGTTGCTCAGACATACCTGACTCTGAAACCCCATGGGCTGTAGCCCGTCAGGCTCCTCTGTCCTTGGGATTTTCCAAGCAAGGATACTGGAGTGGGTTGCCATTTCCTTCTTCAGGAGATCTTCCCAACCCAGGGATCCAACCTGGGTCTGCTGCACTGCAGGCAGATTCTTTACCGACTAAGCTATGAGGGAAGCCCCGAATGTCTTCGTTATCTGGTATATTTTCATTTGTTTCAAGGTTAGACTTCTAACTTCCCTTTGAAAAGCAACCCATTTCAAGTTCCCAATCTAAAATATAATTTTTAAATTACAGTGCTTTAACAGGTCAAATGAAGAATGGCACTAACTCAGCAAGAGCTAAATTTGTAGTCCTTTCTGTCATGAGAATTCATTGCAGCTGGAACCAGGCAAAAGTTGCATTTTGATAAACAGAACATTTGAGCCAACACGACAATGGCAGGAAGTTAAACTGACTTGTGTGGGCCGATTTTATTTTCTGTAATCAAACACTGGCCCAGGAAGTGACATATTCCCTTGAAAAATGGCTTCCAGTTCAAGAGTTTGCACCGAGGACAAGTTTTTACTTCCTCCAAATAAACTTCCAATGACAGCTTTTAAAAAAGCACAAAAGGGAATCAATTCATAAAAAAAAAAATGATTACACCTTAAAATGGCAAATGAAGAATGACGGGGACTCATAAAATCCTCTACTCTTCAGCGTGTCTGTGCTATCAGGGAACTCTGTGTGCCTGACCCTTAGCTAAGTCATATTTTTTTATAAACAAAGTGTTGATGGAGCACAACTTCTTCAACTGATTGGCAAGATTCAAGGGCAGTCTTTGAATTCAACACCAGTTCATCGGGTGATAATCACATTGCTCCTGAAATCTCAACCCTTAGTTGAAGGTGAGCCCTGAGCCACACATTAAACCCCCTCCAGTGGGGGTTTAATGAGCTCCAGTGAGCTCGTAGGGAAGGACTTCAGGGGGTTACACTCAACGGAAATATTCAATGGGTCTAAGACTGATGCCCATCTAGAATCTAGACTCTAGATCAGCAGTCCTCAAACCTTTTGGCATCAGGGACAGGTTTCATGGAAGACAATTTTTTAATGGATGGGTTGGGAGTGGGTGAGGTTTGGGGATGATCTGAGTGCATTACATTTATTGGGCACTTTATTTCTGTTACATCAGCTCCACCTCAGATCATCTGTCATTACATCCCAGAGGTTGGGGACTCCTGCCCTAGCTGACCTGCGCCAGGGGGTTTCTACCTTAGAACACTCACCCAGGGAACTGGAATCGAGCTGCTACACAACTTCCCAGTGGACAACATCTAGATCAAAGGTGGAAATTATTGGAATGAGTAGGAGTTGGGGTACAAATGTGCGGGGCTTAGTTGAGGCCCCTCCATGCGTGACACTGACCCCACTTATGAGCCATACGAGTATTCCCCAGAGCGCAAGACAAAGACTCTCCACTTTAATGAGACTGGGTCACCAGCAGAGGATAAATCTGGCTTTAAACATTTATTGAGCACCTACTGTGTGTCAACCACATCAGACAGGAGATGTGGTTCTAGCCCCAGCAGACAGGAGAAGCTGGTTCTGACAGTTCCTGCTTCGCCCTGTGTGGGCAGCCAGGTACCCCCTCCCTCAGCGTTCCCTGCAGAGCTGGTGAAGCAGATTTAGCAACTAGGAGCCACCTCCGCCCTCCTGGAGTTCAGATGGGTGAGACGCTCAGGCGCAGTGAGAACTTCTCCAAACCCCGTTTATTTCTGACTTGAACCAATCAGGCCATCTGCCAGGTACTCTTTTAACTACTGTCAACGTGCCAAGATGCTCTCTGTCCAAATTTATATGCAGCCAAGGGCTACTGGGCCATGCCAGTCAGCGGAGAGCTCACTTTAGCAAACTGAAGGACTCTCGAAAAAGAAGTCTGTGCTCACCCATCTGTTTTAGACGGACTTAAAACTCCCTTGACATGAATAATGATGAATCAGGACCTTAAAGTTAATTCCACGATTAGAATCCACTTTCATTTTCCACATTTGGAATTCCTCACACTCCAGACTGTGTTTCCGTCCCAAAGTCCTCACCCAGAGCTCAGTGGGGGCAGTCAGTGTGTTTCCCAGCTGCTGAGACTCAAACCCTAGTCTACTTGGAGTTTGGGTGTCTCAGGGCAAATCCAGATTAAAAGAAAAGCTATGCTTTCTTAGTAAGATGTCTTTTTATGTGTTGTGGTTGTTGAGATATCCCTAAGTAGTGTCCGACTCTTTTGCGACCCCATGGACTGTAGCCTACCAGGCTTTTCTGTCCATGGAGTTTTCCAGGCAAGAATACTAGAGAGGATTGCCATGCCCTCCTCCAGGGAATCTTCCTGACCCAGGGATCGAACCCATGTCTCCTGCATTGGCAGGTGGGTTCTTTTCCACTGAGCCACCAGGAGACAGTAACACTCCCATTTCTAAAGCTATGACAGATACAAAAACTTGGTTGTCTGTTTCCCCCTTGGCCCAGTTCCCAATTAATAACTCTGCATCTTAACCTCCCCTACTGAGGTCGGTTTCAAGATGGCCTGTGGCTTATCCTTCTTTTTATCCTCCTTGGACCTATCCCGAGGGCTGGCAGGCTTCTAAAGAGCCCAAAGAATCAGTCTGATACTGCTAAAAAAGGTTGTGTTGTTGCTGTTCTTTGCGTTGCTTTGTTTGTGAATTTTCTTAGTCAAAGTCCAGTGTGTTTGATGTGTGTGTATTTATGGGGTGACTCCAGGAGTGGGGAGAGCCAGGAATGAGCAGAGAGAGTGCTAGTGATGATGTGGGTAATTGGGCAATTTCCTGGAATAGTCAAGGAAATTTTAATTGGTAGATACTCAGGTAAAATGCTTTAGAAGCTGCTTAATATTAGAATGTTTCATGGGATAAATTGTCTTTTACTGAATTCTGGTGAGCTAACATTTTGAGAAGAAAAGATTTTCTTTCAGTTGATTGTTCTGTAAGATGACTACTTCTAGACTAGAAAATTGAATTGAATTTTGAAAATAAACTCTAGTATTTTCTTCCCTTTGCCAAATTTGATTCCACTGAATAAGCCACTGGAATGTCCGAGAAATTCTGTGGCAAGAAAGGTGCTGGGGTTGATATTGTTTATTAGCATATCCTGAAGTGACAGATTCATGAACTTTGTACAATTGTTCAAAAGGGCTTGGCAAGTGGGCACAGAAGCAAATGAGCATAAGACGTTAAGTTGGGAAGAAATTGCTTCCTGTTGCTGCCACTGCTGCAAATTGAAAACAAGAGGATGAATGAGTGAAAGTCGCTCAGTCGCGTCCAAATCTTTGCGACCCCGTGGACTCTAGCCCACCAGGCTCCTCTGTTCATGAAATTCTCCAGGCAAGAATGCTGGAGTGGGTAGCCTTTCCCTTCTCCAGGGATCTTCCCGACCCAGGGATCGATTCCAGGTCTCCCGCATTGCAGGCAGACTTGAACAAGAGAATGGGGGCTGGCTAATGCTTGTAACATATGGACACCCGTTTCCAAACACAAAGATTCTGAGCTCCCCAGTTCTACGTAAACCACATTTACTAGATACATACCTAATTCTTCTATGAGAGACACGGCTCTGGTAGTCTTAAAAAGCCCGGGGTATGTAGACACTGCCCCCCACTAGGACTGTACAGCCTGTGATAACAAGAGCATCTATCCGATTTCTCAATCTGTGCACCTACTATGGCCCCTGGCATAAAGAAATCCCACAGAGGCCAAGAGAAGCCATTGGACTGATGTCTGATAAATAATCGAATAGAGAGATGGATAATTGGATAAGATGGGTGGGTAGATGGACAAAAATTTACCAACCAAAAATAAAAAACTGAGTTTTCTCTACATAGCAAAGTTGGCTGTAAACAACCCAAAGAGAAACCTGACTACAAAGACGTCTTGGAGGACGAGTCCTAGTGGAAAAGACTTGGAGAGGCAACCAGTTAAAAGAAGACATTCTCAGAGCCATTTGTTTATTTGGAAAGCTCAAGCTATTTTTTTCTTTCCTTGCATTGGCAGCATTTCTATGAACTGGTTGTTTCCTGACTCTGCAGATTTAATTATGAAGATACACTTTCTTATTTTAAAATAGCTGGATGAAACAAAAAGATTCCATTTTGACCTCCCAGATTTGTAACTTATTTTCAGAAAAATGTTAGCAAAGCCTTTTAATTCTTAGGATTTTATAAAGGAAAGCAAGGTGAATGCGTAGGTTATTTAGAAGCAAATGACATTTCGTTCTTGGTCTTATTAGTTAGATGATGTATCTAGTGGTCTATCTGCATGTGGCTAATTCTATGTAAGGGCTGTTTAGAGATGCTTCCTGCATCACAAGCCACTTGTCCTTTATTCACAGTCCACAGTGACACTGCAGGGAACAAATAAAATGAGGTCTCTGTACACGTCTCCCTTCTCTGAGATTAATAACGCTGCACTTTCAGCGGAAAAATTGTAGAGTGAAATCTCACCAAATTTTGCAAAATCAAATCTTCATAATGGTAATATAAATACAAAGAAACAAGTTTAAATAAACTGGCAGCTCCAGGTCTTTCTCGCCTCTTATAAAAAGCGTGGTTTTTGCAAAGGAAAATTTGAAGTATTAAAGGCAAAATAAGATATTCTTCATGTAGGCTGTTTCTGTATTCAGAAATTATTTGTTTGATGAAGAAACATGAAAAGAGCTTGGACAGTCAATCTTAAAGGAAATAAACCCTGAATATTCATTGTAAACACTGATGCTGAAGCTGAAGCTCCAACATTTTGGCCACCGGATGCGAAGAGGTGACTCATTGGAAAAGCCCCTGATCCTCGGAAAGATTGAGGGCAGGAGGATAAGGGGACAGCAGAGGACGAGATGGTTGGATAGCATCACTGGCTCAATGGACATGAATTTAAGCAAACTCCAGGAAACAGTGAAGAACAGGGAAGCCTGGTGTGCTGTAGTCCATGGGGTCACAAAGAGTTGAATGCAACTTAGTGACTGAGCAACAACAACAAAAGAACTTGGAAAACAAATTATAGAGGAAAATGGACCAACTCAGTGCTTTGCAAAAATGGGTGTGAAGTAAACACTTGCTTTTTAGATTTGAGCGTATCTGGGAGGAAATCTTTTAAACAAAGCATTTTCAAACAAAATTTTAGCATGTTTGTGCCTTTAGAAAATGAAATTTCCTCTCCTCATATTAGGGATGAACATGGGCTATAGCTTGGGGCCTCCTGGAGAGCAGACAGATGATGGTATAAAGAACTGTCTTCAGTTCTGGGACAGTTTGTCCCCCATGGGGTGCTAGCAATACCTACAGACTTCTGTGGTTGTCCCAACATGACTGTGGGAAGGGAACCTGGCATCTAGTGGGTACAGACCAGAGGTGCCCCCAAATATAGGACATCCTATAAAGTACAGGATGGCTGCACACAATGAAAGATCATCCAAGTTAAAATGTCAGTGGATGAGTTTGGAAATATCTACTATCAAGGGTTCAGGTGGGGGCCTGAGGTTGGAGGCTGGGCTGGAAGCAGAATTTATGCAGCCAAAGATGAAGGGAGGACTCCTTTTCCCAATCTCCCCCTTCCAGGTGGGAAGGTCAAAGCAGCTGGTCATATCCAAGGAATACAGCCGCCGTGTGTATTTAACCATCAGCCCATGTTTCAATGTATGTTTTTGGTCTCTAACCAAAAGGTGACACTAGACGCCATTTAAATTTTTATCTTTGTCAAATTATGCCTTGGCTTTTAAAATTAATTGAAAGGATGCATTTTAATGAAAAAAAGCCAAGTGTGTTTATAAAATAACATCCTAGATTATAGTAAAATTAATTTGAATAAAACCATTATTAGTACACTGATCAGAAATGAAATGTTCTACACATGAAATACATTTCAAAAGTAATACGCTTCTAAAAACCCATTACAGAATTACAGCCCCTAAGGGGTTTCAAGTGATTATATACTCTTTTTGCTCCCTCTCTTTATTGGAGTGTAATCGCTTTAGAATGTTATATTAGTTTCTGCTGTATGACGAAGTGAATCAGCTGTGTGTATACGTATATCCCCTCCGTCCTGGACCTCCTTCTCCCCCGCCCCTTCACCCCACCCGTGGGTTGTCACCGAGCGCTGAGCTGAGCTCCCTGTGCTATATGGCAGCCTCCCTCTAGCTGCCTGTTTCACACATGGTCGTGTATATACGTCAGTCCTAATCTCTCAATTCACCCCACCCTCCCTTTTCTCCCCTCTGTTCACACATCCATTCTCTATGTCTCTATCTCTATTCCAGCCCTACAAACAGGCTCATCTGAACCGTTTTTTAAAGCTTCCACACGTATTCATCAATATATGATATTTATTTTTCTCTTTCTGACGTACTTCACTCTGTGTGACAGAATCTAGGTCCATCCGCATCTCTACACATGACTCAATTTCACCCCTTTTCACAGCTGAGTAATATTCCCTTGTATATATGTACCACATCTTCTTTATCCGCTCCTCTATCCATAGGCACTTAGCTTGCTCTCATGACCTAGCTACTGCCAGTAGTGCTGCAATGAACACGGGTGTAGGTGTCTTGTGAATTCTGATTTTCTCCAGATATACGCCCAGGAGTGGGGTTTCTGGACCACACAGTAGCTCTATTTTTCATAAGGAACCTCCATGCCCTCCGTAGTGGCTGCACCAACTTACAAGAGATTATATGCGCTTGAGAATGAGACCAGTGAGTGAAAACTGATGAGAGTGCGGCTGCTCCAGGGTGAGCATCACACCATGTGGAGGCTTCTCCAGGCCAGACTCGTCTAAGCACATTCCACTCTTCTGTATCACCCACTACCATTGCCCTCCAGTCTGCTCCTCTAAACTCAGATGTGCCACAGGTGATTAAAGACATCAGGTACTTTATAACCCAGGACATTAAAAATAGCTGCTCTTTGGAAACAAAACTTTGGGGAAAATAAAATGTTTATCCTTTAACCTAGGTTAAAAAGGGGGCTTCCCTGGTGGCTCAGCTGGTAAAGAATCTGCCTACAGTGCAGGAGCCCTGGGTTTGATCCCTGAGTTGGGAAGATGCCCTGGAGAAGGGAAAGGCTACCCACTCCAGTATTCTCACCTGGAGAATTCCATGGAAAGAGGAACCTGATGGGCTACAGTCCACAGAGTCACTGAGTCATATAGGACTGAGTGACTAATAGTTTCACTTTCTTAGGTTAAAAAATACATACTGTTAATCAATCTCTTTACTCACTTAAAGAAGAGTCACTTTGCTTTCTATGGTCTTTTATGAGCCCTTCCATGTACTGAATTTTGTTTTTGTTATACCAGATATACTTTGGCCACCTGATGCGAAGAACTGACTCATTTGAAAAGACCCTGATTCTGGGAAAGATTGAAGGCAGGAGAAGAAGGGGACGAGATGGTTCGATGGCATCACTGACTCAATGGACATGAGTTTGAGTAAGCTCCGGGAGTTGGTGATGGACAGGGTAGCCTGGCGTCCTGCAGTTCATGGGGTCACCAAGAGTTGGACACAGCTGAGCTGAACTGATAAAATAATGGTATCTGCCACCTCAGGACTGCTGTTCACAAAAACGACCCACCCCTGTCGTGTGACACTCCCAGTTGTGTGAGGAGAAACAGTCTAAAATTAATAAACTGCTTCAAGTGTAGGATCTCCTCAGCGGTGACAAATGAGTCCAATATCCATTTATTATTCTTGCATCATTTCAGAGTCAATAAAGCCCTGTTTATACAGAACTTGCAAAATAACCTCATTTGTGCTTCTTTTTATTACTCATCATTAACAATTTTAAAGTATCAAATGTTTTCCTTTCTCTTACTGCCCTGCTTAAAGTGAATTTTCTAAATGAAAATTTGTCACACAGCTGCTTATACATATACATAAACAGTTAAAAGGAGTTATTGTTATGTCCGTGATTGTGATTTTCAGCCACAAGACTGGAGACTCTTGAAATCTTTGGTTCAAGGAACCATGGGACTTTCTCACCACACTCAGTGCAAAATCTGCATGTCCTCAATGGGTAGGCAAGCTGACTTCCATTCCTGTAGATTACACTGAATTATCGTATCAGAAAATGAAGCTTTGGTCCCAATTACAGTTCAGAATTAGAATGCTTACATGGGTGGTTTTCCTTTTTAAGGATCCCTTTTTGCCTCTAGTTGAAGAGCCTGATTTATCAGTAAAGTGAAGATTGAGTGACATTTTGGAGACCTAAAGATAATTTTGAAATGAACAGAAGAGGATTAAAAACAAAACTTTTCTGAATAAGGCTCTGCTTATACCCAGACTGCAGTAACATTTATTTTCTAAAACTTTTTATTTTGTATTGAGGTACAGCAGATTAACAATGTTAAGACAGTTTCAGGTGAACAGCAAAGGGACTTAGCCATACATACATATCCATTCTCCCCCAGACTCCCTCCCATCTAGGCTGCCACATAGCGTTGAGCAGGGTTCCCTGTGCTATAAAGTAGGTCCTTGTTGGTTACCCATTTTAAATATAGCAATACGTACGTGTTCATCCCAAACCCCGTAACTATCCCTTCTCCCCATCTTTTCCCCTCTGGGAACCGTTAAGTTCATTCTCTAAGTCAATGAGTCTCTTTTGTTTTGCAAGTAAGTTTATTTGTATCATTTCATTTTAGATTCCAAATATAAGGGATGTCATACCATATATCGCCTTCTTTGACATTTCTCTCTGTATGAGGATTTCTGGGTCTATTCATGTTGCTGCAAATGGCATTATTTCATTCTTTTTAATGACTAATATTCCATTGAAGATATATACCACAACTTTTTTTTTTTAATCCATTCCTCTGTTCTCGGACATTTAGGTTGCTTCCATATCTTGGCTATTGTAAACAATGCTACAATGGACATGAGAGTGCATACTGCAGATCATGCTTTTCTCCAGATATATTACCCTGCAGTAATATTTAAATGAAATTGTTTAGCATGGAGCCATGCCCATAGCAGGCATTCAATAAATGATAGCTCTATTGATAAAAATATTCAAGCAATCAGAGAACGTTCAAATTACAGAAAGCAATGTTGTAAACAGGTTTCCTGGGTCTCCCTTGTAAGCCAAGACCATAAATGGATTCTGAAGATGCCAATTTGTGCTTTCCATGGATAACCTTGAGATGCGCTTAAATGTGAATTTACGCGATCCCCAAGGATGCATGTAATTCCCTAACCTGTTGGTGAGAGAGTTCCCTCTTTACAAAAGGATAAAATTCTGTGATTCAGATACATTTTTTTATACATGGGAAAATGCAAAAAAACAAAGGAGTGAGAATCTAGCTACATCACCATGTCCTATTTCAATGGGAGCCGGGAAACAGACTGGAGGTTAATTGTTAAGTTGGGCTTCCCTGTTGGCTCAGTGGTGAAGAACCTGCCTGCCAAACCAGGAGTCCTGGGTTCGATCTCTGAGTTGGAAAGATCCCCTGGAGAAGGAAATGATAACACACTCTGATATTCTTGCCTGGAAAATCCCACAGACAGAGGAGCCTGGTGGGTGACAGTCTACAGGGTTGCAAAAGAGCTGGACACATCTTAGCAACTAAACAGCAACAGTTGTTAAGTTGTGTGATGATATTCATGGTGAAAACACTGCTTTGAGAAACCACCCTTAGGTTCAAAGTAAGTTTCAAATAACTCAAAGAAAGGAGATTTTTCAAATACCAGCATCATTGCTTTAAGAAGCTTAGCTGGTAAACCTGGAGTAGGGCTTTGCAAAGACATCATCGTGGAGCTGGACTGAGAGAGAGTTCTGTGAATCTCACCATGGAAAGGGTTTACCCAATAACCGCTCCAACTGGAAGGGATGACCAGAGGTCTTCCCAGGGCCTTCTTTATCCAGGCTCACCTGCTCTATTCCTTCATCAGCTTCTGTGTTTGAGCTGAAAAGAAGGGAATCTGTGGGATTCGAAGTCTTTCAAGTTTCAAAGAGACAGTCTCAGAGAAGGGTGCATCACCGTGATGCAATGAAGATGCAGAGCAAAGCACTTTTCCTGGAAAGGAAAAGCGGCAGCAATTCTGAGAGCTGCAGCGGGCAGATAGGGATGTGACAGCAGGGCTTTGGTTATCCCTCATGAACCAGAAAAAAAAAAAAAAATGAAGACATTTCTGTAGATCAGAACTCAAGAAACCAAAGTTAAATTAAGTGATACTAGGCTAAGTCACTTCAGTCGTGTCCGACTCTGTGCGACCCCATAGACAGCAGCCCACCAGGCTCCGCCGTCCCTGGGATTCTCCAGGCAAGAACACTGGAGTGGGTTGCCACTGCCTTCTCCAACGCATGAAAGTGAAACAGAAGTCACTCAGTCGTGTCCAACTCTTCGCGACCCCGTGGAGTGCAGCCTCCCAGGCTCCTCCGTCCATGGGATTTTCCAGGCAAGGGTACTGGAGTGGGCTGCTTACTTAGCAGCAGCAGGCACCCTCTGGAGAAGATCCGAGAGGATTTAATGACACGTCATCTGGTGGCTCAGCTGGTAAAGAATCACCTGCAGGGCGGGAGACCTGGGTTTGATCCCTGGGTTGGAAAGACCCCCTGGAGAAGGGAAAGGCTACTCACTCCAGTATTCTGGCCTGGAGAATTCCATGGACTGCATAGCCCATGGGGTCATAAAGAGTCAGACACGACTGAGCAACTTTCACGTTCATCATAGCGGCATTCTTCACTCATAGCACATCATAGCAGTTGCTCCAGCTGGCTTGTCTCTGTTTATGACCATCAAATCTACCGAATGGGCTAAAGGTTTAAATTCAGGGGGCACATTTTTAAAAATTAATTTTTATTGTAGTATATTGTAATTTATATTGTAGTATCTGCTGCACGGCAGAGTGAATCAGCTATACAGACACACACATCCCCTTTTTGAATTGCCTCCCATTTAGGTCACCACAGAGCATCACTTGGAATCCCCTGTGCTGTGCCGTGGGTTCTCATCAGCCACCTATTTTGTACATAGTAGTATATGTATATGTCATTCTAATCTCCCAGTTCACCCCACCCTCCCTTTCCCCTCTTGGTGTCCGCATATTTGTTCTTTACATCTGTGTCTCTATTTCTGCTTTGCAAATAAGTTCATCTGTACCATTTTGAGCTCAATATATATATAAAAGAAGATAAAGCAGCAGTGTTGATGATTTCTCGTCCCAAAGCTGTGCCCAATCCCACTGGCTGCCCACACCGCACACTGGACTGTGCATACACATACCATGCCTGTACCACACATGCGCATGCTGCATATACGCACCAGGTATGCACTGGACTATGTGCAGATACTGCCTACTATGCTGTGGACACATACGCACCGTGTATAACACGCTGTCCACCGCTAGAGTAGCGTACTATACACTACATCTCTGGATTGACTTATATCTCAGCGATGCCCAGCCTCCCTTTTTGCATCTATTTTTGCTCTTTTCTCACTTCCTATTATTCTAGTGGGCTAAAGCACAGCCCTGCCTCCAGTGGGCGCAAACTTGAAGTTTCAGGAAGTCTCTGATTCAGTGTTGGGCTTCCCTGGTGCCTCAGAGGTTAAAGCACTTGCCTGCAATGTGGGAGACCTGGGTTCGATCCCTGGGTTGGGAAGATCCCCTGGAGAAGAAAATGGCAACCCTTTCCAATAGTCTTGCCTGGAAAATCCCATGGACAGAAGAGCCTGGTGGGCTATACTCCACAGGGTAGCAAAGAGTCGGACACGACTGAGCGACTTCACTTTCTGATTCAGTGTTAACCTGGCTCTCTTTTCATTCCTGCCTTTCTGCATTGTCCTTAAATTCACTTCCTGGCAAACTCCCAAGCCTGTCCTTCTGCAGTGTAAACGCAGACGCCTCAGTGAGCTGTGGGTGACCTCCCGCATCACTACTCCTGCAAATTTGCTTGGCCTTTTTTATGGTAACATTTTCCTTTCCTTCCAGAGGTGTTCTGTTCTTGCTCTATTTATATAAACTGAATTCCATTAACTCATTCCTTCCTGTTCTTTAGCATCAGTGCCGATGAAAAGGAAGGACTTTTCCGCAGCATGGGAATAAAGAGCGGTGTTTGCCTCCATGGTGGTCCGCCTCTCTCCAGCCTCATCTCTCCTGCCCTCTCCATCCATCCATCCATCTGCCCCACCTCCCTTCTCTCCCCCGTTCTCCCACCATACAGCTGCTTTGAACCGCGTGAGAGACAAACTGAAAATAACATAGTAAAAGATCTCTGAATCAACTTACAGGGCTCCCACCTTTGCACTGGTTAGTTTTCTCCAGCCCCTCTGCACAGTGTGGAGCCTGAATCCCAGGGAAGATCCAGGTTTCATGGGACATGAAGCTTATACAATCTGGAGGTACTTCTTTAAGAAGAAGACTGCAGAATTATAAACACATAAATAGATATGAAACTCAATGTTTATGTAAAATGACAAAGCACAACAAATTAAAAAATTTTAAGAGCCAGAAAAGTCCACAAACATTACAAAATCCAGGGGGAAAAAAGTAATACATTTTCCTGTGTATTTGGCCACATACTCTGATCATCTTTTTATCTGAAACAATTTGGCCATCACTTTCTGTAAAACAATATTGTATGATAGAAAGATCATGCAAACCTCCACCTGTGTATTTGGCTTCATACTCTGATTATCTTTTCATCTGAAACAATTTGGCCATCACTTTCTGTAAAACAATGTTGTCCATTAGAAATATCATGCAAATCTCCAATGTGTCACATATATGGTTTTCAATTTTGTAGTAGTCATATTTAAAAGGGTAAGGCGGGGAAAAAGGAAGAGGTGGGAGTATTTTAACCCTATGTTTCATTTACGTCAATATAGCCCAAGTGTTACTGAAATGGAGCTGAACTCTCTGGCCCTTGCCTTGCCCCCACCCCACCCCGCCATGTCCCCATCCTGCTTTTTAGCCTGTGCAAAAACTTTAGCCAAAGAATGAGTTTAATCAGAAAAGTGAGAAAATGGAGAAACAAAGAAAACAGTTAAAGGAGATCAAATAATAATAGATTAGTCATTAATCATAGTCAAGGAACTTTAGTTCCTTTTCAAGGCTGTAGATAATATTCTGAGCCGTATCATCTGAGCTGTCTTACAGATATTGAAACCCTCACCAGGTGGAGAGGTTAACTGTATCATGACCAGACTGTAGCCATGACATAAGTTGCCACAACTCTGAGAACTGGCCTCAAAGAAATGGAAACCAACTGACCCTGGAACTGAAGATTAACTGTGCTTAAAACAAGCAAGGTGAAGCTGGTCAGACCACTGATCATCAGTTACAAGATGACTGTCAGAGCTGACTGTGCTGTTTCCACAGGTAGCCCCCTCCCTCTGTCTATAAAAGCTCTTGTCACCTGATTTGTCAGTGGGGTGGTGAGGGAGTCAGCCTTTGGACAGGTGTCCGCTCTTTCCTCACCCCTGATTTCTGGCATCCAAAATAAACCAAACTTTCCTTTCCACCAACTTGGACTCTTTAATGGCTTTTGAGCAGCAAGAAGCTGGACCCCACTCCTGGTTACACTGTGATATCAACCTTGTTGCTCTTCGGTAGCTAAGTCATGTCTGGCTCTTTGCAACCCGACAGACTACAGCACATCAGGCCTCCCTGTCCATCACCAACTCCCGGAGTCCCCCCAAACCCATGTCCATCGAGTCAGTGATGCCATCCAACCATCTCATCCTCTGTTGTCCCCTTCTCCTCCTGCCCTCAATCTTTCCCAGCATCAAGGTCTTTTCCAGTGAGTCAGCTCTTCACATCAGGTGGCCGAAGTATTGGATCTTCAGCATCAGTCCTTCCAATGAATATTTAGGCATATTATTAATACAATATTAATGATTTACTTTACATTTTTTTCCTTAGTAAGTCTTCAAAATCTGATTCATGTTTTACCCATACATCACTTGTCAATCGCACCAGCCATGTCCCAAGTGCTCTGCAGGCATGTGGCTAGTGGCTGTGGTGTGAACTGAATGGCTTTATCAAGACTAGGAAGGTAACCCCGTCTTTATCCTGCCATGAAGGAGCAATCCTTGTTTTCTGCTATTGATATTTGAGAAAGTTTCGTTTTAACTTTCCCAAGCTCGTTTTTGGTGGTGTAATGAACTAACTAGAGTGAGTGTCATGTTTAGAAAAGCTTCTATCAGCTTTCTGAAATATGAGCTGCAAAGTTTCAGGGCATTTAAAGCTTTCTTCTGCAGGGATTAATCTTAACTATTCTTTGAAATGATGGCACCTCACTAACCAGTGTGTTGTCAGCACTCACATTGTAGTGGCTTATTGTGTTACCTTTTATGTCAGAATTTCATGTCGAATCATGAACTTGAAAAAGAACCTGTATAAACGTGCTTGGGCAGGACCCTTTAGATGGAGGACGAGGGGATGAGATGGGAAAAGTGGGTGAGATTCAAGGAGGGAAAGAAGAAGCTGTCTACTGCTTGTGAGAGGTTGGGAGTAGACCCTCAGCCTCGAGGTCAAGCTGCAAGGCCTGTATGTGAACCTCTATGTTGGAGAAACAATTCCTCAAGGTCTCTAGTGTTTCTGTACATCTTCTCAGTAGAGTGACTGATGGCTTTTTCCCAGGGCTAGCTTTCCAAGGCTGAGCACAGAAGCATTGATATTTTCGAACTGTGGTGCTAGAGAATACAATTGAGAGTCCCTTGGACAGCAAGGAGATCTAACCAGTCAATCCTAAAGGAAATCAACCCTGAATATTTACTGGAAGGACTGATGCTGAAGCTGAAGCTCCAATACTTTGGCCACCTGATGAGAAGAGCTGACTCATTAGAAAAGACCCTGATGCTGGGAAAGATTGAGAGTAGGAGGAGAAGGGGGCGACAGAAGATGAGATGGTTAGATGGCATCATTGACTCAACAGATGTGAGTTTGAGCAAATTCCAGGAGACAGTGAAGGACAGGGGAGTTTGGTGTGTTGCACTCCATGGGGTCACAAAGAGTCAGACACGAATTAGCAACTGAACAACAAGCTTTCCTAGAATGTTTGCAAGTAACCGTGAAAAACAGAGAGAGTACCTTGTGGCAAAAGGCCAATTTGTTTCCTGACAGGGTAATAAAGTCTCCCTGTGGAACTGAAGGTCTGACGTGTGTGCTATATTCCTCATTTCTAACCTGGGGCTCTTGTGTCTTCCACCAGCATCTCATGAAACAGTACAGGCTCACTTGTTGGCATGCAAGGAGGTTAGGATCTTAGGCTCTCTGTAATTCCTGGCACACTGGGAGCATATGAAAGGCTGTGGGGTTAAGAGCAGGGTTAAGATCATTAGAATTCAAGACCTCTAAAGCCTGGGTGTTAGTTCTAGAAAGTCTTGTAGGTCTTCACAGAACCATTCAACTTCAGCTTCAGCATTATTGATCAGGGAATAGACTTGGATTACTGTGATATTGAATGGTTTGCCTTGGAAATGAACAGAGATCATTCTGCCATTTTTTGGGATTGCATCTGAGTACTGCATTTCAGACTCTTTTGTTGACCATGATGGCTACAACATTTCTTCTAAAGGATTCTTGCCCACAGTAGTAGATATAATGGTCATCTGAGTTAAATTCACCCATTCCAGTCCATTTTAGCTCACTGATTTCTAAAATGCCCATATTCACTCTTGCCATCTCCTGTCTGACCACTTTCAATTTCCCTTGATTCATGGACCTAACATTCCAGGTTCCTATGCAATATTGCTCTTTACAGCATTGGACTTAACTTCCATCACCAGTCACATCCACAACTGGGTGTTGTTTTTGCTTTGGCTCCATCTCTTCATTCTTTCTGGAGTTATTTCTCCACTGATCTCCAGTAGCATATTGGGCACCTACTGATTGGGGAGTTCAACTTTCAGTGTCCTATTTTTTGCCTTTTCATACTGTTCATGGGATTCTCAAGGCGAGAATACTGAAGTGGTTTGCCATTCCCTCCTCCAGTGGACCGTGTTTTGTCAGAACTCTCCACCATGACCCATCCGTCTTGGGTGGCCCTACATGGCATGACATAGTTTCATTGAGTTAGACAAGGCTGTGGTCCATGTGATCAGATTGGTTAGTTTCCTGTGATTGTGGTTTTCAGTCTGTCTGCCCTCTGATGGAGAAGGATAAGAGGCTTACGGAAGAGAGACTGACTGAGGGGAAAACTGGGTCTTATTCTGATGTGCAGGGCCATGTTCAGTAAATCTTTAATCCAATTTTCTGTTGAAGGGTGGGGCTGTGTTCCCTCCCTGTTATTTGACCTGAAGCCAAACTATGGTGGAGGCGATGAAGACAGTTGTGGATGTGACTGGTGATAGAAGCAAGGTCCGATGTGTAAAGAGCAGTATTGCATAGGAACCTGCAATGTTAGGTCCATGAATCAAGGGAAATTGAAAGTGGTCAAACAGCAGATGGCAAGAGTGAACGTCGACATTCTAGGAATCAGCGAACTAAAATGGACTGGAATGGGTGAATTTAACTCAGATGACCATTATATCTACTTCTGTGGGCAGGAATCCCTTAGAAGAAATGGAGTAGCCATTTTGGTCAACAAAAGAGTCCGAAATGCAGTACTTGGGTGTAATCTCAAAAACGACAGAATGATCTCTGTTCATTTCCAAGGCAAACCATTCAATATCACAGTAATCCAGTCTATGCCCCAACCAGTAATGCTAAAGAAGCTGAAGTTGAATGGTTCTATGAAGACCTACAAGAACATTTAGAACTAACACCCAAAAAAGATGTCCTTTTCATTATAGGGGACTGGAATGCAAAAGTAGGAAGTCAAGAAACACCTGGAGTAACAGGCAAATTTGGCCTTGGAATACGGAATGAAGCAGGGCAAAGACTAATAGAGTTTTGCCAAGAGAACACACTGATCATAGCAAACACCCTCTTCCAACAACACAAGAGAAGACTCTACACATGGACATCACCATATGGTCAACACCAGAATCAGATTGATTATATTCCTTGCAGCCAAAGATGGAGAAGCTCTATACAGTCAGCAAAAACAAGACTGGGAGCTGACTGTGGCTCAGATCGTGAGCTCCTTATTGCCAAATTCAGACTTAAATTGAAGAAAGTAGGGAAAACCACTAGGCCATTCAGGTATGACCTAAATCAAATCCCTTATGATTATACAGTGGAAGTGAGAAATAGATTTAATGGACTAGATCTGATAGATAGAGTGCCTGATAACTATGGACTGAGGTTCGTGACATTGTACAGGAGACAGGGTCAAGACCATCCCCATGGAAAAGAAATGCAAAAAGCAAAATGGCTGTCTTGGGAGGCCTTACAAATAGCTGTGGAAAGTAGAGAAGTGAAAAGCAAAGGAGAAAAGGAAAGATATAAGCATCTGAATGCAGAGTTCCAAAGAATAGCAAGAAGAGCCTTCCTCAGCAAGCAATGCAAAGAAACAGAGGAAAACAACAGAATGGGGAAGACTAGAGATCTCTTCAAGAAAATTAGAGATACCAAGGGAATATTTCATGCAAAGATGGGCTCGATAAAGGACAGAAATGGTATGGACCTAACAGAAGCAGAAGATATTAAGAAGAGGTTGCAAGAACACACCAAAGAACTGTAAAAACAGATCTTCATGACCAAGATAATCACAATGGTATGATCACTCACGTAGAGCCAGACATCCTGGAATGTGAAGTCAAGTGGCCCTTAGGAAGCATCACTACGAACAAAGCTAGTGGAGGTGATGGAATTCCAGTTGAGCAATTTCAAATCCTGAAAGATGATGCTGTGAAAGTGCTGCACTCAATATGCCAGCAAATTTGGAAAACTCAGCAGTGGCCACAGGACTGGAAAAGGTCAGTTTTCATTCCTATCCCAAAGAAAGGCAATGACAAAGAACACTCAAACTACTGCACAATTGCAGTCATCTCACACGCTACTAAAGTAATGCTCAAAATTCTCCAAGCCAGGCTTCAGCAATACATGAACCGTGAACTTCCAGATGTTCAAGTTAGTTTTAGAAAAGGCAGAGGAACCAGAGATCAAATTGCCAACCTCTGCTGGATCATCAAAAATAGGAAGAGAGTTCCAAAAAAACATCTATTTCTGCTTTATTGACTATGCCAAAGCCTTTGACTGTGTGGATCACAAGAAACTGTGGAAAGTTCTGAAAGAGATGGGAATACCAGACCACCTCACCTGCCTCTTGAGAAATCTGTATGCAGGTCAAGAAGCAACAGTTAGAACTGGACATGGAACAACAGACTGGTTCCAAATAGGAAAAGGAGTATGTCAAGGCTGTATATTGCCACCCTGCATGTTTAACTTTTATACAGGGTACATAATGAGAGACACTGAGCTCGATGAAGAAATAGATGGAATCAAGATTGCCGGGAAAAATATCAAAAACCTCAGATATGCAGATGATGCCACCGTTATGGAAGAAAGCAAAGAAAAACTAAAGAGCCTCTTGATGAAAGTGAAAGAGGAGAGTGAAAACGTTGGCTTAAAACTCAACATTGAGAAAACTAAGATCATGGCATCTTGTCTCATCACTTCATGGCAAATATATGGGGAAACAGTGGAAATAGTGACAGATTTTATTTTGGGGGGGCTCCAAAATCACTGCAGAAGTGACTGTGGCCATGAAATTAAAATGCTTGCTCCTTGGAAGAAAAGCTATGTCCAACCTAGACAGCATAGTAAAAAGCAGAGACATTACTTTGCCAACAAATGTCTGTCTAGTCAAGGCTATGGTTTTTCTAGTAGTCATGTATGGATGTGAGAGTTGGACTATAAAGAAAGCTGAGCACTGAAGAATTCATGCTTTTGAACTGCGGTGTTGGAGAAGACTCTTGAGAGTCCCTTGGACTGCAAGGAGATCCAACCAGCCCATCTGAGACTCCCTTGGAGTGCAAGGAGATCCAACCAGTCCATCCTAAAGGAAATCAATTCTGAATATTCATTCGAAGGACTGATGCTGAAGCTGAAGCTCCAATGCTTATTGATAATCAATCTCTTTACTAACTTAAAGAAGAGTCACTTCATTTTCTATAGCCTTTTAGGAGCCCTTCCATGTACTAAACTTTGTTTTTGGTATACCAGATATATTTTGGCCACCTGATGTGAAGAATTGACTCATTGGAAAAGACCCTGATGCTGGGAATGATTGAAGGTTGGAGGAGAAGGGGTGATAGAGGATGAGATGGCTGGATGGCATCACCGAGTCAATGGTCATGAGTTTGAGTGAACTCCGGGAGTTGGTGATGGACAGGGAGGCCTGAAGTGCTGCAGTCATTGGGGTCCCAAAGAGTCGAAAACAACAGAGCAACTGCACTGAACTGAACTGAAAGCCTGAGTATGGCTTCAACTTTATGTTTTGCAGGCTTGAAACTGGCTGTACTAACTTTACACATAAAGGTAACTGAAAATCATGTCTGCCGTGAAACCCAAACAAAATGCATCCTCAATCAGATTCCTAGAACCAACCCCCCAAATGCTGGTGACCATTCTATACCACCCAAAATGAGCAGAAATTGCAGTAGAAACACGCAGCAGTCAAAGCCGATTGGAGTTAAAATATTTCACATTGGTAAATTTCACAACTCTGTGAACACATTTTTTCCGATAGCCTTCCTTTGGGCTGAGAGGCTTCCAAGGTGGCACTAGTGTTAAAAAATCCACCTTCAATGCAGTAGACTCAGATTCGATCTGGGTCAGGATGATTCCCTGGAGGAGGAAATGACGACCCACTCCAGTATTCTTGCCTGGAAATTCCCATGGGCAGAGGAGCCTGGCAGACTGCGGTTCATGGGATCGCAAAGAGTTGGACATGACTGAGCATGCACACACAGCACGCATGGCCTGAATGGGTCTCTTGCACATGAGATAAATTCATTTTTTTAAAGGAGATATGCATTTTTAAAATTTTATTTATTTTTTTGGCCATGCTACATGGCATGTAAGATCTTAGTTCCCTGACAAGGGGTCCAACTCATGCCCCTTGCATTGAAAGCACAGAGTCTTCACCACTGGACCTCCATGGAAGTCCTGAGATAAATTCTTAACTTGTAGATGGTGGTGTCCTCAAACCCCACCTCCCATTGAGATGCTCCAAGCACATTCTTTCTCCACCAGCTGAGTTTTCTGTCAGGGTGTCTGTTTCCAAATCTGTTTTGGCCAGCTTATCCTTGAAGGGCTGGGGACTTTCTCAGCACTCTTAGAGCAGGGATTTGGTGCTCCAGACACTTTTGCTTAATTCTTTTTTAAAATGTAAAATGACTATTCAATAATATGTACACAGCTAAACTCACACATTTGCTGAGTTTTGACAAGCGCAGACATCTATATGACTCTGATCCCTATCAAGTGAGAAATGTGATTTTTCCTGCCATATCAGTAAACAAGGCTGTCACAGTCATCGGTGATTGCAGCCATCATGGATGGTGTGCCTGCGAGCCTGAGGAAACTCAGGAAGGAAAAGAAGACCTGTCATCTATCAGCCATCAGACTGCAGCCACTCCCTATGGTGAGCCTTGAGGAAACTCAGGATATGAAAACACAGGATGCTGGCCCCAGATAGTCGAGGTACATATCAAAGGAATGATTTCAGTGAGTCCAGCCTCCTGCATCTTCCCATACATAGAAAAGTACTAAATTTCCTAACTCAGGATATCTAGTTTTCTTCCCTTAATAAGCATCTGTTGATGTTCTAACTACCTGCTTCTTGTTGCAAAACTTCTGTATAATCTGGCTCCCTCCTCACCTGCTCTGACCAGTTCTTTCAGGATTACTTGAGATGCTACCTCATGGGCTTGAAGTCCTAAAATTCCCACCTAATAAAACATAACTCTCAACTTTTAGGTTGTGAATCATTTTTTGAGTCCATACAAGGTACGAAGCATTATCATAAGTCCATAAATTTCCCTCCTGCCCTTCCCCAGTCAAACCATGGTGTGCTATGATGTTCAAAAATTTTTCATTAAACTTTTGATTTTGAGATCATTGTAGATCCACATGCAGTTGTAAGAAATAACATAGAAAGACCCTGTGTGCCTTTTCCACAGTTTTCTCCAAGGGAAGCATCTTTTAAAGCTGAAGCACCATTTCACAACCAGATACTGACACTGATACAGTCAAGACACAGAGCATCTCCATCTCACAGGGATCCTTCAAGTTGCCCCTTGATAGCCACACTTCTCCCCTCCCCACATCCTCTTAACCTCCAGCAACCATTTATCTGTTCTCCATTTTTATCATTTTCTCTGCTCAAGAAAAGTCTGTAAATATTATCATGCAGTATGTTGGGTTTTCAGATTGGCTTTCCTCACCAGCCCCTGCCAGCCCCACCCTTTGCCATTCTCTGGAGGTTAATCCAGGTTGCTGCATAAGCCAGTCGTTCCCTTTTTACTGCTGAGGAGTCTTTCGTGGTGTGGATGCACCCGGCTGTTTAATCACTTGGTTGTTGGAGGACACCTGGGTGGCTCCCTGTTTTTGGTTACTGTAAGGGGAGCTGCTATCCACGTTTGTGCACAGATCTTTGTGTGAATAGTAGGCTTCATTTCTCTGTGCGTTGCTGAGTCAAGTGGTATTTGCAGGTCTATTTTTTTAAGAAACTGCCAGGCTGTCTTCCATGCTGACTGGACCATTTTGTATCCTTACCAGTGATGAATGTGTGATCCAGCTTGTGGCTTCTTTTGCTTCAGGATTGGGATGTATGAGGGAAAAAGAAATCCCAAAGAACCTTCACTCTGTGGTTCCTTGGGTCCTGAGATCCTTAACTAGCTTGCCTTCCTCTTCCCATATTTTAGAGTTCTCTCAGATTTATTTTGCATGTGTAATGTCAGGGGTATTTAGTTGTACTTAATTGGAAAAAGAGGGGAAAGTATGTCTACTTCATCTTTCCAGAAGCAAAAGGAAGTCTACACTTGATTCCTTTTAAATACAACTTACTGATATACAGTTTACATGCAGAAAAATCCCCACATTTCCAATGAGCAGCTAATGTTTTATACCTGTAGGCACCCACGGCGACCACCACCCCACTCAAGGTACCGAACGTTTCCAATTCATCATCTTTCAGATAACCACTAGTCTGACTTTTACTACCACAGATTAGTTTTGCCAATTTTTGAAATTCCTATTAAAAAAATCATATGGTTCATTTTGTTCTTTGCGTCTTTTATTTTGCAGCATCATATTTTTGAGATTCACCCATATTATTTGGAAAACTCTTGCTTTTTACTGAATAGCAGTTAATACATCACAGTTAATTTATCCTTTTTAAAAGTGGGTCTTAAAGGGCAATTTGATGCCAACAAGCTGAGGGACTGGAGATAATATTTGGGCTGGTATGACCACGGATGCATAGGTTATAAAGATAAAGATTGAAAAGAACAATCAGAGCAGTTTCATATATTTTGTTAACAGGTTAATATGCAATGTATCATTCACCTTCCTCAAACACAGTAATTTTAGGAAAAGCCTTTTAGGTGCCCATGGATATCCATACCTTTCGAAATTCTGATTAACTGAGAGCTAGAAGTCTGTGTGAAATCTGCCTTATTCATGCTCTCAGAAGCGACCACAGGGTCACTACCATTTTACCAGAAATATGCCTGCTATAAAGTGATAAATAAGGAAAATGCGATACAACAACTGGCCCGAAAAGACTCTTCATTTGCTTTAAAAAATTGGAGAAGCCACTTCATGTTGCTTTGCTTGTAAAACAAAGCACCATCGAAAGCAATAATGAAATGTTAACTCAATTACAGAGGCGAATTTTGTTTGCAGAGATTTCCCTCTATAACAGGCAATGACAAATATTGCTGCTAAAGACAGGGAAGGGATAACATGCCAGTGGTCTCGGGCCGCAGAAAGATCACCTCTGAGCCACCAAGTTGTGACTGGTTCAGAAAAGCATTCACTGGGGGCTTGCTACATGCACAAAGCACTCAGTGCATACCAAGGAGGATGCAAAGATCCTGCCCAGAAAGAGCCTGCAAATTCATAGGGAGAAAAGACCGATGCATGGAAAATAAAATAATTGTGCACGATTTCTTACTAACCCCACTGTATTGGTTCATAAGGGCTTCCCTGGTGGCTCAGCTGGAAAGAATCTGCCTGCCAATGCAGGAGACGCAGAATCAATCCTTGAGTCGGGAAGATCCCCTGGAGAAGGGAATGGCAACCCACTCCAGTATTCTCGCCTGGGAAATCCCATGGACAGAGGAGCCTGGCCAGCTAGAGTTCATGGTTTTGTAAAGGAGTTGGACATGACTTGGTGACTAAAACAACAAATTATTTCATAAATCCTTCACAGAAGAGCTCACCCAGCAATCCTGGAGGTAATGATACAGGTGAGATAGTCCTTTTGTTCTGAAGTGAGTGGGACTCAGACACTGGTAGCTTTTGCCCAGGGTTTTATCCCAGACAGGAGCTGGGATGCCCTCCCTCAGGGTGCCTTGTGCTGAACTGCACTTGTGTGGAGTGGGAAAGTGCCCAAAATGACCTCCCCCAGAATGGCTAGGAATTGGGGGGAGGGACAGAAAAGGATGTACACGTCGGAGAGGAAGCTGAATCTTCAACAGTGGATGCAGTAGGTCCGCCTCCTCACAAAGAGGAAGTTGTATGAGCCAAGCCTTTGTTGCTCACCAGAAAAGTCAGGTTTAGGGATAAGTGTTCTGGAGATAAAGTTGCGTTTGGATGTCCTGACTTCCAGGACCAGGGGATGAAAGAGGAAACACTAAATTGTAAAGGAGAGCTGGGACCAGAATTGAAGAGGACTAAAAATCAGAATTGATGGTGGCTGGGACCGGAGACCAGGGACCAGGGTAGTGAGTGAAGGCGCTCAAGTCGTGTCCCACTCTTTGAGACTCCATGGACCTACCAGGAGCCTACCAGGCTCCTTCATCCATGGCTTTTTCCAGGCAAGAGTACTGGAGTGGGTTACTATTTCCTTCTCCAAGGGACCAGGATAAGAGCCTTGGAAACGGTAAGATGTGCTGTTCTGACAATGTGTGCATCTGTTTTTTCCCCATGTACTTCTTCTTGTCTTTGTTTGTTGTTTAGTTAGTGTTCAATCTTTTTATTGAAAGGCAGGCATGAGGTCCTGGGTGAAAGGAGGTGAGGGAAAGGTCTTCAGTGAGGGATTTGTAAAATTAGTATTATCTCTTCCTGAAATCATCAATGATGTTATTTGGAGTTTTCTCCCTGGAAGATGTTTTAATCTACAAATTTAATCTCTTTTTTAAGTGAACTCTGGTAGTTTTATGTCTTTCTATGTGTTTGTCCATTGTATCCAAGTTATTGAATGCGAAGAGTTGACATTGGAAAAGACTCTGATGCTGGGAGGGATTAGGGGCAGAAGGAGAAGGGGACGACAGAGAATGAGATGGCTGGATGGCATCACTGACTCAATGGACGTGAGTCTGAGTGAACTCCGGGAGTTGGTGATGGACAGGGAGGCCTGGCGTGCCGTGATTCATGGGGTCGCAAAGAGTCAGACACGACTGAGCAACTGAACTGATCTGATCTGATCTGATTGAATGTATTGGCATAAAGTTGTTCATAATATTCCTTTATTTTTAATACCTATAAAATCTGTTTTTGTTGTCCAGTATTTCAGTCCTGATATAAATCATTATTGCCTGCTCTCTTTTTTTCTTTCAGCCTGGCTAGAAGCTTTTTGACCTTTTTTATTTTCTTGAATAAACAGCTTTAGGTTTCATTGATTTTTCTCCTCTGACTTCCTATTTTGCATTTCACTGTTTTCCACTCTGATCTTTATTATCTATTTTCTTCTGCTTACTTTGGGTTTGAGTGGCTCTCTACTTTTTAAATTTTCTTCAGGAGGAACCGAGCTCATAAATTGTGATTTTTAGTGCTATAAATTTCCTTCAAGTATTACATTAATTGCATCATGCAAATTCTGGCATATTGTTCTTCAGATACATTAACATATTTTTAAAATGCTGTGTTTTTGCTTGAAACTACTGTTTTAAAATACTTTCTGTTTCCCTTTCGATTTCTTCTTTAACCCAGTGATTATTTTAAAATATATTATTTAGCTTCCAAATAATTGGGAATTACCTGTTATCTCTCTATTATAGATTTCTAATTTAATACTGCTGCTGCTGCTAAGTCGCTTCAGTCGTGTCTGACTCTGTGTGACCCCATAGACGGCAGCCCACCAGGCTCCCCCGTCCCTGGGATTCTCCAGGCAACAACCCTGGAGTGGGCTGCCCTTTCCTTCTCCAACGCATGAAAGTGAAAAGTCAAAGTGAAGTCACTCAGTTGTGTCCGACTCTTAGCGACCCCATGGACTGCAGCCCACCAGGCTCCTCCGTCCATGGGATTTTCCAGGCAAGATACTACTGTGACTAAATAATATACTTTGTATAAATCAAATCCTTTTAAATGTGTTAAGATATATTTTAAAGCTCAGAATTTGGTTAATTTGAGTAAACAATCTGTGTGCACTTGAAAAAAATGTGTATTCTGCTATGTTTGATGGAGTGCCCTAAAATTGTTGATTATGGCAATGTGATTGATCAGACTATGATGAGGTTCTATTCAACTCTATGCTGCATATGAGATGTGCACTTGAAACAAAAAGAAATAGGTTAAAAGTAACAAGACAGTAAAAGACATGATTACACTGATCAAAAGAAAGCTGAATTGGCTATATTAATATCAAAGTGAATTTCAGATTTCCTTACTCCATTTTTTGTCTACTTGTTCTGGCAGTTATTGGAACAGAGGAGTGCAATCTCTGACAGCTTTGAACTTGTCTATTTCTCTTTTCAATTACATTAGGCTTTTGCTTCACATATTTGGAAACTTTCTTAATAAGTACATAACTGTTTAGGATTGTTGTGTGTTCTAGATGAATTGACCCATATATCATGATGAAATGACTTCATCTCTGGTAATATCCTTTGCCCTAGAATCTACTTTGTTTGAAGGCTTGGAAAATTTAGGATTTTTTTTTTTTTTTCCTGTCTTTCCCCCTTCTGTTCATCTTTGCAGACTTCAGTTACACATACAGTAGGCCACTGGATTTTTCCTTACAGCTCATGAATTCTCTACTAATTGTTTTCAGTCTTTCTCTCTCTGTATTTTATTACGGGCAGTTGTGGTTCCTCTGTCTTCAACCACTCTTCTCTTCTGCAATGTCTAATCTGCCATGAATACTATACAGGGTCTCACAGGCCAGGCGCTTGGTGCAGAGCTCTCGGGTATCTTTTTAAATAAGTGGGAGAAGCAGGCCCAGGGACTGTCAAGGGCCTAACAGCTATGTTTAGAGCAAAAGACTCTTGACACAGGCTTTTCTGATTTAAGAGTTTATGACCTGGAAGCAAGGAGATAGAAGGATGGCAAGCCATTCATCAGCTCTTCCCTCTAACAATTTCCTCCAACTCTAGTTTTCTGGCAATTGTTACATTTTTACAGCATGAGGGGAGCGTGAGTACAGGATAGTTGTAATTACGCCCATAATGCATAACTGCTACCAGAATGATCTGATGTAAATAAAGTATGTTTATAATTATAGTGAACTGTAATTTTAAATAAAATGAAAATTGGGGGTCTACAACACATCTCAAAACATCTTATTACCAGAGAGCAGTTTTGACTGCAAATGCCCTAACCTATTATTAAACATGAGCACATTTTGGAAGTATAACTATGAGTCAGTCACGGTCGCTCTGACATGATGATAAGAGACTATAGAAAGCATGTGAGCAATGCTGAAGGTTTAGAAGGAAGGTTGAGAAGTGAGGCCAATGACAAGATGAGCAGGCCTCAGAACTGTCGAGGTCGCCAAAACAAGGGACATCTGAGAAACTGCCACAGCCAAGCGGAAACTAAGGGAACGTGATGACTAAATGAAACGCTGAATGGAATCCTGGAACAGAAAGAGACATTCGATTAAAAAAAAAACAAAAACAAAGGCTAGCTGAATAAAACATGGACTAGTTAAAAATACATCAATATTAGTTTGTGAGTGGTAACAAACAAATCATAATAATGTGAAATGCAATAAAAAGGGAAATTGGTATGATGTACCTGGTAACTATCAGTCCCATCTCCCCAATTTTTCTATAAACTGAAAATTGTTCTGAAAAATAAACCTGCTTAAAAGTAGAGAGATAATGGGAAAGGAGTTGTGGAGAAGGCAATGGCACCCCATTCCAGTACTCCTGCCTGGAAAATCCCATGGACAGAGGAGTCTGGTGGGCTTCAGTCCATGGGGTCGCTAAGAGTCAGACATGACAGAGCAACTTCACTTTCACTTTTCATTTTCATGCATTGGAGAAGGAAATGGCAACCCACTCCAGTGTTCTTGCCTGGAGAATCCCAGGGACGGCAGAGCCTGGTGGGCTGCCATTTCTGGGGTCGCACAGAGTCGGACACGACTGAAGCGACTTAGCAGCAGCAGCAGCAGCAAAATTCCTGTGGAGCTGCACTGAATTGGTTTTGCTTAGCTAGTTATAGTATTTAGTTACCTTCATAGCTGGAGTTCCATTTTCTTGGAGCACTGCAGTCATACGAGCATGCTAAGTCTCTTCAGTCATGTCCGACTCTTTGCAACCCTATGGACTGTAGCCCACCAGGCTCCTCTGTCCATGGGATTCTCCAGAAAAGAATACTGGAGTGGGTTGCCATGCCCTCCTCCAGGGGATCTTCCTGACCCAGGGATCAAACCCATGTCTCTTATGTCTCCTGCATTGGCAGGTGGGTTCTTTACCACCAGCACCACCTGGGAAATTGCAGCTATGCAGGTATCAATATCTGTGCTGAGTCAATCATTTTATCTTGCTTGGTACTCCAGGCACCTGTGCACGTGTATGTTTAGGCACACCTGCAAACATAAAACAAGAACACACGTGGCTTCAGTGCAGAATTTTTGAGCTTACTTTTGCTTTGTTGAGCCAATGCTCTTAAATCTTCCATGTTTTGTGCACAATACCTCCTGGTTCAAGGTAAAGCCATTCACAGGGACAAGTGGGATGAGGAAGAGGCCAGAATGCACCAGGGAAAAGATGAGCCTTGAGATTTTCCTGGCCGTCTTCAAATCCATCATGTCACGTTTGTGACAATTTATTGTCATGCTTCGGAGAAGGCAATGGCACCCCACTCTAGTACTCTTGCCTGGAAAATCCCATGGACGGAGGGGCCTGGTAGGCTGCAGTCCATGGGGTCGCTAAGAGTCGGGCACGACTGAGCGACTTCACTTTCACTTTTCACTTTCATGCACTGGAGAGGGAAATGGCAACCCACTCCAGTGTTCTTGCCTGGAGAATCCCAGGGACAGCGGAACCTGGTGGGCTGCCATCTAGGGGTTGCACAGAGTCGGACACGACTGAAGCGACTTAGCAGCAGCAGCATTGTCATGCTGAAATGTTTGATTTGTTTAGAAACAGTAAATTGTAAAAAGGACAGTGGGGCTGCTGATGAAGTTGAAAGAACAATGCCATTTTATTCTCACTTGATTTGAATATTATTTAAATGTAAACCAAATGACACTGACTTTTGATCTGAATATTCACAAGCTGCTCACCAGTGTCGTTTGGGAGGCCTGTTCCATGTATCAGGCTGGACAGACAGAGCATGTTTTGCACTGCAAGATGCTGTGAGTGTTATAACTCAGCACTTACCGGAGGATGTGGCATCAGCAGAGTCATCGGGATGCTGCTCTGAGCTATAACACTCATCATGGATGCTGAGCAGAAATAGGACTTAGGCAATTTCAGCGTAAAGCTTAGTAACAGTAGTCGTAATAATAACAATAGTCAGCTCCATTTCCTGAGCTGCTGGGGGGGACAGGCCCCACACTGCAAGCTCTCTGTCTTAATCTTCCCACAGCCCTGGAGGCCAGCAGATCTTGTCCCTGCACTCCTTGGACGGATGCCAAAGCTGATGTTCAAGAGGTTTTCGTGTCTTCACCACAGCCCCGTAGCTTGCGGACGGCAAACCTGGGACTGTTCATTAGTGTTGCTGGCAGCACTGGGTTCCAAGACCCAGGTATTACCAACTGGTCTACCCAGGGGCCTTTCTTTTCTATTCACAAGCTTTGTCATGAGAACTTACACATTTTCAGAAAAGTTAAAAGAGCAGTACAGTGAACATGCATGCATTCTTCCTCTAGGCTTGATACTTGTGAGTGTTTTGCTTCTTTCTCTCTCTGTGTGTAGGTGTGTGTGACCTTTTTGGCTGCACAATTTGAGAATAAACTGCAAACACCGTGAAAGTCACTCTCAGATTCCTCGACATGCACCTCCTGAGAATAAGGACATCAAGGGAAGGATATCCTGGACTATCTTCTTCCAAAAAGAAAACTGAAGTTCAGATGAGCCCTCTCTTTTGGAATCCCTCTCTTTTGGAAAGCTTTTCATCCTCCTGAGCTAGTGCATGATTCTCCCAAAGTCTGACCCCAGTAGTCACATCTCCTTACCACCACAGCTAGCTGCGTGATCCTGACCACTCAACACCAACAGCTCGATGCTGCTGAGCCTCGAACTGCCCATTCCATGCATTGACATCTATTCCACTCACTTTCTAAGGCCCAGTGAATGCTTCCCCCAGTGTCATGGTCTGTGAGGCAGTAGGCATCTCTCTACTCAACAACCCTCCAAGTATTCTGTGTTCCTTATTTATTTTTTATTCAAATATAGTTGATTGGGAGTTCCCTGGTGATCCAGTGGTTAAGACTTCCAATGCAAGGAATGCAAGTTTAATACCTGGTCGGGGAACAAAGGTCCCACATGCTGGGGAGCGACTAAGCTTGTCTGCTGCAGGGAAGACCCCGCATGCCACAGTGAAGGCCTGGTACAGCCAAAAATTAAATAAATCAACAAATATTCAAGCATGTTTGATTCATAATACTCTATTTGTCTCAGGTGTACAACACCACAGTGATACAATATTTTTATAAAATATACTCTACTTAAACTTACCATAAGCAATGGCTATACTCTCTGTATTGTATAATATATCCAGGTTCTGCTTTGCTCTCTAAGGGCTGTTGCTCTGTCTGACCCTCTCATTGGGACGCAAGCTCCCCCAGGGCAGAGGGTGAACAATTCATCACTAAATCCCCTCCCTCCTTGCATGAGACACAAAGGCTTAAGCCATAGCAGGTGCTTAATAAACACATTGCATTGTATGGATCAACTTGCTGCAGGTAAATGGGACATCATGATCACTCCAGAGTTCAGAGACTGGAAATCTTCTCCTTTCTTAATACAAGAAAAAAAATTTTTTAATAATTCATAGTTGCAAACACATACATAAAAACCCCACAGCACTAGAGTGGACTCAGTATCTCAGACGGTAGCACTTCAGGACAGAAGTACCTTTGTTTCCTTCAAATGCCATCATAGCAAAACGAGCTGGCCATGTTATAAAGTCAACTAGGGCTTTTTGTATCAGCAGATAGTTTGACTCTGCTTATACCAGGGATTTTAAACCATGCAGGGAAGAATGAAATACTACTAAAAAGAAAATCAAGATTGACGAAACTATAGAAAGGGAAACATTTCTCTCTACAAAAGTGCCTAAAACACTCAAAGAATGCCATGAAAAAATGTTGTTAACAGCAGATAGTTCAACAATTAACATTATTATACCCAACTGCCAAAGTGGTAGGAAAAGGCAGTAAATGAAGCAGTTGAAATGAACAGAGCCTGTTTAGAAGGAGAAAAAAAAAAAAATATATATATATATATATTGTATTTCTGAATGCAACAGCTGCATGTAAGTGTGACGAGATCCTGGCTCAAATTACAGCTTTGCATTCCGCCCCCCTTCACAGGGTCTAATCTGCTCTCCTAAGACCTGGCGAGGCTGGCAGCGAATGCATCAAGAGCGTCTTTCCCAGCGTGGTGATATGACAGCTGTTTGATGAACAGCTGCCTCGTGTGAATTTCGGGTCAGCCTGCACACAAACACAGGCTCTCGGCTAACTCGGAGAAATGAACGCCAGCCTGCTGGCGTTCCCTGGCAAAACCCTGTGAGATGACCCCATTCAGTACACGGGCAGCTGTGGGTTTTTTTTTTTAAAGATATAAACAATCTGTTCTTTTTGAACAGGGCTTAGTAAGGGAGTCCATAACATCTGCAACCTGAAAGGATTGTCTTTGAGTTGCAATGTGTCCTTAGCATTCATCCTCTGATTGGGTGAAACTGCCCTGGGGCAGAGACCCTGGAGCCCCCATCCTGCCTAGCAAGTGAACAGGACGTTTACAAGATCTAGCAATGAATGAATTCCAATCCTGTGATATCATTCTTCCCCCAGAGAAAAGATAAAAACTCATCTATCAAGCAAGCTGTGGCCAGGCTATCTGTCCCCTCTCCTCTTTTGACAGTTTTCCTCTTTTGGGGGCTTTGAGGGGACATGTGGTAGTAGATTATCATTGCTAAGATGCAGAGTGTTGCGAAAGAAAGAACCATGGGGTGAGCCATGGGGTGTCTGCCAGCACACCTCCCTGGGAAGCCAAGTTCCCTACCTCATTATAATCCCATTTAATCCCTTTGATTTGAGAGAGCCTGGACTCACCTTCTTGGTCCCAAGAGTGAGCACATGAACCCAGCTGGCAAACCAAAACCCTTTGAGCCACAGTGATTGGTTGGGAGGTGGGCACGAGACTCAACCAGGCCAGTCAGAGTCCTCCTGGAGGAAAAGGCTGAAGTGGGTGGTAGGCCTGGCCAGAAGCCATCTGCCCTGTGAGCAGAGAGACCACTGGGAATGAGCCCAGCAGGACAGGACACAGCAAATAGAAAAAGGCAAAACCTCCAGGACATTGTTGACCTAACACCTAAAGCTGGTTTAGCTCTTGGATTTTCCAATCACGTGACCCAAACAATTCTCTTTTAGCTTTAGTCTGATCGAATTGGACCTCCATCCCTTGCCTCTGAAATCACTTTGTTTATTATTTGCTTCCTGTTTTGTTTTCTTTGTTTTGTCTTTGCCCCCTCCTAGAGCAGGAGCTCCATGAAATCAGGAGCTTTGCATGCTGTCCTCTGTCTCTCTGAGGTCCCAGAATACCTCTTACAGCCAAAGCAGGTGCTTACCACACTTGGTGGGAAAAACTAACCCTAAAGGATGGCTGGGAGGAGCTGGATATGTCAGGTTTACATGAGGACTTTGGACCTAAGGTGTGAGTTGAGGTTGCTGCAAAGGCAAACCAGCCTCACCACTACTGCCCAGGTCGATTAAAAAAAAAAAAAAAGCCACTTGCTGCATCAGTAAACAGAGATGCTCCAGTCATCAAGCCATCACAGCCGCCCCAGCGGAGAGCCCTGAGGAGACTCAGGACAGAAACAAGATGCCCACTGTCTAGCCGTCAGCCCCCCACAGCCACCCCAGATGGTGCACCTGGGGAGACTCAGGATGAGAAAGCCCAGGATGTCGGCCCCAGAGAGCTGAGGTGCAGATCAAAGGAAGGGGATGGTTTCAGTAAGTCTGGACCCTCGCATCTTCCCATACACCCCAAAGTGCTAAATTCCTCAACTTGAGACACCTGGTTTTCTTTAACCCTGATCTTTTGATGCTCCAACTACCTGGTCTTGTTGCAAAAATTCTATATATCCTGGCCTCTCATCTTGCCTCTTTGGAACAGTCTCTCAGAGCTAGGAGGCTTCCTCCTGGGCTTAAGTCCTCAGCAAGTCCACCAAATTAAACAAAACTCCCAACTTTTAGGTCATGCATTTCTTTTCAGTCCATAGCTTCTATTAAGCCAAGACTCTGCTCTCAAGGAGCCCCTGATGAGTGAGCACATTAAAAAGCATTGCAGACAGAATTAGCATCAGGGGAATGGAATCTCTTGGCAGTGGAGGAGAGGGGATTGTAGAAGACCCTGAAGGAAGGCAGGCATGGCGGTCCACACTTAAGACCCAGGGCAGGGATGCGGAGGGGAAGTGAATGGAAGTGCTTTAAACCAATGAGACAACCCTACCCCCTACCATGCCAAGGGGTGCAGATGACTTGGAGATGTTGGAAAGGAATCCAGGATTATAAACCAAATGGATACTTTTGAAGAGAAGTCAACATTCTGATGAAAGTAATAAAGATTTAAACACAATTTAATCTTCAAGCTCTTGATTTGCATAAAATAATCATGATAAGCTCTCCAAAATATTGCTTTCTGCTTTTCTTTACTCTTCATAATGTACAATTTCATCTGTAAGGGAAAAACAGTCAGATCGATGTTTCTGCAGGTGAAGCCATTGACATGTATCTAGCAAAGACATCGGCACTCTGGAAGAGCTGGAAGGAAGTCCAATGAGGTCTGCCAGGCTCCAAGGGGACACTGGAATTGGAACCAAATTCTTGTCTTTTAAGAAACTGGGAAGAACACAGTCTAAAAGTGAGTTATGAGAAAACCTCATTAATTCAGATATTTCTAGTCTCCATTTGTGACCACTTGAATTTTACCTTTGTAATGAAGAATTTGCAAAGCAAATTAAGAATGTAAATAAGATTAGAGAGGGAATGCTTAAACTACTCAAGAGAACAAAGTGTTTTCATGAATCATTTGCATAAAAAATTGATAGACTAATTAAAATAGCTTCTAATTAACAAATTCACCTATTGCACACTAGCTTGATAAAATAAATTTACTTGAAAAAAAATAAAATTTACTTTTTTCAAAGATTTACTTACTATTTATTGGCTGTGATGGGTCTTTGACGCTGCAGGTGAGCTCCTCTCGAGCTGTGGCAAGCGGGGCCACGCCCAGCTGCAGTGCATGGCAACCTCTCTCATTGTGGAACTGCAGCTCTAAGCGCGTGGGCTTCTGTAATTGTAGCTCTCAGGCTCCAGAGCTCAGCCTCAGTGGTCGTGGTGCACAAGCGTAGTTGCTCCGAGACATGGGATCTCCCTGAACTAGGGATCTAACCAGTGTTCCCTGGACCATATCAAGGCCATGGACCTTAACCACTGGACCACCAGGGAGCCCTAAATTTTATTTATTTAAAATAGTGATTCTGCCTTTTCCTGAATGTCACACAGTTGACATCATAGACTATGTAGCCTTTTCGGACTGACTTCTTTCACTAAACAAGATACACTTAGGATTCATCCTTGCCTATTTATGGTATATCAACTCATTTCTTTTTATTGCTCTGTGCTATTTTTAAAGCTCAAGTATTTATTAGTTTCTCTGGACAGATACACGTGCATGTTCTGGAAAATGATAAATAATATCTTCTTATCTTAAAATATGGTACTGCCATCCATCTAATTGTTCAGACCAGAAAACTGAGAGCCATTCTAGCATCTTCCTCATCCTTCCTCACATTCAATTCATCACCTGTTCCTGTGGATTCCATCCCTAACACATATCTCGAATGCATTGATTTTTTCTTTCTCCATTTCTACTCCTATAACCCCATCTAATTAATCATTACACTTCAGTGAGACTACTTTAGTAGATTTCTAATCATTCTGCCCGCTTCCTTTGCAATCAATTTTCCAGGGAGTAGCAAGACACAGAACTGGATGGTTTTCAACCCTCCTGAAGATCCTCCCACCTTGCTAATTGCTTGAAATCCTAACAACTTAGTCCTTTCAAGATGAAGAGCCTGTCCACTCTCAAAGCTCGGTTGTCGCTGCCCTTCCTCTCAGTCACTGGGATCTTCTAGTGAACCGCGAGCTCCTTTCACCCTGGAGCCCTTTCACATACCGTTCCCCTGGGAGGCATGCTGTCTCCCCAGCTGTCTACAGGGCTGACTTCTGCTCATCCTTCAAGTTTCCTTTTTGAAGTCACCTCCACAGAGAGGTCTCCTTGTTCTCCAGGTCTAAAAATGCCTCTCTCTAGTTGGTTGTACCCTTAGCCTGTGCCACAAGTGTTAATTATGCACATCAGTCTTTATATCTGTTTTACATCCTATAAGAGCATTAGGTAAGGTCATGTGAGTTTTGTTTATCCCTGGACTCCAGCGTCTAGAACTGTGCCTGGCACCTTACAGGTGCTCAGAAAAAAAATATGTTGAATTCTTGGATGAATGAGCTGTGATGATAAGACAAAAAGTTCAGGCCAACACAGCTTTAAGTTCTCACTCTTAGTGACCTTGGGAAAACTTTGTAACATTTCTGATTCACAGTTTCTTAATCCATTGAGTAAATATAATACTCTTTCCTGAAAGGTGTAAGGTACGGATGGAAATAATAAATATAATACAGATAGCCCAACATATGGCTACATCATAGAAATTCCAGAGATGCTAGCCAAAAACTTATTTTTAAAAGCATAGTCTGATGATCTGGACCATAAGTTTTGCTTTTCAGAATGTACTGAATTGTTCATTTGGTAATTTTTATTATGTATTATAGGGCTTCCCTGGTAGCTCTGCTGGTAAAGAATCTGCCTGCATTGCAGGAGACCTGGGTTTGATCCCTGGGTTGGGAAGATCCCCTGGAGTGGGCATGGCAATCCAGTGCAGTATTCTTGCCTGGAGAATCCCATGGACAGAGGAGGGGCTGCAGTCCATGGGGTCGCAAGAGTCAGACACGACTAAGTGACTAAGCACAGCACAGCACATTATGTAGTAAGTATATGCTCCTAATTTTTGTGAATGTTTCTTGTTTTAGGATACAAAGAGAGGGGAGGGAAAGAGAGAGAGAAAAGTTAAGTGCTCTTGTAACTTATTTATATTTTGTTTTTTGTTTTTGTTTATTTCAACATTGTCTACTATTTAATATATTCCTTGTGAATGACATCTTTCAATATCAAATTACTCATTTCTTACTTAATGATTTTGACATTAAATTTTGCTGTGTTTGAAATCAATTTGGCATTCCTTTTTATGATTATATTTGCCTTGTTGTCATTCAGTTGCTCAGTCATGTCCAACTCTTTGTGACCCCGTGAACTGCAGCACACCAGACTTCCCTGTCCTTCACCATCTTCCAGAGCTTGCACAAACGCATGTCCATCAAGTTGGTGACGCCATCCAACTGTCTCATCCTGTCGTCCACTTCTTCTCCCGCCTTCAATCTTTCCCAGCATCAGGGTCTTTTCTAATGAGTCGGCCCTTTGCATCAGGTGGCCAAAGTATTGGAGCTTCAGCTTCAGCATTAGTCCTTCTAATGAATATTCAGGACTGATTTCCTTTAGGATTAACTGGTTGGATGTCCTTGCAGTCCAAAGGACCCTCAAGAGTCTTTTCCAACACCACAGCTCAAAAGCATCAATTCCTCAGCCCTCAGCCTTCTTTATGGTCCAATTTTCACATTCATACATGACTACTGGAAGAATCATAACTTTGATTAGATGGACCTTTGTTGGCAAAGTAATGTCTCTGCTTTTTAATATGCTCTCTAGGTTTGTCATAACTTTTCTTCCAAGGAGAAAGTGTTTTTTTAATTTCATGGCTGCAGTCACCATCTGCAATGATTTTGGAGCCCAAGAAAATAAAATCCATCACTATTTCCATTGTTTCCCCACCTGTTTGCCATGAAGTGATGGGACAGATGCCATGATCTTAGTTTTTTTAATGTTGAGTTTTATATTGCCTGCTGCTGCTAAGTCATTTCAGTCGTGTCCGACTCTGTGCAACCCCATAGACGGCAGCCCACCAGGCTCCCCCATCCCTGGGATTCTCCAGGCAAGAACACTGGAGTGGGTTGCCATTTCCTTCTCCAGTGCATGAAAGTGAAAAGTGAAAGTGAAGTCGCTCAGTCGTGTTCAACTCTTAGCGATTCCCTGGACTGCAGCCTGCCAGGCTCCTCCATCCATGGGATTTTCCAGGCAAGAGTACTGGAGTGGGGTGCCATTGCCTTCTCCGTTTATATTGCCTAGTCAATGTTTATTCATCCTTTGATTGAAACGTTCAATTGTAGTTGTATTTTTGGTTATACATCTTTAGGCCATGTACAGCTGGATATTCTTAAGTCTAATCCAAACTTTTACAAATATTTAAGTCAAGATTTTCAAGCAGAGCTTCCAGAGGAATTAATTCAACTACAAGTTCTCACTTCTGATAAACTTACTTCAGAAAACTGACTCCTGTAGAGTCCAGGAGTCTGCATTTTAATGGTGAAAACCAGTTTTCTGAAACATCCAAGCCATAGGACATGTTTAATAATTTTCGTTAAAGCATTTCATTTCTTGCCACAAAGGATAATTTTCACTTCATTTCTCTCATCCTATCTTACACATAGTTTCATTTTATGCTTGTATTCTTTGTTTAATTTTTCTCCTTGGGCTTAACTATATTTGGTTATTTTCTGTTTTTTTTTTTTTCTTTAAATACTAATGGAGTATAACTTTAAGCATTCTTAGAAACAGGTAAACCTGCATTTCTTGAATTACAAAGTCAAGAATTAATTTATTTCTTCTTGTTTCATCTTGCCCCAAGTAAAAGGAAGAATTCCACATATTCTTGGTTTGAAGCTCTAATTATTATTATCATCATTTATTCTCATTTCAGCCATGTAGCATGCATTCCTCATGGTATGCATTTCTTATGGTGTGTGGTCCTCTGGTTTCAAAAAGGTTTACTTATATTTACAGTCTTTCTAGAACTCTAGTGGTGAGTATTCACATTTAGCTGTCTATTTAATTGGCTTACCTCTCACAAGCTGTGCTTTAATAAGTACCCCAACCTGGAGCATTTAATGAGAACATGTTTCTCTGTTAGCTGGGGTGTATATGTCAACATGAGCTTTAAAAGACTGTATCTCAGTCCTTGCACGGTTGGAGATATCATTGCATTACTTTTGCACATGATCAAAATTTGGCTGGGTATAAAATCGGACCTCGAAAAACTTCTCCCCCAGGAGCATGTAAGCCTCGATTCTGTTTTCTGGACTCTGGTTTTTCAAAGATGTCTGAGATCCACTGAGTTTTCTGTCCTTATGAGCACTGTACCTCATCTATCTCAGGTGTTTCTAGGATCTGCCTTTTAATTATCTTGTTCAGAAATGTAATTATTTTCTAATTAATTCTGTCTGGAACATGGTGGCCATTTTCAATCTGCATATAATCAGGCTTTTTTTTTTTTTATCTGAGGAAATGTTTCTCTAATTATGCTTATATCTAATCATAGTTGTCTTCTAAGAATTTTGATTTCTTCATTAGATACATCACTAAGTCTTAGGGTTGCTCTACTCCTGCTCATGTAATGCAAAGTTTTTTAGTAGAAACAACGAATTTACAGAACTGCTCATTAGGCTTGCAAGCTCCCCAGCCCCAGCTCCTGGCTAACACTGCAGAAGAAGCCTGCACTTCCCACATCATCTCCTGGCCTGTCATTCTCAATATCAGTGCACAATTTCCTTCTTTCCCCACAGTAAGAAGGAAAGTCAGCATCATGAACAATGAATCTGGAAAACAACCAACAGAACAAAAAGGCAACCTGTGAATAGGAGAAAATATTTGCAAACCATATATTCAGTTAGGGGTTAATATCCAAAACATATAAGGAACTCACACAGTTCAATAGCAAAACACAAATAACTTGATTTAAAAAATGGGCAAAGGAACTGTATTAATTTTGAAGATGAGACAAATCAACAAGTTATGTCTCATCACTTAATTAATATTCATACACTAATGTGGAGCTAAGATTATGTGTGATTAGATATAATAGTTAACTAATGTGTAACTAAAATTAAAGTGAAGAATGTTATGTGACAATCTTCAGTAAATGTGATTGTATGTTCATGTATCAAACGCTGCTGCTGCTAGGTCGCTTCAGTCGTGTCTGACTCTGTGCGACCCCATAGACGGCAGCCCACCAGGCTCCCCTGTCCCTGGGATTCTCCAGGCAAGAACACTGGAGTGGGTTGCCATTTCCTTCTCCAATGCATGAAAGTGAAAAGTGAAAGTGAAGTCGCTCAGTCGTGTCCGACTCCTAGCGACCCCATGGACTGCAGCCTACCAGGCCCCTCCGTCCATGGGATTTTCCAGGCAAGAGTACTGGAGTGGGGTGCCATTGCCTTCTTTGAGCTTATTATTGGGTTGGCCAAAAAGTTCATTTGGATTTTCCATGCCATCTTTCAGAAAACCCAAACAAACTTTTTGGCCAATCTAGTATATTTTTGACTGCCAAGAAATATGAGACATATTTTGGATTGCAGTGAGAAGTTATGTAAAAATAACAAACACTGATTGTATGATTTGAATAGAACTTAACTACCTTAGGGGCTTCCCTGGTGGCTCAGACGGTAAGGAGTCTGCCTGCAATGCAGAAGACCTGGTTTGATCCCTGGGGTCTCAAATAATCAGACCTGACTGAATGACTAACACACACACACTCACTACCTTATTGGGTGACACACTCAAATTCTTACCATCACAAGCTTTATTTGTGAGTTTTATCCCACAATCTTTGAAAACTGTGGTAGTTTCAGAATATAGTCTAGTCATAACTAAGAGAATCAACATTTTTGGGAGGGAGGCTATTCTTAACTATTGTTAACAGGGTACAAAATAGTAGAAACTCTAACCTAGGCAATATCTAACAAAATTACATATGCATTTGCCTTTGACCCAGCAATCCTTTTGGAAACCTGCCTGGAAAATACACCTCCACAAATATGAACAGCACATACCTAGGTTAATAACAATGGCATTATTTACAATAGCGCCAGATGCGGAACAACCCAGATTCCCCTCAGCAGGAGGCTGGTTGACAACACCATGGTACGTCTACCCAAAGGAATATGATAGAGCAATACGAATGAATGAAAAGGTCACCCTCTTCTATATGAAGTAATCTCCAGGATATGCAAAGTGGTCAAAACAAGATGCAGAGCAGTATATGTGTCATGGTAAGCAGAGACAGACTCGCGAACATAGAGAATGGTTGCCAAGATGGAGGGGGTTGGGGGAGGGATGGATATAAAGCAGATAAACAGCAAGGTCCTACTATACAGCACAAGGAACTATATTCAATATTCTTCAGTTCAGTTCAGTTCAGTTGCTCAGTCGTGTCCGACTCTTTGCGACCCCATGAATCGCAGCACGCCAGGCCTCCCTGTCCATCACCAACTCCCTGAGTTCACTCAAACTCATGTCCATCGAGTCGGTGATGCCATCCAGCCATCTCATTTTCTGTCATCCCCTTCTCCTATTCTTTAATAAACCATAATGGAGAGGGAAAAAATTAAGTTTATGTATCATGGCAAATTTGTTAAAGATAGGGGGAAATAAAAACCCATAGTAGCAAAAAACAAAGCCTTCAGAAGGATAATGCACAGGATAATAATTATTGTATGGTAAATAATGGAGGAGATGAAGATATAATACTTCTTTGATATCATACAGGTTGGACTTTTGAACCAAGTTAGTATTATACATATTCAAAAACTGAAATTGAATCAATAGGAAAAAGCAAACCTAAAACTGAAATTAAATGGGATCAAATAAACCCAACAGTATATTAACTAAATAATAAAAGACAGTATTTCAAGTGTCTTTTGACTCAATACATTGATTGTACATCTCATTCTCCACTAAAGGGGAAACTAGAATTATCTGAGAAACTTTTGCTTTCTAGGCCTGAGGCAAGAAAAGTACATCTCACTGTTTAGAAAGCAAGATTGGACTCACACTCTGGGGGAGAGAGCATGTCAAAAGGATGCAAAAGAGAAACAGAGACAGAAAACTAAGACATCATCCCAACTGTGATAGAATCAAAAACATAACATACTCAAGAATAAATTTAACACAAGACACACAGGACCTCTTCACTGAAAACCACAGAACACTGCCGAAATAAATTTAAAAAGAGCCAAATAAAAGGAGAGATATACCCAGTTAGGATTGGTAGATTTTATATTATTAAGATGTCACTTCTCTAGGACCTAGTATATAGATTCAATCTGATTTCAATCAAAATTCCAGTAGGTTTTTTTTTTGATAGAAATTGAAAAGCTATTTATAAAATTTATATAGAATTGCAAGTAAGCTAGAGTAATGAAAGTAATTCTTAAAATAATAAACTTATGTTACATGATGGAAGATGTACTATAAAGCTACAGTAATAAGAATAATATTGAACACTGAAAGAAACATAGACATAAACAAAATTAGATCTAGAAGCCCTCATATACAAAATCAGCAGATGTTTGTCAAAGGCGATTCTGGAGGGAAACATGCTTTTCAACAAGTGGTGTGGAAACATCTGGATCTTCAAATATGAAACAGCAAGCATTGACCCTTTACTTATATCATACAGAAAACTTGGCATAAATGATAGCCTTAAATGTAAAGTCTGAAACTATGAAACTTCTAGAAGAAAACATAGGGGAAATATCGTGGCCCTGGTTTAGGAAAGTATTTCTTATCTGAACCATAAAGAAAGATATTATAAAGTGGTCTTTCTCAAAACTCAAAATTTTTAATTTTGAAAAGCACTGCTGGACTCCCCTGGTGGTCCAGTGGCTAAGACTCCAGGCTTCCACTGTGGGGGAGCGCGTCTGATCCTTGGCTGGAGAACTAAGATCCCGCATGCTGCATGAATGTGGCCAAAACTAAATAAACATACAAAAAGGAAAAAGAAAAACCCCCAATTAAGAAAAGAAAGCACCGCTAAGAAGACAATGAGGCAAGTCACACAATGGAGGAATGTATTATATATTACATAATGCGCATCTATATTTACGTCAAAAGGCCTTATGTTCAAAATATATTTCTTTTTTTTTTTTTTGTATCTAGAAAATAACTTTTATTTACCACAAGAAAGCATACTACACAGTATTCCACACTTTGTAACAAATTCATTCATTACATCATGAATCGTGCTGGTGAGTATGTGGTTAGAAAGTAATTCACATGTCTACATTGTATTTAACCACTTCCCAGCTGATGCTCATTTGAGTTATTGTCACTTTTCTGGCAATAAACACCATTATACATTATATGCTGGAGAAGGCAATGGCAACCCACTCCAGTACTCTTGCCTGGAAAATCCCATGGACGGAGGAGCCTGGTGGGCTGCAGTCCATGGGAACGCCAAGAGTCGGACACGACTGAGCGACTTCACTTTCATGCATTGGAGAAGGAAATGGCAACCCACTGTAGTGTTCTCGCCTGGAGAATCCCAGGGATGGGGGAGCCTGGTGGGCTGCCGTCTATGGGGTCGCACAGAGTAGAACACGACTGAAGTGACGTAGCAGCAGCAGTATACATTATATGCATTGTGACAAACTCTAGTAAATATTTTTATGAGGTAAATTTCTGGAAGACACACTCCGGGTGAGTTCAATAAACACCACTATACATTGATTATATGCATCATGACAAACTCTAAATATTTTTATGAGGTACATTTCTAGAAGACAGACCCCTGAGTGAGTTCAATAAACACCATTATACATAGATCATACGAATAGTGACGAACTCTAGTAAATATTTTTATAAGGTAAATTTCTAGAAGGAAGACCCCTGGGTGAGTTCAAAATCTAGATAAATGTGGTGAGCTCAAATAAATAGCAATGAAGAGAGACAGAGACAGAATTTTGAAAGATTTAAGAGATAAATCAATTGCTGTGTATTGACTTATATATGAACCTTCAAACAAAAAAAAAACTTAAAACAAGGATGGGAAAATGCAGAATTCAAACTCTCGATATTTGATATGAAGGAATCATTGCTCATTTAAAAAGTCTGATGAAAAAAAAAAAAAAAGTCTGATGATGGTACTCAGTTCAGTTCAGTCACTCAGTTGTGACTGCACCACGCCAGGCATCCCTGTCCATCACCAACTCCTGGAGACTACTCAAAACTCATGTCCTTTGAGTCGGTGATGCCATCCAACATCTCATCCTCTGTTGTCCCCTTCTCCTCCTGCCTTCAATCTTTCCCAGCATCAGGGCCTGTTCCAGTGAGTCAGTTCTTCACATCAGGTGGCCAAAGTATTGGAGTTTCAGCTTCAACATCAGTCCTTCCAATGAATATTCAGGACTGATTTCCTTTAGGATGGTACTACAAAGATTTTTTTCACAAATATATTTCAGCTTTTAGTGATATATACTGATGCTTTTATAGATAAAATGATATGGTTAAGATTTGTTTCAAAATAACCTGTAGAGGAAGTGCTGAAAAGTATAGTTGAAACAATGCTGGGCTACAGATTATCCATATCTTACCTCATTTATTTCTTACACTACACTAGTCAGGTAGAATGATCCATGATCGCTATGCCCACCTTACAGATACAACACCCAAGGCACGGAGAAGCCCATGACCCACTCCTCACCTTTTTCAATCAGTAGAATCCAGGTTTTCCAGTAGTCCTGTGTGGATGTGAGTGTTGGACCATAAAGAAAACTGAGAACCAAAGAACTGATGTTTTTGTATTGTGCTGGAGAAGACTCTTGAGAGTCCCTTGGACTACAAGGAGATCCAACCAGTCCATCCTAAAGGAAATCAATGCTGAATATTCATTGGAAGGACCGATGCTGAAGCTGAAGCTCCAGTACTTTGGCCATCTGATGCAAAGAGCCAACTCACTGGAAAAGATCCTGATCCTGGGAAAGATTGAAGGCAGGAGGAGAAGGGGGCAACAGAGGATGAGATGGTTGGATGGCATCACCGACTCGATGGACATGAGTTTGAGCAGTCTCCAGGAGTTGGTGATGGGCAGGGAAGCCTGGGCGTGCTGCAGTCCATGGGTCACAAAGCGGACACAACTCAGTGACTAAACAACAGCAGCAACAACAGGATCCAGGAGAAGCAGGAAAGAAACAGACATCCCTCTGTAGAACAATGGGACCGTGGAAAAGAAACCAGCTCCTCTCAATTTGAATCCAAGCTGAGTTATTCTCAAAACTGAGTGACTGATTTGGACAGGGCTGCTCATGGCCACAGGTGGGTTCCAGGTAAGTCCTCAGTGTGCCTGGGCAGCTTATGGTGGTGAAAACTTTGCAAAGGAACCCAACCAGGAGAATCCATGTCCACCTTTGACTGCAGGGCTTGGTGACCCTTGCCCGTTCCTTCCCCAAAGATTTGGAAACAGTGTGAAAATCCCTCAAACTAGCCAAAATTTCAGCAATGGGCAATCTTGAGGGAGACAAAAAGCCGGAGCCTTCTGCCTGGTCCATGAGGCTCAGGTAGGTTGCCCTTGCAAGGATGAAGGGAACAAGCATTACCTGCAGCCTTCACACCAACAGACAGGGAGACTGTCAAGGACCAAGATGGTGGGTCTTTCATCATTATCCCCACCAGGTGATTAATTAGAGTGTGCTCAATGAATGGGCTTCATTTCACTCCACTAAAGTAAGGAGAACTCTTAATTTTAATCTGCTGGCAAGGGTGAGGTGAGGTGGACAGTGTAAACTGGTACAATTCCTTTGAGTGCAATTATGTAAGGGGCATTACATTTTTGAAAAGTTCATACTCTTTGATTCAATAATTCTACTTCCTGAAGGTAGCAATTCTAAATATGGCTGGAGGGATGTATTCATAAGGATGTATTATAATTTAGCATTATTTATAATTTAGAAAAACTAAAAATGATTGGAATGCTGAACAATGTAGGAAGGGTTAAATAAACTCTTATGTGATCTGGAGAATTTATAGTTAATTGTCTCTGTGTGTGTCTTAATCAAAGCAACAACAGAATCAAGTGAGACAAATATTCCAAGTGGGATTAAATTATTCTGTTAGCATCATGGGACTTTACATGGTTTTCTGTGTTTTCACTTTTTAATTCAGAGTGATCAGAATACGTTTTGGGGTTCCCAGGTGGCGGTAGTGGTAAAGAAACTACCTGCCAATGCATGAGACGTTAGAGACGCAGGTTCAATCCCTGGGTTAGGAAGATCCGTTGGAAAAGGGCATGGAAACCATCCCAGTACGCTTGCCTGGAGAATCCATGGACAGAGGAGCCTGGTCGGCTACAGTCCATAGGATCGCAAAGAGTCAGACACGACTGAGGCGACTTAGCACACCTGCATGCAGAATACGTTTATTACAAATATATATAAAATAGTGAGGAAAGAAAGGAAGAGAGGGAGAGAGGAGAGGAAGCTGACCTATAGCAAATCCAAATCCATCACTTTCTCTAATTTTTAAGAAGCTTACAGGACAAGGCCACGTAAGAGAAAGCGTGGCCCCATGAATTGCCTGCTCTTCACACTTTTAGAAGCTACTGTTTTCTAACCTCAATTTGGGGCCTCAGAATGCTCACCTTGTCAAAAGATGTCCCATTTCTTATTCAGGATGCTCTATTCATTACAAACCAATTGCTTGCTGTGCTAAATGCTTGAGGGATTATATTTTAGTACCACTCAAAGAGGCTCAATCCCCTTGTTTATTTCCTTTCCTTTTTGAATGCCTTTTTTGAATATGTTTGAAATACGAGGTTGGGGACTCTGCGCCTAAGAAGTTATGACAATGGCACTTAGTCGCTCTTATTCTGGAAGCAGACGCAGCCTTCAGCAGGCTCCTATTAAACCTAAATCCCACCAGTTTCTTAGGGTTCTTAGCATCCTGGGCTCTGCTGGGTGAGATGCTCTAAAATGCTCAGTTTACTGGAAACTCTAAGACCTGGAGAATGTGCTTTATTCCTCATGAGGTGAGTGTCCGTGCATGTGACTGTGTGAATATGCTGGAGTGGATTCCGACAGTTTAATCCAATGTGCATCTGAAGAGTGTCTGGACTGCTTACTTTTGTTACAAATAGCTATTCTCACTGACACTATGTGTCTACTACACATATATGAAATTAAGCAGATCTGAAATTTTACTAAATAAAACTTATGTTCAACTGCAAAGTTAAACTTTGACAAACTGTACTATCCAATTGAATTAAAAAATATTGTGAAATTATGCAGCCAAAACTACAAACTCAAAATAGGCATGATAAATAATATAAACTATATATATATATATATATATGTGTGTGTGTGTATTTGCAAGTATAATTTAAATAAATTTTAAATAATTTAAATAAATTTACATAGCTATTTTGGGTTTATGTTTACATACATATAATATATATATTATATATATATATATATATATATGTAAGTAAGTAAAGTCACTCAGTCGTGTCCAACTCTTTGCGACCCCATGGCCTGTAGCCTACCAGGCTCCTCTGTCCATGGGATTTTCCAGGCAATAGTACTGGAGTGGATTGCCATTTCCTTCTCCAGGGGATCTTCCTGACCCAGAGATTGAACCCAGGTCTCCCACATCGTAGACAGACACTTAACTATCTGACCCACCAGGGAAGTCCAAAAGAAAAGAAGGACAAATGTAAACAAGTAAAAGGGAAATTACAAATATATGTAAAGAGAGAGGTAAATCCTTTGGAAACAACTGAAAAAAATTCTAATTTTTTTCTTTCTCTTTCTCTTTTTTTCTTTCTCTTTTTTCTCTTTCTTTTTCAATACATAGCCTAATAAGTGAACCTTACAAAAAAAATGCTATAGTTCTTCAGTCATAAATCTACCTTACAGTAGATATAAGGATTATTCTCAACATGTGATCAAATAAGACCCTGGAAAGGAATTCAAATCACAAAGTCAGAATGTATACAAAATATTAACTTGAAATATTCACACATGAGACAACATCTATTTTATGCCAGTTATATACACTGACCTCTGCTTCATGCTGTGATCAACTGAAACTACAGCTATCGTTGTAAACTGCAGCCTCGAATCTAAATTTTGTTTGGGGGCAAATATATAGAACACAGCAACAAATATTATGAAGTGTACTAATCTTCTACATCAAGTCATAACCTATAACATCTTATGTCTGAAGCAGGATCTACTTTTTTTTTGCCACAATTTAAAAAATATGGAAAACTATATTGAATAAAAAAATGTACAAATTCTTTGACATTCTTACCTTCTAACAGTGGCGCCTAATGCTTATTCCTTTAAATGTGGACCAGACTCAGTGCCTGGCGTCTGATGTGGCAAACGTGATGCCATGTCATTTCCAAGGGTAGATCATTAAGAGAAAATGATCTTTAAGTGCCATCTTTAAGTATCACTGGGTACACTCACAGTGTAATCAATCACTTAAAACCTCAGACTTCCCCTTTGAAAAACGGAAGCGTGCCACCTACTTTGAACGGTGAACAGCAAGTACAGATACAGAGTAAGTGTTCAGTAAATGACAGTTACTGCCAATTCTGCCTAACCCTCTTGTTCTGACAGACAGAGGTTATGCAGTCGAAAGTCCTCTGCGGCTCTGTGAGGGGCCCCTGTGGAGAGGAACTGAGCACCCCCCCCCCAACAGCCAACACCACGCTGGCGGTCCTGTGACCGTGCCATCCTGGAGGCAGACCTGCAGTCCAGCCCAGCCTTGTTATGGCCACGGCCCTGGCTAACACTCAGATGAGTCGCACCAGAGACCCCCGGGCCAGAACCATTCACTGGCCCACTCCAGAATTCCATGGAAAGACAATAAGCCCCAGAATTTTGAGGGGATATTTTTAAACATGGTACAAGGCAACTTATGTCAGGCAGGGAAAAATGCAAGCCACCTACAGGAGGAAAAGCAAAGCAGGGTCTTTCTCACTGGCCTGGGGCCAAGTCCTTTTTTCTGACACATATTGCCATTTTTTTTAAATAATGTAGTTAAATGGTTAATTTAATCTGAGGCATGATTTTTTTTAAATTATGGTAAAATAATATACAACAAAAACTTACCCTCTTAGACTTTGTTAAGTATTGCTGGGTGCGCTCATGGTCTTCAACCATTCAAAACCTCAGGCTTGCCCATTAGAAAATGGGAGCGTGCCTCCTGTTTTGCAAAGTTACTGTTGGCATGAAGTTGAATGGTGAATAGTAAATACGGGTAAGGAGTAAGCACTCAATAAATGACAGTCATTGTTAACTGAGTTCACAGAGCACACCAGATGGGGACAGCTGGATTTATCTCCTCTCAGCCCGATTCACTGTGGCCCCTTTGTCCGTATTCAGTGTTTAAACCAAAGTCCGAGTCCTCTCTTTGGAGCGCCCTCTCCTGCACGTTTAATCACCCAGCCTGCAGAAGGTGAAGGGTGAGCCAGAATTCCCACGCCTGGCTCTGGGGCTCTCTGCTGGTCCACGGTCAGTGCCCAGCACATCCCCACGGTGCCAGGGTGTTTCTGCCATCGTTCCATGCCACGTGGGTGACGCGCAGAGCGACGGCCAGCCCAGGGCAGTGCAGCCAAAACGAGAGGGTTGCAACATCTCCTGCCCGATCTGTTCCTCCCCCCGTCTAACAGCCATCGGCTCCTTCACTGCTATTTCCCCCCGAAAACCAGCCACCCCCTCCCACCCACCGCAGTCTGAGTCCCCAGGGGTCCTCCTGGCCTCATTCTCCTTCTCCAAAGAGACGCAGTGTCCTTTTCCCTATTTATCACCTTCAAGTTTGGACTGGGAAGGGAGCCACCTACCTACTCTAGCTCTCCATCTCTTCCTGATGGTAAACAGTCAAAAATATTATTTCTGTGCATCTCTCTAAACTTTTCTTCTCAAGGCAAGTTATTAATTCAACTAAGGCCTCGGCATTGATTACAGTGACTGCATTCATTAAGCTTCAATCCGTACAAAGTTCCTCCATGCTTGTTGAAAGTCAAACCGTGCTTTTATTTACCAAGTAATGTGCCGGAAATCTTCACCATTTATTCATTCAATCAATACATGTTTGTTGAGCACTTACGGTCAGCGAGCAGTGTTCTGACTGCCGGGGATACACTAGTGAACCCCAAAATTAAAGTCCCCTGTCCTATGGAACTTAAATATAACCCTAAATAATGAGCAAATCTCAGCATGTTGTAAGGTGCCAAGTGCTGTTTCTTAAGTAGAAGAGAAGGATCAGGACTGACGGGAGCTGCGGGTTGTAATTTTAAATGGACAGTCAGCGTTGTTTAAAATGAGAAGGTGATGCTTGATCTCTTGGACTAGAAGGAGCAGCAAGAATTGAAGGAAACGGGAATTCCAATGTAGGATCAACCAAGAGCTTTGAGAGTTACAAAGAAAACAAAGCGATAAGCAGGAAATGAAGTGACCAGCCATCGGTGCTCATGATGTGATGGGGGACCATTCAGGTGCCATGTTACTCTTCTCTTGTTTGTAAGGCCAGATCTTCTCGTTGAAAATTGTAGAATGAGAATCTGTCAGGGGGAACTGAAAGTCAAGATGCGAATAGAGATTATTTTTTAAAAGAGAACACTAAAGTACTCTAAAAAAGTGCCAAATCGCCCACCCAGACAATTTGCATACTAGTATGTTGGGTGGAGAGCCATTACTGAGCAATTATACTTCTTACTTCTTGCCTCTGGGGCTTCTTCTCCATCCTTTCCCATGGCTGAGAACCTGCCAGGTACTCTCACCTGTGCACCCCGAAAGTGCTGACAATTAGCAGTCAAGGAGGACAGAATGATTCTTTGGTTTGATCCATCTTCTCAGGTGGATGGTCGTGAAACAGCTTTCATAGGGCTCCTCAGAAAGTCCCAGCAGCATGGAACACTGGCCATCCACAGTGGCCAATCCAGTGAAGCATCTTTATTCCCTCTCTCTCCCTTCTTACTCCTGCCTCACCGGATCACTTCCCTCAAAAAGCTGCCCGGAGCCACTGAGGCTTACAGAGGCTCACCTGTTGGCCCAGGATGTGCATAGCTAGTAGGTAGGAGAGTGAACAGTCTTGTCTAAGGTCATAGTCCATCCACTTTCCTGCTATTCAGTGTTTCTCAAAGGGTGACTTGTCTGTGACTCTTGCAACAAAAGCTTCAGGAGTCTGACCTAAAATGCATATTCCTGGGCTGCCTTCCAGGCAGGCTAAATTTTAATGAGGAGTGGGAAATAAGAGGCAGAGGGGACCTGATGAGACTTGTCTTGTCAGTCTCTCCTCACCCCGAATCCAGGACTTCTGCTCACACACTGAAGTCCTTGGACCACAATACCACACCGTGTTGCCTTGGCTCAGCCACCCTCAGGAGGGGCACGCAGGTGCCCAAAGACACGCAACAATCATGGTTTGAAAGGATTCCCCATCTATATTTAGTTTTTCTTAAAAATGGCCTAGAGAATGCAAGTTCTCCTTTCTTTTTATCCTATCACAATCACCTTCTCCCTTCAGCAGAAAGAAAAAAAGACTATGTCTTACTTGGTATATTGCTCTGGGGTATGAAGCCCAGCCCTGCACAAGGGTAATTGGAAATATCCAGGACACTCTGAGAACAGGAATCACTCTAATGAACAGGTACCAACCCCCTTTTCAGTTCAGGTATTTCCCAAATCTTTGCTTTCAGCAAAACTAGAGGAGAAATTAATAGAAGCTGGCAGTTGACATAATTAATTTCCTGAAATTTTAGGTCAGTAAGATTTTTGACATACAACTCAGAAGCATTTCAGGGAATTTCTATCATGAAGCATTTAGCTGTTCATTGATGTCGACAAGTCCCCTCAGCATTTACATCTATTTTAAAATAGAGGTGGACTCTGCCACCTCTCCAACAATGTCATATGTAGCCATATTCATTATGCATTTTAAGTCAACTATGAAAATCTCCATTTTACCAAATGATGTTTTCAAAAACATTTCATATGTTTAATAATTACTTAAAAAATTTGCACTATGTTGATCAATTTTGTGTTAATATTAATAGTACTTTTAATAATAGCTACAGCAGGAATGAATTTTTTAACATCAGCTTATGATCACAATAATTTTTTTAAAAATTTAAATTTAAGTATTTGTCATATTTATTTTTACAAAGAAGTATCAAAGACTGATCGAGAGAAGATATTAAATCATAAAATATACTAGACTCAGAAAATTCTCTTCCAGAAGTGTCATGAAAATGCAAGTTCAAACAGAAAAAAAATACATTTATACATATGTGTGTATACATGATAAATAATTTCTAGCTGTTAAATAATAGCTTGTGTATGTCTCAAATGGGTGATAATGGATATTGAATCACTATGATATCCGATTCCATGAAAAAGAATGCCAGGCTATTTTATTCTTAGTAAATCCTAACAATATTCTGGGAATGATGCCTGTTCGCATACTTCACACATATGATGAAAGCAGTTGGATATAAATATGAAAATATTTTAGGGAATGGGTTGTTTCTCAAAGTTCTTCTCTTCGGGTGAACGAACCAAAATAACTTGTGGTCCACTGCCTTCGCATATCAGGCATTTTCAGCTGGTAGAACTCAAATTGCTAGGGTAACTATGAGTACATAGGGATGGAGTATGGGAAATAACATAGCAAGTACATAGGGATGGAGTATGGGAAATAACGTAGCAAGTACATAGGGATGGAGTATGGGAAATAACACAGCAAGTACACAGGGATGGAGCATGGGAAATAACAGTGGGAGATGTGAAATGTCCCCCTGAGACCTGAAGGCTAGTCTTTCCGTCTTGAGAAGACGGATTTACCCTGGAGTCCAGGTCTCTGAATTCAGTGGATGATGAATTCAGGAAAGATGAAAAATGATTTCGGAAAAATGAAAGTTTGAAGTTCCTAACTTAGAGAGCAGTGATATAAATTGAGTTATAGCAAATATAAAATTTTAAAGTTAGAAATATTCCAACAGAATTTAGAATAGTACTTAAAGGAGGATGACGGAAAGTCATATCTAGACCTTGTATTTAAGAAGAGAATTAAAATAACAAAGTAGCATATTTATCTAAATTAATCACACACATACAACACTTTATCACGCTGTAGAAAAAGCCATCATAAAATGTCTAAATTCTCCAACCTGCTGAAACACAAGGGTATATTTCTATCTACTTACTTTCTTCTAACCATTTTCAGTATATCACATACATCAGAATGCCAAGGTTCAACACCCAGGAAATGAATTTTCTTGATTAGAAGAATTCCAGCTAGAATTCCAAACTTTTAGACATACAGTTTTAGCCTGACTAAATACTTAGAATGCTGACAAAGCTATTTTACGACCTATGTATAAATTGAAAGTTATCCTATTCCAGAAAAGTAAACTTAATGCATTTCAAGTATATTTATCTTTTGTGTGACGAGTGTGCTGCCTACAGAAGCAAGATGCACTTCTTCCTGAATTAACCTCACTTTTAGACTAGGGGAAAACAGAATTTGTATACTTACAGACTTAGATCAAAATATTGTTTAAAAACACCCTGGGGAGACTCAATTACAGTAGCAATTATAGTTGCCATTATAACATAGCAAGCAATAATATGACCTACCATGTTTGGCTGTGAATTTTCAGATACCAAATTGCTATCCCTCCAAAATGCACAAAGTGGATTCCAATAAATCAAGTGCTATGTTGTGTGTCAAATGTCTGAGATATATTCCTATGGGTAAGCTATGAATCTGAAAACTGGGTCTTAATTTCCAGTACAAAAGGAATTCATCTCCCTGAATACTTTCCCTCAAATACTGGCTTTACAGCCCAAATTACGGTGCAAACCAATATAAAAATGCAATGAGTAATTTTCTTTCTTGTGCTGAGAATCCTAAGTAATATGTCTTTGCATGTGTGTCTGTGTTTTCCACACTGGGTTTCAGACCACAGGACAAGATATTTAAGCACCAACCTTTCTTAAAGAAGTCTGACTAGAAATTTGAAAAACTCATCAGGTTCTTATTACTGACCCCTCCTTTGTAGGAATGAAATCTGACTCTTCCTTGGGTAAAAATAATGTGTCTATTACATATGACAGAAAAAACAAAACAAAACAATATGACTCTGTGCATGCACTGTTTGACATGGAAAAATTAGGTTTCGCCCTTGTCTTAAAGATGGATTTTTCCATAGTGGGAAAAGAAAAAAAAAATGATTTAGATGAATGTGTCAGAAAGTGTGGGCATTAGGTTCATATTGATCTTATCAAGACTTATGTGCAGCAGTGAAATTTGGCCCAGAAAATAGTTTGAAAGGAAATTCACCCAATGACTTGAGACACTGAAGGCTTCATCAGAAATTGCTGTCCCTCTAGCAGCTGAAAAATGGTTAGGCACACATGGTTCTAGAGGCCCAGTGTATCAGGGACTTTTCTTTCTTTGATGGAGTATCCAAGTCATCAGAAAACAGGACAGTCTAACCTGCCATTCTGAGTGCATGTGAGGATCAAATGGCTCATCCGTAATTGACTGATCAATAACTGCCCTCACTCTTCCACTCCCTGTGTCCTCTGCATCCATCCTCCAAACTTCTCTGTGAAGTAAAAACCAGTTCAAGAGCTAAGTCAATGAAGACGCCTTGGCTGTTGAGCACAGCTTCAGTGCCAGCTTCCACAATGCACTCTAACTAGAGAACGCTGGCTCACTCTGCAAGCAGCTGAAGTGAAGTCGCTCAGTCGTGTCCGACTCTTTGTGACCCCATGGACTGTAGCCCACCAGGCTCCTCCATCCACGGGATTTTCCAGGCAAGAATCCTGGAGTGTGTTGCCATTTCCCTTAAGCAGAAGAATATAGCTGAGAAACCACCGAAGGAGGAGACAGAGACTTCTGCCCCAAGCCGGGTTACGCTGGTGTAGCCCACTGATTTTTGCAGCTTGCTGTGGCTGTGGGTCCCCCGTGTATCAAACATGGGTTGTCAGTACCTATCCTTTCATCTGTTAGGGTTAGGGTTAAGTTTTAGGGGGGCTCACAAATACACTTTAGAAAACATAAAGCATCACAGAAGATTTTTGCAATTAATCATTTCCTTTTCATCCCTCCCTTTTCTAATACTCTGAAAAGTATGTAGAAATTTCAGAAAAAGGTGCGATTTAAAATAAGCTGAGTTGATCCTGTAATCAACAGTTGATTATTCATACTTAGAGAATAAATGTTACGCACAGATAGGGATGCTCAGCCAATAAGTTTAATCTTTTTCCTCAGGTGACATTAAATTAATTTGGATCATGCCTCTCACGAGGAATCACGAAGATCCACAAGGAAGATTCATTTAATCAAGATTTCTCCGTGGCTGTGAAAGAAACACCTCTGAAATCTTCGGGCTGCCAGATGTTGTTCGAAATCGCTTTAACCTGAATTCCTGCCAAGCTCAAATATGCATACAGGACATATCCCTCCAACTTCTATTCATCTATCTTTATCCAAGTTCAAATTCTCCTAATTCACACATTTTAGGATAAAACTAGAAAACAGTCTGTTATAGTCTAGGAAGGTATGTCTGCTATCTCTTGTATTTCAGTGGTGCTGTTCCTTGTTCCCAGTGTTAGTAATTATACTCACGAGGTGCCTGGTTGTCTGTGAACATCTGAGTATATTTAAACGTGTGTGTGTTTAATAGTAATGTTACCTCTGGGAAAAAGTCAAGGAAGATTAATAGGGTATAACATTTTTAATAACAACAGGATATTAGAAGAAAATAGGAGAATAATTACTTGAGTATGTAAGCAATATGGTTCAAACTTACTATTCTGCATTTGTTGAATACATAATTTATATCTTTAATAAACTTCAGCGTTTTCTCCAAAGTACATCCCAGTTGTCTTTATTATCTGTGTAACAGAAAGACTCATTATGGAACACAATTATACTGTATAAACAAACTTCTCATCACTGTTAAGAAATTATTTATGAACATGTAACACTGAAAAGTTTTCAACAAGGTTAAATCCTGTGGATTGTACAGTTTAATCTTATTTAACTCTCCTTGGTTCCATTACTGATACCTATCTCTAGAAATCATGAGGTTTTCAATAGGATACATAATATTAAATGATATTCCAACTTTATTAGCAATTAAATTTATATCATATGTTAATGAAGGTTTACTAAACAAATTTATCTTACTCTTAAGTAGTTGTTTTACAAAAAATCAATTTTCAAGAGAAGTAATTCCATTTATTATGTAGGTATCTTTTATTCCCTTCCATAATGGTCTTGAGGCCTTACAAATAGCTGTGAAAAGAAGAGAAGCGAAAAGCAAAGGAGAAAAAGAAAGATATAATCATCTGAATGCAGAGTTCCAAAGAATAGCAAGAAGAGATAAGAAAGCCTTCCTCAGCGATCAATGCAAAGAAATAGAGGAAAACAACAGAATGGGAAAGACTAGAGATCTCTTCAAGAAAATTAGAGATACCAAGGGAACATTTCATGCAAAGATGGGCTCAATAAAGGACAGAAATGGTATGGACCTAACAGAAGCAGAAGATATCAAGAAGAGGTGGCAAGAATACACAGAAGAACTGTACAAAAAAGATCTTCATGTCCCAGATAATCACGATGATGTGATCACTCACCTAGAGCCAGACATCCTGGAATGTGAAGTCAAGTGGGCCTTAGAAAGCATCACTACGAACAAAGCTAGTGGAGGTGATGGAATTCCAGTTGAGCTATTCCAAATCCTGAAAGATGATGCTGTGAAAGCACTGCACTCAACATGCCAGCAAATTTGGAAAACTCAGCAGTGGCCACAGGACTGGAAAAGGTCAGTTTTCATTCCTATCCCAAAGAAAGACAATGCCAAAGAATGCGCAAACTCCCACACAATTGCACTCATCTCATACGCTAGTAAAGTAATGCTCAAAATTCTCCAAGCCAGGCTTCAGCAATATGTGAACCGTGAACTTCCTGATGTTCAAGCTGGTTTTCGAAAAGGCAGAGGAACCAGAGATCAAATTGCCAACATCCGCTGGATCATCAATAAAGCAAGAGAGTTCCAGAAAAACATCTATTTCTGCTTTATTGACTATGCCAAAGCCTTTGACTGTGTGGATCACAATAAACTGTGGAAATTTCTGAAAGAGATGGGAATACCAGACCACCTGACCTGCCTCTTGAGAAATCTGTATGCAGGTCAGCAAGCAACAGTTAGAACTGGACATGGAACAACAGACTGGTTGCAAATAGGAAAAGGAGTACATCAAGGCTGTATATTGTCACCCTACTTATTTAACTTATATGCAGAATACATCATGAGAAATGCTGGACTGGAAGAAACACAAGCTGGAATCAAGATTGCCGGGAGAAATATCAAAAACCTCAGATGTGCAGATGACACCACCCTTATGGCAGAAAGTGAAGAGGAACTAAAAAGCCTCTTGATGAAAGTGAAGGTGGAGAGTGAAAAAGTTGGCTCAAAGCTCAACATTCAGAAAACGAAGATCATGGCATCCGGTCCCACCACTTCATGGGAAATAGATGGGGAAACAGTGGAAACAGTGTCAGACTTTATTTTTGGGGGCTCTAAAATCACTGCAGATGGTGACTGCAGCCATGAAATTAAAAGATGCTTATTCCTTGGAAGGAAAGTTATGTCCAACCTAGATAGCATATTCAAAAGCAGAGACGTTACTTTGCCAACAAAGGTCCGTCTAGTCAAGGCTATGGTTTTTCCTGTGGTCATGTATGGATGTGAGAGTTGGACTATGAAGAAGGCTGAGCGCCGAAGAATTGATGCTTTTGAACTGTGGTGTTGGAGAAGACTCTTGAGAGTCCCTTGGACTGCAAGGAGATCCAACCAGTCCATTCTGAAGGAGATCAGCCCTGGGATTTCTTTGGAAGGAATGATGCTAAAGCTGAAACTCCAGTACTTTGGTCACCTCATGTGAAGAGTTGACTCATTGGAAAAGACTCTGATGCTGGGAGAGATTGGAGGCAGGAGGAGAAGGGGACGACAGAGGATGAGATGGCTGGATGGCATCACTGACTTGATGGACGTGAGTCTGGGTGAACTCCGGGAGTTGGTGATGGACAGGGAGGCCTGGCGTGCTGCAATTCATGGGGTCGCAAAGAGTCGGATGTGACTGAGCGACTGAACTGAACTGAACTCAAAGAATAAATTAAAACTGAATCAAAGGAATTTCCTGTCAGCCAAAGCAATGGAGACTGAACACTTAACAAATGATCTCCACACATCTGCCACAAACTTTACCAATCAATAAGAAGAACATATAAAATGACATAAAGCCTATGTTTTCTGCAAAATATAAAAGCCAGAGAACACTAAATGCTGTTTTCCCTCTCTCCAAGCACACTGTGGTTACAACAGGACTTCCTTTATGGATTGTGCTTAGATGCTCAGTCATGTCCGACTCTTTGCGACCCTTTGTATGCTAACCAGACAGGCCCTTCTGTCCACAAGATTTTTCAGGCAAAAATACTTGAATGAGTTTCCACTTTCCTCCTCCAGGGGATCTTCCCAACCATGGGACTGAACCCACATCTCTTGTCTCTCCTGCACTGCAGCTGGATTCTTTACCCATGTATGTCAAGTCCAGCAGAACTTCTTTTCAAACATCTACTACAAAACTTTGTTAGGAGACTAGCAAAGACTCTGAAAAAGCTGCACAGAAAAGAACAAAAGGATCTGAGATACAGTACCCTCAGAAATAGAAATTTCACTGTGAGTATAAAAATACTGCAAAAGAGTCCTTGTAGACCAGAGCACTAACAGGAATAAATGTGAAGGTGAACCTGGGACCCATATAGAGAGTTTGCAAAGTTACGTTTCTGAAAGAAAAAGAATAACAAAGAAGAGACTTTGGAGACTGGTAATGAGTGGAAAAAGAGGAAGAAATTTAAAGTTCTGCAAGACAGAATAAAATAAAAATAAAATCAAAGTGTGTACACCTCTCCAGAAAAATTAACCCATTGAAGAAACTGTATTATACATAAGAAGAGCATGCTCTTGGAATCATTCCAATCCACTGTTTTCATGAATGATAGAAACACAAGAAATCTTCATTTGGAAATCCTCATTTATAAAGCCCCTCTAAGAAGAAAGTGTTAGTCATTCAGTTGTGTCCTACCCTTTGCAGCCTCATGGACCATGGCTCGCAAGTCTCTTCTGTCTATGGATTTCTCCAGGCAGGAATACTGGAGTGGGTTGCCATTCCCTTCTCCAGTAGGTCTTCCCGACCCAGGGATCAAACTCAGGTCTCTGGCATTGCAGGTGGATTCTTTACCATCTGAGCCACCAGAGAAGTCACACAATATGAGATTACTGTTTGTTCTTAATCATTTCCATAACAATAAAAAACATGTAGGTCAGTATATTATATTAGTATCTTCCACTGTACCTATTCACTGAAATAATCTTAAACTGGAACAAGCCTCAAGGTTAAAAGATGCCCCCAAGGTTGGCCCTTGCGCTATGAGCTTCTTTTAAAAGAATCATTCAGACATTTGGGAAATCTTAGTTGACTGACTGAATGACAACCCTGAGGACTGTGAATAGCAGAAGATTGGGTGTGAATGACACCCGTATATGAATGTGGTGTCCCTCTTCCCGTGCTCAGGTGGGCCCACCTACAATCCATAGCTAAAGAAGGCAGAAATCAAACCCTTATAATTGATACAGCTTGACTTTTAGGAATGTCTCCCTTACCTAAGAGTGGACCTAATCTATCAGAAAATAGGACTGCTGTAGCTCTCCACTCACAGCTTACATGCAGGACACCAAGGGTAACACATTCATGAGCATTAAAGAGCAGTGTTGTCCCAAGAGTCGAGGCACACAAGTCCTAAAGAGGTCACTCCCTTTGAAACTTGCCCTAGAGCTTACCCAAGAAAGGATTTTTTAGAATCTAGCTGAAGGCTGGATTTATATGCTTTTGTCCTTTTATCGCCTGACAATCAGAATATGAATCATGTTCTGGGATGATCTACAGGGAACACTCCGCTGTGAAGTGCTTCATTTGTGCTTCCTTAAACAAAACCCACTCTGAAGTCCGTCCTCTCGCCTTCGCTGAGGACCCAAAGGGCAGTGTTGTGAGTGTATATTAGAACGAGGGGGCATTCCATCACCGAGCAAATTGCACCTCCCAGGGTCTATTATACCATCCATCACCAAGGCAAGTTGTTGGTCTAATGATATATTAGTGCAATAATCCGCACAGGACACACAGATGATGTATTACTGGAAAGATGGCCCTACTTACCGAAGTAAGGCTTCAAGAAGAGCCCGGGTACCCTAGAAGGCGACTGGAAGGCTTCTATCCCGTGTACAATCAGCCAGCGAGCACCAAACGATGGAAGGCACTTTCCAAGGAGTGGAGAGAAATACTGTTTTTAAATTAAACCTCCCGTCATCTTTGTAATAAATCTGCAGCTCGATCTGACCTTGGTGTCTTTGGCTAATTCTAATTTGCAGGCACCATCTTGGTCAGGGGCGAGGAATGTGGAATTTTGCTCTGGGGAGTTTCTGAATCAGAAGACAGCCAAGCTCTCTCCTGCGTGTCTCTTTCTTACAGGGGGTTGTGGTGCGGAATATCTTAAGAGATTTTTCAATTAGTTTGGAATAATTGAAATCACCTATAACGATCATCTTATGAACACATACTTGGCCTTCTCCTATGGAGTTTCATTGCTTCTTCTGCTCTATAAAAATAGATTTATTTTCCTCCCGGTTTCCCTCCCCTCAAAATGTTTCCTGTTATTAAAAACAGAAGATTGCTTGTCAAATGTTTTATCTGCCACGTGTGTGGGGCCATCGATCATCTCTTCCCGCCCCCTGTGCACATGTGCACTTCATTAGCTAAACTCCACTCATCATGGGCATGGAGAACATGCTGCTAACTGGATTAGCAGATGTATAGAAACTAATTAAAGCACAGTATTTACATCACAACAAATGCACTCGGTAAAGGAATAATAGAAGGATCACAGCCCATAAGTGAAAAAGTCCACCCTACAAACTGTTCTCTATGGACATAATTGGTCTTGCGGCAGAGATGAGTTCTTTAGGCAGCATTTACAGTGGTGGAGGTGTTCACTGAGCATTGAATTAGGCACGTAATTGTCACAAAGGAAGCTCATCACGGGAGGTCGGGGGGTAGCGGAGAGCAATGCGGCAGTCCAGTAGATCTCAGAGTGCTCCCATGGGTGGGGCTGGTCTCCCTGTCTCTCTCCAAGCCTCAGTCTCTGCCTCCAAGTGCACATGGAACAACCTCCCTTGACCGCACTTGAGCCCAGAGGATCCTGAAGCTGTGGGCTGGGTTCTCAGGAAAACAAGGCAGAATGTCTGACCTTCAGAATGGTGCTTTAGGTTGGTGACCACAAAGGATGCTCTACACGAGCCTACTTAGGTAAGCATGGATCTATCCTTCCATGCTTCCGTTTGTCTGCTAGTTGAACAGAACAATGGTATCAGGCTACTGGATCACCAGCAGAACATACTCCTTCCTATCCAGCCTCCTTTTCCTTGGCTGCCTCAGCTTCCATTTCTTCTCTTCTCAGTTCCCAACTGAACTCACTCCAGCATGGGGCATGGCTGTTCCCACGCCACATTCCTTGTTATATTCAGTGTCTGAAAAGGCAGAGATTGTAAAAGAAAGGAATCGATACATGAAGGTCCACAGCTGTCAAAGTGTTGTACTCAATATGTCAGCGAAGTTGGAAAACTCAGCAGTGGCCACAAGACTGACAAGGGTAGTATTCATTCCAAACCCAAACAAGGACAATGCCAAAGAATGTTCAGTTCAGTTCAGTCACTCAGTTGTGTCTGACTTTTTGCAACCCCATGGACTGTAGCACGCCAGGCTTCCCTGTCCATCACCAACTCCTGGAGTTTACTCAAACTCATGTCCATTGAGTCGGTAATGCCATCCAACCATCTCATCCTCTGTCGTCCCCTTCTCCTCCCATCTTCAATCTTTCCCAGCATCAGGGTCTTTTCCATTGAGTCAGTTCTTCTCATCAGGTGGCCAAAGAATGTTCAAACTACCAAAAAATTGTGCTCATTCACATGCTAGCAAGGTAATGCCCCAAATCCTTGAAGCTAGGCTTCAGAAGTTTGTGAACCAAGAACTTCCAGATGTACAATCTGGATTTAGAAAAGGCAGAGGAGCCAGAGATCATGTTGCCATCAATGGATCATAGACAAAGCAATGGAATTCGAGAAAAACATTAACTTCTGCTTTATTGACTACATGAAAGCCTTTGGCTGTGTGTATCACAACAAATTGTAGAAAATTCTTAAAGAGATGGGAATACCAGATCACCTTACCTGGCTCCTGAGAAACCTGTATGCAGGTCAAGAAGCAATGACTGGCTGTTCGCAAGCCCAAGAACTGTAGCCCGCCAGGGTCTTCTGTCCATGGAATTTTCCAGGCAAGAATACTGGAGTGAGGTGCCGTTTCCTCCTCCAGGGAATATTCCCAACTCAGTGATTGAACTCAGGCTCTACTGCATCACAGGCAGATTCTTTACCATCTGAGCCATCGGGGAAGCCCATATGCAAGCCCATATATTGGATCGTTGTTTTGTCTATGATCCCACGAATGTTGGCAATATGATCTCTGGCTCCTCTGCCTTTTCTAACTTTTCTAAACCCAGTTTGTACACTTAGCAGTTCCTGGTGCATATACTTCTGAAGCCTTGAAGGATTGGGGGCATTACCTTGCTAGTGTGTGAAATCAGTGTAATTTTGTGGTAGTTTGAACATTCTTTGGCATCATGTGAAATGCTGGGCTAGATGAATCACAAGCTGGAATCAAGATTGCCAGGAGAAATATCAACAACCTCAGATATGCAGATGATACCACTCTAATGGCAGAAAGACAAGAGGAACTAAAGAGCATCTTTATGAAGGTGAAGAGGAGAGTGAAAAACCTGGCTTGGAACTCAACATTCAAAAAACTAAGATCATGGTATGCAGTCCCATCACTTCATGGTAAATAGAAGGGGAAACAGTGGAAACTGTGACAGATTTTATTTTCTTGGGCTCCAAAATTGCTGTGGACAGTGACTGCAGCCATGAAATTAAAAGATGCTTGCTCCTTGGAGGGAAACTTATGACAAACCTAGACAGCATATTAAAAGCAGAGACCTCACTTTGCCGACAAAGGTCCATATAGTTAAAGCTATGGTTTTTCCAGTAGTCATGTATGGATGTGAGAGCTGAATGATTAGGAAGGCTGAGAACCAAAAAACTGATGCCTTTGAGTTGTGGTGCTGGAAAAGACTCTTGACAGTCCTTTGGACAGCAAGGAGATCAAACCAAAATTTCCAAATCATAAAGGAAATCAACCCTGAATATTCATTGGAAGGACTGATGTTGAAGCTGACGTTCCGATAGTTTAGCCACCTGATGTGAAGAGCTGACTCACTGGAAAAGCCACTGATGCTGGGAAAGATTGAGGGCAGGAGCAGAAGGGGGCAACAGAGGATGAGATGGTTGGATGGCATCACCAACTCAATGGACGTGAGTTTGAGCAAACTCCAGGAGAGAGTGAAAGGCGGGGAAGACTGGCATGCTCAGTCCATGGGGCCGCAAAGAGTTCATGGGGACACAACATAGCAACTAAACAACAGCAACCACTGCATCCATGGATTTAGGACCACCCGGGCAGCCACCCCAAAACACTGGGTGAGCCCAAGCTTTTCTGCCAGCATGGTAGTGGTATTGATGGCAACGGTGATGGTGATCATGGAAAACATAGCAACAAAGGATGTGAACCACAGTATAACTCTAATAAAGGAAATCAAGTTATGACTTCAGAGAATAGTTCATCTTAAAGAAGCAATAGTTACCCCAGGAAGTCAGTGATGGCTCACAGCACAGACCACAAATAGATTGTAAAATGTAATAAATGATCTACTTGTGCAATGCTGGTCTGTGACATCATAAATTGGTACAGTCCTTTTCAAGAGCTATTTAGCAGCACATCTTAAGAGGCATAAAAATGTGCATGGACTTTGTGAGAATCTCACCTTAGGGACCTATTTAAAGGCAAACACTGTGCTCTCTTCCCTCTGCCCATTGTTCCCTTTGATGCTTTTTCTGCTTTGGTCCACAGTGGCAGCTTCAGCTTCACCCCAAAGCTGCCAGGTCTGGAATAGACATCTCTACCTTTGCCCTCAGGTCCAGTTCCAAATTGATGACTGACTGAGCAGTTTCCATATGGAGGGATTTTTTCACAAGACCAATTTTTTCCAAAACGAGTCCCTGACAGCCCGCTTCCTCCTTGCTCTGACCAGGCTGCAACCTCAGCACCCGGTTGGCCACCTCCCCTGCAGAACCTTTGAATCCGTCAGCAACAAGGCCTCCTGCCCCACAGCCCTGCCTCTGCCAGGCTCTCCTCCTCCTGCCTGGACCACAGGCGAGTCCCTTAGCTCCCTGCCTCCCATCCCAGCCACCGCAGCCAGCTCCCCACTTGATGTTTTCCTGATACACAAAGCGCGTGCTTCCCTTTTCTACTCCAAACTATCACTTTCACTTCTCTCTTCATGTAATTTCTATACAAAAAAAATCAAGGAAATCAAGTCATGAATTCAGAGACTAGTTCACCTTAAAGAAGCAATAGCTACCCCAGGAAGTCATTGATGGCTCAAAGCACAGACCACAGATAGATTTTAAAATGTAATCAGATCAGATCAGATCCTATCAGTCGCTCAGTCGTGTCCGACTCTTTGTGACCCCATGAATCGCAGTATGCCAGGCCTCCCTGTCCATCGCCAACTCCCGGAGTTCATTGAGACTCACGTCCATCGAGTCAGTGATGCCATCCAGCCATCTCATCCTCTGTCATCCCCTTCTCCTCTTGCCCCCAATCCCTCCCAGCATCAGAGTCTTTTCCAATGAGTCAACTCTTCACATGAGGTGACCAAAGTACTGGAGTTTCAGCTTTAGCATCATTCCTTCCAAAGAAATCCCAGGGCTGATCTCCTTCAGAATGGACTGGTTGGATCTCCTTGCAGTCCAAGGGACTCTCAAGAGTCTTCTTCAACACCACAGTTCAAAAGCATCAATTCTTCAGTGCTCAGCCTTCTTCGAAGTCCAACTCTCACATCCATACATGACCACTGGAAAAACCATACCCTTGACTAGACGGACTTTTGTTGGCAAAGTAATGTCTCTGCTTTTGAATATGCTATCTAGGTTGGTCATAACTTTCCTTCCAAGGAGTAAGAGTCTTTTAATTTCATGGCTGCAGTCACCATCTGCAGTGATTTTGGAGCCCCAAAAAATAAAGTCTGACACTGTTTCCACTGTTTCCCCATCTATTTCCCATGAAGTGGTGGGACCAGATGCCATGATCTTCGTTTTCTGAACGTTGAGCTTTCAGCCAACTTTTTCACTCTCCACCTTCACTTTCATCAAGAGGCTTTTTAGTTCTTCTTCACTTTCTGCCATAAGGGTGGTGTCATCTGCATATCTGAGGTTAAGGATATTTCTCCTGGCAATCTTGATTCCAGCTTGTGTTTCTTCCAGTCCAGCGTTTCTCATGATGTACTCTGCATATAAGTTAAATAAGCAGGGTGACAATATACAGCCTTGACGTACTCCTTTTCCTATTTGGAACCAGTCTGTGGTTCCATGTCCAGTTCTAACTGTTGCTTCCAGACCTGCATATAGGTTTCTCAAGAGGCAGGTCAGGTGGTCTGGTATTCCCATCTCTTTCAGAATTTTCCACAGTTTATTGTGATCCACACAGTCAAAGGCTTTGGCATAGTCAATAAAGCAGAAATAGATGTTTTTCTGGAACTCTCTTGCTTTTTCCATGATCCAGCAGATGTTGGCAATTGGATCTCTGGTTCCTCTGCCTTTTCTAAAGCCAGCTTGAACATCTGGAAGTTCATGGTTCACATATTGCTGAAGCCTGGCTTGGAGAATTTTGAGCATTACTTTACTAGCATGTGAGATGAGTGCAATTGTGCGGTAGTTTGAGCATTCTTTGGCATTGCCTTTCTTTGGGTTCAGAATGAAAACTGACCTTTTCCAGCCAAATTCCTTGATGTGGCCCTTAATGGCCTTTTTCAACCACTTTCCCCACAACATCCCTCTTGTGTTACTTTATTAGGGCTGCTATAACAAAGACCACAACTGGGGAGTTTAAACAACAGAAATTAACGGAGCTTAAACCAACCACACCTTCTCAAGCAATCTTTATTTTAAAATTCTGTTGAACCAAATCTACACAATGGGGAAAGGATACTCTCCTCAACATATGATGCTGAAAAAACCAGATTGTTGTTTCCTAAGTCATGTCTGACTCTTTTGTGACCCCATGGACTGTCTATGGGATTTTTTAGGCAAGAATACTGGAGTGGGTTGCCATTTCCTTCTCCAGGGGATCTTCCCTGACCCAGGGATCCAACCCGCATCTCCTCCTGAGTCTTCTGTATCGCAAGCAGATTCTTTACCACTGAGCCACTAGGGAAGCCGTTGAAAAAACCGGATATCCACGTGCAAAAGAATGATGTTTGAGCTCACTTTTAAGTATCTTTTAGTATCGCATATAATTAATAATAATCCTTTATAAAGGTCTGTCTCTGTCTTTCTAATCAGCAAGTGGTTACTTCCTTCCTTGAGAAATCATTTGACTGGCTTTGTATTGTAGGTTGAATCATATTGTCTGCCAGATGGGCCACAAACACCTCAAAAAGGAGACCTAGCTACAAATACAGTCACTCGGAACAGAATAACTGAGCACCTCCTCATGCCCAGCGTCATTCTTGGTAGTGGATGGTGATGGGTGGTGTGTGATATGAAAGTGGCCTTTCAACGTCTATACCCATTTCTTTCTAGTGTGGGAAGAAACTGGAAAGGCCTCACTGCAGAAGCTGGAAAGGTGAGAACTCACATTTTATAGACTCTCTGGCAGTTGGGAACCCAGATGCAAATTATGACCCAGAAATTCGATGTACTCATGAGTCAAAGGAAGGAGAAGGTGAGTGGAGGCCATTGTTGATTCTGCTTCTTGGCTAATCGTGTAGTGAGACCAGGCGTGGAGACATGGATCTTAAGAGGTGGGGCAGTGGCAGCCTTCTTGGCTTCTTGAGGTGTTGTTTCCTTTAAAAGAGTGGTCCCTGTGACTGTCTCTAATTCCTCATTTGTTAGCCTTTAGCCTTTACAACACAGTTGTAACCATTACTTCCCTGTACTAAATCTCTATCTTCTTGAAATATCTTGCTTTTGGTCTCTTGCATGGAACGTTGACAATTACAAATGGTGAACAAAGCCTGGTTTCAGGGTCTGAGTTTGTAGTCAGGCATAAAAGGTTAAAACATGGAAAATACTACCTAAGCATACACCAATAGGAGTGTTTTAGGAATGAAGGTATATTAACACTAATGAAACAACTTATGAGGTCGTCTGTTGTTTAGTCCCTAAGTTGTGTCTATTCTTTTGCAAGCCCGTGGACTGTAGCCCTCCAGGCTCCTCTGTCCAGGGGATTTCCCAGGCAAGAATACTGGAGTGGGTTGCTATTTCCTTCTCTAGAGAATTTTCCCAGCCAAGGGATTGAACCCACATCTCCTGCTTGGCAGGTGGAATCTTTACCACTGAGCCACCTGGGAAGCCCATGAGGTAGTTTAATAACACTAAAATTTATAAAAGTGAAGAAGAAGCCCAAAATGTATTTTGAAAATGATTCAATAAATCAAAACATAAAATATTTATCATGATTAGATACCTATACTAAGTTCGATACATGGATAAATATTATTAGTAAACAGAAAAATAAAATAATTGGTTCTGAATTGTGTAAATATAAGTGAAATTTTTATCCTCTGGAAGTTTCATTTAAAGATGATGGAAATTAGTTTGGTAAAAAATATAAGAAATACAGGGATTTTGTGACAGGCTCCATAAGAAAGTCATAAAGATGATTAAATGAACTGGACAATAAGGCAGAGGAGCCAGGCTGCAATTTAATTTTAGAGTTATATTAATGAAATGTTTGATATACTATTATACCTTTCATATATAAAACTGCTTCTTGACAATCAGCATATGCACCTATTGAATTGCTTTTCCAATTTATTCATGACTAAATATATGTTCCATGCACTAATCCAGCAAGTGCGTAGTACTGGGTAAAGCAAATTTCTTCCTTGCCTTCACAGTTGCACTAACCAGCTTACATTCTAATAGCAGTGCACAGTCCAATATATTCCCACCCAGATTTTATACAAAGAAAGCAGATCCCAGGGACGCTGAGGAATTTCCTAAAGGCATCCAATTCATTAGTGGCACATGTGGAATTAAATCTCAGGGTTCTCATCACATTCTCAACCCTTATAGGAAAAATAAATAAAGGTTTAACCCATTACAGGGAGCTCTTAGGTTATAAATAAAGAAACTTCCCATTGGCAAAGGCTATTGAACTCATTTCAAGTCATGCAGGGTGGAATTACTAGAAAATAAAATGGCTCACAAGGAAAAATACACTAAGGGAAAGAAAAAAATTTAAGAGAAGAAGCAAGAATGAAAAAAAAATGAGTCTCATGCATTGATAACAGCTACAGGTATTAATTTAGCATTTATTGTTTTGTTTCTTTTTATCTGGAGGGTAGGGAAATAATTGCAAATTTGTACAACATGCAAACATATTTTATCATTTAAAAATCCCTATGGCATTTCCTTATTTGGGAGTCCAAGAGAAAGGACAGAATATTTCCTCTCTCCTTGGAAGTAGGTTAACATACTACATGTTTCCTTGACATAATGCAGAAGCATTTTAATGCAAAATTATAAGGACCCCAGAGTTACAAGAAACATCTGGTCAACCAAACAATAGCTTCTATTACATCCATGCTCTGTATCCAACACTGGGTGTCAAATCCAGCCCCTAAAAGCAGCATGAATGAATGGAAACCTCTATGGGCTGAGCAATGCTAAAGGATAGGGAAGTTTCCTTAGAGGCCTGTGCTATAGCTGGGACTGGAAAAAGGAACAGCTGAACAAAGTTCTTTGTGCCAAGAGGCTGTATGTCATCTCTCAAGCCTCGACTCACAGCTGCCCATGAACCAAGAAGGCAAAGATCTCCATGCCTGTAAAGTCCTTGGTCCATAGGCTGGCAGGCCCCTAGGAGACAGGGCTTCTGGACTGCAGGTCTCTTTACCCTCTACACCAGAAGTCTCAAACTGTAGGTCACGAGCTAAACTTAGCCTACGGGTATTTTGTTTTGTTTTGTCTCGATATTTAGTTACTTGGCTACACTGGGTCTTGGGCTTTCCAGGTAGTTCTAGTGGTAGAGAACCCACCTGCCAACGCAGGAGACATGAGAGACCCCGGTTCAGTCTCTGACTCAGGAAGATCCCCTGGAGGAGGGCGTGGCAATTCACTCCAGTATTCTTGTCCGGAGAATCCCATGGACAGAGAAGCCTGGTGGACTAGAGTGCATGGGGTCACAAAGAGTCAGACACGACTGAAGTGACACAGCAGAGCTCAGCCCTGGGTCTCAGTTATGGCATGTGGGATCTTTCATTGCAGCATGTGGGATGTAGTTCCCTGACCAGGGATCAAGCCTGAGTCCCCTGTATTGAGAGCATGGAATCCAAGCCACTGGACCACCAGGGAAGTCCCATGCAGATGTGCTTGGTTCAACTTAACCAAAGTTCACAATCAGATTGATTATTGACATTTTAAAATTGAGAATTCCACACAAACATTTCATTTCCTGGCTTCTTGTGGAAAGGAGAAAGAAGTGGTACCCTGGTTCTCTCTCCTAACAGACAATGCCAGCCGGAGCTGGATAGGAGCTGTCCTCTTTGGATAGGAAACCCCACCATTCCCTGTCGCCCTCCCAACACTGAGGTTACCACTGGCCTTATAGCCATTCCATTATTTTATGTGCCAGATTCCACTAAGCCTTGGAGTTTGCAACCTCTCTATTCCTCTGTCTCCAGAATTTCTTGCTGCATCTAGTCCCCACATCTTGTGAAAGGTCCAGTCTTTATACTCAGTGTTGAACAAAGTATATGATCAAAAGGGCAAACTTACTTCATAACCTTGAAGTTCTTCCCCATACAGTCTCAATTTTCTCATCCATGAAATGGAGTAAATGTTCCAGATACTTACTTTCCGAAGAAGGAATGAGAATGTTTCGCTTCAGTCGTGTCCAACTCTTCGCAATGCTGTGGACTGTAGCCCACCAGGCTCCTCTGTCCATGGGATTCTCCAGGCAAGAATACTGGAGGGTTGGCATGTCCTCCTCCAGGGGATCTTCCCCACCCAGGGTTTGAACCCATGTCCCTTGCGTCTCTTGCATTGGCAGGCAGGGTCTTCACCACTAGCACCATCACTTTCTGAAGCCCTTCCTGATTCCAGCATTCTATGGACTTACCCACTTCATAGTTCCCCCATTCCTACCGATCCTCTCTGCTAAAATTCAAGAGCATTAACACTGGATTTCCTTCCCTTTCTCCTGTGTTCAGCATTAGTTGAAATCTTTTAATTACTTTAAAGGAGGCCCAAATTGTCAGTGACAGCACACTGCTCTTGTAGACAACCAGAAACACGTCTTGAACAAGGAAGCTTCTTGAACCCCCTCACCATCCACCAGACAAGAGGCTGCCATAGGCACAAAAAGGTTCCCCAACCTACCCAGTACTGCATCTCGGACTCTTTTGTTGACCATGATGGCTACTCTATTTCTTCTAAGGGATTCCTACCCACAGTAGTAGATATAATGGTCATCTAAGTTAAATTCACCCAATCCAGTCCATTTTAGTTTGCTGATTCCTAGAATGTCGACATTTACTCTTGACATCTCCTATTTGACGACTTCCAATTTGCCTTGATTCATGGACCTAACATTCCAGGTTCCTATGCAATATTGCTCTTTACAGCATTGGACCTTGCTTCTATCACCAGTCACATCCACAACTGGGTGTTGTTTTGCTTTGGCTCCATCCCTTCATTCCTTCTGGAGTTATTTCTCCACTGATCTCTAGTAGCCTATTGGGTACCTACCAACCTGGGGAGTTCATCTTTCAGTGTCCTATCTTTTTGCCTTTTCATACTGTTCATGGGGTTCTCAAGGCAAGAATACTGAAGTGGTTTGCCATTCCTTTCTCCAGTAGACCACATTCTGTCAGACAAATTAACTTGTCAACAAAGGTCCGTCTAGTCAAGGCTATGGTTTTCCAGTAGCCATGTATAGATGTGAGAGTTGGACTGTAAGGAAAGCTGAGCGCAGAAGAATTGATACTTTTTTTTTTTTTTTACTTTACATTATTGTATTGATTTTGCCATACATCAACATGCATCCGCCACGGGTGTACACGTGTTCCCCGTCCTGAGCCCCGCTCCCACCTCCCTCCCCATACCATCCCTCTGGGTCATCCCAGTGCACCATCCCTAAGCTTCCTGTATCCTGCATCGAACCTGGACTGGCGATTCATTTCTTATATGATATTATACATGTTTTAATGCCATTCTCCCAAATCATACCCCCCCCCCAAACTGTGGTGTTGGAGAAGACTCTTGAGAGTCCCTTAGACTGCAAGGGGATCCAAACAGTCTATCCCAAAGGAGATCAGTCCTGGGTGTTCAGTGGAAGGACTGATGCTGAAGCTGAAACTCCAATACTTTGGCCACCTGATGCAAAGAGCTGACTCATTTGAAAAGACCCTGATGCTGGGAAAGATTGAGGGCAGGAGAAGAAGGGCATGACAGAGGATGAGATGGTTGGATGGCATCACCAACACAATGGACATGAGTTTGGGTAAACTCCGGGAGTTGGTGATGGATAGGGAAGCCTGGCGTGCTGCAATCCATGGGGTCGCAAAGAGTCGGACATGAGTGAGCAACTGAAGTGAACTGAACCTACCAATAAGCTCTCCTGCAGGACCAGTGGGTCTTATGAAGAGGCCAGGGATCTGATGGGCCTGAAAATTGAGCTTTCATTTCTTTCTTGAAATTCATTTTCTGTGCTCAGGTCAGAGGCAGCTTGACCTGGAGTAATGGAGTCTGAAAGCCCTTTCGTATGAATTCCAATAATGTCCATCCTTCACTAAGACAGTCAGTCCACCCAGAGCTCTGACATGGAGCCCAGGGCCCTGGCTCTCATTCAAGGCACTGGGGGGAGGCAGAAAGAAGATGTCGGGATTTCCCTCATGGCCCAGTAGATAAGAATCTGCCTGCCAATGCAGGAGATATGGGTTTGATTCCTGGTTCAGGAAGATTTCATAAGAACACAGAGCAGCTAAACTCATGCACAACTTCTGAGCCCGTGTGCTGCAACTGCTGAAGCCTGAGCACCCGAGTCTGTTCTGCCACAAGAGAAGCCACTGGAATGAGAAAAGTAGCCGTCACTTGGCTTGCTGCAGCTGAGAAAGCCCACAGAAAGCAAGGAAGACCCAGCACAACCAAAAGTTAAATAAGTAACAAAAAATAAAGAAAGAAGGCCGAATCACCCTTCTTGCAGTACTTTTAGAGGCTGCGAGGAGGAAGGAAGTTCCCATGGAATATCACATATGCGTTTTGCCTCATGTAGAAACATTCTTCTGGCAAGATGTCCTTGACTTCTTTCCCTTCCCCAAATCCCCAAGAGTACAACACAGCCTGCAGCTTGCTACCAGTTTTGCTGTGTGTGGTACATATGAGCTAAAAGGTATAATTCCCAAACACACAGCAGAACAGATCTCCTTTCTGTGGAATGAATTTATTTGATCATCACCCAGCTCAAGTCTGTTTTAAATGACTCTGTAACACACGGTTCTGACTAGGAATTAAAAATGAAGCCAAAATGCTTCCAATTAAATGTGGTATGGAATGAGAACATGCTTATTTTCAACACACACAAAGTCTAATGAGAAGGTTGGAAATCGGCTTTTGAATTTCTATATGCTGAGTGTTGTAATGTAGAGTGATGATCACAATATACAGTAAAAAGAAACAACAAAACAGAAACAGTTTGTTTTCTGTCTCCAGGAATCACTCTAAATAAGAGTGGGTGAGGCACTTGCTATCAAGAACAGAAAATAAAAAGTTTCTAAATATTGACTTCAACTCATGGACTATATTAGATCAAATTTTTCTTTCCTCAAGTTATTTTTTTCTTGGAAAGAAAATGTATAAACTCTTTTGTGACTCTCTTGCAAATAAAAATGCTTGAAGTGTAAATTGTATCTACTGAAGCTATCAGTAACATTTGGGCTAAAAATGATTTAGTTCTCTTGTGCCTGCAGATCTGTTTGCTTGAGCGTCTCTGTTATACACTTTCCTTCAACAAATCGCTGGATCGTCAGGCTCCATGGTTGCTTCTGGAGAGGACAAAAAAAAAAAAAAAGTACAAACATCTAGCTTAACATTTGAGTCACATCATAAAAGAATAACTATCCTAGGGTCCTTTGGCTTTAAGAGAAAGTCGAGTTGAACACAAGCCAGGAGCCAACTGACAATGAACTCAAGACAAGACAATTCTCTCCTGTTTTGCCAATTTAATACCACTGTTACATGGTAGAAATTAGAGTCCTCTCTCAGCAGAGGAGCTCTGTGTTAAAGAGACAATCAGGTGTGCATGTGGGGAGTGATCCCACTTGGATCTTCATCAGTGAAACGAACATATTGAGTGAGATTATCTCTAATGTCACCTCAAGCCCTGAGGCTCCTTCACTCTGGCTATTTCCCTAATGCCTTCACAATCTGAAAGGAATTAATCCACCCTCCCTGCTACTGAAATTAGTTTCCTGAGTATTTCACTAATCTTCCCATCAACAATAGTTGTGCTTCTCTAAATTAAGAAATCTTATCTTTAATACACCCAATTTTCCCATTTCTCTTATTTTTCTATGAAGTTTTTTTTTTTTTTAATGTGGACCACATTTAAAGCCTTTATTGAATTTCTTACGCACGGCTTCTGTTTCATGTTTTGGTTTTTTGGCCGTGAGGCATGTGGGATCCAAGCTCCCCAACCAGGGACTGACCTTGTGCTCCTTGCCTGGCAAGGCGAAGTCGTAACACTGGACCAGCCGGAAATCCTCACATTTCTTTCCTTTTAGGCAAAGACCTATTTTGTGTGAAGTTTCATGGTTTCTCATAGGAGTAGATAATAAAAGTATATAAATCTAGAAGAATTGTATTTTTAATAGGATATTAAATTTTTATTTTAACCACTTTGTGAAGAATTTGTTTTTGTGTTTAGTGGCTAAGTCATGTCCAACTCTTTTTCGACCCCATGGCGTGGCCTGCCAGGCTCCTCTGTCCATGGGATTTCCCAGGCAAGAATACTGGAAGGGTTGCCATTTCCTACTCCAGGGCATCTTCCTGACCCAGGGATCAAAGCCATGTCCCTTGAGTCTCTTGCATTGGCAGGCGGATTCTTTACCACTGAGTCACCAGGGAAGCCTTGTGAAGAATAGTAAAGACACAATAATTGTTTACCCTCTTGGGCCAAAATGATCTTGCGTGTGAATCTCATGGGAAACACAGGGGTGCCTATAAGGGAAATACCAGGGTGGTCCAGACTCTTCTTCAATAACCCACACTGTGAACAGTGATTAAGGAAAGACTATGGATACGACTTTGCTGAACCTTTTAAAGATTATGGCTGGAATTTTTCATGGTGTCAAGGAGCAGAATTCTCTCTCAAGTCCAACAAGTAAGATTGCTCTTGAGAGAGTGGTCTTGAGCTATGTTTGATCCTGCCAGCTTGGGCACTGGTTCCCTGGGTGTCCTGGAACAAGCTATCTCACACCACTTGGCTTGTTCCTTCACCCACAAGATGGCCATAATGATATCACCCACCTCCTGTTGGGTTAATGTGCAGCTTCAATGAGGAATCATATGCAGAGTCCTTGAGCTGGTGCTCTGCATGCAGTGAGCAGAATTTCAGAATCTATCACTAACTAACCTTGGAGGAGCAAGGTCTTAGAAACCTCCTTTAAAGAGCCCATTTTCTTCTCCGACCTTAAAAGAAAGTCCAGGGAGAGCTCCCAGTCTTACAGATCGAATGTCAATAGCATCTTGAGGATCTTTATATATAATGTAAGAGGCCTTTTAAGAGGGCTGTTTGTTAGTCACATTTTAAGTCTAATAATAACATTAATAATTATTCATGGTGGTAGAGGTAATCAGGAAGGCAACTGATTGCTAGTGCTCTCAGAAAGGACACATCAAGGCTGTGATGTGATTTGCATTAACTTGGTTGGAATCAAGCACCAGAAACCACTAAATTGCTAAGGGGATGAAGTGAAGGGCGATGAATGTTCGGAATCCACAGGGAGAGTGACGCCAAGAGACCCACTTCTGTCTGCGCTCAGACTGCCCTTTTGTGACACTGAGTCTTGCTTGGTTCATCCCTAAGACCTAGATGTCTGGGCTTTTGATTTTTCTAAGAGATCTCCCTCTGCCTCATACATTCATCCCTCCATCCGTGCATCATTCACTCATTTGTTCCCTCACTCACTCAGTACTTACCAACCCTCTAGCCACACGTCAGGGCTTATATTAAGTGCTTGGAAAACAATGAAAATCAGAGCATACTTGACCCCTGTCCTACAGGAGAGCTCACCCCTTCAGAAGACTGACATTACAAATAAAAATCACACAGATAAAAACAGAGCTACAGATTGCAATAAAGATTATCGAGAAAAAGCACAAGGACTACGAGGATTCCAAGGGGACTGGTTTCTGAAGGCAATCAGGGAAGGCTGCTCCAAGGAGTGACTCTGAACTTGAAATCTGAAGAAAGAGTAGGTCTGGGCAGGAAACTCCTGCAGGACGGTCATTCTAGGCAGATAAACTTCCCAGGCAGAGAACCCGGTGGGGTTTCTTCAAGGAGCTGGACATTGTCAAATGTCTGGGGCTTAGGAAAGGAGCAAGAATGTCTGCAGACAACCAGGTGGGGCCTTTAGGACATGGGTTTGTGGCTTTGGGCTTTGCTGGTGGCTCAGTGCTAAGGAATCTGCCTGCCAATGCAAGAGACTCAGGTTCGATCCTTGGGTCAGAAAGATCCCGTGGAGAAGGGAACGGCTACCCACTTCAGTATTCTCGCCTGGAGAATCCCATGGACAGAGGAGTTTGGTGGGCTATAGTCCATGGGGTCTCAAAAGAGTCAGACATGACTTAGCAAACTAAACAATAAAAACATGGGTTTGTGGTTTTATCTTAAGTATAAATAGAAATGAAAACATATGTTCACACAAAAACTTGTCCAAGAATGTTGATAGCTACAATATTCCGAAGAGCTGAAAGATGGAAACAAACCTAAGATTCATTTACTGGCAAGTGGATTTAAAAGGCAGTATATTCATACAATAAGCTGTTCTTCATACAAGCTGTTCTTCATTCATACAATAACTGTTCTTGTTTAGTCACTAAGTCATGTCCAGCTCTTTTGTGTCCCCATGGACCATAGCCTGCCAGGCTCCTCTGTCCATGGGATTTCGCTGGCAAGAATACCAGAGGGGTTGCCTTTTTTTCTCCAGGGGATCTTCCAGACCCAGAGATCAAACCTGTGTTCCCTGCTTGGCAGAGAGATTCTTTACCATTGAGCCACAAGGGAAGTCCAATAATAAAATATTATCTGGCAATAAAAAGGAATAAAATAGTGACTCATGCTACTGGATGGGTGAACCTTGAAAATAATATGCTAAGTGTAAGAAGCCAGTCACAAAAGCTCACATATCTTATGATTTCACTTCTATTGTGTCTGGAATATGTATGTAGGTCAGGGTGTGCAGCTCGGTCTTCTTAAAACAGTAGGGGTTTTCTTTTTTGGAATGATAAAACTGTTCGAAAATTGTGGCAATGGTTGCAGAACTGCCTTTTTAGTAAACGACCGAGTTGTTTAAATGAGTGAATTCCATGTGAGTAATATCTCAATAATGCTGCTACTTTTTGAAAAGGAACATTAAGGCCTAAACGCCTCCAGACATTTTCATTTGAAGAGAAAAACAATGGGAAACTCAGAAATGATAAATGAGCAAAAGTCATATTTAGACTTTCTCTTCTCTTGTTAAGGAGCCTTTAAATATTTTGCTCTAAATCTCATATCTACCAAGTGATGGAGCTAGGGCGGCCGCGGTTGGACACAAAGATCACAGCTGTCCAAGGTCCAAGCTGGAGCCCTTGGCTAGAGTCAGGGTATTGTGGCTTCCTCCAGGGCTGTGTGTACAGTTGGGCAGTTTGAAAGGGGACGATTTTGCCCAGCCAAGGGGTCAAGCGAAGTCTAAGTCCCCTCCCCAACTCTGCCCACCAAGCCCTGACGTGCCCGGCAGAAGAAGGGCTTTCTCCCCTCGTTTCGGGTCTCATTTGCTCACAGTGCAATAAAAGGTTTCATTTTCATTCCTAGTTACCTTACCCGGTGAAGACTGGTGAGCACCTTCAAGCGAAAGGCTCCAGAGATGCAAATACCACCCGATGCATTCCCCTCATGTAAACATTCAGCATTCATGTATTTTGGGGTCACTTCCTAGTACACTTGAATAATTATTTTAAAAATATATGATGATTCTTTTGTGTGGATTAATCTAAGCTAGTAGGAGTAGCAGCAGCATTAGACACTCGGTCGTATCTGACTCATTGCAACACCATGGACTGTAACCTGCCAGGCTCCTCTATTCATGGGATTTCCCATGACTACTGGAAGTGGCGAGAATACTGGAGTGGGTTGCCATTCCTCCTGCAGGGGATCCTCCTGACCCAGGGATTGAACCCACATCTGCTTTGCAGGCAAATTCTTAACCATCTGAGCCACCAGGCAAGCCCCTAAAGTAAGCTACTCCGTCATTACTGTAAGCAGAAATCTTAGTTCACGTTTTCTTAAATCTCAAAATATTAGAACAAAGCCCTCGAAGAATTGTCATCATAATAGATAATCTGAGCAATAGTCACTGGGGTTCCAGGTTTCACACTGTCAGATTTTAACTACCAGGTAGATTTTCTAAATGAGTGTTCGTTTCTGGCCGTGGCCGGTCTTCCTTGCTATGTGCTGGCTTTCTCTAGTTGCAGAGAGTGGGGGCTACTCTAGTTGTGTGTGGGCTTCTCACTGTGGAGGCTTCTCGCTGCAGAACAGGGGCTTTAGGCTCCTGGGCTTCAGCAGCAGTGGTGCGCAGGCTTATTTACCGCACGGCATGTGGAATCAAACCCATGTCCTCCGTTCTGGCAGGCAGATTCTTAACCACTGGAAACCACAGACCGCCAGGGAAGTCCCCAGATAAATTTTTAGACGCTATGTCACGATTATTTAATTATGCATAAGACTTTCTTAGATTAGAGACTTTCTTTGCCACAAACTTTGTGTTTACTGCCTTTGTTTCATTTCCTATTGGGTTATCTTTCTTGCGTTTATTTTACAAGCTTTTTGTAAATTAAGGAAATTGGCCCTGAATTTGCCGTGCATGCCACAAGTATTTCTTCCCAGTTTGCCATTTGCCTTTTGACATTACTTGCCGTATCTTATCACACTGAAATTTTAATTTTGAAAGTGATGGAACTTTTCAATATTCTTGTATGTCTTTGAGTTCCATGCCTTGCTTAAGAAGGGTTTCCACACTGCAAGATTATGTGAAAATTCATGTGTAGAGGGTTTTTGTCGTTTATGGCTTTATTTCATTTTATTGTATTTATGCTTTACTCTCCAGTCTATTTAGGACTGATTATGATATAAGAAGCGAATAGAAATCCCTCTCTTATTTCTATAGGCCAGTCTATAGTTTGGTTATACTTTTGAATAACTCATCTTTTCTTTCCCTATTTGGTTGAAGCACTTACCTATATTATATTACAAATTACCTTCTGAGTTTGTTTCTCTTGTTCATCTGCTGCTCTGTTCCAGTGGATTGTCCACCTTTTTTCAGGGCCGGACTAGATTCAATAATGGGACTTGATTTAACACGTTAACATCTATTAGGACTCGTCTTAAGGAGCAATTGCTTTAAATGTATTCTGCTCTAATAGCCCACTTCTGTGAACACTTTTCTACACCTTTTACTAATTATGGCCATTACGGTGATCTGGCTGCAGCAAGTGCCAGCTTCCTGCTGACAGCGTTCACATGGCAACAGCGAAGGTACCCTGGAGAGGAAATGGCAGCCCACTCCAGGGTTCTTGCCTGGGAAATGCCATGGACAGAGGAGCCTGGTGGGCTACAGTCCACGGGGTCGCAAAGAGCAGGACACAACTGAGCGACTAAGCACCGAAATAATATCAATCACATTTACCAAGTCCATTTTTAAAAGTGTATCAAGGTAAATTCATATACTATAAAAATTAGATCTATTCAGTTGTAACAAGTGATCTTTACCAAAGTATAAATTCATTCACTGAGTAAATGAATACGCAGATGACCTACAAGCCTAAAACCAAACTACAGTATGCTGAAAATCAGAATCATAGAGTGAAAAATATCTTTTAAGGATTGCAAACTTAAAAACAATACTGAGTTTTATATATATTTAGGAGACTTTATTTCATTCCAATGCAAGATGTTTGTTTGCTGACATTTATTTATTTGGATGCAAAAGCTTTCCTGCTACAGAGGATTGCTGCTGCTGCTGCTAAGTCGCTTCAGTCGTGTCCGACTGTGTGCGACCCCATAAACGGCAACTCACTAGGCTCCTCTGTCCCTGGGATTCTCCAGGCAAGAACACTGGAGCGGGTTGCCATTTCCTTCTCCAATTCGTGAAAGTGAAAAGTGAAAGTGAAGTCGCTCAGTCGTGTCTGACTCTTCGCGACCCCACAGACTGCAGCCTACCAGGCTGCTCCATCCATGGGATTTTCCAGGCAGGAGTACTGGAGTGAGAGGGCGGGAAACACACAGCTCAATTAGTTTTAAACATCCACAGAAATTTTACTTTTCAATGAAATCTACTTCTTGGTGGGATGAGTGAAAATACGAAAGTTAAAAGGAATTGGTGATCAAACAAAATAAATAAAAGTACATATTGAAAACTCAGAAGGATGAGAGTCATTTTTCCTGTTGCTATTTAATCTTTTTCAGAGAAAATGAGGCAGGGTTTCAATAGCAGCAAATAAAATGCAATAAACCATAGGAAAATATTTAAGAAACCAATTCACTCTTGCAAAGGAGATAAGCAACTGAGACTCTGTAAAATTAAGGAACCAAAATGCCAAGCAACAGACATAATTTTTTAAAACTATGTGTGCACACATACATTTCTACATGTGCAAATGTGCGTCTATGCATATGTCTGTTTTTATATACATATATGTGTGTTTATAAAGACATGTGTTTATGCATATATTTTTAGTTTTATCTACTACTGCTTTTTAAAATGGTACTTGGCACTTTATGTTTTCACTGAAAGGTATATTATCTAGCTTCTTAAAATACCATTTACCATAATTTTATCAGCCTGCTGATGCTACCAGAATACAACTTTAAAACACAGAAAATATTTAACAATAGTAGAGACTCAATGGCATCATCAGCTCAATGGACATGAGTTTGATTAAGTGAAGGACAGAGAAGCCTGGCATGCTGAAGTTCATGGGATCGCAGAGTTGGGCGTGACTTAGTGACTGAACCACAACAAGATGATGGCTAGGTATAGATTTTCTTTACTTTTTCACACACACAAAAAGCTTATGTCAAGAATGGAAGCCAAATTACTGACTCATAAACTTTGAAATACAGAAAAATGTTTGAGTCACTTTCTTATGCAATAGGTCACAAGTTACCTGTGAATGGTAATTTAGACAAGTGTCTGTAAAAGTCCACAAAACAGAAATCAACGTCCCTGAAGGGTGCCAGGTAGCAGGGACAACCTACTCACCCACATAAAATACGTTTCCAAAGATGCTGAGAATTACCCACGGAGGAAACGCTAGCAGAAGCCTTTGCATTGCAAGTCATAAAGGGAAGGTTGCGTGAAGGAAATGCCCATCACAAGGGCAGCTGTGTGTGTGTCACTTGGAAGGAAGAAGAAAGAACAGGAAAAGAAAAAGAGAAAACGAGTGTTTGCTGACAGTGAGAGGTGAGTTAAGGGCATCCTGGCTGCCAGAAATGATCCCATCAAAAGACGATCACTTCCACTGGCTGATTTTGGAGAGTGGGAGCAGAGCGAGCCGTTCACTCCACAGGAGCTGGGAATTCTGAAATTGGCAACATTCATCAGCTCCTGTATATGTTCAAGTCCTGTCTGTTAAGGCAAGTCTCCCTCCTCCCGGAAACCCCTCTGAAATCAGAGTGCTTTACCAGGCACTATTGTTTTCTTCATTCCCCATTTGTTCTTACTGTTCAGTTGCTCAGTCGTGTCCTGCTCTTTGCGACCCCATGGACTGCAGCCCACCAGGCTCCTCTGTCCATGGGATTCTCCGGGCAAGAATACTGGAGTCGGTTGCTGCGCCCTCCTCCAGGGGATCTTCCCGACCCAGGGATCGAACCTGAGTCTCCTGCATTACAGGCAGCTTCTTTACCACTGAGCCACCTGGGATGCCCTTTCCCCCCATATTATAAGGTTATTCATAAAACCTCAAGGGAGACTGGCACCCAACAGAGTGATATGAGAGCCCCCGACATGGTGCCATGTGAATAATGAGGTATGCACATTCTGTCCAGGCTTCTCTATGATGAAGCTGAGTAGTAATGAGACGTCAACACCCTAGAACTTGAAGAGGCTTCTAGAACATCCACTCCTATACCTCTCCTATTTTCAAAGGTCATAGAGAAAGAAATGGGCTTCTTCCTGGTGGCTCAGATCTTAAAGAATCAGCCTGCAGTGCGAGGGACCCAGGTTCCATCTCTGGGTTGGGAAGATCCCCTGGAGAAGGGGCTCTCTGCTCCCAGTATTCTTGCCAGGGGCACTCTATGGACAGAGGAGCCTGGTGGCCTATAGTCCATGGAGTCACAAAGAGTTGGGAGAGACTTGAGAGAGAGAGAGAGAGAAATGCTACTACTTGGCCCTGGAGCATGCAGCCAGCCCAGAGCATCCTCTTGGACCGCTGTCTCTGAGGCATCCAGCATCCTTTCTGTCCTGGTTCTATGTGGGTGGCTCAGTCCTCCTGCCTGGTGAGTTCAAACCTGATGGCCAGAGAATTCCAGCAGAGATATGAGTTAATGCAAGTGTGAAGTTTTCACAGGACAAGGGCCAGCTGGGTGGAATGGGGTGGGAGGAGTGAGGAGGAGGACGTGCCAGATAAAGCCTGAAGTCATTTCACAGAAGCTGCATGATGGAGATGGCCAGGCCCATTGGCAACTCGGCTGGACCTGCTTCGTGTCTGCTTAGCACCAGCATTTCAGAGGCACCTCCTCAGCCATGACACGCCTGGGCTGTATATTTTAATCCCTGCCTTTGATTAAACATTGATCATAATGCATCACTTCATGATGTTTCATGAAATGGGAATTCTGCAGTTACCTCTGAAAAATGTTTATGACCATCCTTTGCAGAGGAATTGATCATACGATGGTTTACTAGCCTGGAAGATGAATGGCTTGCATGGCACCATATCTTGAGCATTGAGGGCTCAGAGAACCCGTGATTTAATGAAAGTGCCTCTGGACAACAGCCAGCCACGCAGCGTCCTGCTCCATCTAGAAGATAAAACACAGAGCTCACCTGGCTAAGTGCTTTCTACTTTCATGTTATACACAACTGTAGAATCTTGAGGTTCATTCGATCCCTAGACGATATACCTTTTGGATTCTTATGTCCTCTATTTGTATCAAGGTTAAACCATAGCATTACTCAACTGGTATAAAGTACATGACCGATTCTGACTTGGGAATAAGAAGACTGGGAGAAGTTCAAGTTTAAAAGACTCTGTTATGGTGTTTTTAAAAAGGCCATCTTATCCCCTAAAGACTTGTGTAGGAGGATGCTAAAGGTTACGTTTATTTAAGTCTTCATTTTCCCAGTGCCAAGGGGTGGGTGGACACTCCACCCACAGGCAAGGCTAGGCTTTTCTGTGGAGAGCACGTCTGTGGCTCCTCACATTTGACATTTACAAACAAGCATGTCATTCATATGGATTTGACCATTATACATGGTTTCTGCTTTCCATTTTTAATAGAACCATAGATTTCTGGAATCAGAGCGTAATGAATGAATTACAAATCTATGCACCTCTCAAGCAATTTCAGCCCTGATGTGACTTCTAAGCTGTGAATTTTTTACTTCTGACTCCTTTATTTGCATATCTGTTCAAAACCAAATGATTAAAAAGGAGCTGTCAAGGTTGATAGTCCTAAAATTAGGCTTGCCTGTTCATTTTGAATGTACACTCTCATATAGATGTCTCTGCTTCCTTTTTTTTTTTTTTTCTGAAACTTCAGTGAAGAGATGAAAGTGTATATTGATGATTTGGGATATTTTATTTCTTAAAAAAAATATGTTTTCAGAAAGAATCATTAACAGCACTTTAATCAAACACCAATGAAAAACCACTCCACTTTATAAGGTGGTGATATTGTCCAGTCACTAAGTTGTGTTTGACTCTTTGCAACTCCATGAACTGCAACAAGCTAGGCTTTCCTGCCCTTTACAACCTCCTGGAGCTTGCCCAAACTCATCTCCATTGAGTCGATGATACCATCCAACCATCTCGTCCTCTGTTGCCCCCTTCTCTTTCTGCGCTCAATCTTTCCCAGCATCAGGGTCTTTTTCAAAGAGTCTGCTCTTCACAGGTGTACAGGACATATTTTAAAACATAGTTTAAGGGAAGAGTAAATTTCTACCAACACAAATCCCCCTCCAATGACTTCAGTCTAAGAAAAAAAGTAGCAACAATCTCTTACATTAAGGATATGACTCATCTGTGAAAAAAACATATTTTAACACTTGCCTTTAAACCCGTAAAATGCATTCTGACAACATCATCCTTCACAGTAATTTCACGTACATTTGCTCACCAGGAAAATTACTATAAGACACACTTTTTAAAATCTCTTTCTCTGTTTACAAAAAATAATTCAGTATTTAAAGGAATTATGCAATATGTATGAACCCTTCTTTGAAAAGCAACGTACAGAAATAACACTTGGTGAATAAATAAAGAGCTTTCTAAAAAGTGACTTTGTTCTGCCACGTCTTCTACGAGGCAGCGGGGGACAGGAAAGGTGGGGTCACCGCCCAGGGCTTCGGGGATGCTGCATTAAACCTCGTGCTTTCCAGTTATGCCTCTGACAAAATCAGAACCAGAAGGATCCAGTCTGGGTTTTGACAGCTGTTTCACCAGTTACTGTACAGGACACATGATACAGCTGTTGATTTTTTTTTTTTTTTCTTGAAAGCAGCAGCTTTGTAAGGGGCCGAACAATGCACATCCACCTTGCTTAAGCAAAGACTAAGCCCATGACCTTCTCTTTTAGAAACAACACTGTTATCAACTAAAGCGTCGTCAGTGCTTGTTACAGAGCTGGAGAGCCTTCCTGGAGATTCAATCTGCTGTAGCTTCTGGCAAAATGACACTCAAGCACATTATAGGAAGTTAATACCACAAAGGTTCAAAGGTGGTTTGGGCTGTTCATTCCGAACTGCAACTATCCTTTGTAATTAGTAACCTGATCACCTCTGCACTTAAAGGAAGGGACTTGGAAAATAAAACGATGATTCCTTCAACGCAGATTCTAGGCCCCAGGATAACTTCTTGAAAGCACGTTCATCCATCCTGCTTTGACTTGATGGGAAGCCCTGGTTCTTTTGCCCTCTGAGTGATTAGCTGCTGACAGGCGGAGTCCTGCCATCTGGGGTGTCGGCTCACCAGCCAAGAGCAGTGCTCACTGTGAACAATTAAACTGTGTCCTTGTTCAAGCCTCCCGTTCCCAGGTTTTCTGTGTCATCTGTGAAGGTGTCCTGAGGATTACGTTACCTGGGGCTGGCTCTTGCTGAGGCAGGGGGAGCTGCTCATTAAGAACAAATGCTGGAATGACCCCCCAGAGGTATCCAACAGGTCTGTTTAGTGCTTGGGAGGCAGTGTCAGCTGCTTCCTTAGAACCAGAGGCCGTCCTCTAACCTGCACCCCTGCGGTGCCCTGCAGAGACTCAGGTGGAGAATCTTTCCCTAAAGCACAAGGGGGATTGTCTTTCCATTCATTTCCTCCTCCTCGACACTCAAGTGTCTGGGAAATTACACCTCACCCTAACCCAAGATCACAGACACTCAGCCAATACACTTCTGGTTCCCACACATAGTTATTCGCCTGTCACTTAATATGGTAAAACAAGCTTTGAGTCTTGACTCAGAGAGGTCTCGATCTAATGCCTGGACTAGCTGTTTTAAAGGGAAGAGGTCAGAAGCTCTGGTTTCAACCATTGCTTTAGGAATTCTGTAACTTCTCACAGGTTTTGAAATTTAGATATGCAAGGATAAAAGGGTGGCTGATTAAGGCAGGGACTGGGATGCAGGAAATGCTGAGAATACAGTCCCCAAGTATTAGTCCTTAGAAAACTTTAGACTCAACATGTTGTTGGGAACAGGTTAATACATGTTAACAGAAAATACTTACAACAGAGAAAGGCAGGGATGGCTAAGCAGCTAAAGGCAGAGGGATGGTTTGTTTAAAAGCCCATGTGAGAGACCAGGTATACCATCCAATGTTTGTGAGCACATTTATTCATAGAAGAAATAACGCTAGTATTTTCTTTTAAAGACAATTAGATAAGTGTAATGTAAGAGAAAAAAGAAAGAACACTAAACCAGAGGGTCTCAGACTAAGGACATCAGACACATAGAAAGATGGGAGAAAAATGTCACACCGGGGAGATTAACTAGGAGTCCACAAAATGAACAGTGAGACATAAGTCCTCTTCCCTCCCCAGCTCCATAACATATTTTTTTCTGAGTTGACATCCAGAGTTCAAATCAAAAGATGCCCTGATTTCTGCATACACATACACACACACACATACACACACATGCAGCTACTGACCAACATTTTTATTATCTTACTCCCAGATATGATTGGTCAGCCAAGGATAAGTAAACCTTTAATGACAGATTCCAACATGAAAGATAGATATGGAGATGAATAAAACATTTAAAAGTTTAAATGAATTTGGAGGAAGTAGAGGCAATGCAGGATGAAGAAGATAGTTTCAAAAGAATTACAGCCAATATCCTAAAAGAGGTAAGAGAGAATTTTGCATCCATTAAACAAGAACAAGAAGCTACAAAAAGGAACAGTCAAAAAATAAGAAAGTACTCTGGTTAAAAATGTTACTAAAAAGATCCATGAAAAATTTTTTAAATTAATAGAAGAATTGAAACATAAAGTCAAGGAATTCTCCCAAGAAATAGAACAATAATAAGAAAAGGGAGAATTAATAGGACAGAAAAGACAAGAAAATAGTAGAGCAATCTAAGATGTCCAACATCTGACCAGTAGGCATTAAAGAAAGAGTGAGGAGAGAAGAATGGAATAAAATGATCTAAAAACAATGTCAATATGATTATTGTCATAATAAAAGGACAGGAGCCACTGGATAGAAAGGTAATCAGAGAAAATAGACTATAATCATGAATCTTCAGAATCCCAAGAACAGAATGAAGAGCTTGTATATTTCGAAGGGGAAAAATACACCGCAGCCCAAGGATCAAGAAACTCAGCAATTTTGGAAGCTGGATTATAATGGGAAAATATCTTCAAAATTCTACGCAAAAATAATTTTCAACATATAAATCTATACTCCAATAGACTACTAATCAAAGTGAAGGAAGAAATTTCACAGGGTGAAATTCTGAAAAGCAAGTACTTCCCAACCACCATTTTTGAGAAGCAACAAGAAGTATTCTACATTCAAAGAAGTGAATAATCCAAGAAAGAGAAAGATATGAGATACAGAAAGCAGGAGATTCAAAAAGGAAAGAGAAAAAAGAAATTCCCAGGATAATGACAAAATTTCCCATGAAAACAGCAGACAGCCAGGTTTAGAGAAATTAATTAAAAGGATTCCAGAAAGACTATAAGCTAGGTAATTTATTATCTCACGAGTTAGACTATGTAAAAAATTGTACCAGTAAGCCTTGGAGGAAGTACTGGAGGTTTAGAAAACTCAATCAGCTGTTCAAGAAAAACAATGTAAATTTTAAAAGCTGAGGCAATTGTTAACTTGGAAAAATAAAAATGTACATACAATAAAATATAATCACACCATTCTGCTTGGTCAGAGTGAGTAATATTTACATAATTAAAATAGCTAAAACACTGAAAATGATTTAAATAAAAATTAAGAGACCACACCGGGGCAATGAGTTGGAGGATTAGGTATAAGTGAACCAAAACTTCATCTCTCTTAAAGCCCATGGGTAAAGCTGAAAATTGATGAATTGGGTAGTAACACTATCTGCATGTTATTTGAAATGTGGAGGTCAATGTTTTAAAAATCAGGTAAGAGTGCTTAAAAGCTATTATTTCTGTGAAGCAGAATGTAGCATGTGAGTGGGAAAGGAGATAGGTTTTGCTATAATATTATTCTGATTAATAAAAATTTTTTAAGGAAACTGGTACAGGCATGTAATTTAGAGTTAGAGAGGAAACTTCAGAATATCTAACACGGTGAGAATGAAAAGTGTTCACCTCTAACCAACAAGGACCTCCTGTACAGCACAGGGAACTCTGCTCAACATCCTGTAACAACCTAACTGGGAAAAGAATTTGAAAAAGAACAGATACATGTATATGTATAACTGAGCCACTTTGTTGTACATCTGAAACTAACACAACATTGTTAATCAATTATACTCTAATATAAAATAAAAACTTTTTTAAAAATAAAAGATACATTTAATAAAAAAAAAAGTGATTACCTCTGGGAATAAGATTGGTGATAGGTGAGAAGATTTTGTTTGTACTCTTGTTTTTTATCTTTTTATTTTTAATGGTTTTTTTTCTTTTGAAAAAATTGGAGGGGGAGGAGATTTTAAAGTTTCACTTTAAATCTTTAGCATTATGCACACATTACTTTAATAACAAATAAAAACAAAATTACTGCAGGATTAAAATTAATATATTTAAGTTTATTATAGTAATTTAAAAAATAGATACCAAAATATCCAGCAACCCACCAAAAGGAGAGTTTGAACACAAACTAACAAATATTGAATGCTTACTGAGGGCCAGTTACTGAAATTGGTCCTAAATGCTAAATGCTCTTAAGTGAGTCACCATGTTTGATGTTTAAATAAAATGCCATGGGTGGTTGCTGCTGACTTATTCCCAATTTAACTCATAAGTAAGTTAAAGTTTAGGTTAGGTAACTTGATTAGTTACAAGTCATGGTGGAGGAGGATTCATAACAGACTGGTTCCAAATCGGGAAAGGAGTACGTCAAGGCTGTATATTGTCACCCTGCTTATTTAACTTATATGCAGAGTGCATCATGAGAAACACGGGGCTGGATGAAGCACAAGCTGGAATCAAGATTGCCGGGAGAAATATCAATAACCTCAGATACACAGATGATATCACCCTTATGGAAGAAAGTAAAGAAGAACTAAAGAGCCTCTTGATGAAAGTGAAAGAGGAGAGTGAAAACATTGGCTTAAAACTCGACATTCAGAAAACTAAGATCATGGCATCCGGTCCCATCACTTCATGGCAAATAGATGGGGAAACAATGGAAACAGTGACAGACATTTTGGGCTCCAAAATCACAGCAGATGGTGACTGCAGCCACGAAATTAAGACACTTGCTCCTTGGAAGAAAAGTTATGACCAACCTAGACAGCATATTAAAAAGCAGAAGCATTACTTTGCCAACAAAGGTCAGTCTAGTCAAAGCTATGGTTTTTCCAGTAGTCATGTATGGATGTGAGAGTTGGACTATAAAGAAAGCTGAGCCCTGAAGAATTGATGCTTTTGAACTGTGGTGTTGGAGAAGACTCTTGAGAGTCCCTTGGACTGCAAGGAGATCCAACCAGTCCATCCTCAAGGAAATCAGTCTTGAATATTCATTTCAAGGACTGATGCTGAAGCTGAAACTCCTATACTTTGGCTACCTGATGTGAAGAACTGACTAATTTGAAAAGACTCTGATGCTGGGAAAGATTGAAGGCAGGAGGAGAAGGGGACGACAGAGGATGAGATGGTTGGATGGCATCACCGACTCGATGAACATGAGTTTGAGTAAACTCTGGGAGTTGGTGATGGACAGGGAAGCCTGGCATGCTGTATGTAGTCTGTGGAGTCACAAGGAGTTGGACACAACTGAGCGACTGAACTGAACTGAATCCCTAGCCAGAAAGTGATGCCACTTAGCATCACCATGTTACTCTTCCACAGGTAGACAGATACAAAAAGGATTCACGGTCTTTCTCTATCAAAATGGCAGCAGAAATGAAAAATGGTCTGAAGACATTTCTGACTAGCTTTTCACATCTTACATTTCACTTTTGCTAAACTTCTTCTTCACATAAAAGCATGTATGTGGAAAAAAAAATATTCCTCCAGAACTTGGATTTGGGGGTCTGTGTTAGGGTATTTGGTTACATCAGGCTATAAGAAGCTCTCATTTTAGAAATATGAGCGATCAGGGAAGAAAAAGTCAGAGGTTTGAAAATTCAGTGATGTGATCCAGAGAAAGAAAGTCCGCTGCCAATCTAAATTACTGGGGTTCAGGGCAAGATACTTCATTTATGAACCGAACCACTATGCATCTTAAAAACAAACCTACCCTACATCTACCATCCACCCAAGGGTACTGAGCCAATACAATGAAAAGTTGGATGTATCAAGGGTTGGTGAGGACCAGGGCAATTAGAAATTTCAGATGGGGCTGGTATATAAATTTGCACAACCACTTTGGAAAACTGTCAATAGATAATAAATCTGAACATATATGTACCTCTTGAGTCTGTAATTTTACTCTAGAAATTCATACACATTTACACTCAGAGATTTGTCTACGGTGTCCATACGGGCACTATATCTAATAGCCAAAATACTGGAAACGATAAGACTATCCACCAAGAGGAGAGATGGGTAAATGAATTTTGGTATGGTCACACAGTGGAATATGCTACAGAAAAAAAGGAAGAATGAACGAGCTATGGTCCTTGCAACAAGATAGCTGAATTTCACCAATAAAAAATAATTGTTGAATGAAGGAACTAGATAAAACAGCAGATGCTGATGTTAGCGTTTATGTAACGGTCAGAACCAGGGACACTTATCAAAATTAGGAGTCTTGGTTACTCCCCAAAAGGCGCAGTCTCGACTGAGGACAGGAGGGCCTTCTGGAATTCTCTATCATGCTGTAACATTCTGGGTGCTGATGGCATAGACGAATTCACCCTGAAAGTTTGTCAATCTGTACACCTGATTCGTGGGCTTTTCTGTACATATAGCAATAACCTTTACCAAAAACAGAAAAAAAAACTCACAAATTGAATCAGAGAAGAAGTCTTGATATCTTCTTAGGCAGGTCCACCTCCAGCTCAACTTGAGGACCTTATAAAACTCCTGGGTTAGAGACACAAGTATTACATTAGTGCATATACATCTCACCGTAACAAGCTGAGCTGTCCTCATCCACGGCAAAGTTTTGGCCTAGGTTTTTCTGTCTTCGTACTTGTGCTGTCTCTCTCCCTGCTTCCTTGTTCTTGCCCCCATGACCCTGCCAACATCATGTCTCCACAGTGAGTCAATATGACACCCTTGCACCCTCCAATCCTTTGCTGCCCTACACTGCAGTTAGACGCTTACCTCAGATCTTCCTCACGGGCTTGCAGGCTTCTCAACAGTGTCATGCCTTCCAGAACCTAGCAGATCTTGGCCTACAGTAGGTATTGGGTAAATTCCCAGTGACTGAGAATTAACACGTGGTCTTGTGGTAATTTATGAGAACTAGGATGTGTGGATAAGGAAAAAAAATCACAGAAACTGGCACAGCCTTGCACATTTCATGCAGCTGCTACCTCGTTAAAGTGATGACCATGGTCAAGCCTTGAGGAAAAATAAACGATCCCAAGGGCATTGTGCAATCAAGTGTGGAGGAGGCTGTGAAGTTTAAAGTGGAGAATCACCTTCTCCCTCTGGGACTGCTTTCTCGAGGAGCGTACATGAACAGTAGCACATCAGCCTCTGGGTACCACACCTCAGCTGCAGAGAGGTGAACCAACCCTGCAGCAGGAGATTTACAGATCAGGGACTTGACGGAACCACCTCTGGTCTGTTTCCTTACTTGTATAAAGGTAAGAAGACCACCCACTTTTCCTGTCTCGTGGACTACCAGAACAATTCAAATGAGACAACATCTGTAAGGTTGTTTTGTATGTTCCAAAGGACATCCAGATGAGAAGAATTATCATTTTTGCTGATAGCACTGATTCAGAATATGCCTGCTAATGCAGGAGACACAGGAGACTCAGGTTCGATTCCTGGGTTGGGAAGATCCCCTGGAGGAGGACATGGCAACCCTCTCCAGTATTGTTGCCTGGAGAATCCATGGACAGAGGAGCCTGGAGAGCTGCAGTCCTTGCAGTCACAAAGAGTCAGACACAACTGAATGACTGAGTGTGCACGCACACACACACAGATTCAGAATCATACCATTAACAGTAACACAGCAACAGCAAATAATCAAACAATTAGCACCATATTGAGCTGTGGTGTTGGAGAAGACTCTTGAGAGTCCCTTGGACTTCAAGGAGATCCAACCAGTCCATCCTAAAGGAGATCAGTCCTAGGTGTTCATTGGAAGGACTGATGTTGAAGCTGAAACTCCAATACTTTGGCCACTGATGTGAAGAGCTGACTCATTGGAAAAGACCCTGATGCTGGGAAAGATTGAAGGCGGGAGGAGAAGGGGACGACAGAGGATGAGATGGTTGGATGGCATCACCGACTCAATGGACGTGAGTTTGAGTAAACTCTGGGAGTTGGTGATGGACAGGGAGGCCTGGCATGCTGCAGTCCATGGGGTCGCGAAGAGTTGGACACGACTGAGCAACTGAACTGAACTGAATTGAACTCTTCCAGTATCAGTGTCTAATTAGGAGACAGAGACTACTCCAGGTATTATGAACAGAGAGGATTAACAGAGAATTAGATAACAAACTAATGACATAAAGGTGGTGCTACAATACATCAGGAGCTGCAGAAAGCCGTCACATCCCTGCTGGAGCCAGTGCTCATCTGAGCCCACGGTTCAGTGTCTCTGCTCTCTTGAGCGGGGTTCCAAGAGTCATGTTCTACTGGCCCCCAACTCCATGGAAAGAGCTCAGCCCACCTGCCATGGCCACGGGTGCTCCTGGCAGGGCTTGCAGCTGCCCCAGCCCCGTCTTGGCTGGAGGCACCATCCGAAATACAGCAGCTCTTACCTTCCTCTGCCTGTTCAACCTCCCATTTGCAGCTCACTGAAACACTGAATCAACTCTGAATATTTAATGGAAGGATAAATAAATATTTATTTATTTATTCCCTGTCCATCACTGATACTGAAGCTGAAGCTCCGATACTTTGGCCACCTGATATGAAGAGCCGACTCACTGAAAAAGACCCTGATGCTGGGGAAGATTGAGGGCAGGAGGAGAAGGGGGCAACAGAGGATGAGACGGTCAGATGGCATCACCGACTCAATGGACATGAGTTTGAGCAAACTCTGGGAGCTGGTGAAGGACAGGGAAGCCTGGCGCGATGCAGTCCATGGGGTCACAAAGAGTCGGACACGACTGAGCGACTGAACAACAGCTGAAACAGTGCTTGAAAGGGAAAGCTGCTCCTGAAGGCTTGTCTCCTGGAAGAAGGAAAGAACAGACAAAAAACCTAAAGGGGAAGAAGTATAAATGAGTACTACAGACAATATGTGCTTTCTAAATAGCAAATATTTGTTAGTTTTTAAAAGTAACCAGCCCTGATCACTGCAACCACATTGGTTTCTAAGGAGAAATTAAACCCATCATGCTGAAGTTAGTTTTACATTTTCTTCTTTTATAAATAAGTGCTAAGAAGTGTAGACCTTTAAAATGCTGCTGGTTTTGTAAAAGTTTCATTGAATATGATTTCTTTTTAAAAGGTGTGCATATTTACTTTTCAGAGCTTCCCTGGTGGCTCAGATGGTAAAGAATCTGCCTGCAATGCAGGAGACCCAGGTTGGTAAGATCCTTTGCAGAAGGGAATGGCAACCCACCTCCAGTATTCCTGCCTGGAGAATTCCATAAACAGAAGTCGTCCGGCGGGGTACAGTTCATGGGGTCACAAAAAGTCAGACACGACTTAACGATCAACACTGACTTCTTTCTCTGGTGGTGGGGGAAAAGCACAGTCTTGGACAGCACATTAAAAGTGCTTTTACAATTGCTTTTTTCATCCTTTGCAAAACCCCTCTGAAATAGGGCATGTTTCACAGATAGAGAAACTGAGGCTGGGAAAAGTTGAAGGGATGTCCCCAATGGCACTGGGAAGGTTGGTGGCCTAACTGGGTAGTGGGGGCAGCCCATGCTCCTCCCTGACCAGGCTCTCTGTCCCTAAGGAGCATCTCTAAAGTAAGAGAAGTGCCAGTAAAACAGAAAAGGCCAGGCCTGGTGTGAAAGGAAGCTGGACCACCAGCCCGGTTCCTCATAACCTATGTAGGCCAGGTGGGTCCCTCCCATCCAGTGATGCCTCAGGGTAAATGGACCAACCTCAAACCATGCCCCACCCTCTACAATGCTCCTGGAGAGACACACAGCTAATTATCGTCTTGTAATTAGACCAGTTTCCTTTTTTTTTAAATGCAATTCTGTACAGATGTGCAACCTCACTGGACAGATGTCTGCAGAGTTGCCGTTCTGTGAGAAGCAGCTAATGGTAACAAGAGACCCAGGGGACTTCCTAAAACACCAAAGAAAATGACTTCTTTCCCAACGGCCCCTGGGAGAATCTGATGAACATAGAGCAATGCTCGGCCATTAACTAGAGCGAAAGCGGTGCCTGGCACAGGAAAGGGTTCTGGTTGGAAACCCTCTGGACTCAGAGCATTTTTATTCAATTCCAGATCCTCACAGATAATCTGCTTGATCTGATGTGGGTACAGGGGACCTCCAGATGAAGTCCAAGAAGTCAGAGGGAATGAGGTGAGAAAACCAGTCCATTCCAGAGCACATCTCTGGAGTCTACAGGCAAAATTGACCAAAGTGCAGAAATCCAAAGGTTTAAAAAATACTGAGCAAGCAAGCTCTACAGGTATAACCCCTGAGAAATGCTGCAGTTTTGGAAAGGGCAACAGAAGAGAGGAGAACCAGACTGATCTGATTGACATACACATGCCAGTGGCAGAGGTTTAGGACTGAGGTACAAGGAATCATTACGTGGAAATGGGACAATGGTCTCCTTGGGCCAGGAATCCCAGGAAACTGACCCAGTAAATAAATCATCAATAAATTCTCACATCTTAGTATTATGCTATATTATCATAAACAGTTAATTCAACATTTTAATCTAATATATTACCTAATAATATAGTGTATAATAATTTATATAATGTGCTCAGTTGCCCAGTCATATCCGATTCTTTTGCGACCCTATAGACTGCATCCCACCAGCCTCCTCTATCCATGGGATTTCCCAGGCAAGAATACTGGAGTGGGTTGCCATTTCCTCCTCCAGGGGAATCTTCCCAACCCAGGGATCGAACCTGTGTCATCTGCTCAGCAAGCAGATTCTTTCCCACTGAGCCACCTGGGAAGCCCAAATTTATATAGCATATAATAATTAATATATTAATAGTATATTCATACAATAGGTATATATTGTATACCATACAACAAAATATGCAATGGAATATAAAGATGTAATTACTGCATTATTCATATTGATATATTTGATTTAATAATATATATGTATATTCATGACTTTAATCACAATGTGTTAAGCACTAACCAGGTGCTTGCAGTCACTCCCGTGACCCAGCGAAGCAGGTAGTATCGTGATATGCATGTCACACGAGTATAATGAGACTCAGAGAGGTTTAGCATCTTAAGCAAAGGCACAGGGCAGGGACCCAGAGTCAAAGCCAGGACTTCCTAGCTTCAGAGCCCACGCTCTTAAATGCTGATTTCCCTGCTGCTTAGGTAAGGTGTGAGCTCTTGTGTCCTTCTGGTTCCCGGCACAAGCACCCTCGGTTTACACCCTGGGTCAGAAGGGGAGAACAGTCCAAAGCAGCCTGAGCATCAGCCAGGTCTGGGAGACCTCTCTTTTTCGAGGGGCAGCAGTCTCCAGAAATGACAGCTGGACCTTCTCTCTGTGGCCCCTAGACAGACCAAGTGCTGGTGATGGATAAATGGCACTGTTCCTTTCAACGTTCACAGCATCTCCATCTGCATCTCGGGGAGAAGCAGCCGGAAACCCAGCCCCTTTGCCCTTCTGCATTTGCTGGTCCGATTCAGCTGGGACAGAAAAGAATCTGCCTGCAATGCAGGAGACCAGGGTTCAATCTCCAGGTCGGGAAGATCCCCTGTAGAAGAGCATGGCAACCCACTCCAGTATTCTTGCCTGGAGAATCCCAGGGACAGAGGAGACTGGAAGGCTATGAGGTCGCAAAGAGTTGGACACGACTGAGCGACTAACATGAACACTTCAGTCCTGAACCAGAGTGGTCAGGGATCAGGGGACATAGATTAAGGTTAAGAAATAAACTAGATGAGAAATTGAAAAGAAAATGATTTTCTGACCTTTAGTCATTACGAGATGCAGCTCAGAGTTACAGCTGGGCGGGAAGCAAAGAAGGAGCAGAAATGTCCCATCCATTAGTTGGGAGCATCTTAGTCGCCAACCTGATCTATTTTGTGTGTGTGGCCATACACATTTCGTAGGAAATGTATGACTTAGATATTCACACCATTGGTCATAGCCATAAGGAGCAGGCCACACTTTCAGAAACCAGTAGCCAAGGATTAAAGGATCCAACAGATGGAAGATGACAGACCCTCTCTTCCAACCTGGCCATTTACAGATGAAGCTCAGACGGGGACTCTGCCCACCAAATGTCACTCGAGACGGGAGAGGCACGACCCAGACGGGAGCTCTGTTTCGCTGGGTCCCAGACACTCCTGCTGTCACCACTACACTGGACGGGCTTAGCGTCACGATCGGTGTGACGTTATACTCATTCCCAGTGTCTCACTCATTTAAAAAAAAAAAATCAAAGGAATATTCATGGTACTTAAATAGGTCTCTCTCGTCAATAAAATGTCTTCACTCGTTAAAAAGTCACGTGTATCTATTATGTTAAAAATATTCAAGAGAATGATCATGAAAATTGACATTAAAATTAATACAAACATAAAAAATATGTTTAAAAAACCTTGAGAAGTGTAGGTTACTGCTGCTGCTAAGTCAGTTCAGTCGTGTCTGACTCTGTGTGACCCCATAGATGGTAGCCCACCAGGCTCCCCCTGTCCCTGGGATTCTCCAGGCAAGAACACTGGAGTGGGGTGCCATTTCCTTCTCCAATGCATGAAAGTGAAAAGTGAAAGTGAAGGCGCTCAGTCGTGTCCGTATTCCTTGCTTTTTCCATCTGAAAACATCTTTGGTGACGACTGTGCGTTCTGAATCTTATTATTTCCTCTTGTTTATTTTGCTACCTTTCTAACAAGGAAGCAATGGAACTGAAGCCATTTTGCAACATAAACATGGGATTTTTCTCTATGAAATGGGGCTACTTGAGGAAATAGACTCTAAAACTTTTCACTAGATGGCAGTACAGTCACATAATTACAGAGGGAAGAGGCCAGATGAATAAACAAAGTCATTACGTGATTCTAAAGAGAATAAAATCATTGTCCCACCAAGCATATTGTAGTTTGCTGTTTGTTTGCTACAATGAAGGAAGGGAATATTCGTTATTTTAAAAAATAAAAAAAAAAACTAGTGAAGAGAGAAAAAGCACTATTATTTGATGCCCTAGTAACATTCACTGCCATGTATTTTTGCCAGGACACGTGCACAGTGCTTTATATGCGTGATGTCATTCTGCCCCAGTGGGGATGGAAGGACCTGGGAGATGGTTAGTATTATTCTATTACTGATGAAGAAAATAAAAGCCCAGGTTAACTCATCCAGAATCAAATAGCTAATAATTGACGGGACCAGGATTCAAACCTGAATCCATCGGACAGTTCCTTGCCATCAAAATCAACCACTGTTAGCATGGTCCCACTCAGTCTGACAGTATCTGCCTCTCTGCAGAGATACAAGATAATTAATATTACTATGAAAATTAGAACATCCTTGCTACTAAGTCGCTTCAGTCGTGTCCGACTCTGTGTGACCCCAGAGACGGCAGCCCACCAGGCTCCCCCATCCCTGGGATTCTCCAGGCAAGAACACTGGAGTGGGGTGCCATTTCCTTCTCCAATGCATGAAAGTGAAAAGTGAAAGTGAAGTCGCTCAGTCGTGTCTGACTCTTAGCAACCCCATGGACTGCAGCCCACCAGGCTCCTCCATCCATGGGATTTTCCAGGCAAGAGTACTGGAGTGGGGTGCCTTACATGATCCCAAAGGTTGCCATTACTTTCTTTTTCTTTTGACCTTTTAATTTGATATTGAGGTATAGCCAATTATGGGGTTGCAAAGAGCTGAACATAACTTAATGACTAAACAACAACATAGTCAATTAACAATGTTGTGATAGTTTCAGATGAACAGCTTGACTCAGCCATACATATACATGCATCCATTCTACCCCAAAACCCACCCCCATCCAGGCTGCTGCATAACATCAAGTAGAGTTCCGTGTGCTAAACAACAGGTCCTTGTTGGTTACTAGTTTTAAATATAGCATTGTGTACATGACCATCCCGAACTCCCTAACTATCTCTTCCCCACCAGCAACTGTAAATCTGTTTTCAAAGCCTGTGAATCTCTTCCTGTTTTGTAAATAAGTTCATTTCTATCATTTCTTTTTAGATTCCACATATAAAGGATGTCACACAATAATTCTCCTCCTTTGTCTGACTTACTTCTCTCAGTATGACACTCTCTAGGCCCATCCATGTTGCTGCAAGTGGCATTATTTCATGCTTTTTCATGACTGCGTAATATTCCGTTGTAAATATGTACTACATCCTCTTTGTCCATTCCTCTGACAATGGACGCTCAGGTTGCTCCCATATCTTGGCTACACAGTGCTTCAGTGAAAAGCTGGATGCCTGCATCTTTTCAGACCATGGTTTTCTCCAGATACATGCCCAGGAGTGGGAACCTCCATAGCCTCCATACTGTTCTCCATAGTGGCTGCTCCAGTTTACAGTGCCACTAACAGTGTATTCCCATAACTTTTAACATTCAAGAAACCCCCATATGAATTCTACCACATCTATTTACGAAATACATACAGGAAAGAAAATAATCATTGTGTAGTTTAATGACCAAGGTGCTTCCCAACTTCTTAGCAAATTCCAGGCTTTAAACATACATGGAATAAAATATAATGAACTCAACAATCTGCCAAAACATCAACAGACCTCACAGAGAAAAGAAAATGTTCAAGGGGCTTTATAAAATATTCCTTTCACTATACTTCCTTCAGTTCAGTTGCTCAGTCGTGTTTGACTCTTTGCCACCCCATGAGTTGCAGCATGCCAGGCCTCCCTGTCTGTCACCATCTCCTGGAGTTCACTCAGACTCACGTCCATCGAGTCAGTGATGCCATCCAGCCATCTCATCCTCTGTCATCCCCTTCTCCTCCTGACCCCAATCCCTCCCAGCATCAGAGTCTTTTCCAAAGAGTCAACTCTTCGCATCAGGTGGCCAAAGTATTGGAGTTTCAGCTTTAGCATCAGTCCTTCCAAAGAACACCCAGGACTGATCTCCTTTAGAACTGACTGGTTAGATCTTCTTGCAGCCCAAGGGACTCTCAAGGGTCTTCTCCAACACCACAGTTCAAAAGCATCAATTCTTCGACGCTCAGCTTTTTTCACAGTCCAACTCTCACATCCATACATGACTACTGGAAAAACCATAGCTTTGACTAGATGGATCTTTGTTGGCAAAGTAATGTCTCTGCTTTTGAATATGCTATCTAGGTTGGTCATAACTTTCCTTCCAAGGAGTAAGCATCTTTTAATTTCATGGCTGCATGTATTTTAAGGATAAAAAGAGCTCAGAGAAATCATTCAATAGTTTCTCTATTAATAATGATACAGATATGGTATTGGAAACCACAGAGGTAAGCTGTGAGATCAAGCAAGAATTAATTGTGCTAAAGTTACTAGGAATCAGATCTCCAGTGTAAGAGAAAGAAGACACAGGTATAGAGTAAAAGTTTTTAAAAAAGAAAAAATCTTGTAAGAGTTAAACTTTCATAAGAAGTATATCAACCATGATTTTTTAAAATGCATTTCCTATATTTGCCCATTGAAAACTCTATAAGCAATGCTATCCCTTTTCCACCAAAATATCCTATGGCATGTATTTTAGTTTCTTAGTACTATTCCTTCTAAAAAGGAACCAAGGCCCCCTGGAGAAATAGCTGATTACAGATCTAGGTCAGGAAAGTACAAAATAATCCCAGACCTGCTTGTATCAAACAGCAAAAAAAGTTCAAAGCCTGCTGGGGCCATAACAAAAGGATACAGAGACTGGCTCCAAGGGGCTTCCAATGCCTCAGTTTTGGACAATATAAATATCACAAAAATAATGATAATTTATTAAAATATTAAATATGTAAACATTTAGGAGTCCATAATGCTACTCACAGGGAAAGCCATGAAGCAAAATGAAAACACTGTTTCCAATTAAGATGACTGCTTTAGCAACACCATAATCTTAAAATAGATCAATAAACAGAAAAAACCACGCAATTTTCTGGTCTTTTTAATATACAGTTCAGTGTTCTTGCCTGGAGAATCTCAGGGATGGGGGAGCCGGGTGGGCTGCTGTCTATGGGGTCGCACAGAGTCGGACATGACTGAAGCGACTTAGCAGCAGCAGCAGGGAAACTAGATAAATTCAGTTGGTGACAGAAAGCTCTGTTTTACAGAAAAATGAGACAATGAATGTAAAAGAATGACAGAATGAGAAAATTTATATTTTGCAACTTCCAACAGAGTTGATTTAGCTAGCAACCATCAATGGAAAGGAAAATCAATAGCAATTCTCACCTGGGAAGGACAACTTTACACACGGAGTTGGGTGTTTTTGTTTTTGTTTTTGGTGTGGGGGGAGGCGTGTTGTGTGGCTTGTAGGATCTTAGTTCTCCCACCAGGGACTGAACTCAGGCTACAGCAGTGAACGCACGTGAGCACTAACCACTGGACCACCAGGGAAATTTATCATCTCCAAGCATCACCCCATGGGTTAGTTCCCAACTGCATTTCCAGAGTCACTCCTTTAGCCCAGTGATCAAACTCAGAGTTGGCTCAATGGTAAAGAATCCACCTGCCAATGCAGGAGACTCAGGAGACACAGATTCGATCCTTGGGTCCAGAAGATCCCCTGGAGTAGGAAATGGTAACTCTCCAGTATTCTTGCCTGGAAAATTCCAGAGACAGAGGATCCTGGTGGGCTACAGTGCATGGGGCTGCAAAGAATCGGACACGACTGCGCAACTGAACATGCAAAAAAGCTCAGAGTCAGCGAGAGAGGACCAACCTGGCATCGTGTGCTTCCTGATGCGATGTGGAAAATCCATGTAACCTGAATCTGCACCAATGTTGAGACCTAACTTCTATATAAAGGAAATGGAGGGAATATGGTAATAAGTTAAACATCAGCAGGAGAAAACAGACACATCCAGATGGTGGGACTGATCTTTGCAAAGAGTCAACGCCTGAAGGCATTTAAAAACAAGCAATTTGAGAGCAGCGAGGTAGGGGCTGTTCTTATCGTTGTTTAGTTGCTCAGTCGTGTCCGATTCTTTGTGATCCCATGAACTGCAGCACAACAGGCTTCCCTGTCCTCCACTATCTCCTAGAGTTTGCTCAAACTCATGTCCATTGTGGCAATGATGCCATCCAACTGTCCCATCCTCTGTTGTCCCCTTCTCCTCATTCCCTCAGTCTTTCCCAGAATCAGGGGCTCTTCACATCAAGTGGCCGAAGTATTGGAGCTTCAGCTTAAGCATCAGTCCTTCTAATGAATACTCAGGATTAATTTCCTTTAGGATTGACTGGTTTGATCTCTTTGCAGTCCAAGGGACTCTCAAGAGTCTTCTCCAGCACCACAGTTCGAAAGCATCAATTCTTCAGTGCTCAGTCTTCTCTGTGGTCCAAATCTCCCATCTGTGCATGACTACTGGAAAAACCATAGCTTTGACTCAACAGACCTTTGTTGACAAAGTAATGTCTCTGCTTTTTAACACACTGCCTAGTTTGGTCATAACTTTCCTTCCAAGAAGCAAGTGTCATTTAATTTCATGGCTGCAGTAATTGCCCAAGGGGCTGTTCTAGAACAAAAGAAACTGAAGGGACCTGACAAGTACAAGTCAGCTCTTGTGAGCACATTGGATTCTGATTTGAAAAGAAAAAAGCTAAAATGGAGAAAACATTGTAATAAAACCTTTCCTCAGTTTCATGTTAAGAATGTGGATGACACTTTTAGGTATGAAAGTGTATTTAACATGTAGGGAGACAAACCATAAGCTCAGGATATGATCTCCAAACCAGTGAATGATTGAATGACACAGAGAAAATGCCAGTAGATCCTATACTGTAAGCACTTATTGCTTATGCGTGTTTGGCACGCATGGTTCATTTAGTCTTTCTAATAACCTATTAACTGGGCAGTATTAGGCCCACTCTGCAGAGAGAAAAACTTAAGACTTGGAAAAGTCAAGCAGACTACACCTACAGGTGTTTGGGACCAGAGCCAGGATTTGAATCCAGGTCTATCTGCAGCTAAAGCTCTCACCTTCTTCATTTGTCAGCTGAAAAAAGGTTGGAAGTCTGCACAGTCTGAATGTTGCTTCAGTTTTTCTCTAAGTGATAAGAGTTTGAGGTAAATTCTGGTTATGAACTAGGATATGTATGTTCATTGAGAAACCTAATACCTCAAAGCACTTCACAGGCGCTAGAAAAAATGGAACTCAGAGGTGGAATCATCGACTTAAGCTCTCATTGATGGAGGCAAGGCTCAAGCCAAAATCCAGTTGACCTGGGTCTAGGCTCTTGGCCACAGTTACCCCTGACCCGACCCCTTCTAGAGGGAGGAACTGTAAACCCATAGCTAATTATTTTGTAGACAGAATTGCAGAAGTCAAGGACGGCTTTTGTTGATGTTGTAAATGATCTATTCAATGACAGAAAAACCCTCGAGTTCTCTCCAGTCTTGAATGTTTAAAAAAAGTTACGTAGACCTCACTAATCAGCCTTGGACATCAGTGGCTGTGTGGAGTTCTAACACAGGAGATGGTGAGAAGTCAGGGCAGAGCAGGGCTTTTCTCGGGGGAGTCACAACCCCCATGAGAAGTGAGAACCTCCTTCTGACCACAAAGGTAGGGTACTAAACTGGGATGACATGCCCCTTTGGGTTTTGGAGTTGTTATCTTTAAGGGCTTTTTAAAATTTTTTATTTTATTTTTTGCTCTGTGACAAATTACCACAAACTTAACAGCTCAAAACAATGCCCATTCACTATCTCACATTCTTTAGGTCAAACGTCAAGCAAAGTATGGCAGCTTCTCTGCTCAGGCTAAAATGAAGTGTTGGTTATTGCATCTGGGTTTCACTCCTCTTCCGAGGTCATTCCTGCTACTGACAGAATTCAGTTCCTTGTGATTGCAGGACCAAAGTTCCTACTTCCTCAATGGCTGTGGGGACTAGAGGAGCTCTCATCTGCTGGAGGCCGCTCTCATGTAGAAGATAATAAATTAGCATGAGACACGAGGTATTGGAGAGGAAGACATCCAAATGGATGATAAAGATGACAGAGTCATTAGTTAATGCAGACATTTTCAATCAGGAGTGACTTGGCCCCACAAGCAACAGTTGGCAATGTTTTAAGACAGCTTCGGTTGTCTCAGCAGAGCAGTGTTGCCAACATCTAGTGGGTTGAGGTCAGAGATGCTTCTAAACATCCTAAAGTGCACAGAACGGCACAGAATTATCTAGCCCGATATTCCAATAGTGATGAGGCTGAGAAACCGTGAGTTAAGGGCCAGTAATCCAAGCAAAAAGAGGGAGGAAAGGGCCTGGAATAGAGCTGAGTCCGAGAAGGAGCTGCAGAAGTGGAGGTAAACCAGAGGACAGTGTTCAGAAGCCGGTGGGAAGAGGGTGTTGATTCTGGAAAGTGTCGGGAGCTGCTGAGAGCTGAGCAACATGAGGAAGAGCTATCGTTGGACTCGGGGAGACAGAGGCCACTGGAGACTGTGTCTGAGCAGTTTCAGCGGAGTCCTAGGGGTGGATGCCTATCTGGGCCCCACTAGAGTGTTCTCCAGACAAAAGGGACATCAACAGCCGACAGAGACAAACCTTTGGGAGGCTGGGCTGCTAAAGAGAAGCAAGGAGAGATGGACATGATGAAGCAGGGACACCTCTCCTATGGGGACCAGAGGAAGGAAAACAGGTGTGCCTGAAAATCTGACAGAGGAAGGATGGGGAGCTACCCGCAAAGTAAGCAGTGGGGCCACGTTTGAGAATAAAGGAAAAGGGTATGGGTTAAAGATGCGAGGAAGAGGACCAGTCCTATTTAGGACTCCTAGGCAGGGCAGCCACCAGAAAACTTGTCATGTCTACAGAGACAGTGTGTTTAACACTGTGAGGACATTCTGAAGATCTCTTAACTGGCAGACCGATGGTTCTGGCTGCTGTTTCTTGACAGAAACAAGAAAAATCAGGGGCATGCTTCCCAAAGAAGGTACTACTGTCCTCCTCCCCTGCAGTGATGGGGATGGTGATCTGAAAGGCCTTAGGGTCTTCCCATCTCCTAAGCCTTTGCAATTAGAAATCTTCCAGAAGGGGGCGCAGGGAGAGATGAGGCACTGACTTCAATGATCTGGTTGGGTCTGTTGCCTTCCTGTCCTTGGCCAAATGACCAGGATTTCTGGCTCTACTGTCTCCAAAGGCAGAAATAGGTGTAGTTCGAGTAGTTCACCAACCACTTCCCAACAGGCTGTTACTTCTTAGAGGAGAATCCCGTGTGCCAATAGAGGACCCTCCCTTCCACTACTTGTGAAACAGTTCCACAAACTGGTTGTTTTACATTAAATTCTAAATTACAACCTGAGCGGCCTAAGACCACAGGAGAGAGACAGGGAACTCCAGCCTGGCCCCCTTTTCCCCCAGAGCTCCCGTCTTTTCACTCTAACCTCTAGCGCCACCCGCGGGCCGCCTCCTGCTCCCTCCTCATCTCCAAAAGTGCGGAGACATTGGGGAAGTCCCAGGGGAGACCGATTTCTCCAACATGGGTATTACCACCGCGGGCGCTGAATTTCGGGGCCCCTCTAATTATCTCTGAACGTTGATCATCGCTCCTCCGAGCGAGGGCACGTGGGGTACAGGGGGTCCTGGTCTTCCCCGCATCAGCCTCCGCGCGGGGAAGCGAAGCCGGGAGCCAGGGCCCGCGGGAGGGCGTCGGGCGCCCCACCCGGACGTCCCTGTTTTCCCTGCGTCCTGGGAAACCCAGCGGAGGGTTTTGCCACCCACGGCACCCTGTGCCCAAGGCCACCGCGCAGCCTAGCTGGGCCGCATCTCGGGCTCCCTAGATGAGCGAGGTGTCCTGAGCTTCCAGCGTCTCCAGCCTCCTCTACAGTGGGGTCTGATCCACCTCGAAGCAGATCGCGGGGGGACATCCGACGACTCCAGCGCCACGGTCCGCTTCCAGCCAGGCCTGCCCTCCCGCCTTCGCGTCCTCCGCCGCCGCGCTGCCTCGACCCCTCGACTCTGTGCCTCACACAGCGGGCCTTAGCTCCTTGCCGGGTGTCCCCCAAGACGCCGGGAGGGAGTCTCTGGCGGGCGAGCAAGGGGACACCGCGTTGGAAGGGAATCCCACGCTGCACCCTTGGGGCCTGAAGGAGGACACGCGGTGGCTGCTGGAGGGTGCGGACAACCAGGGCCGCGGGGCCCTAAAGGTCTGACGGGGTGGTATCGCCGGGGGCCCGGGGTGCAGGTGTCAGGCGGCGCAGGAGACACGGGGTCTGGGAATTACCGGAGCTACTCGGCCCGAGCGCATCTGGACCTGGGCGGGGCGGAAAGCTGACCCTGGGCGGGGATGCAGACAGCACTCCTCCAAAGCTGTCGCGGGCGGGGGCTCGGTGCGCCGACACTCACCTGGGTCTCTGGCCCCCGACGGCATTTAAAGGGCGGAGGGCGAGGCCCGGCCGCCACACCTGGAGCTGCTGCGGGCGGCCGCACTGGATGGTGCGCCCGTGAGCTTGGGCGCCGAGCCACCCGCCCCGGCCCGGGAGCGGCAGGACATGGCCGAGTACGGCGACGGCTCGGGGCCCTCTGCGGCCCCGCAGAGCCAGGCCCGGGCGGCCGCGCGCCCCTCTGGATACGCGCGCGGAGATCTGGGCGCAGCGGGCGCCGGCCCGCGCCTGTGGCTGAACGCGCCCGCTCTCAGCTCCGCGCCCTACGCGCCGGGCCCAGTGCCCGCGGCCCCCTTCGGAGCCCCCGGCCCGCTCCTCGCGGCCCCCGGCGGCCTGGCAGGCGCCGACCTGGCGTGGCTGAGCCTGCCCGGCCAACAGGAGCTGCTGAGGCTGGTGCGGCCGCCCTACTCGTACTCGGCGCTCATCGCCATGGCCATCCAGAGCGCGCCGCGGCGCAAGCTGACGCTCAGCCAGATCTACCAGTACGTGGCCGGCAACTTCCCCTTCTACAAGCGCAGCAAGGCGGGCTGGCAGAACTCCATCCGCCACAACCTGTCCCTCAACGACTGCTTCAAGAAGGTGCCCCGCGACGAGGACGACCCAGGTAACAGAGGCGCGCCCCCTTGCGAGTCCAGGACTCCGGGCTGCGGGCACTCGAGGGACCCGGCGGTCCTGGACCGTCCAGACTTTCCAGCTAGGGGAGCCGAGGCGGGAGGAGGGTGGGGAGCCGCGCACGGGCTCCAGGAAGCCGGCAGACCCCCGCAGCCCTGACTTCACATCCAGGGCAACTGAGTCTCTAATTCTCGGCGCGCTCTCCAGAATGAAGAAGCCCGGGAGAGCTAGCCTGCCGGGGCGACCTTAGGAATTGCCTCTCTCGGGGGCGCATGTCCTCTGCTTAAGGTGGGGAAGACGGCGGCTCTCCCCACGAAGGTTAAGACAAAGGCGATGCCGCTTTGGGAGGCTGCAGAGAGGCCTGGCGAGGTGTGCTCCGCCCCACGGGCGAAGCGGTGGCCCGAGGAGAGCAGGTTCCTTTCTTCATTTCATAGGCCTTCTCTCTGGCCTTGCTCTCTGCGAGGCTCTGTATTTCCCGGGCATCGTCCTTCGCTGTGGACGCCCGATCCGGTACACAGCGTCCCCTCAAGGTTTGGGGTGGGGGTAAGGGTTCATGGAGGGGCCGGTGGGAATCCTTCTGGAGCTGACCTCCATTTCTCACCTTCTCACCCATCACCTCGGCCAGACCCCGATTTTTCTGAGCCGGTCCCTTTCTTCTTCCGCAGGTAAAGGCAATTACTGGACCCTGGATCCAAACTGCGAGAAGATGTTTGACAACGGGAACTTCCGAAGGAAGAGGAAGCGGAGGGGGGAGGCGGGCGCAGTCGCACCCTCGGGTCCCCGGAGCCAGGCCGGAGCCCGGGCGCCAGAGCTGGAGCCCCTGGGCGCCGCCTCCCCGGACCTGCGGGCCTCGGCGTCCCCGCCCGCGCCCGAGGCCGCAGCCTGCTTCTCCAGTTTGGCCTCGGCCGTGGGCGCCCTAGCTGGCGGCTTCAACCCCTTACCCGGGGGCCTGGCGGGAGACTTTTCCTTCGGGAGACCCGCGACGATCGCCACTCACAGCCCCCAGGTCCCCCGCCCCGCGCCCGGCTTCGCCGCTGGCCAGCAGACGGCGGCCACCGGCTTCCGCGTCAGTCACTTCGTCTACACCCGGGAAGGGACCGAAGTTTGATGGAAGGCCGGGGAGTGTTCCCGAGTGCGGGGTCCACAGGCGCTGAGCTCAAGGCCCCACGAGCGCCCCGGCAGGGGTCAGGGCAGGGCTGGGGTGCAGGGCCCAGGGTCCCCGCTGCCGTGCACCCCTCACCCAGCGACCATCCAGGTGGGGCGAGTGGGCGCTCCCCCTGTCCTTCCAGTTTGGCCTGTCCCTGGAACCCATGCTCCCAGAGGGTTCCATCTGAAAGGGGCGACAGGCTGGCGCTCACCCCAGATTTTCCGAGGGGAGCCTGACCCACCCCCAAAGATACTTTGGTGTCTTAGACAGGTGCTACTGGGGACCCCCCGGGCCCGTCTGGGTGGGATTTTTTCCCACCTTTCCAGCCTGGCCCACCCGGCGCACAGGCCCTTTCCTTGGTGCTCCAGGGAAGCCCGCGGGGTTCAGGAGCACCCCCGGGAGGCCGAGTGGGTCCCCTCACCCTCAGCGGCGTGTGCGGTCGGTCAGCCATCGAGGGTGGTCTGGAACTGAAGTCTAGTAAGAGGGACTTCCTGATGGCTGACGCTGCATTGGTCCTGCGAACCCCAGCTCCTTCCCTGCCACTCAGCTCCCACCTCCCTCACCGGGTCCTAGGGCCAGGTCATCACCTCGGGGGCAGCCTAGAGCAGTGCCTAGCGCCCTGGAGTGGCAGGCTGGGTTTGGATTTGCTCCCTCCCACCTCCCCGCCTGCCTCCCGCCTCCCTCCCGCCTCCCCAGCCAAGCTCACACCGGGGGAAACCACTCCTGTTTTCCTCTCTGCGCCCACCCCTCACCCCCCAGTTTGGGCCTCAGCTCTCCCACCCCTGAGCCTTCGGTGCAAAAGTAAGCCTCTCCCCTCATTTGTATTTGCTCAGAAGGTCATCTCTGGAGCCAGCAGCCTTGGGAAGAGACATGTTTGCCTCGGTAGCTCCCTGAGTTTCTGTCGCCCGGGCCCCGGGGTCATTTGGTTTATCCTGGAGCAGAGGGCTCTTGGCAGGGCACACCCACCCTCTGTGCGCTGGGCAGGAGAGGTGTCTTCCCCGGGAGGCCGAGCGGGGAGAGGACCCCATGAACTTGGGGGAGGGCAGAGGATTTGGCGAGCCGAGCAGCGCCGCTGCCTCCAGGGAGCTGCAGCAGTTTTCCAAAGACTGACCTCGGGGCCCAGCGCAGCCGCTGCCGCTGGAAAGGATGCCAAAGGGTTGTCGGTTTCTTAAGGCTGAGCCAGTTGTGATCCTGATGCGTGTGTGTAAGGGAGGCGGCGGGATGGAGGGGAGAAAGAGAGAGGAAGGGAAGGAGCTTGGGTGTGAATAGAACTAGCCAAGTGTTGGAGTGAGTTTGGAGCCCCCGGTGGTGTTCCTTCGAGCCTCTCTGGAAGCATAGAGTGGCTGCTTCTCATCTCATCTCTGCCTCCGGGCTCGGGAAGGAGAGCTGCTGCGGAGCTCTGTTGCCTGATACTTTGTTACCAAACTGACAGTCAACCCTAAGTGCTCCCCCAAAGGTAATACAGTTTAAGAAAACCAGCAAGGAAAAGGAAAATCCTCGCATTACAAAAGGAAAGAATTTTCTTCTCTCAGGCCTATTTAATTAACAAAAATGCTAAAAATAAACACCAACAGACTGTAACTTGAATGTACCTGCTGTTCTGTACATTTGAGGGATTCTCCACTGTTTTCAGCGTTTTCAGTCTAGATTCTGCATTTGCAGGAAACTTGGAGTAAAGGAATTTTTAAAAAGAAGCTTGACAACACTGAGAAAGTACAATGCACACTTTTACAATTAATGGAGCTTTCAGAAAATTGGCTGATAAATATATATAAACATCACACATCAAAGCTGCATGGCTGTTCGAAACTGGTATGAAGCTGCCATTTTTATTCTTCCAACAGTGATTTTTCTGAAAAGGGCTTCACAAAGATCTTTCCACTTTTAGTTTGTTTGACTAAAAATCAATTTTTGATGTTGAAAAATGGTGCTTCCATTCCTGCTTTACACCATTAATTGGTAATGGTATAACCAAAGAGATGAGTCTTCTGAGAAATGCATAGTTTACTTCTAACAATGCAAGGTATTTGGGGATCAGAAACCGTCTCATTTCCATGACAGTTTATTTGTCTCGAAGTATTTTCACAATGAAGGGGGTCTGCGTGGGGGTGAGGGGCAGCCAAAATGCATTTCCTGGGCCCTGGGGCAGTCAACTTTGGAATGATCCCAAATGATCCCACTTCACATGATCCCAAAGATAGATTTTCTCAGAGGAAAGAAACTGCTGAAATCAAAATAAGTAAGAAAAGCAAAGCAGCTTGTCATCGGTTTATAACTAAATATCTTCTTTGGGCCAGGTCTCGTGAATTTGACCTTAGTTCCCAAGCAAGCTGCATGTGGGCAGCCGAAGGACCAGCTGCTGTTGGGCAGATAGATGGAGGGACTGTGCCAGGAGAATCCTCTCCCCGGGCCTTGGAGCCCCGTGTTGGTACCCAGACCCCATCTACACATGTTTGTCTCTTGGGTCTTTGAAGTAGTAAAATACTGTGCTTTTGCATATCGAGGGTAGGTGCTGTAAGCTATGGCTTTTCTCTTGAGGAAATTTCAAGTTGTTTTAAAACTAAGTGCAAACCTTTCTAAAAAGAGTGCCTTGGTATGATGCTCTAGGCACACAACAAGTGTCATTGAAACACTCAGTTCTTCATCTGAATCAGCATTTCGGTGGCATTGAACAGTTTCAAATAAAGGAATGGCATGTTTCTTTATTTGAAACTATTCCTAAGAACCCAAACTACTATGGGTTCTTAGGAATTCTTTTCGTTTTGCCAAACAGTAGTGGAAATCTACAGGTGGTTGAAAACCAAAGCACATAATAATAATGTAAATTGTGGTATTACCTCCTATGGAAATTGTCAGTGGGGTGGCAAGAAGTCCTCAGGCAGAAAAGAACCATTTGTGATGAAGACTCAAATATTTGTTAAAAGTATTTCTTTAAATGTAGTAACTAAAATTTAAGAAGTGGGCACTGGATTTCAAGATAGGAATTCCCATATGGATTAAACATTGAAGGTGTCCATCTATGATGAATACAATTTTGCACTTTGGTGATGCTGCCTTGGCATATTCATCTTCAACTTCCAATCTTTAATTTCCTAAGTACCTCCAGTGGTATCAAGTGACTTTGTTTTATTCAATGAAATAACCTTATAGTAATTATTGTAACTCTTCACTGAAACAAGAGTCTGAAGTTCATTGTGATTCTGTCAATAGAAAAGCTGAGTCAAAGGATTAAGTGAAGATTTTTTGATGACGGCCATTCTGACTGGTGTGAGAATGTGAACTTATACAGCCATTATGGAGAACAACATGGAGATTCCTTTAAAAAACTAGGAATAAATCTACCATATGACCCAGCAACCCCACTACTGGGTTTATACCCTGAGAGAACCATAATTGAAAAAGACACGTGTACCCCCCAATGTTCATTGCAGCACTCTTTACAACAGCCAGAATATGGAGGCAACCTAGATGTCCACAGACAGATGAATGGATAAAGAAGATACAGTACATATATGCAATGGAATATTACTCAGCCACAAAAAGAATTAATTTGAGTCGGTTCTAGGGAGGTGGATGAACCCAGAGCCTGTTATACAGAGTGAAAGAAAAGTTAAAGTATTATTCATTTAGTCATGTCCGACTCTTTGCAACTTCATGGACTATAGCCCGCCAGGCTCCTCTGTCCATGGGATTCTCCAGGCAAGAATACTGGAGTGGGTTGCCATTCCTGCCTTCTGCTGGGGATCGTCCTGACCCAGGGATTGAACCCAGGTTTCCCACATTGCAGGCAGATTCTTTACCACTTAAGCTATCCAGAGAGCCCTATACAGAGTGAAGTCAGAAAGAGAAAAACACATACAGTGTGTTAATGCATATATATGGAATCAAGAAAAATGGTACTGATGCGCCTGTTTGCAGGAAGGGATCAGAGAGGCAGATGTAGAGGATGGACTTGTGGGCACCGTGGGGGCAGGAGAGGATGAGACGAATGGGGAGAGTAGCATCAACACAGGTACACTATCGTGTGTAGGGTGGGTAGCTGGTGAGAAGTTTCTATGTAACACAGGGAGCCCAGTCTGGTGCTCTGAGATGATGTGGAGGTGTGAGATGTGGGGAAGGGAGGGAGGCTCAAGACAGAGGGTATATGATTCGTGTTGCTGTATGGCAGAAACCAACACAATATTGTACAAATTAAAAAACAAAAAAGGGGGGGAAAGGGTTAGATGATCTTCAGAAACTCATCTAATGAGAACTAAAAAGGACTCTTGATAGACACGCAACCTTTTTATGGTCCATACTCAGAAATGCACCTTCATATGTACATAGCTGAGCGTGCCCACGTGCGCGCGCGTGCACACACACACACACACACACACACACACACGATGCAAATCATAGAGCCAGGCCTTGGCCAGGATCCTCAAGGGGAAAGCCTTGACAGCACCAACCCACGATACTCAGAGGCACAGTGTTTTCTGTATTTTCTGAGATATACTGTGTGAATATCTCATTTGCACTTGGGTTTGGTTTTAGGTGGAGAGGAGCATGTGCAACGATCACAGAATGCAGTAGGGGCCTGGCCACACATCCTAGGAAAATCGATGTGTTCAGTAAATCTTCTGAGTGTCAGCTATGTGTCTGGCTTTGCATTCAGCCCTGCAGTGAACACCCTTCCCAAGGCCTCCTCCCAGTTGGAGAGGCAGAGATCAGGGCGCAGTTACAGGCTGCTGCTGCTAAGTCACTTCAGTCGTGTCTGACTCTGTGCGACCCCATAGACAGCAGCCCACTAGGCTCCTCTGTCCCTGGGATTCTCCAGGCAAGAATACTGGAGTGGGTAGTTACAGGCTGGACGGCAGCTATTCGGCTCCAAAACAACGGCTTTATGATCAAGTCCATAAGCCATCTCACTTGTAAATACCAAATCACCGCAATGCTGTGTTTCCTATACCCTGAAAGCTTGGAAGTGTTGGTTTGCCTTCTAGGGTTCTTAACTTACTTGTGACTTAGGCTAGGAGTTGAGTACTGCCCTGGGCTGGAGCCAGTGTGGCCTGCTCCCTTCTCCATAGGTTTATTCAAAAACTTTAACATAACTCCTGTGCTCTTAGAAGAAGATCTATCAACTGAGCATCACAGGAGACAGCCACTCATGTGACCCGAGCTGGTTTTTCCCCAAGGCCCTTGGGTATGGATTCTTCTGGTGCATCTCTACATCCATTCATTGAAGCTTGAAGAACTCTCTCTTTTAATCTAATGTAAAATTTGCTAAAGAACGTTCCTCAAGGCTAATTTCCTGGCACCTGCCGTAAGCTGACTGCTCTCTCTGGTAAGCTCATCAGGGACTGAACACAAAGAATGTGAAATGATCTCATTCAGTTTGCGGAGGGTAAATGAATAGAATATTAAATTAGATTTTCATTACAAAAATCAGAGTTATATCTGTTCTTTAATATGGAGCTAATTGAATTGATGAGTCTTGGAGGCTTTCTCTTCTCCCAAGAATCACCCGTGCATCCATCCAATGCTAAATATCAAGGTGACAAGGACTCTGTTACCTGCTTATTGGACATCATCTCATTAAGCCCTCACGACTTCCCAAGGAGGCAAGTATTATTATCCTCATTTCACTGATGCAGAAACTGAGGCTCAGGAAGATTAAGTGGTTGCTTCCCAGAGGCCACAGCTACATAGAGTTGTGGCAGCAAGAACATGCCTACCACTTGCCCTCACTCTCTCCCCTCCAACTCTGTCCTTCAGGTCTGAGAGATATCTCACTTTTCAATGATCCTTCCCTGGCATCGAAGTTAAGTGTCTCTCTGCTCTGTACCTGTGGCCCTTGGATGGACTGTATCATACCTCCAGAAGGCCCTGGTCTTGCCTAGGTCCTCTTGGGTCTATGTGGGCAGGAGTCACATGCTCTATTTAATCAAACACCTGGGGTAGCAGTTGAATGAATGAATAAGTACGTGAGCTGGCAGTTGTACCCTAAGCTTTCCGCACACTCTCCCTCCCTTCGTGGGTCCTCTAGTCTCCTGTAACAGGCCTGATTCCTCCTTACGTAGAGCCAGACCTTCAGCTGGACCCTGCAGATACAAAACAGGAGCAGACACAGCCCTGGAGACCACTGTTGTGCAGAGTGCCCTGTGCGGACAGGCTGCGCACCAAGGAGTGTGGAGCTGCAGGTAGGAAAAGCCAGCGATGTGATGGGAGATGCTGAGGCCAAGAATGGCTGATTAATCTCTCCCTTTGAACATGAGAGCAATTGTAATAATACAATGTCCTAGAGAATCCAGGCTGACACCTCCAAGGCCACACAAGTTCTTATTTGCCAAAGATGCCTGGGCCTTTTCCTACCACCTCTGCTCTTCCCAGACTTTAATCCCATTATTAGAACGAGGCTGAGATTCCAAGAAGGCAGGAAGAATTTAAAGACACAAATGGGTTCATGCTCTGTGTTCCTCACACAGGGCCTGGGCTTAATGCAACTTAAAGATGGAGAGAGGCAAAGAGTGTGTGATCAGTTCAGTTCAGTCACTCTGTCGTGTCCTACTCTTTGTGACGCCATGGGATGTAGTACAGCAGGCCTCCCTGTCCATCACCAACTCCCAGAGGCTACTCAAACTCATGTTCATCGAGTTGGTGATGCCATCCAACCATCTCATCCTCTGTAATTCCCTTCTCCCACCTTCAATCTTTCCCAGCATCAGGGTCTTTTCCGATGAGTCAGTTCTTCGCATCAGGTATCCAAAGTATTAGAATTTCAGCTTCAACATCAGTCCCTTCAATGAATATTCAGGACTGATTTCCTTTAGGATGGACTGGTTGGATCTCCTTGCAGTTGAAGGGACTCTCAAGAGTCTTCTCCAACACCACAGTTCAAAAGCATCAATTCTTCAGTGCTCAGCTTTCTTTATAGTCCAACTCTCACATCCATACATGACTACTGGACAAACCATAGCTTTTACCAGATGGACCTTTGTTGGCAAAGTAATGTTTCTGTTTTTTAATATGCTGTCTAGGTTGGCCATCACTCTTCTTCCAAGGAGCAAGCGTCTTTTAATTTCATGGCTGCAGACACCATCTGCAGTGATTTTGGAGCCCCCCAAAATGAAGTCGGTTGCTGTTTCCCTTGTTTCCCCATCTATTTGCCATGAAGTCATGGGACCAGATACTATGTTTATACTAAGTATAGTTTCAGAAAACTATACTTAGTTTTCTGAATGTTGAGTTTTAAGCCAACTTTTTTCGCTCTCCTCTTTCACTTTCATCAAGAAGCTCTTTAGTTCTTCTTCACTTTCTGCCATGAGGGTGGTGTCATCTGCATATCTGAGGTTATTGATATTTCTCCCAGCAATCTTGATTCCAGCTTGTGCTTCATCCAGTCCAGTGTTTCTTATTATGTACTTTGCATATAAGTTAAATAAGCAGGGTGACAATATACAGCCTTGATGTACTCTTTTCCCTATTTGGAACCAGTCTGTTGTTCCGTGTCCAGTTCTAACTGTTGCTTCTTGACCTGCATACAGGTTTCTCAAGAGGCAGGTCAGGTGGTCTGGTATTCCCATCTCTTTTGGGATTTTCCACAGTTTGTTGTGATCCACATGGTCAAAGGCTTTGGCATAGTCAATAAAGCAGAAGTAAATGTTTTTCTGGAACTCTCTTGCTGTTTAGATGATCCAACAGATGTTGGCAATTTGATCTCTGGTTCCTCTGCCTTTTCTAAATCCAGCTTGAGTATCTGAAAGTTCACGGTTCAGGTACTGTTGAAGCCTGGCTTGGAGAATTTTGAGCATTACTTTACTAGCATGTGAGATGAGTGCAATCGTGCAGTAGTTTGAGCATTCTTTGGCATTGCCTTTCTTTGGGATTGGAATGAAAACTGACCCTTTCCAGTCCTGTGGCCAATGGTGAATTTTTCAAATTTGCTGGCATATTGAGTGCAGCACTTTCACAGCATCATCTTTCAGAATTTGAAATAGCTCAACTGGAATTCCATCACCTCCACTAGCTTTGTTCGTAGTGATGCTTCCTAAGGCCTACTTGACTTCACATTCCAGGATGTCTGGCTCTAGGTGAGTGATCACACCATTGTGATTATCTGGATCTTGAAGATTTTTTCTGTTCTGTGTATTCTTGCCATCTCTTTTTAATATCTTCTGCTTCTGTTAGGTCCATACCATTTCTGAGTTTGTGTATGACTCATAATTTCGACTGCATCTTCTAGAAGGTGTCTAGACATCTTCTAGTCAGGTGTCTGCCTGGCTCCCAGGGCCCCGATCTGTCCCAGCACTTCATCAGCTGCAGCCAGCCCTCACCTCTGCACGCACGGGTGGTTTGCCTCTGCCTAAGGCGAACATTAACTTCTCCACCTGAACCAAAGGATGCCCTTTGACTGGACCTCGCTCTGCTGGGCTGGGAACACTTCAGTCCTTGCAGCCTAAGGGCAGGTCGGTTTAGGGGAAGCTAGACTTCTCAAGGCAACAGAATTAATACTTTAATGAACGGTTTCTGTTTCAGGATTCTTGAAAAGCTGGAGCTTAATTCTTTCTGCTCTTTTTGGAATTCTGAGTGCAACAGAATGGCCTTGCTGTTTTACTTACTTTGGTTTGTTTGACTTACTGTTTTAAAATTTTTGTCAAGAAGAATAAATCACATTGTACATTTTTCATCATGCATTTAATTGAGTGAAATTAAAAACAATTTGGTATGTTAAACAATACAATGTAAGAAAGGAATTATAAGGGAAGGAAAGAAGAAAACTTTTAAAGAATCATTTGTAATGCAAATTTTAAGAAATACACTATCCTTAACCTTTTTTTTTTTTTCATTCAATTGCTTTAAGTTTTTCTACAATGTCCTGGCTAGGATATATAATACGTGAACGATGTGTAAAGAAATGTAAGACATGTAAGAATCTACAGTAATAATATTTCTTAATTAGCAAGAATTTTTTTCATTCCTGACAGGAATGTTTCTTCATTTTCAGGGCTTGAATGTGTCAGTCTGTTAGTACACATATCATATTTATGCATGCATTGCAGGCACAAAATTAAAGTGAGATTTATAACAGGAAAAAGTCACACATTTTCCAGTATCTAGTAAGATGGATGTTTTTGAATTCTTCTGACATCTCAGGAGGGACCCTACTCTGGCTCAGATTTCACCTGGGCTCTTTCATACAGCAAACCCATGGCTCCCTTTGGGGCATCTACACTTTAAAAAAAAAAAAAAAGACTTTCAGCATAACTGGGTGTAGAATGACAAGAGCTGGTGCTGAGAAGCCTGCCCTGTGCACCGTCCACTGGAGAAGGCTTTGATAAATCCAGACAGGGTGCTGTGGACGTTGTGAAGTCAAGATGTTCAGTTTAGAGGCTTCATTCATACTTCCAAAATAGGTGCCAGCTTCAAGAGAGAGCAAAGCTGCAGAGCTGGGGTTTTGAATGTAGGAACACAGACCCCTGCTGTGGAAATGAAATCCTATAAGATGCACTGGGCAGGCCTGGGTCATGAGGGATGGTGCCCTGGTACTGAGTGCCCACTGCCAGCAAGGGCCTTAAAGACATGGCTTCTACTGAACGCCGATAAACAAGGAGGGTGGTATTAACTCAGCTTTACAAATGCAAAAGTTAGGCTTAGAGAGGTCAAGTGACTCACCCGAGGGAGGCAGAGTGCTGGAGACCGAGGTTTAAAGCTTAACTACCCGGACTCCAAAACTCACTGGTTTTCCCACCATCCACACTGCCTTTCTTGTAACAAAGAGCAGGGAAGGGAGCGGCAGAGAAAAGCCACATTCTCTGTCCTCAAATTCAGTCCCAGAGATGTTGATCCCATTTCCAAGAAAGCTGAGGCACAGGAAGGAAACATTACTATCTTTGGACTTCATTGTATAAAACAACATAATTCTTTAGGCATGATTAAAAAACTAGAAACATGACTGTTCTTTATTATAGAAAAGAATTTTAGTAGCATAATTTTTAAAATTAAGGGACGTCATTGAATGAGTAGAAATACAATGTATAAGTTTCAAACAGGAGCGAAGGAACAGAAAATTATAGCCGGGAAATTCCAAATGACTGGATTTGGCCCACCAGCTGCTTCTGTATGGCCCATGAACTAAAAGTTCTTTTATATTGTTTAATGACTTACAAAGAACATAAGAGAAAAATATTTCATGACGTGAAAATTACATGAAATTACATTTTCTGGCACCAGTAAATACAAATTTCCTGAACACAGCCTGCCCACTTGGTCATGCCTGTCCATGGCTGCACTGGTCTTGCATCAGAGACCAGAGTTGCTCCTGAGACCCCGGTGTCTCTCCTGGTCCCACCCTGCAGATCCAAACGGCAGATACAGAATCAATAGCTGTAGCCTGCGTCTTAAGGATCATGCATGTTAATGTTCCAAGACTTTTTTTTACTACTAGTGAAAGTGAAATTCTCTCAGTCATGTCTGACTCTTTGCAACCCATGGACTGTATTCTGAATTCTCCAGGCCAGAACATTTTAGTGGGAAGCTGTCCCCTTCTAAAGGGGATCTTCCCAACCCAGGAATCATACCCAGGTCTCCCACATTGCAGGCGGATTCTTTACCAGCTGAGCCACCAGGGAAGCCCAAGAATACTGGAGTGGATAGCCTATCCCTTCTCCAGGGGATCTTCCCAACCCAGGGATCGAACCAGGGTCTCCTGCATTGCACATGGATTATTTACTAACTGAGCAATCAGGGAAGCCTGATACTAGTGCATACCCATTATATCAAAACAGCCGCATGTGAGCTCAGCCATGTCTGGCTCTTGGGATGCCGTGGACTATAACCTGCCAGACTCCTCAGTCCATGGGATTTCTCAGGTGAGAATACTGGAGTGGCTTGCCATTTCCTACTCCAGGGCGTCTTCCCAACCCAGGAATCGAACCTGTGTCTCCGGTTGCTCCTGCACTGCAGGTGGATTCTTTATCCCCGAGCCATCAGGAAGCCCATATAAAGACAGGAAAAGGAGTGAAAAGTGGATGTCATGTGTCGCAATTTTAAGACCACCAGAGAGGGGGGATTATGTTGCTATGGTCAGGCACCAGGTTTATCAGGCAATGACTCCAGACACGTGTGGAAGGACATGCTCTTACATCAGCATTACCAGACTAAGCGTTTCCTCATTCAGCACGGTGATGGTCAGAAAAATTAGAAAGTGTATCCCATCTCACTGCAGCAGAATTTCTTCACAAAAATTCAAAAAATGAAAATGCAGCTGCGATTGAAGCAAGTTTCTGGGCAAAAAAAGCTACTTTTACTCATAATGAGTTCATTAAATCAGGTTTGAGAGCAGCAACTGCAGAAATGTGCCCAGAAAATGTCCAGAAAATACAAACTTATTTAAGACTATTAGCTTTCATCCTCAGTTTTGTTCTACTGTAATTAGGTACTAGAAGTCGAATGTCATCAATAAAATTTTGTGGAAATCTCTGTTCTTTCTTGCTGTATAAGTATCACAAAATATCCTTGATTTTGCCCCTTGGTCTGCTAAGCTTAAAATGTCTACCATTTGCCTTTTGCAGAAAAAAATTTGCCAACATTTTTCAGAGAATGACAGAGTCTTTGCTTGGCCAGTCTACTGACGAGCCAATCAAAGACATTCTTCATTTCTTTGATTTCCAGCACTTCCTTTGAATTTTTTCTTAGGTTCCATCTCTTTGCTTCCATTACCCATGTTTTTACGTGTTGTCTATATTTTTCATTAAAGTCTTTCACATAATGATATTAATTATAATTATTTTAAATCACCTATCTGATAATCCCAACATCTATGTCATATTTGAGACTTGTTCTGATGTTTGCTTTGTCTCCTCAGACTATGCTTCTTCTTGCCTCTTAGCAAGCTCGGTTGTTTTTCGCTGAAAGCCAAACACGATAGACGGGATAAACTGGCCTTCGTGGTGAGGTTGTATGGGGAAACCCGGCTAGAGGCGGGGCTGCATTTAACATTTGGTGGAGGTGCCGAAGCTTCCCATTTCTCTGTTTTTGTCTCCCCTTGCCCTTGGGTTTTTAGAAGCCCCCTTCCTTAGAAGCCTGCATCTTGCAGTTGTTTAGGCTCTAATCCACTGTGTGAGAGAGGGGAGACATTTCTGTCGCTCTGTGCTTCCGTCTTAGTCTCTGAGTGTGTCTGTGTCCTTGTGCTGTGACCGACACAGGTGTTGCTTACTAACCCACCTCACTTTTCTTAGGCACAAATGCCAGAGGGCACTAGAGTCAGGGAAGTGCTTTTCCACCGTGGGGCTTCCCTCATGGCTCACAAGGCAAAGAATCTGCCTGCCACGCAGTCTGATCCATGGGTCGGAAAGATCCCCTGGAGAAGGGAAATGACCACCCCTCCCGTATTCTTGCCTGGAGAATTTCATACACAGAGGAGCCTGGTGGTGAGCGACTAGCAAACACACACAGGGGAGGCCAGGCTCTGGTGGTGTTCGTCTTCCCTGGAAAGTAGGGCTTCACTAGGGAGGGCACTCAGTGTATTCTCAGCAACTGTCCTTTTCTTTTTGACTTTCAAGGGATTGTCTTGGCTCCTTGTCATTTTAACGTGGAGGGGTTCCTGAAAAGTCTAGAGGAACTCTCTAACTGTGACCTTCCGAAGGCTTTTCACTCTTATTCTCGTCTGCTTTCAGCCTTGAGCAATTTATCAAATCCCCGCTTTAAGGGTGTCTAACAGTTCATAGCTCCAGGGGCTGCTTCTACTCCAGGTAAGCAGACCTTTCTCTCTAAATCCTAGGGTGGTGGTTTGCTCTGTGACCTCAGCTCTCTGAGGGCTCGCAGAAAGGTCATTGGTCTTCAGTGGGTTCAACTTTTTCTTGTGGTGAGGAGGGGAGTGATGACTTATAAGCTCTTTACAGATACAGCTGACATTGGAAGCCCTCGTCCTATCTTTTTCAGAGTTTATCGGATGCCCATGACGCGCCTGGTCATGAGGTGGTGAACACAAGAAACAACGGTCCCTGGGAAAGGTTGTCCTTTTCCTTCTGACCTGCGTCTCCAGCTACTAGGAGATGTCACATCAGCCTTTCAAATTCTGCGTTGCCACCTGGGCCTGGGTGCGCCCTCCACCAAGCTGACTGCTAGCCTTGTACTCACCACGGTCCACCGAGACTCTGGACCACTCCCTCCTCCTCCTCTCTATTTTGTCAACAAACCTAATTCTTTATTTTTTTTCTTAACTTTAAAACATTTTTATTGGAGTATAGCTGATTTACAATATTATGTTAGTTTCAGATGTAGAGGAAAGTGAATCAGTTATACATACACGTATCCACTCTTTTCTTTCTGCTTTTTATTTTATTTACAGCTGGATTGTATATATTTATTTATTTTTAACTGAAGGACAATTGCTTTACAATGGTGCATTGGTTTCTACCAAGTATCAGCATGAATCAGCCACAGGAGCAAGCCTAATTCTTAGAGAACTCTTAACTCGAAGGCTTTCTCTCCATCCTTACTGCCCCAAGGTTGGCTTAGGTTTCTACCGTCTCTGACTAGGGTGTCCAATGGTGTCCTGACTTCAGTGGCCTCCAGTCTTTTGACCACTATCCTTAAAATACCACGAGCGTCAGATAAAGCCCCAATTCCTTATCATTTGGACCTTGTCACAAGGCCCTTTACTGCCTGACCCTGCATCGCTTCGGTCCCCATCCTCGGTGACTCGTCCCACCACCCCCACCAGGGCAAACCCCTCTGCTGAGTGTCTGTTCTCTTTCGTCAGCTTCCACCGCATCCCTATTAATCCTTAAAGGTCTTACCTCATTTCCCAGATGGGATGGATCAGCTCCCTAGCCATGTCTCCCCGCCCCCTCCCCTGCACGCACACTTTCTGTGACACCTGACACCCTGTCTCAGTTCCTTTCAGCTGCTATCCCAAAATACCACACACAAGGTGACTTATAGACAACAGAAATTTCTTTCTCACCGTTCTGGAAGCCTGCAGTCCAAGAACACGGTGCCAGCAGATTTGGTATCTGGGGAGGGCCTGTTTCCTGATAGATGGCTGTCTTTCTCTTTAACCCCCCACATAGGGGTGGGCAAGGGGGCTCTGTGGGGTCTCTTCTAAGAGCGCTGACCCCATTCAGTGAGGATTCTACCCTCACTGACCTAAGCCCCTCCCAAAGGCCCTGCCTCTATTACCATTGCTTTGGACATTAGGATTTCAGCGTATGAATAACGGGGGAGACACGGACATTCAGCCCGCAGCACACCCAAGGCATGATTTGTCCTATTTTTCTCTTCCGCTAAAAAAAAAAAAAAAAAATTCACTTTTTTTGAGAACACGCATCTGCCATTCACCTCTTGCTATCTGAGGAGCTGAGAGTATACCACAAGCGAAAAACATTAGCTCTCCCACTAAGCCCCAATGTGAAAATTGAAATTTTTAGTTGAAAATGGGATTTTATTGCACAGAAACCATGCTTGCTATTATAAAATGGAAAGATCTGCACTTACCACTGACTTCATCTTCTTCCCCGCCTGAAGGTCACCTGGCTGATTTCTAGGTCTGCCTTCGCCCACTGGACACTTATTATCACAGCCTCAGAGAAAGACACTGAGAAAACAGTTAGACTTTGCATTAACCAGTATCACAACTTGGGAAAAATAAGCAAGATCCCATGCATCTTTAAACATTTGTTTGTCTCATTTTGCATGTTTTTAATTTCTTGGGGACATTATGAAACATAAATGTAGGAGACCCAACATGAAGGACTGCTGTGCGTTCACTGAGAAAGAGAAGAGATAAGCGAACTCTCCATTAATGTGTTTTAAAATCTAGTCAGACTCGCCTCATAAAACTATAGACAGCAGCTTCTGGTTAATTAAGCTGGAGTCAAGCTATATTTTAAATAGTTGAGGAGGTGGGGCGGAAATACCAGGCAGATTAATTACTTGGGGACTGCACTGTTGCTATATTGGAGGGACTTGGATAAAATTATGAACAAATCTATGTAATCATTTTCTCAGCAAGCCTTGACTGAGTGCTTCAGACATAGAGAACACTCTTATGGACACGGTTGGCAGGGGAGGAGGAAGGAGAGGGAGGGATGTATGGAGAGGGTAACATGGAAACATACACTCAGTTCAGTTCAGTTCAGTCGCTCAGTCGTGTCCGACTCTTTGCAACCCCATGAATCGCAGCACGCCAGGCCTCCCTGTCCATCACCAACTCCCGGAGTTCACCCAGACTCATGTCCATCGAGTCGGTGATGCCATCCAGCCATCTCATCCTCTGTCATCCCCTTCAATGGAAAGCCAATGGGAATTTGCTGTATGACTCAGGGAACTCAAGCTGGGGCTCTGTAGCAACCTAGAGGGGTAGGGTGGGGAGGGAGGTGGGAGGGAGGTTCAAGAGGGAGGAAGTAAAGTGAAGTGAAATGAAATTGCTCAGTTGTGTCTGATTCTTTGCAACCCCATGGACTGTAGCCCACCAGGCTCCTTCCATCCATGGAATTTTCAAGGGATGGAACCCAGGAATATGGGTCACATGTTCACCCCCACATTCCTCCCACATCTAACTGCTGTTTCAAGACTCTCAAGCCGTAGCTTGCCTAGTTGCTGCCACCAGGGATGCCTGCCCCTCAGCTCTCGTGGTGAATCTCCACTTAACCTTCTAGGGCTCACGATGTGAAGTGAAAGTCACTTCACATATGACTTCTAGGGCTCACGATGTGAAGTGAAAGTCACTTCACATATGACTTCTAGGGCTCACGATGTGAAGTGAAAGTCACTTCACATATCACAATATGGGATGGAACCCATATTCCTGGGTTCCATCCCTTGAGTAGGAACAAGAGTACTGGAGTGGGTTGCCATTTCCTTCTCCAAGAGGGAGGGGACATGGGTAAATCTAAGGCTGATTCATGCTGATGTTTGGTAGAAACCAACTCAATGCCGTAAAACAATTAGCCCTCAATTAAAAATAAATAGATTTAAAAAACTAAAAAAAAATCCTTGACTGAGTGCTTGATATATATTTGGGACTCTACAAAAACAGCCTGAAGGAGCATAAAAAAAGGGAGTAACTAAATCAAGAGGGTCAATAAAACTGGGAAAGGGGGCTGTTATCATCTCCATGGCAACATCTGGCCCAGCAAAGACCTCATTATGAGGGAGCCTCATGGTGAGCCCTTCCCTGATAGCTCAGTTGGTAAAGAATCCGCCTGCAATGCAGGAGACCCTGGTTTGATTCCTGGATCAGGAAGATCTGCTGGAGAAGGGATAGGCTACCCACTCCAGTATTCTTGGCCTTCCCTGGTGGCTCAGCTGGTAAAGAATCCACCTGCAATGTGGGCAACCTCAGTGCTGGGTTCAATGCCTGGGTTGGGAAGACCCCCTGGAGAAGGGAAAGGCTACCCACTCCAGTATTCTAGGCCTGGAGAATTCCATGGACTGTATAGGCCATGGGGTCGCAAAGAGTCGGACACAACTGAGCGACTTTCACTTCACACTGTGAGCCCTAGAAGGTTAAGTGGAGATTCACCACGCAAGCTGAGGGGCAGGCACCCCTGGTGACAGCAACTAGGCGAGCTACGGCTTGAGAATCTTGAAACAGCAGTTAGATGTGGGAGGAATGTGGGGGTGAACATGTGACCCATATTCCTGGGTTCCATCCCTTGAGTAGGGGATTGAGGCAGTAAAACATGAGATGGCTCTGGTCACAGACCTGATACGAAAAAGAACTAGAAATCAAGTCCAAGGGCACTGGTGCTGAGAGATGAATCCAGATTAACCTCTCAGACCTTCCCACAGAAAGGGCTTAATGGAGCTAGATTTTTTTTTTTTTTTAGTGAAGCTCAGTTCAACTGTTTTCACTTAATCATCACTGAATCTTCTCTGCTTCTTCTGACTTCCCTCAATATTGAGCATCTGTTCATTCCAGGCCCAGAACTAGTTGCTTCCACTGAAGAAGACTGCTCCCAGCAACATGATAATCTTTCAGGTGAAGAGGGTCTCCAACCGCTATTATTCATATTTCTATTTTACTCCAATTTCAACTGGTCTAGGCAATTTTCACGGGTGTGTTTACTCTGTCCCAACACTGACACTCAGATTCTTTATGAATGATGAGCCAGCAGTCAGACACTGGGTAAATCTTGCTGTCTCTTTTTTGCAAGTGAGACATCTCACCACTTGGGCCGTAGGGGGCATTACCATGACCCAGATTTAGTCAAGCTTAAGCATTGAATATCAGCAGAAGTAATTCAGAGCTGATGGTGCAGCACAGCTTCTGAAGGTGATATCTGATAGGCAAAATTCTTTCCTAAATCCTCCCTAGTGACTTCAGATATTTAACTGACAATAATCAAGATAGTAAACTTACAGCTTCTATAAGTTTACAGTGAAAAATCTGCGTGGATTACATAGATGATCAAGTTTTATTGTTCTCTTGAAGTCAGAAGGGATAAAAACGCAATAAAATAGCTTTTAAGACTATTTCTTCTGATGTCATTTCTCTGAATAGTATTTTCCACTTAGACTTACAGATAAGTTGATAAACATTGGAAATAAACTAGGAAAATATAACTAGGAAAACCTCTTTAAAATGAATTTTATATGAAATACTTAAGGTAGCTCGATTTGGCTATACTGGCTGCAAACCAGGCTTGTAGCTTGTCTCAGCAGTGGTGCCGATGCCTGGGTGCCCAGTCCGATGGCAATGTCATGCTAGCGTCAGGACACGAGCTGGAGTGGGGAGCGGGGGGCGTGTCAAGTTGACACTTGCTTCTCTCCTTCCTCTAACCCAGCTTTCCTCCATCAGACAAGCCTCCAAAATGCTTGTGTCAGAATGTCTCTCTTTCATGAATTTATAATTACCAGGGGAGAAAAGAGGGGGGTGGGATAGTTAGAGAGTTGGGGGTGGACATGTACATACTGCTGTATTTAAAATGGATAACCAACAAGGACCCACTGTAGAGCACAGAGCACTCTGCTCAATGTCATGCGCAACCTGGATGGGAGGGGAGTTTGGGGGAGAACGATGCTGCTGCTAAGTCGCTTCAGTCGTGTCCGACTCTGTGCGACCCCAGAGACGGCAGCCCACCAGGCCCTGCCGTCCCTGGGATTTTCCAGGCAAGAACACTGGAGTGGGTTGCCATTTCCTCCTCCAGTGCATGAAAGTGAAAAGTGAAAGTGAAGTCGCTCAGTCGTGTCTGACTCTTAGCAACCCCATGGACTGCAGCTCACCAGGCTCCTCTGTCCATGGGATTTTCCAGGCAAGAGTACTGGAGTGGGGTGCCATTGCCTTCTCATGGGTACATGTATATGTATGGCACGGAGAAGGCAATGGCACCCCACTCTAGTACTCTTGCCTGGAAAACCCCGTGGATGGAGGAGCCTGGTAGGCTGCAGTCCATGGGATCGCTGAGGGTCGGACACAACTGAGCGACTTCACTTTCACTTTTCACTTTCATGCATTGGAGAAGGAAACGGCAACCCACTCCAGTGTTCTTGCCTGGAGAATCCCAGGGATGGGGGAGCCTGGTGGGCTGCCGTCTATGGGGTCGCACAGAGTCGGACACGACTGAAGCGACTTAGCAGTAGCATGTGTATGGCAGAGTCCCTCTGCTCTCCACCTGAAATTATCACTTGTTAATAGATTCTCAGTTCAGTTCAGCTCAGTCGCTCAGTTGTGTCTGACTCTGCGACCCCATGGACTGCAGCATGTCAGGCTTCCCTTCCATCACCAACTCCCAGAGCTTGCTCAAACTCATGACCATTGAGTCGGTGATGCCATCCAACCATCTCATCCTCTGCGTCCCCTTCTCCTCCTGTCTTCAATCTTTCCCAGCATCAGGATCCTCTTCAACAAGTCAGTAAATAGACTATACTCCAATACAAAATAAAAAGTTTTTAAAAAGATTGTCTGTATTTCATTTCTCTTGCTAGCTGAAGGCTCCGTTGGTCACAGGCTCATTGTTTCAACCTCACTGAAATTTATGAAAAGAAAGTGAAAGTGTTAGTTGCTCAGTCATGTCTGATTCTTTGTGACCCTGTGGATTATAGCCCACCAGGTTCCTCTGTCTATGGAATTCTCCAGGCAAGAATATAGCAGTGGGTAGCCATTTCTTTCTCCAGGGGATCTTCCTGACCCAGGGATCAAACCCAGGTCTCCTGCACTGCAGGCGAGTTCTTTATCATCTGAGCCACCAGGAAGCCCAAGTTTTCATTTTCACTAATTTTATAAATAGGAGTAATTCATCCTAACAATAGAACCCAAGTCCTCCACCTACAGGAACTATGTGAAGTTACAAGAGGGCCCCTCTTCATCTGGTTGTCCCCATGGGCCATAAAATGTGTCTCTATCTGGGGTCTTTGTTTTCCCAGGAAGGTGGCAAATGGTCCTCTAGTCAGTGTAGACTGTGAAAGGGCATCCCGTTTGTACTTCTATGCCCCAGTTCAGCATCATACTGAAGATCCCATAATTATGGAGAAAATATATTAGTGAAAAGCATAATCAGAGGTCTGGCTAAATCACATGTATATTTCTGTACATTTCATCAACAAATACATAACCAAAAAAAAATCAGATCTAGAGTTCTACAGGTTTTTATCCATTGTAAATCTACCTGATTCTTTAAAAGTTTTATGCACCAGAAACACAAAACTGGGAAAAGAGTTTTAATGACCTCTTAGTATCTTTCAAGCCTCATCAAAAACCAGTTTTCACAAAGTTGCTTTTTTGAGGGAAAGAAAATTTGTCATTGGTCTCCCCTGAATCATCACTGACACTCCATAATGGATGTGAGTCATTATCATCAAGCAGCTCCCATCTTTCTGGCCTAAGATTGTTAGCAACTCCTTCCAGAACTCAGGACAGGAGCTGCTGTTAGCTTGAAATAACACAAGAAAGGGAAGATTCATTTGCTTTGTTGCCTTACTTTTTAGGCCCAAACTGATGGACAGGGAGCCAAGTTCATCAAGGTGGCTAAGATACCAATAGCGTTTAGGTAGGTCCTTGGGGCTTCCCTGGTGGCTCAGACGGTAAAGCGTCTGCCTGCAATGCAGGAGACCCAGGTTCGATTCCTGGGTCGGGAAGATCCCCTGGAGAAGGAAATGGCAATCCACTCTAGCACTCTTGCCTGGAAAATCCCATGGACGGAGGAGCCTGATAGGCTACAGTCCATGGGGTCACAAAGAGTCGGACACGACTGAGCGACTTCACTTTCACTTTCTGCCCCACCAGTGAAGAAGCAAATGGCAACCCACTCCAGTATCCTTGCCTGGAAAATCTCATGGACAGAGGAGCCTGCTGGGCTACAGTCCATGAGGTCGCCAAGAGTCAGATACGGCTTAGCAACCAATCAACAAAGACAACAGTCGCACTGGTCACTCCTCTTCCCAACATGTGATTCAGATCAAAACAGAGGTCACTTGATTCACCTCCGGAAATATCCGGGGTGTCCAGAAAACTGTGACCTTTTTCTGGATTCACATTCCATTAGAAGAGGCAGTAATAGTTCTTCCAGCTTCGGGCACCAGCCTTTGGGAAGCTGTCTTCCCATCAGACTGTCATCCCATCTCCTCCCACAGCATTTCCTTCGTAAAACTAATGATTAACCTCATTTCATTCTTTCTTGTGTTGTGGCTATGTTGCCTACCTGTCACCCTAACCGGACTGTTAACTCTGTGTAAAAAAAGTAGGCTAGCTGCTCTTTAAGACCCCCAAGGCCCAGGCCTCAGGCACACTCAGTAAACACAGGACAAAAATTTGGGCACATTTTTGTCTTTTAGCGGAATCTCACTTCCCATCACTAAGCAACTGGGGAAGTGTGGGGGCTTGATTCATCTCTGGAGGGTCCAAAGGGCTGTGGGAAAGATCCCAGGCTGATCTCAAAGTCCGTCTCTCCTTCTCCAAGCAATTCTCCTACAAGGAGAGTGCTTAGGCTCACACCCCAGTCATTCTCTCTGGCCTCTTATTAACCTAAGAGGGGCTGGCAGGCCTCAAGGTCAGTCCACACCCCATGGCCTCGCCCCTGCTCCCCCACCGCCCCTCTGTGGACACTGTCTGGCCCTGTGGTCCCCTCTGCCTGCCCACCTCTGCAGCCCCAGGCTGATGACTCCTGGCCTCCTGGCTGCCCACTTTGCAGTCACTCATTCTTCCTTTGAAATCCATATTGAAAGGCTATCTTTCCTCAGGCCACAACAACACTCCCGTCTACCGAGTGCAGCCATACAGGGCCTTACTCTTTTTCTCTCCTGCCTCACTGACTTTGTGCACACAGCTTTTTCAGCCCTAGTCCCCCCTGCCAGGGTGCCCACTGCAGTCATCCTCACAACCCCGATGAACCCCCCACAGGCAGTGTCCCTCCTCCAGGAAGCCTCTCTGGGTTTGGTCTTTGGGTCTTTGTTTTCATAACCCCTTACTTCCTCCCGTAGATAACTCATCACTCTCCATCACCTTTGGAGGGTGGGGCTGTATTTAGATTTATCATTACCGAAACACCTGGAAATATCACCAGGAGCCAAATGCAGTCCACTGCCTGTTTTTGTATAGCCCTGAGCTAGGAATGGGTTTTAAGTTCCTAGAGGGTCGGAAACAAAGTCAAACAAAGAAAGAACAAAGAAGGACATCTAATGACACTCTGTGTGACTTGCAAAGCCTGGAGCTCTGGTAGGAATGCAGTCTGGCCCCTAGTAAGTGCTCAGTAAACATTTCCTTGTCCTTGTTGAAATGCTTGTGGATGGCGACTGCAGCCATGAGATTAAAAGATGCTTGCTCCTTGGAAGAAAAGCTACGATGAACCTAGACAGTATATTAAAAAGTAGAGACATCACTTTGCTGACAAATGTTCATATAGCCAAAGCTATGGTTGTTCCAGTAGTCATGTACAGATGTGAGACTTGGACTATAAAGAAGGCTGAGTGCTGAAGAATTGATGCTTTTGAACTGTGGTGTTGGAGAAGACTCTTGAAAGTCCCTTGGGCAGCAAGGAGATCCAATCAATCAATCCTAAAGGAAATCAACCCTGAATATCCACTGGAAGGACTGATGTTGAAGCTGAAGCTCCAGCACTCTGGTCGCCTGATGCAGAGAGCCAACACGTTGGAAAAGACCCTGATGCTGCGAAAGATTGAGGGCAGGAGAAGGGGGCAACAGAGGATGAGATGGATGGATGGCATCACCAACTCAATGGACATGAGTTTGAGCAAACTCCAAGAGATGGTGAAGGACAGGGAGGCCTGGCATGCTGCAGTCCGTGGGGTCGCAAAGAGTCAGATACAACTTAGCAACTGAACAACTCTAAACATTTTCTTATGATTCGAGTGTTCACAGTTGTGTGCACATGGACTGCGCTGTCTTGGAGAAGTGCTCTTCACGACCCATGAGCAAACTGGCATAGACAGAGCTGCACCTTCTGGGCCTGGCAGTTGGAAGCATCGGAAAATTGTCTCTGACACAGGATTTAGGGGATGGAAGAAAGACATCTGTCTGTTATCTTTTGCATCAGAAACTTTCAGAGGCCTTTTAAACACAAGTAGCTGGACGTGGGTGTATTTTTTTCCTCACCAGTAAGTTCCCAAGATATAGCTCCATTTTTGGAGGAACAAAAGAAGAAAAGATAAAAGCCAAGGGTGTTTTCTTCCAGTGTAATCCAATAATCACAGATGTCTTTTATGAAGTACTGCTGTATATTCTTTTATCCTGGAATCAACATTTTAATGATTTCATGCTACTTTTCCAAAACATATTTTACCAACTTCAGAGTTCACATAAGCCTTTCCTTGAAAGGTTATATTCCTAAGAAATTAAAACAGGCTCTGTAGTAAAATAAGTTGACATTTCAGGGAGTCATTCCTTCCGTACATTGAATGTCAAGGAACACAGAAGAGAATCTCTAATTAACGACAGAGAACAAAGGACAGTCAAGTTGATTCTTCCTTAAGTCCACTGCTTCATCCTGATTAGTCAGATAAACAGCTTTCTGTGTTTAGCCCACCGAGTAATAAATATTCTGCGTCCTTGTCTATTTTCTCTTGCAGAGTAAGACAACTTTCAGCACAGCCCACTCACAAAGGGAAGGCTTGTTAGGCCCTTGAGGTTGTTTTCCAAGCCTTTTGCCTGTGTTTCATGGTGACCTATACTTTTGTATAAATAAAATGTTGAACAAGAATGCAAAAGAATTCCTGGCAGCAGGACTGTATGAAGACCTGGAAGCAAGAAAGTAGCCAGCATGTTCCAGGGACATGAAAGATCAGTGTGGTGGTGCCCAGCGTGGGGGCACTAACAGAAGAGACTGAGCACTTCCCTGGTGGTCTGGTGGCTAAGACTTGGAGCTGCCAGTGCAAGTGGCCCAAGTCCGATCAGGGAACTAGATCCCACACGCTGCAACTAAACATCCTGCACAGCCAAATATATGCATACACACACACACGCACACAGACTCACACAAACACACACACGCTCACACTCATACTCACACACACATGCACACACACACACGCACGCTCACACTCTCACACACACACACGCACACACACGCACGCACACGGTCACACTCACACACGCTTCCCCAGTGGCGCTAGTGGTAAAGAACCCACCTGCCAAAGCAGGAGACACAAGTGACTTGGTTTCTATCTCTGGGTCAGGAAGATTCCCTGGGGGAGGGCATGGTAACCCACTCCAATACTCTTGCCTGGAGAATCCCATGGACAGAGGAGCCTGGTGGGCTCACTGAAGTGACTTAATGTGTGTGAGTGTGCGTGCGCACACACACACACACATGGGCTTTCCTGGTGGCTCACAAGGTAAAGAATTTGCCTGCAAAGTAGGAGACCCAGATTTGACCCCTGGATTGGGAAAATCCCCTGGAGAAAGAGATGGCAACCTACTCTAGCATTCTTGCCTGGGAAATCCTTTGGACATAAGAGCCTGATGGGCTACAGTCCATGGGGTTGCAAAGACTCAGACATGACTGAGTAAATAACACACACACACACACGCACATCCGCACATATACATATAAAGAGATATAATGTAGATATAAATAGGTAGATAAAAGAAGAGGCGAAAGGCTAAACATGGGCTGAGTCCTCTGGGCAGTTAGGACTTGACCCCCAGGGGAAAAGGGTAGGTCCTTGCAGTACCAAGGACTTCCCTGGTGGCTCAGATGGTAAAGCGTCTGCCTACAATGCAGGAGATCCGGGTTTGATCCCTGGGTTGGGAAGATCCCCTGGAGAAGGAAATGGAAATCCACTCCAGGACTACTGCCTGGAAAATCCCATGGACAGAGGAGCCTTGTAGGCTACAGCCCACCGGGTCACAAAGAGTTGGGCATGACTGAACGACTTCACTTTCACTTTTCAGTGCCAAGAAGGACTGGCCTCATGAAGATGTGATTAGACATAGTGGTCTCTTTTAGAAGCAGTTTTTGTCAAGTGCATAGCCCCTGGACGTTGGCTTCACACACTGGCTCTACGTTTACCATCAGGATTATTTGGAGGAAATCATTTAATTCCTAAGATCCCTGGGTCTCTCTTTCCCCCAGGGTAAAAGACACCTTACAGCAATTCTGGGAGAATCGAATGGAGAATGTACATAAAGCACTTGCAATGTGCCTGATATTTGGTAGGGGCACAATACCTCTTAATTACTTATTCAATGCTTCTCAGGTTAGTTCAGCTCAATCCCTCAGTCGTGTCTGACTCTTTGCGACCCCATGGACTGCAGCACACCAGGCCTCCCTGTCCATCGCCAACTCCCAGAGTTCACTCAAACTCATGTCCATTGAGTTGGTGATGCCATCCAACCATCTCATCCTCTGTCATCCCCTTCTCCTCCTTCAATCTTTCCCAGCATCAGGATCTTTTCAAATGAGTCAGCTCTTTGAATCAGGTGGCCAAAGTATTGGAGTTTCAGCTTCAACATCAGTCCTTCTAATGAACATTCAGGACTGATTTCCTTTAGGATGGACTGGTTGGATCTCCTTGCAGTCCAAGGGACTCTCCAGAGTCTTATCCAACACCACAGTTCAAAAGCATCAATTCTTTGGTGCTCAGATTTCTTTATAGTCCAACTCTCACATCCATACATGACCACTAGAAAAACCATAGCCTTGACTAGATGGACCTTTGTTGGCAAAGTAATGTCTCTGCTTTTTAATATGCTATTTAGGTTAGTCATAACTTTTCTTCCAAGGAGTAAGTGTCTTTTTATTTTAAGGCTGCGGTCACCATCTGCAGTAATTTTGGAGCGCCCAGAAATGCTATGTTTCCAGGTTCTCCATCTATTTGCCATGAAGTGACAGGACTGGATGCCATGCTCTTTGTTTTCTGAATGTTGAGCTTTAAGCCAAACTGAGCTTCAGTGATCAGTGCAAAGAAATAGAGGAAAACAATAGAATAGAAAAGACTAGAGATCTCTTCAAGAAAATTGGAGATACCAAGGGAACATTTCATGCAAAGATGGGCTCGATAAAGGACAGAAGTGGCGGACCTAACAGAAGAAGCAGATATTAATAAAAGGTGGCAAGAATACACAGAACAACTGTACAAAAAAGATCTTCATGACCCAGATAATCACTATGGTGTGATCACTCATCTAGAGCCAGACATCCTGGAATGTGAAGTCAAGTGGGCCTTAGGAAGCATCACTACAAACAAAGCTAGTGGAGGTGATGGAATTCCAGCTGAGCTATTTCAAATCCTGAAAGATGATGCTGTGAAAGTGCTGCACTCAATATGCCAGCAAATTTGGAAAGCTCAGCAGTGGCCACAGGGCTGGAACAGGTCAGTTTTCATTCCAATCCCAAAGAAAGGTAATGCCAAAGAAAGCTCTACACTTCTAGGATTTTTCTAAAATTGTCTTTATTTGTAATCATAATAGCTAACATACTATGTGCCAGACTTTATTCTAACTGGTTTTTGTCAATGAATTTGTGTAACCCTCCCACCCAGTGAAATATGACTTGTCGCTCATCTTACAGACAAGGAGACTGAAGCTCAGAGAGGTCTGAGTAACTCGCCCAAACAACACAGCTACTAAGTGTAGGGCTGGGATGTGAACCCGTATGGTGCAGCTCGAGTCCACCATGAAAGCAGCTGGACTATTACATATAAATGAGCCTACCAAACAAGCCCTAAGGGAGGCTCTTTTCATCATGACCTTCCACACGCAGAAGTCAAGGCTGACAGTCTGAGTGGCTGGTCTCTGCCTGAGCAGTTAACCTTGAGGAATCCACATCAGCACTCGGCCAGAGGACTGATTTCTGGACCCTTTCTACCGTATTCTAGGGGAGGCCCACCTCCCAGAGATAAGGGAAAGCAGACTCAAGTTTCACTGCTGGAACACACATCTGTTCTCCACTCTCTTAAAACATCTAGTAACTGAGGGATAATCCAAGATCACTCTCCCTCCTTCCCCAGGCTTGGTGCCTGTGTGACATTAACAGTGTTTGACTTAGTGCCTTTGACTGTGAGGTCTTCACATGTTCCAACATTTGTATGTCACAGGAACTGTGATTTATACTGATGATTTATTGGGTTGGCCAAAAAGTTTGTTCACATTTTTCTGTACTCTCTTACTGAAAAACCTGGACAAACTTTTTAGCTAACTCAATACATATATATACATATGTATGGTGGTGGTGGTTTAGTTGCTAAGTCATATTTGAGTTTTTGTGATCTCGTGGATTGTAACCCACCAGGCTCCTCTGTCCATGGGGTTTCCTGGGCAAGAATACTAAAGTGGGTTGTCATTTCCTTCTCCAGGGGAATCTCCCTGACCCAGGGATTCAACCTGGGTTTCCTGCATTGCAGGTGGATTCTTTATCAAATGAGCCAACAGAAAAGCCATATATATATATAATATCACATATAATTTATACATAAATTGCATATACTATTTACACAGGCTATTTGATAATAATTATAGATATCCAAATCAACTTGGCTTTCAAAAGACACAACAGAGCACTGAATCTTGATCCTAGAGACAGATGAGATAGAAGACAGGCTGTGTCTGTGTGCACATGTATATGTATAGTCTAATCCTGAAAGTAGTTTTCTAAAAAGGCAAAAATACGCGCTTCCTGAGTCCTCTGTAAAATGAGAAACTTAACCAGGACTTCACTAACGCCTTTAAGAAATTATAGCTGTGAAAAGCCAGACATGGAAACCCCGTGGAATCAAGACAGCCTCATCCATTCCTCCACGGGTGTCTGCCTGGCTCATTGCTACTGTATAACCTGACCCGTCTTCATGCTTTAGGACAGGGCTTAGCATGGAGCCACGCATCACCTGCTAGACAGTTACAGGAGACGCTGAAAGTGACTTATTCCAAAGAGGGACTCAAGGGCTGTGATCATGCTGCGAAACCAAAGTCACAGCCCAGTCTTTTCTAGAAATGATCCTTCCCAAGCTATACCTGAGCAACTTCCGGCTGACTTTAAGCTAACAGAAAGCAGTAAGGAGCCTGAGCTAGTTCAAGCTTGTAAAATTTCCCACCCTTTGATTGTGAAAAGGGACTGTGTTTGGAGAACTTTGCTTTCATATCCAATAAAATGCTGGTTATTCATCAGTTAAATGCACAGGAAAAAGCAATTGTAAAAATACAATCATTCTTAACTAACAAATGTCAGCTTAATTCAGTTGCACCGAATCAAGACCTTTTGTTTATTTTGAGGCAAGAATTTCTAATGACAATTCTACAGTTTAAATCCCTATAAAAATGGATCATAGATATAAATATTTTAAGAATAAAAACTTTTAAATACTGGATGAAAATCTAAATGAATTTCTCTATATAAGTTGATACAGGTTAAGTGCGAAAAACTCAAAATCCACAATCAATAAGGATAAAGATAACTTTGATTTCACAAGAAGAGTTTTGCATTGCAAAAACAGTAAATTTATACTGCCTTGATATAAAACCTGGAGAAGGAAATGGCAACCCACTCTAGTATTCTTGCCTGGAGAATCCCATGGATGGAGGAGCCTGGTGGGCTACAGTCCACAGGGTCGCAACGAGTCGGACACGACTGAGCGACTTCACTTTGATATAAAAAGCATTCTTCTTTGTAGTAATATTCCTTGGCTTTTTAAAAATAATTTTTAACATTTTTAATTGGAGGATAATTGTTACACTATTGTGTTAGTTTCTGCCATCCATCCACATGAATCAGCCATAGGTATACATATGTCCCTTCCTCTTGAACCTCCCTCCCACCTCCCACCCCCTCCCACCCCTCTAGGTGGTCACAGAGCCCCGGGTTTGAGCTCCCTGCATCATACAGCAAATTCCCATTGGTGATCTTTCATATGCGGGGATGTATATGTTTCAGTGTTGCTGTTTCAATTCATCCTTCCCTCTCCTTCCCCTTCTGTATCCAGGAGTCTCTTCTCTGTGTCTCTGTCTCCATTGCTGCCCTGCAAATAGGTTCACTTAAGTGTTCAGTTCAGTTCAGTTCAATCCCTCAGTCGTGTCTGACTCTGTGACCCCATGGACTGCAGCACACCAGGCCGCCCTGTCCATCACCAACTCCCGAAGTTTACTCAAACTCATTGCCATTGAGTCGGTGATGTCATCCAACCATCTCATCCTCTGTCGTCCCCTTCTCCTCCTCTGTCATCCCCTTCTCCTCCCGCCTTCAATCTTTCGCAGCATCAGGGTCTTTTCAAATGAGTCAGTTCTTTGCATCAGGTGGCCAATACATTCAGGTGTATTTGTGTGATGCTAATGTAGACAATTCTGTTTCAAATTTTCATCGTATGTCTTTATCGTCTATTTCAGTCTATTTGTTTCTGTATACACAGTAAATATCTTGTAACATTATAAAGTTAGTTCTTGAATTTTATCCTGTCATTTCGTCAGGCATTCAGTCCATTTGCCTTTAATTTAATTACTGACATTTGATTTAAGATTGTCATTCTGCTATTTGTTGTCAGTGTATTTTTCATCTCTTCTTTATTCCCCTGTATGCATATGTGTAGGTGTTCATCAGACATGTTTATATTTCATTTTTAATTTATCTGGTGGCTTTGTAGATTTCTCTTTTATTTTTTTATTTGGCTGCACTGGGTCTTCATTGCAGCAATCAGGATCTTTAGCTGTGGCATGCGGCATCTAGTTCCCTGACCAGGGCCCCCCTCGTTGGGAGCATGGGGTCTTAGCCACTGGACCACCAGGAGGTTCCTGTAGATAGCTCTTGGCATGATTTTCAGTGGTTGCTCTAAGGACAGCGATACACAATAGAGAAAAGCAAGTATGAATTCTTTACAATGTGGCATTCTAGAGCCTCATGCTATTTTGTACATTCTGAGTCTAAATAATAACTGATGGCTAAATGGAGAACACATCCCAGGGCTTTTAAAATGCTGTATATGGATGAATTTCAGTAAGTGCAACTCTTAAAATAAAAACGGAGCTGTCGACACACAAACATTAAGAGCCCCCCCTTCTTCAAACAGTTACGTGAACTCTCCTCGCCGTGTCATTCCGCCTTTGGGATGAAATTCTGAGTTTAACATTTTAATGAACCTTTAACTAACAACATTCTTTAAAAAGTTTCTAAAGGAGTCTTACGAAATGTAATAAATCTCAGACATGGATCACAATGCACTGTTAGAACGTTTGCAATTCCAACTTTGTTTTCTAAGCCAAAGTCTCCTTTTAAAAATACCCAGCAATGTCACCCAGTTGTTTTTAAACTGCTTATGTAACTGAGTCATGACAAAAAGGTTATTGTCATGTGTGTTTTAATTTAGTGGCTTATATATATTTTACGTATATGGGAGACAGGGCTTCGTCCTCCAATTCATCAAGTGCTTCAGTTGAAAATAGAGATAGTCATTCCTAATAGCTAATCTCCTCTTTTTTATCCACAAGATCTCATTGTTACTGGGGAAGGTGGAGACATACCTGGTTTAAAAAAAAAAAAAAAACCTGCATTTCTCATTCTCCTATGGAAATACAGTAACCCTGTGACTAAGTTCTGATAAATGAAATATGATAATAAGTTGTTTGGTGAAGGTCTGGAAAAATCTTACAACTGGGGCCGGAGGGGCATTTTCAGGCTGTGTGCTGCCCCTTTGCCCTGCCTGGAATACAGGCTGGAGCCCCAGAAGCCACTTGGAGAGCGCAAGAATGAGCGGCATCCCTGGAGAATGGCAAAGAAGGAAGGTGGAAGGTGTCTGAAGCCTGGATGATTTTGTGGAAACACTACCTTACCAGGCCTGACTGGCCTCCTGCAGATGATTTTTACATCAAAGCAAAACAAGAGTTCTATTTAGTCTGGCTAGAGTGTGCAAACTTTCAGCTCATCCTCAACATGACTTTCCAAGGAAAATTACTCAAAATTCAAAATAAATGTATGGGACGTGAAAAGCTCTTGTAGCCTGGAAAGTGGCATGTGAGGGTGGGAGCAGGTGATGAAGGCGCACCAAGCTCTGCCTCACTCACTGTCAGACTGGACCAAGGGAAATGGCCAGTTTGTACCTGCATCGCGCCGCCAAGAAGATGACGATGGGGGGGCCAGTTCTCCCAACTCTTCCTCAAGCGTTCATAGAGTGTCCAGCCTATGCAGCGCCATGCGTGGGGTCTGGAGATCCAGTGACAAGCAGTGGCATGCCAGCCCTGGTGTCAGGCCACTCGGGCTTGGAGCCCAACCTGTGTTGGCAAAGAGAAGACATTGAAAACATCATTTTATGCCTGGGTTGGAGAGATACTTCATAGGCTTGATTCATTGAGGAGGGAAGGAAGAAAGAAGAGATATAAAACAGGGGTGGGTTGGGGAGGAAGGTTCTACTCATCTGCCTAGAGACAATAACTTTTGAACTCCGGCTTCCTTCATAGCTCAGTCAGTAAAGAATCTGCCTGTAATGCAGGAGGCCTGGGTTTGGTTCCTGGGTCAGGAAGATCCCCTGGAGAAGGAAATGGCAACCCACTCCAGCACTCTTGCCTGGGAAATCCCAAGGATAGAAGAGCCTGGCAGGCTACAGTCTATGGGGTCACAAGAGACACGACTTAGCAACTAAACCACCACTACCCCACTCCAACCACACACTCACACACAACACACACACACACACACACCATCTGGGGTGGCTCAGCCCAGTAGTGCTGTATGGGTTTAACCACTTAGAGCCCTTGGCTTATACCTTTGCTAGCAATTTGCATACAACCAGAGCAAACTAGGAGAAGGCAATGGCACCGCACTCCAGTACTCTTGCTTGGAAAATCCCTTGGATGGAGGAGCCTGGTAGGCTCCAGCCTATGGGGTCGCTGAGGGTCGGACACGACTGAGCGACTTCACTTTCACTTTTCACTTTCCTGCATTGAAGAAGGAAATGGCAACCCACTCCAGTGTTCTTGCCTGGAGAATCCCAGGGATGGGGAAGCCTGGTGGGCTGCTGTCTATGGGGTCACACAGAGTCGGACACGACTGAACTGACTTAGCAGCAGCAGAGCAAACTAGTTGTTGCTCCTTAGCCTCCTAACCCACTATTTACCTGCAAAGCAAATATTATTTACTGATACTTTTCAACTGAAACCCAATGCCCATAGGAATGTGTGCCAAGGCTGGGGCAGACTTGTCTTTGAAGGGCTCCAGCTTTCATTTTGCAAATACATTTATTGGCTTTTTCCCTCAAGCCCAGACACCTTTAGGCACCAGGGGTCAAGGAGATTTCTTTCATGAAAACAGTTCTCCAGTCTCTCTGGAAGTCAACGATATTGGACATTCTTGTTCATGAGAACATTTCAAAGCACATTTCAATCCCTAGTATCAGACACTTGCTCTTTCTTAAAATTTCACATCAAGTCAATAGTGTGCAAGGTGACAGGAGTTTGGACAAACATTCTCAGTCTCCATCCTCGCGTTAGAGAATGCCAGAACACGAGGAAAATTGGACGCGAACAACAACTCGGGTCCAGATAGGATAAAGACGGCAGAAGCAATGACATCGCATCCACTTCCTCAAGGGCCTTAAAGACACAGGTTCATTTTGCGACTTAAAATTCACAAATCCCGCCAGCACTAGGCTTTGGTCATTTTAGTGATCTTGAGAATCAAACACGTGAAGAAAGTCAGCTAAGCCACTCTTCAACATAAGCTAAGCCCTTCCTTGCGCGCCTTCCCCTTCAAGCCTGCCTGAAGCTGGAGATACTGACCTCTTGGTCTGGGAGAGAAGACTAGAGGCCCAGCTGGTCTGAACTTCCCACCATTTTGTCAGTTACTTCACTTGGTCAAAACCATGTTGTTCCTCCACTCTCCAACTGCCTCAATGCTGAGCCCCAACCTGGCCACCATTTAAAATATAATATGGAGACCGTCTCAGCCAAGCAAGCCCTGGATGGGAGTCAGGAGACCATGGTCTAGTTTTAGGTCTGCCATCCGTGACTGGAACCGAAACTTGACTTCTCTGGGTCTTATTTCTAAAACTAAGAGGCCTGGGTAATGTTATCTGTACATTCCCTTCATCCATGAAGGATGTCACCTGGTGGATAAAATAAATTATCAATGATTAAGAAACATCTCTGAATTATGCCACCAGATGGGTCTTCTTTAAAAACAGAACTGGGAAGAGATGAAGGAGTAGGGAAGTGGTGGGGTCCCCTTGGGGACCAGGGAACCTCACCTCCCTGGAGCAGAGCAGAACTTCCCATGGAAATTGCGTCCAAGGATGCCACACAGCTGCTGTCCCTCCCTGCGATGGAAGGAGGGCTCAGGGTCAGAGGCCTCCTTGCCTGCAAGCTGGCAGTGGGCCAGACCCTCCTATGAGCATCCCTCCAGGCCAAAGGCTGTGTAAGCCTGCCAGGGAACCACCGGTGTTCTTCACAGATACCCTGAATGTGGTCTTTGGAAAGCTGGAGGCTTGGGACAAGCATTCATTTAGTCTAAAGTAACAATTAGGGGATTTTTATTGTTATTTTTGTTTCTTTTTGTTTTCCCCAAACTTCATTTTGCACAGAAACTGGTGCTGTTCATCAGAAGGAAAAAAAGGCAGTCTTGGGAAATTTTTCTTCTTAGGGATTTTGTCCAAAGGCCAAATCACACTTGAAATAGCTGAAAGGGTGTTTTTTCCACTGGAGGAATTGGCAGTGTCCCCAGAAACATAGAAACGTTTATGAACTCGACAGGAAACTAAACGTAAAAGCAGAACTCTGCGGTTCCCTCCTGCCAGGTAGACGGTGCCGTGGGGAGAGGCGCTTCGGACCGAGGGCTTTTACCCCAGGCACCACTCCAGCCAGGTCCACGCGGGGAGCCCAGCCCAGCACAGCTCCACCCTCCGGGAACAGAAACAGCAGGAGGTGATGCTGACCCGTGTTCTGGCAGCCCTGGGGCCAACTCTGATGCCTGCTCTGGCTTGGGCAAGGGCAAGCCGGCACCCTGGATTTGCACAGTGATGGGGCAGGGAGGCCAAAACCCAGGGCATTGGGGGAGGGATGCTGGTTTAGTCCTGGCTGAGAGCCTTTTCAAGGGGGCTGTTGGGGCCTTAAATGCTTCCTTATCACTCAGGACAGGAACCGCCCCAGGACCAGCGAGGGAATCGGTCACCTCAATGAATGTCGTTCCCACTCGCAGGGAGCAAAGACTTCCCACTCTCAGATCCTGCCTGCCTGACACGTGTCAGCAGAAAACGAATGCATGAGGCGGCTTGTCATTTCAAGAAAAAACCACCTCTTGTAATCAGTTAAACTCACGGTCCTGCAGCATTCCACTCCTGCCAAAGTGCATGTTAACCAGCACTTCAAAATAATTACTTTCATGGGACTTTCCTGGTGAGCCAGTGGTTAAGCTTCACCTTCCAATGTAGAGCGTGCCGGTTCAATCCCTGGATGGGGAGCTAAGAGTCCACATGCCCCCAGGCCAGGAAAACCCAAAGCATTAAAAAAAAAAAAAGAAGAAGAAGAAGAAGAAGCAATATTGTAACAAATTCAGTAAAGACTTTAAAAATCAGCTCAGTTCAGTCCCTCAGTCGTGTCCGACTCTTTGCGACCCCATTCACCGCAGCACGCCAGGCCTCCCTGTCCATCACCAACTCTCTGAGTTTACTCAAACTCGTGTCCATTGAGTTGGTGATACCATCCAACATCTCATCCTCTGTAGTCCCCTTCTCCTCCTGCCTTCAATCTTTCCCAGCATCAGGGTCTTTTCAAGTAAGTCAGCTCTTCACATCTGGTCCACATCAAAATAATCAATTTCTGATTCTAGGGTCTACTGCAATGGCTTCTCAGGATGAATTGCTTGAGGCGACGTTACCAGGTTGATGCCAAGGACAAAGGAGCCCTGCAAAGAGCTTCCACCAAGCCACCACCCCTCTGACCAGGTCTTCTGAAAAATGAGGTGCCGGAAGTGTCATTCATTCGAGGGGGAGGAGTGGTTTTCACCTCTGATATTATGCAATTCTCACATCAACCTCCCTATACCCTCTTCATCACCTTGGCTGACTTCCCCTCTTGCTTTAGAATGCTCTTTTCTGGAATTTAATTCATAAGTGAAATTTTATGTCATTAATCAAATGGCATCCAGACAAGTTTCAACTTGCAAACAACAGAAAGAAAACCTCATAACCTCACACTTTCAGGAAATATCATTGATTCCTTTACTCTGAGTTTCCACCAAATCACTTGACACTCTGTGAGTGCTCTTTGTAGAATAGGGTTTTAACAAAATTATCCGCAAGACTTTTTATGCATTATGATGGTATGATACATTCATGGTAGAAAAAGAACAGGTATCGGAGCCAGTACCTTCTGGGTTCAAATCCATTCCACTTCACAATTTACTGTGTGACCTTGGATGTGTTGACCTGAAGTGAATAGACTGCCAGATATTCTTCAGCAAAGATGGGTTTATTCAGAGTCAGCAGAGAACTACAATTTGGAGTCTGCAACCATGGTGAGCCACGTGCAAGTTGCTGAACAGCAAAGAAAGGAGATACTTTTATAGAGGGGACAAGGAAGTCAGGAGTGAACAAGAAATCTGTGACTTTTCATTGGCTGATTCCTTGTCAGGCCCAAAGAGAAGTCTTTCTTCGTGTTGGTGGTTAGTGTATGTTGATTACTTTTAGACAAGGTGGACTATGGTCCCTCAGCACCCCAGCCATTCCCACCCCCAAACACACACAGGGATCAGGGAACTGTCCAAGAGGCCTTGGTGCTGAAGGGCATTGGGTGACCGCCCAGTGTGGCAACCTCATCTGGGCACTTGAACCTCCTCCATGCACCAGGAAGTCCCACTCTCTGCACCAGTGCCATTCTGGCCAAAAATCCCCTTTCAGCTACGCCTCTATTGGTAAATTCTGGTGCTTCTTGCAAGGCAGGGTTCAGGGCCCTCTTCTTCTGGGGCCTTTCCCAACTCCTCTAATATGGTTAGCCACTCCATCTGTTCCTTTGCTCTTAGACTGGTCACGGTGCATGACCATTCGATGAATACCCATCCCCCTCCTCCCACCCCAGTTAAATTTTCAGCTCCTTGATGGTAGGAATTGAAACATGCTTATGTGCATGTCTGCCTCACTTGACAACACCCAACAGACAGTGAATGAGAAAGCCGGGTGGGGTCACTGAGCCCTTACAGCATGTTAGACCCCATGACACAGTGCTTGTGGTACAGTATTGGCGTCTCCCAAAAGCCTGCAGAGGTTAAAATTATAAACTACACTTTTCCAATAAGGAAACTGATGCTCAGAAGGGTCAAGTAACCTTCTCAAAGTTATTGAAGTAATACTTGGTAGAACCTATAGCAAGCATAGCCCATGTTATGCTAAAGACCACAACCTCTTAGGCGGAACTGAACAGTCTCTCAAGATTACACCTGTGTATCTATTTTTCTAGAATCTCTCTCTTCTTCTAGCTGCTCCTGCTTTTTTTTCCTCTGGGGTTTCTGCAAGCTCAGTCAGAGGCTTTGGGATCTTGTGTTGGGTCTTTGCTTTTTCTTAAGGTTGACATTATCTACAATGTATGACAAATGGTTCCTTTGTTTTTCCTTGGACCAAATTCATGCCTCTTCAGTAGAGAATGTGCTGACTTTTTACCTTGGCCCAACTGCTAAGCTAGACTTTACATGGACTTTTGAGTGACCATCGTTTGTTCTTTTTTCCTTTGGTGAAATTTCTGGGCTTTTCTGAATCTAAGATGAATACTCTGCATGAGTTCTTTGGTGGATTTTGTAAGTGCAATGTCAGGTCAGAATAAGCACTTGGAAATAACCCTCTGGACACTTTGGGGAATGGCCCGAGCAAAGCCAAGGCTGTACTGCAGAGATGTGTGAGCGCATCTGGTTGCCACAGTAACAGCATTGAGCTTCTGACACAGCCTACAGCCTGGTAAACACCGATATGTTGTCTCATTTCCAGTGAAAAAACAACACAGCTTTCCTAAATCTGTGTTCAGAACTCTGATGTGAGGCATATCAGTCTGGCTTAATTTCTTCATCAGAGTATTTCTCTGGGGACTAAAATATTAGGCTGTCCAACACCAGAGCTTTCCTTCAATGACGTTGGAGTTGACAATGAACCTTCTGTAGTTTTTCTCTTTCCACCCCAATGCCCAGAGCTCCACGATGAAAGTGAATTGACCGCTCAGTCACTTACCTGGGACATAATATTTGCTATCGAACAGAGAACCTAATTTCCTTTTTGATTGTGTTTGGCAGATAGGAAGCAACTCAAAGGATTTACAGTAAATATTATTTTTATGCTGGTGAGAATAACACCACCACACCTGCCTTCACTGACATTCTAAACAGCTGGGCAACTCCTTCCTTGTTGACTGTCAATACAGTGGGCAAAGCACAGGGGCACCTCCCAAGGTCACCTCCAGTGGGCATCATTAGGACCTCAGCCTCCAAAGGCGGTTCTCCGACCACAGGGCTAGTGAAAAAGTCCAAAAGAGGGTGTTTTTTTTTTTTTCTGTTCTCGAAACTCCCATGGCATTCCTTCCTGAAGATCTGGGGGAATAAACCCGGAAGTGGACTGGAGTTGGGAACGGAGAGAAACAGTGGATAAGACGGGATCATAATTGTGGCTGCTCTGTGGTTACTCTGAGAGAGGAAAGTGTTGGGAATCCGTTGAGTCTGGATGCCAGCAGATGGGAAGATGTGCAAAGCAAACAGCCCAGTCAGAGCCCTGGGCCTCCACAGGGAACTGAGGAGGGTTCATCTGAGGCTCCTGGGAAGACTTCCTGCCTCTCTCCCTGTGACACTTCTGCCCAGCCCTGGCCATGTGCCCCACCTCCTCCTTGACCAGACTCCCCTTTCCCTCTGCAAACTCCTAAGCAGGGTCTTGGAACCTCACTGCCCAGCCTGTGAGTCTTTTTGCTTCCCAATCTCTGCCAGTCTCCCCGCAACCACAGAATGCTGGGTCTCCAGAACCAACCTGTCTGGGGGGACAGGTTCACGGTCAGAGCCCCCCTCCGGGTGCTGTCCACTGCATCACTCTACAATGCACTCCATTATTTGGAACACATCTATTGTTTGGACTTCTTGCAAATATTCCTCAAAAAAACCTTTTTCTCCTACTGGGTAAGGATACTGTCTTCTCTGCTTATTTTCATCCTAAGCAATAATGCCCTATTCTGCCCTCAGTAAATCTTATAGAGTTGATTGACAGATTGGGGGCACTTCTACCACGACAACCATTTGGTTCTCTCCATCTGTACTTTTAAAATGCAACCTCCTCCATCCACAGCCCTCTATTTTTGAGCCCGTGTGTGGGATTGTTCATCCTGTGTGTGTGTTTTTAATGGAATATAAGTTTTTAATAAGATCCTTGTTTTTTAATTACAGCCATGAAACCAATACTCTAGGAAGAGTGTGAATAGGCATTTTTTTTTTTTTTAATGAGGTTTGTTCCTTGCACTGAGGTTTACTGTAAGGGATTTTAAATGTGCCTTTGGTTTCCTTAAGAGGGGATTAGCATGTGGGTGCTTCTTGGCTGTGGTCTAATTGATTGTCCCCTCACACAAAAGGTGCGGTTGGGAAGGAGGACCGCAGAGGCAGAGGAAGAAAGAAAGTGTGCCTCCATCCGTCTCCATCTTCGGTCCAGGCAGCCATCAGGAGCACATGAAGGACTCCGCTTGGAGGTCCGGCTGTCACATCTGCTGCAGCTTTGCCCACCCTCTGCTCCTGCCCCAAGATACGTTCAAACAGCTCTATTGCTTCACAGAGAAAGATGGAGACCACCCAAAGCTGCCCTCCGCTCTCCTGTGAAATCACTGCAGTGACGCGGTCCTGTCTCAGGGCTGGCGAAGCTGCCAGCTCCCAGTGAGCTCTGTCTGCCAGTGCCGCATCCGACGGTGACGTGGAGACCCCAGGCTAAGCTGAGCACCTGTGCGTAACAGGGTCTGGTTCCATGATGGGGCCCCATCTCATGATTAGGATGATAGCGATCGCAGCCACTGAGAGAGCTCAGGCTGCCCAGTGATGCTGGCAAGAGCTGGTGTGCAAAGACAGTCTTTGGAAAAAAGCTAAAGCTCACCAGTTCCAGAACAGCTGAAAACCTGCTGCTCTGCCGTGGACCCATGAAAGATGATGACCCTCGGAAGCAGTGGGCACCTCTGGACATTCGTAGGAGCCTGGTGTGAAGTGTAAGTTCATGATTCTGATGGGCACGTGGTTGAGACAGTCTTCACCTTTGAAGATGGGGATTTGGGGACACATAGACCCTTTTCCTGGGTCCTGTTGGCTTGTGGCCTCAGCGCTCACTCCACTGTCCCGTCCACACTTCAAACTCCAGCCATCTGGAGTGACTCCTGTTCCTGGACCCATGTCTATTCTCGCAGAATTCCATGCCTTCATGCGTGGTGTGCCTGCTTCCCCCAATGCCTTTTCTTTCCTCCAACAATGAGTTCCCATCCATCAAGACCCAGCTTGAATTTCACCTCCTGTAAAAAGCTTTCCCTGACTCCAACCCAAGCAGGGCTTATGTTCCTCTTCTCTGTAACCCTATGGGATTTGGTAACCTATCACATTTATAACATTTACCAAGCTGAACTATTTATTCACAGGACTTCTTTCCCCCAACTTGAGGAATTAAAGGATAACTGGATCAGGATGATATATTAACTTTAATATCCCAGCAAATACTAGCATCTTACGAGCTTTTCATCCAAGGTATCAGCTCAGTTCAGTTCAGTTGCTCAGTCGTGTCTGACTCTTTGTGACACCATGGACTGCAGCACGCCAGGCTTCCCTGCCCATCACCAGCTCCTGGAGTTTACTCAAACTCATATCCATTGAGTCAGTGATGCCATCCAACCATCTCATCCTCTGTCGTCCCCTTCTCCTCCTGCCTTCAATCTTTCTCGGCACCAGGGCCTTTTCAAATTAGTCAGCTCTTTGTATCAGGTGGCCAAAGTATTGGAGTTTCAGCTTCAACATCAATCCTTCTGATGAACATTCAGGACTGATTTCTTTAGGATGGACTGGTCTGATCTCCTTGCAGTCCAAGGGACTCTCAAGAGTCTTCTCCAACACCACAGCTCAAAAGCATCAATTCTTCAGTGCTCAGCTTTCCTTATAGTCCAACTCTCACATCCATACATGACTACTGGAAAAACCATAGCTTTGACTAGACAAAACTTTGTTTGCAAAGTAACCTCTCTGCTTTTTAACATACTGTTTATGTTGGTCATAACTTTTCTTCCAAGGAGCAAGCATCTTTTAATTTCATGGCTGCAGTCACCATCTGCAGTGATTTTGGAGCCCAAGAAAACAAAGTCTGTCACTGTTTCTATTGTTTCCCCATCTATGTGCCATGAAGTGATGGGACCAGATGCCATGATCTTAGTTTTATGAATGTTGAGTTTTAAGCCAACTTTTTTACTCTCCTCTTTCACTTTCATCAAGAGGTTCTTTAGTTCCTCTTCACTTTCTGCCATAAGTGTGGTGTCATCTGCATATCTGAGGTTATTGATATTTCTCCTGGCAATCTTGATTCCAGCTTGGGCTTCATCCAGCCCAGCACTTCACATGATGTACTCTGCATATAAGTTAAAAAAAACAGGGTGACAATATCCAGCCTTGACATATTCCTTTCCTATTTGGAACCAGCCTGTTGTTCCATGTCCAGTTTGAACTGTTGCTTCTTGACCTGCATATAGATTTCTCAGGAAACAGGTCATCCAAAGTATGAGTGTCTTCTTTTGTCCCCTATTTGTCTGGATGGTTGAGCAGAAGCCTCACTCTCACTTTGCTCAAAGATATGACAGCCCCTGGGCTGCATAGGCTTGGCTGATAGAACACTGCAGACCTGCCACCCTGTAGCACACGCTGACCGCAGAAGAGCCCCAGTTACTTACACGTGTCAAATACTGCACCTGCTCTTTCCGAAGCAGGTAGAAAGAAGGCACGGATGTTTGACATACATTATAAAACCATAGAGAAAAGAGCCAGCGCTTTTAGCGTCATAACACGTTAGCTAAAGACCTGCTGGTGTGTTAAGATAGCAGAGGTGTGCATGGTCCTCTATGTAATTCACCTCCTGCTTGGAGATCAAGGCAGGTAGCAGCTTATATTTCAAGTGCCTGAGGGAGCACGCACGATACCTGCTCTGAAAGGTAAAGAGGAAGGTAAAATTCCACTCCAGGGAGAAGATGACCTGATGAACCCTGATGGGGAGCTGCAGCCAGTGCTGGGTCCAAGACAAGGGACATGGTTTCGGGGTGTTGCTTGCCTTTTGGTTCCTGGCAAAGATTAGAGGTTGCTCCATAAGCAATGTCGGGGTAGGGCAAGTGGACTCCAGATTCTCAGGGAGAGGAAAGGTAATTAGACCTAAGTGTCCACACGTGAGGCACAGTGTACAGGGGCGTGACTGAGTGGGGACACGCTTGGTCAGGTAACCTCTCAGGGGCTGGTGTCTCTACTAGTGCAATGGACAGGGCTGCACAGCAGGGTCACTTCCAGTCATAGCCTTTTACTGTTTTTAGGCACATCTAGTCCAATCCAAGCTTCGAGCAGCCCAGACTCCACCATGAGAAGCCTTGAGCTGTTGATGGAGCGTCTGGCGTTGAAACTCACATGTCGCCTTCTCAGAAAGAGGCTCCTGGCTCTCCAAGCCCCCTTCTCTGCTTCGCTGTCTCCACAGCACTTCCCACCACACTGCGTTTTGCTCACATATCATGTCAGTTTGCTTAGCTAATAATGTCATATAGGACGGATGGCGGGAAGGGCTTGTCTGCACCAAGCTGAGTTTCCGGAGCATAGTAGGTTATTAATAAGAACTTGTTGAATGAAGGAATGCTGCTCTGTTTTGGAAAAAACCTCTATTATCTCAGGAGCAAATGATTAAGAAAAGCATACTTTTTACTTCAATGGTACCTGATACTGGGTAAAAGCTTCAGGAGTTGTTAACCTATGGAGCGAATGGTGCTATATGGCAATTATTTCCTAAATAGCCTGGAAAATCTGGGAGAGTCTGTACAAAGGAGAAATAAAAATGTGTAGAGAAAGCTAGTGTGTGATTGGACTATTGTAAGTAATTGAAAAAGGAATCTTTTGCTGCTGTGGTCAATTTGAGTCGATAGATAACACTGACTCAAACCCTTCAGAGAACAGCCGGATCTCTGCTTCCTGGGGCTTCCACTCTTCGTGGGGTGAGTTCCACCTGCCTGCATTTCAATCTCGGGTTTGCACAGATGAGAGAAGGCCAAGAAAGGAGATTAAAGGGTCCAGTTCTTGGTTCTCCCGAGATCCATGTAGTGACTCTGGAAGCCCACAGCATAATTCCTTTAACATTTTCTTGTGATAAGCACCCCGCTGTGGAGACCAAAAATCTTGGAATGGTGCAGCCGTGACCTCCCGCTAGCAGTGACAGATAATGTAAGTTTAAACCCCAGGCTTCTCCAGTTTCACCTCCCCTGCCCCAGACCTTGGCTCTCAAATGTCTTAGCAAGGCCCTGGGACCATGGGATCTGAGCCCTAAGGGCCATGGTGATTTAACAGAAGCTGAAATTAACCACGTGTCAACATTCCAGAGACTGAATGGGAGGACAGGAAATCAACAAATCATCACTTAACCAGAAAATATTGGAGGCGTTAATCCCCGTAAAAGGGGAAACGTTAGAGGAGATGACAAACCATCAAGTCAGAAGGCAGTCCCCACAAACTAAGTAAAGACGAGTTGGTTTGAGGCTTCTGTGAGTTTTCACTGAAAATTCACAGATTTGGTCAGGACCCCAGGGCAAGCAACTCTTCTCTGAAAAGTGACCTGGTATCCCCAAGTTGACCACAGAGAAGACTTAGTTTCCTCCAGCTCCTCCGAGTGGACCTGGGTCCTGGGTTGTTCTAGAAGAAAACTCTGTGTCACAGAGATTTTAATGAAGAATTCCAAAGCGCTTGAGCACTTTGGATCTGACACGCGGTTCACGCGATGCTGTCCACGCAAGGAGGTGCTTTAGAGTCTGCACGTGTGCTCAAGTCGCTCCAGTAGTGTCCATGGGCTGTAGCTTGCTCGTATCCATGGGATCCTCCAGGCAGGAATACTGGAGTGGGTTGCCATGTTCTCCTCCAGGGGATCTTCCTGACCCAGGGATCAAATCCACGTCTCTAATGTCTCCTGTATTGGCACGTGGATTCTTCACCACTAGCACCACCTGGGAAGCTCCTTCAGAGTCTCTATATTCAGACTATTTGATGTTCCAGCCTTTTCTTCTGCTCAGCATTTCAGACTTTCTCTGGGTTTCTGTATAAAGTATAGAACTCATATATATAGGATCTGTGTACATAGGCTCTGTAGTGTAGGGTATGTTAACTCCAGGATCCTCACAGATGGGATTAAAGTGTAATTTTTATTCATTCACATGGAGTGTCCATTGTGGGCGAGAATGATCACCCTCTGATCTTGATCTGATCTCTGATCTTGATGGGCTAGCATTCTGATTTTCCAGCATGCCTACCTGCCCACCCCGTACAAGAACTTTCCCCATTTGTGCTCCTTCCCCTAAGGTAGACAGTGAATTGAAACCTTCAAATGTGTGCAAGGCGTAAAAAACCTAGGTTAGAAGTACCCATTCAAGGACTTCCCTGGAGGTCCGGTGGATAAGAATCCGTCTGCCCGTGCAGGGGACATAGGTTCCATTTCTGGTCTGAGAAGATTCCACATGCCCAGGGGCAACTAGCCCGTGCTCCACAACTCCTGAGCCCGGACTCTAGAGCCTGTACTCGGCAACAAGAGAAGCCGTAGCAATGAGACGCACTCACGTCCCAACCAGAGAGTAGCCCCTGCTCACCACAGCGAGAGGAAGCCTGCCCCCAATAACAAAGACCCAGCACAGCCAAAAATAAATTAATAATTTTTTCCAAAAAAAAAGGAAAAGAAATAACTTCTCGATTGTGTGCATGGAGTCTACCTGGAGTCAGACCACATGGCTGCGATTAGGACAAACTCGTGGTAGGAGATAGGGTTTTTTTGGGGTGCTTTGTTTTTTTCTAGTTTGCCCACTCAGTATTCCAGAATCTATACTTTTATGGTTACACAGAGACTCCTTAGGTAAAAATATAAAACTATTTCAAGGGGTTCTTTTTTAAAGACTCCAAGATGAGCCAGAAACATTGATAGCCAATGACTGGGGTCTAGGCGGTTCTCAATGACAATTATGTGTGTTTCCTCTGCGTATCTTTATGCAAGGTCATGCGAAGCGTATACGTAGCAGGCCCTGAGGTGCAATCTTAGTTTCTTCTCCCCGAGGGACTGGTGATAGCCCTTGTCAGGGCCTGCAGGCACAGCTCTGGTGGGTTTTCTTCTGTGAGTTCCATCTGTGTGTCTTAGCCTTTGGGTCCCTGGTGGCTCAGACAGTAAAGAATCTGCCTGCCATGCAGGGGACCCAGGTTCAATCCCTGGGTTGGGAAGATCCCCTGTAGAAGGGAATGGCTCCAGTATTGTTGCCTGGAGAATTCCCTAAATGGAGAAGCCTGGTGGGCTACAGTCCATGGGGGCGTAAAGAGTCAGACACGACTGAGTGACGAACATTTTCACACCTTGCTGGGACCAGCCTTGAAACACCATGCTTTATTCACCACTTCCTGGGACAGACTTGGCCTCTGCTCCGTGATCACTCCAGCGCAAACCTTGTCCCAGATGTCCTGCCATGGGCAGGGTTCTGTGGGCAGTGCTGATAAGAGAGAGATGGTGAAATCCCTTAGAAATCTGTATGCAGTCCAAGTGAAAAACAGGGCCTCTGTTGGGTAAGTTCATGGTACCTCCTGTGTGACACCATTAAACTCTCCTCCTGTCCCCAAAATCAGCCACTGAAGAATATTTCTTCTTTGTAATCCATGCACCAGCAGTGCAAGGAGGTCATAAATCCTGGCAGGAACTGCTGTAGCTTGTAAGAAACGAGGAAGCTTAGAAGAAGATGCATCAGGGCATCACCGGCTCTTATCTCTTTTTGGGGTCCTGGGACCTTCAGTTTGTAGATTTGTTGTTGCTCAGCCACTAAGTCGTGTTCAGCTCTATGCAACCACATGGACTGCAGCACACCGGGTTTCCCTGTCCTTTACCAACTCCCGAAGCTTGTATTAACTCATGTCCATCGAGTCAGTGATGCCATCCAACCATCTCATCCTCTCTCGTCCCCTTTTCCTCCTGCCTTCCATATTTCCCACCATCAGGGTATTTTTGTAGATAAGTGACATCAAATTTACATCAGTCAAGTACTCAAGGGCCAACTCTAGGAAACTTATATACAGCTCATTTTAAAGTATTAAAATTGGTAGGTAGGTGCGTGCATGTGTGTGTGAATTGTTTGTAAATTGAGTGTAAAGAAGTTGAAGGGAGTTGGGTAGTATTGGGAAGCTGACCATGACAAAAGATTGTCATATTTTAAACGTATTAAACGCCAGTTCCCCAGTCCAAGCAATGCTGAGTGATCGTGCTGTGAGCTGAGCTGTGGCAAGAGGACAGGTTAGAATAAAGGTTAAAAGCTCAGTCTCTTCAATTAGGTTGCTGGGTCTGACTGTAGACTCTGCTGCTGAGAAGCTGCACAATCTCAAGTTGGCTACTTAACCTTGGTTTTCCTAACTGTAGAACCCAATCAAGCTAATGAATAGAAGGTACTTAGCTCAGAGGAGTGGATTTAGGACGTGCTCAGTAAATCTTGCTGCTGCTGCTGCTAAGTCGCTTCAGTCATGTCTGACTCTGTGCGACCCCATAGATGATAGCCCATCAGGCTCCCCGTCCCTGGGATTCTCCAAGAACACTGGAGTGGGTAGCCATTTCCTTCTCCAATGCATTTAGAGCTATAAGCCAAATGGACTTGTCACCCAGAAACATGCCCCATGTGACTTCCCAAGGAAACTGCTTGGACTTTTCCCGAGTCATGTCTCACCTCTTTCCCTCTGCCAGTCTAGTTTTGACACATCTCCTAAAGCTGTGCTCTGTTCTCACCTCTACCATTAAGCCCTCTCTAAACTCATGAATGATGAATTCACATCCCACCAAACCAGAAGTACCTAGACAGCTATTGTTAATGTCAGACCCCTCAGCAGTCGTCCTAAGGAATTCATGGGACCCCTTCCATCTGTGGACAAGGTAGGTTTGATAAGCCCCAGTGATACCTACACCCCTGAAGGAAAGGCTAATGTCCAGGGGTCCCCATCACTATCTCAGCCAACACATCAAGAGGGGATAAACACTAAGGTCTCATGAAAGGCCAGTCCTGGGCACCCGGACATGGTCAGCGTGGGTGTTATCATCTTGCTCATGATGTGTGATGTGCAGCTGGTGGGTGGTCTTGTATTTCTGAAACTATGCCCCTGCCTCTCCAATGGCCTCGGGTCACTGTGGAGTCTCTCCAAGCAGTGTGGAAATTTCCAGCCCAGAGTAAGCAGCTAAGTTATTCTCTCAAAGCGAAAAATGCCTTGCTTCATTTCAAAGGAAAGTGTGACCTCTGCTGGAAGATGTTTGGGATTCACCAAGACTAGGAAGGAAGAGGGAAGGAAGGGAAAGAAGAAATGAACTGACTGAAGAAGAGGAGGAAAGGAATGAGGCAGAGAGGGATAAAAAAGGAAGGATGGATGGAAGGAAAGAAAGAGTGAAAGAGAGAGAAACAGGGCTGGACCCTGCGGGGCCTTCTCAGGACAGACCCCCACCACCACCCGCCCCGCCACCAAGATCCTCCACCTGCCTTTTGTTTGTAGAAAAACTTTAGCCAAAGAACAAGTTTAATAAGAGAAGTGATAAAATGCAGAAACAAATGAAAACAGTCAAGTAAGACAAAATACTAACAGATTCTTGCTCGTGCTTACTCGTTAAGTTGCATCTGACTCTTTGTGACCCCGTGGTTTAGTCATTAAATAAAGTCAAGTACCTTCAGCTCCTCCTCTGGGGCTGTAGACGATATTCTGAGCCATAACCTTTGAGCTGTTTTGCAGATACTGAAACTCCCACCAGGTGGAAGAAGTTAGCTACTTGATGACCAGACTGTAGCTACAACATAAGCTACTCCATCTTGCACAATTCCAAGAACTGATTTTAAAGAAATAGGAACAATCCAACCCTGGAGCTGAAGATTAATTGTACTTAAGACAATCCAGATGATGCTGACCAGGACCAATTTCAAGTTGGTTTTTGGAGCTGACTGTGCTTTCATGTACGTAGCCCCCCTCCGCCTGAGCACCCCTGAAATTCTCCATGAGAAGCTCTTACTCCCTGACCAGCTGTTGGGAGCTGACTTTTGGACATGAGTCTGTCTTCTCCCCAGGCTGCTGGCCTCCAGAATAAAGCAAACTTTCCTTTCCTATTGACACTTGTCTTTTGAGTATTGACTTTCAAGTGCTGAGCAGCTGAACCTGAGTTTGTAAGAAGATGAAGGCAGGCCGGCCCCTGGTGCCAGCCCAGAGCTCATTCCTTCTGTGGAAGGCCAGGCTGACAAATCCTAACTGACCATTTGGTTTCACTGCCGCTGGGTTTCTCTCCTGCTGCCCCCTGATGAGTGTGCCTCTCAAGGGTGAGGCCAGCCTCCCATCTCCTCTAGGGCACAGAGCTTCTGTAAGGTCATCTTAACCATTCTCTACTTACCAATGTTAAACCTGCTTTCAAATAAGATGTTGAAGAAATGTGTTCTGTTACTGCATTTTGGAGGCTTGGCATGTAGTTGGGGCAGGGAGCCCTTCTGTTCTGAAAAACTGTGCCAACATCTTGAAGTTCCTTGTTACCACATCTCTGAGGGTAGTAGGCAGGGAGAAAGTTGGGGTTGTTTTGCTTTAAATAATATAATCATCTTGGGGGGTACATGGCATGTGGAGTCTTAGTTCTGTGACCAGGGATTGAACCTGAGCGTGTTCCAACTTCAAAGAGTGGCCAATTGATAAAAAGGCCACAAGCATTACAGAAAACCTGCATTGTCAGACACACATCTCACTTCCTTGATCAGTGAGATGTCGGAATGGCTCAGGCGTTCATTGTTAGACACACATCTCACTTCCTTGATCAGTGAGATGTCAGAATGGCTCAGGCGTTCATCGGTCAGGAGCCTGTGGAACCTTAGGTTCAGCTCTTTTCCACCTCTGGCTGCAGAGACAAAGGTACAGAAGATGCCCACGTGTATCTTTTAAAAGGAAAGCCCTGTGGGCCCTCCACGAACTCCACATACTTCCGGATCTCTGGAGTCTGCACAGCTGTCCTCTTCGCTTTCTGAATCACACGTCAAGTTTGGGGTTGTCTTATTGCCTCATTTTGACAGACAGAGTGGGTAAAGAAGAAAGAGGAAAGTTCTCACCGTGGCTCATTAAAAGCACAATTTGAATAGCGACTGGTACATAGCTGTGGCAGCTGCTGGACTAAAAATACATTTACAGGTGAAGTCCTCTTAGTTTTGGGAGATACACACTATTAGCAGATATTTAATTGCTTAGATGAAAGGAGGGAAAAGGGTCATTAACTGAGAGATTTAATGCTCCCTAATTTTCAGACAGGTATTAAACTAGAAAGGTTGAACCCATATGGCTGAAAACATACTCTCTCTCCTGGTAAAACGTCTCAAAGGTTGGAGAGAATGATTTGAAAATGAGAGGGTGTTCACCTTTAAGCCCACGTCCCCCGGACTTCGGCGAATCTGCACCCGATGATGCTTCTCGTCAGATCTGCACTCCCAGGCTCCCTGTTTCAGATATCCCAGCCCTCACGAGGCCTGTCGTTGCCTTCGCTGGCCCACAGTCTTCTGGGAGAATCTGTCTCCCACTGTCTTGGGTGCTCTGTTTGTACCGAATGGGATGAAAGGCCACAGCTGACTCCAGAGGAAAGAAGCCAGTAGCTGGTCTGAACCTTTCTGATTCGTTCACTCTAGACAACTCAGGGCTGTCATCTATGGGGTCACACAGAGTCGGACACAATTGAAACGACTTAGCAGCAGCAGCAGCAGCAGACAACTCAAAGATACCCAGACCGACTTAGTCTGAGGAGAGTTCTTAACTGGAAGGTGATGTGCAGCCTGGTTACTTTTCACTCTTTGACCGAAGATGCTGCAGCAGAGGCCCAGACAGAAGCAGAGATTTAAAAAAGACAACAACAACCAAAAAATGTGCTGGGATTGCCTGGTGACTCAGTGGTAAGGAATCCATGTGCCAATTCAAGAGACATGGGTTCCATCCCTGATCTAGGAAGATCCCACGTGCTGCAGAGCAACTAAGCCGGGGCACGCCACAACTGCTGAGCCTGTGCTCTAGAACCCCGGAGCTGCGACTACTGAAACCCTCTCGCCTTCTCGCAACAAGAGAAGCCACACACACGTGAGAGTAGCCCCTACCCGCCACGAGCGAAAATCCTGCACAGCAAGGAAGACCCAGCACAGCCAACAAATAAATAGATAAAATAAAAAATACATACATAAACTTCAGTTCAGTTCAGTTTAGTCACTCAGTCGTGTCTGACTCTCTGCGACCCCACGGACTGTAGCACGCCAGGCCTCACCTGTCCATCACCAACTCCCGGAGCCTACTCAAACTCATGTCCATTGAGTCGGTGATGCCATCCAGCCATCTCATCCTCTATCATCCCCTTCTCCTCCCACCTTCAATCTTTCCCAGCATCAGGGTCTTTTCAAGTGAGTCAGTGCTTTGCATCAGGTGGCCAAAGTATTGGAGTTAGTTGGGGCTAAGACACACGAGATGGGAAATGAAACTCTATTCTAAACCATGTATCGACATTTCGTGTTTAATGCGCCACCTCTCCCCTTTCACTATAAGCTCCTGGAGCCTGGACACTGGATCTTGACTCCGCTTCGTCTTCGCAGCCCCTACACAGAGCCAGGAATGCAGTTCATAGGAGACGTTCAGTAAACATTTGTGTGACTGTTATATTCATCTCCTGCTGCCTTTCAATGATGCTTTGAGCCTTCTTGATTGACTTTAGAAACGAAAACTTAAAAATCTTATTTATTCTTAAGTAAGAACTGGTGGAGACAGACGATCTGTTGTAAACGAGTGAAAAAAACGACCCAATAAAGACCCAGAGCTGCCACCTCTGCAGGTGGGGTGTCTGTTTCCTGCATTGGTGCAGGCTTGACGACGGGCTCTGGAGATCAGACAAGTAATTAAATTCCGCTTCCCTCGAGTGCAAAATTGATCACCAAAATAGCTCCAGCTCTTCATGGCATGCATCAGAAATGTTTGTTTACAGACAGCCGAGGGGCTACTAATTACCTCCTGACACCTCGCCATGACACCCGTTTATTTCCCATGCTGCTCCGACAGTCCCGCCGTGCGTGCCTGTCACCCTGAGCTGCCAAGTAGCAATTTCCCTAGTTGGAGCTGTTGACCCGCTCTCCTGTGAGTGGCAGGGATCAGAGCGGGCCTCATCAGGCAGCCCAACCCTGGCACAATTCCATCCACTCCTTGCAGGAATCCCTGCAACTCATAAACACTGTTCATCAGGTCACAGGTTCTAAATAATTGCTGTGTGATTACACATCTCAGTTCTTGGCAGCTCATTATGGGAGAAAGAAAAAAAAAAAAAGATCTAGGTGAGTCAAACATCAGGCAACTCTTATTTTAATAAAAGTCCTATTTAAATGGACACATGGGGCACTTCTGATCCACATGCTGTTTGTTTCAACTTAAGATTATAATTCTCCACTCAGCCAATTTTATCCTCATTGATTTAGCATCCTGTACCCCACTTTTAAAGTAGTTGATTCAAGAAAGTGACTGATGTAGGGATCAACCTTGAGAAATCCCTCCCGTTTCTTTGTTTGAAGATTTTTTTTTTTTTTAGTGTGAACCACTTTTAAAGTCTTTATCTGACTTGTTACAATATTGCTTCTGTTTTATTTTTGGCCAAGAAGCATGTCAGTCTTAGCCAGCGATGGAACCCATACTCCCTGCATTGGAAGGTAAAGTCTTCACCACTGACCATCAGCGAAGCCCCCCTTCCCGTTTCTTAACAAAGAAAAGGACGTTTGGGAAACTGTGCGGATTGAATGCCCGCCAGAAGCCAGAACTGGCCCAGGGTGTGATTTTATATATAAGTCAGGGAAATGTGAGTAAAAGTGGGAAATGTCTCAAAAGGACCTAGACACCCACCAACCATATTCTGCTGTTGAGATGGCTGTGGTCAGACACTCCATGGTTGGTGGGTGTCTAGGTCCTTTTGAGACATTTCCCACTTTCACTCACATTTCCCTGACTTATATATAAAATCATACCCTGGGCCAGTTCTTGGAGAATTTTAGATGTTTAGAATTCTGGATGTTCTTACAGACCTTCCTTATATGTGCTCTTCTTCCATCAAAGTCACTTAGCAAATCTTTATCAAGCATGTAAGTGACGGGCACCCTTCCTATCTCTGGGTGTCCGGCAGAAGACCAGCCAGAGCCTTGCCCTTGGGGAGCTCCCAGCCTAGGGCAGAGACAAGCAACCAGCATCCACCAGGACATCCTAGAATGTCAAGAGGAGATCAGTGTTGTGAAGAAAACGCAGCAGTTTGGAAGGATGCAAGATGCGTGACAATGGGGTGTGTTGTTAAATGTTCTAACACCAGGGGTATCAGTTAGGGTTCTGGAGAGAGGCTGGCTAGGGGTTAAGAAGATGATCTGAAAACTGCTGAAGGAAAGGGCCCTTGTGGAGGTATGGGCTGGCTTTGGGGATCCCCAAGGAGGCTGAGGCCCCAGCAACTAGTAACAAGAGGCAGGCAGAACCTTCTGGGCCTGAAGGGGCTGGGAGAGGATGGAACTGGGTCACGGAGAGCCTGGGGGTGGAAAAGGGAGCCCTGAGTCCCCGGCAAGCAGAGACAGAGGCCCACGTGCCACAAATCTAAACATCTTCATGTGATGTTCTCAGCTAGCAAATTGCTAGATAAAGCTTGTTTTACCCTCCTACCATGATAAATGGATCCACAAGATGACTAAATAGAAAAGTACAGGTAAAGCTATAAAGCCAACAAAATACCAACGAATTTAACTAAATTTAATTACTATTACGCCTTTCTGAGGATTCTGATAGGCTAGCCATATACAGATGAATAGCAAAATGCTTATGTAAATCCATACATTTTAATATACTTAACCCACAAGATCTGTTTTCCTTCGTTCTGTTTTAGGAAAATCACAAATTATGTTTAATATAAAAGAGTTTCACAAAGAAAAGTTTTACAAAAGAAAAGTTATACTCTTTTTTTTAATATAGACAATAATGCCAAGTTAGACAACATTTCTAGAGTTAATGTAGTTCTTAGTTACATATTTTCTTAAGTTCAATTTGGGGGATGTTTGCCTTGCTGAGGCAGTAGCAACTGGAACAGGCAATAACATTTTAAGCAATGATTAAATTCACAAAGAAACCACAAATTTTACGTATCACACTAATACATTATAATGGGATCTCCCATGATAAATTATCCTTACTGAAAAACACTCACAATGTGTTAAGATTATCATGTAAATTACTCTTACTTATTAAGCAATTTCATGTATCTTAAAACAACATATAGATGTACTCAGTGTAAGTTTTTCTTTCCTCCTTCAAATTTTTCAGTGCTGGAATTCTATAAAGAAAACTGAAATAGTAATATGGTATTGTTCAGTTCAGTTCAGTCGCTCAGTCATGTCTGACTCTTTGTGACCCCATGAATCACAGCACGCCAGGCCTCCCTGTCCATCACCACCTCCCGGAGTTCACTCAGACTCACGTCCATCGAGTCAGTGATGCCATCCAGCCATCTCATCCCCTGTCGTCCCCTTCTCCTCCTGCCCCCAATCCCTCCCAGCATCAGAGTCTTTTCCAATGAGTCAACTCTTCGCATGAGGTGGCAAAGTACTGGAGTTTCAGCTTTAGCATCATTCCTTCCAAAGAAATCCCAGGGCTGATCTCCTTCAGAATGGACTGGGTGGATCTCCTTGCAGTCCAAGGGACTCTCAAGAGTCTTCTCCAACACCAGTACGGTATAGTACACATGTTCAATTCCCTTTTTTTTGACATAACAGTTCTATTTACAGGTGCTAATTTCAGGAATATTTTATAGAAATTTCTCCTTCATAGTCATGCAAACTTTTTCATTTCTGTTCTAATTTTCTGATATGCTTTGTGGAATGTCACTTTAGTTTATACTTCACAAGTAGTTTCTTTCTATTTACTTTTTTTCCCCTAAAAATTGTTTAAACATTTTAAATCATTTTTAACATTTTAAAAAGTGAAAATAACAAATTACAATCTACTTGACTTTAGGGGGTGGCTTGATTTTATTCATATGAGTAACAGCGAGCAGCAGTTTATAACAAATAACTGTGGGCATCACAAATTCAAAATTAACCTGATTTTTCATGACAGACCAGAATCTTTATTTGAGAATCTTCTGTTCTTATTCCCTAATCCTCCAGTGTGTCTCTTATCTCGTCTAAATTGAACCTAAGTGCTTTAACAGCACTTCTTTGACATTCCATTGTGCGTCTAAAGTGGTTGCAAAGTCAAATTTGATATGTGTTTTATCCAAATACCCCATTGTGGCCAGATGCAGAAAACAACATATATGACCTTAAATGGTGCCAAAGAATGGCACGGCTTTGGCTAAGCTGAGGTCATGTCTCCTGGTGACAAATGTGTCAGTGGCCGCCACGTGAGGCCCACCAGAACCGAACATCGGAACAGGCGGAGGAGTCAGGAAGTGGTTCCCGGGCACCACTGAGGAACTCCATCATGCAAGAGTCTCCACCCAGCTGCCCTTGAGAGGAAGGTTTTGGTGAGGAATTAATCTGACTCTCCTCTGACTTTTCTTGGAGGTGGTACAGCCCCCAAATCCAGACAAGAAAGAGAACACAGTTTTAAAGGAGATTGCCATGAAAAAATGTGGCTCTTGGAGGTAGCCAGGAGACTGGGACTTATATATCATCTTAGACTAAACAGAGAAAGAGTACTCAGAGGTGTCCCTGGTGGTTCAGTGGTAATGAATCCACCTGCCAATGCAGGAGACACGGGTTGGATCCCTGGTCCGGGAAGATCCCGCAGGCTGTGGAGCAACTAAGCCTGCGTGCCACAACTATTGCGCCTGAGCTCTAGAGTCCGAGAACCACAACTACTGAGCCCACGTGCTGGAACTACCACAGCCGGTGCATCGAGAGCCCATGCTCTGCTGCAAGAGAAGCCGCCGCAACCAGAAGCCCGCTCACTGCAACCAGAGAAGAGCCCGCACAGCCACGCAGACCCAGCCAGCCAAAGATACATAAGTAGATGAATAATGTGAGCATTAATTCAAACTATATTAAAAAAAAAATAGAAAACGGGATCAGGCCTCTAGGTTGGGAGGGGAGTCCTGGGAGGGGAGGAAATGTACGTTAAACACGGGTCCTCTTGAGCAGAGATACATTTTCTCAGGTGATGGACTTTGTCTCCAGGAATCGCTGTCTTCCTGGAGGGAGAAATCTTTTTAAGTGGAAATTCTCTTTACAGCAGAGGAATTTACTCTATTTTTAGGCAGTTAAGGAAGTAAAGAGCTTTTCCCCGCATCTGCCTTTTCTCTGTTGCCTTTAGATCAAAATAATTGCCATGACAGAGAGGCCCACTTTGGGTGGGGGTTCCAGCCCCCTTCTCCAGTGGCAGAGGTGACCTCTTGTCCCACAGGACACCGATGTGTGTGCATGCTTGTGACATGAGGGGCCCGTCGACATCCTGTGTGCACAGGGCCCATTTCAAAGGAACAGAGTCACCGAGGGACCCAACACCTCCAGGGCAGCGCTGGGACTCGAGGCAGGCACACAGTCCTCTGTTCCAACAGCGGGGAGGTGGGTCTCCTGGGCCCAGAGCAGGACAGACAGGCTGGAAATGGATTGGGGCAGAGGGCTGGTGACAATCAGGGAACAACAATCCTGTGGAGCTCACTGCTGGCTTCTGTTAGGGTCCTCAGACCACAAAATTAAGTTTTGTCTTTGTCAATTTAGGACGGTGTAAGAGTGGGATTTTACTCTCAGGAAAGTAAAGCAATTTCCTGCAGAGGATCTGGCACCTGAGAGCTGTCCCAGCTCTGAAGAGAAGCTCTTCATTCTAGAACACCTAGGGAGGAGCAATGAGGTACCACGGGAGGGTTGCCAGGGTAACAGGCCACAGGAAATGAGGGCAAATTATTGCTGATAGAAGTTCATTGTGTTTGCAGCACTCCGAAGTAGCCCCTGAGAGTTTTCATAGGCTTCCTGGGGTGAACTGCTCAGAGTTCAACAAAATAATTCCCTCAAATTAGTCCTAGCACCTAACAGCACAAATGCAGAGATATGAGGCGATTTGATTTTTCCCACAGAATATGCCTTGATGGGAAGGAAATTGAAGTCTTTGACTTTTGCGTAATTTTGTAAATTATAAGCATTTACCACTTTAGCTCAAGTTAGTCTTTTCCTCACCCTGATCCCCATTTCATTTAAGAGGAGTAGTGACTCTGGGCTTTCCGACTGCTTGAGGCTAACAGGCTTGACTCCACTGCCTACGCCCCTGGCCTGTATGGTCCCCAAATGGCTACATAATAAAAGAGCATCGTCGTTGTGCTTAAGTGGAAAAAATAAATCCCCCCGGGACTCACTGCTTGGCACGTCTTTCATAGACCTTTACGTTGCTTGGAGGGGTGAGTGCAGGCTGTATATCCATTCAGGGTTCTCAGTGTGTCTGAGGGAGTCGGCTGGGGAGAGTCATCAGAGTGCTCAAGCCCAAAAAGAGACTCCAAAGAAGACCCCAAAGGAGGCCGGACCTCTTGGGGGCCACATTGGTACCCCAAGCTGTGAGGCCCCAGCACTTGACCCTCCCCTGCTGTTTAGAGGTCGAGGGTCTTGATTCTGCACTCTCAGCAGAGTTGAGCATCTGTCCAAGACAAAGCAGGGATTCCCTGCCCACCTGGGCCCTGTCCCCACCAGCCAGTCAGCCCGGCAGATGCTGACCTCTGTGAGCAAGTTGCTGTGGATGAAAAGGACCCTGCTGCCGGAGGGAATCTCCTCTCTGGGATTCCCGAGGGGTCTGATGCCATCCACTTCCTCTCACTGCATCTCAGTTTCCATGGGCATGAAATGAAGGGGCAGGACCACAGACGTGGCTGTTCAGCTCAGTTCAGTCGCTCAGTCGTGTCCAACTCTTCGCGACCCCGTGGACTGCAGCACGCCAGGCCTCCCTGTCCATCATCAACGCTCGAAGCTTGCTCAAACTCATGTCCATCGAGTCAGTGATGCCATCCAACCATCTCATCCTCTGTCGTCCCCTTCTCCTCCCGCCCTCAATCTTTCCCAGCATCAGGGGCTTTTCCAGTAAGTCAGTTCTTCACATTAGGTGGCCAAAGTATTGGAGCTTCAGCATCAGTCTTTGCAGTGAATATTCAGGACTGAGTTCCTTTAGGATGGACTGGTTGAATCTCCTTGCAGCCCAAGGGACTCTCAAGAGTCTTCTCCCGCACCACAGTTACTGTGGCTGTCTAAGGAAGTTAAAATTAAAGAAGAGTGAAAGCTCTGCTCTCCAGTTGCACCGGCCATGTTTCAAGGGCTCAGCAGCCGCTTGTGACTGATGCCTGCATATTGGACAGTGCGGGCGACACAGCATTTCCACCTTGGCTGAGAGATTTGTGAGGCAGCACTGGGTCAGAGACCCTGAGTTCCCAGGGCTGGCGCTCCGCCCACTGGGTCTGGAAGCTCCGCCCACCTCCTGCTTCCTCCTCCTGGGGTTGTTGCAAGGTTCAGGCATGGAGGGAGGTCTTCAGGGCTTGTGCTTCAGAGGAAGTATCCACAGGATTCTCCAGGCCAGAATACTGGAGTGGGTTTCCCTGCCCTCCTCCAGGGGATCTTCTCAATCCAGGGATCAAACCCACAGCTCTCATGTCTCCTGTATTGGCAGGCGTGTTCTTAACCACTAGCACCACATGTAAGAATCGGTAACCGACCGTCAGCTTTGGTACTGTTTGGAGTCCTCAGGAGCGCTGCCCATGAACAAAAGCCCCCAGGAGACCTGGAAGAGGGTGATTCACTGGACCAGAGAACACCACCCCGAGGGGGAAACAGGCCCAGAGAAGATGCAGCCTGTGATGAGGAGAGCTGAGGGCTGCAGGGACCAGGAGAGACCCCTGCTCACCAGCCTCGGGGTGGGGAAGAAGGGGTCTGAGCAGATGGGACAGGGGCACAGGGAGCTATGATGCTCCTCAGACCCGGGGGCTCATCCTGAGATGCTGCTTGAGGGGGACAGTTATGACGGCTGTCGCATACTGTCCTGGGACCATCCCAAAATTGCTCAGTACAACATACAAACCCCGGGTGCCACAGAGGCCCAGGCTGCGTGGCCCAGAAGAGGCTCTTGGGCTTCCTAGTGAGCCCTAGTCTTGAACAGTGGATCGGCCAGACGACCTCCTGTTCCCCAGAGTCAGAATCGCTGAGACCTGAGAGCTGAGCCTGCCTCCGTCTGTCCCTGTCCATGACAGCCTCTCCAGAAACGGGTCCCTCGGGCCCAGCCTCTGTGTTGTCATTTCTCACTTCCTTTTCCTTTCTCTCAAGCCTTAGCTGGTCTCAGAATGTCCTTTCCCAGACTCCTCAGGGGCTCTGGGGAGCCCCACTCAGCACGGTCTGTTCAGATCCTAGAAGAAAGGGGAACCCCGAGCCCATGTGGCCTGCCCTTCCCCATCAGTACCTCTGCCTTCAGCCCTGTGGGCACCAAGGGGACTGCCCTGGGGGAGATTCATTCACATTCCGGATTCCCAGGCCACAGGGGAGACTCCCCATGCCCAGGGCTTCCAGGGATGCCCCCCGAGGGGCCCTGAGAGGCAACCTCTCGGTCACCAAGCAGAGGCAGAGCCAGCCACCTGGGAGCTGAGGATCCAGGAGCCCAGATCCAACCCTTGCGTTCCCTCCAGCTAAAGCCTGAAGCCCCGCCTGTCTGAGGTTTAGGCGTGTCGCTTTAGAATCTGTCACCCTTGCGGTAGTTCTAAACTGCTTACACACATTCTCCAACACAGTTCTCTTCAACACGTGGGCCCCAATTCCCTTCCCTGTGGGCGTGGGCTGGATTTTGCTGTTCAATGCCAATGAATAAACCATGGTGGGTATGACTAAGTTATAAAAGGCTTCAGGAACTTTTTCATTTTATATTGGAGTATAGTTGATTAACAGTGTATTCATTTCAGGTGTCCAGTAGTTCAGTATGAGTCACTCAGTCGTGTCCGACTCTGTGACCTCATGGACTGTAGCCCTCCAGGCTCCTCTGTCCATGGAATTCTCAGGGAAGAATACTAGAGTGGGTTGCCATTTCCTTCTCCAGGGGATCTTCCTGACCCAGGGGTAGAACCCAGGTTTCCTGCATTGCAGGCCGATTCTTCACCGTCTGAGCCACCAGGGCTTCAGGTGTAGAGCAGTGCATATAATAGAAGGGAAAAATACAGAGAAGGCTACCGTGGTCCCTGGCTAGAACATTCCTTGTTTTCTGTTTTGGTTCCTTTGCTATGGGGAAGGGCAGCCGCCATGTTGTAAGGATGCTCAACCAGTCTTTTGGAGAGTTCCACGTGGCCAGGAGCTGAGGCTTCCTGCCAGTGGCTACATGAAGGCATCATCTCAGACATGGTTCCTCCAGCCCCAGTCCAGCCTGCAGGTAGCTAATTTCAGCCCCCTTCCAGTTCCTGAAATCCCTGTGAATCCTTGCACAGCCTCCTGAAATCCTCACTGCAACCTCAAAAGACATCCCAAGATAGAATCATCCAGCAAGCAATGCCCAAATTCCTGACCCACAGCAGCAACATGAGACAACATGAGATAATAATAATAATAATAGAGAATATGAGGTAAAAGCTGATTTTTTGTAGTTTTGAGGTGCTTAGTTGGAGGTCAATAATTGACTGCTAAGTTTAAAGAGACCATCAGGACTTCCCTGGTGGTCCAGTGGCTAAGAATCCTCACTCTTACTGCAGGGGACCCAGGTTGGATCCCTGGTCAGGGAACTAGATCCCACAAATGATAACTAAGAGTTCAAGAGCTACAACTGAAGATTCTGCTACAAGTGAGGCCTGGCACAGCCAAATTGATGAATAAATATTTTTGAAAGAGAGAGAGAGTTTGATCAAAATTAGCCTAGAACATTACTTTAAAGGGATGCCTCACTGGAAACTAACATGACATTCCCTTAGGTAACTCGGCTGGAATTACCAAGGTACCATTGGAGACTGGTACATGCAGAGCAGGGCTGGTCCATTCTGAGTGCAGTTGAAATAATCACTTTGTATCTCAAGGTGCCATATGGGCCAACTTTGCATCCACAGCTGTAGGGGCTAGAATCCCACTCCCCCGCCTGCAGCAGAGACCTGCAGGCCCTCAGGGTGTACCACTGCCCATACCCACTCTGGAGCACGCATTTGGGAAGAACTGGATGCAGATCAATCACACTGTTTCTCTCTTAGAATGTCTTCTGACTGACCCCATGTAAGTTGCATAAATTAAGGACTTGCTAGAGATTACTCAAATTTCATTTTAAAATGTATTTGCAACTTCATTGAATACTGGGCTTAGCAACTGGCATGCCTTACTTCATGTTGACAGGTAGCTTTTCTTTGAAAAGAGAGTTGTAGAATAGTTTCAGTTTCCTTTTGGCCATTCTTAATGTACTTTTGGGTAGAGAAAATATATTTCATTTTTGTCTAAACTATGGCTGTCCTAAGCTGAAACTCCAGTACTCTGGCCACCTCATACGAAGAGTTGACTCATTGGAAAAGACTCTGATGCTGGGAGGGATTGGGGGCAGGAGGAGAAGGGGACGACAGAGGATGAGATGGCTGGATGGCATCACTGACTCGATGGACGTGAGTCTCAGTGAACTCCAGGAGTTGGTGATGGACAGGGGGGCCTGGCCTGCTGCGATTCATGGGGTCACAAAGAGTCGGACATGACTGAGTGACTGAACTGAACTGAACTGAAAGAATACGGTTTGGAAAATAATGGCATTGGATCTATAAACCAGGCAGCTTCAGGGAAGGTGTTTTTTTTACCAACTTGTATAGGCTTTAATGTAATGGGTGCGTGCGTGCTCAGTCGCTTCAGTCGTGTCTGACTGTCTGTGACTCTATGGACCATATAGCCGGCTCGGCTCCTCTGTCCATGGGATTCTCCAGGCGTGAATACTGGAGTGGTTACCATTCCCTTCTCCAGGGGATCTTCCTGACTCAGGGATTGAACCCACATCTCTTATGTCTCCTGCATTGCAGATAAATTCTTTACCAACTGAGCCACTGGGGTAGGCCAGTGTAATGGATGGTACCCTTTAAAAAGCAAAGGGAGATGAAATTGTGAACTGATAATTTGGAGATGGCTTGGGTAAGCTTATCTTGTCCAAAAGGGGAAGCTGAGACGTGAATGAATCACTTCAGGTCACCTGATGGCAGTTAGCATGGGGCTGAGATGGACACCCACCTCTTGGGTGCCCCTGGGGTAAGACCTGGGGTGAGGGGGCCTCCTAGGAGACCACTGACCCCGTGCACCAGGTGGGAGTGCCAGGTTAAGTTTCAATTTTTGAGAAACAGCAAACAATTTTAGTATAAATGTGTCTCATTTGTTACTTATCCAAAATTCAAATTTAATTTGGTTTTCCTGTATTTTTATTTGCTCAGCGGGGCAACTCTGCTGCCCGGGCCCTGGGCTGGCCGAGGCCTCCAGGGGCAAACGACTCTCCAGTTGAGCTTCTTGTGTTGTCAGGCTTCCACCATCCTCTGTCCCCCGAACGAGGCCAGAGAACCAGACGTCAGTCCCCAGGGAGCAGAGACATGGTCAAGCATCTGCATGACGCTGCTTAAGAAGAGCCATAGCCCCTGTCCTCAAGCCCGCTCCCCCTGGTCCTCAGCCAAGTAATTCTTTCTTTTCTAAAAAAAAAAGAAAAAGAGAAATTTACTGAAATTTAGTTGATATACAAAGTTGTGTTAGTTTCAGGAATACAGCAAAGTGATTTGGTTATACATTTATATGCATCTATTCTTTTTTAGGTTCTGTTTCATTACAGGTTCTTACAGAATACTGAGTATAGTTCCCTGTGCTATACTGCAGGTCCTTATTCGTTATCTGTTTTATATATAATGATGTATACATGTTAATCCCAAAATTCTAATTTATCCCTCCTCCCCTTTCCCATTTGGTAACCATATGTTTATTTTCTACATCAGTGAGTCTGTTTCTGCTTTGTAAATAAGTTCATTTATATCATTTTTTTAAAAATTTTACATATAGGTGATATCATATGATATTTGTCTTTAAACAAAAGAAGTGAAAAGTGACAGTCCCTCAGTCGTGTCCGACTCTTTGCAACCCCATGGACTGTACAGCCCATGGAATTCTCCAGGCCAGAATACTGGAGTGGGTAGCTGTTCCCTTCTCCAGGGGATCTTCCCAACACAGGGATCGAACCCAGGTCTCCCTGCATTGTAGGCAGATTCTTTACCAGCTGAGCTACCAGGGAAGCCAAGAACATTAGAGTGAGTAGCCTATCCCTTCTCCAGTGGATCTTCCCTACCCAGGGATCAAACTGGGGTCTCCTGCATTACAGATGGATTCTTTACCAACTGAGCTATCAGGGAAGCCCCCTTTTCAAAAAGGTGGTCATTTAATTCTTTCTCTAAACAACCACTTAGATTCCTCAGCAACACCCAAGGTCCTCTGAAGGAGGCTCCCCCAGGGGTGCAGAGCGGGCCACATCTCTGCCCACCAGGCTCAGAGCTCTGCCAAGCCCATCCTGGCAGGGACAGTCACCTTCCAGGGACTGGGTGGGGGCCCTCCTTAGGGAGAGGAGGTGCGTGCCAGCTGCCTGCCCAGGTCTGCAGGGTCCCCACGTCTGATCATAGTAGTGTTGATGGTCCACTTGATCTTGAGCCCCTGGAGAGAAGGAGCCATCTCTTGCATCTTTGAGTCCCAGCAGAATGCTTGGCCGGCTTCCCAGGTGGCGCTGGGGGTAAAGAGACCCGCCTACCAACGCAGGAGACATTAGAGATGCAGGTTCCGTCCCTGAGTGGGGAAGAGCTCCGGCAGAAGGGCACGGCAACCTACTCCAGTATTCTCACCTGCAGAAGCCCGTGGGCAGAGGAGCCTGGTGGGCTACAGTCTATGGGGTCACAAAGAGTCCAGCACGACTGAAGAGACTTAACACAAACACACATGCTTGGCAGAGCAGGTGGTCTGTGATCTGTGGCTGGCTGGTGGGCAGATCACTGAGAAAAGTCTTTGGAGATCAATCTGGGTCCCTCATCACCCCCCCTCTCCCCACCTCCATCTGTGCACCATGAAGCTCTATCCTCAAGGCCCGGACAGGTGGGTCCTTCCTCTCTGAATCCCTGGGGTCTGGTCCTCAGAGTGGCGACGCATCCCAAAGGGACGGCTGATGGACCTGCTCTGTGTGGTCTTTCTTATGGATAGATGGCACCCTTTTCTGGCTTCGTGGAGGCCAAGAGAGACTCAGAACAGGCAGCCCACGTGGGCACTCAGTCCACGCTAGCTGACTCGGTTTCCCTCATCTTCCAGAATGGTCTGTTTGGTGCTAACCTTTTCCAGCTTTGTAATCAACAGCATCACCGCCAGGAACCAGAGCACAGGTGGTTCCCAGGGCCAGGGGACGGCAGAATGTGGCTGCACAAAAGCCAGGCGGTCACACCCGTGGGGACGTAGGACGGTCCGCAGGCCTCAGAGAACGTGAAGGAGGAGCCGTGTCCTGGGGCGAGCTGTCCCTCACCGATCAGGAGAGTGGTGTCAGGGGCCATGGAGACTGGCCAGGTGGGTCAGGGCAGGGCTGAGGGCAGAGACACGGGTCCTGGGAACCGCCAGGCGCTCCCCAAGCTCATGCATCTTCTGAAATCAACACTCCCTGTCACCATCGTCCCAAAGAATCCCGAGGACCAGATAGGGGTGGAGGAAAGGGGCTTAGCGGGGCAGAAGGCAGAGCCCGAAGGCAAAGTCAGGGCAGCTTCTCTGGAGGCATCTGATTGATCTTTCCAAAGACCCTGGCCAGCCACCTGCCAGTAAGGTAAACAGGACGAAAGAGATCACTGTCCTTTAGAGACGTGTCAGATGGCTCGTACACAGACAGCCCCATGGAGGGCTTTCTGGGGTACGTGGGGCCTTTTAACATCTCATCACCAGAAACACACACACTCCCCACCCCCCGCCCCCCCGCCAACACACACATGTCGGTACACTGGTAGACCTCACTCAGGTAGTTTTGCCCCCAGGGACATGAAGCCACGTCTGGACACATCTTTGCTTGTCACAGCTTAGGGTGGGGAAGGATGCTACGGGTACCCAGTGAGTAGCGGTCAGGGGTGCTGCTAAACATCCTGTGATGCAGCGGACAGTCCTTGAGACAGAGAATCATCGGGCCCGACACGTCAGCTGTACTGGGGGTGAGAATCCCTGCTCTAAAATGACGAAGCCGCCTACAAGTTTGTGCTAAAAAGACCTTGAGATTTCTGGTCCGATTCCCTGAAAGGACCATGGCAAGGCTCTACCAGTCATACATACATGCGCTGTTGACATCAGTCTATGCAGATGTCTGCTTTTGATAAAGTCAGCCCTCTTTCTCAACCACTTTGTGAGATTCTGTAGGTGCACACACACACACACACACACACACATATACACACACACACCAAACACCTTCCCTTGAGAACACACAGCCTATTTCTTTCTCCTAGTGGAAACCCTAAGTCCAGTCCCTTTGGCAATGTTGAGAGTGATCACAGAGACACACTCAGAGCCCTTAAAAATTGCCAGTCACTAAGGAAGTTAGAAAAATTCTCAGGATGGTGTGATCCATGTGAGGGTGTAATTTCTTGCCCCCTCATATGCAGAGTGGAAATACGAATCGAGAGTACATCTTCTTTCTGTTTGGTGTTCAAAAGCTTCTTCGGGTTGAAAGGCTCAAACTTTAAAAGATGGATGATGATGTTAAGACAACTGAAATGTCACTTGACAGATGGCAGCATTTGTCTTTTCACTAATTTAGCCTCATTTTTCACTGCAATTACCCTCCACTGCCATGGAGATTCTCAACAGGGTCGCCTTGCTTTCAGTACAAATGAAGGCCGCCAAGCAAATTTCTTGCAGAGAAAAGCATTCTGCCTTCTTCGCTCAGGGACTTTGGTTCCTCGTCTTCATCTGAAACCCTGAGGAAAAGCCAGATGGAGGGAGTGTCCAGTTTTCTCATGGCTGTGACATCATGCTTTAAAAATCCTAGAAACTCTTCTTTCAATTTGGAAGAGTTTGAAGGAGAAATTCAGTTCTCCTTCATTTCTCCTGGTTGGTGGTGTGAATCACTGCCAGTCCCCCACATACAAACAAATTCCATCCCTGGAGCGTGTTTGTGAGTCCAGTTTGTTTGCAAGTTCAACAAAGTTAGCCTAGGTACCCAGCTAACTCAACCGGCTATACAGCAGTGTCCCACTCTAATGGGTTATCGTACTTTTCACACAAATGATGCATAAAAACGAGCACAAGGAATACAGAAACACTTTTGACCTTACAGCAGAGCACCCTGAGAAGTTCGGTGATGCAGGGCAAGAGCTGGCATGCGGGGGCTGGCATCGAGCGAACAGGCAGGAAGGCTCAGTGACTGGAGGAAGGAGAGGAGATGGGAGATGGTAGAGCTGAAGCATCGCCAGCAACAGGAGGTGGCGGGCCAGCTGCCAGCTCACTCACACCTGACACCGACCGAAGGCTCGTTCGCGTCTTTGAAAGTACGTAGGGAATGGACTGCTCTAAGGACGGGACACTTGAACTTCCCTGGGGAGGTTTCAACTGGTTTTCTGTTTAAAGAGATACAACAAAAAGGAACCTCCAAACATGCTCACTTCTCCTTTCTTTTTTCTTTTGTGTGTGTGCTGATAAGCTTTCCAAATTCTCAGAACACCAGTTTAAGAAATCCTGATGAATTTTTACTACTGAAAGTATACAACAGATAGATCCTTGGACACTTGCCTGAAATAGTTTCTTTAGGGAAGAAACGCACCTCTTCACTAGATACTCTTCTTGGAGAACAGGTGCAGCAAAGCGAGCTCTGCAGAAATGCTTTTTCTGGTACCTCCTGTGATGGCAAGAGGTGAAGCAGCCAAGACTGGGCCAAGTGGGATCCAGAGGGAGGTGGAAGGGATTCAGCTCCAGGGGAGACCCAGACTCCATTCCAGAGCTGCAGCCTCGTGGGACAGAGCTGCCTAGACCTCCGTCTAGGGAAATATAGGACTCAAGGATGCAATGGACATGATTCAGTAGACATGAACTTGGGCAAACTCTGGGAGATGGTGAGGGACAGGGAAGCCCCGTGTGCTGTAGCCCATGGGATCGTGAAGAGTCAGACACGACTGAGCGACTGAACAACTACAAGGACTCAAGGAATCCACTGGACTTGCCGAGAGTTGACATTCCGTAGGGAAAGCAGCACTCAGTCCAGTCAGAGGGGGTCTGCAGGAGACCATCACCTCCTGGGGCTCCCTCTGGACCACCCCCAACACCTGCTTCCCAGACTCCCTCCTTCCAGGCAGATGCTGGTTTCTGGCTTCAGTTTCAAAGCATCACTCATCCCACAGGTCCTTAGCTCCCAGGTATTTACATCAATTTCATAAAGCTGGGACTTCCCTGGTGGTCCGGTGATGAAGAATCCACCTTCCAAGGCAGGAGACATGGGTTCACTCCCTGGTCGAGGAACTAAGATCCCACATGCCACGGGGCAAATAAGTCAATGGGCCAAAACTAGAGAAAGCCCGCTCGCTGCAATGAAGACCAAGTATGGCCAAAAATAACCCTTGCATAATGCTGAAAGGGGCTTCCCTGGTGGCTCAGACGGTAAAGAACCCACCTGCAGTGCAAGAGACCTGGGTTTGATCCCTGGGTCAGGAAGATCCCCCGGAGGAGGAAATACTGGAAGAATACTCCAGTATTCTTGCCTGAAAAATCCCATGGACAGAGGGGCCTTGTGGGCTACAATCCACGTGGTTGCAAAGAATCAGACATGATGCAGCAACTAAGCACGCATGCACTCATATAAAGCTGAAAACACTACCTTGTTCTGAGAAGAGAAGGCTGTCCCTGCATTTTACTAAGCAGGTTTATTAAACACAATATCTGAGCAAAACCTTTACTCTGGAGAGAATGGAATTTTCACTGTGTGCTTCCCATCCCTTCCTCATGGGGCATATAAGCCACGATATTCTTAAATATAAATTACAGTGCTTTTAAAATTTCTCTAGTCACTTAGTTTGTAATAGGAACGGCCGTTCCTTTCCTAAAGATTAAAACCAGAAGTGGCAAGGAGTTCCTGGGGCAAGAGGGAGAGTGTTCATCTCACTCCGTCAACAACGCCCAGTAAGTGTGTTCAGGTAGATATGTTTCTTCTCAGAAAGAGAAGGCAAGCTCAGAAACTCCGTGAGGAATCGCCATCAGCAGGTTCATTCTGTTTGTTTTGAGGGCTTCTAAAATCCCCTCCTACGAGGGCAGGGTGGGCTGGAGGCCCCACTGGCTGAGCCCTTTTCCCGAGCTGGTGAAGGATAAATGAAGACAGACGGGGCAGGCTTGGCAGGCGCCCCGTCAGTGTGATTTACGGGACCTCGATGTGGCTTTCACCAGGGGGCCAGGTGAATCCAAAGCACAGGTCAGTAAGGATACAGGATGGGTCCCCAGGCTCTGCATCCTGGAGTCATTTGTCTCTGAACTGCAGGAAACTGACCCTTCAGATCCAGGGAGAAACAGGCGGGAGCCACAGAACCGACGTGTCAAGGTTCCAGGGCTGATGAGCAGCAAAGCAAGGCCAGGCTCAAGCCAGTCACAGGCCTGGACCCCCCAGCACAGCCTCCTCCTCCACCACGGTTGTTAGCAGGCGTCACTGTTCTGCAAGTGGATCACCCGCTGCTGATCCAGGAGTCCTGTATGGATGTGAGAGCTGGGCCATAAAGAAAGCTGAGCGCCGAAGAAGTGATGTCTTTGAACTGTGGTGTTGGAGGAGACTCTTGAGAGTCCCTTGGACTGCAAGGAGATCCAACCAGTCCATCCTAAAGGAAATCAATCCTGAATATTCATTGGAAGGACTGATGCTGAAGCTGAAACTCCAATACTTTGGCCGCCTGATGTGAAGAACTGAGTCATTGGAAAAGCCCCTGTTGCTGGGAAACATTGAAGGTGGGAGGAGAAGGAGACAACAGGATGAGATGGTTGGATGGCATCACCAACTCAATGGACGTGGGTTTGAGCAAGCTCAGGGAGTTGGTGATGGACAGGGAGGCCTGGCGTCCTGCAGTCCACGGGGTCGCAAAGAGTCGGACACAACCGAGCGACTGAACTGAGCTGAGCGGAACTGACCTGATCTGGGGAGGCCAGCTTAGAAAGCAGGGCTGTGGTGACCACGGTTCCCTTGAGGACGCCGTACGCGCTCAGTGCTGTCCCCAGGGTCAGCCCCTAGTGCGGCGTGACGCACCCGGAAGCGGGAACCTGACTTCAGCTGTTCCCTCGAATGACGCTTCCGTCTCTGAAAGAGACTTTTTTTTGTTCTGTTTTATAAATACGTGCTTTGAAAGAAGGAGAAAACCACAGGCCCATATCCCGAGATTAAAATAAAGGTGGTATTTGGAAATCTTCCATCACATAAGTGCAGAATGTATGACTGAGGTTTTCTAGGGCACGCTGAAGTGACTTGCAAAACACAATGCGTGTCTGTGTGACAGAGACAGTGTGCCTGTGTGTGTGTGTGTGTGTGCGCGCGCCTAGTTTGAAAGAGTGCTTCTCAGGGAAGGGTTTATCCTACAGCTGTTTCCTCCGTAAACCTGGAAAGCAGGCGAGTGTGCAGAGGTTTAAGGGAGGCTTATGAGACGCCGGCAGGTCTGCGGGACAGTCCTGTCCTTGGTCATTGTGTCCTGCTACCCAGGAGACCGCACTCAGCAGAGGGTGTGTAAACAAATAGTGAATGAAGGTTCGTGTGCTGAGCGATCGCTGTGAGCCTTCCCGCTGATGGACGCCACAGCCGATCTGGCCAGACCAGACAACACAAGCTGAGTGAAGGGGGCTTCCCTGCTGGCTCAGTGGTAAAGAATCCACCTGCCAATGCAGAAGACATGGGTTCAATCCTGGTCCGGGAAGATCCCACATGCCATGGAGCAACTTAGCCCATAGGACACAGCTACTGAGCCTGCGCTCTAGAGCCTGGAAGAGCAACTAACGAGCCTATGTGCACCCTAGAGCCGGTGCTCCATGACCAGAGAAGCCACCGCCAGGAGAAGCCCGCACACCGCAACTAGAGAGGAGCCCCCAGTCACCGAAACTAGAGAAGAGCCCTGTGCAGCAAGGAAGACCCAAGACAGCCAATACCTAAATAAATATTAAAACAAAAAGAAGATGATGAGAGACGGTCCAGCTGGACCTGAGCAGGACCCTCTGGGGCCTTCCCATAAAACACCCCAGCTCTATGCCCTCCTCCTGCGTCTCTCGTCTTCAGAATTTTAGCCAAAGAATAAATGCAATCAATAGAAATGAGAGGTAAATGAGAAAATGCAGAAGCCCAGCAGAGACCCTGCTGCAAACTCTGCACAAGATGCTTTCTCTTCCCTGTAGACAAAGAGAGGAACTGGGGTTCCAGGGCCATCCTGTGTGGTAGAGGTGAGGGGTCAACCTGGGGAGACCCTGCCAGAGCAGAGGGAGCCCCTTTACCCAGAGAACACCCTGCAAGGCATTTTGCCAACAACTTCTGGGGCAATCAGCTTCTCCTCCCCTCAGCGCCCCCAGTGGTAGCATCTCCAAGTTCATCGGTTTTCCTGCAGAAACTTGATTCAGTTCAGTTCAGTTCAGTCGCTCAGTCATGTCCGACTCTGCAACACCATGGACCGCAGCCCACCAGACATCCCTGTCCATCACCAACTCCTGAAGCTTGCTCAAACTCATGTCCATTGTGTCGATGATGCCACCCAACCATCTCATCCTCTGTCATCCGCTTCTCCTCCCACATTCAATCTTTCCCAGCATTAGGGTCTTTTCCAGTGAGTCAGTTCTTTGCATCAGGTGGCCACAGTATTGGATTTTCAGCTTCAGCATCAGTCCTTCCAATGAATATTCAGGACTGATTCCCTTTAGGATAGACTGGTTGGATCTCCTTGCAGTCCAAGGGACTCTCAAGAGGCTTCTCCAGCACCACAGTTCAACAGCAAGTTTTCCTGCAGAAACCTGACTCACATTCCCTTTGTTATTCACCAGTCCACGTGCTCAGTTTGTCCACAACCAGCTTGGCTCAAAACCTGTGCTGGGACTGCGTGGACAGAAAAGGGAAACGAGTCCCTGGATGGAGTGGGGGACGGTTCCAGGCCCCCATCTCCCTCAGAAAAGAACAAAGCCCAACACTTCTGCCCTCTCTGGGGACCTTTTCATCCCCATCACCTTCTGCCTAATGAAAGGGCAGGAGAGGAAGAGATTAGCAGGTTTCTGCTTTCAGGTAAACAGGAAGAGATCTCTAGGGTAGGCTGTCAGCCGCCCCTTCTGCAGCGGCCACGGCTCTGAAACGGACCAGAGGCTCTGCAGGTTCACCTTTCCTCGGGCACAGTCTGCTGGACTGAGAGCAGCTCCCAGCGCTGGAAAGAGGGTCCTGGGGGGCGGCAGGGGGCCTCCCACTCTCCGCCCCCCACTCAGGGCTGCAGTATCAGGGGGACCGCCTCCTGGGCCTTGGAGAGTGTGCTCTGGGGCAGGGACTTCACACCTCCTGAACTCAGCTCCCAGTCTCGTGTTCTGGCTGAGGAATGTCTTCCCGTGTGTCTTCCTCCACCACCGTCCCCAGAACAATGACTCCAGAAGCATCCGCAGATCATCCTCGGGCTGCCAGCTGGCATGACCATCTATTTGCCTCCTGGACAGCCTGCCTCCCTCCCACGTCTCCCACACACCTGAATCCAGCATCTCCAACAGTGAAGTGTGCCCCACCAGCCGGGACCTGCTCCTCCTTCAGCCACCCTTCCCGAGGGGAAGGCCCACCCCCTACACCCTGCCCCATCCCCAGAAGCCACGAGGGCCTCCTTGTCAGGAAGATCCCCTGGAGGAGGGCATGGCAACCCACTCCAGTATTCCTGCCTGGAGAACCCCATGGACAGAGGAGCCTGGCAGGCTACAGTCCATAGGGTCATAAAGCGTCAGGCACGACTGAAGTGACTTAGCAGGCACAGGTATAGTGTATATGTGTGTTATATATGTGATTATATTTACATGTATTCAGTTCAGTTCAGTCACTCAGTCATGTTCGACTCTTTGCAACCGCATGGACTGCAGCACGCCAGGCCTCCCTGTCCATCGCCAACTCCCTGAGTTTATTCAAACTCATGTCCATCGAGTTGGTGATGCCATCCAGCCATCTCATCCTCTGTCATCCCCTTCTCCTCTTGCCTTTACATGTATACAAAATAACAAATTTTATAGCCCATCTTTATCACATGTACACACACATATAGAACATACAACTTTACATCTATGAAGTTGTATTCATATTCATATTACATCTATGAAGTTATATAATGCCATAATAAGACAGGGGTCCAGGAGCTCTGGCTTGGGGAACCACAGCTCTCTGGCTCTGTTTCACTTAACCTAACAGCCGTGTCCTCTGCCGAGCGTCTCCTCCCCGTGGTCTTCAGTGACAGGCTGTGCAGATTCACCCATGTTCCTCTGCCGAGGGCCTCCTCCCCGTGGTCTTCAGTGACAGGCTGTGCAGATTCACCCGTGTCCTCTGCTGAGCGTCTCCTCCCCGTGGTCTTCAGTGACAGGCTGTGCAGATTCACCCATGTTCCTCTGCCGAGTGTCTCCTCCCCGTGGTCTTCAGTGACAGGCTGTGCAGATTCATCTTTTTACATTTCCATGCACTCTTCTCAAACCCCGAAGTGCGGGGTGTTTGGACAGCAACCTCTCAGCAGTTGTAGGATTGCATTACTCCACAAGGGGGACTCTGCCTGTTTTTCTTTTCTCAAATAGTTTTCGCTTAGAATCTACCTGGAAGAGGAAAACCGGGGTGTCCTGTCCCAGCTGAATCGTGTAGGACGGGCTGCCTGTCACCTGGAGCCAGTGGCGGGCTTGGGCAGCTAGCGGCCCGGCAGGGCAGATCCTCAGAAGACAGAACTTGGCGAGTGACCTCAGGCCGGTCAGCAGTTTTGAAAGGATGCTCGACCCCTGCCTTTAGCCACTTTTCCGGCTCCGTCCTCACCCGTTGCCCTACCCAGCAGAGACTTAGTGCATGGAGACACACAGGCACCCCACTGCCGCCTTGGGGCCCATCTCAGACCTGTACTGAATAGCCACTGGCTGAGGGGGTCCTCCTGCGTGGCACCCACTCTGCCGGACACCGGGATGCCAACATCAACAAGACGCGTCCGTCTCACAAGCTGGCAGGTCAGGGCGGGAGGCGGGGGCCACAGGCAACTGGACAAGGATGCTGTTGTGTGAAAAAGCGCCCGGAGGTGCCCGGCGCCCCGGGAGTCCACGGAGAGCGGTTCCCAGGAGACAACGCCTCATCCCTGAGGGGCGCTCCTCAGGAGCCCCCGCCCCAGCCTGGCCCCTGCGTCCACGTCCGAGAAACATGGTCTCTTCCATCCAATCGCCCTGGACGCTTCCTCCCCCTTACACTTCCCATCAGGGAATGTGCTCAGGCTTCTCTGCTCACCTTGGTGCTCCCTGCCCCGTCCCACGATGAGGACCTGGAGAGAAGGGGTCTGCCCTTCTCCCTTTAGTCCCCGGGGCCAGGAGGTAGGCTCCGGAGCCCCCTTCTAGCCCTCCCCGAGCAGCTACAGAGCGCAGGTGGGGCTCTGATGTCTGGACTCCAAAGGCTCCCCCGAGAGCAAGACAGGGCTGCCTTAACCAGACGCCCCCTGCCCAGGTCGTCCACATCCTCTGCTCACCCATCAGCCACCGCCGGGGCTTGACTGTGGTCCAGGGCCATTTCTGGCACAGCCAGCCCTGAGCCTGCCCTCCAGCAACTCGGGTTTTAGAGCCAGAAGGTAGAGACGGAATATCAGACCAAGTGGAAGATAAAGTGCTGGTGATGGGATATAGGGGTACCGGGCAGAGAGCGTCAGGGGTGAGGGGGTGAGGAGAGGTGTTGGGGGGGTGGCCCTGCTCAGAGGCCTGGCGGGTGAGAAGGACGGACGGTGGAAGAGTGACCAGCGCAGGGAAGAGCCAGCCGCAGCCCCTGAGGGTCACTGGGTCCTCAGCCTTCCCAGGTCCTGCTCAGTAGCCTCTGGGCTGGCAGCTGGCGGAGGCGATGTGTACACATCCTCTGAGCCCGTCAACGCCGTTCCACAGCCTGTCTCTCTAAACAGTTCCGCTGCGTTTACAGCAATGCCGGCCCCTCTGGGGTCCATGCTTATAGAATTAACCCACCCGTGTTCGTTCAAATAAATCACTCATGGACATTTAACACCTGAAAGGAAAGACATCCCCCCCGCCCCCACAAAAAAGAGGAATCTATTTTCCTTCCTCGGGTTCTGTTGGAGAAAATGAGACTCTCTAAGAGTGGTAAATTTATGGGAAATTTCTATTGAGAAAGAATGTAAATGGAGCCTGCGAGGAGTAATTTTTCAAGAAGAGGAAACGTGAGTTTCTCCCTGGGGCCGGGGGATGTTTCGGTGCTGACCCTGCCAGAGGCCGTCAGTCAGAGCCTGTTAGCTGAAATGAATCTCCCCAGCCGCTTAATCCCATCAAAGCAGGGAGAGAGAGTTGGGGGGAGCCGGTGTGGTCACCCCACCCCGGGCCGGGAAGGAAGTCCTCTGCTCCAAAAGCAAGCAGATTTCTACTCCAGGAAGGATTAGCAAGACTCACAGGAACCCAAAGCTCCTGATAACTGCCCCCCTAGCTGCTGTTCTGCTCCACTGGCCCCCAGGAGTTGCTCTGATCTGTTCCAGAAAGCCCGGGACAATGCCTCTGAGGCTATTTCACTCTGGGAATATACTCAACTTCATGAGAGCCCTCCTGATTATTTTCCTTAAAAAAGAAAGGAATTAATTATAAGCCAGAAGCCACGTTGCCCTTCCACTCCGTGAGCCCTTCAGAGGGGCCAAGGCACAGGTTCCCCCTCGCCCCCCCAGAGCCCGCGAAAATCAATAACAAGTGAAAACTCATTACAAAAATAAATTAGAAAACAACTCCCAAGCACTTCTGCTGTGTGGTTTTCTTCTGCTGCTCTTTAAAGCCCAATAAAACAATTAACTTTTACAGCTCAATTTCCACACCGGAGAGCTGGTCTCTCCAAGCAGCGCCCTGGCTGGTGGAAGCCTCTGTGAGAAAGAAAGGAGGCCTGCGTGGAGGTGGGGAGGTGGTCAGGGGCCCAGGGGCGCAGGCTGTGGGGACTTGCTTTCTGCATCGGGGACTCCTGGGGCTTTGCTGGTGGTGACTGCTCTTCACGGGAGGACAGATGGTCAGGGGCCAGCGGTGGCCGCCGTCCATCTCGCAGGCAGAGAAGAAAGAGGTTCTCATAAAAGTCACTCTCTGAGATGGATGAAGTGAACACTCAAATCTGAGCGTGCGTATGCCATCAAGTGGTCAGAGCACGCAGATTTCAGGTAAATTCCGAGTGGGGTCTATCAACCCCTGACCACTGCTCTGGGGCGGCCCCTGTCACCTTCTGTCCACAGGCGCCAGGGGACTTGGTCAGGCAGAGGATGCACCTCGGCTGGGCTGCGTGTAGGGGTGAAAGTCCGAGATTTAGGGGGGCGAAGAGTTCTGGGCAGGTCCCACCAGCCCATATCAAAGGTAAGCAGGGATCAGACATCACCTCCAGAGTGCCTCCCAACCCCAGGAGCACCCTGAGGGCTGCAGCCAGCAGCGGGGCGCAGAGAGATGGGGGTACAGGGTCCTGGCTGGGATGTGGTGCCAGAGGAGCTCAGATGCCCTCGAGGAAGCAAGGGCTGAGGTCACAGGAGGTGGAGCTGGGAGAGCACAGCATGGGGTGATTAGGCCGCCTGGGGCCACGGGCCGGGGCAGGGCAGCAGGCAGGCAGGGGAAGGCTGGGCTGCGGCAGGGGCCCCACAAGAAGCCTGGGGAGGTAAGGCCAGGTGTGAGGCTCCCTGAGAGGCCTGCCTTGAACACAGGGCCCAGAGGATGCTCACAGGTGCTGTGTGGAGCTGCAGATGGGGAGGTAGGGGTTCAGGAAGGAGGAGCCAGGTCAGAGAGGGGGCTCTGTCTGGGGTGCAAAGACTTCTCCAGCCTTCTGCAGAGCTTTCCGTAGTCTCCACACCGAGCTGAGAGCTTTCCTGGAGGGACGGGAGGTGATGAGGCCCCGCCTTGGTGGGGATGTCTGAGAGCATCCTGGGAGCAGGAGGAAGCGGTGTCCAGCAGGACAGGCCACAGTGGAAGGACTGAGCCTCCGGAGGGAGGCAGGACCCCCCAGTCACTCTCCCCTCTCTTCTGCTGGGAGAAGACGGACCCCAGTTGGGAAAAGGCAGCACCCGCCATGAGGAGAGGGCAGAGGGGCCTGAGGGAGGGGGGACCAGGGAGCTGCCCCTTTGGATGCAGTGGGGGGGACACCAGCCCATGGAGGGAGGGACCCCCAAGGGGGACTGGTCAATGGGAAGGGGACAAAACCCCCCACACAGAGCCCACAGCCTCGCTGCTAAGTCCTGGTAGAGCTGCAGGGCTGCTTACTCATGGTGTGTCTAACAACACTCTTGTTTGGGACCAGTATTCCCACTCATTGGAGCAGCTGTGAGGAACGCGTCTCTCTTCAGAAGTGACAGTTTCAGGAGAAACAAATTATTTCATTGCTGCTTGCTTAATCCAATTAGCTTGCTCCACACAAGAAGGACCCCACCCACCCCCAGTCTGTCATAGTGGGCCCCCCAGGAGATGCAAATAAAACCCTGGGGGTGCATAACACAAAGGAAGTCCCAGAGGGCTTCTTGGAGGAAGTGGCATACTCTCACGGCCTTGAACAACGTGCTGCGGAAGAATGAAGAGGCTTAGGTTCTCATGGTCACGTGAGGTGGAGCTGAGAAGGCCCCCTGCGGGGTGATGAGGTCACCTCAAGGTCAGCGCTTGAGGCCAGGGGGAGAATGCAGGGGTGGTTTCCAGCACTCCCAATCTACAAGGATGTAACAGGCACGGAATTTCAAAAGGATCTCAACAAAAGTCAGCCACACAGAGACACCCATTAGGGCGATGGCGACATCCCTGGGCAGCTATCTGGCAGGAGACCCTCCACTTCCTGGAGGAGGGATGTTAGTCCAGCTGCTCAGGGGCTGCCGCCAGCCTGAGGCCATCAGCCTTGGGATGCAGAGGTCTGCATGTCCCCTGGTCGCATCACCCAGTGACCTCATCCACGGCCCCGTCTGTGTTCCCAGGCTGGGGAGGTGGAGAGGAGGACTACACGGCCCCCAGCCCTCCCATCGCCCATCCCAGGAGCCATCCCAGGCGGCTCACCATCCTCAGGCCGAGGGGAAGAGCAGGACCACGATGCTCGGAGGGGCGGTCCTTGCTCATTTCCTGGGTAACTTTCTCTTGTTACTCACCCGCTGCTTTTACCAGTCATCCCTCTCTTCCCCAGACAAGAGGGGGCTGAAGGGAGACATGGAAATCCGGAGAGACAGATTGACGCCCGGTGGTGACGGACATGGTCCCAGAGCCCGTGGACTCCACCAGCCCTGTTCCCCCTCTTGGCAGGTGCTCCTTCACCCCACAACCTGGGGTCTGCTCCCTCCAGTGCTGCCGGGACAGGACCTGCCAACCAGCACTGAGCAGGCTCCACCGCCCACCCCCCAGCCCTGGGTTACTGGCAAAGATGGCTGGAAAATGAACAAGAAACCCAACTTAAAACAAGCAAAAGCCAAAGCCAAAGCCAAGTGTTCTCCAAAATGGCCAGTTAGCATTTACCAATGTATGTTTCATGGTGTGGGTGTTATATTGTGGGTGTTATACACACACACACAGGAGACCCTTGCATCAAATACACTGGAGGAAGACTCAGCTTAGCTGAAGGGGCGGATGCCTTCACTGCCTGACCTCTGGAAGCGTGAGAGTGTAAACGTGACTCTGCAGGGGAGGGCCAGGCAGAACCCTCCCAGGAGGAGTATCTCTGAGGACAGGGCAGGGAAGGGCAGGGCAGGGCAGTCGTTCAGTCGTGTCCGACTCTTTGCAACCCCATGGACTGCAGCACACCAGGCCTCCCTGTCCATCACCAACTCCCGGAGTTTACTCAAACTCACGTCCATAGAGTCAGTGATAGCATCCAACCATCTCATCCTCTGTCGTCCCCTTCTCCTCCTGCCTTCAATCTTTCCCAGCATCAGGGTCTTTTCAAATCAGTCAGTTCTTCGCATCAGGTGGCCAAAGTATTGGAGTTTCAGATTCAGCATCAGTCCTTACAAGGAACACCCAGGACTGATTTCCTTGAGGACGGACTGGTTGGATCTCCTAAAGCTGAAACTCCAGTACTTTGGCCACTTCATGCGAAGAGTTGACTCATTGGAAAAGACTCTGATGCTGGGAGGGATTGGGGGCAGGAGGAGAAGGGGACGACAGAGGATGAGATGGCTGGATGGCATCACTGACTTTATGAACGTGAGTCTGAGTGAACTCCGGGAGTTGGTGATGGACAGGGAGGCCTGGCGTGCTGCGATTCATGGGGTCGCAAAGAGTCAGACACGACTGAGCAACTGAACTGAACTGAACTGCAGGCCAAGAGATTCCCTGAGGACAAGCCATCTCGAGTCACTGGGGGCGGGAGCATCCAGATGGGCATCTGCTCCAGCGTGTGTCTCACATACTAGAGCGGTCCCTTCAGTGGTTCGGTCGCAGACCTTTCAGCGACTCCCGCTGAGAACTCAGGACCGCCTGCCAGTCCCGGGCGCGTGCACATCAGCGGGGCCGCGGGCCAGGCTCCCGCCGCGCTCTCGCGGGCTTGTACCGCCCTCTCGTGGCTGCGCCTCGGAAGGGCAGCGGGATGCGGATGCCGGGGGCTGGAGGGATGCGGTGGTCCCGCTGTTGTGAAAAATCGTCTCTGAGGCCTCTGCCAGGAACGCATAGAGACTCTCACCTGCTTATGCGCCGAATTTCAAAAAGATAAACATATTTCCTTGACTCCACTAGGCAGCGGAGGTACAAGAACAGAAAGGAAAATAAGTTAAATATACTAGAAAGAGTATTTCCGTGACTCACCAGAAACAGTTTCCAGATTGCCTGCTAGGAGACAGTGCTGCTCCGACTGAGAAAGGTGCATCTATCGCAGGAGACTCAGAGTAAATATGCAAATATTAATAGTTAAGGGCTTTGCCTTAACTATTTTGCCTCAGACTATTTTGAGAGGGGCTTCCCTGGTGTCTCGGAGAAGGCAATGGCACCCCATTCCAGTACTCTTGCCTGGAAAATCCCACGGACGGAGGAGCCTGGTGGGCTGCAGTCCATGGGGTCGCTAAGAGTCGGACACAACTGAGCAACTTCACTTTCACTTTTCACTTTCATGCACTGGAGAAGGAAATGGCAACCCACTCCAGTATTCTTGCCTGGAGAATCCCATGGACAGAGGAGCCTGGTGGGCTGCAGTCTGCTGCTGCTGCTAAGTCGCTTCAGTCGTGTCCGACTCTGTGCGACCCCATAGACAGCAACCCACCAGGCTCCCCCATCCCTGGGATTCTCCAGGCAAGAACATTGGAGTGGGTTGCCATTTCCTTCTCCAATGCATGAAAGTGAACGGGGTCGCAAAGAGTCGTATATGACTTCACTTTCACTTTCACTTTCCCTGACAGCTCAGTTAAGAATCCACCTGCAATGCAGGAGACCCCAGTTCGATTCCTGGGTTGGGAAGATCCCCTGGAGAAAGGATAGGCTACCCACTCCAGTATTCTTGGGCTTCCCTGGTGGCTCAACTGATAAGAATCTACCTGCAATGTGGGAGACCTGGGTTCGATCCCTGGGTAGGGAAGATCCCCTGGAGAAGGGAACGTCTACCCATTCAAGTATTCTGGCCTGGAGAATTCCATGGACTGTATAATCAATAGGGTCACAGAGAGTCGGACATGACTGAGTGCCTTTCGCTTATAGACAAGGGCTTTGCGGGTCTGTGGGTTGTCATCACGAGCCCTCACCCTAGGGGACCTCCACCCAGCTTTGCTATATGCCAGTAAAATGTCTGCAAAAGCAGGGGCCTGGCTGGATTTAACCCATGACGCCTGGTCTAGAGCTTCAAGTTACAGGTAAGGAAAACTTGGGAGGGGGTGGCTGTCCATGGGTGCAGGGCTGGGGCAAGCAGGCAGAGAGTGGCCAAGGCTAAGAATGAGGTTCTGACCCAGTGAGAGCAAAGCCAAGTTCCTTGACCCCACCCCTCCTTGCCTGGAGTCCCCAGTGTGTCACTCAGCTGGGTGTGGTGAGGGTCAGGGGGGTGAGGGGTGATGAGGAGTGGGCTCAGCTCCGACCCCGGGGGTCCCTCCAGGCGCCCTCTGACCCACTCCAACGCTCATTCATTCATTCATTCATTCACTCAGGCCTTTGGTGAACCTGCTCACTCCGGCCTCAGGCCTGCCCTCCCACCGAGCCAGCCCCCTCAGGGCACAGCCATTGCCTTAGAGACAGTGGCCAGCGCCCCAGCTCCCCCAGCAGCCACACGGGCAGCTCTGGGGTTTTCCTGTTTGCCTCCACGTCTCCCAGGGCATCTGGTCCCGAAGCAGGTACTCAGCATCGTGACCTGGCCATACAGTCTGGTGGGGCCAACCCCCCAGCCACACCACCAGGGTTCCCCCACACCCAGGATCTACTTGCTTCTGGGCCGAGATGTAGACCAGTGCATCCCAAACGCTCTGTGGTTAAGGATAGGTTTTGTTTCTTTTGTTCAGTTCCTCTTGGATTGATACTTCTGAAAAAAATCATTAAATATGAAAGCTGGAAAATGTTTTAAAAAAAAAGCCTATCAGATGTATAATTAGATTAAATGGGCATCAACTCACTCTGCTGCATGTCTGTTAAACTTTCTAAGCCATCAGTCCCTCTCTTTGCCTCCCAATGGGCAGACAGCAAAAGGCCTGTGGCCCCAAGTCTGGAAAGGGCCCTCTGGCTCCTTTGCAAAGCTGTCTGCAACCTTAGCTCGGGTCAGCCGAGTCAGCCGGGGATGGCCGGGGGGGCTCCTGAGGTCTGGGGATCATCATTCTCAGGACGCACCTTGGAACCCAGGGCCTGGTGCTCTGGTTGAAGTGCTGTGGCCCTGCCTGTCCCTGCGATCACGGTCACTGGTGGCTGCTGCACCGGTGAGGAGTGTCCCCTCGGGAGTGGCCCTGGGTCACCGGGAACCCCGTCTGGCTGGAGCGCTCAGCACAGCCGCAGATGCACCATTGGGGGGGCGCAAGGACCCAGGTCCAGGATAGGGGACCTCCTACCAGATGGGTGCCATTGCTGGGGAGAACCACACCTCTGGGAGGGGCAGGGAGGCTGGAAGCTGCAGAACTGGAGAGAGAAGGCTGCAGGGGCCTGGAAACCTGAGATGGTCCTGCAGGGCCTGGGCCCCCGGGTTCCTGGAAATAGTAGACCGGCGTCTCCAGTCCTGGGGGAACTTGTCTGGACCCCTGATTGAGACCCTTGCCTAGTCAGGAGGCTCGGCCGGTTCGGCTCTGTGTCCTGTCCCTGTCACAGCCTCTCAGGGAGGGACGGCAAGGTCTGTGCTCCTGAAACCCACAAGCGTGGCTCCATGGCTCCTGGGGGGGCCCTGGGATGGAGGTAGGGTCCAGGGCTCAGGAGTGGGGGTGACCACCTAGCATAGCGGGGAGCAGGGAAAAAACCAAGTCCGGGACACCATGCTCAGTAAGGTGAGGAACAGGGTCCCAGGAGAGGGGACCTCGGGATTTCAGATGGATGAATGCTGCTTTGCCAGGGCTGTGGTTCACGGTGCCACACGCTGGGGGGCTTATAGTCTCACAGTCCTGGATGCCAGGAATCCTAAATCCAGGTGACGGAAGGGCCACGTTCCCTCTGAGACCCGGGCGATCTTCCCGTCTCTTCCAGCTCCCGGTGGTCCCAGGCATCCCCCGGCTGTGGCTGCATCTCTTCCGTCTCTGCCTTGTTCTCATGTAGCTGTCTTATCCCAGCGTCTCCGTCTCCCCGGTGAGTGCCTCTCTGTCCAAATTCCCCAGGTCTTATAAGGACACTGTACTGGATTAGGTGTGAAAGTGAAAGTGTTAGTCGCTCAGTCGTGTCCGACTCTTTCTGACCCCATGGACGGTAGCCCGCCAGGCTCCTCTGTCCAGGGGATTCTCCAGGCAAGAATACTGGAGTGGGTTGCCTTTCCTTCTCTAGGGGATCTTCTCAAGCCAGGGATCGAACACGGCTCTGCCACACTGCAGGCGGACTCTTTACCCACTGAGCCACCAGGGAAGCTGGATTAAGGGCCCACTTAAATCCAGGAAGACCTCATCTTCACTAATGCCATCTGCAAGGATCCCGTTTCCATACAAGGTCATGTAAGGTCACAGGCACCTGGATTGTCCACGTGGAGCTGGGGTTCCGGGGCCTCTGGCTCCTCTGCCAGACGCCGTGCACTGAGGCCCCAGCCAATGTGTGCATCTCTATTCGTGGATATAAAGGGCCCCTTTAAAAAACGTTACTTCTCACTATTCTGGGCCACAGTTTCGTAAGAAGCAAGTCAGCATCAATTAACAAGTAACACTACGCTGAAGGCAAGGGCCAAGTCTTGTCCATCTCTGTGTCTACCCAGGATGCCTTGCAGATCCTGGGGGCCCCACGAAAGTCAGCGGGCATAGTGGCTTGTCCGAGGCACAGTGGCTGGTTTTAGGGTGAGTCATAGAGGGGTGCTGGTGTGGAAGTGGTCAGGGGCTGCCCGAATTAGGATTCTAGCAGAGTTTGCGGGTTTTATTCATCCCTTTCCGAGCACATATTTCATGGCTCATAGCACGTCCATTGCCTCTGTGATGAAATATGTGAAATGCAAAGCCTCTCAGCTCCTCCTGTTTCTCACCCTTTGCCAACAAAAGCTGTAAAATGTTCAAGGCTTGTTGGGAGATTTGCGACATTTGCAGGTCCGGCAGGTGTGAATTGATCGAATTCTACTTAAGAAACCTGGATCGTCTGCTCGAGCTGTTCAGAATAGCAATTCTCACCTTTTACAGAAGGATTTGTAAAATCACCTTAAGACTGTAAAAATGTTTCCTGAAAAATACTGGAGATGTTTTGAGATTTCTGTGTGTAACATATTCACTGCTAATGTTATGCATAACGTTCTTTTCATGGAAACAGATTAATGGGATCACTTGTGAGATTTTGCCAAAGAGGCTTGGAAAATAGGGAACAAGAAACAGGTTGGTAACACAGCACAATTGTGTCTTGTGGGAGTTGACTTGGAGTTTTGACCTTGGGCAGCTCAGTTTTGACCTTTGGGACCTCAGTCTGCTCATCTGTCAAGTGTACATGAGCAAATAATGATTCTGTCTCCCAGAACTCTTGTGGTGGAAATAAAAGACGCTTTGAAGCTGTGGAACAGTGACCTAGACCACAGACAGAAGGACAGAATCCGTGACCGTGGCTGCCTTGGTGAAGAAGGAGGGGAGCAGACCCGGGAACTGGGTAGAAAGGAGGCTTCCACCCATATTCTCAGCAATTTTTTGTTTTCACTTCAGTTCAGTTTAGTTCAGTTCAGTCGCTCAGTCGTGTCTGACTCTGCGACCCCATGAATCGCAGCACGCCAAGCCTCCCTGTCCATCACCAACTCCCAGAGTTCACGAAAACTCACGTCTATAGAGTTGGTGATGCCATCCAGCCATCTCATCCTCTGTCGTCCCCTTCTCCTCCTGCCCCCAATCCCTCCCAGCATCAGAGTCTTTTCCAATGAGTCAACTCGTCACATGAGGTGGCCAAAGTACCGGAGTTTCAGCTTTAGCATCATTCCTTCCAAAGAACACCCAGGACTGATCTCCTTTAGAATGGACTGGGTGGATCTCCTTACTTTATGTAAAAATATTAGAAGAGAATGTAAGAGACTTTTAAAATAACTTTCAGTTCAGTTGCTCAGTCGTGTCCAACTCTTTGTGACCCCATGGACTGCAGAAGGCCAGGCATCCCTGTCCGTCACCAACTCCCAGAGCTTGCTCAAACTCATGTCCATTGCGTCAGTGATGCCATCCAACCATCTCATCCTCAGTCGTCCCCTTCTCCTCCCATCTTCAATCTTTCCCAGCATCAGGGTCTTTTCCAGTAAGTCAGTTCTTCACATCAGGTGGCCAAACTATTGGAATTTCAGCTTCAGCCTCAGTCCTTCCAATGAAAATTTAGGACTAATCTCCTTTAGGATGGACTGGTTGGATCTCCTTGCTGTCCAAGGGACTCTCAAGAGTCTTCTCCAACACCACAGTTCAAAAGCATCAATTCTTTGGCACTAAGATTTCTTTATAGTCCAACTCTCACATCCATACATGACTACTGGAAAAACCATAGCTTTGACTAGACAGACCTTTGTTGGCAAAGTAATGTCTCTGCTTTTTAATATGCTATCTAGGTTGGTCATAGCTTTTCTTCCAAGGAGCAAGTGTCTTTTAATTTCATGGCTGCAGTCACCATCTGTAGTGATTTTGGAGCCCCCCAAAATAAAGTCTCTCACTGTTTCCATTGTTTCCCCATCTATTTGCCATGAAGTGATGTTGAATGTTGAGTTTTAAGCCATCTTTTTCACTCTCCTCTTTCACTTTAATCAAGAGGCTTTTTAGTTCCTCTTCACTTTCTGCCATAAGGGTGGTGTCATCTACACATCTGAGGCTATTGATATTTCTCCTGGCAATCTTGATTTCAGCTTGTGTTTCTTCCAGCCCAGCGTTTCTCATGATGTACTCTGCATAGAAGTTAAATAAGCAGGGTGACAATATACAGCCTTGATGTACTCCTTTTCCTATTTGGAACCAGTCTGTTGTTCCCTGTCCAGTTCTAACTGTTGCTTCCTGATCCGCATATAGATTTCTCAAGATGCAGGTCAGGTGGTCTGGTATTCCCATCTCTTTCAGAAATTTCCACAGTTTATTGTGATCCACACAGTCAAAGGCTTTGGCATAGTCAATAAAGCATAAATAGATGTTTTTCTGGAACTCTCTTGCTTTTTCCATGATCCAGCAGATGCTGGCAATTTGATCTCTGGTTCCTCTGCCTTTTCTAAAACCAGCTTGAACATCTGGAAGTTCACGGTTCATGTACTGTGGAAGCCTGGCTTGGAGAATTTTGAGCATTACTTTGCTAGCATGTGAGATGAGTACAGTTGTGTGGTAGTTTGAGCATTCTTTGGCATTGCCTTTCTTTGGGATTGAAATGAAAACTGACCTTTTCCAGTCCTGTGGCCACTGCCAAATTTTCCAAATTTGCTGACATATTGAGTGCAGCACTTTCACAGTGTCATTTTTAAGGATTTGATATAGCTCAGCTGGAATTCCATCACCTCCACTAGCTTTGTTTGTAGTGATGCTTCCTAAGGCCTACTTGACTTCACATTCCAGGATGTCAGGCTGTAGGTGAGTGATCACATAACCATTGTGGTTATCTGGGTCATGAAGCTCTTTTTTGTATAGCTCTTCTGTGTATTCTTACCACCTTTTCTTAATATCTTCTGCTTCTGTTAGGTCCATACCATTTCTGTCCTTTATTTTTCCCATCCTTGCATGAAATATTCCCTTGGTATTTCTAGTTTTCTTGAAGAGATATCTAGTCTTTCTCATTCTATTGTTTTCCTCTATTTCTTTGCATTGATCACTGAGGAAGGCTTTCTTATCTCTCCTTGCTCTTCTTTGGAACTCTGCACTCAAATGGCTGTATCTTTCCTTTTCTCCTTTGCCTTTCGCTTCTTTGCTCAGCTATTTGTAAGACCTCCTCAGAGAACCATTTTGCCTTTTTTGCATTTCTTTTTCTTGGGGAAGGTCTTGATCCCTGCCTCCTTCCTATACAATGCCACGAACTTCTGTCCATAGTTCTTCAGGCACTCTGTTTATCAGATCTAAACCCTTGAATCTATTTGTCACTTCCACTGTATAGTCGTAAGGGATTTGATTTAGGTCATACCTGAATGATCTAATGGTTTTCCCTACTTTCTTCAATTTAAGTCTGAATTTGGCAGTAAGTTCATGATCTGAGTTCATGATCTAAGCCACAGTCAGTCCCCAGTCTTGTGTTTGCTGACTGTATAGAACTTTTCCATCTCTGGCTGCAAGGAATATAATCAACCTGATTTCGGTATTGGCCATCTGGTGATGTCCATGTGTACAGTCTTCTTTTGTGTTGTTGGAAGAGATACTTTATGGAGATATAATTAACATACCGTACAACTCACCCACTGAAAATGTACAGTTCAATGGTTTTCAGTATATTTACACAGAGGTGAAATTATCACTGCAATTTTAGAAAATTTTCACAATCTCACAAAGAAACCTTGTACCCTTGATGGATCACTCCTGGCTCCATCTGTCCCCACTCCCAGCTCTAAGTGACTGGTCTTCTTTCTGTCTTTCCTGATCTCTCTGTGGTGTGAACATCACATATGACTGGAATTCTACAGCATGTGGACTCGAGTCTGCAGTCTTCACTGAACATCATGCTTTCAAGGCCTGTTCATGTTGCAGCAAATGTCAGTACTTCAGTCCTTTCTGTGGGTGAATACTATTCCATTGCATAGTTACGCATGTTGTTTAATAAGCCCCTATTTCCAGGGCTTATCAGAAAACACAGCTACCTTTGCGTCTCCAGTCTGCTCAAGTTCACCATGCCCTCCACCAATGAATGGGTCCAAAGAGCCCGTGTTTGTCAGCTCAGGCTGCTAACAACGTACCACCTTCTAGGGGCCCAAACAGCAGACATGTAATTCTTCCAGGTCAGGAGGCTGGAAAGTCCAAGGTCAAGGTCCCTGCAGACTCAGCTTCTGGTGGGGACTCACGTCCTGGTTTCCAGACATCAGCTTGTTGACGTCTTGGCCTTTCCTCAGGGCATGCTCACAGCGGGACAGATAGAGCTGGGTCCTCATCGTTTTCCTTAAGGATCCTGATCCATCAGGAGGGCCTGGCCTCAGGACCTCATCTAAATCACTTGGATAAGTAAGCAGAATGGGATTGCTGAATCACATGTGTAATATTTTTAAAAAGCAACTTTGTTCTCCATAGTAACATACTATTTGCTTTCCCGCGAGCAGTGGCGGAGCGTTCCACTTGCTCTCCATCTCTGTCAGCATTTGCTATTGTCTGCTGTTCTGCGTCCCTGTGGACTGCAGCGCTCCAGGCTCCTCTGTCCTCCACTACCTCCCGGAGTTGGCTCAAACTTATATCCGTTGCGTCTGCTCCGCCTCAAAGCCCACGTCCAAGTTCCATCATGTTGGGTTTAGGGATTTGACATAAGAACTTGGAGAGATGTAAGCATTTAGCCCCCAACAGAACTTTACCAAAAGAATGTGGGAAGCTTTCAAGGTCATCCTGGGAGATACCTCTTGCCACTGGGGATTGTAGCAGATAAACACAGGAGACTGTTTACATATACAAATACTACAGATAAACATCCAGAGCCGCCACTGCCGGCATCCAGCTGACAGTGACGAGGCGGGGCCATCTCTCATCCCGGTGAACCCCCTCCACGGTGGGGGTAATCTTCATCTTTTTGTCCTTCCAGCTTTGCCATGGGACTCAGACTCAAGAAGGTGCACAACTCAGATTTTACCTTTTTTCTATGAGTCTGGTTATGACACTTGGACATGACAAGTCTATGACATGCCTTAGTCTATGACACTATAGACCCTGTGATCAGTGAGCGATTTTCCTCATTTCCTGCTCTCTGCCTTTTTTATTTTATTTATTTATTTCACTTTTTTAACATTAAAAATTTTATGTATTTTTGGCCTCGCTGTATCTTTGTTGCTGCACATGGCTTCTCTAGCTGCAGCAGGCAAGCCTCTCACTGCGGTGGTTTCCCTCATTTCAGAGCTTGGGCTTCAGGCCCTCAGGCTTTGGCAGTTGTGGCTCACAGGTTCTGGAACACAGGCTCAGTAGTCGTGGGGCACAGACTTAGCTGCCCTGTGGCCCAGGGGTCAAACCTGTGTCCCTGCATTGGCAAGAGGATTCTAAACCACTGGACCGCCTGAGAAGTCCTCTGCCTTTTGAAAAAGAATGAAAGAATGTTGGTGGTCATTTCCAAATATGAAAGTAATGCATGCTGATTGTAGGAACCACAGGAGAATGTAAGAAAAAATAAAACCCACTGCTTCCCCCCATCTGGAGAGATACCCCGATCGATAGGAGAACTGCCTCTTTCACACAACATTATTTGTACATATTTTCTTCTCAATCATCACTTTCAGTGGCTTCATTACATCCAATGATGTGGATATAATTACATTTTACATGTTTCCAACCCCCAGAATTGTCAGTGTCTGGAGAAACAGAGAAAGACATGGCTGTCCATTTCTGAAGCTTTTTAAAGACATAGATTCTCACTTACATCTTGGAAACTGTCTAACCTTCCTTTTCAAATATTGTTCCCATAGAGTTCTGTGTTCTGGTCAAAACTATTTTCATCATGGTAGTAAGATGCTACAGAGACATTATTTTGCGGACAAAGGTCTGTCTAGTCAAAGCTATGGTTTTTCTAGTAGTCGTGTATGGATGTGAGAGCTGGATTCTAAAGAAAGCTGAGGGCTGAAGAACTGATGCTTTTGAACTGTGGTGTTGAAGAAGACTCTTGAGAGTCCCTCGGACAGCAAGGAGATCAAACCAGTCTATCCTAAAGGAAATCAACTTTGAATATTCATTGGAAGGATTGATGCTGAAGCTGAAGCCCCAATACTTTGGCCACCTGATACAAAGAACTGACTCATTTGAAAAGACCCTGATGGTGGGAAAGACTGAAGGCAGGAAGAGAAGGGAATGACAGAGGATGAGATGGTTGGATGGCGTCACCTACTCAATGGACATGGGTTTGAGCAAACTCCGGGAGACAGTGAAGGGCAGGGAAGCCTGGAGTGCCGCAGTCCACGTGGTCGCAAAGAGTCAGACACGACTGAGTGACCGAACAGCAACAAAGGGAAATGCTACCTGCCTTCTGAACTAGGTTGATACTTGCACTGGTGGGTAAAATTCCTTGCACCTTGTCACAAATCTGGGACTTCCCTGGTGGCTCAGACGGTAAAGAATCTGCCTGCAATGCGGGAGATCGGGGTTCGTTCCCTGAGTCGGGAAGACCTCCTGGAGAAGCTAATGGCTACCCACTCCAGTATTCCTGCCTGGAAAATTCCATGGACAGAGGACCCGGGCTATGGTCCACAGGGTAGAAAAGAGCTGGGCATGACTGAATGACCAACACTTCCACTTTGGCACAAATCAAGACGTACTCATCAAACCACCAGATGGTGGGGGGTCGAGGGGTCAGTTCTAGTTAGGACACCTTTGATCAAAACAGAAATCTGCACACAGTGTGTTTGCTACATATCGAAGCACGGTGATTGTCTCCAGGAAAAGCACTTGTGAACTCGACTGAGTCGTGAACTAAACTTACTGCCTTTTCCATGCAGCTCCATTCGATCCGAAAGAATGACTGACAAACGACAGTTATTCAGTGTGCAGTATTCGGCAACATTTTCTCAGAAATGAATAAAGTGAGTCTGTCACTTCACGGAAAACAACTGACAGTATTTGTTGCCAATGAAACAATCTGAGCTTTCAAGCAAAGATTCGAATCCTGGAGAACTTGTATCTGCCATTCTGAGCTTACCAGCTTCCCAATCTTTAAAGACCTTGCTGATGAGATAGATGGTAAAATTAACAAATGTGAATTTTCAGTATATATAATGAATGTGTCAACATTTGGAAGATCTGTGTAAGTCAGTGAACCAGTATTTTTTAAGTCATCAATATGTGATGTTAGAAAAGCATGCACGGTTAAATGATCCAGGCACAGTAGGCAAGAGACCAGTGCAAAGAATGCAATGTGTTAACATAACGGAGAAGGGAAAATGCACTCATATGGTTTTAGATTCCATATTGAAACTGACCTTAAAGCAAAGACACATAAAGGCCCATAAAACACCCCACTCTGTCCTGACCTCATCTCCACGCGAGGCTAAATTTTCTTCAACCATGACAACTGATGACAGATGGTAGACGGAGCAGACAGAAGGATCCAGCCGTTTTCTGTTAAGTCAGAAGTTGTAGAGATCCACAGAAACACAAAAGAATGCCACTCTTCTCTCTAAATTACTTTTTGTTTTTAGAAATAGCTATTTTTCTTTAAAACATGTTGCTTATATTAACATGCAATGGATTTATTTTTCAATAAATAAAAGACGAACACTTAGCAGTTCTAATTTCTAATATGCTACCGACAGCATCAGCCCACATGAAGAAAAGCTCCCTAGGGTTCTCAAGCCATCTGTGGACACCTTCAAGGGGTCCTCCTGAGCCCAGAAGGTTTGTCTTCAGCCATGAGCATCTTGAATGCCCCTGATCTCTACTATCCTCTGAAAAAGTGATGCGTCATCTGGTTATCAAAATTCTCTACAAGATTTTATTTAACTGAAGGCATCCATGATGGCCACATTTTCATAAAGGTATTAAGCTAGATGTTTGCATTCATTGGGCAGTGTTGGGAGTGGCGGTTTACCAGTTAACTGACTTGGGTCATATTATAGCCAAAGAAACCTGCCATAGGCGCTGTATTCACAGCAGGGCATGAGACACGCGTGGGTTGGGACACTCAGTAAAAAGCCAGAGTTCCCAGACACATGACCTTGGAATTGCCTCAACAGTATACCACCAGCTCCAGGGCACTTATTTGTATAAAAAATGGAGGACTCTGGAAATTAGGAATCTATTTCAAAGAACCCTCATTTTCCCCAAAAGAATAACTTTTTCATACTCTGTTAAGTATACATGAATGTCATCATCATTCACTCATTGTCCCTTTTTCGCGGTTCTTGGGCCTGCTTTTCCTTTTTTAAATGTATTTTATTGAAGTGTAGTTGATTTACAATGTTGTGTTAATTTCTACTGTATACTATGTATCCCTTTTGCTGCAAGTGACTCAGATATACATATATATATATTTATATATTCTTTTTCATATTCTTTTCCATTAGGGTTTATCACGGGATACTGAATATATTTCCCTGTGCTCTACAGTAGGACCTTGTAATATATTCATTCTGTCTATACTAATTTGCATCAGCTAATCTCAATCTCCCATCATCCTTCCCCTGCTCTCCTTCCCCTTGGCAAACACAAGTCTGTTCTCTATGTCTGTGAGTCTGTTTCTGTCTCAGGGATAGGTTAATTTGTGTCATATTTTAGATTCCACATACAAGTGATATCATGTGACATCTGTCTGTCTCTGCCTGTCTTACTTAGTAGGATAATCTCTAGGGCCATCCATGTTGCTGCAGACCACATTATTTGACTTTTCTTTCGGCAAATGCTGAAGGGAACGTTTCAACACCACCATACCGCAAAGTAAGACCCCCACATAAAAGGCTGATCATATCCTCATGGAATATAATAGCAGCAGAATTCACAAAAAATACTGATAGAAACGTTCTCTCAGAAACACTTACCATGCATCCTGTACTTGGAACCTTGACCTGTTCACATTTTCTGTTTGTTTATGCAAATGTTTCTTTAAACAATAAGCTTGATGAAATTAAGAAAAAACCTAAAGGATTTTAAATCTCCTTCTACCCTTTTATTTCTTTTCAAATGAGGAAACAGAGACATGAATCTCTCGAGTTCCTAGATCTGAGCTTCCCTGGCTTTCCATGTGACCAGCAGATTAGATTAGCTCTTCTCTAAGGTCCAGAATTCGGGGTGGAGTGAAGGCCAGGTCTTTCTCAGGGGAACATTCCCAATTAATTCAGGTTCCCCTTCAAGATGCTCCCAAAGAGTTTCTGCTTGAAAGCCTCATCAGGTCTGACTCCACGTCCATCCAGCTAGGTTCCCAGCTCCTGTCTCCTGTCTTAAATGGACTAAGAGCATGCATGCTCAGTCATGTCTGACTCTTTACAACCCTGTGGACTGTAGCCCACCAGGCTTCTCTGTCCCTGGGGCCCTCCCTGGCAAGAACACTGGAGTGGATTGCCATTTCCTTTTTCAAGGGGTCTTCCTCACCCAGGGATCAAACCTGTGTCTCTTGTGTCTTCTGCATTGGCAGGTGGGTTCTTTACCACTGCGCCACCTGGGAAGCCCCTAAATTGACCAAGCACTCAGTAACTATTTGCTCACCAACCCTCACTAAGACCCAAGTCTCAACACAGAAAGCATGTGCTTTCTGCACGTCACCACCTGCCGTCAACAGAACACGTAATCCCTGCTTAGCACAGTGATGGAGCCATCAAGAAGCTTGTCTGTCGTAAGATGAGATCATAAAGATAACACTGGTGAAAACAGTCAGCGTCGCAGGAAGATGATTGAGCACGTCAAGAATCCAGCCCACTCAGTTGACCCTAAGGGTCACATACCAGGAGGACCCTTCTGGTGGCCAGCGCCCAGTGCTTGAATGCACACCTGGGATTTTGTGCGATGCTGTGACACACACACAAGGGCCCACCTGGAGGTGATCGGCCCAGGCCGCATGTCTCACCTGAGACATGGCGGATGGTCTGCGCTGGAATCTCTCTCTGCTCAGTCTCTCCCTTGCTTTGGGATGGCAGACACAGCGTTTCACCAGTGTAAGCCTCATTCTTCATCTGTGAAATGGGTTAATTCTAAACCAGTGCCCAATTTTGCTGGGTTTCCAAAAAGTGGGCCATCGTCCAATTCCTGGAAATCTCCACCCCTCCAAAATAGTTGGAATAATCCTCTTACTCATTAGCCTGTGAAATTACCAGCTCTTAAAAGCTAGCCACGCCACATTTTGAGGCCTCACTCGCCCTCTGTGATGGCCCACACTCTGACTATGGAGTGTGTTTCTCTCTGAATAAATCCACTTCTTACCTATCACTTTGTCTCTCATTGAATTCTTTCTGCAATGAGACATCAAGAAGCTGAGCTTCATCAGATCCTGAAACCAGGTCTGTGATCTTGGAAGACCCTGGCTTTTGGCTGGGTTTGAGTCCTGGCCACGTGGGTTAGAGTCCCAATCTGAGGTATCTGGTTTCAGCGGGATTCACTGAACTCCCTCCTGCAGGGTGTTTAGGGGAAGCACACACGGACAGGCAGCGATGTCTGCAGGGCCACACTTTTCTGGAAACCCCGCCATCTGTGTGCTGAATTAGAAAAGCAGAACCTGCTCTTCCAGAAGAGAGGTGCCCGAGCTGACCGTGTGGGGAAAGTGTCCTGCTTCAGGCCAGCCAGAGGGGCAGAGGAAAGAGTCAAGGTGAAGAATTCTGTCTACCCCTCGTGGTGAGCAGTGGGAGGTGGAGGCGTGAGAGATGTCTGTTTTTAAAGTAGTTCCTCTAAGTGAGCAGTCAGAAAAGACAGCGTATTTCTAGCTGCATCTTTATTTGTGTTGTTGTTCAGCGGCTCAGTCGTGTCTGACTCTTTGCCACCGTATGGACGGCAGCACGCCAGGCCTCTCTGTCCTTCATTACCCCTGCTCAGACTCATGCCCATTGAGTCGGTGATGCCATCCAACCATCTCATCCTCTATCACCCCCTTTTCCTCCTGCCCTCAGTCTTCCCCAGAATCAGGGTCTTTTCTAATGAAGTCAGTTCTTCACATCAGGTGGCCTAAGTATTGGAGCTTCAGCTTCAGCATCAGTCCTTCCAATGAATATTCAGGGTTGATTTCCTTTAGGATTGACTGGTTTGATCTCCTTACTGTCCAAGGGATTCTCAAGAGTCTTCTCCATCACCATAATTAGAAAGCATCAGTTCTTTGGCGCTTAGCCTTCTGGTTCCTCCCTGTAGTTCAGACGGTAAAGAATCTTCCCACAATGGGGGAGACCTGGGTTCGATCCCTTGGGTGGAAAGATCTCCTGGAGAAGGGAATGGCAACCTACTCCAATATTCTTGCTTGGTGAATCCCATGGACAGAAGAGCCTGGTGGGCTACAGTCCATGGGATCGCAGAGAGTCGGACACAACTGAGCAACTGACACTTACTTAGCCTTCTTTATGGTCCAACTCTCACATTCGTACATGACTACTGGAAAAACCATAGCTTTGACTAGACAGACCTTTGTTGGCAAAGTAAGGTCTCTGCTAAACATGTAAGCACTTTGAAAATGAAACTTCTGTGGTCTGAAGCCTGTCACAAGGACAAATTCACTTTTCTTTTTTGGTGACTAGGACGTGGTCTGGAATTCTCAGTGATGCTCTAAGGATGATCAGTCTGTGGGTGGCGTGAGCCCCCAGTGCAGGAAGGGCAAGGAGCAGCCTGGGCTGGGCTGACCATCCTTTCGTGCAAAATCGCATTCAGGGCACTGAATGCTCCACAGACTTCCCAGGTCTTGGTTCCTCCTTGGGTTCAGCTTTAATAATCCAGTGACCCAGGTCAGCATGACTAACCGGGCCTCGCTTTCTATTTTAAGAAAGCACAAAGTCCTGAGGTCACTGGCTGCTGCCTGGTCTGGGCGTGCCTGGGAGGGTCATGTCAGGGAGACTCCACCCTCTGCGGTCAGGCAGAGGATGTACTTGAAGCAAGTTGGATCTGTTTCACCTGAGCAAGCGGCTCCTTTTTGTTCTGAATGAACCAGATCCGGGTCCCCTGTGAGGCACACAGATGTGGAAATGAGGGGCTGAGCCCCATGGGCAATGCCAGGAAGGCTATGGGTCCTGCTGGGCAGGGCTCAGGGGCAGGGACCCCTTCCTTGGTCCCTGCACTCCACCCCCAGCCTCCACCCCCAGCCTCTACTCAGCCTCCACCCTCAGCCTCTACCCTCACTCAGACACAGACACATGTTTGTGGAACAGAATCAAATATTGGTTAAGAAAAAAAAAAAGAACAAGGCCCTGGAGACCTGTGTTTCTTGTCTCTTTGCCACTTGCCAGCTTCGGATGCCTGGGCAAGTTTACTAACCTCCCTGGGTTTAAGTTGTTTGTTGCTCGTTGGCAGAACGAAAGAATTATTAATGTGGTTGCTAAAGGGGCAACAGGCTCTAGCTTTTGCAATCGCCACCACTCTCTGCCTGCTCCCGGTTCCGTGGGGAGGGGCCTGGCTGTCAGTTATCAAGACCTCTTTACATCCCTCATCGCAGTTCATTCTCACACCTCTGAGAGCAATGCTGCTACTACTGTGATCCCATTTCACAGATAATTAGAAGGAGGCCTGCTGAGATTAACTCCTCCAGTCCAGGCACCCTGACTGCAGACTTCCTCTGCTCAACCCCACATTGGTTGTCATTTCTATTATTAATTATTTATTGTTTTTTCATCTTGAGAAAACAGATGCTCAGAGAAGCGGATGGCTTTGCTGGCTTCTCGTGGCTAGCTATGAGATATCAGTTCAATTCAGTTTAGTTCAGTCACTCAGTCGTGTCCAACCCTTTGTGACCCCATGGACTGCAGCACACCAGGCCTCCCTGTCTAATAGTTTTGCCAAGAGAATGCACTGGTCATAGCAAATACCCTTTTCCAACAACACAGGAGAAGACTCTATACATGGACATCACAAGATGGTCAATACCAAAATCAGATTGACTATATTCTTTGTAGCCAAATATGAAGAAACTCTATACAGTCAGCAAAAACAAGATCGGGAGCTGACTGTGGCTCAGATCATGAACTCTTTATTGCCAAATTTAGACTTAAATTGAAGAAAGTGGAAAACCACTAGACCATTCAGGCATGACCTAAATCAAATCCCTTATGATTATACAGTGGAAGTGAGAAATAGATTTAAGGGACTAGATCTGATAGAGTGTGTGATGAACTATGGATGGAGGTTCGTGACATTGTACAGGAGACAGGAAGCAAGACCATCCCCAAGAAAAAGAAATGCAAAAAACCAAAATGTCTGTCTGAAGAGGTCTTACAAATTGCTATGAAAAGAAGAGACGCAAAAGGCAAAGGAGAAGAGAAAAGATGAGATGTCAGAGCAGTCTACAAATGGAGTCTCCAATTGGGTCCCCGTGTCCTGGGGGAGGAGGGGTTTGGGTTGAGGACAGAGGTTGAGGACCAGACGACAGACCACAGCCCCAGCTGCTAGGGAGGCACCGGCCCTCAGCACCCTTGGCCAGGGGACCTATGCATACCATGCCTTCTGGGGTGGGGGACTTGGGTGCCATGGTTGGGAGAGCCTGGAGGGGCTTGGGGACCAAGGAGCCTGGCTCCTCTCCAAGCTAGAGTTTCTGATTCTGAACTGACTCTAGACATCCTCTCCCACACATCCTCTCCCACGCATGCAGGGCGTGCATGCTGGTCCAGGCTGTAGAAAGCCATCAGATTAGACCACTAAGAACCTGGCTTCAGGTCTGCACTCAGTGGCTGGTTTCAGGGACGAAGAAGATGGTCTCAGGGTGGATGAGGGCAGTAGAAGGAGAGCCTGTTCTGGAAATTGGTAGGTGTCTGCCTACACTTTGCAGAACCGCCAGTTTCCAGGGCTTCCAAGAGGCCAACCAGAAAGCAGGAGGCTGCCGGGTCTACCTGTGTGGCTACGAGCCACACACAGGGGCACCAATACAGCACCTGGGGCTGGCTGCAGGATGGTTATTTAGACCCAGAGAAGTGTCAGACCCAAGGAGACAACTCCAATCCACAGGCTTTGGTGAGATGATCAAATGAAATTGTATTGCTGATGGTCAAGCTAACCTGGATTACCTGGAGGTCACTCCTTTCTCCCAGCATGCTTTGCAAGCATCAGCTCATTAGAGAAATCCCATCCCTTTGACATTAATTAGTAACTTTCTCTAGCATCATTATCATAGCCTCTATGTTCTTATAAAATGGAAGAGCACAGTATTCTCTATTGTAACCTAGCTCATCATAACAGGACCACGTGGGTTGACTGGAGTTCCTACGACAATCCCTGAAACATTCAAGTTTCATAGAACAGTCTGGACCCCTGAAAAATAATATTTCAACTGGTTCCATTAACACAAAAGTAAGAGAAGGCACGTTTGTTAAGCAGGTTTAGAACAGCAAGGCTTTCCAGGTGGCGCAGGGGTAAAGAACCCACCTGCAGTGCAGGAGACGAAGGTTTGATCCCTAGGTCGGGAAGATGGAGAAGGGAATGGCAACCCACTCCTTACGGAGTGGGAAATTCCGTAAGCAGAGGAGCCTGGTGGGGGGGCATCCATGGGGTCGCAGAAGAGTCAGACACGAGGGAGCAACTGAACAACAAAAGAGCAGCAAAGCATTACTCAGTGGCCCTTTTTCCCTGGAAAAAAAAGTCCCTCACAGCTCCAGGGACAGGAGGCCGGGGCAAGAGGCCAGGATTGGGTCTGTCAGGAGTGGCTGAGTCTGGAAGAGGGAGCTGGCCTGGTTGTTCCTTAAGAAGTGAGTGAAGTAAAAGTCGCTCAGTCGTGTCCGACTCTGCGACCCCATGGACCAGTCCATGGAATTCTCCAGGCCAAAATACTGGAGTGGGAAGCCTTTCCCTTCTCCAGGGGATCTTCCCAACCCAGGGATTGAACCCAGGTCTCCTGCATCGCAGGCAAATTCTTTACCAGCTGAGCCACAGGGGAAGCCCAAGGTTTTCACTGAATACACACACGGCTTCTTTACCTTCTACCTTCAGACGTAATAAGGGAGCCTATCTCTTCATCGCCCTAACTGTGAGCTGTAGTTCCACTTACCTGATTTTCCTATGTCTTAAATGTTTCCTCAAATCCCTGTATGATCTAAGGAGTGAGATAGTTTGTCCTCTAGAGACACCAAGCTCTGCTCAAACGCTGAGATGAGTAAATGCAGGCTTTACCTCTTGCCGTGTCCTTTGCACAAATGTTATACATGAAATGAGATGTAACTATTACCCTTAGCTTCCTTGTTACCTGTCCCTATTATTAAAATCTGATATAAAGTTCAAGCCTCCAAAGAACATAGATGCTTTTAGTGTCAAAGAATTTAGAACATTTTCACTGAGGTTAATCATATTTTTAATACATTCAGTTTCACAATAGGTTAATTTATTAGAATTATTAGAATAATTTATTAGAATTATAATTTTGACTTTGTACAACTTGGGGGTGAGAGGTTATGGAGAACTGACTTTTCAAAGACTGAACACAATTTTGTGACTAAGTACACATTTCACAGGGAATTTTGACTGCTTTTTGATGATCTGTCTTGACTGTTCAACGGCAATTTCCCTGGGGGCGGGTACCTGGCTTAGGTGTTAACCACATCGCAGGTACGCAGAGCTTCTCGAAGGAAAACAGTGTTATTTCCAGGGCAGATTGTTCATCTCTGCTAGTTTCCTAAAGGATGTATCCTTCTGTCCAAAGAACTGCTGCTTTGTAAATTACACTATGGGAATTCTGTTCCCTTAGGCTCTGGTTCTATCACAATGTGAAAGGTGATTATTTCAGAATCCTGACAACATTTACCCGGCTAAAGTGTAGGATATTCAAGCCTAAAAGATTCTCAAAGTGATTTTCTGAGAGAATATCCTACAGGCAAAGTAGGCCAAATCCACCTGGTGTTTTTTAAAAAATATCCCAGGGCATCCACCGTCCCCTCGTGAGCCATGAGCTAGTTCCTCCGGCCTGTGCTTGGAAGGCAACCCATCTCTGCACTGTGCACCTGCCCTGGCTCTGACTCAGGATATACCTGCAAGTCACAGACCAGGACCCCACTGCTTACTGAGCCTCCGGCCGCCAGGAGTCTGCGATGGGTGATGCTCTCTCACCCGTATCGGGGACACTGCAGCAACCGAGCAGAGCGTCAGCTGATGGGGTTTTCAGAACTCACCACAAAATGACATTTCTATTTTGACTGAACTAACCACAGTCTTTTTAAAGCAAAAACATATTTAAGCTTCTTAGCATGAGGCTATGGGGCTATAATTTCCATCTTTCCTTGATCTTCTTCCTTCCTCGTCTTTTCCCTGCCAAAAGTCTACCTTGGAAACTCAAAACTGAATGTCAGCCTCTCTACCCAGCACTGGGTTTAAGTTAGATCAGAGGCGGAGGGTCCAGAAGCCCAGGTCACACACCCCTAAGTCTCTCCTTTCCCCTCTAACACCCAGTCTAGGAAAAACAATTTCTGGATCCTCTGTGTCTACAAGTCTCCATTCACAGAGTGGAATCAAAATGCGTGGTCCCTGCTGTGGGGAATGAGGTCACAGGTAGCAAAGTGCTTTGAGCAACTCAAAGGGGAGGCGTGTAACACAAGCCTTTATTACTTAAGAGAGTGAGGCCGGGTCAGAAGGTCGACAGGCTCAGAATCATGGCCCTGCTTTGAACACGACACGGACCACAGAGCTTTCTTCTTCACATTCCCCACCCTCATGGGAAGCGTCTTTTGTCAAGGGTGCATCATTTATGAAGAGTGTACTGTCGTGAGATGTGAAAATTATCCCCAAGTGGCAGTCGGACAGGGCTACACTTTTACCTGCTGACTGACTCAGCCACGCCAGCCAGTTACTGCTCTGAGAGCTGGCGTACGACAGGAGACCTAGCCACCAAACGAAGACACACACTTCAGAATAAAATTCCATCCCTCGGCGCAGACTCCATGGGCTTTCTCTGCTCCTGCTTCCGCTGGTATCTGGCCTTCTGGTAGAAGATGATGATGACCGTGGTGACCACGTTTAGGAGGATGACCAGCAGGGTGAGCCAGAACGAGTATCTGTAAGCGTGGGCCGTCCCTTGCTGAGTGGCAGCTGGATAGAGTGGGTACAGCCTCTGGGCCAGCTCTTCCGAGAGACGATTGGACTGCGTGTTCCCCACAAAGAGCACCATGGTTATGAATGTGAAGGATGCTGAAGGGAAGAAAGAGTTTGTAAATAACACGGTGGTATATTTCAATGAATATTTTTATATTTAAGACCTTTTTTTAGTGGAGGTTAGTTGCTTTCCAACGTTGTGTTAGTTTCGGCTGTACAATGAAGCGAATCGGCCCCATGCATGCATGTGTCCCCTCCCTGTTGGACGTCCCGCCCCCCTACCCCAACTCCAGCCCTCTAGGTCACCACAGGGCCTTGAGCCGACTCCCTGTGCTATAGAGCAGGTTCCCGCCAAGCTACCTGTTTACACACGGTGGCGTGTGTATGTCCGCCTAATCTCCCCTTTCCTCCCACCCTCCCCTTCCCCTGTTGCCTACATATGTGTCTCTATTTCTGCCTTGGAAATAGTTTCATTTGTACCATTTTCCTGGATTCCATATATATGTATTAATGTACATTTTTAAGTTCATTTTTTTCCCCTTTATCAAACATGTACTCTGTGGGCATTCACTGACCATCTACACTGGGATTTACTCTCTTCTCCGCATTAGGGAGAAGGTAAAAGAAATGAAAAACGCATGCTAGACTCTAGACCCCAAAAGCTAACGATAACACAGGGCAGCTGTGACCAGGAGCAAACATTCAGCTCAAGCCCTTTCAGAACGAGTTGAACCCTGCCCACTTCCCAGAGCGATGAACTGAGCCTGTGCACTGCGTGAGCGACGGGACAAGTGACTGATCACAGGGGTCGACAGGACAACTGTCCAGAGAGGACCAGTGTGGTGGGGAGGCTGAGGCAGGACGAGGAAAAGAGCCAGCCCGAACATCCATCCATCGTGAGGCACAGTGAGCTCAGAGCGTCCGGGTCTGGGAGACACAAGTCCAGCTGATGGGGAGGGGTCTGGAGGGTTCTGAGCACCGGATACAGAGGTCGAGCCCACCTGGGCAGCTCTGAGCACCAGCCTGGCAACTGGGGTCTCATTCCACCCACAACAGGGGACAGCATTTAACCAGGAAAGCTCTCTTTAGTAAGTGAGTGAAAATCACTCAGTCGTGCCTGACTCTTTGCGACCCCATGGACTATACAGTCCATGGAATTCTCCAGGCCAGAATCCTGGAGTGGGTAGCCTTTCCCTTCAGGGTATCTTCCCAACCCAGGGATTGAACCCAAGTCTCCCACATTGCAGGTGGATTCTTTACCGGCCGGGCCATAGGGAAGTCGAAGAATACTGGAGTGGGTAGCCTATCCCTTCTCCAGCAGATCTTCCCAACCCAGGAATTGAACCAGGGTCTCCCGCATTGCAGGTGGATTCTTTACCAACTGAGCTATGAGGGAAGCCCTCTTTAGTAAACTCATCCTTATTCTTCACAATGTCCTGCACTAGAGAACTTTCCCCAGTCTTGGCTTTGGAAAGCCCCCTTGGCTTCAACCGTGGTTCTGGAGTCAGAGAGAGCAGGGTCAAGGCCTCCAGCCGCAGGTCTTGGGAGATGCGCTAAGCTGCTCTGAACCTCGATCCTCATCTTCCAAAGGTGGGGAGCTACAAACCCCAGGGAGCTTCGAGGCTGCTTGGGTCTGTGGGGGGTCGCTGGGGGATGGGTTTCCTTTCGCGGTCAGGAGGATATCCTAAAATCAACCATGGTGATGGTGGTGATGGTTGAACAGATCCGCGAATACACTAGAAATCACTGAATGGTGCCCTTAAATGGGTAGACTGTACAGTATGTGAGTCATATCTCAATAGATTGTTCAAAAAGGCAGAGGAAGGAGGGTCAGACGGCAGCTGTGCTGGATTTGTGGTGAGCCGTGCAGCGGAGTCGGGCTGACCGTGCCAGGCAGCCATCCAGGAGTCCCCAGGACAGAGGTCCAGACTGACACACGCTCTCTGACTCTTCCTCTGCTGACATTTACCCAAAACTAGGAGGACATTTGGCACCCAGTGTGCCCTGGTCATAACCCAGACCCAGGGAGCAGCCCTCCAGAGGCCCTAATTAGAGGGCTTCTGGGTGAGGCGTTTTCATTCCCCGTGATGAGTCTTTCATCTTAAACCTAATGCTTTTATTTCTTAATAATAACAGGAGTGGGAGTACACGAAGCCCCTCCCCTCTGCACTGTGTCTCACACCCCACAATTATCCCACATTCTGCTCTTGGGAAGTTTCTTCTAAAAGCTTTAGTCAGAAAGGAGCAAAACCCAGAAATGGGCTACACGCTGTTCTCTGAAGTGTATGCTCACGACTTTGACTTGAACCGTGAGGGGCACCCACCAACGGACACGGACACTGAGCTGAGCCCCCAGCAGAAGGGGACGCCGCTCACTGCCTGCTTCTGTGGTTCCTGGGACAGAAGGTTTACGGGGCCTGGAGGAAGCCCCGTGGCAGATGGAGGAGCACCGGAGGGCTCAGGGCGCTGGCCTTCCACCCCCCTGGCCTGTCCCTGTGGGCATGGGACCTGCCGATTATAGGTAATGATCCCTTATCAGGGCAGTCACCTTGAAAGTGAAAGTGAAGTCGCTCAGTCATGTCCGACTCTTTGCAACCCCATGGACAGTAGCCTACCAGGTTCCTCTGTCCATGGAATTTTCCAGGCAAGAGTACTGGAGTGGGTTGCCAATTCCTTCTCCAGGGGATCTTCCTGACCCAGGGATCGAACACAGGTCTCCTGCATTGTAGGCAGATGCTTTACCATCTGAGCCACCAGGGAAGCCCTTAAAATTCCTGGCTCTGACACTGAAACACTAGGTGGTTTTCCAGTAGAATTCCTTATTCAAGTGAAATCATATTCCATGCCCATTGGCATTGAATTTCAACAGAGATATGCAATGGTTTATTTTAGAGCTTGAATAGCTGAACAAGGACTTGAACGAAGTTTTGCATAAAGTTCAACAGTACTGCTGTGAACTTCCTCCAGACCAAGGGCTCCAGCCTGCAGATCAGCCGACAGACATGAGACGGAGGTGTGAGGAAGAAGCACAGGAAATAGTTCGGCACGCAAATTCCTCCCTGCTCTCGGGTTCCCAGGCTGAGGACCAAGCGTGTCGGAGCAGACCATCTGCAGTGCTCTCCCTGGCTCCGCCGTCATCTCCAGCACCTCTCAGACTACAGTTCTGTCCCCTGTGGTCAGGGTCACCACGCCAGGCTGGGCTCAGAGGGCACAGGGGCCCGGGAGGTGAGGCTGCACTTCATGTTTTTGTCCTCAAAGCAGCATCTCTTCCTGTTGCTTCAGAGACAAGCCAGCAAACTGCTCCCCTTCCTCCTGTAGCCAAGGAGCCTGTGTCCAAGCCCAGCCTGGAGAGGCGTGTGCGGCCCTTCTCTCGGCCTCCAGGGCACCTCAGGGCAGCCTGACCCCGCCCCCGGTGCCAGAGTGACCCGAGGCAGGGACCCAGAGATGGCATATTTGTGCACAAAGCCCGCTGCAGGCTGAGCCTCAGAGGGACCCGAGTTTTCAGCAAGTTCTTCAATCAAACAGGGCCCAAGTCTGCCCTTTGAGAGTTGGAGGCTGCTCACCTCCACCCTACACATCAAAGTCTCTGATTGTGCTTCTGCCCACCTCACAGCCGCTCTGTGTGTCAGAACTTGCCCCGAGCCTGGGGAGGAATGTGGCAGGAGCTTGCTGCCCGTCAAACAATTCTTTGTTGTTAGAACCAGGTGTGGACTGGGGGTGGGGAGGCTGCTGGCCTTGCTTCCCGTGTCTTCCTCGACAAACATGCATCAGGCCTCTGCCCTGGGCAAAGCCAGCTCATACTCAACAGTGGAGGAAGACACTGAAGCCAGGGGCTTCCTCCCGCAGAGACGAGGGGATGGGTTCTGGACCCTGCAGGTGTAGACGGAGCAACGAGAGTGGATTTTGTCCTGCTGGCCTCACACCCAACCCACCCCTCTGGTCCTAGTGATTGACATTGCTCTCAGATCCCCCCCTCAGACCCAGCTCCAGGTGCTCAGTGTCCTCAGCCAAGGTGGGTCAGTCAGTGAATTCAACCCTGCCAGCTATGGAGATGGCTCCGGAAATGGAGGAGGCCAACTCCAGCAAGAGTCAGGTTTTGGGGGGAAAAAGTTTCTTTTTTCCTGCAGTTGCTGCATCTGTGATGGGCCAGAAAGAACTGGCAGATGTCTTGCCTTTAGGAGGACCGCTACCTACTGACAGAGGGAACACTGGAGGAAGCAGAGGTCTGATGGCTCAGGCTGAGATCCTGGATCCAGCTGTACCTGAAGCCACCACTTCCCTCAGCTTCTTCATCACATGAGCAAGAATTAAAACAATCTATTCTTTTCACCCTGGGAATGAGTGCCAGTGAGTCTTGCCTTTGGTTTGGTTGACAGACGTGAACTACAGTCATAGAAGCAGCTTGGGGCACAGAACCCTGGTGTCCAGATGAGGGTCTCTGAGTTTGGAACCAACCCCTCCAGGTCCACCATGAGATGGGAAGCCCAAACGCTCACTCCTGGCTGGCAGCTCATGCCCTTTAAGTTGGGCATCTGCTTGTTTTGATCACAACTGCACAGAAAGAAAGAAAAGGGCTGGTCATGTGCAGATGTGGCTACACCAGCCTGATCCCAGACTCTCAGAGCTGAGAGGTGGGTGTGCAGGCCTGCCCAGGGCAGCCCGGATTTCCACCTGTTGTCCTGCATGATGTTTAGGAATCCCAGCTTGTTTGGTCAGAGTGTTGAGAAGCTCTCCCTTGTATCCATGCCAGAATGGGGGTGGCTTCTTAAATATGAGCTTGAAAGGCCACAGCGGAAGTGTGTGTGCACTCACACCAGCCAGGGCTGTGCTCAGGGCTTCCCTCCCCGGAGAGCCAGGTGTTCATGGTCTCAGCACAGCACTGCGGGGATCCACAGCACAGCGGCGCCTCCAGCCACCTACACTGGCCAGTGTGACGATGGCCTCACAGAAGGACAGGAAGCTGCCTAGAGCTCGTCATCCAAGGTGTCTTGATACCCCCATATCCAGAGCTCCTATCTTCTCCCTGAAAGTTCCTGGTCTGTGTTTAAATATACCACCTGCAACACACACATGACCACTGCCAGGGCCATCCCATTAATTCAGTTCAGTTCAGTCACTCAGTCGTGTCCAACTCTTTGTGACCTCATGGACTGCTGCATGCCAGGCCTCGCTGTCCATCACCAACTCCCAGAGTTTGCTCAAACTCATGTCCACTGAGTCGGTGATGCCATGCAACCATCTCATCCTCTGTTATCCCCTTCTCCTCCTGCCTTCAATCTTTTCCAGCATCAGGGGCTTTTCCAATGAGTCAGTTCTTCACATCAGGTGGCCAAAGTATTGGAGTTTCACCTTTAGCATCAGTCCTTCCAATGAATATTCAGGACTGATTTCCTTTAGGATTAACTGGTTGGATCTCCTTGCAGTCCAAGGGACTCTCAAGAGTCTTCTCCAACACCACAGTTCAAAAGCATCAATTCTTCAGCGCTCAGCTTTCTTTATGGTCCAAATCTCACATCCATACATGACTACTGGAAAAACCATAGCTTTGACTAGACAGACCTTTGTTGGCAAAGTAATGTCTCTGCTTTTTAATATGCTGTCTAGGTTGGTCATAACTTTTCTTCCAAAGAACAAACGTCTTTTCATTTCATGGCTGCAGTCACAATCTGCAGTGATCTTGGAGCCCCAAGAAAATAAAGTCTCTCACTATTTCCACTGTTTCCCCATCTATTTGTCATGAAGTGATGGGACCGGACGCCATGATCTTAGTTTTGTGAATTTTGAGTTTTAAGCCAGCTTTTTCACTCTCCTCTTTCACTTTCATCAAGAGGCTCTTTAGTTCCTTTATGTTTTCTGCCATAAGGGTGGTGTCATCTGCATATCTGAGGTTATTGATATTTTTCCTGGCAATCTTGATTCCAGCTTGTGGTTCATCCAGGCCGGCATCCCATTAGTAGGATGGGGCATTTTTGATCCACTCTTGAGATCAGGTTCTTGTGGTGGAGAGAAGGACAGAGCAGGAGAAGCCCCACTGTCGGGCAGGGGCAACAAGGCTCCCACTGGACCAAGCCCCTGGGCAAACACAGTGGCCCCAGAACCCATGAGACCTCAGAGAGTTCAAAACACTGTGACCGCAACTGGACCCCCCTTCCCATTCCCCACCCCAACACCTTTCCCCCCAAACAGACAACACAACCTCACAGCACCACCCAGCCAACACCCGGGATTCACAGGTCGCCCACAGCAAGGGCGTTGGCCCAGATGCTCCAATGGCCTTCTTGGAGGCTCTGCACCACCATCATGTTCAGATGTTAGGCCAAGTTGACTGCTGTTCTATGGGGGCAAGAAGTGGGCTAAATAAATGTGCATGTGTGTGTGTGCACGTGTGTGCCTCTCCACATCACATGGAGCCTCCTTTGCAGTCAAGCATGCAGCAGGAGCCCAGTGAATGCTTTATTGACGTGCGTGTTTCTGTTTAACGCCTCACCCTAGATACTCTAAGGCAAAGACTGGGTATATCATACATTTTTAACACCTAACACGCCCAACTTACCCACAGTCTGCCCCTCCCCAGGGCACCCAAAACACATCTGAAGATGCTGAATAAATGCTGTAGGCTTGCGAAAATAAGCCTCAGCCCTCCACACTCGACTCAGCACACTCTTAACGCCCAGGGTCCGACCGTGAGCGTGTGTGTCCTTGTGTGAGAGGGAACCAGGGGGACAGAGGCCGGGACTGGCCGGTACTGACCGCTGAGCCCGCTCCAGGTGTACACGCCCGTCGGCCCCAGGAACGTCTGGTAGGGGTTGCTGACGCTGTTGCAGAAGGTGAACCCAGCACTCAGCAGCGAACTAAACAAACCAAGGGCCAGAAACACGATGACCACCGAGTGAAGAGTCTTCGGAGAAGAATTGGTCAATGTCCCTAAAACTGAAACAAGGTCTGGTAAGTATGTGGTGCCCCCAACCCAAAGACCAGCTCTGGGCCCAAGGGCTGCTCCACCCTCCCGGGACCCCTTCCCACTTCGCCTGCTTAGGCACTGGGGCTAGACACCCTCAGCCTTTTCATAACAGTTCCATATTTCTGGAGTGCAGGGGAGTGCCCAACGTGGATTTGCACACATGTAAAATGAAACACGGATGTCCTGTGCCCTCTGCCATCAGTTCCTGCTTTCGTCACCCTCCTTTCTCTGACCACCAGCCAGCCTCCCCTGGAGTCCATCTGCTTTCCCCGTTCCCTTCGCGTTTACAATACAAGATGGTCAGACACCAGAGGCGCAGTGGCCCCACTCTTACCTGGAAGCCCAGCCACGCGTTTATAGCACATCTCCAAGAGCTGTCTGTGCATTGAGCCCCTTAGGAGACTGCCGTTACAGTCAGTACAGTGTTTACCAGGACGTTCCGTGAAAGAAGGTAGAACCAGACTGGGAGTAAGATTTCGGAGTCCTCAGTAATCCGCTAACAGCATCACGGGAAGAGCAAGGGTGGGAACCTTGGTAGGCGAGATGAGAAAGCCTTCCTCAGCGCTCAACCAGCCCCAAGAAAAAGGACTGGAAAAGGCAAAACGGTTGTCTGAGGAGGCCTTACAAATAGCTGAGACAAGAAGAGAAGCAACAGGCAAAGGAGAAAAGGAAAGATATATCCATCTGAATGCAGAGTTCAGATGGAAAGCCTTCCTTAAAGATCAATGCAAAGAAATAGAGGAAAACACTAGAATGGGAAAGACTAGAGATCTCTGCAAGAAAACTAGAGATACCAAGGGAACATTTCATGCAAAGATGGGCTCAATAAAGGACAGAAATGGTATGGACCTAACAGAAGCAGAAGATATTAAGAAGAGGTGGCAGGAATACACAGAAGAACTATCATCATCTCACATGCTAGCAAAGGAATGCTCAGAATCCGTCAGTAGTAAGTGAACTGAGAACTTCCAGATGTTCATTCTGGATTTAGAAAAGGCAGAGGAACTGGAAATCAATTGCCAACATCCGTTGGATCATCGAAAAAAACAAGAGAGTTCCAGAAAAACATCTACTTATGCATCATTGACTATACTAAAGCCTTTGACTGGGTGGATCACAATAAACTGTGGAAAATTCTGAAAGAAAAGGGAATACCAGATCACCTTACCAGAGAAATCTGAATGCAGGTAAGAAGCAACAGTTAGAACCAGACATGGAACAACAGACTGGTTCCAAATTGGGAAAGGAGTATGTCAAGGCTGTATACTGTCACCCTGCTTATTTAATTTATATGCTGAGTATATCACGAGAAATGTCAAGCAAGCTGAAGCATAAGCTGGAGTCAAGATTGCCGGGAGAAAAATCAATAACCTCAGATATGCAGATGACACCACCCTTATGGCAGAAAGTGAAGAAGAACTAAAGAGCCTCTTGATGAAAGTGAAAGAGGAGAGTGAAAAACCTCGCTTAAAACTCAACGTTCAAAAAACTAAGATCATGGCGTCCGGTCCCATCACTTCATGACAAATAGATGGGGAAACGATGGAAACAGTGATAGACTTTATTTTCTGGGGCTCCAAAATCACTGCAGATTGTGACTGCAGCCATGAAATTAAAAGACTCTTGCTCCTTGGAAGAAAAGCTATGACTAAACTAGACAGCATGTTAAAAAGCAGAGACAAAGGTCTGTCTAGTCAAAGCTATGGTTTTTCCAGTAGTCATGTATGGATGTGAGAGTTGGATTATAAAGAAAGCTGAGCACCGAAGAATTGATGCTTTGGAACTGTGGTGTTGGAGAAGACTCTTAAGAGTACCTTGGACTGCAAGGAGATCCAACCCGTCCATCCTGAAGGAGATCAGTCCTGGGTGTTGACTGGAAGGACTGGTGCTGAAGCTGAAACTCCAATACTTTGGCCACCTGATGTGAAGAACTGACTCATTGGAAAAGACCCTGATGCTGGGAAAGATTGAGGGTAGGAGGAGAAGGGGGTGACAGAGGATGAGACAGTTGGATGGCATCACTGACTCAATGGACATGAGTTTGAGCAAACTCTGGGAGTTGGTGATGGACAGGGAGGCCTGCCGCCCATGGGGTCCCAAAGAGTCAGACACGACTGAGTGACTGAACTGAACTGAGGAACCAGGGTGGGGGCGGGAGAGAAAGGGTCAGAGCTTCCTTCTTTTCATTCCTGTTTCTCAGGGCCCTGAGGAGACAGCCGGAGTTTCTCACACCTTCAGCCAAAGCAGCTTAAAAGAACAAAAACCGAAACAGCCACGGAAGATTTCTTGTTCTGCTGTGGGTGGCGAGTTTTAAGGAACAGGGCCCTGGAAGCCAGAGGGGACCCCGGATGCTGTGCAAGCAGGAGCTGCAGAGTGTCATGCCAGCCCGTGTCCTGGGAACAAGGAGCCCTCCATCTGCAAGGTGGCCCTTTTCATCCCTGTGGTATCGTATCCATTCAAAGGTTCTTCATCCTGCATTTCTATGATATTAACCCTGGGTCTTAATGCTCCTTTGGGACCAATGCAGAATCCACTCCATCCTCTCCTGCCTGGAGCTTCTCCCAATATTTGAAAAGAGGATGTAAACCCAGTGTGTTATTCATAAAATGAGATCCCACAGCTCCTGCCATCCTGGCCCTGACTCTACACACACTCTAGTCTGACCGTCCTTCCCATTCATGATGGCCAGATGGGCTCAGCACTCCTGTTAAGATGTGACACTCCCTGCGCCATCCTCTGTCTATCTCTAACACCTACGTGTTAGTCGCTCAGACATTTTTATTTTAAACCAGCAGTATTCTGTGAAGGAGCTAAATTTGTCATCAACGGACAGAGGGTAGATGTGAAAGAGATTTGAACCAGCAAGTCTGCCTTCAGACATCCCGGCAGTGGGGATATGGTCGTAAAGACCCTCGTGCATGAGAGAATTCATCCTGATGGTCAGGTCACGTGGCCCGGCCTGGGCTGGAAGCGTCCCTGGCTGGATGGAGCAGGGACGCAATGCCAGGCGTGCAGGGCTGAGCAGAAGGTAGGCAAGCGTGGCAGCTGAAGCCTGCAGAAGAGGACAGAGGCAGGAAAGGAAACGGCCAGGAGGGAGACACGGGTGTGGTCTCTGGTGAGCAGCCACAGCCCTGCCAACCCCACAGGAGACCAGGAAGGACGGGAGAGGGAAATACCATCTCAGCAACATGCAGGCCATGAGCTCACTGCCCAGGGAGCCGGGCCCTGGGGGCAGAGTCCAGCGCACACACGGCTGGTCCGCTCCTCCCTGGTACTGTCTGGCCCTGTCACTATTTCTGTTAGTGACCCATGGGCGGGGATTTCTGTTAGTGACCCATGGGCGGGGATTTCTGTTAGTGACCCATGGGCGGGGCTCAGTGCTCTGCACAGCTCGCTGGTTTACACACTCTGGATATGTCCTCTGGGTGATGCGCTCGGTAAGAACTCTGACAGGCCTTGGCTTAACTGAGGACATGGTCCTCTCTGTCACCCACTGATGCCCAGGTGAGGAGCCCTGCCCTCCCGGGAGGAGGGACCACCTGCACTGAGACTGTTCCAGGGTCCAGCCCTCAAGCCCGAGGCTCGGGCTTCTTGGTCTGTCTCACCCCAGAGACGAGTGAGGAGCTTTGCCAGGCTGTGAGGCAGCACACAAGTATTTAACAACTTGTGGAAGATGACGCCAGAGTAAAAAACAAGAAGCAGGACACACCTGTTTCAAGGCACAAGGTCAAATGCTGTGGATCCTTCCAAACTTAGTCATCCCCGGGAAGAACTGCTTCTCCTGCGTTCCACGACCCTCTGGCTCTGCCTCAGCATCAAGGAGGAAGCTCCAGCACCAGATCAGGAGTTTCCTGGGGACTAAGGGAACTCTGTCCTTAGCCAATGGGACATAATTTGGATACTTAACTAGAAAATAGGGCTTCCCAGAGGGCACTCGTGGTAAAGAACCCGTCTGTCAATGCAGGAGACACAGAAGATGCAGATTCAATCCCTAGGTCCCCTGGAGGAGGAACTGGCAACCCACTCCAGTATCCTTGCCTGGAAAATTCTATGGACAGAGCCACCTGGCAGGCAACAGTCTATAGGGTTGCAATGAGTCGGATATGACTGAGCAACCGGGCACAACTAGAAAATAAAAATTTCAGCATGGGAAAAATGTCACGTGTCCAAGTGCCTGAAGTCCCCTAGGGAAACTTTCTTACTAACTCTGTAAATGGGGGGTCATTTGTGAATGGTGAACATTTTAGAGTAAATTAGAAAGGAACAATCTGGTGAAGCTCAGTGGTAAAGAATCCACTTGCCGATGCAGGAGTCCTGGGTTCGATCCCTGGGTTGGGAAGATCCCCTGGAGTAGGAATTCCACTCCACTATTCTTGCCTGGAGAATCCTACGGACAGGGAAGCCTGGTGGGCTACAGTCCATGGGGCCACAAAGAGTCAGACATGACCGAGCGACTGGGCACATACCCAGACATCAGTTCTCAAAGGGGAGTCAATTTGACTCATACTTTTCTATGAATTAATGTGACAATTTATATTAAGTTTAACTGCCACATTTCAAAATTGTATTTCAGCTTCTGAGTCCCCTGCCGCACAGGTGTGACAGCCGTATCTCCTGCACCTTCCAGCCACCCAACCTTCCTCTCAACCCCGCTTAGAACTCAGAGAGTGAAAGCTAGAAATTCGGTGAAAGTTGAGTAAGAATGAAATCACAATCAACCTCCACAGCATCTGACAGCTGCTTTCTGCCTACAAAATTAGCAAATACATTCAGTTCTTTTTTTCTTGTTTTGAGGGGCCCAAGCGTCAGAATTGAGAAAGCCATCTCACAATTGGACCCAATTGTCCGGATTCTGGCAGCTCCGGCAAAGAGGCCAGAATGCACTGGGAGGTGGGCAGTGCGGAAGTGAGGGGTCATCTGAACATCCGGGCTTCCTGGGCCTAAAGATTTATATTCAAGCCCCGCTGGCCACCTGGCCCTTCTAGTCTGTGAGAAACTGAGGCAGAGCCGCTGGCTTTTATTGGGGAGGAGCAGCCTCCATGCCCCACTCAAGCATCTGGACACCAGGGGGCCTGACCCAAGGGAACTCCTGAGTCTCTGGGCCCCAGTGTACCCCTGGAAGGGCTCATTGACTTCACAGACACCAGAGTGTGGCCTGGGAGCTCTCCCGGGACGTCCCAGCTGCTGGCCTGGGAAACTGACCAGGGTTATCTCAGTCGGGGAAGGGGGGCAGGTGGCTTCCAAGGTGGCTCGACGCAGTGGTTTAGAATCCCTGGGTTGGGAAGATCCCTTGGAGGAGCAAATGGCAACCCACTTCAGTGGGCTGAAGTGGAGAGCTCCAGTTATCTTGCCTGGGAAAGTCCATGGACAGAGGAGCCTGGTGGGCTACAGTCCATGGGGTCACAAAGAGTCAAACACAACTGAGCGACTGAGCATGCATACACACACATCTCTGTGAGAAGAGTAGGGAAAAGCCTTTTCTGCCCCTTTATGCTCCACCTCCCAGTGGGGTCACATCTCTAGTGGCAAATAAGAAGTCACTCCTACCCGAGGGAAAGTATGGGATGTATGTGGGGTAGGACTGGTGGGTTGGAGTGTTAAGAAGGGACTTTTTGTACATTCTGGAGAGATAAACCTCCTTTCTTTGTTCTTGCAGTTACTTGATTTTTCTGCTCCAGATTCACTTCCTTCATCATTTTAAATGTGAGCCAATAGTACAACTCTAAGTTCCCTGAGAACAGAAAGGGATGGGAAATAGACTTGGAGGAGGAGAGGCACATTTGGGGTGAAACACCCCAGTGTTCTCATAGCGACCTGCACATGCCTTTAACCTACAAGTAGGGCAGGCTCCTGGATTTAACCGATAAGGGTGTCTTTCTCTAGGAAGACCGAGTGGTGAATCCACCCAGGCAGGGGCTCTGTGCAGTTCCACTCAGGATCCAAGCCCCTCACTTATGTAACAGCTGCCCAGGGAGGATTTTTTTTAACTGAAATTAAATAACTAGAACTTTTGGCGTAGCCAGGCAACGTGCTCACTCATGGACACATGGTCCTTTTCATCTGGGTGTTGGGCAAGCTGGGATTCTCAGGATGAGGCTGGTGGAGCTCCCGGTGAAGCTGAGCTGCCCAAACAGTCTAGTTATACCATGGAGAGGTTCCTCCCCAGGTTGGACTGATTATTTTCCCCCGGGTGACACACCGTTGGCTGAATTATTTTTGCACGTTGAGCTCAGCCACTGTCGCTTCATGCTGCTCTTTCATTTCAGAAATCGACAGCCCCAGACTGGCACCATGTGATAAATCTTAGGCTGGAACAGAACAGGGTTTTAGCAATATTTATAACGCTTTGGAGGTTTCAGTCAGAACTCTTCCTGGCTAAGAAACTGACCTGGTTAACTTCTTATGTGAAAAGGCAATCCATCACTGCAGGGCAGAAAAGTGGCATTCATATCAATGACTTTACTGTGCTGCCAATGGCCGGTTTCTGATTGGAAATGAGCCTGTGTGGTCCTGAGGAAACCATCTCATTGCAGGCTTGTAACTCTGCTCCCTGGGGACTGTGTCCACACACCTACACCAGCCAAGGCACCATCTACCCTGTGGCTAAGTGGCTTTTCCCCTCTCTGCAAAGACAGTTGGCAAGTGTTCCCACTTCAATGACTGCTAAAGCTGCCTGCACTGAAGGCCCCCTGGGTTCTGAGCGGTCCCAAGCAGATTGTTACCCCCTGAAATTGAGCAGCACCTCAGTGTCTGGGAGGTGGAGTGCTGTCTAAACACCTGTGTGGCTGGAGGCAAGGACCTGAAGCTGGAATGTGGGTCTCTGGGGACCAAGAATAAAAAAGGAGAGCCAGGCAAGGCAAATGCAAATACTCTGCCTCCTTTGTGGGCACACACTGCCCTGCAGTGCCCACCGGGCCCTGCCGCCTTCAGGGTTATCATTGCCCACGGCTGTCCCCACCCTCCGACAGTCACCGGGCTCACGTCACCCCCACAGGGCTCTAGAGACAGGCTGGCCCACCCAGATCTCCTCTGAGCGCCCCAGGGGGCAGGGAGTCAGGGAACCCACTGAAGCCCTTTACCTCAAATGGGAACCAACTGGCTGTAAACAGACACTACGAAAATTTAAAAATTCCCAGACTGTTAACTCGTACTTTCAGACTTGAACACGTATCTGGAAATTCAGGAGCTGGAGGGAGTTTTGGTTTCGCAAATTGTATTCACCGAACTGAAAGTGGGACTGAGTCTTTGAAAGTCTTTGTCTCTTGTTGCCACGAAGTGAATTCTCCTTTTCCCGAGGAGCTGAGGTCGGTACCAGAAGAGATGTGTAACGCTGCTAAAATACTGGCAGAGACTGCTTTTGCTAAGGTCTAAAATGCAGATTCATAATTTTTAAATATAATTATGCTGCTCTGGAATTAAGGAAATCATTTCATTAATAAGGTCACGAATTAGAGCTAGAACTTGGAGTTACGGTCAAAGGCTCAAACTCCCAACATTATGCGTGGCATGAGGACTAAACACTCCATTTGTGTAAGACAGAAAATGATGCAAGTTTAGGGCTTCCCTGGTGGTCTAGCGGCTAAGACTCCAAGCTCCCAGTGCAGGGGGCCCAAGTTCGGTCCCTGGTCAGGAAACTGGATCCCACACGCAGCAACTAAAGAGCCACATGCTGTAAGTAAAAGGTCCCACGACCAAGTGGGAGTCACACAACTTAGTCCCACAACTAAGATCTGGTGCTGAAAATAAATAAATGAATAAAAATAAACACTAAAAAAGGCAAGTCAGCACTTGAACAGAATTAGACTTCTGTAATATAGCTGAGAGCTTTTTGTGTCTTATAAACCTACCATCTTATGGCCTCAGGAAACACTAGTTTAAAAAAAAATGACGTATGTTTACAAGGAAAGAGGTGATGATTGCCTAATACCTGATAAAGCCTGTATAGTAAGCTGCATTGAAACATTATTCAGAACAAAATCTATTTAAGGTGCTAAATAGTTTATAAATTATGTTTTTAAATTTAGAAAGCAATGGTATGTATTTAAACTTCGAATGCCAAGTAAGTAGCTAAATTCTGCTTATTCGCAATGAATTTTTGTTGTCTACACATTGAGAGTAGAGCAGTAGTGTGTACAAAATAAAAAAAATAGGAATTTCTGTAAAATATTCAATTAATATAAGTGATGGAAATTTGATATCAATTCCAACAGCAATGAGATTGTTTGGAAGTAAGAATGCAAATTCAAATCATTGAAAGAAATGAGGCTGAGATACAGGGGTAAGAAATTGCCCATATTTTCTACTTCATATTTTCTTGTCAATAAACTCTGGTGCTGTTTAAGCCTTCCCTGTGGCTCAGATGGTAAAGAATCTGCCTGCAATGCAGGAGACTCAGGTTCAATCCCTGGGTTGGGAAGATTCTCCTGGAGAAGAGAACAGCAACCCACCCAAGTATTCTTGTCTGGGAAATCCCAAAGACAGAGGAGCCTGGTGGGCTAAGATCCATGGGGTCGCAAAGAGTCGGAGATGACTGAGCGACTAACACACACACACACACACACACACACACACACACACTGTTTAAACACAACTCTACTAGAAGGATTTAGACTGTTTTGCTAATAGACCCAACCAGACCGGAGGAAGCTGAAAAAATTTGGCGAATTTTCAAGATTAAAAATATGAGATCGTATCTACAGCCCAATTAAAATTTACCAGGAAATTATTTCTGAAGGGCTATTTGACCAGAATACAGGATGGCGTGAATTTTACCCAGTTATTTCAGCCTCACTGCGCGCATTCAAAGAGCTATAATTACCTTCAAAATTTTTGTCCGACTCTGCAAGTCCGTGATTCAGTTCTTGAACACTCTTCCCACGAAGGAGTCCATAGGTGATGATCACACTACCATTCGAAGAAGAGTCGCTGATGGCGATCGTACTGCGGATCCACTGTTGGGTCGCCAGAACGAAGCAAAGGACGATGAAAGCCCCCAGGCTGGTGACGAAGCTGAGTAAGAACGTCAGTGTTTTCTTTGCCGTCGGCATTTTCTCAGGACAATAAGGGTCCTCGGGTTTTAAGCAGAGATCTTTTTACACTATTTTGGGGCCTTCTCATTTGGAGTCCAGTGTTTAGAAATGGAGTCTCACACTTTCTTGTGAGATATAAAACCTCACTCTTCAAGAGGAAGGGTTACACTGATGAACATTGGACTGTGACTACGGCCATAAAGATTTACGGTAGCTGAACTTTGGTCTGGAGTGACGGGTTGCTATGGTTACAGCCCACCGGGAGGAACAAGGGATAAACACTGTCTTCCCGAGACATCGCCAATCACACAACTAACTTAGGCCTCTTTTTTTTCAAGTGCTTTAGAAACAAAATCAGCCTACCACATCAGGACAGAAGTAGAATTCCTAAATAATATGCCCTGTACCCCTCAAATGTTACCGATTCTAGCAGCCAACAACACAGAGTCCCATCAGCCGAGGGTTAATGATGTGACCCTAACAAAGGTTCCAAAGGAAATCCTAAGGAGATGAAGCTCTTGCCGCAGGTCCTAGGGATTGGGAAGAGGAAAGCTGACACCTTATTTTTAGACTTTGATAAAGAAGTGCGCCTTTCAAATTTCCTCTTTCAAACTGGATCACACTCCTCGGTTAAACTGTAACTTGAGAGGTTTCATCTCTCTCCTTAGTTCTCTGATGGACCTGATTCTGAACAATCCTGCTTTGTCTTTGCGACTCCGTTCTCTCTGTTGAGCGGTGAATAGTTTGTAAACGATCCTTTCTGGCCCTTAGAGGAAGTCCTCCATTTGTCAAGAAGATCATTTCTTCAGTTAATAAACAGATGTTCACAGCATATTAGGTACACTTCTTTTTATTATACTCTGTATCCAGGACTTCCCTGGTGGCTCAGGGACTAAAGAATCTGCCTGCAATACAGAAGACCCGGGTTCAATCCCTGGGTCGGAAGATCCCCTGGAGAAGGGAACGGCAATCCACTCCAGTATTCTTACCTGGAGAATCCCCATGGACAGAAGAGCCTGGCAGGCTACAGTCCACAAGGTCTCAAGGAGTCGGACACAACTGAGTGACTAACACTTTTTCTCTGGCTCTAAAGTTAAAGTCATATTGTATATATACATTTTCATCCTGCGCTGTTCTTGGGTAGCACCTAACTTGTTTGTGGAATGAGTTGATAATGTCTGTTTTTCCCAGTAGAATAACCAGGCCATCACTCATTTAACAATGTTCTTTTCTGGCCATTTTGCGTATTATTAGTTTTTTTGTTCATATAAACTTGCCTGAGAACAGGTTAAGAGTTGCTGGTTCAAACGGACATTTCAATACCAAAGCCAAATAGGCCTCTCACTGATAAGCCCGCCAGCAATGGAAGTCCTCTTTCCTACAGGACTAGAAGATGCTGGCTCTTAAGTTCATAAATTGTGGCAATTTTTATAGGGAATGTTGCATTATATTGCAATTCTATGATTTTCTGTCCCTACAGTTTTGCCTTTTCTAGAATTTCATAGAAATGGTTCCTTACAGTATGTAGTCTTCCTTTCCCAGTTTGAGATTCACCCGACTACCTCTAAATTTATCTGTTCAGCAATTGATGGATATTTGGGTAAATTTAAGTTATTGGCTGAAAACTCCAATACTTTGGCCACCTGATGAGAAGAACTGACTCATTTGAAAAGACCCTAATGCTGGGAAAGATTGAAGACAAGTGGAAAAGGGGATGACAGAGGATGAGATGGTTGGATGGCATCACCAACTCAATGGACATGAGTTTGAGTAAACTCCGGGAGTTGGTGATGGACAGGGAGGCCTGGTGTGCTGCAGTCCACGGGGTCCCAAAGAGTCGGACATGACTGAGCTACTGAACTGAACTGAACTAAAAGTTATTGGCTATTTTGAATAAAGTTGTTCTGAACATTTAAGTACTAGTCTTTCTGTGAATATACACTTTCCTTTCTTTTACTTAAATGTACAGGAGAAAAATTGCTGGGACATAAAGTGAAAGTGAAGTTGCTCAGTCGTGTCCGACTCTTTGTGACCCCACGGACTGCAGCCTCCCAGGCTCCTCTGTCCATTGGATTTCCAGGCAGGAGTACTGGAGTGGGGCGCCATTTCCTTCTCCAGAGGATCTTCTCGACCCAGACATCCAGTAACCGTATTTAACTGCTGAAGAAACTGATGGAGCGTTTTCCGAAGTGTCTGTACCCATATGCATTCCCACAAGCAATGCGTGGTATTTCCAGTTGCTTTATGTCCTCACCAACATTTGCTATTACCAGTGTTTTTTAAAAATGGGATTGTAACAAGTGCTTCGTGGTATCTCACTATGGTTTTGATGGTTTCACAAATATTAATGGTGTTGGACATCTTTTTATGAGCTTATTTTTTACCTATATCCTTTGTTTGGAGAAGTATCTATTTGAATCTTTTGCTCTTTCCTTAAATTGGTTTGAGTCCTTTTTGTTCAGTTTTAAGAGCTTTTTATACGTGTATTTCGGAGAAGGTAATGGCACCCCACTCCAGTACTCTTGCCTGGAAAATCCCATGGACAGAGGAGCCTGGTAGGCTGCAGTCCATGAGGTCGCTAGGAGTCGGACACGAGTGAGCAACTTTACTTTCACTTTCCACTTTCATGCATTGCAGAAGGAAATGGCAACCCACTCCAGTGTTCTTGCCTGGAGAATCCCAGGGATGGGGGAGCCTAGTGGGCAGCCGTCTCTGGGGTCGCACAGAGTTGGACACGACTAAAGCGACTTAGCAGCAGCAGCACACGTGTGTTTTTCGTATAAGCCATTTATTAGGTTTATGTTTTGCAAACATTTTCTCCCAATCTCTGGCTTGCATCTTTATTTTCTTTACAGTATCTTTCAAAGAGAAACATTTTATAATTTGGGTGAAGTCTAAGTACCAGTAAGACAGAGGACAGAGGAGCTGGGTGGGCTGCAGACCATGGGGCTGCAAAAAGTTGAACACGACTGGGTGACTGAGCACACGTACACACACACACTAAGTACCAATTGCTTTCATTGTATGGATTGTGCTTTAAATGTCTGGGCTTCCCTTGTGGCTCACAGCTGGTGAAGAATCCGCCTGCAATGTGGGCTTTGCCTAACCCAAGATCACAAAGGTATTTTCCCCCTGGTTTGTTCTAGAATATTCATGAATTTAGTTCTTACACTTAAGATTATTTTCTTATTTTGAGTTTTTTTCAAAATAGTATGAAGTAAGGGCTGAGGTTCACTCTTATACATGTGGCTATACAATTGTTTAAGCTTGATTTCTTGAAAAATGTATCCTTTCCCTGGTGGATCGTCTTGGCGTCCCTGTTAGAAATCAGATGACCACATTTGCGTGGGTCTCTTTCTGGATTCTCCATTACAAAGTCTATCTTCCCAGCTCTGTGTCAACTCCAAGCACTGTTGGTCACCCTGCTTTCCAGAGGCTCTTATCTGTGACCTCAGATACGTTCCTCCCACCTGTATGGACCAACCCTCAAAGATTCGAGGGATGCCCTCTGCAGATCTTGAGAGCTTGCTTTTGCTTCTTTCTCTCTCCAGGGTCTTACACCAATTTTAGCCACTTTTGCTTCCCCAAACTCTGATTTCTGTCTCTTCACCTCAAGATGACTATTGGTTCTCTACCATGCCCTGAGGAATCCTCCTTGGAAACTTTCTGATGCAGGGGTCAGTTGCACCTCATTCCTTTCTTTTCCCTCAGGAATGAAAGCCCGTATGTGGCCAGATGTCCAGTGTCTAGAAACCATCCTTTTATGTGTAATTTTCTGCTTTATTGCCGAGGGCCAATCTGCTCCCTATTCTTCCATCAGGGCCAGAAGAGGCAGTCAGTGTTTATTCTTGAATCAGCATGGTTGCCCCATGTTCTTCCCCTCAAAATTTTGCATGTATTACGCTGTTGTGTTTTAACATTGAATGCTGCCATGCAGGAGTCTGGGGTCAGATCTGTTTCTTTTCTCTGATTATGACTTTCTTATTCTCATAGCATAGTTGCCAAAGTCTTTATTCATGAAATGCAGTTGCTTGACCTGAATGTATTTTGTATAGATTGCTCTGTATCTCTTTTTGCTTCTTATTCTGGGATTGTCTTTTCAAGATCTCATTCGGTTCATTGCAGATACAGTTGTTGTGTTTTTTTTTGTATCCTATTTCTGTATTCATTGAAATCCTACCTTGAGGCACACCAGTCACTCACGCGTTGGGTTATCATTGACCTCCACATCCACCATCTCTCCTGATAGCTTTGGTCTCTTTGTCTTCTTCTCCTGCCTCACCGTTCCTTTCTTCCGTGAGGCTAGCTCATCTTTCAGTCAAGTCTTATTCTAGCTTATGTATTTAATCCAAATGGTGCAGTTTGGAATTTCAGTTTCTCTCCCTCGCTCTGAAGCTTTCCTTTCATTTGGGTTTTCTTCCTTTGCCATCTCATCATTCATTTCTTACTTTAATAAACTCTTATTATAAGTCCTTACATAGCGTAGTAGTAGTAGTAGTTAGTCAGTCAGTCGTGTCCAACTCTTTGTGACCCCATGGACTATAGCCCATCAGGCTCCCCTGTCCATGGGATTCTCCAGGCAAGAGTACTGGAGTGGGTAGCCACGCCCTCCTCCAGGGGATCTTCCAGACCCAGGGATCGAACCTGGGTCTCCTGCATTGCAGGCAGATTCCTTACTGTTTGAGCTACAAAAAGAATTCTTTACCATCTGAGCCACCAGGGGAGCCACATAATACATGCAGAAAAAACAATTCAGTGAATTGCATGCTTTCCCAGCTGAAGGTAGTTTCTTCTGTCTTTGTTTCCTTTTGTTGTATATCTGCATAGTTGCCTTGGCACTTTCTTTTTTTTTTATCTTGCTTATTTTTAACCTGGGCAGTTCTGTCCAACCATTGCTGTGCTCTAGTAGGTTGCAAATGATTCCCTTGAAATTTTTCTTACCTTATCTGGGGTCACTTTGTCTCATCTTCCCCAAGCTTCAGCTTTTGGCTGGATGACTTTCTTGCATTTTTTCTCTCCAAATGCATCCAGGAAGAAAGAATGTACAGAGCTTTGACAAAATACGTAAATCAAGTTGACGTAAGCTCACACACATCTCAGGTAATGGAAGCCCATGCAAATCTTCTGCAGGGCCAGAGACAGGGCACCTGTCTTGTTCTCTTTCCTGGCTACGTTTCTTTACGCTCTGCTCCTGAGTTCATGAACTTTCATCCTTGTCCAGAACTTTCAACCTCTCAGCTTTAAACTATTGCAAAAACATAAGTAAAATAAATGCCTCTGCCCCAGAAGTCTCTTTGCACTTTATTAGCTCTAATGCTGTTGCACACCTACATCCTAGAGTTGGAGGGAGGGGGGTCTTGTTACTGGAATTGCTTTAGGTTCATTGTGAGTTTCAGTTCAGTTCAGTTCAGTCACTCAGTTGTGTCCAGCTCTTTGCGACTCCATGGACTGCAGCATGCCAGGCCTCCCTGTCCACCACCAACTCCTGGAGTCCACCCAAACCCATGCCATTGAGTCAGTGATGCCATCCAGCCATCTCATCCTCTGTCATCCCTTTCTCCTCCCACCCTCAATCTTTCCCAGCATCAGGGTCTTTTCAAATGAGTCAGCTCTTTGCATCAGGTGGCCAAAGTATTGGAGTTTCAGCTTCAACATCAGTCCTTCCAATGAACACCCAGGACTGATCTCCTTCAGAATGGACTGGTTGGATCTGCTTGCAGTCCAAGCGACTCTCAAGAATCTTCTCCAACACCACAGTTTAAAAGCATCAATTCTTCGGTGCTCACCTTTCTTTATAGTCCAACTCTCACATCCATACATGACTACTGGAAAAGCCATACTTTGTTGGCAAAGTAATGTCTCTGCTTTTTAATATGCTGTCTAGGTTGGTCATAACTTTCCTTCCAAGGAGCAAGCGTCTTTTAATTTCATGGCTGCAAATTCCATCTGCAGTGATTTTGGAGCCCAGAAAAATAAAGTCTGACACTGTTTCCACTGTTTCCCCATCTATTTGCCATGAAGTGATGGAACCAGATGCCATGATCTTAGTTTTCTGAATCTTGAGTCTTAAGCCAATTTTTTCACTCTCTTCTTTCACTTTCATCAAGAGGCTCTTTAGTTCTTCTTCACTTTCTGCCATAAAGGTGGTGTCATCTGCATATCTGAGGTTATTGAGATTTCTTCTGGCAATCTTGATTCCAGCTTATGCTTCCTCCAGCCCAGCATTTCTCATGATGTACTCTGCATATAAGTTAAATAAGCAGGGTGACAATATACAGCCTTGATGTATTCCTTTTCCTATTTGGAACCAGTCTGTTGTTCCTTGTCCAGTTCTAACTGTTGCTTCTGGACCTGCATACAGGTTTCTCAAGAGGCAGGTCAGGTGGTCTGGTATTCCCATCTCTTTCAGAAATTTCCACAGTTTATTGTGATCCACACAGTCAAAGGCTTTGGCATAGTCCATAAAGCAGAAATAGATGTTTTTCTGGAACTCTCTTGCTTTTTTGATGATCCAGTGGATGTTGGCAATTTGATCTCTGGTTCCTCTGCCTTTCCTAAAACCAGCTTGAACATCTGGAATTTCACAGTTCACATATTGCTGAAGCCTGGCTTGGAGAATTTTGAGCATTACTTTATTAGCATGTGAGATGAGTGCAATTGTGAGATAGTTTGAGCATTCTTTGGCATTACCTTTCTTTGGGATTGAAATGAAAACTGACTTTTTCCAGTCCTGTGGCCACTGCTGAGTTTTCCAAATTTGCTGACATATTGAGTGCAGCACTTTCACAGCATCATCTTTTAGAATTTGAAATAGCTCAACTAGAATTCCATCACCTCCACTAGTTCGTAGTGATGCTTCCTAAGGGCCACTTGACTTCACATTCCAGGATGTCCAGCTCTAGATGAAGAGGAGTGATCACACCTTCATGATTATCTGGGTCATGAAGATCTTTTTTGTACAGTTCTTCTGTGTATTCTTGCCACTTCTTCTTAATATCTTCTGCTTCTGTTAGGTCCCTGCCATTTCTGTCCTTTATTGAGCCCATCTTTGCATGAAAAGGTCCCTTGGTATCTCTAATGTTCTTGAAGAAATCTCTAGTCTTTCCCATTCTATTGTTTTCCTCTATTTCTTTGCATTGATTGCTGAGGAAGGCTTTCTTATCTCTCCTTGCTAATTCTTTGGAATTCTGCATTCAAATGGGTATATCTTTCCTTTTCTCCTTTGCTTTTCACTTCTCTTCTTTTCACAGCTATTTGTAAGGCCTCCTCAGACAGCCATTTTGTTTTGCATTTTTTTTTCCCTTGGGGATGGTCTTGCTTCCTGTCTCCTGTACAATGTCATGAACCTCCATCCATAGTTCATCACACACTCTATCAGATCTAGTCCCTTAAACCTATTTCTCACTTCCACTGTATAGTCATAAGGGATTTGATTTAGGTCATACCTGAATGGTCTAGTGGTTTTCTCCACTTTCTTCAATTTCAGTCTGAATTTGGCAATATGGAGTTCATGATCTGAGCCACAGTCAGCTCCCGGTCTTACCTTTGCTGACTGTATAGAGCTTCTCCATCTTTGGCTGAAAAGGATATAATCAATCTGATTTCGGTGTTGACCATCTGGTGATGTCCATGTGTAGAGTCTTCTCTTGTGTTGTTGGAAGAGGGTGTTTGCTATGACCAGTGCATTCTCCTGGGAAAACTCTATTAGCCTTTGCCCTGCTTCATTCTGCATTCCAAGGCCAAATTTGCCTGTTACTCCAGGTGTTTCTTGACCTCCTACTTTTGCATTCCAGTCCCCTATAATGAAAAGGACATCTTTTTGGGGTGTTAGTTCTAGCAGGTCTTGTATGTCTTCATAGAACCGTTCAACTTCAGCTTCTTCAGCGTTACTGGTTGGGGCATAGACTTGGATTACCATGATATTGAATGGTTTGCCTTGGAAATGAACAGAAATCATTCTGTCGTTTTTGAGATTGCATCCAAGTACTGCATTTTGGACTCTTGTTAACTATGATGGCTACTCCATTTCTTCTAAGGGATTCCTGCCCACAGGAGTAGATATAATGGTCATCTGAGTTAAATTCACCCATTCCAGTCCATCTTAGTTCGCTGATTCCTAGAATGTTGACATTCACTCTTGCCATCTCCTGTTTGACCACTTCTAATTTGCCTTGATTCATGGACCTAACATTCCAGATTCCTTTGCAATGTTGCTCCTTATAGCATCGAACCTTGCTTCTATCACCAGTCACATCCACAACTGGATGTTGTTTTTGCTTTGGCTCCATCTCTTCATTCTTTCTGGTGTTATTTCTCCACTGATCTCCAGTAGCATATTGGGCACCTACTGACCTGCAGAGTTCATCTTTCAGTGTCCTATCTTTTTGCCTTTTCACACTGTTCATGGGGTTCTCAAGGCAAGAATACTGAAGTGGTTTGCCATTCCCTTCTCCAATGGACCACATTCTGTCAGACCTCTCCACCATGACCAGCCCATCTTGCAGTAGGACCTTGTTTATCCAGTTTCTCTCTCTCTCTCTGTCTATATATATATATATATGTGTGTGTGTGTGTGTGTGTGTGTGTGTGTGTAATAATTGGCATCTGCTAACCCCAAACTCCCACTTCTCCCTTCTCCCTCCTCCCCCTTGGCAACCACAGGTCTAATCTGCATGTCTCTCTGTTTCTATTTCTTAGATAAGTTCATTTGTGTGCTATTTTAGATTCCACAAGTAAGTGATATCATGTGGCATTTGTTTTTCAAAGAGTCATTTTTTTAATACATACAAGTCTTTCTTAACATTGAGATGTTTCATACAACTAAATATTTAAAAACCAAATTTCTATCCTGCTTTAATAGCTGATAAGAAATGGTTCTCTATCTCCTGTTTCTTGAGAAACTTTACTTGGTATCTCAATTCTGTATTATATTACATTACCAACATTTTCCTTGGCTCCTGAAGCAAACCAAAAGTAAGGCAAAAACTAGGTGAATACTAAATCATTCCACGAGTGAAAACTTTCTGTGGATTACAGATATTAACTTCATGATGAAAAAAAATTAACTCATTTCTTTCTGCTAGAAATCTGTTGAAGGTCTTCAAGTTTCTCAAAGAAGTTAGGGGGAAAGACACTTTTCCAAAGCATAAAGCTCATGATTTTTTGAATGAGGTCTAGGTGGGAGTTCCATGCATCACTTGAAGCGGGTCATGGAAGGCATTGAATTGTTTCATTGTTTGGCCTTCTGGTGGAATTTACTCCAACTTCTAGATGTCCGTTTACTTAAGGGATTGATTCCAACTTTTTTAATCATATAAGAAGTAATTAAGCAATTTGTCATTACAGGTGGACTGGCCACTGCACTCATACTCACATTTGTGAAAACTTACCTCCAAAGAATCACAGAGAGAGAGAGAGACATACTGCTCATCTGTTTTTAAAAAATAACCTGTATAGTGCACAAGAGAGATAACCTCTGCATAGCGCTCTGGGATAACCTAGATGGGTGGGGTGGGGAAGTGGGAGGGAGGTTCAGGAGGGAGGGGGTCTATGTCTACATGGAGCTGAGTCACTTGGTTGTTCAGCAGAAATCAACACAACATTATAAATCAACTATACTCCAATAAAAAAAAACTATATGGTGGCCAATAATTCTATATTCATACATACTCTCATATACCTGAAATGACATATGAACACATATACTCCACACTGCATTAGAAAATGACTGGGAATAGCCTGTGTGGTCTACAACAGAAGCAGAGTTAAACACTTTGTGTGGCACCGCATCTTCGCTCCAGTGGCTAAATGAACAAAGCAAGTCTAGAAGTACCAGTGTGGAAAAATACCCATATCATGCAACTTAGGTAACAGAAAATCCATATGCATATATGTTTACTCTGGAAGGACAGACGAGGAACTGGTAACTAAGTTTGTCTCAAAAAAGGCGAACTGGCTGTCTGGGGAATAAGGAAGCAAGGAGACTTAGATTCTTCATTGTTATACTTGTTGAACCTTTTTCATTTTGAGCCATGCATGTGTGTTCCTGATTTTTTTAAGTATAAAGTTAACTGCTATTTAAGGGCTTCCCTGGTGGCTCAGACAGTAAAGCGTCTGCCTGCAATTCAGGAGACCAAGGTTCCATCCCTGGGTCAGGAAGATCCCCTGGAGAAGGAAATGGCAACCCATTCCAGTACTCTTGCCTGGAAAATTCCGAGGATGGAGGAGCCTGGCATGCTGCAATCCATGGGGTCGCAAAGAGTCGGACCAACTTCACTTTCACTTTCAATTGCTATTTAAATAACACAAGCACTTTACTAAACTAACCTCAGTTCTGAACAGCATGTAACATAAAATTTGAATTGCCATATATCTGTGTGTATTTGTTGTTAAGCTGTGTCTGACTTTTCTGCGACCCTATGGCCTGCAGCCCGCCAGGCTCCTCTGTCCATGGGATTTCCCAGGCAAGAATACTGGAGTGGGTTGCCATTTCCTTCTCCAGGGGCTCTTCCTGACCCAGGAATTGAACGAGTCTCCTACTGCAGGCAGATTCTTCACCATCTGAGTCACCAGTATTAGTTCATTCATTCAAAAAGCATTCACTCTGACACTCTGACCATTTATGGTGATTGATAGGTGTTAAAGATGCAAAAATGACTTAGACTCAGCCTTGGGGGAAGGGATCCATACAGATAATTACAAAACAATGCAATACAATTTTAAAATAAAGGAAAGAAGGCCAGTCTTCCTAGGCCTCCCAGGGTCCTGGGCTTCCCAGGTGATGCTAGTGGTAAAGAACCTGCATGCCAATGCAAAAGACATAAGACATACAGGTTCAATCTCCAGGTTAGGAAGATTCCCTGGAGGAGGGAATGGTGACCCACTCCAGTATTCTTGCCTGGAGAATCCCATGGACAGAGGAGCCTGGCAAGCTACAGTCCATAGGGTTGCAAAGAGTCAGACACAGCTAAGGTGACTGACCACTCACGCATGTATTCTAGCCCTACAGTAAGGATTTCTACAGACCTATTCTAACAAAAGAGTTAACCAGTGTTGCATCCAGCAAATGATATATAAAAAAAAAATAGACCTGCAAAGAAGCAGGAAAATCAAGAACCAAAAAACTCAATAGATGCACACTCAAAGATGACACAGATGCTAAAATTAGCCAAGAATTTAGAAGTGCTATAATGAATATATTAAAGGGTTTAAAGGAAAAGCTGAAAACAATATGAAGAACCTTATAAATAAATTAAAATAAATAAATAAATAAATAAATAAACCAAATAAAAATTCTAAGACCTAAAGATACAATATCTGAAATGAAAATTTCTCCGGAAGGACTTAAGAGAAGATTAAGCACTGTAAAAGGAATGATTGTCAGGCTTAAGTACATAGCAGTAAAAACTGGACAAATTGAAACAGAAGAAAAAAGTCTTAAACTTTAAAGAGCTTCAGGGACCTATGGGACAATGTTAGGAGATACTATGAACATACAAATGAAATCCCCCAAAAGGGGGCACGCAGAAAACATTTTTGAAGAAATAATGGCTGAAAAGTTTCCAAATTTGATGAAAACTATAAACTGATATTATAACCTGTAAGATATACTTTATGAACCAAGAAGCAGGACTAATCCCAAGTGTGAAAGAGACAAAGAAAACTGCACTCAGATGTAATTTAATCAAAATTTTTAAAAAATCACAATGAGAAAATCTATAAAGTAGAGAGAGGAAAAAAAAATACATTGCCTAAATTACTGATATAGGTAATATACCGTGAAACTTGGAAGAGATTTTGCTGGGTGAAAGAAACTAGAATTGGAAGAATATATACTCTATGATTCCATTTATATGAAGATCTAGATCATGTTGTTATTTATGGTAACAGACATCAAAACAGGAGCTACCTTTAGCAGAAGTGGAGAGTTTTCAGGGAAAAGGCACAAGAGAACTTTCTAGAATGATATGTTCAGTATCTTGATAGATGCGTTTGTCTTCATTCATTAAATTGCACATTTGTTGTTGTTCATCAGGGTTTTTCCAACGAATCGGCTCCTTGCATCAGGTGGCCAAAGTACTGGAGCTTCAGCTTCAGCATCAGTCCTTTCAATGAATATTGAAAGGTTGATTTCCTTTAGGATTGACTGGTTTGATCTCCTTGCTCTCCAAGGGACTCTCAAGAGTCTTCTCCAGCACAATTCGAAGCCATCAGTTCTTCCGCACCCAGCCTTCTTTATGGTCAACTCTCACATCTGTAGATGACTACTGGAAAAACCATAGCTGTTACTTTACAGACCTTTGTTGGCAAAGTGATGTCTTTGCTTTTTAATATGCTGTCTAGGTCTGTCATAGCTTTCCTTCCAAGGAGCAAATGTCTTTTAATTTTGTGGCTGTAGTCATCATCCACAGTGATTTTGGAACTCAAAAAATAAAATTTGTCACCTTTTCCACTTTTCCCCCATCTATTTGCCCTGAATTGAAGCTACGATACTTTGGCCACCTGATACAAAGATGAAAAGACCCCGAAGCTGGGAAGGATTGAAGGCAGGAGGAGAAGAGAACGACAGAGGATGAAATGGTTGGATGGCATCACAGACTTGACGGACACAAGTTTGAGCAAACTCCAGGAGAGAGTGAAGGACAGGGAAGCCTGGCGTGCTGCAGTCCATGAGGTCACAGAGTCAGATACGGCTTAGCAACTGAATGATAACAATGGGGCCAGATGCCATAATTCTAGTTTTCTGAATGTTGAGTGATCTCTATAATACACGACATATTATTCACCAACAAAAAGTAATCCAAGGTGGGAAAAGGGGGTTAGAATGCTGCAAGGACCTGGAGGAGAGAATTATTGGTTTTTCTGGGATAATAGAGGAAACTTCCAGCAAAGGGCCTGGCCTCGTGAGTTCACTGGTTAGTCAGTGTTAACACCTGGGCATAATTTGGGAAAAGAAGAGGAATAAAGATAGATGGGCAATGTGAAAATGGAAGATTCTGGATCCCCTAGAGTTACTCATTCTGGCACATTCTAGAGACTGGAGTAGCCAACCTGAACTGCTTCTGTCCTGAAACCAGCCCTCCTTCCTGCCCCTGCTCTGCAGTCAAGAGTCACCAAGGCCTTCTGCTTTTATCTCTGAACACTGAGTGATTTTATGTTCATGTTTCTGGTTGATGTTTAAACGCAAGCTCATTTCTCTCTACAGACCCAAGTTTGCCCTTTTTTGCTTCTTCTAGAGACCATTTCTGGCCTCAACATCTTAACGTTAATTGGCATCTGTTGAGCCCTTAAAGCGTGATGAGCATTATCTGGGTTGCTGCAGAGAAATCCAGAAGCCCCGTCCTCCAGTAAAATGGGAGACACACAACCGCAGTTCGCCTCACCAGTCACAGGAAGACTGCCTCCAGCTGTGTTTTAAAGGAAAGGGGCTGCAGGGCTTGGGGAAGAGGAGGAGGCGGGGAGACAGGCAGGAGGAGAGCCTGTGTGGGGCGGAAGACAGTTTAAACAGGAAGTGCATTGGGGGTTAAAGAGGAAGCTGGGTTGGTAAGAAGGGCCGTGTTCTGAGGTCATAAAGATGAGAGTGCATAGGTGTTCAGGATGGCAAGAGGCTGGGGGTGGCCCTCAGAGCCTCGGGAATAAGGGAGCTGACTCTGATGTCAGGAGGGGCGGAAGGAAGATGGATATGCAGGGTCAAAGGGCTTCCAAAGGGAAATCAGTATGACCCTGGATCCATGCCTCTGACAACACGCTCTTGTGTGACAGCGATGAATGTCTTTAGACTTCAGAGGTTGAGGGAGATTGCTTAATTCCAGGAAGCATCCCTGGGGTCCTGCAGAGAGGACATTACCGGGAGAGTGGGGCCATCTGCCCTGCGCCGTGTTCCCCCGGCTGTGGACTTTCCAGCAGCAGATGTCTGACAAAGGCAACTTGTCCTCTCGTCTTGCATCACAGTCTCCGCCTCTGCAGCCCTGCAGTGTTAACAAGCAAAACTGTGCTCATCAGGGTTTGAAACGATCTCCTCCTGTGCGGAAGTCTGGCTCCGGAGGCCACGGAGGCTGGGAATTGACTGCTGGGCGGAGTCACCGGCCTACCTGGCCCTGCCTGACCTGGGCTGTTCCCCCCAGGGCATGCTCTGGAGGCAGCCGACCGCCCTGCTGGGCTCCAGGGTGACTGGGCTGCCTGGCGCTGCAGCTGGGGCCCTTCTGCCTCCGTCAGTCCACAGGCTTTTATTGGGCGCCTCCCAGCTATGGTGTTATGTCAGGAGCTAGAGATGGAGAGGTGATGGAGACAGGCACCGTGCAGACTGTCTCAGAGCTCACAGCCCCGAGGACGGGGAGGGAGGAAAGACTGATGCCCAACAAGGGAATCAGTGTAGTCCCAACAAGGGGATACACCTTGTGTGTGTATTCACATGCAGAGCAGAAGGGAGCGGTGCAGGGTCATTTCCCAGAGGCGGTCAGGAGGAAGGTACAGGCCAGGTACCAAGGCGGGGAGTCCCAGATGGGGAAGAGCTGGACTCTGACCCTGAGAGAGGGTTCTGGGGGGCTGGAACCCAGGGCCCGGGAGCTGCTGAGACGTCAGGCAGAGCCTCCCAGCAATATGGCTTTTATTCCAAATGGAAGCTTTTAAGCAGAAAACTGGCAGGACCTGGTTTCATTTGTAGGGGGTCTCCCTGGAGGGTGTGCTTAGAATGGACTGCCTAAAAAAAGAATGAGTCTGGAGTTGGGGGACCCTGCACTCATCAGATGAAGGTGGTGGAGCAGAGAGGAGGGGACATAGTCAAGAGGCACCAAGGAGCGAGACAGGACCTGGACGTACGGCTGCGTTAGAGGCGGGATGTGAGGTGGAGACAGGAAGCCTGCGGAGAAACAGAGTCAGAGCAAGGGCTGGGTCTGCCTGGCAGACAGCCAGGAGGCCAGAGCGTGGAGGAGAGGGCCACACAGGCTGTGCTGTTTTGGAGCTCCCTCCATGCAGATGGTATTTAAAGCCGTGGCACCAGACAAGATTCCCAGGGACAGCATGGGCAAAGCGCCGAGTTCAAATTCTGCACTCTTTCACCTCTCTCTACGCCATGTGGAAGGCATATATAGCATTGCAAATGGTCCCAGCCAATAGGTGGCCACCCTCCCCAGCCTTGGAGTCCACAGCTCTGTCCAGAACAGGTGCCAGGGGTCCCAGGAGGTGTCTGCTGGCTACTGATGCAGGCAGGGTGCCATACCCTAAGTGTCACCTTCTCACCGTTGGTCCCAGCATTCACAAGCCCTCCAGAGTGAGGTCCCTGCAAGGAGGATGCATCTCCCACGTGAGGGCGGGAGCCTGGGACTAACCTGGAGGGCACAGCACCAAGGCTCAAACCAAGCTGACACAACAGGTGTCCTTTCTGCCCTTCCCCGTGGGATTTCCTTCACTCTGAAACTTCTCCAAGGAGCTTTCAGGAAGTCTTCTGGAAAGCAGTCCCTGAGAACACCTGGTTCAGACCCTTCCTGGTAGTCCCCTCTCTTCCTGTGCCTGCAGGTTACTGCCTTAATGACAAATGCATGCCTGCCTGCTAAGTCCTGTTCGACTCTGTGCGACCCCATGGACTGTAGCCTGCCAAGCTCCTCTGTCCATTCTTGTCCAGCCAAGAATACTGGAGTGGGTTGTCATGCCCCCCTGAAGGAGATTGTCCCCATCCAGGGATCGAACCCGTGTCTCCTGCATTGCAGGCAAATTGAGCCTGTACAACATCCACCCAGGGCTACCCTTACTCCCTCTTTGCAGGGTGGGAGACAGCAGCTCAAGAGATTTCTGGGCTCTCCTAGGTTCTGGGCGCCTGCCCTCAGCCCTCCTGAACCAAGGGCATGACCCAGAGCGGGTGTCCAGCCACTCCAGTCCCTGGTGTCCAGGACCACGGCTGAGAAGGAAGGGACTTTCCCGCTTGCAAGAGGGTCACACCCTGATACCGACAGTTCGCCCGGGTCCGGGCAGTGGGGCCGCGCGGCCAGGGTCCCCGCGCGTGGGGCGGCCGCGTGGGTCAAGGTCCGGGGCGGCCGGTCGGTCCCTGCGGGGCGGGCCGGGTGCGCTCCCCGCGCCGGGCACCAGGCGTCGCCTCCGCTCCTCGCTGCGCCGGCCCCCGCCCCCGCCGCGGAGCCCGAGCCAGCGGCGCGGAGGCGGCGGCGGCGGCGGCGGGGACCCGGCCCCACAAATTTCCTGCTCGGCGGCGGCGGCGCAGGCGGCGCCCGGACCCCGCGGCCTCCGCGCGTCCCCACGAGCCTCCTGCGCGCCCGGCGGGGACGGCGGGGACGGCGGGGCGCCCCGGAGGGCGGCGGGCGGGCGCCCCGGGAGATGCGGAGTCGCCGCGGCGGCGGCGGCGGCGGGATCGGCGCGAGCGCCCCGGCTCCCAGGAGGTGAGTGCGCGCGCGAGGGTGCGCGGACCGGGGCCCCCGCGAACCCCTGCGGGTGGCCGTGCGCCCGGGGCGGTCCGAGCAGGCCGGGGACACACCGCCTCGGCCGACGCCGCGGGAAGGAGGGGCCGCGCCCGGGTGCAGGGTCCCCGACCGGGTCTCTGCCGGCCCGGGAGCGCGCCCGGTGCCGGCGTCTGGGGGAGCGCGCGACCCCGGCCATCGGGCCCCCCCCGGGGGGGGGTACCCCCCAGCCCAACTTGGCGACCAGGTAGGCAGCTCTCTCGGGCTCCCTCTTGGTAAACGGACCAGCAGAGTGAGTGTGCCTGCGGGTGGCGATGGCGACAGGGCGATGTGTGTGAAGGCAGGCGAGACCCAGAGGGGGTGCCGGCGCGTGTGTTGGGGGCTGCAGCACCCAGGGGTCAGACCCGAGCCTTCGGAGAAAGTGACTCCGAGTTGCAGCAACTCCGCGAGCGGCATGGGCTGCTGTCCGGGCGCCCCTGGCCTTCCCAGGGAGGGCAGGGGAGTGGGGTGCCGCTGTGGGGCTTCAGAGATGCGGCAGGGTGCTCTGGGGCAAGTGGGCACTCCCCTCTGGCCCAGGCTGGCCCACGGTGTCCGCGGGGTGACCTGTCAGAGCGCCTGGGCCCGAGCGCAGCACAAAGCCAAGCCTGCCAGCTCCCCGGGACCATCTGGGAAGGGCTGGACAGCCCCTCGGATGGAGAAGCAGAGCCAAACCCGGAGTGATCACGCTGAACTTGACCTAAATTCCTTCCTGGCTCGGCAAGCCTTTCTAGAAAGGTGAAACAATTATACTTGCAGAATTATGCCATCATCTCAGATGAGGACCACTCTACCAGAGTTCCCACCCGGGAAACTCCAGGAAAGAGGATTGTGGCTCAATTGTGCTCTAGAGCGAAAGGTGGTGGGGCAGGATGACAACCAGCAAAGGCTGGTCAGGTGTTTCAGAAGTTCCCTATGCCCCTGTCCAGCCAGCTCCTGACCCTGGGTGTCCCTTGACCTGGGGTGCCTGGAGGTCTTTGTGTCTCAAAGGTCAGTGAAATCCTGATTCTGCAAAATAAAGACCTATGCCTATTTCAACTGTGGGTGGGGTGGGATGGGGCGGGTGAAGGGAGGGCTGAGCCTTTGCAGAAGGAGAGCTCTCAGCCAAAGGAGGGTGCAAAGGGGAGGGCGTGGGTGTCCTGACTGCTGCGGTCACTCAGCCTTCGTGGCCTGGGGCAGCCCTCTGTGTGCAAAGAGCATTGGGAGTCCAGGCTTTCTGAGGATAGGCTCAAAGGCTTCTGGGAGCAACAGGCCAGGTGGTGACATGGGACAGGCCCTTCCCAGATGTGGCGCTGCCTCTGACCGTGACCTCTGGCCTTTGTTCACTGGTGTCAGCAATGCTTGTGAACCAACCATGTCCCCCCACCCCACCCCGGAAACTTTCCGCATGTCAGCAAGAGCTAAGATCTAGATTTGTTCCTGTAGAAGGCCGGGTCGTTGGCTGAATCCAGATGGTTTTAGATGTAAAACCGTAGCCGCTCAGCGCCCCTAGCCACGTGGGTGGTAGGCACTGAATGAGGAGGTCCCGTGACTGTCACTGGGAGGCCTCTTGTGGAGGCGCAGAGGGTGTGAAGCTGCTGGCAGGTCCACAGCCCTGCGCTGGGGCCACTTCTCAGCTTTATGGAGGGACCTCCCCCAGCCCCGAGATGACCCGGCCGGTGCCCCAAGGAAGCCAGTGGACGCCTTCCGGAGCTCCGTGGCCTCATGCTTTACCCCTCCTGTCCATCCGGGGTGTGTGTGTGTGTGCGCAAATCATCCACCCGGAGAGGGGCTGCAGTGGCCATGGGGTGGGGGCCCAGGGTCCATCAGAGGGGGCGTGTTGAAGGCAGATGTGTGAGGAGTTGGCCGCGGTTGATGGTTGGTGGTGGAGCTGAAACGTGGATACGGGTCTCCTCTATGCTGCGCTTGTCTCTCCTGCAGCATCGCTCCAGGCCAAGCTGCCTGCTTTTAACAAAACTCCCTCCTTCCAGGTCAGAAGCATGTCCTATCCTAGGCCAGTCCTCTGCAAGTCCCAGGCTCAGGTGCCCACTTGACATTTCTTCTGGGATGGCAAATGCCCCCAACTCAACACGTGTCAAATCACACCTGTGACCTCCCACCCAGCCCAACACTGCCTAATGTTTCCTTTATCCTTCTAATCACACCAGCCTCCATCCTGCTGTGGAAAGATGGGCTGGATTGTTATTTCCCCAAGGAAAATGCCGTGTTCTCAGCACCCAGCCAGGCATCTGACAGGAGGTTCTGGTAACTCATCAGTGGACAAATGGAAACATTTTAGGAACTGGTCTGAGGATGTAGAGACGTTTGTGTATTTTTAGGGGATGTCTGTTGTGGCTGATAGGCAGCCACCTTTTTTTTTTTTTTTTTAACATTGATGGAAAGAGAAGAGACGCCTGCCTAGGGACCAAACAGCCAGTGCTTCTAGAGATGCTGAACGTACTTGCTAAAATGACTGTCTGACTTGGACCAAAGCGACTTCAGATGACCTCCCCAGGAGGCAAGTTGCAGAGCAATGGGGACACCATGGAAGTCCCTTTCCTTCCTTTATTTGACACGTCTTTTCCATTTATAATGTTTGAGTTACCCTTATAGAGGTTCTGCTGTCAAAACAGGAACACATATATCCATTAAGATAAAGACTGGCCTTCTTAATATTTGATGATCACTGGGAAAAACTGTGTGTTCCAAGTTCACCTTCACTCCTTGCCTTGGCATCCTGCCTTTTAGTGAACCCATGGGTCCATGCTCCCTGAAGGCACCCCCAGGCTTTCTAGATCCTTGAGGGTAGAGACTGCTCAGCCTCCTAATCTGAATCTCCTTCCCCCTTATCTCCATCTTTGGGACTCCTACCCATACGTCAAGGCCCGCTTCAAATAGCCCGGGTCTCCACAAAGCCTTCCTAACCCCTCTGCCTAAGGTCATTAGTGTTTGCAGAATCCACTCTAACGGATACATAACATGCCTTTTGTATCCCATCCAAAGTGCTCGTTCAAGTCAATGCAGTGAGATATGCCAGTTAACTTTATTTTTTTTAGTGATAATTTGAAGAAGGATGTAAGATCTGTGTGATTTAGTATTCTAATCTCATAACGTGAACTGTGCGCCTTGAACCAATCCATTCTTTAACACACACCATTGACTCTTGAATGTTAGAGTGGTCTGGGAGGCGGAGATGCAATCATTTATGTACATTAGCCTGTGTCCACGGGCTGGATTAAACCAGGCTGTGTGCAAGATGCAAGCCAGCTGAACCGGGGTCAAGAAGCAGTGTGATCTAGAACTACGGTGGCCCCAGGGTCAAGAGAAGGACTTCTTTATTCTAGGAAGTAAAGGCTGTGAAGCCACGGACTTCCCCCCAAACCCTCAGAACTTCACACTTCTTTTCTCCGGAGAGAGACGCGTGGCACTGGGCCATCTCTGAGCCCCTCCTAACCCCGGGGTGCTGACCGATTTCACACTGTTCACTCGGTCCAGGTGCTGCAGTGCCCCCCAAGCCCCCGACCCCATCCACAGCTGGGCTGCCTCCCATTGCTGGGTCGTCACAGGGGCCGCGTCTCTGTCTGCTCTGGGTGCCAGGCCTACCCAGGGGACGAGTAGGCTCATAGGCACATTTAGTGTGCTGCTAATTTTACCTGCTGACCCCAGACACACCAGCAGGCTTCTCTGGAGAGTTAACTTCTCACTTTTTCATGTCACTTACATTTTTCTCCGATAGCAGAGTGCTGGATGACCTTCTAGATGGATGGGGTTTTAGATCAGCTGTACCAGAGGTGGAGGGGTTTCGGTGAATTTCACAGATGCAGATTCACAGTTGTGGGGGGCAGCGTCTGCTGGGTTTGGGCTAAGAGAGCCCTCGTTTGGGGATTACCATGCTGGCTTTCTTTGCTTCTCTCGGTCTGGCTGCTGTTCCCTACACCTCGTCCATCAAGGGCTGCCCCACCCAGGTGTTCAAACCCAGGAGTTTTGATGTGGTTCGCAGCCTCTTTGAACTCACACAGCTCCCAGCTCAGAGCCAGAAATGTGAGCCTGATGTCTTTCTTTCAACTCCTCAGACACTTCAAAGGAGTTGTCGAAGCTTATGAAAAAAAAGTTTTTTTTTCAACATTATCTTTCAGAAAAGCAGCATATCCTTTTATATTGATCTCCAGAAAATAAGAACCAAATAAATATATTTTTCAATGTGTGTTTTAAATATGTTTCAAGTATAATCAAGGACCCCAATTAGCGCATCATTGACTGTAGGCATTAGCTTCTGCACAAATCCCCCAGTCAGTGACGTGTTTGTGTAGCCAGTGGGTGTAACCTGGATGAGATAACCAAAAAAGGGACCAACGTTTTCTTTCTCCCTGGAACAAATATAAACTCCATTTGGGGACAGAAGGGGAAAAATTATCCTTGGTTAGAGAATTCCATGGACAGAGGAGCCTGGCAGGCTGCAGTCTGTGGGGTCATGCAAAGAGCTGGACATGACTGAGCAACTAACGCTTTCACTTTCACTTTTCATGTGCTAAAAACCAGAAGCGATTTGGGCAAGCGTTTGCTGTTATGTTTATTGGGTGGGGAATGAGGAATTGATAGGAAAGCTAGTCTGGACCCTGGGGCTGGGCTCCAGCAGCAGTAAGTGTGATGTGCTGGAATGAGTGTTGAGCGTCAGCCACCCTCCTCCGGCAGGTGCGTGGCTGTATCATCCTCCCAAGGGATGAAGGATGCTCGCCAGGTATCCGGAGCTCCCAGAATAGCCCAGCTTCTGAGGGAAGTGGACAGACCCCAGAGTGCACCAGGGGAGGAGGCTTCGTGCTGAGGTCTCTTCCCTGCTTGCAGTCATTTCACTCCGTCTGAGAACCAGCAGTGCATCTAAGCCCCGGGCTCCGCTCGTCCCTGGGAGGCGCCCAGCCCAGGGCTCAGAGCACAGACTGGACCAGAGGGACAGGGTCAAGGCTGGGGCTCCGGGCGCTGCGTTTAGGGGTGAGTGACTTAACACACCTCCCAGTGTGATCCTCCCTGTTTGCAATGGGCGCGATCACACGTCCCCGACAGGGCTGTCATGTGGATGGATTGCTGTCACCTGCGGGAGCCTTCCAGGGGGTCACGGCACCGCCTCGTGTCCAGGCTCAAGGTGACCTGAGCTCTGATCTCTGTTCGGATGCATCTGCTGTGTCCTCAAAGCAAGTCTCGCCACGTCCACTGTCTAAGACGCAGGCGTCATTTTTGGTTATTAATGTCCTGAGATCTATTTGGTCATTTCCAACCAAACATTAGTCACTGATATTTGTACTTGAGAGCCAACGAGTTCCATTTTTCTCCTAGGCAGGGATTTGTGAATGTCCCTGTCGCCTAGCTACTTGGTTACAATGTGTTGTTCTGAGTGACCTTTGGACTCAGCCTTTTAATTTTGTCCCTTGCCCCAAAGGGACTTGGTGTTTTCAGGCAGTGTCCCTGGGCTGGGGCTCCCACGGGTCGGCTCGGCTGAGTTCAGTTGGCTTCCAGCAGACTTGGCCCTGACTGTTTGGCCAACGTGCACGAGGGCCCTGGGAGTTGGGGGGCGCAGAGTCTGGTGGGTGCAGGCTCCTGGCCCAGCAGGCTCCCCCTTAAACTGTGGGAGCTCCGGCCTTGCTTTCTGCTCCCGTTCCAAAGGCTGGTCTTGAAGTGGAGCACCCATTTCCGTGACTTGATGTCATAGGCCACCCTACCCCGCTCTGCCCTACCCCACTCACCAGTCTGTCTGGATGCTTGTCATGGAATAAAGCTTTTCTTTTGTCATTTGAAATATGGCTCAGGAGGGGCTCTGAGGATACCAGGGTCAGTTTTTCTTACAGTTTTCCCAGGGCTGGCCTGCTCGTAGCCATTTCATACTAATGCACTTGGTACAAAGCAGAGAGACAGAGAGACTCCGGTACTGAGCTTTTATCTTCCAGTCGTCATCTAAGGAGGCCTCCAAACTCCCTTTCAATCCAGAATGGGAGGCCTGGATCTAGGTACCTGTAGGCAGGAATTAAATTCCAGGGTGTAGTCTCAGATGGTTTCAGAGAGCAAAAGGGTGACTTGTCACTCCCTTTAAGCAAGGCGCTACCAGTTAGACCAAGCTCACTGAATCACAGAAGGAGAAACTCTCACAATCCCAGGCGTTGGGAATCAGTGTGAATTAACCAGAAGCCACAATATGTGTGTCCTTTTATGACATTCAAGGGTTTGCAGGAACTCAGTTTGGGCTCCAAAACTGTTGCCTTAGGGCACTTGCTGGGCTTCCCTTGTAACGCAGTAGGTAAAGAATCTACCTGCAGTGCAGGAGACCCGGGTTCAATCCCTGGGATAGGAAGATCCCCTGGAGAAGGAAATGGCAACCCACTCCAGTATCCTTGCCTGGAAAATCTCAGTGTCAGAGGAGCCTGATGGGCTACAGTCCATGGGATCGCAAAGAGTCAGGCATGACTGAGCGACTAACACTTACTTACTTAGACACTTAAGTGCTCTTCCAAGGAGATTAAATATTTTAACTTCTTAACATGTGCAAATAAACCCATCTTAGTTGCGTTAAGATGTTGGCTAATCAAAAGAAACTCTCCTTTCCAACCATGTTATTTTAAGTCGTCTCAAAACCTGCCTGGTTACTAATAAAATGATTCCTTGTGATGGACACTTTTCTTCAATAGGTGGTTTTTCTGGCTCTGAAAGTGGCCTTAGTTTTATAAACAGCCAAACATTTAAGTCCTGGACATAAAAATGCTTTGAAACAGTCACCCTGTCCTTCAAGTTCAAGTGCAGTTGGCTCAGCACCCTCTCCTTCTGAGCTTTTGGCAGCACTTTATTAAGTGCATCAGTAATTCAATAAATTACTTTTCAGCCGTGTTGCGAACATCAGCTAAAGCTCAGTCATGTATTGGAGATGGTATCAGTCTGCTCATTTAAATTCCTTGGAGCAGAGTCCTGATTTTGGCTTAGCATAATATAAAGATGCAAGAGCCAGAAATTTAATAATTTTGCACAGAATTGTGCCAAGCTAGGCCTATTCTTAGCCAGCCAACTATATTCTTTCAAAGGATCTTTCTTGGTTTTCATCAAATGTGGGTAGTATTGGAAAGTAGTCTGTAAGGTGGGATGGAAGGGACAAATGGAGATGTAAACATCTATTGAGTATCTGTGGTATACTCAAATTGGGCTTAACACTGGCATTACAATGCAGTCACGACACCTGTCCTGCGGGCGCCCTGGCGTCCAGTAGTCCCCAACCTTTTTGGGACCAGGTTTCCTGGAAGACAGCTTTTCTGTAAGTGGGAAGTGGGGAATGGTTTGGGGATGATTCAAGGGCCTTACATTTACTGCGCACTTTATTTCTGTAATTATTGCATCAGCTCCACCTCACATCATCAGGCATTAGATCCTGGAGGTTGGAGTCCCCTGCCCTCCACCCATAGGAGGGCAAACTTGATCGTTTCCAGGGCGTATATAATGTAAGCATGGCCACAGAGGCAGAGCACAGTTGCTGCGAAGGGCTTGTGAAGTGGGGCCTGGAAGAGCTTCGCCAACGAGCAGGCATCATTTTCAAGAATGTTTGCTTGGCAGCCAACAGGCCTAGAACATTCCATACAGAGGGACTTCCTTGTGCTTGCCCAGCGGTGAGAAGTGGCATGACCTCTCTGGGGAACGGCAGGTGACTCAGGGGACCTGGAGCCCAGGGGTGAGGAGGCTGGAACCAAACAGACGGAAGAGCTTGGCCTTCTCCATCCCCTTACCAGCACCTGGGCTCTGTCTGATATGGACTTTAAACTATGCCACAAGTGCACTGATCCATGAGACAGAAAGTGACTCGCAGACAGAGAGAACAGCCTGGCGCTTTCTCAGGGAGAAGGGGGTTGAGGGAGAGACGGAGTAGGAGTTTGGGGTTCGCAGACGCCAAGTATTATTTATAGGATGGACAATCAGCAGAGTCCTGCCGTACAGCACAGAGAACTGTATTCAGTAGCCTGTGATAAATCATCATGGGAAAAAAACCTCCATAAAGAAGTAACTAAAAGACAACGCCAATTCTGCCCTTTTTGTTTTAGGCTTTATCTGAGGTGGTTGGGGACCCACATGATCCCCCTGTTTAGAGCCCGAGGGCGATGCCTGCCCCACTTTGAGCATCCTAAGACTTGCCGGGGTCACGATGCCCATTCCCGGGACCACGTCCCGACTCGGACCGAGCCTCTTTCTCATGTTCTCATGAGAGGTAGGCTGACCCCTTCGCCTCCCTCCCGTATCTGACCCCCTGGTCATGCTTTGGGGTCTCAGGAAATGGAAGCCCCTCATCTACTTCCATCACCTGAAAGCCCAGCCTATCTGTCTGTTTCGCCAGGAGTCGAACGTTCCTGCCCAGCGGAGCCTGGAGGGGGGCGACTCCTACCTCACGCCCAGGCCTGCCTCTGCTGTCCGCCTGGCCTACGTCTCGCCGGCCCAGCCCTCTGGGTGTGGCTTCTGCCTGGCCAGCTGCAGCCAGGCGGTATTTCAGAAGGCGGTCAGTCACACATGTTCTTCTTGTGCCTGGCAGGCTTTTGTTTAGCAGAAGACTTATTATATGTTGTATTAAAATGCACATCCTGAATGAATGGGCAGTGCCGGGCAGAAATCAATGACATCAATCCTAGTTACTGTACTGCATAAAGGCTTTTCTTCCTTTTTTTTGTTTTTTGTTTGTTTGTTTGTTTCAGTATGGCAATGATCTGTAAGTGCTGTACAGAGATGGCACTTTCTTTCGTGACCGGTATTCTGGAGACTGGCGCAGCCAGGCTCCATGTGCTCTCTGTTTCCAGGCCCCCTAGGTGGGGAGTGTGGCCGTGCTTCCCGGGGTGACTTCTGAGCTGATGGCCTGAACGACAGAGTGGGGATGGCTTGGCTGTGCGCGCGTCACTGTTGCCTAATCGATGGCAGCAGTGTGTGTGGAGACCTGTGGAGTGACTGGCGTCTGGTCACCTGGGGTTAGCCCCTGTCGCCTCTGATACGGGCCATTGGTTAGGCTCCCGTGAGACGAGTCCCTTGGTCTCCCTGGAAAGGCGTGGCCCCCGGAGCCTGAGCAGGCTGTGCCTTCTGCCATGAGCCCCTTGCAGCCTCCACTCTGAGTTTGGTTGAGGGTCCGCTGCGCTCCCCGCCCCCAGCCAGGGTGCCTGTCCCCAGGATGCTGGTGGGTGTGCCACCGCCCTGCGGTCACCACCCTCTCCAGGAGGGGGGTCCTGGTGGTGGGGCAGAGGAAACGACTTCCGTGGCTGATGTGGCTGTGGCCTCCAGGGCCACCTGTGGGAGGGTCTGCTAGAGAGTCTGGACCTCAGGGTGCTGCTCCACCTTTCTTCCACCCAGCCCCACCCTCCGCCCGGAGTTCCGGGGGCCCTAGTGCTGAGAAAGGTGTGAGGTCACTCCGCAGGCTAGGAGAGGCAGGCTCCGTGTGATCAGGGATCTTGGGGTGTCAGAGACGGGAACACAGTTCATCTCACGAGGGGCCTCACGACTTACATAACTGAAGGTTGGGAAAGCGCGGCATCCAGTGGTTCAGCGTCGCCGTCAAGGCCCCAGCGCTTCCTCATTCTCGGGACAGGCTCTTCCTCCTGTGTCTCCAGCAGCCTCGTATCCATCATCCCCACAGGAGAGAGCCCCACCCCCTGCCCGAGCAGGTGAGGCCGTGGACTCCAGAGTGAGTCTCCTTGGCTCTGATGCACCAGGCCTTGGTCACTCGCTACCCTCAAAGCTTGCACTTTGGGGGGCAGAGTTTGCCCTATTCTGATTGTCCAGGCTGGGGCCCTGCATCCTGCCAGGGGTCGGGGGTGGAGTAGCTCCTCTCAAACCACTGTACCCTTCGGGGGGAGCAGCTGGGGCCTTCAGGGGAAGGGAAGAGGGTGGACCATGCAGGGAGAGGAGGAGAGGATCCCTAGGACCTACCCAGGAATGGTCTTAGAATTAGTGGGTGGACTTGGGCTCCATCTTGGGCTGGGGGACGCAAAGAAGAGTTCTGAGGAAGGGAAGCGCTGATGATGAATGTGTTCTGGGGGCGGTTGATGAGGGGTGGGCAGGGGGCAGGAGAGTCTCTGGGTGGTCTTTTCTAGTGAGGCCATGCCTCTGAGTCACAGGGCAGGTCCCAGAGCTCCTGCATATCGTGAGGTCAGGAGCTGCATTTCTTACAAAGCTCCCCAGGGAATCCCAACCTGTAGCCCGGTAGAAAAAGTCAGGGGCTTTTTCAGGGGCCCAGGAATGAGGTCAGGACTTTCCGTGGTGGCAGAGGGCAGTGGGTGGCACCGTGGCTGCCCAGGCAGGTGGAGAAGAAGCACCAGTGCCTTTCAGGGCTGACAGTGGGGTTGAGGTGTTACCTGGTACCCGTGGCTCGCAGGACCAAAATGGAACCATCATGGGGAGGGCACCAGTCCTGAGTGCTGCCCTGAGGGCGGCTGGAAACTTTGGGAATCTCCTTTGTTTGCGTTCTGCTCCTCTTTCAGTCCTGCTCCAGCCACTTCCATCCTAAATGAGAGCTCTTGGACAGACTGACCCATGACGAGGTGTTGGGGACTCACTGGGGGCCAGTTTCAAGTGTTTCTTCTTAAAAGATGACAGTTTCAGAACGAGGAGGACTAAGCCAAGTAATCATTGGAGGGTTGGTTCCTGGCAGTGTGAGGGTGATGGTGGTGATGGTGATGAGGGTGATTGTGGTGGTGATGAGGGTGATTGTGGTGGTGATGAGGGTGATTGTGGTGGTGATGAGGGTGATTGTGGTGGTGATGTTGGTGATTGTGGTGGTGATGTGGGTGATTGTGGTGGTGATGAGGGTGATTGTGGTGGTGATGAGGGTGACTGTGGTGGTGATGAGGGTGATTGTGGTGGTGATGTTGGTGATTGTGGTGGTGATGAGGGTGATTGTGGTGGTGATGTGGGTGATTGTGGTGGTGATGAGGGTGATTGTGGTGGTGATGAGGGTGATTGTGGTGGTGATGAGGGTGATTGTGGTGGTGATGAGGGTGATTGTGGTGGTGATGTTGGTGATTGTGGTGGTGATGAGGGTGATTGTGGTGGTGATGTTGGTGATTGTGGTGGTGATGAGGGTGACTGTGGTGGTGATGTTGGTGATTGTGGTGGTGATGAGGGTGATTGTGGTGGTGATGAGGGTGACTGTGGTGGTGATGAGGGTGATTGTGGTGGTGATGAGGGTGACTGTGGTGGTGATGAGGGTGATTGTGGTGGTGATGAGGGTGATTGTGGTGATGAGGGTGATTGTGGTGGTGATGAGGGTGATTGTGGTGTGATGAGGGTGATTGTGGTGGTGATGAGGGTGACTGTGGTGGTGATGTTGGTGATTGTGGTGGTGATGTTGGTGATTGTGGTGGTGATGAGGGTGACTGTGGTGGTGATGAGGGTGATTGTGGTGGTGATGTTGGTGATTGTGGTGGTGATGAGGGTGACTGTGGTGGTGATGAGGGTGATTGTGGTGGTGATGTTGGTGATTGTGGTGGTGATGAGGGTGACTGTGGTGGTGATGAGGGTGACTGTGGTGGTGATGAGGGTGATTGTGGTGGTGATGAGGGTGATTGTGGTGGTGATGAGGGTGACTGTGGTGGTGATGAGGGTGACTGTGGTGGTGATGAGGGTGATTGTGGTGGTGATGAGGGTGATTGTGGTGGTGATGTTGGTGATTGTGGTGGTGATGAGGGTGACTGTGGTGGTGATGAGGGTGATTGTGGTGGTGATGAGGGTGATTGTGGTGGTGATGAGGGTGATTGTGGTGGTGATGTTGGTGATTGTGGTGGTGATGAGGGTGATTGTGGTGGTGATGAGGGTGATTGTGGTGGTGATGAGGGTGATTGTGGTGGTGATGTTGGTGACTGTGGTGGTGATGAGGGTGACTGTGGTGGTGATGAGGGTGATTGTGGTGGTGATGAGGGTGATTGTGGTGGTGATGAGGGTGACTGTGGTGGTGATGAGGGTGACTGTGGTGGTGATGAGGGTGATTGTGGTGGTGATGAGGGTGATTGTGGTGGTGATGTTGGTGATTGTGGTGGTGATGAGGGTGACTGTGGTGGTGATGAGGGTGATTGTGGTGGTGATGTTGGTGATTGTGGTGGTGATGAGGGTGATTGTGGTGGTGATGAGGGTGATTGTGGTGGTGGTGAGGGTGATTGTGGTGGTGATGTTGGTGATTGTGGTGGTGATGAGGGTGACTGTGGTGGTGATGAGGGTGACTGTGGTGGTGATGAGGGTGACTGTGGTGGTGATGAGGGTGATTGTGGTGGTGATGAGGGTGATTGTGGTGGTGATGTTGGTGATTGTGGTGGTGATGAGGGTGATTGTGGTGGTGATGAGGGTGATGGTGGTGATGGTGATGAGGGTGATTGTGGTGGTGATGAGGGTGATTGTGGTGGTGGTGAGGGTGATTGTGGTGGTGATGTTGGTGATTGTGGTGGTGATGAGGGTGACTGTGGTGGTGATGAGGGTGACTGTGGTGGTGATGAGGGTGACTGTGGTGGTGATGAGGGTGATTGTGGTGGTGATGAGGGTGATTGTGGTGGTGATGTTGGTGACTGTGGTGGTGATGAGGGTGACTGTGGTGGTGATGAGGGTGATTGTGGTGGTGATGAGGGTGATTGTGGTGGTGATGAGGGTGATTGTGGTGGTGATGAGGGTGATTGTGGTGGTGATGAGGGTGACTGTGGTGGTGATGAGGGTGATTGTGGTGGTGATGAGGGTGATTGTGGTGGTGATGAGGGTGATTGTGGTGGTGATGAGGGTGACTGTGGTGGTGATGAGGGTGATTGTGGTGGTGATGAGGGTGATTGTGGTGGTGATGAGGGTGATTGTGGTGGTGATGAGGGTGACTGTGGTGGTGATGAGGGTGACTGTGGTGGTGATGAGGGTGATTGTGGTGGTGATGAGGGTGATTGTGGTGGTGATGAGGGTGACTGTGGTGGTGATGAGGGTGACTGTGGTGGTGATGAGGGTGACTGTGGTGGTGATGAGGGTGATTGTGGTGGTGATGAGGGTGATTGTGGTGGTGATGAGGGTGATTGTGGTGGTGATGTTGGTGATTGTGGTGGTGATGAGGGTGACTGTGGTGGTGATGAGGGTGATTGTGGTGGTGATGTTGGTGATTGTGGTGGTGATGTTGGTGACTGTGGTGGTGATGAGGGTGATTGTGGTGGTGATGAGGGTGATTGTGGTGGTGATGTTGGTGATTGTGGTGGTGATGAGGGTGATTGTGGTGGTGATGAGGGTGATTGTGGTGGTGGTGAGGGTGATTGTGGTGGTGATGTTGGTGATTGTGGTGGTGATGAGGGTGACTGTGGTGGTGATGAGGGTGATTGTGGTGGTGATGTTGGTGATTGTGGTGGTGATGAGGGTGATTGTGGTGGTGATGTTGGTGATTGTGGTGGTGATGAGGGTGACTGTGGTGGTGATGAGGGTGATTGTGGTGGTGATGAGGGTGATTGTGGTGGTGATGTTGGTGATTGTGGTGGTGATGTTGGTGATTGTGGTGGTGATAAGGGTGTATAGCAGTGGTGATGGTGGTGGTGATGGTTGGGGTGGGGAAGGGCGTTCCTCCCTGCCGCTGTGAGCCCCAGGAGACTCATAGTCATGTACATACATCCATCCACTCATCCACTCAGTAAATGTGAATGGGAGAGACCTACTGGATCTGGGGCTACAATGCTGAACAGAATGCACTGATCCTGCCCTTGCAGCCTTTACCTGGGGCCCGGGCTCCTGTGTCTGTCTGTCTGTCTGTCCATCTGCCCCCAGGACTCCCCTCAGAGGCCAGTGGCACACAGCTCAGCCTCGTTCAGGAGGCCATGTGTGGCCACGGGGCCACCCCGGGGTCCTGGCGTCACCCCTGCGGGACCAAGAGGGCCTCCCGCGCCTGCCTCCCTTCCTGTCAATCCGGAGCAGCGTGTGTTCACGGGGGACCCCATCTCTACTGGGTGTTGATGGCTGAGTGACTGTCCCTCCCCCTCACCCCACAGAACTGCAGTTCTGCCAGGCTCTCTTTCAAGAGCCCATCTCTCTGGCAGTGAACCCAGATTCCTAGGACTCTGTTCCTAACCTTAACGTCTGAAGGAGGCTGGACTCTTACGGCCAGATGGGGAGAGTGGCAGGGCCACCCAGTAGCCTTGCCCCCTCCTCCCCACTGGGCTCTCACGTTTCCCTATCCTCACTTCCACCCCTGGGGCTTCTTTTTCCCAGAACCCAAGCCCTCCTGAGCTCGCCCTACTGCATCGGGGACACTCACGCTGTGGAGTGAGGGCCCACGGGCGGCAGGGCTGTGGCCTCGTGCCTTGGGCAGCTTTCCTGCCTGCTGCACGCCTGCCCGGGCTGTCGGCCCTGGGAGCTGGCACTTCACCGCTGGTATGCCATTCCTTTGAAATGAGTAACAGCCAAGCTGGTCCAAGAAATGCCCATTGTTCCCTGCCTGCTGTTGTCCAGTCTCCAAAAAATAAAAAAGACCCGATTGCCTCATCATGTGAGGAGGCCAGGGGGACGGACTTCCGGGAACGGGCCACCCCCCACCCAGGGGCCGTGGGAGAGACCCTGCCCACAGGACCACAGATACCCAGGGCCGAGGGCTACAAGCCCGGGAAAACCGAATACCAGAACGATTTGCCCAATTGCTCCTAACTGGAGAATCATTTTGAATTAGTCCTAATGGCTCCATGGAGAGTTTCCACGTTGGGAAAAATTCTATCGAGATACCCTAGTGTTGGAGTCACGGTCTTTCTTTAATGCAAAATTCAAACAACATATGTTTCACTTCCTGTTGCCTCTGGCAGAGTCTGGATGAACCTGGGATTGGAGCTGACCTTCAGGTGGGGTGCCCGCTCCTTTGCCCTCACCCCACCCAGCCTGATTTCTGGTCGGTAGGAGCTTAGCCCCTTAATCGAGCAGCACAGATCCGGATAAAGTCTGTGTAAATGCGGGGCTGTCTGGTCTGGCTGGAGGGGAATGTTTGCCTGCAGGAGGCTTAAGCTGGAAAATATCCATGACAAGTACAAGGAGCCTTTGGGTGGAGATTTAAATACTGTGTCAAGATGCATAAAAAATACAATTAACCATGGTGTGAGGCGGGCCATGTCTCTGGGAAACTGCGTGTCTGAACAAATCAAAGGAACATGTGGGAACGAACTCCTAAGCGTTTTTATCAAGAAAGAGTTTGGGCTGGAAATGGCGCTGAGTGATAGGGTCACTGGAGAAGGAAATGGCAATCCCCTCCAGTATTCTTGCCTGGAGAATTCCATGGACAGAGGAGCCTGGCGGGCTATAGTACATGGTTAGACGTGACTGTGTGACTAACTTTTATAGGGTCACAGACCTGGTTCTTCATCAGGAAGGACAAGGGAAGGGGGACAAGGGAAGGGGGACAAGGTGTTTTTGAGATGTGTGATTTGGCACATGTATAGTTTTTGGTGGCTCAGTGGTAAAGAATCTGCCTGCCAATGCAAGAGATGTGGGTTTGATCCCTAGGTCGGGAAGATCTCCTGGAGAAGAATTTGGCAACCCGCTCCAATATTCTTGCCTGGGAAATCCCATAGGCAGAGGATCCTGGCCAGATACAGTCCATGGGGTTGCAAACAGTTGGACAGGACTGAGTGGCTAAACAACTATTGTCAGTAGGATTTCACCGTCAGCCTACAGCCGGCCTGTTCCCCTCTGTCCCCTCTGTCCAACTTCCCTTTCTGTGTTCAAGGGCTATTTCATGACCTAAGCAATAAAAACTGCAAGATTAACCAGGACAGTGTGGGTGAGATGTTCAATAGGGTTCCATTTGGTTACAGAACATGGAAATGTTGGCTCTGACCCACTCATCTTGGTGCTTTCATCTTCCCTAAAAACTATTGACAGTGTATCATTTTTACATCTAGAAGTAATGGAGCATTGGTACAACTGTAGCTGAGCTTGCTAGAAAGTAGCTGCTCTAATGAATGAGCAAAGCCAGAAAACCTCCGCCCTCAGTACCCTTGCTGTTTTAAGCAGAGGCCTTCAGAGGAGTCCCTGGGCTACTTTGCAGTGCACACTCCTGGGCACTGAAGATGTGGTTCTGTGAAACAAGGTCTGTGCCAAATGCAGCCTTTGGCATAGACTTCAGTTTTCCAAGCTCCGGAACAGAGTTGGCGATTTTGTCTCCTCTCACCTGTCTGAGGGGCTTCTCCAGTGGCTCAGCAGTAAAGAATCTGCCTGCAATGCAGGAAACACGGGTTCGATCCCTGGGTCAAAAAGATCCCCTGGAGGAAGAAATGGAAACTCACTCCAGTGTTCTTGATGGGAAAATCCCACAGACAGAGGAGCCTGGTAGGCTACAGTCCATAGGGTCACAGAGAGTCGGAAACGACTGAGCAACTGAACGTACACACCTATCTGAAGCTAGCATATCTGAGGCTTGGCTGGAAGACCCACTTCCATGGCTGGCAAGCTGATGCTGGCTGTGGGTTGGAGGCCACAGTTCCTTCCCATGTGGAGACATACAAAGGACCACTTGAGCATCCTCATGAGGGGCAGCTGGTTTCCCCAGAGACAGTGGTCCCAGAGAAAGTGAGGCAGAAGTTGAAACAAGACCTAGCCTCAGAAATCACAAGGTCTTTCCTGCAGTATTCCATTGGTCATACAGGTTAGCCCCACTTATGCAGAGAAGAATGACCAGCCCTTTCCAAAGAGTAGGTATTGGTTCTTGTTTTCAGTCATGAAGTCGTGTCCAACTGTTTGTGACCCCCATGGGCCAAAGCACACCAGGCTTCCCTGCCCTTCACTATCTACCTGAGTTTGCTCAAACTCATGTCCATCGAGTCAGTGATGCCATCCAACCATCTCATCCTCTGTCGTCCCCTTCTCCTTCTGCCTTCAGTCTTTCCCATCATCAGGGTCTTTCCCAATGAGTTGGCTCTTTGCTTCAGGTAGCCAAAGGATTGGAGCTTCAGCTTTAGTATCAGTCCTTCCAATGAGGAAGGTGTTGGTGAGGAACCTTTATTCTTTTACTATTCTGGGTGTGTTAGTTGTGGCTTTTAGTTGTAACAGCACAGAACTGAGAAAAGGAACTGGCAGAAGGTTACAGAGTGGTCCTTGGAATCACCGGGAAGGCTGGATAAAGTTTCAGAAAAGGGGCAGGGCCCAGGCTCACAGTGTGAACTGCAGTCAAGGCGGGGCCACCGGAAGCTCTTAGAGAGGATGTGGCCTGTGGGGCTGCTGGGCCTTGCTGCTACTGGACTCTTGCAGCTGCGCCCTCTGCCCGTGGTTTCGGGACTTCCCTGGATCCATGGCTCACCCTGAAGAGTCAGTCCTGGTAGGGTTGATGGAACCGGGCTGCAGGTGCTTGGAGGGCGGGGTGTCGGTGGGATCCTGCGCTGGGAGGTGGGGCGCTTTGAACCGCCGATGGTGCACCTAAGAGGGATGCTGAAAAGCAGGAGGAGCGTTGAGGCTCCGAGGGCATCCCCAAACACTGGCGTTCATGCTGCAAGGTTTGCACTGAGCCAAGGGTTATTTTTGTCTCCAAGTACACCCTGTATTACATATTAATATATTCCTGAAAAGTTATGTTAATTTGCATCGTGGTTTCTATACACTGGCTAAGCTTAATACCTTCTAGAAGTCTGTAGATAATCCTTTTGTAAAGCAGCTAATCCTTTTAGGGAACAAATAATCACTTCGTAATGATTTTTTTAAGGTCAAGACTCTGCGTATTGTGTCTTCTCAAGGCAGAGGATCCGCTCAGGTTTCCTCTTTTGCTCATAGTGAGGGACCATGACAGCTTTATGTGTAACTGTTAGCAGTGTCTCATGCTGTGCGGAAGAAAAGAGCACTGAGGGTTTGTTTGTTTGTTTTCTTCATTTTTCCTTCTCTACTGTAATTGATTGTCTTCTGGAAGGAAGCATAGGCTATTAAAATTTTTAAAGAGCTTGTTTTTATTTTGTTCTTGCCCACAAGGCTGTTGTAACATGAGCATGTTTAGTGGTGAACAAGGGAAGAAGCAAGCATTTTTAGTTGTTCTGCCTGGGAAATTAGATTTGGAAAATTCACCTTTAATGTTAGTGGGTTTTTTTTTCCCCCTTCTGTGGGAGGCTTCCACATCATAGCAGGAAAATTTGATTCCATTTCCAAGAGCTGTATTCAGGTTTCCTGGTTAACTGGGTGCAGGAGCCTGGACAGGAGGGGTGTGGAGAGCAGGGCAGAGACATGGGCACAGCTCTGCGGGGACCGTGACAGGTTCCGTGTGTGCAGAGGAATCCGGGTGGAACAGGAGCAAGGAGAGCCATCGGATGAGGAACGGGGTGGGAGGCAGTCAGGAAGCTAGTGTCGGAAGCTACTAGAGAGACGAGAGATGCAGAGAAAAGGGAGAGACACTGGAGATGGGAGAGACACTGGAGACGGGAGAGACAGTGGTGACGGGGGGCGGGGCGGGGGGGAGATGCTGGAGACGGGGGGGGGGAGACGCTGGAGACGGGAGAGACACTGGAGACGGGGGGAGACGCTGGAGACGGGAGAGACGCTGGAGACGGGGAGAGACGCTGGAGACTGGGGGGATACGCTGGAGACTGGGGGGATACGCTGGACACTGGGGGGATACGCTGGACACTGGGGGGATACGCTGGAGACGTGAGAGACGCTGGATACGGGGAGAGACGCTGGAGACGTGAGAGATGCTGGAGATGGGGAGAGACGCTGGAGACGGGGAGAGACGCTGGAGACGGAGAGACGGGGAGAGACGCTGGAGACAGACAGCTGCCATTCAAGTGCCCCCGCGTGCCACATGTGTCCATCTGCTCTTGTCTCCATCCGCACAGAGTAAGGGGAACAGGAAAGCTGGGGCGACCTCCACCCCAGGGGGATCTCTCACACCTGTAGGGAAGTGACACATATGTTACTACATCAGTAATGATGCTAAAGCTGAAACTGCAGTACTTTGGCCACCTCATGCGAAGAGTTGACTCATTGGAAAAGACTCTGATGCTGGGAGGGGTTGGGGGCAGGAGGAGAAGGGGACGACAGAGGATGAGATGGTTGGATGGCATCACTGACTCGATGGACGTGAGTCTGAGTGAACTCCGGGAGTTGGTGATGGACAGGGAGGCCTGGCGTGCTGCAATTCATGGGGTCGCAGAGAGTCCGAAACGACTGAGTGACTGAACTGAACTGAAGACTGATTCAGCCCCTTTTTTCCTCCGGAGTTGGAACCCATCAGTGTCATTAGTGAACACTCGAGGAGGCACTGACTTCTGTTTTCAGAGATTGTTATTAAAGCATAGATTCCCTTTTAAAATAATGTTTGTTTTTTTTAAAAAAAAAGAACAACAAAACATTAGACCCTGGAATCATACTCCTTGTGGCAAGATGCCCCCTCTAAGAAGGCACAGGAGGATGGAGTGGATTCACTTCGTGTCGCTGAATTCTCTTAAGTTGAATGTGCGTAAGATGTCAGCCCATCTTATGGTTAGCAAAACTAAGCCTTGGACAAAGGACATGAGTCGTTCAGGGCCCTGTCCCCTAGAAGGTGGCAGAGCTGGGCTTCCATCCCAGGTCTGTCGGCTTTCCGAGCAGGGCCTGTCGACACACAGGCAGGAGGGGTTGTGATGAGGAGAACAGCTTGGAGGAGACGTGCCTGGGAACCTAGGGAGCTTGTGTTGAGCCTCCTGTAATTCCGGATGAACATCCTGAGATGGCCACCCCTTTGGATAAAAGATGTGGCTAAAGAACGTACAGTAAATAACATTTTTCAGTGGGTTATTTTAGTCTGTATGTCAGAATACAAATGATTCTGATTCTGTGGTGGGACATAGAGTGAATTACTTTCCTGATTTAATTTTACGTTTAAGTGCGTGCTAAGTCGCTTCAGTCGTGTCCGACTCTGTGCGACGCTGTGGACTGTAGCCCACCAGGCAAGAATCCTGGAGTGGATTACCGTTTCCTTCTCCAGGGGATCTTCCGGACCCAGGGGTCGAACCTGTGTGTCTTACATTTCCTGCATTGGTAGGCAGGTTCTTTACCACTAGTGCCACCCGGGAAGTGATTACTTTTAAGAGCGAATAGCAATTTCCATTAATCTGGGTGCCTTTTAGTGTGTAATTTATTATGATTATTATTTTGCTATTGTTATTTAAATGGATTTCCCCATACTTTTGTATATATTTTGGTATAAGAAAAAGCACCATCATTTTTTTTGGCCAAGAAAATTAATGTACTCTGCAAAAACTATTAGAGGGAATATTGACTTCCTAATACAATAACCCTGAATTGCTTCCTCCCTCCAAGATTCGCAAATTACGTTAGTGGTAGCCTTCAGGTTTATACTTAGAGCAGAATTTCAAAAGAAGATTTTTTGCTGTTCTTCACTCATTTTCTAGCCATTCTCACACAGCCATCCGAACAAACTTTAAAATTCCTTTCATTTCACAGAGAAAGTGGCCTCTCAGCTGCTCCTGTTTTGTTTATCCAGTTCTCATCTGTGCGCCCGCTTCCTGGCCTTCTTTCCCTTTCAGTAAATCGTGTTTGGTATTGACAAGGCCATTTTGTTTCCTTAGAGCCTGGAACTTCTAAGTGGGAAGGAAATAGGTGAAACCTTAGTGCAGATACAGCAATTCTTTAACCATTTTTAAATGCACATATTCTCATCGGTTCGTATTGATTCCATGGGGCCTTCTTTTGGAAGCGTTCCAGTGCCAATCCATTCCCCTGTTTCATGCCTTTACTGGTTTTTCTCTGTGTACCTAGAACCGATTGTTCTGGGGGTGTGACAGATTTGTGTGCTGGGTTAGCTCCACACGCATGTTTATGCCGAGTCTGTCTACAGTCTGAGTAAATAGGAAACATCTTACTCTGAGTACAGACTCAGAGGTGTGGACTGGAAACGTGTATCCATCTCTGAAATAACATTTTGGAAAGCACAGTGTTTGGTAGATAAGGGCTGTACTGAAGTCACAGGAAAAAAAAAAAAAAAATCATGGGACTTCCCTCGTGGTCCAGTGGTTAAGACTTCCTGCTTCCAGAGCAGGGGGCCGGATTCTGTTCCTGGTCAGGGAATTAAGATCCGCATGCCATGTGGCATGGCCAAAAAAGTTAGAAAGAAAGAAATCGTGGCATTTGATTTCATAATGTTCTTTGTCCAGTCTAACTTTCATAAGTGAACCAAATGCTGAGGGCAGTATTAGAGGTCAGTTCAGTTCAGTTCAGTCGCTCAGTCGTGTCCGACTCTCTGCGACCCCATGAATCGCAGCACGCCAGGCCTCCCTGTCCATCACCAACTCCCAGAGTTTACTCAAACTCATGTCCATCGAGTCCATGATGCCATCCAGCCATCTCATCCTCTGTCATCCCCTTCTCCTCCTGCCCCCAATCCCTCCCAGCATCAGGGTCTTTTCCAATGAGTCAACTCTTCGCATGAGGTCAATGTCACTGTAAATCAGCTTTCACACTGAAGAACGAAAATTAACTGTATAGTCACACACAGTGACATGCCTGTTAAATACAGAGATTGCTTTGAATAGATTTATGCATTCAATTTGTTTCCAGTTGTCAAAACCTCATTAATTGTAAGCCCAATGGCATTGTTTGCTGTTTCAAACACATGTGCTACTTAATCTTAAAAGCAAAATTAAACCTTGGATTGGTATACATTTCAAGTTACAACTGTAAGCCATTGTATTCGGGAGGAAGGAGTTGAATATGCACTGTAAAATAAAAATTAGAAGATGCTTTGCATTCATGGTGATTTATGTAATTAGATTCTGTCAACTGTAATTTTTCAGGTTAATTATTTCCATGGTATATGTCATGTAAATAAAGTTATCAATCTTGATTCGTGTTAAAATTATTATATAAATCCTTAGTATTAAAGCCATAAGATGCTGTGCTGTGCTTAATTGCATCTGATTCTTTGCAACCCCATGGACTGTAACCCACCAGGCACCTCTATCCATGGGGATTCTCCAGGCAAGAATGCTGGAATGGGTTGTCATTTCCTTCTCCAAGGTATCTTCCCAGCCCAGGGATCAAACCCAGGTCTTCCACATTGCAGGCAGATTCTTTACCATCTGAGTCACCAGGGAAGCCCAAGAATACTGGAGTGGGTAGCCTATCCCTTCTCCAAGAGATCTTCCCAAGGAATCGAACTGGGGTCTCCTGCATTGCAGATGAATTCTTTACCAGCTGAGCTACCATGGAAGCCCCAATAATACAGTTATTAATCATGATTCATGTTAAAATCGTTATATAAATACTTAGTGTTAAAACAACAAGGTATTTTAAGTAAATTACTCAGAAGTATGAGTTGTATGGTAAATAGGTAAAATTTATTTTTGTAAAGAAATCAACAAAGATGGATATTTCCCTTGTTTAACAAATATAGGTGTTTATCAAGTCTATACCTGGGCCAGGTGCTGGGGACCGCAAGAGCAAGCAACCATGGGCACTGCGCCCAGGAGTGCTGATCCGGCACGGCATTTCCAAAGGGTTCTCTGGTGACTGCATCCCCTCCCCACGCGTCTCTGCCAGGTGTGGTCAGGTGCGCTGAGAGCTGTAGGTGCGGCAGGTACCACTTCGGGAGGTGTGAGGACACCAGCAGGTTTCCCAGGTGGTTCCAGCACTAAAGAGCCTGCCTGCCAACGCAGGAGACATAAGAGATGTGGATTCGATCCCTGGGTCGGGAAGGTCCCCTTGAGGAGGGCATGGCAACCCACTCCAGTATTCTTGCCTGTAGGATTCCCATGGACAGAGGAGCCCGACGGACTACAGCCATGGGGTCGCAAAGAGTCGGACACGACTGAAGCGAGGCAGCACGCATTTCCAAACAGTTTTGGCCATAGGGACTGTTCTGGTAACATCCCTGAGCGTGTTGGTCTGCACTCTGGGATTCTTAACCTGGAGTCTCCTGGGAGTCGATGGATAGAATTCAGAGGGTCTGGAAATTTAGATTAGGGGGGAAATTTACACCTTTATTTCCATATAATTGGTTTCCTTTGTCATTCCTCACATCTTTAAACATTTTTTTTCGGGGTCGGAAGAATATGTATGTATATATATATTTTTAAATTTATGGTTAATTTCTCTTTGTTATTGAAATAGGGTTGATTTACAATGTTGTGTTAATTTCAGGTGTATAGTAAAGTGATTCAGTTACACATATATATTTGGGGGGGATTTTTTTTTCCCTTGGAGATTATTACAAGATACTAAGAGTTCCCTGTGCTGTATAGCATGTCCTCGTTAATTATCTCTTTTATAGACAGTAGTGTGTTAATGTTGATCCCAAACTCCTAACTTGCCTGTTTGCTAACCATCCCTTTGTTATGTCTGTGAGTTTATTTCTGCATTGTATGTAAGTTCATTTGTATCATTTTTAGATTTCACACAAAAGTGATATATGATACTGGTCTTTCTGTGCCTGGCTTACTTCACTTAGGAACAATTAAAATTTTTTTTCAAACTTTAAAAGGCACTCTTTTTGGTGTACAGCTGCATGAGTTTTCACAAATGCATAGAGATATGTAACCACCACCATCCAGAAACAAGCTTTGCCTCCCCAACTAAAAACTCTCCTGGGCTGTATGTTTACAGATTCTCTAACTCCACCCCTGACTCCTGGCAACCATTGATCTGTCCTCCATTCCTAGAGTGTTTGCTTTTCCTAGAATGTTCTATAAATAGAATCAGACAATATGTAGCCTTTTGGGTCTGGCTGCTTTCACTTAGCATATGGGTTTAAGAGTCATTCTTGCTGTTGAGTATATCAATATTGCTGGATAGTGTTCTATGTATGGATATACTCTTGTGGTTAACCATTCTCCACATGGGGTTGCATTTGGGTGGTTTCCAGCTGGGGGCACTTATAAAGAAAGTAAGGCTTGCCTGGTGGCTCAGACAGTAAAGAATCTACCTGCAATGCAGGAGACCCAGGTTTCATCCCTGAGTTCAGAAGATCCCCTAGAGAAGGAATGGCAACCCACTCCAGTATTCTTACCTGGAGAATTCCATGGACATAGGAGCCTGGCAGGCTACAGTGCATAGGGTCGCAAAGAGTCAGACATGACTGAGTGATTAACAAACACATTAATAATATGGCTGTAACATGTGCGTATAAGTTTCTCTGTGAATCTAGTTTTGTTTCACTTGGATAAGTAAGCAGGATGGGATTGCTGAATCACATGCGTGTAACATTATTAAAAAAAATAAAAAGCATGTGGTCCTCCATAGCGATGTGCTATTTGCTTTCCTGCCAGCAGTGGAGGAGGGTTTCAGTTGCTCTGCATCTTCGCCAACATTTGTTCTTGTCTGTTGTTTTGTTGTTGTTCGGTTCCTAAGTCGTGTCCCAAGGATCCTTGTCCTTCACTATCTCCTGGGGTTTGCTCAGGTTTATGTCCATTGAGTCAGTGATGCTATCTAACCATCTCATCCTCCACCGCCCACTTCTTTTGCCTTCAATCTTTCCCAGCATCAGTCTTTTCCAGTGAGTCAGCTCTTCCCACCAGGTGGCCAAAGTATTAGAGTTTCAGCTTCAGCATCAGTCCTTCTTTATGAGTATTCAGGATTAACTGCCTTTAGGATTGACTGGTTTGATCTCCTTGCAGTCCAAGGGACTCACTCTCAAGAGTCTTCTCCAGCATCGTAATTTGAAAGCATCCATTTTTCAGCACTCAGCCTTCTTTGTGGTCCAACTCTCACATCTGCACATGGCTACTGGGAAAACTATGGCTTTGACTATACGGACCTTTGTCTGCACCGTGATGCTTTGCTTTTTAATACACTGTCTACGTTTGTCATAGCTTTCCTTCCTTGGAGCAAGCGTCTTCTAATTTCATGGCTGCAGTCACCGTCTGCAGTGATTTTGGAGCCCAAGAAAAGAAAATATGTCACTGTTTCCACTTTTCCCCCTTCTATTTGCCATGAAGTGATGGGATCAGATGCCATGGTCTTAGTTTTTTGAATGTTGAGTTTCAACCAGCCTTTTCACTCTCCTGTTTCACCCTTATCAGGAGGTTCTTCACTTTCTGCCACTAGAATGGTGTCATTTGCATATCTGAAGTTGTTGATATTTCTCCCGGCAATCTTGATTCCAACTGGTGATTCATCGAGCCCAACATTTCACATGAAGTACTCTGCACACAAGTTAAATAAACCGGGTGACAATGTACAGTCTTGTCTTACTTCTTTCCCAATTTTGAACCAGTCTGTTGTTCCATGTCCAGTTCTAACTGTTGCTTCTTGACCCGCATACAGATTTCGCAGGAGGCAGGTAGGGTGGTCTGGTATTCCCATCTGTAAGAATTTTCCACAGTTTGTTGTGCTCCACACAGTCTAGGCTTTTGAGTAGCCAATAAAGCAGAAGGAGATGTTTTTCTGGAATCCCCTCATTTTCTGTATGATCCAGTGAATGCTGGCAATTTGATCTCTGGTTCCTCTGCCTTTTTACACCCAGTTTGTATATCTGGAAGTTCTTGGTTTACATACTGTTGAAGCCTAACTTGAAGGATTTTGAGCATAACCTTGCTAGCATGTGAAATGAGCACAGTTGTGCGGTAGTTTGAGCATTTTTTGGCCTTGCCTTTCTTTGGGATTGGAATGAAAACTTACCTTTTCTAGTCCTGTGACTATTGCTGGGTTTTCCAAATTTGCTGACATATTGAGCTCAGCACTTGAACAGCATCATCTTTTAGGATTTTAAATAGCTCAGCTGTAATTCTGTCTCCTCCACTAGCTTTGTTTGTAGTGATGCTTCCTAAGGCCCACTTGACTTCACACTGCAGGGCGTCTGGCTCTGAGTGTATTGTGGTTATCTGGGTCAAGACCTTTTTTTATTGTCCTCTATGTATTCTTGCCACTTCTTCTTACTCTTAAAATTACTCTTTTCTGCTTCTATTAGGTCCATACCATTTCTGTTCTTGGATGAGGTGTGCCCTTGATGTCGCCAATTTTCTTCAGGAGTTGTTTACTTTTCTAATTTTGCCATTCTTATAGGTGAGTCATAATATCTAGTTGCAGTTTTAATTTGCATAATGTCCAGTGTCTTAGAGCCTCTTTTCCTGGGTTTATTTGCTAACTGTACATCTTCTTTGATAGTGTCTGTTTAAATATTTTGCCCATTAAAAATATTGAGTCGTTAGTCCTATATAATTTATTTTATACAATTAAAAACGTTATTCCAAGGACATTCTTCACTCACTGGCCAAAAGGATCCAAGTCACCAAAAAGATTAAGAGCCCTTGGGAGACACACAATCTTTGAAATATCTTTGGCATTTACATTTTTAGCTCCCTTCAAGAAAGGAGCAACAGAGGATGAGATGATTGGATGGCATCACCAACTCAATGGACATGAGTTTGAGCAAACTCAGGGAGATAGTGAACAACAGAGAAGCCTGGCTTGCTGCGGTCCATGGAGTCCCAAGTGGTGGGTAGCTTGTCCATGATAGAGCATAACATCATTCTTTTTTTTCTGTTCTGTGTACATAAAATAGGATTTCACAACATCACTCTCAACTGTGAGCAATATCCCTTATGCCTCCCTCCTCTTTGGTGAACCGTAAAGCATTTCTTCTATTTTTATTTTTGAAATCCCTTGGCCCTCTTTGATTCTTAACCCAAATGGAAGAAATCCTAAGTTGTAGGAAAAAGTGAACCAACATATTCCAAGAGAATAGTCCAGTTCCACCTTCAAAATTAAGAGCTCTTTCTTCAGGCAGGAGACAAGTTTGACTGTGTATTTGATCGCTGTTTGTGATTATCTCCACGAGGCTGTTTGTGATTATCTCCACGACACGGAGGACTGACATGTTTTTCTGCCTTGATCTGTCTTTTTCATCCAGCTCCCTAACAGAACTCATCTCCCAGCAAAAAATTTTTTTTTAATCTACTGGAGCTATTTTTTAAAGGCTCTGCAGACTCTTTAAGTGGGTAGCTAAATATTGACTCAGTCATATCTGAATCTATGAGTCAAGTTTCAATATAATCTTGAGTGGCTGACGTTTTTAGGAATCATATCCTTGTTTATGATCAACAGATTAGTCTTGTTTTGTGGTTCTTCTGTTAAGGGATATACAGAAGATATAAGGTACAGATATTTGTGCCACACTATTTTATTATATTACAATGAAGTGTCTTACGTAGGATTCTCTTCTTCCCCGCTGGAGAGAAAAAAATTGGAAAAGTACACGCAGTGTACGTACTGAAAATGAATGCTTGGCACACACACACCCAAAATGATGCCATGATGAAGAATTCTTCCATGTGTTAGTTATTGCTTTAGAGTGGATTTTAGTGATAAATAGATGCCCTACATTTTACATTTGGCACATTAGCGTATGCAAATATATGTTGAGTGCTTATAATTTGGGAAATCAGAGATGTAGAAAGTACCTCCCAGCTGTGCACAGTCCCTCTGGGGAAGCAGAGCCGCACAGGTGAAGGGACAGGGACAGCTGTGAGGCGGCGCCTCGTGGAGCCCGCGGCCCGGCTTGTGGGCCTCTCGTGGGCGCAGTGTCACAGTGTTCGCTGTCCCGTCTCTGGTTTTCTTGGAGAAAGGAGGGTAGGGAAAGGCTCTTTTGCTCATTTGCACACACGTGTGTGCCCGTGGCCAGCTTCCCGCTCATCTTAATCAGTTTCCTCTCACTGCTGCGGTTAAGTTCCCACCAGCTTAGCAGCTTTAAGCAACAGCCCGTTCTGACCCCACGCTTCTCTCGGGAGGGCTCTGCCCAGGGTCGCATAGAATGAGATCAGTGTGCCAGCAGGGTGCCTCCCAGCTGAGGCTCTGGGAGGAAGGACCTGCATTCAGGTCATGCAGGTGAGGTCTGTGTCCACGGTGGCTGACAGTGGAGGGTGGTCTCCGTGTTCTAGAGGCTGCCCCATTCCCTGGCTCCAGGCCTGCTTCCTCCATCATCAGACTCAGCAGTCCCTCTCCTGTTTCCACCATCTGTATCCCCGACCCCACCCCACCGTCATGTCTCTCCTCTGCTCCTTTCCTGCTTTTAAGCACTCCTGTGACCACCCTGGAGCCACCCCGAGAATCCAGGATCCTCTCTCCTACGTTAAAGTCGGCAGAATAGGAATCTCAACTCCCCTGCTAAGCCCCTTCCCAGCAGCACCTGGATCACTGCACGCTGGGTGGGACTCTTGGGGGATATTTTTAAAATTCTGCCTCCCAGCTCCCTCCACACCCACGTTCACATCAAAATGACAAAATTTAAGGTTCTCCTGAGTGACTGTTCGCAGCAAAGGGATTTGTTTCCATTTCTGAGACAATATGTGCAGAGATAATTCTGTGTTATTTACACATTTGGTGTTTACGCCTTGCAGACTCCATTATACATATCTTTAGGAATACTCTTTACATAAATTAAGATGATTTGTCTCTTTCCTGAAAACAGCAACATGCCACACATTCTGGATGAAAATGAGGGATTGTTTACATCAGGGACCAAATTAAACTCTTGGAGAATTCTGAAGTAGGATAGATGGAAATGTGCTCGAGTCTATGGCATATTTTAGGTTTCCTAGGAACCTCCTTGTCAGTATAACCACAAATTAATATTGCCAAACTAGTTAATTATGAGATCATCTAGTATCTTAATATGTGTCTGAGATTCTCTGGCATTTAACAGAGAAAGGAATCCTAAACACATATTATCTTCCTCGGTGGGCTTGCCCAGGACCACCTCTGTCACTTGGGAAGACGGATCACCCCCATGTGGTGGAGGTCTGGTGCTGGGCTCAGAGGATATGGATTGTTTTTTTTTTTTTGACTGCGCTGGGTCTTCACTGCTGTGCCTGAGCCTTCTCTGGCTGTGGAGAGCGGGGGCTCCTCTCTAGTTGAGATGTGTGGGCCTCTCATTGTGGGGGCTTCTCTTGTTGCAGGGCACAGCTCCAGGGCGCAGGGCTCAGGAGTTGGCACACATGTTTAGCTGCCCTGCAGCATGTGGAATCCTCCCGGACCAGGGATCAAACCTGCGTCCCCTGCACTGGCAAGCGTTCTTATCCTCTGTACCGCCAGGGACGTCCCCAGAGGGAATGGATCCTATTTTCCCCCTCCAGTCCTCCTCCCCTCCTGGCTGGGCCAAGTTCTGTGTTCTCAAGTCTCAGTCTTACTATCTGGGAATAATTCTGACTAGGCTTTAAAATGAAGTAGCATTGAAGAAGATAATTTGTGAATCAGGAAGAGTTAGATACCTGCTATTTAAGGGCTTTCCAGGTGCCTCAGTGGTAAAGAATCCGCCTGCCAATTCAGGAGCCCCAGGGTGGGGTGGGTTCGATCCCTGGGTGGGGAAGGTCCCCTGGAGAAGGAAATGGCAGCTCACTCCAGTATTCTTGCCTAGAGAATCCCACAGACAGAGGAGCCTGGCGGGCTACAGTCCACAGGGTTGCAAAGAGTCAGACACAACTGAAGTGACTTAGCACACACACAAGTTAAGGATAAAATGTTAAAGTAGCATCTTTGATTCAGTGGACATGAATTTGAGCAAACTCTGGGAGACACTGGAGGACAGAAGAGCCTGGCGTGCTGCAGTCCAGGCGGTTGCAAAGAGTCAGACATGACTTAGCGACTGAGCAAGTTAAGCAATCATAGAGAGAGAATCCACACTTGTTCTGACAACTTCTGGAACCAGTATAGAGGAGATGGGGTTTCTCACCTGAAGGTTCTCTGCAGGGGCTAATCTTGAAATCAAAAGCAAAAAAGGTGGGGTTCGCCTCGCCATTTCTTCAGCCCTGGAGCAGCTTCTTTGAGGCGGGGTGTGGGCTCCCCAGTCTCTATGTCACTGCTTCCCAGTCAAGAGCCTGAGAGTGAAGCTCTTATATAAAGAGGATGCTCCTGGCTTTTCCCGGGTTCGACTGTTCCTTTGCTTTGGAGAGAGAGGCACACACATTTGCCATTTGGGACTTGTCTGTGAAACCCACCCTCAGGAAATACGATGCTGCCTGCAAACTGAGCTGGGCTGTCTCTCCAAACTGGGAACCCTCGTTTGCTCCGTGGCTCTGGTTCCCTGAGTTCTGCTTCCTTCCCAGGGATAAGAGCATCTTTAGGATGGCCCTTCCTCACCCTCCTAGTTCAGCCCTGGTTTAGAAAAAGTGAAAGTTAGGGTTTCGACTCTTTGCCAGCCCATGGCCTATACAGTCCATGGAATTCTCCGGGCCAGAATACTGAAGTGGGTAGCCTTTCCCTTCTCCAGAGGATCTTCCCAACCCAGGGATCTTACCCAGGTCTCCCGCATTGCAGGCGGATTCTTTACCAGCCAAGCCACAAGGGAAGCCCAAGAATACTGGAGTGGGTAGCCTATCCCTTCTCCAGAGGATCTTCCCAACCTAGGAATCGAACCGGGGTCTCCTGCATTGCAGACGGATTCTTTACCAACGGAGGTCTCAGGGAAGCCCTCTGGTTTAGGAAACTCAGAAGCTGACGCCATGCAGCTTGCATAAGACTCCCTCTATCCCCTGTTCCCTTTCATGGGGAATGGACGCTTGTCCCCTAGGGACACAAGGTTGGGAGGGAGCCAGGTGTCTGTGAGGCTGTGGCCACAGACAGCACCCGCTGGGCAGCCTCCTTCTTTCTCCTGCTTTGTCCTTCACTGGCGGCGGCGCTGAACGCGGGGCTGGCGGGTGGGGCCCGCACAGTGAGCATCCTTCCTGAGAGGGGATTTCCTGCCCGCTCTGCCCCCATGCTGCCCTCCCCATCCTACCCCAGCCTCCACTACTTAGCGGGTGCCCCCACACGTCCGCCCTTCTCTCCTCCGGCTTCCCTGGAGGGGCTGGCACCTCCACTACTTAGCGGGTGCCCCCACACGTCCGCCCTTCTCTCCTCCGGCTTCCCTGGAGGGGCTGGCACCTCCACTACTTAGCGGGTGCCCCCACACGTCCGCCCTTCTCTCCTCCGGCTTCCCTGGAGGGGCTGGCAGTGGGGCCACATGAGTGTCCATGCGGTGTTCCCCCTGGAGCAGCCCTCTGGTGCTGTGGGGGCTGGGGCTCCCCTTCCCCCCCCAACCCCCGCCCCCAGAAAGGATTATGACACGGGCCCTTCCCCCCGCCTGCTGGTGTCTGGACCCTGCAGCTCTATCCTTTGCTCCCAGTTCTGTCCCAGGGGACCCCCTTCTCCCTCAGGACCCAACCCATCTCCACCCAGGGGCACCTTCTTTGACACATTATGCAGGGCTCCTGGCTTGGAGAGGCTCCAGCCACCTGGCAGGGTCACACTGAGGGCATCAGGGCAAGGGTGTCTCCCTCCGGTGCCCAAGACAGGGTCTTCTGAGAGGCTGGACCGTCCCAGGGACCGCCCTCAGGGTCCTCGCCAAGGCAGAAGCTCCTGGAAGGAGCTCTGGTGTCAGTCATTTAAACTAAGCCCTGAAACCACATGATTTCTTACAAAGGCAGTAACTATAGACTGCTGATGCTCCGGTGACGGTGGCCCCTGAGCCTCAGATGTGCAGCTTCTGGGGCTCGGTCTCCTGGTGCCACAGAGCATTGTGTGGGTGGGGGAAGTTGGGGTGCTCTTTCCTTGGCCCCCCAGACTGCAGCCCAGTCCATCATGTTTCACTGAACACAACCCACCTCTTATCTCTTACATACATTTGAAAATGACTCTCTGTTTGTATGACATCCCAGGAGATCTGATGTCACCTTTTAAATGGTGACTGTACTGTATTCTATGTGATACTCGAAGACAGTCTTACGAGCAATCACAGCATGGTAGAAGTGATCCTGTAATGAAGTTCACGTCAAGACTGTTTTGTAAATGCCTGTGAATTGGGGCATTTGTCTTTTAAGTAAAATGTAATTTGAAACCTGACATTATTTGAGCTGTTCATTCGACATTCATGGTGTTTAATTAAGAGTGGCCAGTGTGTGTGTGTATATATGTACATCACACACAGACGTGTACCTGAGTTTGTCTGGATCATCAACCCTTTTGAAGAGAGAGCTGATTCTGACTCTGAGGCTAGTGGCTGTTGTAACTCTCAGAACTGCTTACCAGAGTCACTGACTGCTCAGAACCATTCTCTGATATTCTAGCGGCTGTTAGCTGGGAATTTCTAATTCCAGTTCAGTTTAAAGATGGCCAAGTGTTTGTTGCTGTCCTGTAAAAGGCAGAAATAATGATTCTTGGTACAGTGGATGTGGCCTGTGTAGGAACCGTCAGGAGTATTGAGAGCTGAGACTCATAATCCCTACATCTATATGCTTTTCCTTTCATAGGCAATTCCATCCTTCTGCAGACAGAGCTCTGATGTTTTTATGCCTGAAAAGGCTTGGAAAACAAACACAACACAGAATTAAAGGTGCCGATGCTGGTGTGTGTGCTAAGGCACTTCAGTCGTGTCCAGCTCTTTGCAACCCCATGGACTGTAAGCCCACCAGGCTCCTCTGTCCATGGGGTGCTCCAGGCTAGAATTCTGCAGTGGGCTGCCGTGCCCTCCTCCAGGGGACCTTCCCGACCCGGGGATCGAGCCTGTGTCTCTCATATCTCCAGCCTTAGCAGGCGGGTTCTTTACTACTAGTGCCTCCTGGGAAGCCTGATTGCGAGGCTCTGGCTGCAGAATTTTTATGAATGGGATTAAGGTCTTAAACGTGTGATTTAAATTCATGTCCGACTCTTTTTCGACCCTATGGACTGTAACCTGCCAGGCTCCTCTGTCCATGGGATTTCCTAGGCAAGAATACCGGAGTGGGTCTCCATTCCCTTCTCCAGAGGATCTTCCTGACCTAGGGATCATACCCAAGTCTCCTGTATCTCCTGCATTGCAGGCGGGTTCTTTACCCACTGAGCCACCAAGGAAGTCTCTTAAACTATATTTTTTTCAGGTAATAATGCTCTTTTTAAAAATCTGCATAACCTTAACCTCACCTCGGGAAGAAATCAAGGGCACTTTGTCATGAATCATTTGGCGCCTTTCCAGCATCTATACAGTTCACTCATGTTGGAATTGGTGAAAATCAGGTGATCTGCAAATCTGCACTTGCCCAAATAAAACTATGAGCATAATTTGTAGATAGAAACCTAGACTTTCTGAGCTGAATGGAAGTTCTAGCAATTGCCCAACCAGAGATGACATATTGCTCATAAGGAGACAGAAATCCCAAGGATCAGTTCTCACCCAAGTAGAACCAATATCTCAGCTGGGGGGAAAAGGGAATTTCTTGAGTGTATCTTTTTTTTTTTTTCATTGAAGTACAGTCAATTTATAGTGTGTTAATTTCTTCTGTACAGCAAGGTGTCTCAGTTATGCATGTATACGTTCTTTTTCATATTATTTTCCATTATCCCAGAATATTGAGTATGCTATACCCTGTGCTAGACAGCAGGACCTTGATGTTTATCCATTCTATATATACTAGTTTGGTGTGTGCCTTTAATAAAGCACTTGTGAGTGTGTGTGTGCCTGTGTGTGTGTAGACTCGATAGCTCCTACCTAGAGGTATTAATAAAGATGTATAGCTAATATTCAATTTGATAATATTATCTCGTATTTTTAAACATTTACTTTTCTTTGTTTATCTTTGGTTGCGCTGGGTCTTCGTTGCCACACATGGGCTTTTTCTGGTTGTGGTGAGTGGAGGATAACTTCGCGGTGGTGCGGGTTCTTCTCGTTTCGGCGCCTTCTGTTTTGCAGAGCACCGGCTCTGGGGCGCGTGGGCTCAGTTGAGGTTCCTGGCCTCTAGAGTAATGACTCAACAGTTACGCTGCACAGGCTTAGTTGCTCTGAGACACGTGGGATCTTCCCGGACCAGGGATCAAACCCATGTCCTCTGTCTGTGTTGGCAGGCAGATTCTTATCCACTGTCCCACCAGCTGCTGCTGCTGCTAAGTCGCTTCAGTCGTGCCTGACTCTTTGGGACCCCATGGACTGCAGCCCACCAGGCTCCTCCGTCCATGGGGTTTTCCAGGCAAGAGGACTGGAGTCGGGTGCCATTGCCTGCTCTGTACCACCAGAGAAGTCCTCATATTTTTTTTTTAAGAAAAGCTTTCATTTTCCTATATCTCAGACTAGCTGCCTAGTAAAGTCAAGAGCCCCGGTGTACTTGTTGAATCTTGTGTGTAAAATTGCTTTCGTGTTGGGACCCAATTTCTTCATTGTGAAGAGAGTTGACAAAATTTCTCAATAAAATAATAGTTGTGAACGAACCAGCCTGACAGCCCCTTAATTAGGGGGCGTGTGCTTGGAGCTGGGATCCTCTAAGCTCTAATCATGAAGCACAGCTCAGTCGTGACTAACTGCTGGTTATAATGGACATTTTTAAAGTAATCTTATGTTTTCTTTGATCCAAAATATTTTTAGAATTGACATTACTTTTTTGTTGTATATGTTTAAGTTGTAGGACATGATTTGATACGTATACACTGTGAAAGTGAAGTGCCTCAGTCATGTCTGACTCTTTGCAACCCCTTGGACTGTATGTAGCCTACCAGGCTCCTCTGTCCATGGAATTTTCCAGGCAAGAGTACTGGAGTGGGTTGCCATTGCCTTCAAGGATTGCCGCAATCCAGCTAATTAATATACACCTGAATTGGAAAGATGCCCTGGAGAAGGGAATGGCTACCCACTCCAGTATTCTTGCCTGGAGAATCTCGTGGACAGAGAAGCCTAGCAGACTACAGTCCATGGGGTCACAAAGTGTTGGACACGACTGAGCGATCAACACTTTAACTCTTCACGTTAAGTGATTACCTTTTAGTGTTTGTGTGGTGAGAACGCTTGAGCTCTACTCTCTTAGCAAATTTTAAGTATACAGTACCATGTTATTAACTATAGTCACCATGCTGTGCGTTAGATCCCTAGAACTTACTTATCATGTAACTGAAAGTGTCTACAGATGACATCTCTCCATCTCCCCCATCCGCAGCCCCTGGCAACCACCTGGCAGTCAACTCTTTGCTTCTGAGTTCAACTTTTTTAGATTCCACATATAAGTGAGATCATACAGTATTTGTTTTTCTGTGTCTGGCTTATTTCACTCAGCGGAATGAAGTCCTCCAGGTTTACCCATGTTGTTGCAAATGGCAAGATTTCTTTCTTTCTTCAAGGCTGAGTAATATTCAATCATCTCTGTCTCGATATATTTATATATAAATGCAATGAACATGGGGTTGCAGATACCTCTTTGAGATAATGATTTCATTTCCTTTGGATATTTACCCAGAACTGAGATTACTGGATCAATATTACTTTTCTCTTTACTTTTTTTTAAAGCAGCATTGTGGTACATTTCACATGGTATTACCTCTTAGTATTCTTTTTTGCTATGGATGGAAGTGTGTAAATTGATGAAATTAGTATCCTTGCTTCTGCATTTCAAATTGGAAAAACAGAAACAGAGCCCATCACCTCTGTTAAGGTAATATCTCCACCCTCAGGCCCCAAATCTGTGTACTTCAACGTGGCATGGACCTCGAAATCCCAGGGTGCTCCAGGTTGGTGTGAGTTAGGATGTCCTGATATCAGACCTTTTGTGAAAAACTCGAGGAACCTGATGTGTGGGGCCTGCTACCCCAGACAGCTGCTTCCTTCTCCAAACAAAATTGTAAATGCCTTTCTGAACAAAAGCTATGAACTAATCCCCACTGTTCATTATCTTTAAATAGCACAACATTCCAGGGAAGTGCTTTTCCAGGTATTTCGACAAGTGAAACACTTGTTTGTGCTTCATGGTACAGCTTTTTCAGTAAAATGACTTAGAACTTTTCCCTCCTATAAATGAAAGGGAATCAATCCTTCAACTGTAGGATTCTTTGGGGGATTTTTTTTTAAATTCTTTCATCCTTCTTTTTTTTTCGAACGTTCTAGTCTCCTATAGCAAAAGCAGGCAGGACATGATTAACTGTGGAAGATGACTCCAGGGTGCAGTTTTCCAAAAAGGAATCTCAAACTTTAGATCTAGTTATTCCAGAAAAAAACAAAACCAGGAAGAGGCCCACGCACAGGATTGTTTGTGATCGCCAGCCATGCAGTGCACATTTTTTTAAATTATTTATTTTCAATTGGAAGATAATTGCTTTACAATGTTGCGTTGGTTTCTGCCTTACATCGACATGAATCACACATAGATATACACATGTTTCCTCCCTCCTGACCCTGTCTCCCACCTCCCACCCCATCCCAGCCCTCTAGGTTGTTAGAGAGCCCCAGTCTGAGCTCTCTACAGCAAATTCCCACTGGCTGTCTGTTTTGCATGTGGTAATGTATGTTTCCATGCCGGCCCCTCAGCTCATCCCATCCTCTCCTTCTGTGTCCACAGTCTGTTCTCTGAGTCTGCGTTTCCACTGTGCAGCACACGCTTTGAAGGGTCCATTCAGCCCAGGTCACTATCTCCTTGCAGGGGACTTGAGGGGCGGGAAGCATGGCCCAGTGCTCGCTGGGATTCTAGTCCAGGTGGGCAGGCAGTTCAGATACGTGAGAAGTGGAAAGCAACCTCGGAGACTTTTCCACATGGGCAGGGTGGGGACAGTGCCTGGAGGAGCAGAGGGAAGAGATGGGCAGCAAAGTGGACCCATGTGGTTGTCATTTCGGGGGCTCTGAAGAGCTCTGGTACCACAGTCCCTTATGTCTCGGTGCAGAGGAGGATTCAGGGAGAGGCAGTGATAGGTGAGAAGTGATTTATTAGAATAGGACACTCGTGAGGCCTACAGTGGGGAAGGCAAGAGATGCCACGCCTGAGAACTTAGTGGGCTCTGGTTTTATAATCAAAAGAAAAGTGGGGGAGGCAGAAGAGCTTCTTTGTCTTTCTTGAGTAGATGTCATGCTCCCACCATCACCTCCTCCTCCAGGCTGAGCAGGGGGATTTTCTTGTCTCTGCGTGGTCAAGCGAGGTCCACAAATTGCTGTTTTTCACATGTGCAGAGAGCGTGTCCTAGGGATCATTACCCTTCAGAGCTCACTGGGCAGCTTGTGGGTCTCTTGCCACCGTGGTTTTGTTGTGCTGGGGGCTTGTCTCGTCCTTCTGCCTCCTGGTTCTGTTGCTGAGCAAGCCTGCTTGGTTTTGTGGTTAAGCAAAGCTGCTTTCTTGAGGAATCACTAATTTACAGGGGTCGCCCATATTTTTCCATCCACAGTCCCCTAGTGGGATTCACTATTTAATCACCTACTTAGTCCCTTTACTCCGTCCCTGTCAAGAGGAGAAGCAGGTGGGGACAGCCCACACATACTTCTGGTCCACTCCGCACGTCCATTCCCAGAACATCTTTCTGAAAACTCTGCCCTGACTTGGGTGCTTCCTTGATTAAACACCCTGGAGGCCCCTTGTCATCCTCGTGCAAGGATCCTATCTTCTCAGCCCCAGGGTCAAGTTCCAACCAGGCCCCTCCTGACCTCTGACCGCCCTGCCCCCAATCCCGCCATCCTCTGCATGCTCTCTGGCTCACTCCCTCCTCGTGAGTGAGCAGCCCCTGGCACTCAGAAGGGGCCCAGCACGAGCCTGGGAACCAACAGTGAAGGGCCTCCCCAGGGGTCCATGCGGGGCAGGACATCGGCCGGGAGGAGGCAGTGAGCTGGCAGAGGCAGGCATTTGTCTGCAGGAGCTCCAGGAACAGGGCTGGACCAGATGGGAGGGAGGGGCAGGGCTGGTGGAAGCAGGAGGCTCTGCAGTGTCCACAGGCATCAAGGTCAAGGTCAAGGTCAAGACCATTTAAAAGGCTAGACTTGCGCCAGGCTGCAGAAAGTGCACTGATTCTGGATGTCTCCAAATGTTAAAGTCGAGAACTTCAGATTAAACTTTCTTTCCAGCTAGAATCGCCTTCTTCCTCGCCCTGGCATTCCTGGACAGCCAGTGCTCATGGGAGCGATTTCCGGCATGCCCATTCTGTCCTATGCCCTGTCCCCTAGCCCTGGCTGAGGTCATGGGGCACAGGCCTGGAAGGCAGGTGTATTCGGGCACCAGGAGAGCAGGGGTGGGAAGAGCAGCACCTGCCCTGACCACAGGGGGCGTCCTGCTCAGGGTAAGCCTGGTGGGGTGGGGGCGGGGAACATCTGATTTTTCAAGATAAATGGCCATCTCCTTTGTGTATGTATATGATATAATTTTAAAATGCAGACAACTGAGTAGGATATTCTTTATACCAGGTGAGCTAAACAGGCTGTATCTCCTGGCTGCATGTGGTCTCTGGGCAGTCGCTTTCTCCTCCCATAACTGATTCATTCCTGGTTCATTTCTTTACCTCTGGAAATCCATCCCTCTGTCCTTTCCACAGTGCACCTCTGCCTCCTCCATCTCCCTAAGTCCCCACGGGCATCCTCGAAGGCTCTGTCTTTATATCCAGGCTCCTTTGACTCATGGACTCAGGCCCCAGGTGCCCTTGCCTGCAGCCAGGTGATTTGAAGAGTGGGAAACAGGTAAGGCGGCAAGGCAGCCCAGCCCTCCCCCAGGCCAAGTGCAGAGCTGATGCGAGGCTGTAGACTCTGTCCCTAGAAGGAGAAAAAAAAGGCAAAGGAGACAAGCAAAATGTTGTCACTTAGCTGCCACGCTGAGCATCTTCTTATAATATCTCACAGAGAAAAGTAGGTCAGCATCGCCCAGTGCAGCCTGGTTTTCCTGCATGTCAACTGTATGCAGACACTCCGCTTGACCTGCCAGGGAGCCCGAGACCGCCCGGCCGGAAGTAATAAGAGGAGACCCGCACGTTGTAGGAAGGCATTTTAACGAAAGAGAATCCAGGAATCTCGCTCCCTCTGCTTGTGATCAGAGGCTGTAAAAACGACTAGGGCTGGAAGAGGACTGAGGAAATGAGGGAGTCATGGGGGTGGGTGCTGGGTACTGGCCTGTCTGTAGTGAAATTTAATAAAGTAAAAATTTTTCATTCACTTGTATGATAGCCTTGATTTTGAAAATTGAATTAACTGACAGGCCCATGCCTTTGAAAGGTCAACTGGATCAAATTCAGTTTGACCCTTTGTCTTTAGATCTGAAAGCCAAGCCATGCGAAGAGTCCATCAACAGAAGAATGGATAAAGGAAATGGGGTCTGTCCACGCAATGGAGTATTATTCAGCCTTGAAAAGGGAATGCTGACACAGCTATAGTAATGGGTGAACCTTGAGGGCTCATTGAGATTAGCTGGACACAGAGGATGAACGCTGTGTGATTCCACTCAGGGGAGGTCCCTAGGATCATCAAAGTCACAGAGACAGAAAGCAGAGAAGAGGTTCCCGGAGGCTGGAGGAGGAGGGGATGGGAAATGTTCAGTGGGTGTGGGGTTTCCATTTGGGAAGATGAAAAAGTTCTGGAGATGCTGGTGGTGAAGGTTGCCCTGTGAGGGGACTTAATGCCACTGAACTGTACACTCAAAAAGGCTTAAAATAGTAAATTTTATGTTCAGTCTATGTTGAAAGTGAAAGTCACTCAGTCATGTCTGACTCTTTGTGACCCCATGGACCCTACAGTCCATGGAATTCTCCAGGCCAGAATACTGGAGTGGGTAGCCTTTCCCTTTTCCAGGGAATCTTCCCAACCCAGGGATCGAACCCAGGTCTCCTGCATTGCAGGCGGATTCTTTACCAACTGAGCCACAAGGGAAGCAGTCCCCACCACAATTTAAAAATTCCTACCAGCGCCAGAATCTGAGGACAGCATCTGGGAAACTCCAAACTCTTTTTTATCACACAGACAGGGTTCTTGAGAATTATTTTCTTCCCTCTTCAGTCTAGCAGAAACCTCAGTGATCTTTTTTCTCCGTTTTATCCGTCTCTTGTTGCTCAGCCAGGTACTACCACATCCTGTCCTAACAAAAGCAGTAAGATTCTTTAAACTTGATAAGAGGCCTTTTAAGGAAACCCTCTCTGCATTTGTGGTTCCAAGCAGAATGTGGTCCTGTCTGCATCAGCTTTGGATAAATGGATGTTCATCTCTAAAAATCAGGACCGTGTCAAAAGGCTCTCATTCTTCCCCTGGCCAATCTTGGCGCGTCTGTGACGTCTGTGTGGAGGAACAGTGTCCAGCTGGTCCCCACCTAGCTGCTGCCTCCCACTGGACCCGGGATCCTCCCACAGGGGCCCCCGGGATCCCTCCAGTTCTGGTTCCTGTTCTGTTGACTCCTGGAGTTCCCTGCCCTGTGTCCTCCCACACTTGGAAGGAAGGGCAGGGAAGGAGGGGCGGGGCTTGGGAGCACCTCACTCAGAGTCTTTGTTGGGAGGGAGCACGGTGCAGGCCCCGCCCCACCCAGGCCAGGCTGCAGGCACCTGAGGACCCCCACCCCAACCTGGGCCCCCGGGAGTCTTGCTGCCTGGAGAGGTCTGGAGGTCTCCTAGCTGGAGAGGTGCCCCCGATCTCGTTTCTGAGACAGATGGAGCTGGGGAGGAGACTTGCACCACTTTATTCTGTGCTGTGGCTGGCACTTCCCACGGGGGTTTTTCTGTCCTCCTTTGACTCCGATAGAGCTGGGGAGGCCCTGCTCTTGGGTAGCTGGACAGGCGGACTGGGCTGGCAGTGGCCCTGCCTGGAGCTGGGCCTGCCCACTGGGGTGGGCAGTGAGGGCTGGGGTGGGGAAGGCACATGGAGGAGTCTGCCGCTCAGGCTGCAGACTTTGGGGAAGGAGGAGGAGGGGTCCCTGTCGGGGACCGGGGCTGGGGAGCCTGGTGAGGAGCCCTGCGGCTGTCCCAGCAAGTCAGGGGTGGGGGGAGCTCAAGAGAAGACAAAGGGGTCCCTATCAGGGACACACATCAACCAGTGGACGGGGTGGAGGGAGGCTGCAGAGCAGGGCCCCGCTGACGGCAGGGCCGAGATCCAAGTGCACAGAGGGTGCCCTGGGGATCTAGGAAAGCAGCCTAGGGATAAAGCAGGACTTAGGACTAAGAGGAAGACCTTAGCTGCTGTCGTCATAATGAGAGCGCCGTGAGGCCCAGGTGAGCAGCTCTGGGATGCAGACGTTGATTGGACCGGTGGCTGGATGCAGGAGCAGGGAGAGGTGGGTGGATAGGTAGGTGTGTGAATTAACCCCTGGATGCGAAAGTTGATGAAGCTGGAAAAGGAGCCAAGATCAGATCATGAAGGGCTTGTAAGAAGCCTGGGGACAGTGCGGAAAGCCACATGCGGAGTTTAAGCGGGAGATCTCTGTGTCTGAGTGTCCCTTCTGGCTCCATGTAGGCAAGAGGCTGCTGGAAGCCAAGAACAGTTGGAAGAGGAGCTGTGGGGAGAGGCCATGTGGGTGCCCTGCAGTCAGGTTGAGGGACATGAGCATGCTGCCAGTGGGCCAGGTCCATGAATTAATTCAGGAAGCAGAGCTCTCAGGATGCAGTGTCTTAGTTAGATCACTAAGTTAGTTAGTCAGATGACTAGTTAGATGACTGGAGTAAGAGCAGGAGGCATCAGGACAGCCTCCAGTCAACTGGACAGCTTGGGGGAGCAACACCACCATGCCCGGGGGCCGCGGGAGGGAGGGGGTAAGGTTGGCAAAACGGAGGGGTCGTTGGGAGGCTCACAGCGTCTGCAGGCGCGATGGCGTCCATCTGGCGGCCAGCACCTCCTCTCCTGGGCCTGAGGGCCTGCCCTGCCCTCGCTCATGTCCCTACGTCCCCCAGGCTCAGCTAAGGGGGTTTGAAGATGGACTCACCGGTCTCCCTCTTCCGCCTCTGAGCCGAGCCACCTCCGTGACACGGCCTCGGGGAGGTGGGTCAGGTGTCCCCAGGCCCGTCCCAGGGGCCAGGCCGCCGGGAGACGAGGGCCTGAGCGAGGCTTCCTCTCGGAGTCCCGACGGTGGGGGCCAGAGCCATTCTGTTTTCCTGTCGGTGACACACTTCCTTCCCCGACGCGTCACCCGCTCCCTGTCTGCTCGCTCTTTGGTGGACGGACCCGCAGGCGTGTGCTCTGTGTATCTGTCCCCATCCCTCCTGACCCTGGGCCTGCTCCTGGTCCTGTGCTGTAGCTGAGGAGAGGGTGGGGCGTCACCTCTGGGGGCCACTGGCCTTGGATCTGAGTGACCCCGTGAGCCTGAGGCGTCTCTGAGGGACTCTGAGAGGGGCCTGCTGTGCGGAGGCCGAGGCTTGAGGGAAGCCCCAGAGGGATGGGGGTGGGTCAGGGTCAGGAGAAGGACTCCCCGTCCGTCCCGTGGGAAGGTGAGGGCTGACAGGCCAGGCGCGTCAGGAGGCGGTGGGGCTCCTCCAGCTACCTGGGTCAAGCTGATAATCCGCTGCTGTGACAGAAGAAAGAGGGGCCTCCTTGTTCCTCATGGTGACTCCAGAAATACATTTGCTGCCCTCGGCGCTTCTGAGACCATCAGAGGTGACTCACAGGGTCCCCGCTCATCTTCCCGACAAAGTAGCTGAGCTGCACTCAGTGGGCCCCTCTTGTCAGAGTCCAGTTGGAAAGATTAGCCAGGACATGGGAAAGCAACCTAGATGTCCATGGACGGGTGAATGGATAAAGAAGGTGTGGCACATATATACAGGGGGATATTACTGAGTCATGAAAAAGAGTGAAATCATGCCATTTGCAGCGACATGGATGGACCGATAAATTATCCTACTGAGTGAAGTCAGTCAGAGAAAGGTAAGGATACAGATGGCGCCTCTCATATGTACAATCTAAAAGAGACAGCACAAGTGAACTTATTCGTAAAACAGACTCACAGATGCAGAAAACAAACTTATGGTTTCCAAAGCGGAAAGGATTAGGGGAGGGATAATTTAGAGGTTTGGGATCAGCAGACAGACCCTACTATACATAAGACAAATAAGCAACAAGTACCCATTTATGTATAGCACAGAGAACTCTACGCTCAATATTCTATAATAACCTATATGGAAAAAGAACCTGAAAAATATCAATATATGTATACCTGTACCTGAATCACTTTGCTATATACCTGAAGCTAACGCAATGTTATAAGTCAGTTATACTCCAATATAAAATAAAAGGTTAAAAAGGAAAGATCCCATAAGCTCAGCGCATCCTGAGAAAACCCACATCAAGCTTTAGTTCTCGAACTTCCCTTATCTCGCTTCAAAGGAATTTCAATTTTCTCTATTTACTGTCCCCAAAATGTGGTAACATTGTTCAGTTGCCAAGTCGTGTCTGATTCTTTGCAACTCCTTGGGCTATAGCATGCCAGGCTCCTCTGTCCTTCACTATCTCCCAGAGTTTGTCAGATTCATGTGCAGTGAGTCAGTAATGCTATCTAACATTGTTGGTGCTTAAGGTTGGGAAAATTGTCCTCGGGACAAATTGTCGTGGTGTGAATGAAATGCTGCTTCTAAAAGTTTCCATGTTTATATTGAAGGATAAACACATAGAATGTTTTGAAAGCCTCAAATGATTAAAAATGAATGTGTGCCAATTTAGCTTCAGTAACAAATTACTTAGGTATTTGGTGGGAGATTCTGCCACAAGGCCTAAACACAAAGCAAAAATTGCATTGAACACATGGCGGGTGAGAGTGTGATAGCCATTCATGCCATTACAGAGCAGTATTGATCACCTCCTCAGTGGCCAGTCCTGCTCAAGGCTATAGGAAGAAAGAGATGCGAAGTCAGACTCTCTGCCTTCATTTCAGGGCCAAGTCCCTTGAATGGCAAGGAAATCAAACCAGTCAATCCTAAAGGAAATTAACCCTGAATATTCATTGGAAGGACTGGTGCTGAAGCTGAAGCTCCAATACTTTGGCCACCTGATGCGAAGAACTGACTCATTGGGAAAGACTCTCATGTTGGCGAAGATTGAGGACAGGAGGAGAAGGGGGTGACAGAGGATGAGATGGTTAGATAGCAGCACTGACTCAATGGGCATGAATTTGAGCAAACTCTGGGAGATGGTGATGGACAGGGGAGCCTGGTGTGCTGCAGTCCATGGGATTGTAAAGAGAGGACACAACTGAGTGACTGAACAGCAACAACAAGTAGGAACAGGTGCACAAAGATGTTTCCTGTGGCAAAAGATAAAAATTATTTAAAAAATGTGAAGGTCCGTCAATAGGGAAAGGTTGATAAAAGACTGTCTCCACGTCAGCATCATGGACCACGATGCAGCCCTTTGGAGGCATCTGTCAGATCTCTAGAGGCTGGCAGGGTTGGGGGGTCTGCAATGCTTCATAAGTAAGAAGAACAAAATACACAAATGCATCATTATCCCAAAGCCTGCACCTGTGAGCACCTGTCCTTCTGTACTTGTGGGCAAGGACAAAGATATTCAGGCACACACTGCGGGTTATAACGTGTCTGCACTGGATCGCATGTGCTTTAAAATTTAGTATACAAACTAAAATGGCATTACCCTGGAACCAGAAGTGGGAAGAACACGGTTGGTGGTGGATCGCTGAAGCTCAGTGTTCTTGGAGTTCAAGGGAATGATGTGGCTGGGGAAGGTGGAGTCCTCAGGTTAGTGGGGACCTCATGATGAAGGGGTTCTCAGGCCAAGTGTTTAGGTTTTCTGCTGGGAAGGCATGGAGCGCTCTGGGGAAGAGCAAGCAGGTTGAGGAGGGCAGGCCTGGGCTCCAGAGACCAGCATAGAGCCTGAGCTGGGGCCACGCCCACCCCATGGCCTCTTGTTTTTGTTTTTTTTAAATAAACTTCATTTTTTAGAACAATTTCAGGGTCACAGCAAAACTGAGTGGAAAGTGAAGAGATGACTTATTTAGCCCTTGCCTCCACACGTTGTCCCCCACCAGAGTAGAACATGTGTTCAGTTCAGTTCAGTCACTCAGTTGTGTCCCACTCTTTGAGACCCCATGGACTGCAGCACGCCAGGCCTCCCTATCCCTCACCAACTCCCGGAGTCCACCCAAACCAGTGTCCATTGAGTCGATGATGTCATCCAACCATATCATCCTCTGTCGTCCCCATCTCCTCCTGCCCTCAATCTTGCCCAGCATCAGGGTCTTTTCAAATAAGTCAACTCTTCGCATCAGGTGGCCAAAGTATTGGAGTTTCAGCTTCAACATCAGTCCTTCCAATGAACACCCAGGACTGATCTCCTTTAGGATGGACTGGTTGGATCTCCTTGCAGTCCAAGGGACTCTCAAGAGTCTTCTCCAATACCACAGTTCAAAAGCATCAATTCTTCAGCACTCAGCTTTCTTTATAGTCCAACTCTCACATCCATACACGACCAGTGGAAAAACCATAGCCTTGACTAGACGGACCTTTGTTGACAAAGTAGTGTCTCTGCTTTTTAATATGCTGTCTAGGTTGGTCATAACTTTCCTTCCAAGGAGTAAGCGTCTTTTAATTTCATGGCTGCAATCACCATTTGCAGTGATTTTGGAGCCCAGAAAAATAAAGTCTGACACTGTTTCCACTGTTTTCCCATCTATTTGCCATGAAGTGATGGGACCGGATGCCATGATCTTAGTTTTCTGAATGTTGAGCTTTAAGCCAACTTTTTCACTCTCCTCTTTCACTTTCATCAAGAGGCTCTTTAGTAATATGCTATCTAGGTTGGTCATAACTTTTCTTCCAAGGAGCAGGTGTCTCTTACTTTCACGGCTGTACCTGTGTTACAGTCAGTGAACTTACGCTGACATGTGTCATCCAAAGCCCATGTTTACATTAGGGTTTCCTCTGGATGTTATGCTCTATGGGTTTTGACAAATGCATATGGCGTGTGTCCACAGTTACAGTGTCCTATATAATTGTTTCATTGCCCTAAAAACCCTCTTGGCTCTGTCTCTTCATCCTTCCTTCCTTCCTAACCCCTGGCAACCCCTGATCTTTATTCACTGTCTCATCATTTTGCCTTTTCTAGAATGGCACATGGTTGGAATCACACCTACATGTAGCCATTTCATATTGGCCTCTTTCACTTACTGATGTGCATTTAAGATTCCTCCATGTTTTTTCCTGGCTTGACAGCTCGCTTCATTTTAACACCAGTGTTTCACTGAATGGACCACAGTTTATTTATCCGTTCACCTGTGGAAGGACTTCTCAGTTGCTTTTAAGTTCTGGCAGTTGTGAGTAAACGTCTGTATACAGGTTTCTGTGTGAACATAAGTTTTCCACTCATTGGGTAAATACCAAGAAGCACGAGTGCTGGATCACACGATAAAAGCCTGTTTATAGTTTCGTAAGAAAACACCAAACTGTCTTTCCGAGTGGCTGTGCCGTTCTGCATTCCCAGCGGGGAACGAGTTTCTGCTCTTCGTGTCCTTGCCAGCCTTTGGTGCTGTCGGGTTTTGGGTTTTGGCCATTCCAGTAGGTGTGTAGTAGAATCTCTTGTTTCTTTGATTTGTATTTCCTTGATGGCGTATATGTAGAAACATTTTTTTTTCATATGCTTGTCATCTGTATGTTTCTTCCCTGAGGCATCTGTTTGGCATTTTGCCCATTTTTTAATCAGGCTGTTTGTTTTCTTATTGTTGAGTTTTGAGGATTCTTTGTATATTCTTGAAAAGCCCTTTATCAGATATGGCGTTTGCAAATACTTTTCCCCATGTGTGGCTTGTCCTCTCTTCTCTTAACACTGTCTTGCACAAAGCAGAAGTTTTTAACTTTAATGAAGTCCAGATTATTAGTTCCTCCTCTCATGTATCATGTCTCTGGTATTGCATCTGAAAAGTCACCATCGTATCTAAGATTGTCTAGACTTTCTCCTGTGTTATCTTCTAGAAGTTTCATAGTTTTAAGTTTTACAAGACGGATCCATTTGAAGTGACTTTTTGTGAAGGGAGTAAGCTCTGTGTCTGCAGTCATTTCTTTGCTGGTGGATGTCCAGTTGTTCAAGCACCGTTTGCTGAAAACGGCTGTCTTCACTCTGCGGCATTGCTTTGTTCCTCTGTCAGAGATCAGTTGACTACAGTGATGGGGGTTTCTTTGTAGGCTCTCTGGTGTCTTCCATTTTTCTGTCCTTCTGCCAACATCACACTGTCTTGATTGCCATAGTTTCATGGTAAACCATAAAATCCAGGTAATGTCAGTCTTCCAGCGCTCTTCTCTTTTAGTATTGTGGGGCCTTTGCTTCTCTATATAAATGTAGTATCAGTTTGTCAATATCCACAAATAATTTGCTGGTATCTCGATTGGGACTGCACTGAATCAATAGCTCAAGTTGGGAAGAGCGAACATCTTCACAATATTATGTTTCCCTACCCATGAACATGAAATATATATTTATTGAGTTATTCTTTTAGTTCATTCATTATAGTTTTGTAGTTTTCCTCACCTAGATTTTGAAATTTATCTTGTTCGATTTATACCTAAGTATTTCATTTTGGGGGCGTGCTGGTACAAATGGTATTGTGTTTTCAATTTCACATTTCATTTGATCATTGCCGGTGTATGGAAGAGCAGTGACTTTTGCCCTCAGCTTTGTGTCTTGCAACTTTGCTGTAATTGCTTGCTAGTTCCAGGAGTTGCTTTTCCTCCTGCCAATTCTTTCAGACTTTTTCCATAAAGAATTACTGTCATCTGTGAACAAAAAGTTTTTATTTCTTACTTACCATTGACTATACCTTTTATTTCCTTTTTTTTTTTTTTTTGTCCTATTGCGTTAGCTAGGGCTTCCAGTATGATGTTGAGAAGGAGCAATGAGAGAGCACATGCTTGCCTTGTTCCTGTTTTTATGGGAAAACTTCAAGTTTCTCACCATCAAGTATTGCAAGCCGTAGGCTTTTTTTAGTAGCTGTTCTCTATTAAGTTAAGGAAGTTCCATTCTATTCTTAGTTGCTGAGAGTTTTTATCATTTATGTGTGCTACGTTTTGTCAAATGGTTTTTCCATTTTTATTGATATGGTCATGGGATGTTTCTTTTTTAGACTATTAATGTGATGGATTACATTCATTGGTTTTCAAATGTTGAACCAGCCTTACACACCTAGGATAAATCCTACCTAGTTGTGGTACACAATTTGTTTTACACATTGTTGGATTCTGTTTGCTGATATTTTGTTGAAGGTTTTGCGTCTATGTTCATGAGGGATATTTGTCTGTAGTTTTCTTTTCTTGTAATGTCTATGTCTGATTTTGATATTAAGGTAATGCAGGCTTCATAGAATGGGTTAGAAAGTATTTGCTTCTTTCTAGAAGAGATTATAGACAGATGGTATAATATAATGTATTCCTTAAATGTTTGGTATTAACAGAATATACCTGTCTATGCCTGGTGGTTTCTGATTTTGGAGGTTATTAATTATTGCTTCAAATTTCTTTAAATAGATACAGTTCTATTCAACTTGTCTTATTTCTTAATTTTTTTAAAAAAAGAAAAATCAAGGTGAATTGCAGGTTAGGGCTTGAGGGAAGTGGAGAAGTACAAGGCATGTGCACCCGGCTCACTCATTCCTCACTCACTCACCACTCGTGTTCACATTCATTCACTCCACAGTCACCCAATGAGCCAGTTTAACAGTGATGACCCGGCATCAAGATGCCAGTGTCTGCATTTCTTGGGTCCTCCTGTGCTTTTTCTTGAATTTCTTACCCCTTTTTGTTTCTAAATTGTAAGTGCACATCTTCAATAATTAAGATTTAATTACTCTATACTTTGTAATAACCACTGAAATAAGCTTGATAGAAGGCAGTCTTCCTGAAGGCAAAGAAAAGGATCACCAGGCAAGTCAGAAGTGTAAGTCCATTGTTGGGAAACAGCAGGCTGTTCAAATCGCTTTAAGCACATTCTTCATGGTGGTTTCGGACATGGCTGGAGCCAGACACACTGGGAGTGACCCTGGCTCAGCCACTTGCCAGCAGGGAGACCTAGGATGGTCTCCTCACCTCTCTAGTGTCTTGTCTTGACTGCTCAGTCCTGTCTGCTCAGTCACTCAGTCGTGTCTGACTGTTTGCAACCCTATGGACTGTAGCCTGCCAGGCTCCTCTGTCCATGGGATTCTCCTGGCAAGAATATTGGAGTGGATTGCAATTTCCTACTCCAGGGGATCTTCCAGACCCAGGGAGCGAACCCGAGTCTCTTATGTCTCCTGCATCAGCAGGCAGGTTCTTTACCACTTGTGCCACCTTGGTGATGGTGTTGTTAGGTCACTAAGTCATGTCTGACTCTTTGTGACCAATGGACTGCAGCATGCCAGGCCTCCCTGTCCTTCACTGTCTCCTGGAGCTTGCTCAAACTCCTGTCCACTGAGTCGGCAATGCCATCCAGCCATCTAACCCTCTGTCGTCCCCTTCTCCTCCTGCCCTCAATCTTCCCCAGCATCAGGGTCTTTTCCAATGAATCGGCTCTTGGGAAGCCGTTAATCCTCCCTTATCTCACTTGTGCGTGTGTGCATGCTAAGTTGCTTCAGTCGTGTCTGACTCTGTGCGACCCCATGGACTGTAGCCCACCAGGCTCCTCTGTGCATAGGATTCTCCAGGCAAGAATACCAGAGTGGGTTGCCATGCCCGCCTCCAGGGGATCTTCCCAGTCTAGGGATCGAACCCATGTCTCTTAAGTCTACCTGCATAGATAGGTGGGCTCTTTACCACTAGTGCCACCTGGGAAGCCCTATCTCACTTGTGAAACGCAAATAATACCAACCATGCAGGCCACTTGTGACGATAAATGGGACAGTGTTACAGAGCTCCTAGCACAAGGCTTGGCAGGCCACCGGGGAAGCTCTTGTACTTCTGAAGTCATGTGAGTGGAGCTATGTTGGGATTCTCCCCAGAGCTGCAGCGGGTGCACAGCGCCTGTCCTCATGGAGAATACAGTTGCCTGGGAAGCTAGAATGGCATGCATAGTGTTGCTATAGCAGATGAAAAGTGATCAGAGTTCAAGGGAAGTGAATGCGTGACAGAGCTGGTCAGAAGGGAGACCCACTTCCCCTGTCAGGCTTCCTGGCGTTCCCTGTGCCTGGTAGACTCAGGGTGCCTGGTCCTCAGTGGTCAGGTGGTGGCATCTGAAGTGTCCTTAGAAGGGTGAAGTGGGACGTCCATGGGAGAGTGGACCTCCCCCACCTGCAGCGTCTACACTGGCCTCTGCGTCGAGCAGACACGGAGTAAACGGGTGCTGAGCTGGATTTCAGAGAGACAGAGAAGTTCAAGAAGGACCATAGAGAGGAAAGCCTGTTCTGTTTCCTAAGCCAAGACTTCTTCGCTGTTGTTCAGTCACTAAGTCGTGTCTGACTCTTCGCGACCCCGTGGGCTGCAGCACGCCAGCCTTCCCTGTCCTTCCCTGTCTCCCGGGGTTTGCTCAGACTCATGTCCATGGAGTCAGTGATATCATCTTCTGCTGGTCTTGGGCCCTAGGATGACATCTCTGCTGTGACTTAGGCCTCTCAGGATCCCTTCTTGCTCATCACCACATAGCTGTGTCCCTGGAGCCAGGAGTGGACCCGAGTCCTGTTTGGACCCCTAACTGACTCCTTGTGAATCTGCCATCACCCAGGCCTTGCTGGAATTTATGAACCCCCAAATGTGAAGCTTTTTCTTACCCGGAAGCAGGTGGTCCCCACCGCCTCCCGTTGGCTGTGAGCACTCATTCACACGATGCCAGAGACTCCCCGGTCCAGGCCGAGCCCCGGGTCTCAGGCAGCCTTTGCTCCTCCCCACGTGTCCCGCATGCATATGGCCTTCTCTGGGGCATATAAGTGCTCGTTTTCAAGCTCCCACAAATGAAAACGATTAGACATTCAGCAAGATATCCCAGCTGCAGCCTAATTATTTCATACCGTGAGCGGTGACAGCCTCCTCTTTTGGGAGCTGGGTTAGCAGGAGGGGAGCGAGAACAGTGTGGGCTTGTTGGGGAGCCGTCCACAAGGCGCCGGTGCTGGAGAATTGAAATGCTTCCTTAGAGCCCTCTCTTCGGGGCCGGGGTGCGGGGAGGTGGTGTTTGGAAGGGGGTCTTGGTAAAGGCCAATGGCAGCCTTGGCACTTCCCTGCGGGAAGATGCCGCCTCTTTTTCTGCCCAGGACTGGGGACAGTGCGACAGGACACTGAACCAGCAGAGATGGGGCTCCCCCAGGAGGCTGTGGGAGGTGGGGCCCGGCACCTGAGAGTGAACAGAGGGGGCGCCCGGGGTGGAGGCATCTTCACTATGGTGGACTCCCCTTCCTCAGGAGGCTGCCTTTGCAGCCGTGTGACTGCCCCCACCAGCTTCATCTCTTCATCACTGTTACATGTGTCATTGTGTGTTAACATCGTCATTCGTCCCTCTCTACACGCAGACACACACGATGGTGAGCCGCACTGAGCAGGGCCGGGACCCTCTTGCTCCCACGCTGTCCTGGGCAGGGCAGGTCGGTCGTTGAGTGCGGATACTTGGCAGGTGAGTGCGGAATGAATGAATGGATGAGTGAAAGAAAGCAGGAAACACACCCTGCATGCTGCCCAGCATACAGTGACCACCCAGGAGATGCTCGCCCTGGGGGCTGGGAGAGAGACCCGAACTCTCCTTCACGTACTCCTGGGTTGCTTTAATTTCATTGGACAATAAGCCTTCATCATCTTCCTTTCCTTTAAGTTTAGGGTAACGACAGGGAAGCGCAGTAAACAACCTGTCCGTCCCGTCCTCCTCGCCCGGCCCCAGGGGTCGAGGGAAGTCTGGCCACTCAGGGCACAAGGCTCTGGCCCTCACCAGGGGAGGGATGCCCCGGGTACCGCCCCTGCGCCCGCAGGAAGGTGGAGCCTGGTCCCGGGTTCTTTCTCAGAACTCTCAGGGAGCCGAGAGGCCAGCCAGGGAGCCTGGGCCCAAGGGTCAGTTGGCTCGGCCCTGCTCACCCGACAGTGAGTCCAGGCCAGAGCGGGTCCCCCACCCCCCGCAGCTGCTCTGCCCCGGGGAACAGAGGCTACTCTGATGCGGAGGGCAGGGGCGGTGCCCTGATGTGCAACGCATGCAGGGCTGGGGACTGGCCAGGCCTGCAGACGCCCCTCCGGGTTCTCCCAGGCACCATCACATCCTCTGCCCTGTCAGCTCACTGTTGGGACGAGATCCCTGCATCTTTAATCAGCTGCAGTCAAATGACAGTTCAATGTTTATGGGGTAGTTATAGTTCAGAGCACGGCACTGGGTGCCCTGGAGCAGTCGCAACAGGCGGTCTCTGGGATCCCCGCCCATCCCCCACGCCTATGTGCTCGGGGTTAGGACCCTGCCCATTCTACGGGAGAAGGAGGAATGAACCTCATCCCAAGAAGCCCTCTGACAGCTCATGCCACTGGCCCTGAGAGACTGATGATGCTTGCTATCAAGAAGGTTGATTTTTTTTTCCCTACAGTCTGCTCTCTGGGTCAAGCCTCTGGGATAGCCTATCCTAGACCACTTTAATAAATAGGTCCAGACAGAGAGAGTTCTTGGCTAGTGTTTCGCTTCCCTGGCTGATTAGGATGGGTGATGCTTTCATCACTGTGATCAGTGCCACAGATGAAGGCTTATCTTCTTGGCCTCAGAAGGACATCAAAGCTTTACCTGGAGAGTCTCCACACCCTCTCCCATTCTCCCATCGGTGTGTTCCAGGGCAATGCCCAAGCTCTCTGGGATCTCAAGCATTTACCATTGAAAATGAGGCAAGGGATATTTGTGAAAAAGCAATCATTTGGTTTAAGGTCATTTCAAGGCAAACGTACTGTTCATGGGGTTCTCATGGCAAGAACCCTGGAGTGATTTGCCATTCTCTTCTCCGGGTTGGCCACCTGATGCAAAGAGCTTACTCATTGAAAAAGACCCTGATGCTAGGAAAGATTGAAGGCCAAAGGAGAAGGGGGTGGCAGAGGATGAGATGGTTGGATGGCATCACCAACTCAATGGACATGAGTTTGAGCAAACTCCAGGAGACAGTGAAGGACAGGGAAGCCTGGCGTGCTGCAGTCCGTGGGGTCGCAGTAACAAGGTAAACGTGGAGATGAGTCAGAGATGGTTTGGAAAAGTCGTTAACCAGTCTGATAACTCGTAACATCTGTGGGGAGCCAGAGAATGTTTTAGAGCAAGGTCACGGTGTGGTCAGCTCTGCACCTTAGAAGACAGCAGATGGGCAAGAGGAGATGAGGCTTGTGAGAGTGTTTGGGACTCTATTACAGGAGTCCATTCATCACACAGACAGACGTGTGTTAAATGTGAAGTGTATACCAGGGCTTGTGTTGAGAGCTGGGAGAGTGAATTGGAAATGGTGATGCCTCTGATCAAATCCGGACACAAGCAGCCAGAGCTGAACTGAGTGAGGCTGCAGGTGGTGGAGATCGGATCGCTTTCAGCATCCTCTTTGGCAGGGGTGAGGCCGAGGACGCCCTGAGGGGTCGGGAGAGTGGCCCATGGCAGTGGTTCTCACTGCGGGGGTTCTCACTGCGGGGGATTTTGCATCCTCCCCTGCCGTCATTTGCTGGAGAAGCGTTTGATTGTCCTGACAGGGAAGGTGGGGGGAGGGACGTTGCTGGCGTTTAGTGGGTAGGGGGCAGGGACACTACCAAACATCCGGTGACTCCAGGACAGAGACCCTAGGACACAGGGTCATCTGGTCCAAGATATCATCTTGCCAAAGCGGAGAACCCGCAGGCTAAGGTAGCGGCCAGGTGGACAGGAGGGATGTGCCATCCGCAGGAGCCAGGGCTGGGATCTTTGTGCTGCCTAGTCATGGCACCTGCAGATTCCTCTGTGGAAGTAGAAACGTGGGTCCAGAGACCTCGACTGGGCAGGCGTGGGCCGAGAAAGCTTGGCTGAGGCTGGAGGAGGCGCGCACTGGAGGAAGGGGGTCCGTGGCAGACAGCCGCTGAGATGGCAGTTAGGCCCCACCCTGCCCTGGGCACGTAGAAATGTAGATAACCCAGATACCCGGGTCTGCCTCCTACCCCCGAAGGGCTGTGACCAGCAGATGCAGCCAAGGCCGGAGGTGTGGGCCCTTTCTCCACACGCTGGTTGCATGAGCTGTCTGGAATGCTCTCTCCCACCCGCCTCCCATCTAATTAACTTCCATGCTTCCTACAGGAAGGCTTCGCTGACTACTAGTCTGGGTCAGCTTGTTTGCTGATGTCAACTCATGATTCCTGTCTGTCTTCCCCACCCTGTGAGCTGCCTGAGAGCCAGGGGTGCCTCTGTGTGGGCCCGTCGATACTGCGTTGGCATCTTCAGTTGTTGCTCAGTCGCTCAGTCGTGCCCAACTCTTAGTGACCCCATGGACTGCAGCAGGCCAGGCTCCCCTGTCCCTCACTATCTCCTGGAGTTTATTCAAACTCATGGCCATCGAGTCGGTGATGCCGTCCAACCATCTCATCCTCTGTTGCTCCCTTGTCCTCCTGCCTTCAATCTTTCCCAACATCAGGGTCTTTTCCAATGAGTCAGCTCTTCGCATCAGGTGGCAAAGTATTGGAGCTTCAGCTTCAGCATCAGTCCTTCCAGTGAATATTCAGGACTGATCTCCTTTAGGATGGACTGGTTGGATCTTGTTGCAGTGCAAGGGACTCTCAAGAGTGTTCTCCAACACCACAGTTGGAAAGCATTGGTTCTTCGGTGCTCAGCCTTCTTTTTGGTCCAACTCTCACACATGTACATGACTGCTGGAGAAACCACAGCTTTGGCTATACGGACCATTGCTGGCGAAGAGCCCAGCATGTAGAAAAGGCTTCATACGTGAGTGCACTTTGTCTCTGATAACTCAGGAAGGGTCTTCTTTGCGTCACTTGTGTGACAAAGTGGAGCTGACAAGTCCAAAGTGGGCGAGGGAAGCATTTCCAATCCTGGAGAGGTCTCCTCCTGCCTCTCCTAGAGGAGCAGCGTGTGTGCCTGTGTGTGTCTGTGTCTGTTTGTGTCTCTGTGTCTGTATATGTGTGTGTCTGTGTGTAGGGAGGTCTGTGTATGTGTGTGACTGTGTGTGTGTGTGTGTGTCTCTGTGTGTGTCTGTCGGTGTGTGTATGTGTGTATGTGTGGGTCTATATGTGTGACTGTGTGTGTATGTATGTCTGTGTGTGTGTGTGTGTGTCTGTGGGTTTGTGTGTATCTGTGTATGTGTGTGTGTGTCTGTGTGTATCTGTATGTGTGTATATGTGCATGTCTGTGTGTTTGTGTGTATATGTGTGTGTCTGCATGTGTTGGTGTGTGTGTGGGTCTGTGTATGTTGGTGTCTGTGTGTCTACATATGTGTGTATGTGTGTGTTTGTGTGTATGTGTGGGGAAGGATCTGTGTATATGTGTAACTGTGTGTCTGTGCGCATCTGTGTTTGTGTGTGTGTGTGTCTCTGTGTGTGCATGTGAGAGTGAGTGTGTGCAGAAGCTGCTGGGCTGGGGTGCTCTCCAGCAGTCTGAGACCACAGCGCATGCTCACCTTCTGGGAAAGCCTGGCTCCTGGGCCCTGGCTTCTCTGCAAGAGGAAGGAAGGGGCATCTGCTCCCAGCTGAGGGTCTGTGACCCCCATGCCCAAGCTGCCTTGCCCTCTGTGCCAAGATGGAAAGGTGGTTTCTCCCTCTTGGAGGAGAAACCAGTTTCCCTACCTTTCGTCTCTTTTACTGCTCATCCTTTGGTTCAGGGAATCAGTCTTCTTTTCTTAAAGCAAGCATTAGGGTTAGTACCAGGTCCAGGTTTTAAGCCTTCCTACTTGTGTTGTCCAACCTCTTTCCTGTCCAGACCACTCCTTGCAAAGCTAATTGCATTTGAAGTTGAACCCAGTGTAATAGCAGTTCATTGCCTACTCCTGGCTTCCAGGGTATCCTTTCTCTTTATTAAATTTAAACTTTTAAGAATCTATTTTCATAGATGGTAAGTCTAGTCACCTATAAGTATTAGCAAAGTTCTTCATTCAGCCCGAGTCTAACAGTAAACAGTTCTCAATTTTAAGGGAAAGATTTACATTTTTGTTCCTAAACCCAAGTGCCTCAGCAACCCATCTCATATTCCAAGGGTGTTCGCATTACAGGGCTGTCCATCCTGTGAAGACGCAGGTTGGTAACATTTGGGAGTGTTATTTTGGGTACTGCAGACTCTGTGCAAGTAATGATTTAAAAAACAACCCCCAAAGGCACTGTCCTAATGAATGCCATCAAAAGTTTCATTTTCAAGAAGCGCTCGTGGTCAGATGTCTGATTTTCAGAACTCTTGTAGATGCTGGCATTTTTCGGAAAGGTTCTCTGGCAGGCAGCTGTGATCTGGGTGAGGGACAGGGTCCAGCCAGCCGGCCTTCCGTGTATTCTCCCACTGAAACGCCCTGGAAGCATTTGGGCTTTAAATGACTCTTTTCCCAAATCTCATAACCCTATGAAGATTCTAGACTCTACTTGCGAAATTCCATCCAAGGTGGTTTTCCTTAATAAGTATGTCACTACAATAAGTGAGTTTTACTTCCGAAGAAGCTTCTTCAATTTGAACTTCCATAATGATATTTTAATAATCATCAAATGGCAGGAAATAGATGCTGGCTCCCTTAATTTTATCATTCTAAATGTCACAGGAATGGCAAGGATCTTGAAAAGACAAAAGAAGTGCTTCAATTAGTAATTCCCATGGTAACTAATAGAGGTTGATCTTTTTTTTTCCCCCTTTCTGTGGCTATTTTAAGTACTTAAATTGATTTGCATCCCCGTGGAAATGTGAAAAAAAAGCATGGATTGAGTTCGTCCACTCCGCCGGGAGTTTTTCTGTTATAAACCATCTCCTTTCCTCTCTTCCCCAGGTATTTGCGGTAGAAGGTAAGAGACAGACCCCGATAAAAAATGCTTCCATTTCCTTACATTAGGAAGAAGCCATGACTTCTTTTCTTTTGCTCTTTGTAAACGTAAACACATAACCAGTCTCCTTTTGTATTCCTCTTACAGTTTATATTAAAATACAAGTATCCATGTATTTTAGTGGCCAGACATCAGATGAAAAAACTAGCATAATTTGAGCTGAGCAGGGGAGCTCTTCATCGGATACAGTGAGGGTCTGAGCCCAGAAACCTTATCTCAGTCTGGTTCCCGCTGTTCAGACCTTGGCCAGCTCAGGGTCAGGACTGTGTCTGACCTTGCTCATGGGCTGTGAACCACAGCCCTGATCACTGAGGTCTCCTCTGTGTCTCACTGGCTCCTTTGCCTGCACTGCCCTCCTCCTGACCTTAGTTCCCCAGCCCCCAGATACCTCTGATGGTCGCTGGTCTCCACGCTGGTCCCCACTCTGCGTGCCGTACCAGCTCCCACACTCACGGAACAGGGCAATGAGCAGGCGCACCAGATCTTCACACAGCATCCAGCCACTTGAGGATGTGGACGGGCTTTCATCCTCATTTTAACACGAGGAGTGGAGCTCAGCAGGCCAGGCGCTGCCTCCTGGTCAGCGGGGTTCACTGTCTCTGGCCAGCATCCGCTCCCCTCTGAACACTCATGTTATGAGTGAACACACTATAATGAACCTTCTAGTTCACGCGAAGGGGTGTGTGCGTTTCTGTTTTAAAGTGGGTCAGGAAACTGAAGGGGAGGGATGTCTAGGGGAGATGTCTTGGGTATAATGCATCAACAGACATGACAGTCGAAGCACACACAGAGGGAGACTTTCGGGAGAAGGTTGTGGTCTTGGTAATGATAAAGAGTCTGTATTTATTGAGCTCACGGCCTGCACCGGACCCCATACACAGAGGGTCCAGTACAAATGTTCCCTGGCACATCTCACGTTCCCACCCGGTGACCAGCCACTCAGTTTGCCAGGGAGTGAGGGGTTTTCCACTAGTCATGTATGGCTGTGAGAGTTGGACTATAAAGAAAGCTGAGTGCCAAAGAATTGATGCTTTTGAACTGTGGTGTTGGAGAAGACTCTTGAGAGTCCCTTGGACTGCAGGGAGATCCAACCAGTCAATTCTAAAGGAAATCAGTCCTGAATATTCATTGAAAGGACTGATGCTGAAGCTGAAACTCCAATACTTTGGCCACCTGATGCAAACAGCTGACTCATCGGAAAAGACCCTGATGCTGGGATAGATTGAAGGCGGGAGGAGAAGGGGACGACAGAGGATGAGATGGTTGGATGGCATCACCGACTCGATGACCATGAGTTTGAGTAAACTCCGGGAGTTGGTGATGGACAGGGAGGCCTGGCGTGCTGCAGTCCATGGGGTTGCAAAGAGTCAGACACGACTGAGCGACTGAACTGAACTGAACTGAGGGGTTTACAGGCCCCTAGGATTTTCAGTGTGGGCTTCTCAGGTGGTTCTAGTGGTAAAGAATCTGCCTGCATTGCAGGAGACATAAGAGACATGGGTTCAATCCCTGGGTCAAGAAGATCTACAGAAGGAAATGGCAATCCACTCCAGCAGTCTTATCTGAGAAATCCCATGGACTGAGGAACCTGGCGGGCTACAGTCCTTGGGGTTGCAAAAAGTCAGACATGATTGAGCAACTAAGCACACAGGATTTTGAGTGTAGAACCAGAAAGTCCCAGGCAAAGCTGGGCTAGTCAGTCCCCCCACCCACCTCCCCAGGACAAAGGGAACTCCCCTCATTTTGTAAATGGAAACCCCACAGCTCAGAAAGGGGAGGTTAGCGGTCCCGGCTCCTGCCCTGGCAGGAGGAGGCATCCGAATCCAGGTGCTTTGACCAGAGCACCCAGTCAGCCCCTAAGAGGCAATCTCTCCCACCACTGAGGGGTCAAGGTCAAGGTCAAGGTCAACATCATAAAGATTTGCATTCAAGGTGGAGATTCCTGTGCCTACAAGTGAACTTACTTACCGAAGACTAAGAAAACAAACTTACGGTTGCCGGGGAGAAGGCATACTCAGGGAGTTTGGGAAGGTCATGTACGCACTGCACTGCTATATTAAAATGGATTACTGTAGAGCACATGGGATTCTGCTCAGTCGTATGTGGCGGCCTGGACGGGAGGGGAGTTTGGAGGAGAATGGACACGTGTACGTATGGCTGAGTCCCTTCACTGTTCACCTGCAGCTATTACACGTTGTTAATGGGCTGTACCCCAATGCAAAATAAAAAGTTTAAAGTTAGAAAAAAAATTAAAACAAGGTAAAAACAGATGCAATAAAAATCAAAAAGTCATTTCAAATAAAGAGTTGGCTTAAAACTAAATATTAAAAAAACTAAGATCATGGCATCTGGTTCCATCACTTCATGGCAAATAGAAGGGGAAAAGGTGGAAGTAGTCACAGATTTCCTCTCCTTGGGCTCTAAGATCACTGCTGATGGTGACTGCAGCCATGAAATCAGAAGACGTTTGCTTCTTGGCAAGAAAGCTATGACAACCTAGACTGTGTTGAAAAGCAGAGATATTACACTGCCAACAAAGATCCGTATGGTCAAAGCTATGGTCTTGCCAGTGGTCACATAAGACTGTGAGAGTTGGACCATAAAGAAGGCAGAAAGCCAAAGAATTGATGCCTGCAAACTGTGGTGCTGGAGAAGACTCTTGAGAATCCCTTGGACATCAAGGAGATCAAACCAGTCAATCTTGAGGGTAATCAACCCTGGATATTTGTTGGAGGGACTGATGCTGAAGCTGAAACTCCAGTATTTTGGTTATCTGATGCGAAGAGCGACTCACTGAAGAAGTCCCTGATGCTGGGAAAGATTGAGGTCAGAAGGAGAAGAGGACATCAGAGGATGAGATGGCTGGATGGCATCATTGATGCAAGGGACGTGAGCTTGGGAAAACTCTGGGAGATGGTGAGGGACAGGGAGGCTTGGCAAGCTACAGTGCATGCGGCTGCAAAGAGTCAGACATGACTGGGAGACTGAACAACCCCAGTGCAAAATAAAAAGGTTAAGGTTAGAAAGAAATAAAAACAAAATAAACACAAATACAGTAAGAATCAGAAGTCATTTCAAATAAAGTTCATGATTAAAGGTAAACAAGCTTGCTCTCTAAGAAATCGGGCTTCTGATGTCAAACAAGCGAACGCCTGGGGCACAGTCAGGCCAGGGGTCCTGTGCCCTTCGACGCTTTAAGTCTCTCAGTGCTGAGGGTCATCTGTCCCCCTGTTGAGTGAGGAGCAGATTGAGTGAGAACGTTTTGCAGTTGACCGTATTTGCAAATTGATGTTTTAAGCCACACTTGTTAATTGATTTGTTTGTTTATACAGGGCGAAAAGTAGTACTAGCAGTGATCTGAAATAGCAGATTAACTCATACCTACAGAACTGAACACACGAGTCGGGAGGAATGCGCGGAACCTTGGATTTTCACAGAGTGAGGCCCTGGGTGACCAGCCTGGCCAGAGGACAGGACAGGCCCTGCCCCCACGCAAGCCTCCTGCTGCTTTTTCCCGCTTCTTCCCCACCTCTCCCCTCTTCTGCTCCTCACCTTCGTTCAATCTGCTTTTGAACTTTATATAAACGGAATCAGAGAGCGTGTACCACCTTTTCCCCCGTGTTTTATGAGCACCCACGATGCGCGAGGCATTGTGCAGATTTTCAGTGAATCTCTGCGGCTTGGCTTCAACCGCATCCCAGTTGGTCCTTACGGGCGCTGGTGTCCCTGTGTAGGTCACGGAGTCGTCGTCTTAGCGGCCAGTTCTCACTGGATGACCAGCTGACACGCTGTGTGCGTTCAGGGAAGGCGTCACCGCTATGGGAATCGGCCCTTTACTGTTCAGCATAACTACAAATCCAGCAGAGTGCTTTGGGTTCTGTGTTGCTGGGAAATCTCCAGGACGCTGAAGTCATCTGTGCTCTGGGCTGGAGAAGGCCAGTGGGGATGACGGAGAATGGCAGCCGCTAGTGAGAGATGGAAGGGGAAGCGGAGGGGCATCGTCTTACGGGGCCGCCACCCAGGGCCTGACGTCCAGCGAAGGCACAGCTGTCTGGACGGACCCTGCCTAGCCTGGGGTCTACCCAATAAAGCGCTCACTCATCCTGGCCACCTCGAGGCCGCCTCTGAGGACCAGGGAGGGAACTGTGAGTCAGAGCCTGGGGCCGGAAGCACCCACCATTCCCATCCTGGGGATGGAGTTACCATAGTGACGTCTTGATAACCTGTGCTATTTATCACCGAGAAGTTTCCAGGACGCCAGAGGGACAAGAGGCTGCACGGTGTCAGAGTGGTTCATGATTTGGGCGGGTTTGGGTCTGGTGAGTCTGCCTCTTTAACTCCGCTGCTCTACTCTGTGAGCTGGAATAATAACCGGGCGATTGCGAGCATTCAATTAAAAATATTTGTTTGGAAGCGCCCTGTACAAGTAAGGCATTCCACAAATGCCAGCTCCCTTTCCCTGGAGATAAGATGTGATTGTAATTGTGCCTTAAATCCAGTCCTAAGCTTCCTGGCTGACATGGCAAAAAACGAAAACACAATGGCTTGTATTGTTCCAGTACGATTAAAAGAACATCCTAGTTTTTCAGGAAACGTCAACACTTTCCTGGTGCTGGATTCTGTGAGGACTTTATTTTGAAAGTCTGAGTCATTCAGCTGATGGCGCTTGCAACAGTGATTTCCCCTGCCTGCCCCTCCCCCTCCCAGAAGGTGGAGAAATCCCTTTCCTATCTCCGCAGCATGGATTAATCCCTTAACTTAAAAAATACAGACCTGAGGATGTCGTACTGAACTAAGGATGGAAAGCTAATACCTTGGCATAGGATTCAGTAAACTCTGTTTTTTTTTGTTTTTCTTCCATTTCTTTCGCCTTTTCTTTCTGGTGGAATCTTATAAGGACAGCATAAATGGAAGGTTGTGTAGTCTGGAGGAACAAGAGGAGCCTTGAGTTCGCCCAGTGCTCTTGAGCCTTCCAGGGTCGCTGTGCGGGTGAAGGAGGTGACGTGCACACCCACACCCGGTGGTCCCGTGGTTCGGCATCTGTAGAGAAGCCGATTGCACTGGGATCTGTAGGATCCGGTCGGTCAGGACCAGAGTGAGCGGCTGCCACGGTCCTCAGTGTTCACGGACACGCTGGTGCCTATGGTGGGCTCCACTGCCCAGGCTCAAGGGCACCGGATCCAGGGTCAGGAGCCTGGCAGAAGGAAGCACGGGTGTCTCCCCTCCCCTGCCTGGAAACACGAGAATTCATTTGCCCACATCATTGCGGTTGAGTTCTTTATTTCTTTTCCCTAGAGGAACTTACGTACACACACACAGAATGGTGGTAACCAAGGGGTTTCCCTGGCCCACCGTGGCCTGGGAGCCCGCCATACACACATGGAGACTCTGGACCTGGAGAATCAGAGGTGAGGGGCTGGGAAAGTAGAGGCCATTGCACTGTGAGGATCCTGGGGACTGTCCTCCCGGGGCCTGCAGGAGCCAAGCTGCTGCCTCACAGAGAGCACCTGAGCTCTCAAAGCCGGCCAAGCCGGGGAAGGGCAGCGGCGGGAGGGGGCGGGGTGGATCCTCTCACTGTATCCCCAGCCTTGCAGGTGAAAGGTCTGCATTGGCAGAGCTGGCTGGAATCAGAGCTACGGGACTGGACTGCCCCGCTCCTGCCCTCCACCCGCCCAGGACCAGGGTTCAGATTCCTGTCCTGAGAGGCAGCTGCCCCGTCCTCCCTGGCTGCTGCCTGGAGTCGGGGGTGGGGAGGATGGGAGGGTCTTCCCTCGCCACTGTTGGCAGCTCGTCTGTGCCAATGTTCTGCGAGGCCCAAAGCACCTCATCAAATGCTTCAGCGTAGTAGACTGCGTGCCTGCGTGCGCGCTCAGTCACGTCTGACTCTTTGTGACCCTGTGGACTGTGGCCCGCCAGGCTCCTCTGTCCACAGAATTTTCCAGGCAAGAGTACTGGAGTGGGTTGCCATTTCCGCTCCAGGACAACATAGTAGGCATTCAAGAAACAATCTGCTGGTCAACTGATTACATGTTGCAGTCACAGATGGAAAGAGACTACAGACTCCTATTTTTTTTTTTTTAATTATTATTCTAAACTCTGAAGCTTGAAAACATTGACAGTTTTTTCAGTAATCCAACAGCATACAAAATTCACTAACGGATTCTAAATTATCCATTTAATTTAACATTTAATGCATTTAACAGCTGCATTCACAAATGAAATAACTTGATGTTTCCCTCCTTACTGGAGATTTTAGGTAGATAGTATTCCTACTCAAGTCATTTGCCAGTCATGTCCGACTCTTTGTGACCCCATGGACTGTAGCCCGCCTGGCTCCTCTGTCCATGGAATTTTCCAGGCAGGAATACTGGAGTGGGTTGCCATACCCTCCTCCAGGGGATCTTCCTGATCCAGGGATCAAACCCACGTCTTTGGCATTGCAGGCAGATTCTTTACCATTTGAGCCAACCTGGGAAGCCCCATGGGAGAAAGATCATTTCGTTTTAGTTATGAATGGTTAGTCATTTTAAAAATAACCCATTCCCCAGGTGAAATTTACCTAGGGCCAGTAGTTGGATAGATTGGCTTCTATGCATTAAAGTTAGTTGACACGGGGACTTCCCTGGTTGTCCAGGGGCTAAGATTTCACGCTTCCAATGCAGGGGGGTGGTGGGTTCAATCCCTGGTCAAGGAACTAAATCCCACATGCTGCAACTAAGACCCAGAGCAGCCAAATAAATAATTTTTTAATGTACATAAAAGTAGGTGACATAGCAAAGTCACCCGTGGTCATTATCCTGAATCGTACGTCCTGTCCTAACACACGGCAGCACAGCCCCCTTCCTTTGTCGCACGCAGAGGCCTCGCCTCTGTGTCACACGGAACTGAAGTGTTAGGGAGGGTCTTAATGTGACCTGTGATGTGAGCTTCGTTCCTCGTGAGCACCGCACCCCGATGCACATGGTGGTCGCAGAGGCTGGCACGTTTGTACAGAGGGTCACCCACATGTGCACAGCCCGCTGAGTCCCCTGCACAGGTGGGATCCGGCCCCAGGCAAGGGGTGAGGCAACTTTGGGAACACGGCTCTTACAGTAACAGACTCGGGTGGAGAGTGAGGTTTGTCTCGAAACGGAGGGCTGTCACCCAGTCTCAGGGCTTCTGTTTCCTCCTCGGTCACGGGGAGGGCTGGCCTCAGTCTTCACTCTAGGGGGAGGCTTCAGGGAGAAGCTGGGGCTGGATACACAGTGGAGCCACATGTGCACCGGCCCGTGCATGGCAACCCCAGCCTTGCTGTGCTCACGGTCATAGTGATTTCAGTTCTCGGACAGAAAAGACCCCTGGGAAGGCGGGTCCTGTCCAGTCCTGCCCTGAGTGCGTCTGTCTCATGAGGTGGTTCTCAGAGGCTCCCAGGAGCCTGTGGTTTCCTGTTTAAAAATTGAATGAGGTTTGTTACAAACTTGGCAGCCCTGGAGTGAGACCCCCAGCTCTCTGTTGGCCAAAGATGTGGGCAGGAGGGTGGGCACTTGCTCAGGCCAATCAGGGGCACCTCCTGGGGTGGCCAGGGGACGGAGAGAGGGTCTGCTTGACTCCCTGAGGTCCTGCCACGCTCAGGCCTAGCCTTGAACTCTGCACAGCTTCTTTAAATCCAGCTCCCAGAGCTTTACCTTTTCAGAGACCAGCTCTGTGTTGATCAAGCGGAGCTGAATTTGCTCCCAAATCACTGACCTGAGTTCCTAACCCGAGGTTAGGCAGGCAGAGGGCTCTCTGGTGTCCTTGGCTGCAATGCATCAGGTTGACGGTGGTTTTTAAGGAAGTGAGTGGGCTGTGGCTGAGGAGGCATCTCTGGCCGGCTGGGCCAGGATCCCTTCCTCAGCCGTGGTCCAGGGGGGCCACTCCTCAGACGCAGCCCATCTCCCAGGAAGTGATTCCTGGCCCTGGGGAATCGAAGCATCAGGATTCCCGAACATTCGGGGGTCTTACTGCCCTGGGCTGGGGAGCATGAATCCAGCTGGGTTGGTCTCAGCCTTGAATTCTTTCTGATCTCATAACCCCGTGCAGCTGGCTTCCGGGTCGTCGCGCAGATTAGAGGGGCCCCTGCAGTAAGTGTGTCCAGCCTTGAGGCTGACGGAACATCAAGGCCCCTCTGACCCCTGTGCACATGGCCCCAGCCCGCCACCACCCCCAGGGAGCCAGCAGGAGCCCCCCCGATCCTGCGCTGCCCTTACCTGGACCTCCCCCTCACTTGCACGGTTTACCAGCTCCTCTCACAGTGCTGTAGACGTCGGGTCTTCCTCCGAGGCCATCCGGGACCTCCTGCCTGGAGACCGTGGAAGTACAGGGAGAATGAGAGGCCTGCCCGAGGTCGCCTAGCTGGGAAGGTCACCCCGCCTCCCGTGTTGGCAGGGGGCAGGGCCTGACTTGGGGCGCAAAGGCGCTGCTTCTCCCTACCTCCCTCTGACTCGGACCTCAGGGCAGACCACCGGCCACGTGGGAGGCAGGGAGGGCCTCGGGGTCCTCATTCCATTTCCTGCTTCTGACATCACGACGTTTGCCCCAGTGTCCGGGAACGTACAGCTTGCCTGTAGAAGCAGCTCAGATCCATTCATTGGAGGATGATTCCCTGAGCCGTAAAGAAAGAAAACCATTTTCCTTGAGGATGATGGGTGTGCTGCCTCCCTGAGGAAGAGGAGGGCTGACCTTTCTAGGTAGACAAAACAGAATGCCAGTCAAACACGACACGTCTGTGGCAGTATATTGTTGCCGATGCGAGGCTGCATATTTGTGTCATAATGCCGTTTTTGTTTGCACATGAATGCCGCAGTGTTCCTAACGTGTGGAGGAGGGATTCATCACAAGTTCACAGGACTTCTTCTGTGGCGGGCCGGGGGGGATATCGGGGCTTGTCCTCAGCGACAACGCACGTCGAGCCTGGAGACGTTCTTGTTAGAAGCTCAGCGATGGATGAATTTCCCCAAAGCTCACCTTCCATCATGAGCTCGCTGTTGGATGAAGACACTGAGCTTTTTCTCTTTAAGACAACGCAGTGAATATGGGAGATCTTCCCTTTCCCCGTGTTGTTTTAAGCCAGCCTCTTCTCTGTGCATTGTCCACAAATTCTTTTTTTTTTTTTTTTTTTGTAGACACACCTATTTTTATTCCGGGTGGCATGTGACTGATTCTCTCTCAAATCAAATTTTAACGAGAAACCCCCCAATAGGGCCAGTCTATATTACTTTATGTGACAGTCGTGCTAATTTTTAAATTAGTAAATAAATAAAGAGGAGATGTACAATTTTGTGATTTGCTCAGTGAATCTTAATTACGGAACTTCTTCTTCTTTCGAAACTTCTTTCCTGCTGCATTTGCTGCCTTTTCAGCCATTATCTCTGAGTACTTCCTTCGGTTATATCTTCTGAACTCAGAATCAGCCAGCAGTTCCTCCACAATAGTTCTCTTCCTTTGTTTCTTGGGAACTCGTGAATGGTAGAAGTCAGCAGGATTGTCAACAATGGTTCCAATCTGGAAGTACTTAGGGAAGCCATCTCTATCATTTTTCTTGTAAAACCTTTTTGGGTCCATGCTAGCTCTCATCTTCAGTGCTTTGAGATCATTTTTCAGTTCATCTGTCAGTTCTGGCGCTTTCATACCAAACCATCCATCACCTGCTGTTTTTTTTTGTCGCTCTTGTCTGCGTTTTTTCTGAAGTTTATATTTTGATTCACTATATGGTGGGACACAGTAGTTTTTTTCAAATTCAGGCGTAATGACAGTTTTCTGCAGAAGCTCATCTTTCCTTTTCTCTTTCATCTGTGTTAGGGTTCTCTTGTTCAACTGTACCTTGTCTGCATTGAAATTAATATACAAACCACCCAGCTCCTTAATATTCAGTCCAGTATCTATGCTGCTGCTCATCAACTTCAGAAGTTTAGATTTTGTGTTACTTAGCAAGTTGTCTTCATCACAAATTCTTAATAATATAGTTAGATGGTTCAGATAAGCCAGTTAAATAGGGGGGAAATCGTGAAGTATTTGAGGGGTCTGGGGAAAAATAACTGGTTGATCTGTAGACCTTTTGGTTGGCTGGTTTACAGATTTTCAAAGTCTTTCTTGGAAATACCTGACAAACTTCTCTGCTCTGGGTACCACGTTCCTGAAAAATGATCGTACCATTTCCAAAAAGGTGTTCTCTCTCTCTTTTGATGTGGGTGTCTGCTTTCAGTCTCTTGGGGACATTGTGTGTCTCCGGGATTTGCACTCACATCACTCCCTGGCAACTCTGAGACAAGCACCCCACCTCCAGGAGTGGCGAACGTCTTTTCGGGCGCCCAAGTCCAAGGTCACCTTGATTTCTTCCTCCCTTGATTTCCTTTTCACATACATTCCCCAAGGCTGGTGGGCTCTGCCCCCTGGGTCTTTAAGTAGTCACCTCCCCGCAGCTCCGTCCCCAATGCCACTGACGTCAGGAGTGCCCCTCCACCCCTCACCTGGACCATCAGGGACCCACCGTCCATGCTCAGCTCAACCCCACAGCCACCACAGTGACCTTGGAGGAGAGCAGAAAGGGACTCCAGGCTGGCATACTTCTGCAGTCCACTTGTGGCTTCAGCCGAAATCCAAACCAATGCCTCTGTGGCTTCCCAGACCCCGTCTGCCTCACCTTCCAGATCCTCCTCAGTGACTCGGGTGTCTACAGAGTTCAGTCCAGGGTCCTGTGTGGGGTTCATCTCTCAGTTATCAGCCCAGCACAGTAGGGATGTGTATCCTTATTTTGCAGGGGAGGAAACTAAGGCTCAAAAAGGGGAAGCGACTTGTTCCGAGGTCAAAGCCAGGATTCCAATTATTTGCTACTCTTAGAATGCTCCGCGAGCTGCCCAGCTTCCTAGCCTCTGTTTGTGCCATCTGCCTGGGAATCTCATCCTCAGAGAAAGATACCTGACTTCAGCCCACGTGGCCTAGGACTGCTACTGTCATCTCTCATAAGCCCCTGGACCCACCAGAGCAGACCCTGCTCGCCCCAGAGCTTCAGTGACCTGTTGATCAGCCTGTCTCTGGACTCCTTTAGAGTAAACACCTGGAGCTTCCATCCACGTACTTTTTAAAAAATCTCTAAATCCTCTGTGCTTGGCATGACCCTAGCATATATGTAAACGCTTAATGAACAGTCACATCTGATTTAAAGCACTTACTCATTCTTCCAACCAGTATTTTCTGGATTTCTGGTATGTGCACAGAGCTGTGTATGTAACAGAGAAGTTCGAGTTAGAGATAAAGGTTGTCCGTTCAGAAAGCAGCGAACTCACCACAGACTGTGGATTTGGGGTGAGTGTCTGCATCCTGCTTTTGTCAGCGGTGAACTGTAGACTGGGCTTGCCCACATCACAGGGCAGCCGAGACGGCAGCCAGGGTGGCCGTATCTCCATCCACTGTCTCGTACATCACGCTGATGTAAAGATGGGGCTGGAGAAAGAAGACGTAGAGGGTGAAGCAGAGAACAGCTGCGTGTCCCTGGGGCAGGAGGAAGAAGACCAAGGTAGCCTGATGGCTTCGATGAGAGGGCTTCGATGAGAGGGCAGGGCTTGAGCACCCCCTGACAAGTCTGGGGGAGATGGGAGCTTTCTGGGTCAGGGAGGAGCGTGAGGAAAGGGATGGTGTGGGGAGACCTTGGTGTGTCTGGAGGGCAGTAAAACAGTTTCTCTGGGGAAGAGCCCTCTAGAAATTTCTACCCTGGACAATGTTGAGAGAAGCACGTTGTGGGTTTTGGAGGGGGATGCCGAAAGGGGAGCTTGGCATTAGAAGTAGGAGGCCTTAGAAGTAGGATGTAGACCCCCAAGTTGCAGAGTGTCCAGGTACCACTTCTGTGGCCTCTCCACATCCTGAGATTCTTCCCCGGGAAATTCAGGCTCTGGGAAGTAATCCAGGGCGGGTGTTTCCCAACACATTTGGCTCTTCTTACTGATGCCAATCTGATGGGCAGAAGTCTGTTGCCTTTATCATTAGCAATACTTATTACTATGTAATAATAAAATCGCATCTCTTTTTTTGTTATAAACCACCATATTTATTGGGATCTATTTTCAGAGTCCATTATGTTCCGTTGATGTATTTCTTTCCTTTTTCTAAAACAAAAAAACTTTTTCGTTTGTATTGGGATATAGCCAGTTAATAATGATGTGATGGTTTCAGGTGAACAGTGAAGGGACTGAGCCACACACACACCTGGATCCCTTCTCCCCCAAACACATCCCTTAATACGAACCAGGTGGCACATTTTCCTAGTCCCTTTGCCAACTGTATATCATTGCTAGTAACTGACATTTTAAATAACAGCAACATTGATATTTTTAAATTAAGAAGCACATGATAAGTTTCCTTTCATCCTGGGACCACAGGAAGAATGATCCTCCTGAACAGTGAGTTAATGTGGTGGCCCACCCCTTGGAGAACAGGGCTTTGCCGCGGGCGTCTGCACCTCGCTGCCGTTTATGGTGGAGGGGAGGGTGATCACACACAGTCAGTGCCCTGCTCACAGGCTTCGAGCCACCTGGTGAGAAGTGAGGGCGTTTCAAACTGACTCTCCAAGAAATAACGCCTCCAAACAGAAATCCTTTTCTCTGAGCTTCGCTGAACGTTCATTAGACCAAGAAAAACATCTCTTTGATCATGGCCTAGACAGACGTGGAAGAGTGGAAACCAGAAGCTGTTTGTACTTCTGAAAGTGGAGTCTTGGGCTTACCAATTTGCATAGTTTCCTCATCCAAAGAGGGGACCCCCAACTGTGGGGTAATTAGAGATATGTGCGTTTGGGGGGCAGGGGATTGTGCCTCAGAAAACACTCTTGGAAAGCAGGCATGGATCTTCTTCCGAGCAGCTGCCCATGGATAATTGTTAAAAGTTGCCAAATATTTAGAAGGCCAGCTTGTCCGTCATAGAGTGACAGAACAGGAGCTTGAGAAAATGGATTTTTTTTCAGCCTTGGCAACGTCGGTTTAGGGACCCTCCTCCTGCTTCTGCAGGGTGGGCAGAAGAAGAGTCTACCAAACTGCTCATCGTTCAGGGAGGTTACGTCCCCTGTTCAGCAGCAACTTCCAGCCTTCCTTTCGTGCGTTAGAAAATACAGAAACTCACAGCTTTGCTGATGCCGGGAAGGTAAACAAGGAAGCTGCGAGACTAGGCAGAGTTATGAGGTCAGCCAGGATCTGCGGCGGATGATTCAGAGGCGTCTCTCTACTCTCCTGTCCTTCGGATCAGCACCAGGAAGCAGGGTGAGCTCTGCCCAGGACATGAGGCTAAAGCAGCGATGGGTCATTTGGGGGGTTTCCTCCATTTCCACTGCCTTTGGTGGATGCCATGGGCTCTCAGTTGCTTTCCCAGGTGTAGGGATCTTCCTGGGGGACCCCATCCACATTAACGGTCCTGGTCGTGGTGCTGGAGCGTCACCGTGACTGAGGGTAAATGACACTTCCAAGGGCTGTGACCAACACTTCGGGACCAGGTGATGTTCTGGGGGACACAGAGCCCAAGAGAACACGGCCAGGATGGAGGCGCTTCACTGTAGGGTCTGATCATTCCTGGAAGGTGACCCCAAGGCCAGAGTTTATGGTATCTAATCGCCTGTGTTAGATTTTTATTTGTGTGCCCTTGTTTTATAACATTTTAACCCATCACTAAAAGTTCACATTTTAGATACACTGTACATGTAGAAATATATATATATACATATTTAAAAATAAAATGCAAATGTGCATCCAAAATTTTTAAAAATTCCACTGCCAATTTAAAAGAAAAACTTGTCAATACACCCTTGGCAACATACAGTCTAACCACTGGAATGTATACGATGCTTCAGGCCCAGGGAAAGGATCTTTCACTTCTGTCTGAGCTTGGAAAGGCTGCCCAGCTCAGAGCTTGACAAGTCAGAATAATCTTCATGTTTGCCTTAAATGGAGCAGCCCCGATGGATTGATTCTGCATGGTGCTGTTTTCCTTTCTTCTGAGCAAGGTCTGGATGCACAGTGACATCACTGGGTCTTTCCATATCTCGTGAGCGATCGGGACCAGCCCTGTGGCCAGGTCACTTCCCAGAGGAGTGCCCGCCCGCCTGACCTTGGCTGCCCTCCCCGCCCACCTTGGTGGACTTCCCCTGTTCCACAGCCTCGCTCAGCACAGCCTCTTTCCCGGGCTTCTAGCTGGCCACATCCCCCCTGCCTCTGCTCTCTGAAGCGGAGCGGCTGGCCCTGTCCATCCTGGGGACAGACTTCCACACGTCTGTGGTCAGAAGCCCAGGCTTCTGTGAGCCCAGCCTCTCCCATACAACTGTTTTTCCCCACAGGAAGTGTGTGGCCAGCCTGGGCGTTTCTAGATCTTTCCGGCCCTTAGACCGAAGTGGAGCTCCTTCTCGAGTTAGAAGAGGCTTTAAGGAATTCTCCAGTATCCCTGTCACCCTGGACAAAAAGTCTTCTGTGGGTCCTCCTCCTGGCAGGCAGCGCCCCAGACACTAGGAATGTAAAGAAAAGAAAGGTGGTCCCTGGAGAAGTGACAGCTTCCCTGGGGTGGGGGTGGGGGGGATGGAGATGAGAAAAGAAAACACAAGCAAAGCAGGGGAAGCCACGGTGTAGGCTGCCTTCCTCTGGGCGGCCAGCCAAGAGTGGTCCCAGCATCTCTGGGTGAGCACCCCTGCTTCCCTGTTCTGGATGACACTGGTCAGAGAGCTCGCCGAGCCTCAGTCTTCTCATCCTTAAAATGGGCCTCCTCTTGCCTCTTGCGAGTGGCTATTGGCTGTGGGTGCCGCAAACAGGCACCGAGGCACTCGATGGGCCCAGTGAAGTGGCAGCTTCTCTCCTCTCCTTTTTTGGAGGATCGTGCTGTTCCAGGAGAACCAGGAGCCCATCCAGCCGTGGCACTGTGCCCTGTAAGCTCCCCAGGGACAACCCCTTTCCGAGAGGAGTGGGTTTGCCCACGGGGACCAGCTTCCCCTACCCTCATATAACATGCTTATTTCACCTTTTCAGATCTGGGCCACTGTGACAGTAGCCATCTGCACAAGGGGCTTGGGCTAAAGGAAGTGTTTGTGTGATGAAAGCTGACTTCAGAGGATATTCTGGTTGCTGGGGTTTTGCTCTAATTCTGTCCTTCACAGAAGCTGGTAGTTGTGGTTTCAAGCGAGCATGTGTGAGCCCGGAGCCAACGCAATGTGTGATCTCTCTGTAGAGCCCACTGTTTCGTGTATTTTTGCTCTGTTTAAAAAAGTTCGCTTCAAAGTTTAATTCAAAATGATTAATGACCGGGCTCGTTTAGGATGTAGTCCGTCGTACTTTCTCATTTCCTTAACCATCCGTTGACACCGTGCCCAACTGGTTCTACATCCAACTGGTCTTTTGGTCTTGTGGTTGTTAGCTCGGCTTGATTCAAGGCTGCGGGCCTGCTTCTGCACATCTTGGGGTTTTGTTTTACATTAAGACGATTCAGCATTGTATTGGAAGAGAGTTGTGAGCATTTCTACGAATCCTCCTGATGTATTAAGCGTGCCTGGGACCCCTGGCCTCTCCCCGTACTTGGCCCCAGACAAAGACCAGAAGTCACTCTTTCTAGCATCTTCCCAAGCTCTTTTGCAGGATTGGAAGAAGTGGACTCTTGTAATACGTTATTTCTATATAAAAGTGGTTTCTGTACCCCCAGTGATTCCCTCTCACCCAACACTCAGTGGCCACTTGTCTTGCTCCGGTGCACTTTGTGTGATTCTGGGCTCCTTTGCACTCTGGGAACTCTGTGACTTTAAACAGATCGAGTTACACAATCTGTTGGCTACACAACAGATTGGGCCTCCATTGCTTCTTTGTAGATGTGTAGAATTTTCTATGTACATGATCTTGTCATTTGAGCATAAAGTCCTATTTTTCCTTTCCAACTTCTACGTATTTTTTTTTCTTGCCTTATCACACTGACTGGGACTTCCGAGACAATATTAAATGTGAGTGAGAGAGTGGACCCCCTTGCCTCTGTCTCAGTATTAGTGGGGAGCGTTCAGTCTTCCATCATTACAGATAAGTAGATGCAAGACTGGGCTTCCCAGGTGGCACAGTGGTGAAGAATCTGCCTGCCAATGTAGGAGATGCAAGAGACACAGGTTCTATCCTTGGGTCAGAGATCCCCTGGAGTAGGAAATGGCAATCCCAGTCCGCTCCAGTATTCTTGCCAGGAAAATTCCTTGAACAGAGGAGCGTGATGGGCTACAGTCCTTGGGGTCGCAGAAGAGTCGGACTCAACTGAGCGACTAAGCACACACACACACGCATACACGGACGCAAGGTCCCTCAATATTAGAGTGATTTCTTCTGCTGCTTTGGCTTCAAACCTACTTCCCAGGTCAACTTTTCAATTAGCGCAACAACTTGTTATCAATGCAATTGGTTTAACACGTCTAGCCTGGCCGTGGCTAAGATGAGTAGTCTCTTTTGGTGGAAAATGCCGCATACTGCGTTTGCTGTTTAAACACTAGTGACATCAAAGCATGATTCCACGTCCGCCAGGGCAGAAAGGCGATGCCAGCAGGGTGAGGCCTCCAGCCACTGGGAGGTGCAGCTCCCAGCCCCGGCACGAGGCTGCCTTACTGGCCACTCACACAAGATCCTAGAACACGGTCATGTTGTTCGGCTGAGCAGATAAACAGAAGGTGGTCCGTCCACATAATGGAATGGTGCCCTTCCATAGAAAGGAGTCAGAACTAGTACAGGCCATGGCATGGGTGAACCTCAGAAGCGTACTCCGTGAAAGCAGCCGGTCGCTGTTGGACCCTGTTTATATGAATTTTCCAGAATTGGCAGATCCATATCGGAAAACAGATTAGTGGTTGCCTGGGGCCAATAGGTGGGGAGAGGGTGGGCTGGGGGAATTAGGAGCTAGGGTAGGGGGTTTCCTTTGGGATGATGAAGTGTGCTCCAGGTAGATGGTGAGGAAGGTGGTGAGACTGTGGCTGTGCTGCATGGGCGCACGTGGGGATTCACTGGGACTTTCCGGGTGTCGTGTGCGTGCTCAGTTACTCAATTGTGTCTGACTTTGCGACCCCATGGACGGTAGCTCACCAGGCTCCTCTGTCCATGGGATTCTCTAGGCAAGAATACTGGAGTGGGTTGCCATTTTCTCCTCCAGGGGATCTTCCTGACCCAGGGATCGAACCCGCGTCTTCTGCGTTTCCTGCATTGGCAGGTGGATTCTTCACCACAGTGCCACCTGGGAAGCCTGTGATTGTGCTAAATGCCGCTGAATTATCTATTTTAATTGGGTGGGCTGTATGGGATGTAAATGATATCCCAGTAGAGTTGTTGAATACCAAAAGAGCATGAGAGCTAGATGAATGGTGAGTAAGCTGGATACTGACTGAGCTGGAAAACTGGGGTGCAGGGAGGTGTCCCCAGCGGGTTTGAAGAGGCTGTCTGTGGAGAGACGGGCTGATGGGGTGGCTCGGGAGGAAGGGACACTGCTGGTCACAGAAGGAGCCCCTGACAGATGGAGCCTTGGGTGCCAGAGGCCAACACTTCAGATCCAGGGTGCCCGCTTCCTGGTCACCCGTCCGTGGACAAGCAGAGACTACAGGAGCGCTCAGGGCAGGATGCTTTTGAAAGCTGATATTTGTGGGGAAAAGGCGTTATTATTGTCGGGATTAAAAGGTGTCAGTGTGTGTGTGTGAGTTCATCAGTCGTGTCCAACTCTTTGTGACCCCATGGACTGTAGCCAACCAGGCTCCTCTGTCCGTGGGATTCTCCAGGCAAGAATACTGGGCTGGGTAGCCATCCCCTTCTCCAGGGGACCTTCCTGACCCAGGAATTAAACCTCCGTCTCCTGAAGCTCCCAAATCATGAGGGAAAAATAAGCATATTCAAACAGTGCTGTGGAGAAAGCAGTGGCAAAAAAGAGCACTGGTTTTAGCTAGAAAACTGACCCTCTCTTTTTTTCTCTTTCTTTTTCAGACTATAGCCCTCGTTTTCCCTTGGTGAGTACAAAACTTTTCAAAAATTATCTCTGGTGTGTAATTAACTAGTGGAAAAAAAGAATGTGTTGGCTTTCATTGTTAGAGAAGCATTATCTTCTAGAGAAAGAAGGCCATGTGGTCAGCGTGTTATATTTGAATTTTATGCCTTCACTGGCTTGAGCAGGCCCATATCACGCTTTTGGTTATATAATTTTTTTTTTTTTTTTTTTGGTTTTTCGAATCTGGCTCAGCTCCTCAGAGCCCTGAAATGCATTGTTGAGAACACAGTGTCCACATGCTTTCCGTCACTGACTTGTCCTCACTCTGAAAAGGGCCTCGTCTTATCTCAGTGGCACACATTCGGGGGCTGTTGGGAGCACAGGGACATAATTGCTTTGATGGTAATTGCTTCTTAAATTGATCTACTGTGGGGAAAACTGCTGAAAAGGAGCTTTTCTGGATTGCACTTTTAGTAAAAAAAAAAAAAAAAAAAAAGAAAGAAAGAAAAACCAGTGTTGGCATTCCATCGGTTTTTGCCTTTTGAGGCAGTATGCTACAGCCTCCAGGTCCTGGTACTTAGGAAAGAAACCCCGTCACCTTTTCTGTGTTCACTTCATCAACTTACTGCGGTCAAGGTTCCTAAAGAAATTGAGGGAAGACCATCTAAGAGCTTTTGAAGGGGCTGCAGCCTATGGGCAGGGAACATTTGTTCTGCCCTCCTGTGTGCGTGCCTTTCGTGAGTGAACCGGGATGTGGGCAGTTGCCTTTCTCAAATGTATCACCTTGTTTGAAAAGCCTTGACTCTGTTCAGAATTATTCTAAGGCCGATGGGTCAATTCTTTGGCCCCCTTTTTTCAAGGCTGTGCCTTTCATCTGGGCATCCATGCTTATGGTTATTCCTGGTATATGATCAAGGATGTTCTGGTCATATGGACTGTTTCTGCTTATCTCGAAAAGTGCTAAATATAGTTAATGATTTATCAAGACAAAGAAGAGGAAAACTTCTGTTTCCTACTTAACTCATTCCATTGTCCATGTTCTTTACCCTGTAATTATTGGATGTGGATGGTTCTGAGTGGCATGCTTTCCTCGGGCAAATGTCCAGGGTGGGAATCAAAGGGTCATTACAGGAACAATATTAGTGGGATGGAGACTTAATTATAGGAAGTCCACCATCCCTTCTTGTCTTAGGATCCCAAGCGAGAGGTACTGTTCATTCAAATGGGTTGGCAAGGATGTTAAACCTGCTGCCGATGAAAAGCTGCAGGTCCCAACCATGCTGCGATGAAATGCGGGAGGGCGGGCCCCCAGACTCATCTCCTTCTGAAACTAGGTGCGGATCGTGATGTATTAAACGTGGCCAACCTTCGCCTCCCTCGGCTCTCGGCTCAGCATCAGCCCCTCTACGCCAGTTGCCACAGCCGCTTGCCCGAAGGTTTCCTGCCCTTTCAGCTGGTCGACCTGCTGCCAGGCTGTGCCTGGGTCAGCCTGGCTCTCAGTTGAGTGACCCCATGACTTGGGAGCCCCTAGCTCCCACCGTTTCAAACCAGTCACAGATTTGGAAGTTCCTTCCCTGAAAGCTGCTGGGTGACTGTGTGGGAGTCCGACTTCTGACCTCTGTCTCGCCAGGGGCGCTTGGCAGCCAGAGCTTCAGGCAGCATCTCCTCCCCCTGGTCCCAGCCTCCTTTTCAGCAGGAAGGTAGAGTTGTGCTCAGGGTGCTGTGAATCCTTAGACTAAGAGTGTTTCTGATTTCCAGAATCTTCCTCTTCAATGTGAGGGAAGTCTGTTAGAAGCACGAACTTGCCTACCTACCACAGCTAGCTTATTGCTGCCTTTGTTTGGAATCATAGGTCTCTTAGCCTGTGGCAAATTCATTGCTAAACTGTTGAGAGCTTCTCTTCCAGAGCTTCAGGGTTTCAACCAATAGAAAGGAATTTATTTTTAATTCATGAGGTTGAATACTTGCTTTTTGAGTCATTTAGAGCTAAATAAATAGGTCACCTTGGTTGGAGGCCAAGGCCGCTTGAGGTTGGAGGCCATCCCAGGCCACCGTCCACACTCGGGCCAGTGGCCCCAGAGGGGTGAACTTGCCAACCTCGTTCTTATCTCTCAGCAATTCCCAGGATTCTTGTGACTTTAAGTGAAATGACCCCAAGAATAAGCGTTTAATAAAATTGTTTTTGTTCCTGGTGGCTCAGTGGTAAAGAATCCACACGCCAACACAGGAGACATGGGTTTGATCCCTGGTCTGGGAAGATCCCACATGCCAGGAGCGACCAAACCCAGGCGGCACAACTACTGAGCCTGTGCTCTGGAGCCCGTGCTCTGCAGCAAGAGTCATCACCACAATGAGAAGCTCGTACACGGTGGCTAGAGAAAACCCATGCTCAGCCACGAAAACCCGGCACAGCCAAAACCAATAAGTAAATCAAACTATTTAAAAAAATAATGAAGGCATGTAACAAGGTAGTGATATATTTGCTGTACTATAATTGATATCAAAAATCATTTCCTTGTCTAGCAATAACATGATTTTTTCATTTAAAAAAGACACTGGCTTAATATTTGACTTTTTTTTTTAAAAAAAGATCAATTTTAAACTGGATTAAGAGGAGTCTTTTTAGTACAACCACCCATTCTCTTATTTTCTTCTTTTTTCAATATTTTTAAATAGATGTGGAAGTAATAACTGTAGTTCATATCGATCAAAAATGACCAAAGTTCCCTCAACTGGAGAATACTTGCAACTCTAAGGATCTCAGTTGCTTAGTGTTTTAAAAAAAATGTAGTGGAATTTCAGAATTAAGAGTGTACGGAAGATACACAATTAAGGTTTAAATATTTTCTCCAGGCTCTTTGAGGTCTTGTTAAATACATTATTATACCAAACGGTATCCACCAGTAAGTAAAACTAAATGATACTGCAGCTTGGTGATTTCACTGTGGTTCATGGAAATGCCCTAGGAATAAAAGAAAATTTGAAGTGTTAATTATAAGTAATGGTGAATTTAATTTTAAAACTCACTTAGAATATCCATTCACTAGCCTTGTCCTCTGTAAGGCTCTGTGCTTCCAACTCTACCAGTTTCAATACACACGATTGTCCTCTGCCAAGTCATTTTTTCTTCCTGGCTGAAAGGAATGAAGAATCTGAAGGTTTTCAAATCACGGGCAGGGGCCTTGCTCTCCCGGGGCAGGGGGACCACCTCAACCGTGCCTTCTGTCCGTCTTGGGTTGCAGTCCTGCTGGCAGGACAGGGGCTCTGTGGCTTGTGCCGCTTTCCGAGTCTACGGGAAGACGAGAGAAACATCATGTGCAGAGCACAGGAGATTAGAAAACTTTCTAAGAGATCCGATTCCTATTTCCTTCATTCGGCACGTCCTGGGGAATGGACTGTCCTGTCCAAGCAAAATGTGTTTCTCCCAACAATGAAGCCGTTCCTTTCCCGCAGACGAGAGTAGAAGCTGACAGCCAGTTGGAACAATGCCTTTGGATCTGATGGTGACAAATGCATTAATCCCTCGCTTATTTCCATTTCCGTTTCCCACCCCCAGGAAAGTTTCAACATTCTTCCAAGAAGTGCCTCCTGAAAGTGTCTGCTAGGTATTCATTTGTCATATAGCAAAGGCAGGGATATTGAGCTGTCAGAGTTTCCGCTTAGGGAAAATAGGAACACAGATCTCCTATATAAATGCGCTTCTCATCTCTGAGCTCCCAGCAGACCCAGCTCAGAGCTGGAATTCTTCTAGAAATCCTTTTCCAGCTGGCAGGAAGACATGGATTCTCTCGGGCCAGGATGGGTGCCCAGCATCGTCGACGTGGGACACGAGGTAAAGCGAAGCCGAAGAGCAGCCTTTTTTATCCCCGGGGAATCATGCTGTGTTTTATATTTATGTGATATTTTGGGTTGATCAAAACCTTTGTTCGGGTTTTTCTGTAACATCTGACGGAAAAACCCAAGCGAAGTTTTTGGCCACCCCAATCATTCCTAAGGTATTTAAAAACTGGGTTAAAGAATATTATCAGGAAGCATCCATTAAATGAAACATTAGCAAGCCCTTGGGTTAACTCTGTGCCGCCCTGGGCAGGAAATCTGGAACCGATGCTTCAGGAAACTGTTTTAACGGCGCCCTGTTGGATTCTTGGCCACGCTGGGCCAAGTGCTGCGTGGGGATGGTCCAGAGAGCAGTCTGCTTGGGGGCTGGTAGGAAGTCATGTGAGGCTCAGTTTTTAGGAAAACAATCCCCAACCATCGCTGGGGCCCTGGGCTGCCTGGATGACACATCAAAATCCTATCCGTTTTAAATCAGACATTTTCTATTTTTATAGTCAAAACCACCCCTTTCATTTCCCTTAACAACTAGATTTGTGAAGTGGCATTTTAGTTACCGGTGGCACACTGAGAAAGCGGGCTGTGCCTGGGTGGCATTTTAGTTACCGGTGGCACGCTGAGAAAGCGGGCTGTGCCTGGGTGGTCGAGCAGCAAGCAGGTCTCCCGGGAGCTGGTGTCTGGGCTCACGAGGCGGGGCTGACCGTCTGGGGACAAGCTTGTCCGGTCCGTGTGGCGGACGTTGCGGGGACAGATGGCATAGTCAGCTGCAGATCTGTGCCCACTGCCTGGCGAGAGGCAGCGTTGACGCTGGGGGGAAGGAAGATAAGACATTTATAAAACTGTTGGGGGCGTGACTTACGGAGAACATATTCTCAGACCCATTGAGCCACAGAGTCAGGAAGGAGTCCTGAAGGACCATGGACGAGTCCCCATTGGACAGGGGGCCTCGCCCCCAGTTCAGCCCCATCCTGGGCGGCAGGGGCGGCGGGTGGGGTGGGGGGCAGCCCTGTGTGAACTGGGTCATGCAGGCACCGTGAGAGTCTGTGCATTCTTTCCAAAATTGCCAGTTGGAAGTGACTGTTTTAAAGACTGCTTCTTACGACGCAGAGTTTGCTATCAACTATTTAAAATGTTGGAAAAGAAAAGATCCCCGTCGAATTGCTGAACCAAAATGCGTCACATAATGGATTCTCTGAGTAGCTTTTCTCCTTGTTTTGAACTGAAATGAGCATAAACCAAAGCCAGAACTTGGATTTGTGTTATTTCGTGATGGGGGCCGATGGCATTCTAACAACATTTTAAAAATACATGTTGACGGTATTTAACTGATTTCAGACGACTCTCCCAAGATACATCTGCTCTCAGAAATGGTGCTGATTTTGTGTTCAGGTGTTAGATATGTATACATATTTTTAAAGCTACTGTGTGGCTGTTGAGAAGTTAATTTTTTTTTTTAAACATCACGTTGGTGGAAATTATCATTCCCCGAAACAGGACTTGATCTCTTTCCTGTCTTGCCAGATAATGTCGTAAAAGGCTTATCCTGAGAACTGAGTGGCACTGACAGCCCACGCGCACTCGGGGCAGAGAACGGCTTGCAAAGCGAGCTCCTTGAGCCTCGCGACGCCTGGAGTCAGTCTAGGGTGCATTCTCCCTTCTACAAGAAAGATGAGGAAGCACACTTGGGGGGCTGTGGAGAAGTGAGTAGGGAGGGGGCTCACAGTCCCCGTGTCCCCTGCACGGAGCCCAGGCTCCTTTCACACCTGGAAACCAATCAGCTCTCAACATCTTCTCCAAAGGTGGGGGGCAGACCTGTCGAAAATGGAAATCACACTTTTATGGAAAATGTGATTTTACTGTTATGAAAGTAATAGAGTTCATTACTAACTAAGAGCGTATCCCATGGATTCTGCAAACAGTTTTCTGGCTGATAATTCTATTTGGGAACAGTTTTATGATCGCCTAAGTTGATTTTGGCCAGGGTTCCAAAATGTTTCCACATGTTATCTGCTGACTGAATCCAGTTTTCTAATCTCTTCCAACACTCTTGCCAGGCTTCCTTTCTCTGTGGCCAATAGCCTGTCCATTCACCCGCCCGGCGTTTATCAGGTGTCTCCTGCAGGCTCATGACTGTGCCAGACCTTGAAAAAACACAGTGGTAGATCCTCATTCTGATTTCAGGAAATACTGCCTGTACGGTCTCTATTAGAGTCCTTTCTTTAGCAATTCTGAGTGTGTGTTCTGCGCAGTAGCCCAGACAAGGAGTGGACAGAAATAGAGTTTAGCTGGAGAAAGCTGAATGAATTAGACGTGTCCCTTCATGTCTGAGTCACACTTTCTTTGTCGAAAAAGTCTAGAGCCTGGTGAGGATTTTTTTTAAAGTTCCCTTCATGACACAAAGGTCTGTGCTCAGGGATGGTTTCTCTCTGGATTTTTCATGAACAGCAGAAATGCCCCTCAAGTAACCACTGCTGCGTGTCCTCCATATCCGGGGCCCATCGCCTTCCATTCCAAGATGAAATCTGTCTGTGTTTTATAATCTTCCCTTTGGAAAGCAAGCGTCTGTTTTGGTGCCTTCTCGCCCCTGCCCTCTTATTTCTAGTAGCTCTCCCACTGTCCCCCAGAAGAAGTGGGGACCTATAAAAGAGCATTTGGCTCCCGGAAAACAATTTTGGAAAAGCAATCTTTCTGTGATGTTGCTCACAAACATACAGGAAAGAAAAGTTGGAAACTGTGGGTTTTGATTTCAAAACTTAAGCAGAAGCATTAGTTAATAAAACAAGGGTCCCTTTTCCACTGTTTTGCCATCCATCCTGGCAAAGGGTTCTGGGGGCCTGCAATGGGGTCTCTTTCATCAGAAGTGATGGACAAGGAGGGCGAGTTGCTCAGTCTCCTCGGATACCATGGAAACACCAGTACCACTCTGCTCCCCTCTTGTGACAGCTCTCCAAAGAAATAAATAAAACCAGGCTGGAAGCGTGTGCTGCTGAGATGAAGTTGGAGATCTCAAGTGCGCATAACGTGAGCAAGATCAGATTCAGAGGCATCATGATTTCCAGGACCTGCTTTTGGCTTCCTTCCAACGTGAAGCCAACACCGACATTCTGTGGTGCTGTTTCCCGCCGTGGGTGGATTTATTTAATTTTTCATGAGTGATTCACTACCCGTGGCTGTATGTTTTCCTCCTGTGCAGCTGAGGATTAAGTCATGTTTCCTTTTAAAAATTATTTTTGATAGAACCTGAGTAATGTGGGTTTGGGGCGAGGGGACACAGGAGCATCACTAAGATGAGACACCCAGCTTCCGCCGGTTCATAAGAAATGGCAGTGATGCCACCCTGTGACTGTGACGCTCTCCACCGGAGGGAACGGCGCTTTGTCAAACAGCCAAAAACATCTCTCTCTGTAACAGTGTTTTTGTAAGTTGTGTAATTTTTTAAAACTTTTTTTTTCCATGTTGCAGCAAATCCGCTCCACTTGCAATGCCATGCGGTAGGGCTTCCCTGGCAGCTCAGTCGGTAAAGAATCCACTTACAATGCGAGTGACCTGGGTTTGAACCCTGGGTCAGGAAGATCCCCTGGAGAAGGGAATGGCAACCCACTCCAGTATTCTTGCCTGGAGAATCCCATGGACGGAGGAGCCTGGCAGGCTACAGTCCGTGAGGTCACAGAGTCAGACACGACTGAGCGACTTTCACTTCACTTCAGGTTTCCCTAACAGAAAGCCCAGTAAGAGAGTCAGTGTCCGTGCCGGTTCACACGGCCTCCCCCCACGTGGCCTCTGTCCGCCCAGCTGGGGTCTGGTGACCCCTGGTGTCCATCACCTTAAGTGACAGGAGCTCCAGGATCGTCTTGGGGACAGAGCTGTTCTGTTCCCATCTCGGGCTCACTGCCAGACTGCTTCCACTCAGAGGTAGCTCAGCCCGGCTCCTTGAGATGAATGGGGAGTGAAGACCATCTGTCTTCACCTTGATGCACTCCTACCAGGGCCAAGCAGAGAGCAGGGAGCCTCCAGGGAAGCAGTCTAGGTGCCTGCCCTGCGCCCAGGGCACCCGGCATTAATTTCCACGGTGCTGCCTGAGAAGATGGGTGAGCACCGGGATGGCACATGCCAGGACCAGGAAGGTCTGGAGGCAGCAGGAGATGGTGCCAATCAGAGAACAACAAAGGGAGACGGTGTGCCATGGCAAGGCAGCTGGGCAGCTCTGTGAAGTGGGTCCGATCAAATAACGCTACCCGCAAAGGAGCAGAGGAGGGGCCCACCTAGGGGGTCAGGAGGCTCGCTGTTTTCTTCCAACTGGCTGGGTGGCTTTAGTCAAGTGGCCCAGCTCCTTAACCACCCACCTCTGCAAGGCTCCAGGATTCTGTCCTTCCGAGACGGGGCTGCAGAAGCAACAGAAGAGTTCTCTTGCTGTTGTGTAGTCGCTAAGTCGTGCCTTTTGTGACCCCCATAGACTGCAGCCTGCCAGGCTCCTCTGTCCATGGGATTTCTCAGGCAAGAATACTGGAGTCGGTTGCCATTTCCTTCTCCAGGGGATCTTCCCGACCCAGGGATCGAACCTGCGGCTCCTGCATTGGCAGGCGGATTCTTTACCACTGAGCCACCAGGGAATATCCTAGAAAAGTTCTAGTACAACGTGAATGGCCAAAAAGTCATCTGTGTTCCTAGTGAGGATGCTGGAAAGTGCACGAGGCCGTTGCTTTTCTGTGGGGACGATCTGCTTCTAACCAGCATCCTAGGCCCAGGTTCAGCGCTTCCCCCAGCTGTTTCCCTGCACAGGAGACACATCTTCATCAGGGCGGCCGCTCCCAGGCCTGGTAAAGCTCAGGAAGAACCAGCTGCCCTGAGGGCCAAACTGCAGGCCTGGAGTGGGCACCTCCCTCTCTCTGTCCATAAGCAGAGTCACCACTGTCAGACGTCTAGGTGGTGCTCCAGACATCCCCATTCCGTGCTTGAAATCCAGATATCATGTCAGAAATTCAGAACCTCGCCAGGTTATCAAGCACCGCATCTGGGCATTTGTAAACAGATGGGAGTCTTCATTCTTCATCAGACTGTGGCTGTGGTTGAGCCCTTTCTGAAACTCAATTTGAAAGTGAACGTGTTAGTCACTCGGTCAGGTCTGACTCTTTGCGACCCCCTGGACTGTAGCCCACCAGGCTCCTCTGTCCACGGGATTCTCCAGGCAAGAATACTGGAGTGGCTTGCCATGCTCTTCTCCAGGGGATCTTCCTGACCCAGGGATTGAACCCAATTCTCCTGCCTGGTGGGCAGATTCTTGACCATCTGAGCCACACTTTAAAGGTTAAAGAAATAATAATAACTTTTACTTCAGCTGGGTTGTAACTCATAAAAATATGTCTGTTGTATATATCACAGTATCCCCGGGGAATTTGAAAAAAAAAAAGTTGAAATTGCACCGAATCACAGAACTCAGTGGGCTTGACCAAGGGTGAGCAGATAACTGAGACAATGATTCACTGAAATTTCTCCACCAGATTCTGGGAAAGACGGAAAACCGTGTCAGAGGTGCCTCAGAGGTCCTGGCCAATGTGCTCCAAAAATCCACAGGAAAGGTTTTTTCCTTCAGGGGCAGGGTCTACAGAGAATGAAATGCTAACTTTGAGGAATGAAAACCAAATTCAGAGAATGGTCAGATGGTAGAGAGCTGCCTCTTTAGCTAGCAAAAATGCATATTTTTAAAAATACCTGTTTTTTACTTTTCCCATGATTTCTGTACTGTGGGACACAAAACAGGAAGCTAACACTTGACTGGACCCTTGAAGAGGCACAGAAAACAGTGGATCTGCCCCAGGGCTGACCAGGCCACATCGGGGCGTGCCACCTTCTGGAGGACCCAGAATGTCCCAGTCCGAATCTCCCGTGGCGGCCTGGCGCCTGGCAGCCCTCTGTGTACCGTGGATGAATGAACAAATGAACGAATGTCTGAGGGAGACTCAGGAGACCACCAGGTAGCAGAAAGGAAACCGCATTTTGCGTTCTCTGCAGTGCCTGGGGCGGCACTTAGCAAGACCAGGGTTGGTTGCACAAGATGCCCGATTGCTTGTTCAAAAAGCAGGAAAAGAGCTTTTTCCTTTCTTCTGTGGCCTCTCTGCAGACCTGCCAGAGTGTTTCCTACCTCCCATTTAACGCCACACTCCCTGGGGCAGGGGGATTCTTTCAGGGTGCAAAGATCCTCAGGGATGCCCAGAGCCTGCTCTGGAACTCAGCAGGAGGCGTGTGTGTATCGGGGGCCAGAAACGGACCTTCAGGATCCTGCCTGGGAAGGTGGCAGAAGGTGTGAGTCGATACCCCCAAGCCCCCGGCACAGTGCAGAGCTGTCCCGTCAGACTTCTCTTCTCTGAACACAGATTCAGAGACAAAATTCTTTCAAATTTCAGGAGAGGGCCTGCGGCAGTAAGCCCCAAGCCCTGAGCCCCTTCTGAGTGTCTCTTCTCAATCTCTGAAGCCAGCTCCGCTGTAAGCAGTGATGGTCAGGGCACTGGAATGTTCCCCCGGGGTGTTTTGCAATAAAGGACTTTCTTTTTTTTTTTTCCTTCTGGGAACATGATATACTTCCAGCTGCTGCTGCGGAGTCACTTCAGTCATGTCCGACTCTGTGCAACCCCAGAGACAGCAGCCCACCAGGCTCCCTCGTCCCTGGGATTCTCCAGGCAAGAGTACTGGAGTGGGCTGCCATTGCCTTCTCTTCTACTTCCAGATACATCTTTATAATTCTCCCGCTTTCACCATTAGTTTCTGAGAAGGTCTCCCCATCACGCCTAGAGCTGCCGGTCCTCCCTATGAGACTTCTGGTTCTCGGGGACTGTCTGCTACTCGCTACTCTTTGGAAAAGCCGTATTCATCCACCCCCTCCCCTTCTAGCATGGAGGTCTTCTAGCAGGGACCCTGTCTCTCTGGGCCTGCATACAAGTGCTGGGGTGTGAGTGAGTGACTGTGATTTAATACTCCCTATGCGGCTTTGCCTCCTTTTTGGAGCAAGAGACATAAATAAATGATTGAAGGCAACTAATGTGGCTCGGTGGTAAAGAACCCGCCTGCCAATGCAGGAGACACAGGAGATGCGGGTTCGATCCCTGGGTCAGGAAGACCCCCTGGAGGAGGAAATGGCAACCCACTCCAGTACTCTTGCCTGGAAAATTTCATGGACAGAGGAGCCTGATGGGCTACAGTCCACGGGGTCGCAAAGAGTCGGACGCCACTGAGCACACACGCGGCACCCCCAAGCGTAAGAAGTAAAGCTTTTTCACAGATGAGGCCGAGCTGGTTCTGTTTGATTTCTGTGGCTGTGCAGCAGATGTCAGCTGGGCCTGCTGGTACTTCTGGCTCCATTCTACCTGAACTCAGGGGAGAGCCGTGTTTGGGTCTGCCGTGGTCCCCAAACCGGGCCAGAACTACACATTTCAGCCCCATTTGGGTTTTGCATGGCAGTTCTCTTCCCAGTCCCCCCATTCACTTCATGTGGATTCCTAAGAACGAAGGAGCAGGCTGTCCAGTCAAAGCCACCTACAAGCCTTGAAGTTCCCTGCTTTGAAAGGGGTACATTTTAGGTCAGTCAGTTAAAGGTGTATAGTCATAGATGAAGGGGCTTCTCCAGTGGCTTGAGTGGTAAAGAATCTGCTTGCCAATGCAGGAGGCTCAGGAGATGAAGGTTGGATTCCTGGGCCGGGAAGACCCCCTGGAGGAGGACATGGCAACCCATTCCAGTGTTGTTGCCATGGACAGAGGAGCCCAGTGGGCTACGGGTCATGGGGTCTCAAAAGAGTTGGATATGACCGAGCAACTGAGCGTGCACGCTAAGGTGAGGCCCTGTTATCAACCATGGGTTTACACACTGAGAAGAGTGACCAAGGTTCAAGTCCCCACAGGAGCTGGGTCCCTCGGGCACCGTGCAGGAAGGAGAGTGGGAAGAGATGGCCAGACCAGCTCTCAGGCTAGCCCCAGGGCCCAGGGGGAGAGGCGGGCAGGGCTGGGCACCTGGACGCCAAGAGCTCTCAGTGCCCAGGAGCCCTGATTATGACCTTCCTTCGCCAAGTGCTGGTGTCCCCGCCTCACCCTCCCAGTCCTGAGGGAATGGGTGATTGGGTAACTGAAGAAAACACAAGGAAATGAGATGACAAAGACCTGAATGCAAAATAAATCATGCCAGCCCAAACTGCCCCTGCAGCATGGTGGAGGATAGCATCTCAGAATTAACACTGGGTGTTGTTATCCCTCAATTTGGTCCAAACCCTCTGAATTTCAAGCAGGTGAGCTGGTGGCATTTTTGCAGCCTATTCTCATGGAAGGAGCTCCATTTGGAACCTGGGTCTCACCACTTCACTGTTATTTTTACAAGCATGAGAGCAGCATCACCTCATGACTCACAGCCCTGGTGAGCCCTGCAGCTCGGACGTCTGACCCGGCTCTGTCACATCCTGGAAGCTCCGGCTGCAGAAGCCGCCTCCTCACTGGCTGAGTTTCAGACACATTGAGTGAAAGGCTAAGCACGCCGTCTCTGCTAGGAGACGGTTGGAGCAAATCCCGGAAAACAAAAACCGGGGAACCTGGCTGTAGCCGGGGGGCCGGTTTATCTCATGAGTGGACTCGGTGCCTCTCACAATCTCCTTATCCTCAGAACTTCAGAGCACCTTCAGCCAGGAGCCATGCTTGGGGTTCTCCTCCCTGAGAAGAAAGGCTTCAGATCTGTGTGGCTGGAGGCTGAATACCAGGGCCATGCTGACTCCTGGGGAGGGGATTGGTGTCACTCTGCTCTGATGGGAGACGGCAGCACGGGATTGGTCCTGAGGGCAGGTTCATTCTTCCTGGTGTGTGGCTGAAAATAAGTGCATTTAGAATGCATCCTCAGTTGCTTGACTGAAGACATAACCTTTTCCGGACTTCCCTGGTGGCCCAGTGGTTAGGGCTCCGAGCTTCCACTGCTAGGGAAACAGGTTTGAGCCCCACTTGGGGAACTAAGATCCCAAATGCTGCACGGTACAGTAAAAAAAAAAAAAAAAAAACAAGAGAAAATAAAAGACTGCAAACATATCCCATTTCAAGACATGGAAGTTTAAGGCTGGTAGGTGGCTTTGCTTGGTGGGCATATCCCTTAGCTCTCAGAGATTGTCTCTACTGGATGGAGCCGTTGTTTTCCCTTCTGAAGCAGAGGAGGTTAATCCATGGTGGCCCCCTCCTCCAGGAAGAGAGGGTGCAGACCAGAGGCTTGCCAGAAAATGACTGTCACATCCAAGAGACCAGGTTCAGCCCCCAGCTCTGCCCTCAAGGGCTGCCCAACAGCTAGTGAGTCCTGAGCTTCGTGGGGCCTCCATGCAAGGGACTTGGATCCCAGAGGCCCCTAAATTCTCCGGGCCTGTGGATCCAGAGTAGCACTGCAGAATTACCAGCTGGTGCTCTGCTGATGGCCCAGAGCCCGCAGGCGGGGTTTGGAACTGGACGGTACCCAAGGCTTCTGTGGTTTCAGAAATAGCTCCATGCAATAGATTGTTACAAACACCTACGTGGAAAGGCTGTTTTCCAATGATGCTGCAGTGTTTGATTAATACTTCTGGATGGCATTACAGAATGACTACAGCAAGCCCTCTTGGCGTTGTGGCGAATTTGCTGAGCGTCAGAGGAAAACTGTCAGGTCAGGAACCTGATCATTCTTAACATGGCTCATTTGGCATTCTGTCCGTGTGGACACTCAGGCTATGCTTGTGCATGCACTGGAAAAAAAAAACCCTGGGCCACCTTGAATGAAATGGTTTTGACCTCTAGTTTTTAAATGTGCGTTAGCGTGCAATAGGGAGCTTTCTCTGAGAGTTCCGCAAGCTGCCAGCCTTGGTGTCAGAGAGTCAGGTTTCTTTCAGAAAATTCACATCAGGGACATGTCATTGCCAGGGAGTGGCACCTTTCACCTCTCGTATCAAGATGATGGAAAGTGGTGATTTAGTTGCTCAGTAATGTCCGATTCTTGCAACCCCCATGGACAATAGCCTGCCAGGCTCCTCTGTCCATGGGCTTCTCTAGGCAAGAATACTGTAGTGGGTTGTCGTTTCCTTCTCCAGGGGATCTTCCTGACCCAGGGATCGAACCCGAGTCTCCTGTATTGCAGGCAGATTCTTTACGGACTGAGCTACAACTGTTGCTGCTGCTGCTAAGTCGCTTCAGTCGTGTCCGACTCTGCGAGACCCCAGAGACGGCAGCCCACCAGGCTCCCCCGTCCCTGGGATTCTCCAGGCAAGAACACTGGAGTGGGTTGCCATTTCCTTCTCCAGTGCATGAAAGTGAAAAGTGAAAGTGAAGTCGCTCAGTCGTGTCCGACTCTTAGCGACCCCATGGACTGCAGCCTACCAGGCTTCTCCATCCATGGGATTTTCCAGGCAAGAGTACTGGAGTGGGGTGCCATTGCCTTCTCCGACTGAGCTACAAGGGAAGCCTCAAAAGGCTGTTATTCCTAGCATGGATGTGGAGCAGTGAGCAAATGACGTCTAATTGTCTGGAAGGGAGAGCACGCCTCCAAGAAGGACCTGCACTGTCGGACACTTCCGTCGCTCTGAAACGGACACCTTCACTTCTGTTTCACCAAAGGCGGTTCACTGCGCTGAAGACACTCATGTGTGCGGTACTAGAGAAGGCGGGATGTCTCCAGCCTGCTCTGCTAAAATCATTGCTTCCACAGCAGAAAATAAACCCCAAGGAGAGGATTAGGGGTTGGGGGGCTGCATGTCACATATCAGGGGGCAGGGTGGAGAGAGACCGTGGTGCTCCCATTTCTGATACTAACTTCAGACAAAGTCTATTCAAATCGCTTAGGATTTTAACCATACGAATTCTGCATTAAAGGATTTTTTTTTTCCTAGAAGATCGGCCCTGGAGGCTTCCCCAGGTTTTTTGTTTTGTTTTGAATTTTACGATTTTATTCATGTACCTTGTTTATTTTTGAAAGGTGAAAGTGGAAGTCGCCCAGTCATGTCTGACTCTTTGCAATCCTGTGGACTTCGGTCCACCAGGCTCCTCCGTCCATGGAATTCAACATGCAAGAATACAGGAGTGGATAGCCACTCCTTTCTCCAGGGGATATTCCTGACCTATGAATCAGACCTGGGTCTCCTGCATTGCAGGCAGATTCTTTACCGTCTGAGCCACCAGAGAAGTGTTTTTATTGGAGTATAATTCTATGAAGACCTACAAGACCTTTTAGAACTAACACCCCAAAAAGATGTCCTTTTCATTATAAGGGACGGAATGCAAAAGTAGGAAGTCAAGAAACACCTGGAGTAACAGGCAAATTTGGCCTTGGAATACGGAATGAAGCAGGGCAAAGGCTAATAGAGTTTTGCCAAGAGAACGCACTGGTCATAGCAAACACTCTCTTCCAACAACACAAGAGAAGACTCTACACACGGACATCACCAGATGGTCAACACCAAAATCGGATTGATTATATTCTTTGTGGCCAAAGATGGAGAAGCTCTATACAGTCAGCAAAAACAAGACCAGGAGCTGACTGTGTGGCTCAGACCATGAACACCTTATTGCCAAATTCAGACTTAAATTGAAAAAAGTGGGGAAAACCACTAGACCATTCAGGTATGACCTAAATCAAATCCCTTATGATTATACAGTGGAAGTGAGAAATAGATTTAAGGGACCAGATCTGATAGACAGAGTGCCTGATGAACTATGGATGGAGGTTTGTGACATTGTACAGGAGACAGGAATCAAGACCATCCCCACGGAAAAGAGATGCAAAAAACCAAAATGGCTGTCTGAGGAGGCCTTACAAATAGCTGTGAAAAGAAGAGAAGTGAAAAGCAAAGGAGAAAAGGAAAGCTATAAGCATCAGAATGCAGACTTCCAAAGAATAGCAAGGAGAGATAAGAAAGCCTTCCTCAGTGATCAATTCAAAGAAATACAGGAAAACAACAGAATGGGAAACACTAGAGGTCTCTTCAAGAAAATTAGAGATACCAAGGGAATATTTCATGCCAAGATGGGCTCGATAAAGGACATAAATGGTATGGACCTAACAGAAGCAGAAGATATTAAGAAGAGGTGGCAAGAATACACAAAAGAACTGTACAAAAAAGATCTTCATGACCCAGATAATCACGATGGTGTGATCACTCACCTAGAGCCAGACATCCTGGAATGTGAAGTCAGGTGGGCCTTAGAAAGCATCACTACAAACAAAGCTAGTGGAGGCAATAGAATTCCAGTTGAGCTATTTCAAATCCTGAAAGATGATGCTGTGAAAGTGCTGCACTCAATATGCCAGCAAATTTGGAAAACTCAGCAGTGGCCACAGGACTGGAAAAGGTCAGTTTTCATTCCAATCCCAAACAAAGGCAATGCCAAAGAATGCTCAAACTACCGCACAATTGCACTCATCTCACACACTAGTAAAGTAATGCTCAAAATTCTCCAAGCCAGGCTTCAGCAATACGTGAACTGAGAACTTCCAGATGTTCAAGCTGGTTTTAGAAAAGGCAGAGGAACCAGAGATCAAATTGCCAACATCCTCTGGATCATGGAAAAAGCAAGAGAGTTCCAGAAAAACATCTATTTCTGCTTTATTGACTATGCCAAAGCCTTTGACTGTGTGGATCACAATAAACTGTGGAAAATTCTGAAAGAGATGGGAATACCAGATCACCTGACCTGCCTCTTGAGAAACCTATATGCAGGTCAGGAAGCAACAGTTAGAACTGGACATGGAAGAACAGACTGGTTCCAAATAGGAAAAGGAGTATGTCAAGGCTGTATATTGTCACCCTGCTTATTTAACTTCTATGCAGAGTACATCATGAGAAACGCTGGGCTGGAAGAAGCACAAGCTGGAATCAAGTTTGCCGGGAGAAATATCAATAACCTCAGATATGCAGATGACACCACCCTTCTGGCAGAAAGTGAAGAGGAACTATAAAAAGCCTCTTGATGAAAGTAAAAGAGGAGAGTGAAAAAGTTGGCTTAAAGCTCAACATTCAGAAAACGAAGATCATGGCATCTGGCCCCTTCACTTCATGGGAAATAGATGGGGAAACAGTGGAAACGGTGTCAGACTTTATTTTGGGGGGCTCCAAAATCACTGCAGATGGTGACTGCAGCCATGAAATTAAGACACTTACTCCTTGGAAGGAAAGTTATGACCAACCTAGATAGCATATTAAAAAGCAGAGATATTACTTTGCCAACAAAGGTCCATCTAGTCAAGGCTGTGGTTTTTCCAGTGGTCATGTATGGATGTGAGAGTTGGAATGTGAAGAAAGCTGAGCACCGAAGAACTGATGCTTTTGAACTGTGGTGTTGGAGAAGACTCTTGAGAGTCCCTTGGACTGTAAGGAGATCCAACCAGTCCATCCTAAAGGAGATCAGTCCTGGGTGTTCATTGGAAGGACTGATGCTGAGGCTGAAACTCCAATACTTTGGCCACCTCATGAGAAGAGTTGACTCATTGGAAAAGACTCTGATGCTGGGAGGGATTGGGGGCAGGAGGAGAAGGGGACGACAGAGGATCAGATGGCTGGATGGCATCACCAACTCGATGGACATGAGTTTGAGTGAACTCCGGGAGTTGGTGATGGACAGGGAGGCCTGGCGTGCTGCGATTCATGGGGTCACAAAGAGTCGGACACGACTGAGCGACTGATCTGAACTGAAATGAATTGCTTTACAATGTTGTGATAGTTTCTGCTGTACAACAAGATGAATCAGCTATCTGTAAACATGTATCACCTCCCGCTTGCTGCTCCTGCCCCCATAAAAGGGGGAATCGACAGTAGCCCAGTAACAGTGGGGTGTCCGATACCCTGCTTGTACCAGTGGGCAGCTCCTCCACACAAAATTAATAAGGAAACACAGGCCTTAAATGACACATTAGACCAGACAGACTTGATCGACATTTGTTGGACATTCCATCCAAAAGCAGCAGAATACACTTTCTTCTCAAGTCGTTCCCCAGGTTCTCTAACTGTGGTGCCTCAGTCCGGAAGCCAGGTCGATGGATCCTCACCCATCCAGCACACCTCCCAGCACTCGGCGGCTGCCCTCCGCCTCATTTCCTGTCGGAGCTGAGCTCAGGAAGACTCTTCTTTCCCCAAAAAGAGGAGGCAGAGAGGGCCAGGGATGGCTCCGACCACACACACTCGGGCCGTGAACTCACGCAACTCCAGCTGACGCATCCTGGCTGTTGGCGTGTGTGCTGTGCTCAGTCATGTGTGACCCTGTGCGACCCTGTGCGACCCTGTGGACTGTAGCCCTCCAGGCTCCTCTGTCCGTGGGGTTCTCTAGGCAAGAACACTGGAGTGGGCTGCCATTTCCTCCTCCAGGGGATCTTCCAAGCCAGAGACTGAACCCACATCTCCTGTGTTTCCTGTGTTGGCAGGCGGTTTCTTTACCACTGAGCCACCTGGGAAGCCCTCCTGGCTGCTGGGCGTCCCTGTAAATGTTGCAATCCTCATTTTTTTTTCCCTTTCTTTTTTTGTTTTGGACCTAGTTCACAATGAAAAGGCACGCAAAGCAGGAAAAAAATTCTGAGGATCCCAAAATAAAAAACTTGTTCCTTTCTTCCATGGTCTGTCTCAACTTGCTATGGTGTTATTTGCTATTTTTTATTAGTTTTTTATTGATAGTTGATTTACAGTGTACTAATTTCTGCCATACAATTTCAGTCATACATACATATGTATATATGCATGTGTATATATATACAGACACACACGTTCTTTTATAATATTCTTCCCCATTATGGTTTGCCATAGGATATGGATACTGAATACAGTTCCCTGTGCTACACAGTAGGACCTTGTTGTTTATCCTTTTTACAGATAATAGCTTACATCTGCTAACCGCAGCCCCCCACGCCCCCTCATTTCTCGGTAAAGTGGGCGTTGTGAGAAGTGTGTCTGTTCTTTGTTGAAGCCTGGTTTTTGAGGCCCCCACAGCATTCCTTCCTACGTGGAGAGAGTTTTCTTTCTGTTCCCAACACAACAAGGCTTCTCAGCTCCCAGCCTGGCCAATATTAGTGTCGTGGCAAAAAGAAATTGAAAAAAGCAAAACAAAGCAAATAGCAAACAAGTAAATCTAGTGGCGGAAGGAAAAAAGACCAGGGTACACAGATAACCTGAGTTCAACTCAGATTAACTTAACGAATTGGGGCCAGACTTAGATTTGGCATTTTCCTGGAAGTTGGGCTTTAGTAAATCACCAGCCTTTTCCAAGAAGTGGCCTCTGAAACCTCATCCAGGTGATCTGATTTCGCCCCTTTCAATTAACGCTGTCTTGTCAGGAGTCCAAGCTGGCGCTCCAGACGATTCGCAGCAGGAGAACAGCCCTACTATCCACAGTACTGCTCGCCCTGAATCCAGACCCGTCCTGCGTTTGCTCAGAAAGAAGCCTGGGGAGTCCGTGTGTCAGGAGGAAGGCTGCCACCTGCCATGTTCCTGGCAACCCCCCCATCCCCTCCCCTGCTGGGGGCTGTCCCGAAGGGTGGGGAGACACCCTCCCACAACCTGGATTCAGGGCCAGAGCCGCAGAGAACCAGCATCCTGAGTTCAGCGTGAGTTCCCAGCTTGAACGGGTCAGCCTTTTGGAAATCAGGGCTTACAGATGGACAAGTCCCATCAGTAATATTCATCTTTCTTTAAAAAAATAATAATATTTTATTCATTTATTTTTGCCTGTGCTGGGTCTTTGCTGCTGCATGGGCTTCTCTCGAGTGGCAGTGAGTGGAGGCTCCTCTCTAGTTGCAGCGGACAGGTTTCTCTTGTTGCAGAGCACGGGCTCTAAGCATGTGTGCTCAGCAGCTGTGGCTCCCCGACTCTAGACCACAGACTCAGTAGTGTGGCTCACAGGCTTAGTTGCTTCTCGACATGTGGAGTTTTCCCGGACCAGGGATCCAACCTGTGTCTCCTGCATTGGCAGGTGGATTCTTCACCACTGTGCCACCAGGGAAGCTCATATTCACCTTTCTTATTTAAGCCAAAATTCCCAGGTTAGAGACCTCAGGAATTCATAAATAAGTACATGAACATGTATTTGTGTGTGAACGTGTGTGTCTGCTGCATGCGTGCTAAGTCGCTTCAGTCGTGTGTGACTCTTTGTGACCCCAGGGACTGTAGCCCACCAGGCTCCTCTGACCGTGGGATTCTCCAGGCAAGAATGCTGGAGTGGGCTGCCATGTCCTTCTCCAGGGGATCTCCCTGATCCAGGGACTGAACCTTCATCTCCTTCGTCTCCTGCACTGGAGATCTCCAATCTCCTGGGCAGATTCTTACCACTAGCACCCCCTGGGAAGCCCCGTGTGTCTACTAGGTACAAAAAAAAAAGCAAGATAACAGAGGTACAAATAGGAGTATTCAGTTGCTGCTTTAAAAAAGAATATGGCAGAGGTTCAGTTAACGTGAACTCCCCAAAATAAAAATGCACAGCTCCTCATTTAGTTGTGTTGCTTTTGCTTTTATTTTTTTTTTCTGGCATTCAATAAACATTGGTTGCATTACAAAGTAAATAGATTCAGGCAACTTATTGCTCTGCATCTTTTCTCCATTTTTTAAATTGAAGTAAAGTTTATTTACAATGTTGTGTTAGTTTCAGGCATACAGAAAGGTGATTAAGATGTGTGTGTATATATATATATAATATGTATATACATATTTTTCGGATTTTTTCCATAATAGGTTATTACAAGATATTGAACACAACTCCCTGTGCTATACAGTGGGGCCTTGTTGTTTATTTTATACGAAGTAGTATGTATCCATTTATCCCAAACTCCTTACTTTTGGGTTTTGAAAAGCATTTCTTAAGTCACTGGATATAGTAAGAAATCTCTCCTTAAATTATCAAAGGGAAAAACTAAGGTATTTTTGGATGCTCCCTCTCCTTGTTTGAAATCTTGTTGTCGACCTGGGTGCTGGCACGCGGGGACCCTCTCAGCTGTCCCTGTCCATCATCGTGTGAGACGAAGCGTTCGTCTAAGTTTTGCAGTCAGGTGTTTGTTTTCCAAAAAGCCTGCGAGAGGTGAGACAAATGGTTCGACTTAAGTGTGTGGTGTGACTGCATCGGGAAGCAGTGAAACCACGGCAGCGACACTGCAGCATCACATCACCATGGCAACGGGTGGAAATAATGGCCCCCTTCGGGAATAAAAGAGATCTCAAATCCTGTTGCAGGCAAGTAGCATTGGTTGTCTGCAGTAGAGATGGCTTCCGATGATTGTTTCAGAAATTCCTTATCAACAGAAAATGAACAAGAAGTGGCGTCTTCAGAAAATGAATGGATTTACAGACAAGTAACGTGATCATCTAAGACATCTGGGAAGGCAGGGTGATGATGTGACTAGCCGATGAGGAGGTGCCAAGGGCAATCGGTGCACGCTGCTCTTCCAGGACCTGCTGGAAGCCTGGTCAGTGGTCCTGCCGAACAGGACAGGACTGTTGTCAACCTGTGCTGCCGTCTTTCCTGGCCTTTCCACCTCTGGATTCTTGCTTTATTGGAGGCAGAAATAACTGGGACTTGAACGAAAGAGTATATAACTACCTACCACAGTCCTTGACACATAGGAAGTACTCAGTGAACAGAACTTCAGATCAAATTCTCAGGGCAAGGAAGTCAGTGCTTGGGGCTGGTGGTAGGAACTGTAACAGTACTGACCACAGTGGTGATGGAGCAAGACATCATAGCGAACTTTCCTCGAGACACTGTGTGCTGCTTTGGTGCGTTGGTTGTGTCCTGGTTCCTTCTGAGAGATGTGTAACTGGTTAGACCTCTCTGCACAACTTGGTGCCTCCTGGCTCTAATAAACCCGTCCATGGGGAAGGCACTTCCTTTATGAAGGGGCCACATTTCCGGGCATACAGCTCAACCCATAGAATGTGAAAGAAAGAAGCTCTGTTTAAAAAAAACAAAAACAAAAAACTTCCACTTTAATGCAAAAGAAGAACTTGGTCAGAACAGGCAGCTGCTGTGGGAGCTTCAGATTTTCAGATAACAGACTGGAGAGTAAAAACTGGGGGTCCATTTCCCCTTTTCTTTCGGGAAGTGCTGTAGAGAGAAAGCAGATCTTTCTATTATAAGTCCTTTCTTCAAAGCAGCATCGTGCCTGAAATAGAATTTCCTCCAAGCTGAGTGGGAAACTCTAGAATAAAAGATTTCTACCTTGGAAGCCTGTTTGGGGAAAGGCACGCACCATACATGTGCTAGAGTTTTCCTTCACGTTTTCTTCGCTTTCTGTTGTATTTCAGTTTCGTTTCGCCTTGAAGGAATTCAGGGGGGAGGAGAACACTGGTTGGCAACTTTTATTTGGAAAGGAAATCTGAAGCGTGGGGGGACTCAGATGGGTCTTGCTGTGCCCTTTCTTGCTCTCTGCGGGCTGTGATCCCTGCTTCTTCTGGACGCCCGGTGCCTTCTCTGCTTCTGCCCTTCCAAGCGCAGCGCACCGGCGGGCTTTGATGACCCTGCTGGGACCGCTGACTGCAGCAGCCAGCAATC